>NC_141695.1:784234459-785684459 GCF_964263255.1 Lissotriton vulgaris
GAATGCAGAGGCGCTTCCTGGTCTGGACCTGACGGGGCTCCGCAGGCTTCCAGACGAGAGTGAGAGGACAGAGAAGCCTGCAGCCGGCGAAAGAGCAAAATGGCGGCCGTGAATTGATCGGACTTCTGAGGACGACTACCCTTGCCGGGGAGCGGTAATTCCGCCCAGACCCGGCAGAGGGAAGAGCGAGGTCCGCACGGTGAGAGAGGCCGAGTCGGGCAGTGAGGTGGGGGAGAAGCGCGACCCGCCCGGAGCCGATTCCTGATATATGCTGTCTCCCAACATGGCGGACTCCGAGGAATCGAAAAGCGGCTAACGGTGAGAAGAGCGGAGAGGCTTGTGGAGAGAGTCGGGGGACGGAGCCCTGGTGGTGTGCGGGAAAGACAGGGCAGCAATTGCCGAGGCGAGAGCTGGGACCTGTGACCAGCAGATAACAACGTGGTAGGATTGAGAACTGAGAAGCGGGCAAGGGACGCTGAGAAGCGCTAACACTGGACGGAGGCCGATACCGCCGGACGAGGACGGATCACCCGCCCAGAGGCCATTAATATTGCACAGAAGGGGGCAGGAGATTGCAAGAGCGGGGCACTACAACCTGGCGTGTAGCGGACTGAAGCACGAATCGCCGGTGATTCCCGCAAGAGACCGTGGGGCTGACCTCAGAGGGGGCCTGTCAACGGGAGCTGGGTGTACGTCTGCGGCGCCGGACGGGGGAAAAGACACCGCGGCTGAGGACGGAAACCTTGGCCTGCTGCGAAGGAGTCCTGAAGTAGGAGCTGCGACTTGGCCCACGAGATTAGTGGGGACCAACGCTTGGAGAGATAGGTGGGCTAATGTCTGGTGATCACTAGTATCGGAGCGGGAGACGGAGACTTGGGAATACCCTGCGAGTAGTGTGACCGACGCGCGGCTGCCCCAGCCCCCTCGGACTTGGTGACCCCCGCCGACGGTGGAGCTACACTGACGTTGCAGGGAACCTTGAATCATGGGGAAACTTAAGGGAAAAGCGGATGGCACCACAGCTGCGGAGACGCAAGAAACCGCCACGACGGGGCCCACAGACCACCAGCAACTACAAGACCGCATACTTGAGGCCATTGCAGCAACAAGAGATGCATTGCAGCAGTACATTACTCAAGTGGCATCTGGGTTGGGGCTACTCCGCGTGGATCATGCCAAGCTGACGGACAGGGTCAAACAGAATGAAGTTGCGCTGCAGGAGCTGGCCCCCGCTCACACAGCCCTAGAAGTGAAGATGGAAAATGCACTAGCTTGGATACAAACATTAGAGAGGAGAGCTGAGGGCGCCGAAAACAGACATAGACGCAACAATATTCGCTTCGTCAGCCTTCCAGAAAAAATTGAAGGAGGTGACATGATCGGCTACCTGGACTCATGGCTTAGGGCGACAGTGGCCCCGGAGGGCCTGTCACCTTTCTTCACACTCGAAAGAGCACACCAGGTCCCAGCCAGACCTCCTAGACCGGGCCAACCACCTAGGCCGGTTATAGCAAAGCTGCTCCATTACAAAGATAGAGACTTGCTGCTCCAAAAGGCCGGAACCGCAGGACCCTACCAAGTGGACAATAGCAAGGTGACCTTGTTTCCCGACTACACCTACAAAACACAGTGCCTCCGAGCCTCCTGCCTCGCTGTTAAACGAGCACTCAGAGATGAGGGAATACAATACTCTCTGCTCTTCCCGGCCAAATTGCGAGTCGAGCTGGACTGCACGGCCCACTTCTTCCACAGACCGGAGGAAGCCTGGACATGGATTGAAACCTACAAAGCGGGAACCGACCGCACGCAACAACTGGAAGAGGAGATGCAGAGAGCGACGCAGGTGCAGAAATCACAGAGAATCCGCAGAAAGTGGCGGGGCACTCGGACACCGTCAGCATCGCAGACAGTAGAGGAGCGGAAAGCTGCACTGCAAGCAGTAGTGGAACTTTCGGGCGCTAGTCCGCCTCTATCAAAACATGGCACAGAATCTGAAGGAAATCACACGGGCTCGGAGACGGACGTATCGGAAATACTTGGAGCCAAGGGCCCGAAGGTGACGCCGAACTCGGCGGAAGAAATCCTAGATGCATAACACGTGAGACCTTGGAACTCTGTTAATTATGATGACTATTTGAGTTTTGTGTGAGTAGAAAGAACAGGGTTACTATCACAAACGGGACTGCCGCAAACCCTTTATAGGGGATCCTGGGGTGAGGGTTACGGATTGGCGCAGCTGCCTGTCGGTCGAGAGCCAACCCCTTGAAGCCCTTAAGGCTACTGCAGTGACGACTGCAGGATAGGTGGGAGTTTGAGTTGCATGGTAGCAGTTTGGACAGGGTCTGGTGGGTTGCTACTAGGTCCTGTTCTGGGGGAGAGGCGGGGTAACTGTTGGGGTTATTCCTTTGAGGCGAATGCTAGTATTTATTGTTGGGGGATGGGGAGGGGACGAGCAGCAAGGGGCATGTTGGGCGGGTTCCACCACTGAAGCAGAATCGAAGGCCGGTTTGGCCAACTGGAGGATGGAGTGGGACAATGGTTGACATTGATAACTTGAGATGCATGACCTGGAATGTGAAGGGGCTCCATACGATGGGGAGAAGGCACAAGGTACACTCCTTTTTAACTCGTAGAGGGGTCCAGATTGCATTTCTCCAGGAAACACACCTGACAGCAACGGAGGGGCTGGCCCTGCAGCGTAGATGAAGAGGCCAAGTATTCAATACAGTCTATTCCGCATATGCTACAGGGGCACTGATTTGGATTAGGGCCGGAGTGCCATTTCAGGTGACCAGACAGGTGATTGACCTTGAAGGCAGATTTGTAGCGGTAGCGGGTAAACTGCGGGGCCGTGACATTACACTATGCAGCATATATGCGCCTAATACAGAACAGCTGGTTTTCTTGGGGAAACTATCGGGGACACTTGCACACTTCCTGAAGGGCCCGGTAGTGGTTGGAGGGGACTTCAACTCGGTGGCGAATATCTCACTGGACAGATCTCACCCACAGCTTGGGGACTCCCCGGTTCACAGGTTAGCCAAGGGCAGGCTGGAATGGCAGACACGCTGGAGTTTGACGGACGCTTGGCGAGTACGACACCCGACAGATCGGGACTACTCCTACTTCTCTAGCGTACATGAGCTGCATGTCCGGTTAGTTGCAATGTTATGTTCCCCACTGGTGATTCCATCAGTGGTACACGCGGAGTATCTCACCAGAACAATCTCAGACCATAACCCCCTATTGATCACCTTAAACTGGATGTCAGAGATTCCATGTGTTCCCACTTGGAAACTACGCCCTGACACTTTAGACGAACCACTCTTACAGGCAAAGCTAGAGGAGGGTATTACGCAATATTTTTCAGACAATGATGGCATCACTGCGACCAGGGCCACCGAGTGGGACGCCTTCAATGTCGTAATTAGAGGGCTTTGTATTGGAAGGCAAGCGGGGGTACGGAAGGTTCTCCTGAGAGACCTGGATAAAGCGGAGAAAAACCTCAGGGCAGCAGAAATAGACCAGGGCACCCTGAAATACAGGAGAGAGTCAGCACAGCTCGAGAAGCAGTGGCAGTCGAAGTAGAGCGACTCCGTAGCTTCGACTACAAGACCTACTCGCCGAGAGCGCATGCAGAGGGGGATAAAGCGAGCACACTGCTGACGTGGTTAGCCAACCCCACACAGCGACAGTACCCTTTCCTGGCTTTGGAAGACGACAAGGGTACGATAGTGCATACTCAAGCCGAAATACTGCAGGGCTTTACTCGATATTACGAGAAGCTCTATACAAGCATGGTGACGAACGGAGATCCGGCTCTGAATGTCTTTTTGGACGAGCTGGACTTGCCGCAAGTAGACCATGATCAAGCGGCAGACCTAGGGAAAGATATAGAACTAGGTGAGATTCGAGGAGCTATAAAGCGTATGGCCCGCAACAAAACTCCTGGGCTGGATGGTCTGCCGATAGAATTTTATGGTAAATATGTGGACCTGTTGGCACCGAGACTAATGGAGGTATACAAGGAGGCCAAAGAAGCGGGCCGCTTACCTCAATCAATGAGAGAGGCGCTGGTGATCCCGCTGCTGAAGCCAGGGAGGGAAAGTAATAATACTGCTTCATATAGGCCGTTATCCATGCTGACGACAGATTACAAAATTCTTAGTAGCATACTGGCAGCCCGATTACTACCATATATGACCTCGCTAGTCCACAAAAATCAGTCAGGTTTTATCCCTACGCACAGCACCACTTCGAATATTCGGAGACTCATTCGTCTTCTGAGCGACGACGACCCCGAAGCACAACTGCCATTGGTCCTGTCCGTTGACATAGAGAAAGCTTTTGATAGCTTGGAATGGGACTACTTACATAATGTCTTGCAGCGCTTCGGGCTTGGAGAAGAATATATAAGAGGGACGAGAGTATTATACACCTCGGCGGTAGCGAGGGTGCGAGTGGGGAGGCTGATATCGCGCCAATACCGGGTAGCACGCGGGACGAGACAAGGATGCTCGTTGTCCCCCCTCTTGTTTGCCCTCGCTATTGAACCTCTGGCTAGTGAAATCAGGACGGGGAGACACTATAGAGGACTGAACCACAGAGACGGACGACACCTTATATCCCTATATGCGGACGATCTATTACTATTTATTGAGAATGTAGATACAGCCTTGACTGGGGCAGAAAGACTACTTCAACGCTTTGGAGAGCTCACGGGCCTCAAAGTCAATTGGTCCAAGACATGTATGTTTCCCATACGACAGGGAGAGGTTAGACCAGAAAGGCACCCGCTGATAAAATGGGAGCCTACCTGTTTGAAATATCTCGGTGTGTACATATACCACACACCGGCGGATATGCTGGAAGGCAATGTAGGTCGTTGCATACGAGCACTGAAAGGCAATATGGCCTTCTCGGCGACCCTGCCGCTATCACTGATGGGCCGGATCTCCCTGTTGAAAATGGTGGCATTACCGAGACTTCTGTACTATTTTTGAACACTACCTGTGTGGATACCCTGTTCCCTTTTTAAAGCTTTAAAATTGCAGATATCCTCATTACTTTGGGGTGCAGGGAGGTGTAGGGTTGCCCAGAAAACGCTGCTTCGACCGAAAGATGAGGGGGGACTTGCAGTCCCGGATTTTGAACTCTATTATTTTGCAGCTCAGTTGCAGCTCTTTACGCAGGAAGTGGCGAGAGTGTTCAGAGGCTCAGAGCAGGAGTGGGATGGAGGCACACCACGCCATGTCTTAGCTTACATAACACTACAACAGAAGTTGGACTTGCGAGACCTAACCATGGAAGAACAAACGTTCCGCCTTTGCTGGAACAGGTCCCGACGTTTAGCAGGAGTGTGTCACCCGTACGCACCGGAAATACCTCTTGGAATGGTGACGGCATTACCGCATGGAGGGGACTGGTCGCAGCTACAGGACTGGGAAGAGGCGGGACAGCAGGTGTTGGGGGATTTATACGAAGACGGGACGCTACTGCCCTACCAAACCCTCCAGGAAAGATTTGATCTACCAAGGGGGGTTTCCTATTACATGCCGCGATCACAAGAGCCATACAAGCGCACTGGCGGGAGGGAGTACTGGAGCCCACGACGTCTATGGCTTGCCAATATACCATGATGGCGGCGGGCACTTACAAAGCGGTCACATGCCTCTATGCTAGAATGCTAAGAGAAAACTTGCCACCTTTGACCGGGTTGGAAAATAAATGGGAAGCAGATATAGGAAAGGAGATCCCAGAGACAGCTTGGGCGCAGATAATGCGACGGGCCCGTAAGAGCACTAGGAACACACGCTTCCAACTAGTACACTTTTTCATACTGCATAGAGCGTATTTAACACCGGGGAATATTCGCAAATACTTTGGAGTGAATGAGGCAGCATGCCCTAGATGCACTAGAGAGGCAGTAGAACTGGACCACATGCTGTGGACTTGTCCAATGTTGGGAGATTATTGGAAGGAGATAGGGGTCGCGCTGAACGAGGTGACGGGGAGGCAGCTGCAGTTTGACATGGCTATTAGTGTTCTCCATTGGTTCCCTCACACCCCCAAACACAAGAATTCCAGCAAATTTATAGACATGGGCCTTCTAATAGCCAAACGTGAAATTACTAGACACTGGAAGGTGAGAGCTGGACCTTCACACCGACGATGGATGAATGAATTCTTGAAATGGGCTGCCTGCGAAAGCTCCCTTAGGTATCAGATAGCGCATAGGCGACAGGACGACAAAGCATTAGCCGCAGCAACGGCTTGGGAGGTACTAGTACAAGCCCTAAGGGACCTAGAGCCTCATGACGGGGAGGAAGAGCAGGATAATAAAAGGGAGCCCCTTAGACACACCCAGGACACATTGAACTCTGAAACACTTAACACTCCTGACATATAGCTCTAGAAGACTAACTGAGAGGCTACACGGAAGTGGTGGGACAGTGGGGAGGGGCGGAGGGAGGATAGGCCACATCAGGAGCAACAAGAGTCTGAAGACTGAGCAACAGCACGCTCTAGTGACTACTGCGGATGGTACCTTTAAGACACAATACACTATATTGTAAGGTTAGCGGGGAGTACCCCGAAACAAGTTGGGGATTGTTGGGGTGGGGGGGGTTCATTTGCAAGGGCTTGTTTACAAATGGAAAAGCGGACACAAGGTCTTCCATCTGGTTGGCTGCGCTTGACTCTTGTTTTAGGTCCTTTGATTTCTCATGGTTACCGCCGCCCGGCCTCCAGGATGTGGGCATACGGGCTGTGTAACGAGACAACGGGTACTGGACACATAGCAGTCATTGGGTATGGAAATGTAAAATGTACTGGCAAGTAATTTTATATTGTCTGCAATAAAAACATATTTAAAAAAAAAAGAGAGAGATCAATCGTTCCTTTTTCTGTCCGCATTTTTCTTTTCTTCTTCCTTTCATCTCTACACCCCCGACTGGCTCCGCTTCAGCCACCGATGGGGCAACAGGCATGCCAGACAGAGCACGACTGTGCTACCTGTATGTTCCAAAATTAACAACAGGCAACACTTAAACCAAAAGGTCCATAGTCATAGAGACGTTTTAAGGTTATGGACATGAGATAAATGGACATCCACTGAGTCTGAAATGGAACACATTACACAGTCTGTGCTTATCTCAACACCAGCCAAGGATCCAGCCTTCCTGGACCAAACTTGGACGCTTCTGAGTCAGCATTTCAAAACTTGTTGTAAACTGCAGAAGATCCAAAGGAAGAGACAACTTTTTTTTACATCCCGTTTGTCAGCCTCACTTTCCTTTGGTCCTCAAAGTGCAAACAAATGTGTGATCATACGATTAACTCCAATGTTTAAACACAACTGGGTTTTTAGTCAAAAATAAGTAGATTTCACTGTTAGGAGTCATCACTAAGGCACATGATATGGCAATTTCAATGGACACCATGGGGTCAGGTTTGCAGGATGCACCACTGTGTACATGTACTACAAAGATGGCCTTTCTGGCTCTGCAAGTGATTTGCAACAATAAAGTGTGTCTGCATCTCACTGAATAGTTTCTCAAACTAAGAGCAAAAATAGCTTGGTGCAGCCTACATATTCCATGCCCAATCCCTCAAAGTTACAGCAATTGCTGATCACTAATATTAATCCAACCCATGCATAGGCCGTGATTAAAGTAGGAGAACGAACAAATCAGCCAGCCAGCCAGCCTGCTGCATTAGCTTAGTTCAGTTCTTCTACTTTAATCGCGGCCTGCCGGCCCGGCCGCCTGCACCATGTGCACCAAAGCAAAAATTGTAATCATGATAATGATTGATTCATCATCATAATTACAAATGTTTGATGTATTGCCTGCACCCGCAACGGTCATGTCATCAGCATGTACACACATAGCTGTGCATATACGGAGGGGGTCCGAGCCCCTCAGCCTGAGTTGTGCGCTCAGCTCAGCCTCTCACAGTAGTCCTGTCAGAGGCTGAACTGAGCGCACATCTCAGGCTGAGGGGCCCGGGCCCCCTCCATATATGGACAGCTATGTGTGTACATGATGGCGAGTATTTTCGCCCTTTGCGCCCCCTCGTGGCAAACGCATTGTGGAGCGGGGTGTTGCCGCCCCGAGACTGCCGGCAGATGATAGATGAGGGAGGCCGCTGCCCCCAAAAGGCGTGCCGCCCGGGGTGTTGTACCACCCCCCTAGCTATGCCACTGCTTCTTTTCAGGCATGCTCCTTCCCACGAGGAATGTATATTCACTGTGTACATTTCCCACTCTCTTTTGTCACCTCCCAGTCCCCACCCCCCTGGCTCTTTCTATCCCTTCCTCGCCCCTCCTGCGCAGTCTACAGTCACACTGATGTCTTAGCCATATTGCAGTTTAGTTGTTTACAAATCAATATCTTTAGTAAGGAACCGTATGGATTGCAATACATACACTCACAGTTATATGAGGTACCGCGCCATAATTCACAGCCTCAGCGAAGGCCTAATGACGAAGGGGACATGATGGCCGTGTCACCCTGGATATTTATGAAAAGAGAAGGTTACTGAGATATTCTGTGAAGTCTCGAGACTCGCTGATTATTCTTGCCAGGGACGTCAAGTATCACTTTAAAATGCCCCATGAATAAATAAGGACAAGATCATGTTAATATTAAACATTTGGTGAATCTGTTGTCTCGCGGAGGACCATCCTTTCTAACACTCCAGAGGCAGGCAGTCAGTCCTTGCGCTGAGCTGTGAAATCAAATAAATGCAGGAGGAGGAGTAGGGCATGATGATGCCAGTCGCCTGCTAGCGCCTTGTTCAGCCTTGCTTCAATGAGCTACCCATTCCTGAGCTGAGCGCACAACGCAGTGACTTTGGCCCGCACCTGGCGCTGCTTGGGGCTATGTGACAGTCTAGAGCCTTGTTTTGACCTCCCGTGGCCCAACAGTGGCCCTGGGTTGAGCAAAGGGGCCAGCTCCCCAATGACCTCTTTGAGCTGTTTGCCACCCGCGCTTCTGCCATGAAACTGTCAACAGTGTGGCAGACAGTAGTCACTGCTGGTGAGAGGTGGGAGTTGTTCACCTCCTTGTTGGAGATCCAGAGGGTCTGGTGCACGGTGGTGGCATTTTTGCAGCTGAAGGAGCTCTGGGACTAAGAGCGTCTGGTGCACAGTGGTGACAATTTCTTAGCTGGAGGTCGGAGCTCTGAGACTAATATTGTATACCCCCTCTCATTTGGCTCACATCATTTTAAAAAGCAACATTCCCCCCCACAACTGTATTTGCTGTGAGCAAGGTTATACTGGCTGTCTGGTAAAAGACAGCAAAACTTGACAAGCAGTAGTTTAGAGGTTACGCTCACCCTAATAAACATCTTTTAATTCTCTCAAAAAGTTATAACTTTCTTTACAATCTTTTCAAATCTTTTATGAAATTCATGAAGTAATTGTTCTAGTATTCTCTGTTATTTGCACATAACCTATGGTTGGGATTTGCACAGATTCTATATTGAGGGGGACCTGCACTGGTTTAGATCCTATTTTATGGTTGCTCTGATGTTTAAAAATTGCTCTGGGGGCGTGGCCTAGCGGGCGAAGATGGTGGTCGCAGCTTGCTAGAGCTCCCACCGGCCCGACATTGATCCGTGACATTTATCCTGGCTCCCGGACCTACACAGCAGTGTACTGGTTTTGACTTGGTGGCGGAAGGTGTGAGGTGCCCTCCGGTGTGCCGAGCGGAGCTCCTGTGCTAACTGGGATGGAGAAAGCGGCTGGAACGATACGAGGCCTAGTCCCGGCGTGCATAGCCGGGGCCTCGATTTTGGCGGAGCCGAGACGGGGGTTCCTGGAGCTGGTCTCAGACCTCGGCTGTTGGCGCCATCCCGATCGGTCAGCTCGGCGCCAGAGCCGGGGGATAGGAGCTTCGCTACACCCCCCTGCTCTCTGAAGTGGCTGTGCGAGTGGTGGGGGCACCGAGAGACAGCGGTGGCCTGTGCGGCGGCCTGGAGACCGGGGCCTAGATTTTCGTGACCCCTGGATGCGAGTGGTGGGGACCCGGGGCCGGCCCGGACAGCGACTTGGGCGGCCCCACCTGCAGCCTTGGGGGCAACGCTGGTGCACCGACTGCGATCCCTGACCTGTGGCCGACTGTGAGCTTCTGCTGGCATGACACCTGGGTGCCGGGAGAGCTGTGGGACGGCTGCTGGGGTGCTGCAGCATGATCCGTGAGTACATTCAGCCCCCGGGTGTGTCGACATAAGACTCAGAGGCAGGCTGTGTGTCGAGACCCCCCTTGTCCAGGAGCATGACCACATCCGGCCTGGGACCTAACCCGGGGCTGAGGAGGTCTGGTGACCGGGACCCGGATTTCCTTGACTCCCGGCCGAGAGTGGTGGGGCCCAGAGCTGACCCGGACGGCGACCGCCCCAGGGCATTGGCAGGAGGGGTAGGAGACCCCTGGAACCTGAGACAGACGCTGGGGAAGGGACTGGTCGGCGACAGGAACCGCGCAAACGGAGTGGTATAGTCGGATGGGACCCATGCTACTTGATCTTGATGCACACTTCGAGCTGAGTGGCGGCCTGGGGCGCTCCGGGTATTGGTAGAGGACCACGCGGCAGACCCGTATACCTTGGGGCAGAAGCACCATCGTGGGGACGTAGCCCTGATGGACCCTGGTTGCACAGCTGCTCGTCCTGAGGAGCCTTGCCGGCTGCTAGTGGGAGGCTGCCCCCCTAGACGACCCTGCCAGGACCAGAGGCGGAGGAGGGAGTGGGTCCGCCAAACAGGGGCCCATTGACAAATTTACCGGACCTAGTGAGGGGCCTGGTGCCTCCGGGGGTGGCCAGGGAGCAGGACCCGATAATGCGGCACTGATGGCTGCGATCACCCAATCTAGGGACATGCTGGACGCTAAAATAGGAGCGGTGGGGGCTGATGTAACCTTGCTGCGACAAGATCTTCTCAACGCAGTGGCCCGCATCACGGAGGTACAAACTAGGATCACTGGAGTGGAAGGCGATTTGGGGACATTAAAACAGAAGGTGGCTGCAATGGAAAGAATTCAAAAGGGCTTTGCGCTCCGGGTGGAGGATGCAGAAGGACGGGCGCGCAGGAACAACCTTCGCTTTGTGGGCTTTCCGGAGGAATGCGAGAAAGGACCCATGGACCGATTTTTGACACAATGGCGGGAGAGCTGGCTCCCCCCGGACGCCCTGTCACGATGCTTTGTGGTAGAGCGCGCTCACAGAGCCCTGACGCAGAAGCCACCCGCCGGAGAACGACCTCGACCGGTCATAACCAGAATATTGAACTTCCACGACAGGGACACCATCCTACGGGAAGCAAGAGCCAAGGAGACACTCATGTTCGAAAATCATAAAATCATGATTTTCCCAGACTATACTAAACAGGTGCAACAGCAACGCCACTCCTTCATAGCAGCTAAGGCTATGCTGCGTGGTCTGAAGATACAATACTCCTTGCTTTATCCGGCCCGCCTCCGGGTAATCATTCAGTCGCGGACTCACTTCTTCGATACCCCGGAGGAGGTCTTCAGATGGACCGATGAGACGGTCAGGGTACGGCCGAATGCCCAGCCGGGCTTGGGCTCCGGTCCGTCGCGTGGATCGTCGCAGGAAAGGGGAGACCCCGCTACCAGGGGTAAGCGACACAGGAAATCTCGATCACGGAAGCGCTCCTCTTCTCGCAGCGGCCAGCTTGATGAGACACAGCTTGACACCGATCAATCTGGGAAAGACAATTGAAACTTTGGGAGTACGATTATCTACTAGTGCCGCTGGCCCGCCGAGGGGATCACTTGAGGGCGGTGTGTGACTGCTTGGACAGCTGAACATTGAGTGCATGGGGCCGATTCACGTCACAGACTGTAGCTGGGCCTTCCTAGGCTTGTGATAATGACACTGAGTTGCCACTTCCTTACGTGCTGGTGCTAGTGAGAGGTGGCAGTGTGGGGTTCGGGGTGCGGCTTTATGGGGCTGCCTGGTTCCCCCACGGGTGGGGGTTGGCCCTGAGGGGGGGTTCTTTAGTTAGAGTGAATAGTTGGGATCCATTGGCATGGTTGGCCTTGGGCGCTCTGTTTTGGGCCCGAGGTTCCCCATACCGTGACAGATACTTCAGAGTTCCGTGAGGTATAGGGGTGGGGGGTGGGGGTCAGGGGATGGGAAGTTGGGGGGACAGTGTTGGGGGGGTGTAGCGGGGGGGCTGGGGTGGTCAGAGGGGTTTGCACATGATTCCTAATGCCTTGCAATTAATTGTGCTGTGTGCCTGGACCAGGTGCTGGGGTCCTCAGAGTCCTGTCCACTTTGACTATGGTTGATGCACCAATTCCGGGACTCCCTGGAGAGTCCATGCGAGTACTGAGCTGGAATGTCAGGGGGATGTTGGACAAAATTAAGAGAGGGGCGATCTTGCGATGGGGTAAAAGGGAGGCTGCTGATGTATTGTTGCTGCAAGAAACGCACATGATGGGAACAAAAGTGCTTAGCCTGCAGAGATTTGGTTACCAACAGGTCTATCATGCCGGGTTTTCCAGGGGTTCGAGGGGGGTAGCCATTCTGGTTCACCACAGGTTGGCCTACATTCATGAGCGACATTGGATTGACCCACAGGGCCGTTATGTTTTTATCAAAGTAATGGTTGGTGCTGAACCGGTGGTGTTTGGGAGTGTGTATTCTCCTCCCCCATTACAGTGGTCCCTGGCTGAGAGGCTCTTTGAAGTTTGGCGGACATTCCAGAATCCCTGGCTGTGTTGGGAGGTGACTGGAACGATGTAATGGATGTATGCATGGACCGCAGGAGGCTGCAGGGGACGATGGTGGCTGCTGCCCCCACCCGACTGAGAGCAATGGTGGAAGGGTTGGGCTGGGTGGATGTTTGGAGACACATGCATGCCACAGTGCGAGAGTATACCTATGTTTCTGCCGTGCATGGCTCCTTTTCACGACTGGATTATATTTTTATGCCATGGGCATTCCTCGATAGAGTGAGGGAGGCCGGGATTCTGCCTAGAGGACTGTCCAACCACTCCCCTGTTGCAGTAAGGATTGAGTTACATAGAAAACGTCAACCGTTCCGATGGAGGATGTCCTCGTGGCACCTTCAGCAGGCTGACTATACTCAGCACATGCGGGGTGCGATTGCCCACTACTGGCAGGAAAATCTGGTCGAGGGTGTAGATGTAGTGGCGGTCTGGGAGGCCATGAAGCCTACGCTGAGGGGCATAGACATAGCGTGGTGCACTGCTGCCCGTCGTCGACGCCGAGAGGCCATTGTTGCGGCCACCACGCAGGTGGAGCTGCTGGAACAACGGTGCCAGAGAGGGGGAGACGATGTGGCGGTGCGGTTGCTCCTGCAGGCGCAACAGTCCTACGCATCTGTTTTAAGGGACGAGGCTCGACAAGCATGGCTGGCTACGCGGAGCAGGATATATCAGTGGGGAGATAAGTCCTGTACTATGCTCCATAGACTATGTCAACACACCATGCAACCAATTACATTGCCGGGTCTTACTGACGGGGAAGGAGTAGCTATAACGGATCCAGCAGCTTTGGCGGCGAGCTTTGCCCGCTATTATGCGGAACAATATGCTGAACGGGACTGTCTTCCGGCAGATGCGATTGACAAATTCATTGCAGACCTGCCCCCCAGGGCAGTTTCAGATGAGGTGAGAAAATCCCTGGACCTCCCCCTCACGGCGGAGGAGCTGGGAGACGCGTTAGGGCAGCTCAACACAGGGAAGGCACCCGGACCGAGTGGCTTTCCCTGTGAATTTTATAAGAAATTCCATCTCCAATTGGGGTCCCATTATAGGACGGTGCTGGAGACGGCGCGGGAACGGGGTAGCTTGCCGGCTGACTGGCGACACGCCGAAGTTGTAGTTTTTCAGAAGCCGTGTAGACCCCCGGACCGACACGAATCATATCGCCCCATATCCCTGCTTAACATCGAGGCTAAAGTGCTGGCTAAGGCGTTGGCTAATCGCCTTCTCCCATATGTGGCTGACCTGGTCCACCCAGACCAGGCGGGCTTCATGCCGCATAGGGCAACACGACACAACATCAGACGAGCGCAGACGGCTATTGACGCCAGGGGGGCCACTGGGGAGCGGGCGGCCCTATTGTTAGCGGACATAGACAGGGAATTTGACTTGATCAGTTGGACGTACCTGTTTGCGCTCCTACCTCGCCTCAACCTGGGCCCGGTGTTTATCTCATATGTCAAACTGCTATACACAGATATAACTGCGTCCGTGCGGGTATCCGGAGCGATTTCTGAGAAATTCTCGGTTGGTCGGGGGACCCGGCAGGGATGCCCACTGTCCCCTTATCTCTTTGCGCTGGCCATGGAGCCTCTGGCCTCTTGGGTGCGCAGCTTCTCGGCTTCGTGTGGGGCGGGGGACTCTCCGATAGAATCGCACTCTATGCGGATGATGTCTTCTTCTTCCTTACAGATCTTAAACGGTCAGGCCCCCGAATCTTGGAGATTATGCGCATATTTGGTGAGGTGTCGGGACTTTTTCTCAACCCGCGTAAGTCAACCCTTTGGGTACTGAGCGGAGGGGCGAATGCGTACCCCTGGGCATAAGTATAAGTATAAGTATAAGTATAAAAGATTTTATTACGCGCTCTGCTACTACAGAGTATCCTGGCGCGATATGTAAACTAGAACAGAGCCGAACCAAGGAAGAAGGGAAGCAACTAGATACTGAGATTAAAAAGGTGAGTTTTTAACCCCTTCTTAAATTCTGCCAGTGTGGCTGACGCACGCAAAGAGAGCGGCAGGGCATTCCAGGATCGAGCTGCTTGGACAGAAATAGATTGACCACCCAATCTCACATATCTGATTTTTGGCGTAAACATCAGAAGGAGATTAGCTGATCGAAGTGCACGGCGAGGGGAATAAAACGTGAACCTCTTGTGCAAATATTGTGGTCCGTGTTGATGCAGGGCACGGAAGGCCAGGACCAGAGTTTTGAACACAATACGTTGGGCCACTGGAAGCCAATGGAGCTTTCGGAGATGAGCAGAAGCGCTAGTTCTTCTCGGGAGATGGAATAAAAGTCGGACCGCCGCATTCTGAATAATCTGCATTCGGTTGATGAGATATTTAGGAAGACCGCTAAAGAGGGCATTGGAATAATCCAGCCTTGATAGAATCAGAGCACGCAGAACCGTCTCTTTTGCTTCCCTATGGAGCAGTGGAAGGAACCTTTTTAGTGACTTGAGGGTCGCAAAACAGGTCGCCGTAAGTTTTTTTAGATGTACTTCAAACTTAAGATCCTGTCCGAACCAGACCCCCAAGTTTTTGGCCGGGCCTCCAAGAGAGCTGGGACAAGCAAAATCAGGCGGCCAAATGAGATCCTTAAAATTGGCCGGAAAGTTGCCATAAAACAACAGCTCTGTCTTGTCCTCGTTACATTTAAGTTGGGCTGACAGGAGCCACCGAAAGACATTGGATAGACAGGAGCAGACGACACTAGCATCTAGGCAATTCTTAGGCCAGGTAAACAACAGCTGAGTGTCGTCGGCGTACGCCATTATTTTGGCTCCCCACTGCTCGGCCAGATAGATCAGCGGGGTCATATAAACGTTAAACAACAGGGGGCTTAACGTCGACCCCTGGGGGACCCCTGTGCTGAGCTTCTTGGGAGACGAGGCGTAAGGAGGCATCCAAACTTGCTGCGTCCGTTCCGACAGAAACGAGGACAGCCAAGCCAGAACCGCGCCTGACAGTCCCACCTCTGCCAACCGATTCAGCAGCAGAGCGTGGGGAACCGTATCGAAGGCGGCAGATAAGTCCAGCAAAACCAGGACCGCTCTGCCGCCTCCGTCCAGACACTCCCTGATGGCCTCCGAAACTTCCACCAAAGCCGTCTCGGTGCTGAAAGCCGCCCTGAAACCCGATTGGGCCGGGTGCAGGGCCTGAGAGGACTCAATAAAATTATTCAGCTGCCTATAGACAACCTTTTCACAGACCTTCGCCAGTGCCGGGAGCAGCGATATCGGACGATAGCTGGACGTGGCTAGAGGGTCCAGGCCAGGCTTCTTAAGGAGGGGAAGCAATTTCGCCTGTTTCCAGCAAGGTGGCACAGAGGCAGAGGACAGAGACAAATTGACCACCTGAGTGGCCTCCTGATATACCAAGCTCGCAGCTCCCCCCAGAACCCTGGCGTCGGCCTTGCAGGTAGCGGTTGGGGGACTGAAATACCTGGGAGTCTTCCTGTCCGAGTCCGCTGACATCGCATGGGAGCGCAACGTATTACCTGTGTGGGAGAAGGTCCAAACGGACATCAAGACGTGGTCCCGAATGCCCCTCACCATATTTGGTAGGTCTGCGATCTTCAAAATGGTCGCACTCCCGCGCCTGTTATACCAACTGCAGAATCACCCACATCGGATCGAGCCCCAGTGGTTTCGTCGGGTTAACTCTGTGTTGGGTCGCTTCCTGTGGGCGGGGGGCGCCACCAGAGTGGCGTTACAGACATGTTTTCTGTCCACGTACTGTGGGGGTCTGGCCACATCGGATCTCTTGTCCTATTATCAGGCCTCCCACCTCTTGGTTCTAAATGAATGGTGGTATGGGGATAGAGTGGACCCTGCATACGCCCTCGAGCGCTCGTTGATGGGAGACACCACGCTGCACACGCTACTGTATTCGGCTAGGCAACGGAGGGAGCTGCCACATGCCACTCAGGTGGTCTTGGCGATTTGGCGGCAAGTACTGCGTCGTATGGGCTGGTGGGGTAGACTGACAGCGGAGACCCCACTGTGGAAGAACGGACAGCTCCCCGCACTGGCCTCGCTGACAGGGTTTGGTGGCTGGGATTCGATCAGGATTTCTTCACTTGGACACGTTCTGACCAGGGTCACCCTCAAGTCCTTCCAAGAACTTAGCACTGAATTCCATATGCCCAAGACCCAATTCTTCGAGTATTTACAATTTCGCCACACGCTTGCACCTAGCTTGATTGGCCTGGAACAACTACCAGAGTTTAGTCCAGTGGAAGCAAAAATTTTCATGGGGGACCTTGGGGATAAAAAGGTGTCTCGAATTTATCAAACGCTAGTCACTCATTGCTCCTCTTCTTTGCTTCCATTGAAAGAAACCTGGGAAAAGGACGTTGGCCCCTTGGACGAAGACGACTGGAGGGAGGCCTTGGAGTCCTCGCGGGGGGCTGCTATTGCAGTGCGACTCCGATTGATCCAGTTTAAATATCTGCACAGGGTGTACTATACCCGGGAGAGATGGTGGAGGGCGGGCCTGATTGCATCTCCGGAGTGCTTGCGCTGTGGGACTGAGAGAGGTACGCTATTGCACACGGTGTGGTCTTGTGTTGGGCTGACTCGGTTCTGGAATGGTGTTTGGAGCTGTTTGTCAGAGGTACTGGGATGGGATCTCCCCCGCACTCCCCGGCTGGGACTTCTACATGTCTTGGAAAATGTGGGTGGGAACATCTACAAGCGTCATCTTATGCTGTTGGGTCTGGTGGTCGCTAAGCGGGACCTGGCAAGGGCATGGAAGCGTGAGCGGGCTCCTCCACTGGGCACCTGGAAAGCAGGCCTAGATTACCTCATGGGGTTGGAGCGACCAGTATTTGAGGCCAGAGGATGCCCCCGGAAACATTATAAGATCTGGAAACGGTGGGCGGATTACAGGGGTTTGACTCTAGAGCCTCCAGCAGACCCGGATGATGGGTTACCCACGATGGAGGACCTTCAGGCCTAGGGAGGCACTCGACGACTGCTGTAATATATTCAAATGCTGAGGCTTATTTTGATCACATGCATCAGGTTAGGGTGGGATAAGGGGTGGGTAGTTGGGATGTTGGGTGGTGGGGGTAGTGGGGGGGACGGGAGGGGTGTTCCTTTAAATTGATTAGGTTTGTAAGAATATTGAGACATGTCTTGCTACTTGGCAGTACCCTCCTGATTGTGGAGAACTGTGTTTATGCTTTGCCTAATCAATCAATAAAATCAGTTGTGAAAAAAATTGCTCTGGGACATTTGATATTTACGTACCATTTTGTAACACAACCCAGGCTTGTCATTTGCACAGATCATATATTGGGATGGATGGATCAGCAAGGGTACAGATCTTATTTCATAGTTGAACCGATGTTAAAAAAAATCGATTGGATTACTTGCTGTTTTATGTACTATTTCAAAACTTTACATTTTGTTATTTTTATTATGTGTGCACCTGCCCTTCCTCCATTATTCGTGTTGACCTCCCACCCGCCCTCTGTCCATTGCCTATGTTGCCCTAACCTGCTCGCCCGCCAATGTCCATGTTCATCCCACCTGCTCTCCCTTCATTGTCCATGCTGCGCCAGTCCACCCTCCCTCACCTGTCTCAGTCTGTGTTGCTTGCCCTCCACCCACCAGCCCCTTGTTCTGCGTATTGACCCCCAACACACCCTCCACTTTTATGGTTGTATTGCCTATCCATTTTCTGTGTTGCCACTGCACTCTGTTGTCCATGTCTCAACCCCTCACCTGCCCTCTCTCTGTTGCACGTTAGCCATAATAACCCGCTCTACCTCCATTGTCCATGTTGTGCCTGCTCCTCCGTTGTCTGTTTTGCTCCTGCACCCACAATTACAAAAAAAAAGCGCTATAACGCTGGCGCTGCTGCCCGTATCCTATCACTCTTTTATCACACCCTGCATTGTCTATGCTGCCCTCCATGCTCATCCTTCCTCCCTCATGTTGTCTCGCTTCCTGCCCTATCTCTCACAAAAATAAAAGCACAATGTCGTATTGCTTTATTTTTTTTTCACTTTCAGTCATGCTGCCCTGCAGCCACGCTGCTGTGTGACATGGCTAAACAACGTTGAGAAAACCAATACCTCTCATAGGCGAGATTGTCTCTATATTTTTCCATCTTAAATACGTTTAGTGAAGATGTAGATAGTATCACTTAAATTGCCAGGTGACAGTTCAGGGGTCAGGTATCATCAAGGGAGGTCGAGGCAGTGGCCTTGTCAAAATTATGATCATTTTGATATCATTAACAGGTTGATGTAGTGACCGTCGAGGTAGCACCACAGCACAGAACCATTGTAGGATGTTGTTTTATAGGTAGTATCTCAACAGTTGTACACATTAGGCCGTCTTCAGCTGCTGTAAGTCAGATTGGTAGCATGAGCCCCGACAAGAAGCCCCGGAGTCCGCATCGTGCAGGTTAAGAGGATCATTCATCATGAAGGAGGCTGGCGCAGTGACTGCAGGGGATGGGGAAAGTATGACGTTACAACGAATTCCGTTGCAACGCATGCCTTTACCACGCATGCGTTACAACGGAATTCGTTTTCCACGTTTAACCTTTACCTCGAATATTCCTTTACCACGCATACATTTACACCGTTTTTTGTTGTAAATGTATGCATGGTGAGGGCATACTGATAAAGGTTAAAACTCTCCACTTACATTCCCCCAGCCTCACTCCTTATATTTACCCTTAACCCTTAATATATATATATGTATTTTTTTAAAATACCCCTTACCTTTTAACTCACCTTCCCTCCATCTTCTCTGGTTACGTCGGTCGTACGTCGTTAAGAGGAAGCGGAAGTTACTTTCCGTTTCCTCCCTAACGACGTTGATTGCTTCAGCTTCGGTTTCGGCTTTTTCTTCGGCTCCTCAGGTTAGTTTTGTTTTTTGGGGGGGGGACCCCCCCAGCCCCCCTTTTTATCCCAGACCTTTATTTTTTTTTATGGGGGAGACCCCCCAAACCCCCCTTCGTTTTTCTTTTCATTTACCACACATGCCTTTACTACGTATTTCGTAGTAAAGGTATGCGTGGTAAACCCTTTCGTTGTAACCACGCATGCGTTGTAGTGCATGCGTGGTAAATTATTTCGTGGAAACGGCTTCGTTGTAGAGGCCATTTCCCGGGGATGGGGCAGGTGTGAATAGTGAATACTCATGGCGGTGGTTTGGCAGGGCACAGATGTATTGAGGGGTTGTATTGTGCGAGTGGATATCAATCTGAGGGTTACTGTTTTGTTTGTCCGCGTTTGTCATTAAGAAGCGCTCAGAGGCAAGCACATCCTAAAAACGTCTTATCCCTAGTTAAGTCCTTAGGATTTAGGAGAGCACTTTCAGAACCGAATTGGGGCGATCATGTGACTTGCGGGCACCCGGTTACTGTTTCCGGAGCTGAGAAGCACCATACTTCATTAGGCTGGGTTACCGTCTGCTTTGTACACGAGCAACCTGTCCACTTTCTGTGTTTCAGACGTGGAAGTATTCACATAGCGCACAGTACTAGATTCGGCCCGTTTCTAAGCGTTTCTGGTTGTGGTATATAACTATATACAATTAATAAAACAAGGCACAGAGGGTAAAGGAATCTGACCAATAGCACAAAATGCTTGTGAAAATGTGAAGGGTGGAAGCAGCTGACAGAGCGCAAGCGTCCCTGTCCTGCGATCCACAATTGCTAGACCGTACCTTCCTGTCTCGCTGTAGGGAACTCGAGCGTGTCCAGAGATGAGAGGATGTTGAAAGTGGGAGTACTCTGTAACTAGTGTGTACACTCCTACTTCAATCTTGGGTCACATCCCACTGTGAAAAAGATAATTATTTATTAAACAAATGAAAAAATATATATTTATATTATTGCAGAAATAAAAGCATGTGCTTTTTCCTACGTGGACAGGCTGTTTGAATAACACTAAACGCAGCCTTAACGTTCGCACTCCTTAAACATCCTTAATATTGTTTGGATTATTAATTGAATTCTGTTACATCACTGTTTAAATCACGGTTCCACTCTGTAAGAAACACTAGTGCATTCCTGTACTGCGGGCATAGACCTCGGCCAATTGTCACATGCTAATTTCACAAGAATCACTGTACTGTTACAGCGCACTCGATAACCTGACTGAATTCCCTCTAAGCTAGGCGCTAGATTTTGTTAACCGGCCGAGTCTGCAGAGTGTTTCACCTCCGTGGCGCCCAGTTCCAGGCAGTGCTCCGCAGTAGATGTTCCTCCCCTACTTTGGGAAACACCTCTGCAGCCAAGGGCATGCGCCAGAGCAGGAGTTCAGTAAGACGACCAGGGCCGGCCTGGAGATGACAATGGAGGCATATGCATTGCCTGATCCAGAGAATGTAACTAGCTTATTGAAGAAGCAAGCAGCAAGGGGCGGACAAGGCTGAACAAGGCTCTAGCAAACGAGAGGCCTCATGTAACATACAGAGCTGTGCTGTGCATATACGGTCAGTGGTAACTTACCACTGAGTTGTCGTATATGCACAGCACAGCTCTGTATGTTACACACTGGTAACGCGGTCGGATTGGAATCATTATCTTTATTTCCCCCCGTCCAGACCACCACCACTGCGCGACGCCCCGCCCCCCAACTGTTTGTGAATACATTAAGACAGTCATTCATGAGTCATGAACAGGTCATGATTAATTGATTTGGTAGCATAACCGGGGGTAGAGCAGAAACACTTACTCACTGCTGTTGGTGGTGGCAGACACAGGGGGGCTACTTCGGCGGGCTAGCCAGTACCAATAATAAAATTATGTCTGGCCGCTCCGGTGGCGGTCTCTACTCCTCTCGCTCTCGTCACTCGTGATGCTGGGGCTGCAACCTGTAGGGCAGAATGCGCAGTTAATTGTCCAATGCGCATACTGGAACATCAGCCGCACCCTAGAGGCGCGCAGACGCGCCGGAGGAGGAGGCAGGGCATAATTCTGCGCGCTGCGCACAGGCACCTCCTCCTCTACTCCTCCAGAAAAGTTTGTTTAGGTTGTCATCTCACCGGTCAATCAGGCTTGCTGCTGGCGCTACGAGTCACACAACACCTCGTGACTTCTTTTCTCTGAAGTGAGAGTGACTGACGCTGTGACGGTCTGACAGAAAATCGGCCCTCAGACACAAAACCGGCCCCCTGATCCAAAACCGGCCCCCAACCCCTCCAGCCTACCGGGGGATTGCCCGGTGCCCGAAAGCACCAGTCCGGCTGTGCATTTAAGTTTCCTTCGTAATTCTTTCATATTTTCACTCTGCTTGGGCCATCTATTTTAGTTGACTTCCTGACTCAGCTAAAGGCAATGTACATGCTGAGGGTTTGTAGCTGCCAGAGTACCTGGTCTCAGATGTTCACTGTCAACCATTTACTGCTGCCATACGCGCTCCTGCTCCCCCTCCCACTTTGTTGACCAAGCGGTTATTCATCTGCCCTTGCTTGCTGAAAACTATTGGATCTCCCTATTTCTGTTCACATGCTTACAGTACAGAAAACTTGTATCAAAGACCTGTGTTCTGTGACTTCAGTATATTACCTCAGGCAGCACTTGAGAGTGCTGTGTGGATGTGGTCCCACTCATTAATGATTAATAAACTTGTTATTTATTGACAACTCCAGTGCTGATCTCTATTTAGTTGGTCTTTGAACCCGTGGACAAAAGGGTGACCCTGCACCAGTGTACTCCAAAAAAGGTACATTTCCACACAACAGCCACCCAGGAAGCGGTCTCTGTGCTCCAGAAGGTCAGATCCGTTTGCCCACTAAGTGAGAAGACACCAGGACCAACTGGAGGTGCACAGTACCAATACTTGGGGTACCGGACCCCTTGCAGCAATCAAAGCCTCTGACGACTCCAAGACCAAGCAGCCGTTGAGGGAAGTCCATACAGCAGAGACCTACTTTGAGAGTGTCTCAGCTGTCCTGTTTTTGTCCCCTCAACCGGCGAAATAGACAACCTTGAGTGCACTTGACACACAAGCCCAGTCTACCTAACCACTCTGCACCAGAGCACCCTAGCCCGGGTTTCGAGAATCAACTGTATATCCTTGCTCCTAGGGCCTTCATGAATTGAACCCCCATTGGGAGCATCTGGACTTGTCCCCAAGTCCCCCACTGCAGCCTGTTTCTAGGTGGCCTCTCTCTCTCTCTGTAGTGCGCAAAGCTACCAACCGGACCAGCCCCTCTGCACCAGGACGCTCCGGGGCAGGTAAAGACTAACTACTGGTGGTTCTGTGGATCTTGCCCCCCTACCACCTTAAGCCCTGAAGGAGATCCACGGAAACCTAGTGCAAGTAAATGTATGCAGTATATGCCTTTTTTCCTATAGGAAAGCATTGCCATGTAAAGAGGCATTTGAGTGAACATTTTACTTACCTGTAAAAATCAACAACTTGAAAAGTACATACTTGATCACAAAGTTCTTGGTTTTCAAAATTATATAAAATTTCATGTTATTTTCCTAAATTGGTCTCAGATTTATTCTTGAGAGTGTTTCTCATATATTGCCTCTGTGAGTTCAACAAATGCTTAGCACTACCCTCTGATAAGTCTGAAACTACTTGCCCACACTACCAAAAAAGATAGATGATTTAGGGTTATTACGTGTGCCTCCCTAAACCAATAAGGGACGCCTGGACTCTCTGCACAGTTTACCTACTTTTCGTGCACTATATAGAGAGACAGCTTCCTACATTGGTGGGATACATGTCTATTAGTCAATAGGTGACTCCATGAAGCAAATACACAATTGACATTAGCTAAAAAAATACTTTTTAATTCCCCCACACCACATCACCTCTTTTTCCTCTAAATTTCTAATTTGAACTGTCAGGCCTCAGTTAAGTCTCCCAGTCCTACTGTAGTAGAATTTTAAGAAGAGTACTAGGCAGTTATCTCTTAGAGAGCCTATTAGAATCTTTTTGAATTTTCTAGGTATTGAAAACATATGGTGGTCAGTTCCTCTGCAATTCCAGTGGAATGCCTTCTAGGGAATGATCTGGAGACCTCAGCATGGGCTGATGTAGAGATGAAGTTCCATACAGCCATGCTGGGAATACCTGAAAGGGTGTGCAACAAAACCTGAGCACAAAGCAAAGCCCAGGGTGAAAAAGAGGAATTGGACCCTGGAATAATGGGCCAGTCATCCAATGGAAGAGTTAAGAAGTCTGGGAAACCGACTTCTAAACAGCCAAAAGGTCAGGTCCCCTCTGTTCAGGGAGAAGACCTGTCAGCCTCAGAGGTAACTGAGCCCCAGTAACTTTGGCCTTACACGGCAGAGCTCCTAGGCCGTAGGGGACCCTCTAAGGAATAGCTGTGCCAGGGACAGAGGACATGTCCCACTCGAGTGAGACAGCAAGCTGCTTACCAGGAAAAGGGAGATGTAAGTGGCTTCCACAGACTCTACTGGGAGGAAGGACTCCTGTATATTGAGGCCAGTGACCGCAAACCTAGTGCCACTAGGAGAGTGGTGCTGCCTCAGCAAAACGGATAGTTCTTACTCAGTCTAGCACCTGACATCCCCTTTAGCTGGGCATGTTGGGCAGACAAAAATCTGTATGTTAGCCACTTCTAATGGCCAGGTATGTCTCAGAAGGTGAATAAGTTTAGCAACTCCTGTGATACTTGTCAAGTCAATGGAACGACCCAAAGGCTCCATTAATTCCACTTCCAGTGGTTGGTATTCTCATTGAGAGGTTAGAGATTAATTCAGTCTGTCCCGAGGAGGAGCTTCCAAGATGGTCGCGTGAGCACAGGGCTCCCGAGACCCTCGCAACCTCCCGCATCTATCCTGAAAATTATCCTGATTATATTGACGGGTAATTGAAGACGAGCCATAGCTGAGGTGAAAACTGTTGTCCAAATTTGAAACGGACTTAGGGAACCGGAATAACATTGATTTGAATGTTGCGGCCTGCTCCTCTGAGATGCCCGGAGCTCGAGTTGGCATGTTACCCGGGCAGTAGTTGAACAACAGTGGCCTGAGGAATCACAGACTTGTACTTTCACTTTTGTTTTTTCGTGGCTCCAGTCAGACCCTCTCTGAAAGTGGAGCCTGACACCAGCGGACGCTTTGTTGATGACTTAACAATCGTAAGGCGTTATCCTGACATTGGATACAGGGCCCTGACTGACTGTGGCCTCTGGTTGCTGCGGATACTCTGATCGCAGCCATTCCTCTCGAGTGAACACACTGTGGAAGGCCTTCTTGTCTGCAATGGCGACCAAGCCTGATGGCGACAAGTCAAAATCTAAGACCACTCGGCGGGGTACCTATACCCAAGCAAACAATATGGATCGGTGTGCCCACTCTAAAGGATCCCCTGGTGGACTGAGCAGATCACTGGATGGTACTAAGGAGGATCTCTCCTCATCGGCGGAATTGACTTTGCAAGATGTCATGGGTGCCATTGATGGTATGAAGGCGTACATCGGCCAGCAATTTGAAACTCTCGCCCACAAGCTGGACACAGTTTCGATCAATGTGAATTTGATCCGCACGGATTTATCAAAAACTAACGAAAAGGTCAAATCCTTAGATCTGAAAACGGCCAGCCTAACGGGCGACGTATCTGACTTGCAGATGGAGGTTCGCAACTTACGGACCTCAAATTATGTTTTTGCGCGCCGGTTGGAGGACTTTCAAGGTAGGGCCCGGCGTAACAACGTACGCATTATTGGAGTCCCCGAAAAGTAGGAAGATCTGGCAGCCGATCTGTTTGTGGAAGATCTTATTAGTAAACACCTCTGCAGGCTTCACGGCTGAATGGACCTACAAAATATGAAAACACCACTGTAAGTTTCTACCCGGATTTTACACAGGCAGTCCAAAAACAAAGACTTGGATTTCTGGGCATCAAAAGACGACTGAGAGACATGGAACTGAAATATGCAATGTTATTCCCGGCTAGACTGCGTGTGGAATTCAAGGAACGTACATATTTCTTTGATCGACCAGAGAATGCGGGAGAATGGCTTGACACTCTGCAGCACCAACGTGGCCAAGAGGAGCATTCTGGAGGAGCGGAGGGCGACCCGATGGAGCAAGAATAGGAACATGGTATCCGGCCCCTGAACTTTACTGAGGACACTGCAATGTTTCGATGACATTGGATGTAGGATTTAATGTGTCATGTCTGGGAGTGGCGGGGCGATGGGTTGACTCTCTTCCTCCTAGGGGGTTTCTTTTTGTAGACTTGTTTGATATAAGGGCAACAGGCATCCTGCAAGTTGGGGTGGTTAATTGATTTTTCGCAGGGGTACAGGGGTGCAGGGTGGTGGGAGTTGTAACAGGTTTACGGTTCGAGGGTGGGGGGATGTTTCAGTGGGTGTGTTTAAGTTCATTGCAAGGCAACATATTATTTTATTATCTGATGTGAGTGTTGGTTTCGGAGGGGAGGTGGATCTGCTACCACTTCTGGGATGGGAGGTAGGGGATTGAGATTACTGAGCTGGATTGTGAATGGGTTGGGGGATAAGATAAAACGAGGGGTTGTGTTACAATTGTTGAAAAGGTTGTCTCCCGATGTGGTATTGTTACAAGAAACGCATTTTCGTTCATGCTTTTCGGCAAAGCCGACCAAATTTGGTCATCAGACTGGTGGCCAGTCTCCCTCGGTCCCTGCCCAGCCCCCAAGCCCTTTGTCAGGAATCTTGGAGTAACATTAGACGATAAGTTGACCATGTCTGAACATATCAGGAAAACAGTGGGAAATAGCTATGGCCAGATGCGCAGCCTGAGGAAGATCTTTAAATGGATCCCACTCTCAGCACGTATGCCCCTGGTCCAGGGACTCATTGTTAACAGGATGGACTATGAAAATGCCCTTTTTTCAGCCATCAACTTAACACTACTGAATCGACTGCAGGTCCTCCAAAACACTGCTGCTAGGCTAGTATTAGATCTACCCCCTCGTACCCCCTCAGCAGCCTGCCTCAGGACTCTGCACTGGATCCCCATACAAACACGCATAAAGTTCAAACTCTGCTGCCTAGTCCATAAGGCTGTAAATGGTCATGGACCTGTCTATCTCGAACATAAGCTCAAGGCCCACGTCCCAAGCAGGACGCTACGCTCTTCCAACTAAGCCCTTCTCTCTGTACCCAGAGTTCGAACAGTCAGAAACGGAGATAGAGCTTTCAGTAAAACTGCCCCAGAAGCATGGAACTCCCTCCCCATTCAGTTGAGGTTAGAGCCCGATCACATGAAGTTCCGAAAACAGCTAAAAACCTGGCTCTTCTAGCCAGTTGAGCCCTCCTACTTCCTGGATCAGTTGGTCATAAGGATCCTTTCTGCCCGCCAGCGCTCTGAGACCTTCGGGTGATTTATGCGCGATACAAATGAAATAAAATGGAAATGGAAATTTGATCGGTAACACTTGCCGTGCAATGAACCGGAGGGGATATCATACGGTTGCCCATGCGGGGTTCACCTCTGGATCCCGAGGGGTGGGTATTTTAGTTAGGAAGTCCCTCCCCTTAGAAATAGATGTAACAGATTTATATGATAGGGGGCGTTACGCAGCCCTTACTGGACGATGGGAGGGTAAGACCAAATCCATGATCTCAGTTTACGTCCCCCCGGGACTACAGTCGACAACTTTTGCTGACCAGGGGCAATTAGTGTTGGGACTTCCCGAGGGAATTCTGGTCAGGGGCGGAGATTTCAACTCGGTCGTCTCAGGCAGGGAAGATCGACACCCACCCAGAGACCTTGCTGGGTCACAGAATTGGCTTAGTGGTTTTATTGACACATTGGGGTTAGTGGACTGTTGGAGATTGTTGCACCCAGCTCAGAATCAATACACTTTCCACTCAGGTGCACATGGTAGTCTTTCCAGGATTGACTACCTTTTAGTACCGGCTGCGCACGCCCCCTCCATAATTGAAGTGAGACATCTGGCGCGGGGAATATCCGACCACTCTCCATTGTGGATTGGGATAGACGTGAATATTGGGTCAGAGGGGCGGGTAGCCCCGATTAATCCGTGGTATCTCCGTAACCCTAAGACCCGTTCGGAGTTGGTCAAGTCACTTGACCAGTATTTTGTTGAAAACTTGGGATCGGTCACCTCTGCAGTATCGCTCTGGGAGGCTTTTAAGACGGTCATCCGAGGTCAGGCGCTATCATTGATTGCTGGATCGAAGAAGAGTAGCCGCGAGGAGGTGGTTAGGCTTGAGGCCGAGATCTCCGAACTGGAGTGCGAATTGGAATCGGGAGTCACCCGCGAGAAGATACATGTTATGCGTCTTAAGCAACTTGACTATAGGGTGCTGGTTACAGACACCGCAAAAGTTATGGGCAGGATAACAACAAGGTCGATTGTACGATGTCGGGGATAAAGCTGGCAAGCTGATAGCATGGTTAGATAAAAAAGAGAGGGCCAGTTGTGTGGTTCCTGTGATAGAGAAACTAAATGGTACGCTTGTGACTGAACCCGAGGAGATTGTCCAGAGTTTCGCGGAACATTTCCGAGAAGTGTATTCGCCTGTATCTGATAGGCCGGAAGAAGACTCCCATTTATTGTTACGCGACATTGCATTGCCCAGCTTATCTGACTCTGATAGAGAGTTGCTAGATACCGCAATAACGGCAGATGAGGTGGCTCTTGCTATTCGTTCTATTCGTTCAGGTAAAGCGATGGGACCTAATGGTCTCCCCAATGAACTTCATAAATTGCGCCCCGATAAGATCGCGCCATATATTCGTGACATGTTCCTGGAATCACGAGATGGTGGCTCCCTTCCTCGTGATCAGCATCTTGCGACCATCGTGGTGATACATAAGGAAGGGAAACCAAGGGACCGCTGTGACTCCTATAGGCCTATATCACTCCTTAATGCGGAACCCAAGATCCTTGCTAAGATACTGGCTAACCGAGTAATAAAGGTAATTGGTGACTTGACCCACCCGGACCAGTCCGGTTTCATTCCACATCGGAATACGACCCTAAACCTGCGACGTTTACATGGTGTTCTCGCGAGGACTTAGTTATTGCGTGAGCCGGCCATCTTGGCCTCCCTGGATGCCACAATAGCTTTTGATACGATGGAGTGGCCATATTTGTGGGCTGTACTTGCTAAGTTTGGGTTCGGTCCTGACTTCATAGGCTGGGTCAAGCTCCTGTATAAGGAACCGTTGGCGCAAGTGGTTGTGAATGGTAGGGTTTCAGATCCCTTCGTTCTTGGTAGGGGCACGAGACAGGGTTGTCCATTATCTCCACTCCTGTTTGCTCTTGCTCTTGAGCCCCTTGCTGCATGGATTAGATGGGAACCGTCGATGAAGGGTATCCAGTGGGCCCCTGACCTCGAGGATCGTATTTCGCTTTACGCGGACGACATATTGTTGTACCTGACTTCACCTCGGAAGTCGTTTTGTTTGATGTCCTCGCCTCCTTCGGGAAGAACTCGGGTCTGGTCATTAATTGGACTAAGTCTTACTTATATGTCCTTTCGGGAGATGTCCCTCTTCTGCCGTGTGATTGCCCCATCCAGGTCACACAGACAGGTTTTAAGTATCTCGGGGTTTATGTTTTGTTGAACCCGGCTGCCCGATATGAACAGAATTTGCTCCCACCGTTAACCCGGCTGGAGTCGGATGTAGTGCGCTGGCGTCAGCTGCCGCTCTCGCCGCTCGGCCGTGCTGCACTCTTTAAGATGATGTCGTTACTGAGATTTTTGTATGCCCTCCAGAACACTTTTGATGTGATTCCTGCGAGTTATTTTCATACCATTGAGAGTCTTCAGAGAAAGTTGGTCTGGGATGGGCGTTCGCGTATCGCCCTCGACAAGTTGACGCTTCCATGGTACGTCAATGGCATCGCTCTCCCTGATATCAAGCGGTATTATTGGGCGTCTCAGCTGGGGGCCATTAACGATGGTATGTATGGCCCCGGAATAAACCCAGCGTTTGCCTTGGATAAGTGGGAGTTACCGGGGGGTGATTACTATATAGCGCTTTATTCTCGTTTGGGTAGAGGGAAACTTTCCGGGCTCACAAAGATTGCTGTTCGGGCCTGGCACAGTGCTAATGATGCGATGGGATGGAGGGATCGACTGACCCGTGCGACCCCCCTTTTTGCTTCCGAGAAGCTAGGGAACCTGTGGAAAACGAAAGGATTTGAAAAATGGGATATGATCGGTATTAGTACTGTGGGTAACCTCTGGGTGAAAGGCAAGTTTAAGACTTTTGATGAATTGAAGGCTGAATACGACCTGAGTGACAGGGAATTTTTTCGATATGCACGGGTTCATCATGCCTTGACTCCGGTTTTCCCTGATAGTGCCGGTATTCCGGATTCTTCTCCACTTGAGGATAGAATATTGGATGGTCATGTGCCAGATAGTACTATTTCTTTGATTTATAAAAAGCTAATTAATGGTAGGACTGACCTGTTGGTGTCCCTCCGGGATGTATGGACCCGTGATGGTCTTGAATTAGACTACGAGGATTGGCAATCTGCAATCTCTTCTCCCAAGGAGGTCGCGATTCCGTCCAGTTTCCGGTTTGTACAACTGAAGATTCTGCATAGAGTCTATGTGACTGGCCCACGCTTGGTTAAAATGGGTTATTCAAATGATGGTCTTTGTAAATATGGTTGTGGGCTGCTTGGGACGTTTCTACATATAATCTGGGAATGTCCAGCCGTAGCTGCTTTTTGGATGGGTATACAAAATAAGATGAGGGAGGCTTCTGGTGTTGATTTGTTGCCCGAGGCCAGACGTTGTCTCCTCAATGTTTGGGAACCAAATGACTATAATGTCCCACAGACACAATGGGCAACCCTAGGAAATATGGTAGCAAAAAGAGGCTTGGACGGAAAACATGGACTGGTGCATGTTCAGGGAGAAAACGGTCTATGGATCATGGGGAAGACCCAGGAAATGGGGTAAGGTATGGGGCCACTGGAATCCTTACCGTGGAGACATTTGCACTCCTCCTCTCATGGAGGTCCCTGAAGTTCTACTTTCCCCCTGACCTGCCATTCCTTGTAGAGTACGTGAAATAAATGATTCTGTATTTGTCTCTCCCCTGCTCCCATCCCCTAATATGACTTGAGCACCTTATTGCATAGTATTTTATTCCTCCCTCTCTTCTGGACTGATACCCGACTGTACTGTGTATTTGCCTTGTTTGTTTTTATCATTTCAATAAAAAGATTTACAAAAAAAAAAATTCAGTCAGTCCCCGTGACCCTCCAACAGTATCAGGAAACAGATATCTATTGTTGGCAGTGTTATGTTTCATACAGGTACCCCGATGTAGGCTCAGGTAGGGACTAAACCTTTCACCTGTATTTTCCCTGTCATTACACTACATAATGGTACTTGGTACTGACCTTTTACCTAGTTACGGTACGGCTTAAATGACACAAGGTTTTCTCCAAAAACCTAGCCTCGTTCATTATGAATGAGGATTCTTGGAATCTCAGCAGGGCCACCATCTCCTGAATAATGACTATGTATAAGGGTCATTCTTTCCATCATCCTAGTCCGACATGACACTTCAAGGTATATCCCCTGAGGGTACCACTTTAGGTACATAAACACATTATTTTTGCTGAGGCAAGAGAAGAGAGAAATGGACTTACATGCTGACAGACTGAGGCGAGACGCTGAGGTTCCTGCACCCAGACACTCAAGTGGTCTGACATCCCTCGCGGGATCTCAGTCCTGTGTCCATCTCGAGAACAAGACGGGGTCCCACAGTCTCTCACTTCAGGAAATGGGGTTGGCTTCAGCCTAGGGGGATTCTTGGCTCTGCACCTACATACATGCTAGGTACACTTTGGTACATCTAGTTAGGGTTGCATCGTAGGAGTACGCATTATTACTGTCATGTATTTATATACCTGCCTGTATTCATTGTTTTAGCACTATGGTAGGAATCTACCATTCGTTTACTCTGCTGGTGTTTATAATCATTTATATCTGTTTCTGTCTTATGGTTGTTTCAGCACACCTATTTTACACTACAAAAATACTGGTTCAATAACTGCTTATTGAAAATGTCCCCACTGTTTATTCTGTGTATCTCTCTAGACAAAGTGAGCATGAGTGCCTGAGCGAAAAGACTGTACTGTTTCCACGATCCCTTATGGGACAGAATTGTCATGCTCGATAGTTGCCAAGAACAATTCTCTCCTTGGTAAGATGAGTTTACAGTGGCACTGTGAGCTAGCTAGGTATAAAGGCAAACATACCTGGTGGGGGTGTCAGGAATCAGTCTAGACACCAATCCCACAGTATATGTTGTCTAAACGCGCGGATCCTATATAGGTTTATAAGAACTACACAACATGGCCCTGCCAACATTGGTTTGGTTCTTATTTAACGGTCAAATCTGAGTAGTTCAGTCATGCTTCTCAGAGACCCCTATTCACATTTACCCAGAGAGGTCTGGAGTGGGAAGGGAAAAATCAGCCGCAGCTGAGTAGGCATATCCTATGTATTGGCTGCAGGTTTTTTCAAGCATGAAGGACAAATAGTTCCCTGTTGTGCATAAAACCTTATCTCAGTTTCCTTGAAACGTTTTCAACAATGACTAAAAAAGAAGATGCTGTACCAGCATTACGTGTGCAGCAAGGGAGGATGGATATCAATAGATTCGGGGTAACCCAATAAACCCTTGTAGGCTTGGGCAAAATGGATAATTGAAGTAGAGAGTGGCTACAAGGGATTTTGTTCATTGACTAAGTACATATAATTTGGCACGTGTCAATTCTGGGGTTCATGAAGCAATTAAACCCATTTGTATCCATAGGATTACTCATACATTCTGAAGTTGTTCAAAAAAAATTCAATGAAAAACAAAACAAGGAGAAATTGAAGATGCACACAGCAAACTAGTTATATCTGAAAAATCTTATATTTGAGAATTTCAAAAGATATAAATCATAAATCAGAATCTCGTTAGAAGGCCGAAACCCCTGGAGAAGCAGGTTAGCGCTGGGATGCTCTCTGAGTTACTACGCGCTTTATAAAACCATTAAATAAATAAATAATAAATAAATTTGCAGTAGCAATAATGTTCAATCGGTGCTACAGAAGTTTGTTGAATTTACTGGTAATCTTGGTTAGGAAGCCGGAGTCGTGGTATATATCGCATGACACAGGGCCTCGTCATTTTAATCCTTCGGTGTCTCGAGTTCAGCTGCATTTGCGCTCAGTTCTTCCAAGGGGCTTTCTTTGTGAAAACTACTAGTCCTGATGATGGTCTTATAGATGCCAACAAGGAAGACCGAAACGTCGACCAAAACATCATCTCCTCAGCATTTGTGCACTGAAGGAAACCTTTTTACATTTATGAATTGGATTTTTTTCATCTATCAATGGAGTTAATGACATGTTGTGAATTGATCAGTTAATTTATATGTACAGCTATTCATAACTTTTTACCTGATGATTGATTTCTGTATAACCCCATGATTCATATATTTTGATTTTCTCAAATATAAGATTTTTCAGATATAACTAGTTTACTGTGTGCCTCTTCAATTTCTCCTTGTTTTGTTTTTCATTGAATGTTTTTTGAACAACTTCAGAATGTATGAGTAATCCTATGGATACAAATGGGTTTAATTGCTTCATGAACCCCAGAATTGACACGTGCCAAATTATATGTACTTAGGCAAGGGAGGAAGAGCATGAAGTTGCTATAAACATTTTAGAAAATGTCAGAACTGCCCTTACTTTAAAACTAGCAGAATATGGAGTCAAAGCTAGGGGTGGGACAGTAACTTTCGTGATTGAGGTACACGAGTCATATAGAACAGAGTTATTCTATTCATGGGTTAAAGTTCTACCAGCAGATGCACACACAAATACATTTCATTCTTACACTGAAGTCGAAATACCAGAGGAATATTGTCCATTCAAGGACATTGAAGTTCCCCTCACTTACCAGGAGCACATAAACTGGTTTAAAGGCGCCCTCCCACATACAAAAGAAAAAGTGAGACTTAGCCCGCTGTAACGACCGGATTCTCGAACCAGATGGGATCAGCTCCTGAGAGCCCCTCCAATCCAGTCGGAACGTAATCACCTCCCTCCTTAGAATGTATTTACAATAGGTATATGTATATGTATGTACATCTCGTACCTAAGGATGGGGAAAAATAGCAATACACATGCATAGGTTTTCTACAATATCCCATTCATACCACCTAGTCTCACGGCCACTTTGGCCCAGACTAATCTACCCTGGGGCAGTTCTGATTATGTACCATTACACACTGATCTCTCTCAGTGCTCACTCGACACGCAATCCGGCGTGCCATACACACTGAGCTGCAGCCCCAGTGCTCTCTTTTTATCCGGTCCACAATCCGGCGGACCTACACACTGGTTTCTCTCTCAGTGCTTGCTTACTTACAACCCGATCCGCAATCCGGCGGATCTAAGCACCAGTCTCCCACCTGGTGTTCTCATTAACGCCGCTTACCAACGACGATCACTCTCCTATGAATACCTTTGGAAGGAATCTCTCATTGGCTATTCGGGATGATACTACAATAACATGAATTAGCACAGCTTTCCAAATTAAATCATGTACCTTGTGCTCTCGGCATCAAATGGTCCCTCTCTCCCTCATTATTCAGTCACCTCTTACCTGACCGGGATTTACATCCGTTCATGAAAACGATGTCTGACTAGAAGACCAGGTTACCCTGATTGAACAAGAATACAAGGCACATGTCGGTTCACTAAGAACTGGGGTATTTTATTACAATGATTATAAACACAGCACTATACTATAACATATATTCTGCAAAGGAAAGTGAAAGGTTAGAATGTGCACACTATGAGAACAGGTCAGACTTCACCTTGTGAGCACGAAGTCGGGGTTCAACAGTCATCTAGGTTCCCTTCTCGTCTGTGCCTTGGCTCGTCTCGGAATCACACCTCAGCAGTCATGAGTACACGTCTGCACCGCTATGCTCTGTCTCCTCTGCTTCCCTCCAAGTCACTGGAACCTTACTCTTTATTAGCTGCTGTCTCTCTCTCTGTCTCTGATCGCTCTGCGCTACTTCTCCTTCTATCTTTCTAAGAGAGTCTCAGCTTCATGATCTTTCTCGGACTTCAAGATGGCGACTGTCTGCCTGGAAATAATTAATGGCATTGATGCTAACGGCTAGCTGCCGCCTACAGACTGACTGACTCACTGCCTAACACTTTCGCTAATATGGAAGCTTGTCCTTTCATGGAAAGTTACGGCCAGTAACCTGCCGCCCACCAAATTCTTGTACCTCCCCGTACCAAGGACACGTTCCCAGACGGCGGCCTGATGTTGTGTCTTCGGAGTGGAGAAAAATACAGTCTTTCGATAAGGGCCAGCCTGAGCCGGTTCTCTCCAAGCGAACAACACCTCGAAACTAAAACATTACACTTGACCTAGAAGCCTCTCAAGCTGCCGGGGTAGAAAGCAAGATGGAGTCTCTCCCGTTTGAGGCCTACAAGGCCCGAAATAAGCATAACTCCATAGAAGGTATACTAACACTCTTGCAAAAGGACGGATTATCACTCATACTAATGAATCTATCCCCTAACTTAAGTTCATAAGCCCTGATCTAAAGAAAAGGGTACGAAAATGCACTACTGTGCCTTATGAATAGGCCCTGTTTATAGTTCTAATCCCTGCACTAGGAGGGTAATAGGCTGGAGTCACCTTCAATCATTCTCCCTCCAAGGAGGGCCGAAAAAGTCGGTCAGAACACCCGCTCGGAAGAGATGGAGTAACTTGGCAGTCCTAGCGGCTTGCACACCGTATCCAAACATTGCCTGAATGCCAGTAGCAGACTTTCGTCCACGCCATAAAGAAATAATAAAAGTATACAGAAATGTAACACAGTTCGTTATGAGGACACTCAGACTACAGCTAACTAGGGCAACTCCAACAGGACAAATACAAGGTACTGCAACTAAAATAACACCACAAACATTGAACGCGTTATGGGTAAAATGACCATTAAGTGTGAACAAATGGCATTCTGGATAGCTCAAAAAATAACACAGGTAGAGGCAGTGTTTCTATAAACAGGCCCACAAGTAAAACACATAATGCTAACGATTTACTTGCCAATGGGGATAGCTCCCCTGATAGAGGACTGTACCAAATGGGGCACAGTTTTCGCTGTAAAAAAATGAACAGATCCCTACTGTGAACTTATTTATGGATCATGTGTTGTGGTGTACTGTGCTCCAAAAGACACAATGTTACTGCTAGTCTACCAATTGTTACAGCCCCTGGTTGCAAAGGAATTACAATGAGGTATAGACAATGATGCGTAAACAAAACATGTAAAGGAGAATCAACAATGAAAGTAAAACAGGAAAAGCAAATAAAATAATTCAGTTATTATTTCACATTTTAACATTTCCCTCAAAGAGTTTAGCACTCATTGAAATTCATAAAATCACATATTTATAATATTAAGTACACAGTCACAGTTTCATAAAGATAGGACTCATTATATAAATAAAAATAGAGAAAACTACAAAACAGTCAATGCTGCATTTTGGTGAGACATGGATCAACCACCTTCTTCAGGACAGAGTTTTCTATTGTAGTATCAACAACAGAAAATTCATCAATCCCTTTTTTCAATTGGGAGGATTAACATTCTTCTTGTGAAGATTATAGGCAGAAATATCTGTTCTATGTGGTACTATTCTATAATAGTTGCGTTTGTAGGAGCCACTGATGTGGTAAGGAATACAATTGGATATTCTTAAAAACCAGTTTAATTGAGTGGACAGTACAGGTGAGCCGTGATCGTGCCTGTAGTCTATGTTGTTGCTTATTTCATATAACGAGAAACAAACTGATTGTGTTGCTGTCTTGAAATTGCAACAAGGTAAAAAGAAGAAGAACCCTGAATAAAATACTGCAGCCTCCCTACTCGCTTCAAACGTCTTACGTCTTCCGGGTCAGGATTTTCGCTGCATATATACCAGAACACATGGTATTCCCTCAATAGCAGTGATGCCAGATGTATTAAGACAAATACAGATTGAGTATGGAGCAGAACCTGCTCTGAACTTAGGGATGAAATTGAAAGGCAATTTTGCCCAAGTATCTGCAATTATATTAGCAAACATAATAGGGGAGGCAACTGCAGTAGCTATACACCAACTTTTGAGGGATTTTACTCCTGTTCAGCAGGAACGGGAATTATCTAAAATTATTGAAGACACATATGCCAAATTAGGTAGAGATCATTTGGGGGCTATAGCAACAAAACCACAACTAATGGGTGGTCCTGAGAAGGATAACACCAAGCAAGCGCCTGATTCTTTAATAAAGAAATGGGATAATAATAATAAAAAACAAAAGAATAGAGAACAATCACGAAGTGGATCTCCTCAACAGAAGCACTCTGACAGGAGGTATAACCTTAGAAATAGAGATAACATTAAAAAACCTGACAGGTATCAGGATACTCATGCACGTTCCTCTTGTTCCTTTCAGGATTCATCAAAAAACTCAGGGAGGGAAGGACGGTCAGAACATAGACAAGAAGAGCGTCCAAAGTCCAGAGACACGCACCGCGCTTCTGACTATTCTTCCAAAAAAGAAGATAAACCAAAAACAAAACCTCAATTCAAAAAGAAAAAAGTAGCAGGTCTTAAAGTTAGACATGCCCAGAATTCTGAGGACTTAACTTCTGAACCGGGAATGGACTCTGACGATTCTAGACAGCATAGCAGAAGTAACACTAGCTCGCCAGAACCTGATGGAGTTTCTGGTGACAGCGGCACTGAATTAACATATAACAGTGGAAACACCATATACAAGGGTAAGTGTCCCACACCCGTTATATGAAATAACACTCCAAATGGAGGGGGACAAACTGAGGAAAATTAAAGGTCACTTTTGGGAGAACACGGCTTACATCTATCACATCCTTTTGGCTGAAAAAGATTGGCCGCTTGAGAGTGTTATGGAGTGCCCAAACTGTAATTTTACCTGCTTTTTCCGAACTCGTTCCAGTATACTTAAAACATTCATATGCGAAAGAGTGGTCGGTAGCACTTGCTCCAGCACTATATCGCATCAATGTAGGGTGGGATGCCGAGTCACCTCACCATGTAATCCCAGTAAAAAATAATCCAACTCCACAGAGACAGTACTATGTATTAAACAAGAAGTGAAAAAACAAGTCAGGGAGATCTTAGATCAACTTGACTACCAGGGTGTAATTGAAAATTGCCCCTCTTCAATGAATAATCCTTTGTTTCATGTAATGAAACCTGATAATTCATGCCGTCTAGTTTTAGACTACAGACATTTGAACACATGCACAAAAACATTTGCAATGCAGAACGCACACAGTGCCGCATTAATGAATAACATTGTGCTGAAAAAATACAAAACTACCCTGGATATCTCAAAAGGATTTTTCTGCCGAAATATAGCACGCAAAAGCTGATATTTGACAGCATTTTCTGCGCTCGGTTCTCAGGGCCAATTCTGTTGACTCCCCCAATGGTATAAGAATAGCCCTGGGTTGTTCTCAGCTAGGGTAACAGAGTTATTACAAAATTTGGATGAAGAGGCATTGTCCTATGTAGATTACATTTATCTGACAGACGATGATTTAATGGATTATTTGACCGAGGTGAGCGACATAATTTTGGGGTTCGCATTTGCGGGCTACAAATTCAACTTTAAAAAATCAAAAATAGCCCACCTCAATGTCCTATATTTGGGATATGAGCTTTCAAGTGAAGGGAAGAGCCTGGCAGATAGGTTTTAGCAAAGTGTGCAGTGCTCTAACCTCCTAAATCTTTGAAAAATATACAATCCATATTGGCTTTCTTAAATTTCGGTAAAACATACATTATAGATTACGCAAAAAAGTAAAACCTTTCTACGACCTAATAAGACCTGATTTTTCAGTTCGACATTGGACACAGGCGCACACAGATATCCTTTGTTCCTTACAAGCTGACATGATAGCTTCCAAACATCTATACACATCTACACACACGTGTAAATACCTCAAATTTGGTGATCCATGTAATTGCGGGTCAATTTGGGTACACTTACCTAACCTTCAATGAAGGCGAAACAGTACCTACAGCATATAAATCACACTTGTACATAAACACAGAAATGCGGTAGCGTCCGCAGAACAAATTCTGATTGCAATAGAGACTGCTGTAGTGAGAGAAAGAGCACTGGCTCAGTGGAAACGAATAATTGTCATAACTCCAGTACCGGCCTTAGAGGCTGTCACAAAGGCAAGCGTTCCAAATGCTAACGCTTTACATCCAAGATGGATACAATGGGCTCATTCTCACTGCAACAGATGTAGAGTACAATTTTGATTCTACACTTAAAACGCAAGCATTCCTGCAAAACGAATAAGAATATCCTCTCCCGAATGAAATAATGCCTCTAGATCAGTATGAGTATATTATTTACCTGACAGATCTGCTCAGCCGGCCATAGGAAGTAAACAACATGACAGTGCTGCATGTGCGATTGTGAAGGGTCGTATGCAGGTAGGCAAGTTCCATCCTAGCAGAATGAAGACATAGTCTCTAGGTGACTGCACAGCGTAGTGGGCAGAATTAAAAGCCCTGTTACTGGCACTAATAAATACGGATCGAGAATTCCCCACACTGATTGTGTGTGATTCATTTGACTGTTTTTTGTTTTTTTGTTTTTTAATCCTCAAATGACCTCCGTAGATGCAACGACCTCTCAATCTGTACCACCCTTGTCGTTTTTATCTAAGGGGTATAGACGCAGCTGATGGTGTTTATGTGGAACCCAGGGTCAGGATTGGCAGCAGCGCAAGTAATAGAAACGCCACTAACCTCCTTCCTATGCCCGGCGGAGACGATGTCAGATGCTAGATCCTTAAATCCCTTCCTACACGACCCCCAACAGTGAATTGATATTACTCTGCCCGACTTCGTGCCCAGAAGGGAAAAAAGGAGAGAAGAAGCGTTGGAGGAGAACGTAGATATGGCTGTACTTCTCTTCGTAACTCTCCAGGACGTTCTGGTTCTAAGGGACGGTTCTGTGACCCCTTCAAGGTTATCTGAAAGGTGAATAAACATACAATTACCCTTTCGTTCTAATGAATACCACCCTCTCCTTGTAACTAGGGTAATGCCACCACTCACCACGGTTTCTCCTAGTGCGGCTTCGGAGAAATGTAAACTCTCTGTTCCCATCCGTTTTAAAGGGTCCAATAGCACATAGGTTTTTTGTCCCAAGGAATTTGACAGGAGACTCAACCACTAAATTAATGTACGTAACCAAAAGGAAATTAAATCATAGTCAAATGAAAATGTATCTTCTTCTCCTATCGTTGTTTAGAACACAACCTGGACTCCATTAACCATAAAGCCTTTCGTAAGGCGTAGGCAATCTGACTTCAATGATAGTTCACATCCATAACAAACGGACCTTAAATCAGGAATATCTTCTCGGCGCAGCCACGCCGACTTCCTCGTCCTCTCTATACTGTCAGCCCTTACCCTGAACGCGTCTGACTCCCAGACGCGCACAACATAAAAAGCTTTGTTTACTCACGTGTTGTCCAGTGCGTATTCGCGCTGGAACAAACGCCGCGGCTATCCTATCTGATGAGACTCAACCCAGAGTTCAGGCAACAAGTACACGAATAAAAGGAGGCGAGCCCGCGCTCCTTTCTTTTCCCATCAAGGTTCGACTCGATAATCTCGGGTTATCCAAAAAGTCTCAAAAACAAGTTCTTCTCCTCACGCTTGATTTCTTCTCGCTGGAATCCGGCGGGGAACACCATCCGCCATTCCTCTCTGACACTTCAGGATCAATTGACAAGCACCTTACTCAGGGACAGGAGGGGCTTAGTACTCACGAGTCTCCCCCAAGGCAGTCTGGGAGTTGTAGTTGGCTGCAACATACCCGTTTTCTCAGCATAACAGGAATGCAGCCCCCTCGTCCTCGTAATCGCTACAGAACCCCCTCTCGAGGACAGCCGTCCCGGCGGTCGACCGGGCTTACCAGGATATCGTTCATGAAACTGATCAACCAACACAGGATAATTCAGGTTAGTCACAGGCTCCCAAGTCCGCTCTTCTGGGCCGTACCCCTTCCACTCAACCAAATACTGAATCCGCCCCCGAACCATACGGGAGTCAAGAATCGCATGCACCTCATACTCCTCCTGCCCATCAACATCGATTGGAAGAGGTCTATCCAACAGCCTAGTACTTGCAGGACAGGGTTGTAGTAGAGAAACATGAAAGACGGGATGTATCTTCCAAGTACCAGGGAGCGACAGCCGCACCGCCACAGGGTTAATGATTTCCACTATGCTATATGGCCCTACATATCTAGGCTTCAACTTATTCTCCCCTTTCAGATGTAAATGTTTTGTGGAAAGCCACACCCTATCCCCCACCACATACCCGGGAGCAGAAGACCTTCTACTATCAGCAAAACGCTTTTGAGAAGACTGAGCGGCAACTAAACTGTGTCTTGCCTCAACTAGTACCGCCTTGAGATGTGCGTGGTGTTCATGTATGCTTGGCACCGGGGAGTGAACAGGAACCTCAAAAGGTAGTGCATTAGGGTGATAGCCAAAAAGACAAAAAAAAGGTGAACAGCCCAAAGTGGAATGAATGGCGTTGTTATAAGCAAATTCCGCCATCCATATCAGAGTAGTCCATTCAGTATCATTTTGCAAGGCAAAGCAGCGCAGATATTGTTCTAACGTCTAGTTTAGACGTTCCGTTTTTCCGTCAGTCTGGGGGTGGTAGGACGAAGAGAGTCGAGCATCAACATCCATGGTCTTACAGAGGGCCTTCCAAAAGCGAGAAGTGAATTGAGTACCTCTATCGGTTATGAGTACACAAGGTATCCCATGGGCTCGGACTATATGTTGCAGGAACACTTGTGCCAATTCCACAGATGTAGGCAGGCCTTTCAGAGGTATAAAGTGTCCCATCTTCGTTAAATGGTCGACGACCACCAAAATCACAGTCTTCCCTTCACAGGGTGGCATTTCAACAATAAAGTCCATTGACACTGTGTGCCAAGGTTTTGGAGGGATTGGTAAAGGACGAAGGAGGCCTACAGGTTTGACATGGATGGCTTTTCCTTGGACGCAAACAGCACAGTTCATAATATAGTGTCGCACTTTTTCTCTTAGTTTAGGCCACCAAAAGGTACGCTCCACACCAGCAATAGTCTTATATATTCCCAGATGACCACCCAATGGGGAATCATGTATCCAGTTTAACACTTTCTGCTGCAGGGCTTCAGTAGGGACATAGATAGCTGATCCCTGATAGGCGAGATCATCCTTTTCCGTTCGATGTTCAGGATCCTCCTGTACCCAGTCCTGTAAATCGATGTCTGCAAGAGCCACTCGAACAGCATCCAAGAATTCTTGTGTGGATACCAAGGCGATCAAAGAGGACTGGTTATCGGATTCTTGAAGAATGAGGGGGGGTTCTTCTTCTCTCTCTGTACTCTGCTCCTCTGTTTCTCCTATACGAGAAAGAGCGTCGGCTTTACCGTTTTGAGGCCCCGGTCTATATTTGATAACGAAATCGAAATCCGAAAAGAACAGAGTCCACCTCAATTGCCGGGGAGTAAGCGCCTTTGCAGTTTTCAGAAACAACAAGTTTCTGTGATCGGTGTAAATTTCAACGGTATGACTCGCTCCCTGCAGATAGTGACGCCATTCTTCACAGGCTCTTTTTATTGCGAGAAGTTCTTTATCCGTGACTGAATAATTAATCTCGCAAGGTGTGAGTTTTCTCGAGAAATAGGCCACGGGATGCAATTGACCCTTTTCGGGGTGGCGTTGTGACAGAATTCCACCAATGGCATATTGAGAGGCGTCTGTTTCCAGTACAAAAGGTATCTGCGGATCTGGATGACGTAAGATCGGTGCCTGTGTGAACTGTTCTTTAAGGTATTGAAATGAACTCTCCGCTTCCTGGTTCCATACAAACTCAGTGTTTTTTCTCAACAGACTAGATATGGGATGGATGATCTTGGAGAAATCTTTAATGAACCTGCGGTAGTAGTTGGCAAAACCAAGGAAACTCTGCACTGCCTTGACATTCTTGGGTGTACTCCATCCTATGATAGCCTCCACTTTACTTGAATCCATTTGGAATCCTTGAGCTGAGATGATATAACCAAGGAAGGATACCTCCTTCACGTGAAAAAGACATTTTTCTTGTTTAGCATACAAAGAATGATGTCGTAATCTTTGAAGCACTGTTTTCACATGATCCACATGCTCAAGAAGGGTAGATGAATAGATTAAAATGTCATCTATGTATACAATGCAGAATGTCTCCAGACAACCTCGTAGTACCTCATCCATGAAATACTGGAAGGCGGCAGGGGCGTTACAGAGCCCGAATGGCATCACACGATACTCGAACAATCCAAATTTTGTTCTAAACGTGGTCTTCCACTCATCCCCTTTCTGTACTCTAACCAAATGGTATTCCACTCTGAGATCGAGTTTGGTAAAGAATCGGGCTCCCTTCAACTGGTCCAAGAGTACAGGTATAAGCGGGAGAGGGTATCGATTTTTCACCGTCATTCTGTTGATGGCTCTGTAATCGATGCAGGGTCTGAATTCCTCGCAGTCCTTCTTCGGAATAAAAAACATCGGAGATGAAGCAGGGGATGTTGAGTGTCGTATGAACCCAGTAGCCAGGTTTTCATCAAGGTAATTCCTCAAATACACTGTCTCTTTTTCTGTTAAGGCATATACCCGGCTACAGGGAATATCAGCACCTGGAATGAGTTCGATTCTACAATCGTATACACGATGTGGAGGTAGATCAGTAGCCTTTTGTTTATCGAACAAGGAGCTGAACTCCTGGTATTCGTCGGGGAGAGCGGTGGCACAACAATATTGTCCAATGGAGCATCCGGAAGCCAGACATACCGAAGGCGTAGGCTGCTGCACTTCAGGATTAGACACGTTATATCTACAATTTGCCTTACAGAATGCAGATGATAAGGTGATGGTACGTGCCGCCCAACTAACCTGAGGATCGTGAAGGGTCAACCAAGGCATTCCCAATATAAGACGAAACTGGGGTGCATCTATCAAATCGAATTGTATTAGTTCTTGGTGATTCCGACTCGTCTGCATCAACAAAGCTTGAGTATGATATGATACAGGGCCAGATGACAGGACTGTTCCATCCACTGCTTTGACCAGCTCAGGTTTATCCTTTTTCTCACATACTATCCCAATTTTCATGGCGTATTCTTGGTCAATGTAGTTTCCAGTGGCACCTGAATCAAGCAGTGCGTCTATCTCCATGGCGTCGCTTGAGTTGACCCATAAGGTTACCTTCAGGTTCATGTGGGCCACGGCAGGATGCAATGTATTCGCAAGCGTAGGTGAGATCGTTAACGGTGAACAACCCAAGGCAGAGACCTCTTCCTGATTTGGGCGTGCTAGTTTTCCGCCGGTCTTCCTGCTTGTATGACCGCCTGATTAGGGGGCACCATGGTTCGTCCAGGCAACGCATTCCTAGCTCTGCAGTCCTTTACGAAATGACCACCTTTCCCGCAATACAGACATTGTTTTAGTCTTCTTCTTTTCTCTTTCTCTTCCTTTGAAAGGGGGCCCCTCAGACCTCCTATCTGCATAGGTTCGACCCCTTCAGGCATTTTTGGATGGTCCTCGATGGTGCTTCGTGGACGAGGATAGAAAAAACGACTATCGCCTCTACCGCGATCTCCCCGTCTTTCCAGGAGGCGATGATCCAATTGAACCGTTAAATCAATCAATTCTTCGCAGGAAGAGGGTAGTTGTACAACTTGTGCTAACACGTCCTTTAGTTCCCCTCGGAGACCCTGATAAAAGATAGATATCCTCTTTGCCGTAGGCCACTCTGTTTCGACCACAAGTCGATTGAAAGATGTAATATAAGATAACAAGTCTTGAGATCCTTGCCGCAAGGTTAACAATTCCCTATCCAAAGATAACATATGAAGTTTTCTATCAAACAGTCTTCGAAGTTCCAAACAAAAATCATCGAAAACGTGCAACACAGGATCGTTTCTCTCCAACAAGGGTATAGTCCAACTTGCTGCATTGCCTCCCATGTAGGACATCATGAACGCTGTCTTTGTTGAGTCGTCTTGAAACACCCCAGGCTTGCACAAAAAGTGTAACCTACACTGATTCAAAAATGTTTCGAATTTACGGGGATCCCCGTAAAACCTTTCAGGGGGTGCCAAGGGAATCCCTGTGTTTTGTATGACGTGGACAGTAGGGACTGAGTCAGAAGAGGAAGGCATAGCGGGAGATGACAAAGAGAACCCACCCCCTTCAGCTCCCTGTGAAGATGGGGTTACCGTGGAGGAGGGAGGAGGTAGAGTGGCTGGTTTTATATACGAAGCCCCCCCTTGACCTTTTCGCGACAGCTCCGATACCTCTTTCCTAAGGACACCCATTTCCTTATAAAGGACTTGACTCTCTGTTCGAGACGTGGTGACTTCCTGTTGCAGAGCCGCAAGGCTCTCCACCACGGAATTCAATACGCTTTCAATATTCATCGTCCAGGCCGGGCTTGTATACTTGGGCTTGTCAATCTGTCAGGATTGGCAGCAGCGCAAGTAATAGAAACGCCACTAACCTCCTTCCTATGCCCAGCGGAGACGATGTCAGATGCTAGATCCTTAAATCCCTTCCTACACGACCCCCAACAGTGAATTGATATTACTCTGCCCGACTTCGTGCCCAGAAGGGAAAAAAGGAGAGAAGAAGCGTTGGAGGAGAACGTAGATATGGCTGTACTTCTCTTCGTAACTCTCCAGGACGTTCTGGTTCTAAGGGACGGTTCTGTGACCCCTTCAAGGTTATCTGAAAGGTGAATAAACATACAATTACCCTTTTGTTCTAATGAATACCACCCTCTCCTTGTAACTAGGGTAATGCCACCACTCACCACGGTTTCTCCTAGTGCGGCTTCGGAGAAATGTAAACTCTCTGTTCCCATCCGCTTTAAAGGGTCCAATAGCACATAGGTTTTTTGTCCCAAGGAATTTGACAGGAGACTCAACCACTAAATTAATGTACGTAACCAAAAGGAAATTAAATCATAGTCAAATGAAAATGTATCTTCTTCTCCTATCGTTGTTTAGAACACAACCTGGACTCCATTAACCATAAAGCCTTTCGTAAGGCGTAGGCAATCTGACTTCAATGATAGTTCACATCCATAACAAACGGACCTTAAATCAGGAATATCTTCTCGGCGCAGCCACGCCGACTTCCTCGTCCTCTCTATACTGTCAGCCCTTACCCTGAACGCGTCTGACTCCCAGACGCGCACAACATAAAAAGCTTCGTTTACTCACGTGTTGTCCAGTGCGTATTCGCGCTGGAACAAACGCCGCGGCTATCCTATCTGATGAGACTCAACCCAGAGTTCAGGCAACAAGTACACGAATAAAAGGAGGCGAGCCCGCGCTCCTTTCTTTTCCCATCAAGGTTCGACTCGATAATCTCGGGTTATCCAAAAAGTCTCAAAAACAAGTTCTTCTCCTCACGCTTGATTTCTTCTCGCTGGAATCCGGCGGGGAACACCATCCGCCATTCCTCTCTGACACTTCAGGATCAATTGACAAGCACCTTACTCAGGGACAGGAGGGGCTTAGTACTCACGAGTCTCCCCCAAGGCAGTCTGGGAGTTGTAGTTGGCTGCAACATACCCGTTTTCTCAGCATAACAGGAATGCAGCCCCCTCGTCCTCGTAATCGCTACAGAACCCCCTCTCGAGGACAGCCGTCCCGGCGGTCGACCGGGCTTACCAGGATATCGTTCATGAAACTGATCAACCAACACAGGACAATTCAGGTTAGTCACAGGCTCCCAAGTCCACTCTTCTGGGCCGTACCCCTTCCACTCAACCAAATACTGAATCCGCCCCCGAACCATACGGGAGTCAAGAATCGCATGCACCTCATACTCCTCCTGCCCATCAACATCGATTGGAAGAGGTCTATACAACAGCCTAGTACTTGCAGGACAGGGTTGTAGTAGAGAAACATGAAAGACTGGATGTATCTTCCAAGTACCAGGGAGCGACAGCCGCACCGCCACAGGGTTAATTATTTCCACTATGCTATATGGCCCTACATATCTAGGCTTCAACTTATTCTCCCCTTTCAGATGTAAATGTTTTGTGGAAAGCCACACCCTATCCCCCACCACATACCCGGGAGCAGAAGACCTTCTACTATCAGCAAAACGCTTTTGAGAAGACTGAGCGGCAACTAAACTGTGTCTTGCCTCAACTAGTACCGCCTTGAGATGTGCGTGGTGTTCATGTATGCTTGGCACCGGGGAGTGAACAGGAACCTCAAAAGGTAGTGCATTAGGGTGATAGCTAAAAAGACAAAAAAAAGGTGAACAGCCCAAAGTGGAATGAATGGCGTTGTTATAAGCAAATTCCGCCATCCATATCAGAGTAGTCCATTCAGTATCATTTTGCAAGGCAAAGCAGCGCAGATATTGTTCTAACGTCTAGTTTAGACGTTCCGTTTTTCCGTCAGTCTGGGGGTGGTAGGACGAAGAGAGTCGAGCATCAACATCCATGGTCTTACAGAGGGCCTTCCAAAAGCGAGAAGTGAATTGAGTACCTCTATCGGTTATGAGTACACAAGGTATCCCATGGGCTCGGACTATATGTTGCAGGAACACTTGTGCCAATTCTACAGATGTAGGCAGGCCTTTCAGAGGTATAAAGTGTCCCATCTTCGTTAAATGGTCGACGACCACCAAAATCACAGTCTTCCCTTCACAGGGTGGCATTTCAACAATAAAGTCCATTGACACTGTGTGCCAAGGTTTTGGAGGGATTGGTAAAGGACGAAGGAGGCCTACAGGTTTGACATGGATGGCTTTTCCTTGGACGCAAACAGCACAGTTCATAATATAGTGTCGCACTTTTTCTCTTAGTTTAGGCCACCAAAAGGTACGCTCCACACCAGCAATAGTCTTATATATTCCCAGATGACCACCCAATGGGGAATCATGTATCCAGTTTAACACTTTCTGCTGCAGGGCTTCAGTAGGGACATAGATAGCTGATCCCTGATAGGCGAGATCATCCTTTTCCGTTCGATGTTCAGGATCCTCCTGTACCCAGTCCTGTAAATCGATGTCTGCAAGAGCCACTCGAACAGCATCCAAGAATTCTTGTGTGGATACCAAGGCGATCAAAGAGGACTGGTTATCGGATTCTTGAAGAATGAGGGGGGGTTCTTCTTCTCTCTCTGTACTCTGCTCCTCTGTTTCTCCTATACGAGAAAGAGCGTCAGCTTTACCGTTTTGAGGCCCCGGTCTATATTTGATAACGAAATCGAAATCCGAAAAGAACAGAGTCCACCTCAATTGCCGGGGAGTAAGCGCCTTTGCAGTTTTCAGAAACAACAAGTTTCTGTGATCGGTGTAAATTTCAACGGTATGACTCGCTCCCTGCAGATAGTGACGGCATTCTTCACAGGCTCTTTTTATTGCGAGAAGTTCTTTATCCGTGACTGAATAATTAATCTCGCAAGGTGTGAGTTTTCTCGAGAAATAGGCCACGGGATGCAATTGACCCGTTTCGGGGTGGCGTTGTGACAGAATTCCACCAATGGCATATTGAGAGGCGTCTGTTTCCAGTACAAAAGGTATCTGCGGATCTGGATGACGTAAGATCGGTGCCTGTGTGAACTGTTCTTTAAGGTATTGAAATGAACTCTCCGCTTCCTGGTTCCATACAAACTCAGTGTTTTTTCTCAACAGACTAGATATGGGATGGATGATCTTGGAGAAATCTTTAATGAACCTGCGGTAGTAGTTGGCAAAACCAAGGAAACTCTGCACTGCCTTGACATTCTTGGGTGTACTCCATCCTATGATAGCCTCCACTTTACTTGAATCCATTTGGAATCCTTGAGCTGAGATGATATAACCAAGGAAGGATACCTCCTTCACGTGAAAAAGAAATTTTTCTAGTTTAGCATACAAAGAATGATGTCGTAATCTTTGAAGCACTGTTTTCACATGATCCACATGCTCAAGAAGGGTAGATGAATAGCTTAAAATGTCATCTATGTATACAATGCAGAATGTCTCCAGACAACCTCGTAGTACCTCATCCATGAAATACTGGAAGGCGGCAGGGGCGTTACAGAGCCCGAATGGCATCACACGATACTCGAACAATCCAAATTTTGTTCTAAACGTGGTCTTCCACTCATCCCCTTTCTGTACTCTAACCAAATGGTATGCCCCTCTGAGATCGAGTTTGGTAAAGAATCGGGCTCCCTTCAACTGGTCCAAGAGTACAGGTATAAGCGGGAGAGGGTATCGATTTTTCACCGTCATTCTGTTGATGGCTCTGTAATCGATGCAGGGTCTCAATTCCTCGCAGTCCTTCTTCGGAATAAAAAACATCGGAGATGAAGCAGGGGATGTTGAGTGTCGTATGAACCCAGTAGCCAGGTTTTCATCAAGGTAATTCCTCAAATACACTGTCTCTTTTTCTGTTAAGGCATATACCCGGCTACAGGGAATATCAGCACCTGGAATGAGTTCGATTCTACAATCGTATACACGATGTGGAGGTAGATCAGTAGCCTTTTGTTTATCGAACAAGGAGCTGAACTCCTGGTATTCGTCGGGGAGAGCGGTGGCACAACAATATTGTCCAATGGAGCATCCGGAAGCCAGACATACCGAAGGCGTAGGCTGCTGCACTTCAGGATTAGACACGTTATATCTACAATTTGCCTTACAGAATGCAGATGATAAGGTGATGGTACGTGCCGCCCAACTAACCTGAGGATCGTGAAGGGTCAACCAAGGCATTCCCAATATAAGACGAAACTGGGGTGCATCTATCAAATCGAATTGTATTAGTTCTTGGTGATTCCGACTCGTCTGCATCAACAAAGCTTGAGTATGATATGATACAGGGCCAGATGACAGGACTGTTCCATCCACTGCTTTGACCAGCTCAGGTTTATCCTTTTTCTCACATACTATCCCAATTTTCATGGCGTATTCTTGGTCAATGTAGTTTCCAGTGGCACCTGAATCAAGCAGTGCGTCTATCTCCATGGCGTCGCTTGAGTTGACCCATAAGGTTACCTTCAGGTTCATGTGGGCCACGGCAGGATGCAATGTATTCGCAAGCGTAGGTGAGATCGTTAACGGTGAACAACCCAAGGCAGAGACCTCTTCCTGATTTGGGCGTGCTAGTTTTCCGCCGGTCTTCCTGCTTGTATGACCGCCTGATTAGGGGGCACCATGGTTCGTCCAGGCAACGCATTCCTCGCTCTGCAGTCCTTTACGAAATGACCACCTTTCCCGCAATACAGACATTGTTTTAGTCTTCTTCTTTTCTCTTTCTCTTCCTTTGAAAGGGGGCCCCTCAGACCTCCTATCTGCATAGGTTCGACCCCTTCAGGCATTTTTGGATGGTCCTCGATGGTGCTTCGTGGACGAGGATAGAAAAAACGACTATCGCCTCTACCGCGATCTCCCCGTCTTTCCAGGAGGCGATGATCCAATTGAACCGTTAAATCAATCAATTCTTCGCAGGAAGAGGGTAGTTGTACAATTTGTGCTAACACGTCCTTTAGTTCCCCTCGGAGACCCTGATAAAAGATAGATATCCTCTTTGCCGTAGGCCACTCTGTTTCGACCACAAGTCGATTGAAAGATGTAATATAAGATAACAAGTCTTGAGATCCTTGCCGCAAGGTTAACAATTCCCTATCCAAAGATAACATATGAAGTTTTCTATCAAACAGTCTTCGAAGTTCCAAACAAAAATCATCGAAAACGTGCAACACAGGATCGTTTCTCTCCAACAAGGGTATAGTCCAACTTGCTGCATTGCCTCCCATGTAGGACATCATGAACGCTGTCTTTGTTGAGTCGTCTTGAAACACCCCAGGCTTGCACAAAAAGTGTAACCTACACTGATTCAAAAATGTTTCGAATTTACGGGGATCCCCGTAAAACCTTTCAGGGGGTGCCAAGGGAATCCCTGTGTTTTGTATGACGTGGACAGTAGGGACTGAGTCAGAAGAGGAAGGCATAGCGGGAGATGACAAAGAGAACCCACCCCCTTCAGCTCCCTGTGAAGATGGGGTTACCGTGGAGGAGGGAGGAGGTAGAGTGGCTGGTTTTATATACGAAGCCCCCCCTTGACCTTTTCGCGACAGCTCCGATACCTCTTTCCTAAGGACACCCATTTCCTTATAAAGGACTTGACTCTCTGTTCGAGACGTGGTGACTTCCTGTTGCAGAGCCGCAAGGCTCTCCACCACGGAATTCAATACGCTTTCAATATTCATCGTCCAGGCCGGGCTTGTATACTTGGGCTTGTCAATCTGTCAGGATTGGCAGCAGCGCAAGTAATAGAAACGCCACTAACCTCCTTCCTATGCCCAGCGGAGACGATGTCAGATGCTAGATCCTTAAATCCCTTCCTACACGACCCCCAACAGTGAATTGATATTACTCTGCCCGACTTCGTGCCCAGAAGGGAAAAAAGGAGAGAAGAAGCGTTGGAGGAGAACGTAGATATGGCTGTACTTCTCTTCGTAACTCTCCAGGACGTTCTGGTTCTAAGGGACGGTTCTGTGACCCCTTCAAGGTTATCTGAAAGGTGAATAAACATACAATTACCCTTTCGTTCTAATGAATACCACCCTCTCCTTGTAACTAGGGTAATGCCACCACTCACCACGGTTTCTCCTAGTGCGGCTTCGGAGAAATGTAAACTCTCTGTTCCCATCCGCTTTAAAGGGTCCAATAGCACATAGGTTTTTTGTCCCAAGGAATTTGACAGGAGACTCAACCACTAAATTAATGTACGTAACCAAAAGGAAATTAAATCATAGTCAAATGAAAATGTATCTTCTTCTCCTATCGTTGTTTAGAACACAACCTGGACTCCATTAACCATAAAGCCTTTCGTAAGGCGTAGGCAATCTGACTTCAATGATAGTTCACATCCATAACAAACGGACCTTAAATCAGGAATATCTTCTCGGCGCAGCCACGCCGACTTCCTCGTCCTCTCTATACTGTCAGCCCTTACCCTGAACGCGTCTGACTCCCAGACGCGCACAACATAAAAAGCTTCGTTTACTCACGTGTTGTCCAGTGCGTATTCGCGCTGGAACAAATGCCGCGGCTATCCTATCTGATGAGACTCAACCCAGAGTTCAGGCAACAAGTACACGAATAAAAGGAGGCGAGCCCGCGCTCCTTTCTTTTCCCATCAAGGTTCGACTCGATAATCTCGGGTTATCCAAAAAGTCTCAAAAACAAGTTCTTCTCCTCACGCTTGATTTCTTCTTGCTGGAATCCGGCGGGGAACACCATCCGCCATTCCTCTCTGACACTTCAGGATCAATTGACAAGCACCTTACTCAGGGACAGGAGGGGCTTAGTACTCACGAGTCTCCCCCAAGGCAGTCTGGGAGTTGTAGTTGGCTGCAACATACCCGTTTTCTCAGCATAACAGGAATGCAGCCCCCTCGTCCTCGTAATCGCTACAGAACCCCCTCTCGAGGACAGCCGTCCCGGCGGTCGACCGGGCTTACCAGGATATCGTTCATGAAACTGATCAACCAACACAGGACAATTCAGGTTAGTCACAGGCTCCCAAGTCCACTCTTCTGGGCCGTACCCCTTCCACTCAACCAAATACTGAATCCGCCCCCGAACCATACGGGAGTCAAGAATCGCATGCACCTCATACTCCTCCTGCCCATCAACATCGATTGGAAGAGGTCTATACAACAGCCTAGTACTTGCAGGACAGGGTTGTAGTAGAGAAACATGAAAGACGGGATGTATCTTCCAAGTACCAGGGAGCGACAGCCGCACCGCCACAGGGTTAATTATTTCCACTATGCTATATGGCCCTACATATCTAGGCTTCAACTTATTCTCCCCTTTCAGATGTAAATGTTTTGTGGAAAGCCACACCCTATCCCCCACCACATACCCGGGAGCAGAAGACCTTCTACTATCAGCAAAACGCTTTTGAGAAGACTGAGCGGCAACTAAACTGTGTCTTGCCTCAACTAGTACCGCCTTGAGATGTGCGTGGTGTTCATGTATGCTTGGCACCGGGGAGTGAACAGGAACCTCAAAAGGTAGTGCATTAGGGTGATAGCCAAAAAGACAAAAAAAAGGTGAACAGCCCAAAGTGGAATGAATGGCGTTGTTATAAGCAAATTCCGCCATCCATATCAGAGTAGTCCATTCAGTATCATTTTGCAAGGCAAAGCAGCGCAGATATTGTTCTAACGTCTAGTTTAGACGTTCCGTTTTTCCGTCAGTCTGGGGGTGGTAGGACGAAGAGAGTCGAGCATCAACATCCATGGTCTTACAGAGGGCCTTCCAAAAGCGAGAAGTGAATTGAGTACCTCTATCGGTTATGAGTACACAAGGTATCCCATGGGCTCGGACTATATGTTGCAGGAACACTTGTGCCAATTCTACAGATGTAGGCAGGCCTTTCAGAGGTATAAAGTGTCCCATCTTCGTTAAATGGTCGACGACCACCAAAATCACAGTCTTCCCTTCACAGGGTGGCATTTCAACAATAAAGTCCATTGACACTGTGTGCCAAGGTTTTGGAGGGATTGGTAAAGGACGAAAGAGGCCTACAGGTTTGACATGGATGGCTTTTCCTTGGACGCAAACAGCACAGTTCATAATATAGTGTCGCACTTTTTCTCTTAGTTTAGGCCACCAAAAGGTACGCTCCACACCAGCAATAGTCTTATATATTCCCAGATGACCACCCAATGGGGAATCATGTATCCAGTTTAACACTTTCTGCTGCAGGGCTTCAGTAGGGACATAGATAGCTGATCCCTGATAGGCGAGATCATCCTTTTCCGTTCGATGTTCAGGATCCTCCTGTACCCAGTCCTGTAAATCGATGTCTGCAAGAGCCACTCGAACAGCATCCAAGAATTCTTGTGTGGATACCAAGGCGATCAAAGAGGACTGGTTATCGGATTCTTGAAGAATGAGGGGGGGTTCTTCTTCTCTCTCTGTACTCTGCTCCTCTGTTTCTCCTATACGAGAAAGAGCGTCGGCTTTACCGTTTTGAGGCCCCGGTCTATATTTGATAACGAAATCGAAATCCGAAAAGAACAGAGTCCACCTCAATTGCCGGGGAGTAAGCGCCTTTGCAGTTTTCAGAAACAACAAGTTTCTGTGATCGGTGTAAATTTCAACGGTATGACTCGCTCCCTGCAGATAGTGACGGCATTCTTCACAGGCTCTTTTTATTGCGAGAAGTTCTTTATCCGTGACTGAATAATTAATCTCGCAAGGTGTGAGTTTTCTCGAGAAATAGGCCACGGGATGCAATTGACCCGTTTCGGGGTGGCGTTGTGACAGAATTCCACCAATGGCATATTGAGAGGCGTCTGTTTCCAGTACAAAAGGTATCTGCGGATCTGGATGACGTAAGATCGGTGCCTGTGTGAACTGTTCTTTAAGGTATTGAAATGAACTCTCCGCTTCCTGGTTCCATACAAACTCAGTGTTTTTTCTCAACAGACTAGATATGGGATGGATGATCTTGGAGAAATCTTTAATGAACCTGCGGTAGTAGTTGGCAAAACCAAGGAAACTCTGCACTGCCTTGACATTCTTGGGTGTACTCCATCCTATGATAGCCTCCACTTTACTTGAATCCATTTGGAATCCTTGAGCTGAGATGATATAACCAAGGAAGGATACCTCCTTCACGTGAAAAAGACATTTTTCTTGTTTAGCATACAAAGAATGATGTCGTAATCTTTGAAGCACTGTTTTCACATGATCCACATGCTCAAGAAGGGTAGATGAATAGATTAAAATGTCATCTATGTATACAATGCAGAATGTCTCCAGACAACCTCGTAGTACCTCATCCATGAAATACTGGAAGGCGGCAGGGGCGTTACAGAGCCCGAATGGCATCACACGATACTCGAACAATCCAAATTTTGTTCTAAACGTGGTCTTCCACTCATCCCCTTTCTGTACTCTAACCAAATGGTATGCCCCTCTGAGATCGAGTTTGGTAAAGAATCGGGCTCCCTTCAACTGGTCCAAGAGTACAGGTATAAGCGGGAGAGGGTATCGATTTTTCACCGTCATTCTGTTGATGGCTCTGTAATCGATGCAGGGTCTCAATTCCTCGCAGTCCTTCTTCGGAATAAAAAACATCGGAGATGAAGCAGGGGATGTTGAGTGTCGTATGAACCCAGTAGCCAGGTTTTCATCAAGGTAATTCCTCAAATACACTGTCTCTTTTTCTGTTAAGGCATATACCCGGCTACAGGGAATATCAGCACCTGGAATGAGTTTGATTCTACAATCGTATACACGATGTGGAGGTAGATCAGTAGCCTTTTGTTTATCGAACAAGGAGCTGAACTCCTGGTATTCGTCGGGGAGAGCGGTGGCACAACAATATTGTCCAATGGAGCATCCGGAAGCCAGACATACCGAAGGCGTAGGCTGCTGCACTTCAGGATTAGACACGTTATATCTACAATTTGCCTTACAGAATGCAGATGATAAGGTGATGGTACGTGCCGCCCAACTAACCTGAGGATCGTGAAGGGTCAACCAAGGCATTCCCAATATAAGACGAAACTGGGGTGCATCTATCAAATCGAATTGTATTAGTTCTTGGTGATTCCGACTCGTCTGCATCAACAAAGCTTGAGTATGATATGATACAGGGCCAGATGACAGGACTGTTCCATCCACTGCTTTGACCAGCTCAGGTTTATCCTTTTTCTCACATACTATCCCAATTTTCATGGCGTATTCTTGGTCAATGTAGTTTCCAGTGGCACCTGAATCAAGCAGTGCGTCTATCTCCATGGCGTCGCTTGAGTTGACCCATAAGGTTACCTTCAGGTTCATATGGGCCACGGCAGGATGCAATGTATTCGCAAGCGTAGGTGAGATCGTTAACGGTGAACAACCCAAGGCAGAGACCTCTTCCTGATTTGGGCGTGCTAGTTTTCCGCCGGTCTTCCTGCTTGTATGACCGCCTGATTAGGGGGCACCATGGTTCGTCCAGGCAACGCATTCCTCGCTCTGCAGTCCTTTACGAAATGACCACCTTTCCCGCAATACAGACATTGTTTTAGTCTTCTTCTTTTCTCTTTCTCTTCCTTTGAAAGGGGGCCCCTCAGACCTCCTATCTGCATAGGTTCGTCCCCTTCAGGCATTTTTGGATGGTCCTCGATGGTGCTTCGTGGACGAGGATAGAAAAAACGACTATCGCCTCTACCGCGATCTCCCCGTCTTTCCAGGAGGCGATGATCCAATTGAACCGTTAAATCAATCAATTCTTCGCAGGAAGAGGGTAGTTGTACAACTTGTGCTAACACGTCCTTTAGTTCCCCTCGGAGACCCTGATAAAAGATAGATATCCTCTTTGCCGTAGGCCACTCTGTTTCGACCACAAGTCGATTGAAAGATGTAATATAAGATAACAAGTCTTGAGATCCTTGCCGCAAGGTTAACAATTCCCTATCCAAAGATAACATATGAAGTTTTCTATCAAACAGTCTTCGAAGTTCCAAACAAAAATCATCGAAAACGTGCAACACAGGATCGTTTCTCTCCAACAAGGGTATAGTCCAACTTGCTGCATTGCCTCCCATGTAGGACATCATGAACGCTGTCTTTGTTGAGTCGTCTTGAAACACCCCAGGCTTGGACAAAAAGTGTAACCTACACTGATTCAAAAATGTTTCGAATTTACGGGGATCCCCGTAAAACCTTTCAGGGGGTGCCAAGGGAATCCCTGTGTTTTGTATGACGTGGACAGCAGGGACTGAGTCAGAAGAGGAAGGCATAGCGGGAGATGACAAAGAGAACCCACCCCCTTCAGCTCCCTGTGAAGATGGGGTTACCGTGGAGGAGGGAGGAGGTAGAGTGGCTGGTTTTATATACGAAGCCCCCCCTTGACCTTTTCGCGACAGCTCCGATACCTCTTTCCTAAGGACACCCATTTCCTTATAAAGGACTTGACTCTCTGTTCGAGACGTGGTGACTTCCTGTTGCAGAGCCGCAAGGCTCTCCACCACGGAATTCAATACGCTTTCAATATTCATCGTCCAGGCCGGGCTTGTATACTTGGGCTTGTCAATCTGTCAGGATTGGCAGCAGCGCAAGTAATAGAAACGCCACTAACCTCCTTCCTATGCCCAGCGGAGACGATGTCAGATGCTAGATCCTTAAATCCCTTCCTACACGACCCCCAACAGTGAATTGATATTACTCTGCCCGACTTCGTGCCCAGAAGGGAAAAAAGGAGAGAAGAAGCGTTGGAGGAGAACGTAGATATGGCTGTACTTCTCTTCGTAACTCTCCAGGACGTTCTGGTTCTAAGGGACGGTTCTGTGACCCCTTCAAGGTTATCTGAAAGGTGAATAAACATACAATTACCCTTTCGTTCTAATGAATACCACCCTCTCCTTGTAACTAGGGTAATGCCACCACTCACCACGGTTTCTCCTAGTGCGGCTTCGGAGAAATGTAAACTCTCTGTTCCCATCCGCTTTAAAGGGACCAATAGCACATAGGTTTTTTGTCCCAAGGAATTTGACAGGAGACTCAACCACTAAATTAATGTACGTAACCAAAAGGAAATTAAATCATAGTCAAATGAAAATGTATCTTCTTCTCCTATCGTTGTTTAGAACACAACCTGGACTCCATTAACCATAAAGCCTTTCGTAAGGCGTAGGCAATCTGACTTCAATGATAGTTCACATCCATAACAAACGGACCTTAAATCAGGAATATCTTCTCGGCGCAGCCACGCCGACTTCCTCGTCCTCTCTATACTGTCAGCCCTTACCCTGAACGCGTCTGACTCCCAGACGCGCACAACATAAAAAGCTTTGTTTACTCACGTGTTGTCCAGTGCGTATTCGCGCTGGAACAAACGCCGCGGCTATCCTATCTGATGAGACTCAACCCAGAGTTCAGGCAACAAGTACACGAATAAAAGGAGGCGAGCCCGCGCTCCTTTCTTTTCCCATCAAGGTTCGACTCGATAATCTCGGGTTATCCAAAAAGTCTCAAAAACAAGTTCTTCTCCTCACGCTTGATTTCTTCTCGCTGGAATCCGGCGGGGAACACCATCCGCCATTCCTCTCTGACACTTCAGGATCAATTGACAAGCACCTTACTCAGGGACAGGAGGGGCTTAGTACTCACGAGTCTCCCCCAAGGCAGTCTGGGAGTTGTAGTTGGCTGCAACATACCCGTTTTCTCAGCATAACAGGAATGCAGCCCCCTCGTCCTCGTAATCGCTACAGAACCCCCTCTCGAGGACAGCCGTCCCGGCGGTCGACCGGGCTTACCAGGATATCGTTCATGAAACTGATCAACCAACACAGGACAATTCAGGTTAGTCACAGGCTCCCAAGTCCACTCTTCTGGGCCGTACCCCTTCCACTCAACCAAATACTGAATCCGCCCCCGAACCATACGGGAGTCAAGAATCGCATGCACCTCATACTCCTCCTGCCCATCAACATCGATTGGAAGAGGTCTATCCAACAGCCTAGTACTTGCAGGACAGGGTTGTAGTAGAGAAACATGAAAGACGGGATGTATCTTCCAAGTACCAGGGAGCGACAGCCGCACCGCCACAGGGTTAATGATTTCCACTATGCTATATGGCCCTACATATCTAGGCTTCAACTTATTCTCCCCTTTCAGATGTAAATGTTTTGTGGAAAGCCACACCCTATCCCCCACCACATACCCGGGAGCAGAAGACCTTCTACTATCAGCAAAACGCTTTTGAGAAGACTGAGCGGCAACTAAACTGTGTCTTGCCTCAACTAGTACCGCCTTGAGATGTGCGTGGTGTTCATGTATGCTTGGCACCGGGGAGTGAACAGGAACCTCAAAAGGTAGTGCATTAGGGTGATAGCCAAAAAGACAAAAAAAAGGTGAACAGCCCAAAGTGGAATGAATGGCGTTGTTATAAGCAAATTCCGCCATCCATATCAGAGTAGTCCATTCAGTATCATTTTGCAAGGCAAAGCAGCGCAGATATTGTTCTAACGTCTAGTTTAGACGTTCCGTTTTTCCGTCAGTCTGGGGGTGGTAGGACGAAGAGAGTCGAGCATCAACATCCATGGTCTTACAGAGGGCCTTCCAAAAGCGAGAAGTGAATTGAGTACCTCTATCGGTTATGAGTACACAAGGTATCCCATGGGCTCGGACTATATGTTGCAGGAACACTTGTGCCAATTCCACAGATGTAGGCAGGCCTTTCAGAGGTATAAAGTGTCCCATCTTCGTTAAATGGTCGACGACCACCAAAATCACAGTCTTCCCTTCACAGGGTGGCATTTCAACAATAAAGTCCATTGACACTGTGTGCCAAGGTTTTGGAGGGATTGGTAAAGGACGAAGGAGGCCTACAGGTTTGACATGGATGGCTTTTCCTTGGACGCAAACAGCACAGTTCATAATATAGTGTCGCACTTTTTCTCTTAGTTTAGGCCACCAAAAGGTACGCTCCACACCAGCAATAGTCTTATATATTCCCAGATGACCACCCAATGGGGAATCATGTATCCAGTTTAACACTTTCTGCTGCAGGGCTTCAGTAGGGACATAGATAGCTGATCCCTGATAGGCGAGATCATCCTTTTCCGTTCGATGTTCAGGATCCTCCTGTACCCAGTCCTGTAAATCAATGTCTGCAAGAGCCACTCGAACAGCATCCAAGAATTCTTGTGTGGATACCAAGGCGATCAAAGAGGACTGGTTATCGGATTCTTGAAGAATGAGGGGGGGTTCTTCTTCTCTCTCTGTACTCTGCTCCTCTGTTTCTCCTATACGAGAAAGAGCGTCGGCTTTACCGTTTTGAGGCCCCGGTCTATATTTGATAACGAAATTGAAATCCGAAAAGAACAGAGTCCACCTCAATTGCCGGGGAGTAAGCGCCTTTGCAGTTTTCAGAAACAACAAGTTTCTGTGATCGGTGTAAATTTCAACGGTATGACTCGCTCCCTGCAGATAGTGACGGCATTCTTCACAGGCTCTTTTTATTGCGAGAAGTTCTTTATCCGTGACTGAATAATTAATCTCGCAAGGTGTGAGTTTTCTCGAGAAATAGGCCACGGGATGCAATTGACCCGTTTCGGGGTGGCGTTGTGACAGAATTCCACCAATGGCATATTGAGAGGCGTCTGTTTCCAGTACAAAAGGTATCTGCGGATCTGGATGACGTAAGATCGGTGCCTGTGTGAACTGTTCTTTAAGGTATTGAAATGAACTCTCCGCTTCCTGGTTCCATACAAACTCAGTGTTTTTTCTCAACAGACTAGATATGGGATGGATGATCTTGGAGAAATCTTTAAGGAACCTGCGGTAGTAGTTGGCAAAACCAAGGAAACTCTGCACTGCCTTGACATTCTTGGGTGTACTCCATCCTATGATAGCCTCCACTTTACTTGAATCCATTTGGAATCCTTGAGCTGAGATGATATAACCAAGGAAGGATACCTCCTTCACGTGAAAAAGACATTTTTCTAGTTTAGCATACAAAGAATGATGTCGTAATCTTTGAAGCACTGTTTTCACATGATCCACATGCTCAAGAAGGGTAGATTAATAGATTAAAATGTCATCTATGTATACAATGCAGAATGTCTCCAGACAACCTCGTAGTACCTCATCCATGAAATACTGGAAGGCGGCAGGGGCGTTACAGAGCCCGAATGGCATCACACGATACTCGAACAATCCAAATTTTGTTCTAAACGTGGTCTTCCACTCATCCCCTTTCTGTACTCTAACCAAATGGTATGCCCCTCTGAGATCGAGTTTGGTAAAGAATCGGGCTCCCTTCAACTGGTCCAAGAGTACAGGTATAAGCGGGAGAGGGTATCGATTTTTCACCGTCATTCTGTTGATGGCTCTGTAATCGATGCAGGGTCTCAATTCCTCGCAGTCCTTCTTCGGAATAAAAAACATCGGAGATGAAGCAGGGGATGTTGAGTGTCGTATGAACCCAGTAGCCAGGTTTTCATCAAGGTAATTCCTCAAATACACTGTCTCTTTTTCTGTTAAGGCATATACCCGGCTACAGGGAATATCAGCACCTGGAATGAGTTCGATTCTACAATCGTATACACGATGTGGAGGTAGATCAGTAGCCTTTTGTTTATCAAACAAGGAGCTGAACTCCTGGTATTCGTCGGGGAGAGCGGTGGCACAACAATATTGTCCAATGGAGCATCCGGAAGCCAGACATACCGAAGGTGTAGGCTGCTGCACTTCAGGATTAGACACGTTATATCTACAATTTGCCTTACAGAATGCAGATGATAAGGTGATGGTACGTGCCGCCCAACTAACCTGAGGATCGTGAAGGGTCAACCAAGGCATTCCCAATATAAGACGAAACTGGGGTGCATCTATCAAATCGAATTGTATTAGTTCTTGGTGATTCCGACTCGTCTGCATCAACAAAGCTTGAGTATGATATGATACAGGGCCAGATGACAGGACTGTTGCATCCACTGCTTTGACCAGCTCAGGTTTATCCTTTTTCTCACATACTATCCCAATTTTCATGGCGTATTCTTGGTCAATGTAGTTTCCAGTGGCACCTGAATCAAGCAGTGGGTCTATCTCCATGGCGTCGCTTGAGTTGACCCATAAGGTTACCTTCAGGTTCATGTGGGCCACGGCAGGATGCAATGTATTCGCAAGCGTAGGTGAGATCGTTAACGGTGAACAACCCAAGGCAGAGACCTCTTCCTGATTTGGGCGTGCTAGTTTTCCGCCGGTCTTCCTGCTTGTATGACCGCCTGATTAGGGGGCACCATGGTTCGTCCAGGCAACGCATTCCTCGCTCTGCAGTCCTTTACGAAATGACCACCTTTCCCGCAATACAGACATTGTTTTATTCTTCTTTTCTCTTTCTCTTCCTTTGAAAGGGGGCCCCTCAGACCTCCTATCTGCATAGGTTCGACCCCTTCAGGCATTTTTGGATGGTCCTCGATGGTGCTTCGTGGACGAGGATAGAAAAAACGACTATCGCCTCTACCGCGATCTCCCCGTCTTTCCAGGAGGCGATGATCCAATTGAACCGTTAAATCAATCAATTCTTCGCAGGAAGAGGGTAGTTGTACAACTTGTACTAACACGTCCTTTAGTTCCCCTCGGAGACCCTGATAAAAGATAGATATCCTCTTTGCCGTAGGCCACTCTGTTTCGACCACAAGTCGATTGAAAGATGTAATATAAGATAACAAGTCTTGAGATCCTTGCCGCAAGGTTAACAATTCCCTATCCAAAGATAACATATGAAGTTTTCTATCAAACAGTCTTCGAAGTTCCAAACAAAAATCATCGAAAACGTGCAACACAGGATCGTTTCTCTCCAACAAGGGTATAGTCCAACTTGCTGCATTGCCTCCCATGTAGGACATCATGAACGCTGTCTTTGTTGAGTCGTCTTGAAACACCCCAGGCTTGGACAAAAAGTGTAACCTACACTGATTCAAAAATGTTTCGAATTTACGGGGATCCCCGTAAAACCTTTCAGGGGGTGCCAAGGGAATCCCTGTGTTTTGTATGACGTGGACAGTAGGGACTGAGTCAGAAGAGGAAGGCATAGCGGGAGATGACAAAGAGAACCCACCCCCTTCAGCTCCCTGTGAAGATGGGGTTACCGTGGAGGAGGGAGGAGGTAGAGTGGCTGGTTTTATATACGAAGCCCCCCCTTGACCTTTTCGCGACAGCTCCGATACCTCTTTCCTAAGGACACCCATTTCCTTATAAAGGACTTGACTCTCTGTTCGAGACGTGGTGATTTCCTGTTGCAGAGCCGCAAGGCTCTCCACCACGGAATTCAATACGCTTTCAATATTCATCGTCCAGGCCGGGCTTGTATACTTGGGCTTGTCAATCTGTCAGGATTGGCAGCAGCGCAAGTAATAGAAACGCCACTAACCTCCTTCCTATGCCCAGCGGAGACGATGTCAGATGCTAGATCCTTAAATCCCTTCCTACACGACCCCCAACAGTGAATTGATATTACTCTGCCCGACTTCGTGCCCAGAAGGGAAAAAAGGAGAGAAGAAGCGTTGGAGGAGAACGTAGATATGGCTGTACTTCTCTTCGTAACTCTCCAGGACGTTCTGGTTCTAAGGGACGGTTCTGTGACCCCTTCAAGGTTATCTGAAAGGTGAATAAACATACAATTACCCTTTCGTTCTAATGAATACCACCCTCTCCTTGTAACTAGGGTAATGCCACCACTCACCACGGTTTCTCCTAGTGCGGCTTCGGAGAAATGTAAACTCTCTGTTCCCATCCGCTTTAAAGGGTCCAATAGCACATAGGTTTTTTGTCCCAAGGAATTTGACAGGAGACTCAACCACTAAATTAATGTACGTAACCAAAAGGAAATTAAATCATAGTCAAATGAAAATGTATCTTCTTCTCCTATCGTTGTTTAGAACACAACCTGGACTCCATTAACCATAAAGCCTTTCGTAAGGCGTAGGCAATCTGACTTCAATGATAGTTCACATCCATAACAAACGGACCTTAAATCAGGAATATCTTCTCGGCGCAGCCACGCCGACTTCCTTGTCCTCTCTATACTGTCAGCCCTTACCCTGAACGCGTCTGACTCCCAGACGCGCACAACATAAAAAGCTTTGTTTACTCACGTGTTGTCCAGTGCGTATTCGCGCTGGAACAAACGCCGCGGCTATCCTATCTGATGAGACTCAACCCAGAGTTCAGGCAACAAGTACACGAATAAAAGGAGGCGAGCCCGCGCTCCTTTCTTTTCCCATCAAGGTTCGACTCGATAATCTCGGGTTATCCAAAAAGTCTCAAAAACAAGTTCTTCTCCTCACGCTTGATTTCTTCTCGCTGGAATCCGGCGGGGAACACCATCCGCCATTCCTCTCTGACACTTCAGGATCAATTGACAAGCACCTTATTCAGGGACAGGAGGGGCTTAGTACTCACGAGTCTCCCCCAAGGCAGTCTGGGAGTTGTAGTTGGCTGCAACATACCCGTTTTCTCAGCATAACAGGAATGCAGCCCCCTCGTCCTCGTCCTCGTAATCGCTACACCCAGCCACACCACTCATTGGGAGCTGACCAAGAGGTCTAATCATTGGATAGTACATATAGATTAAACACCAACAGTGCCATCTAACAGATTCCAAAACAACCCTACATCTGCCCTACCCCTATTCTGATTGACCTTTTGATCCAAGTCTCTAAAATATCGTACCGCATTCCACCAGGTTTTCCAGGTTGGAGGGAGGGCCTGGCGCCAAAGCTCACAGATCTCCCTTCTTGCCAAAAGGACAAGGTAGAATACCAATTTACTCTCAGGCCCAGAAAACCTCAACAAACTATGATTAATTTTACTGTGTCCAGTCATACAATGAATATCTTCACTACTGGGGTCAGAATAGGTTTAAAGACTCAAAAGGTTGCACAATTAAGCATAGATTACTTTGGGAACAGCTAGCTGAGTTGAAAAACGAACTACTAAGAGCTCACGTGATACACAGGCTGAGACATCAACGTGATGGTGTTCACGTTGAAGGGAATTCATTGGCTGATGAAGCCGCAAAAGGGGCAGCACAAATTACTGCCTCCCCCTACCATCCAGAGGGAAATTTGGTCGTGGAGTGGAAAAACCGGGACTTAAACTTAAAGCAATCTTTAACAGCAAGGGTATTAGGTTCGGGTGGTAGTTGGGTCAATCACTTATATGGGGTCCAGAGGGCACTAAACAATATGCCTCTTTCTTTAGGAGGTGTCACCCCTTACAACGTCCTATTTGGGACGAGAATTTGGGTACCTGATCTCGACTATGAAAGCACAGTGGTGGATGAAAAACCTTTTTACATCAATAAACGTTTGGCTGTTTTACAGGATCTCAATGATTTCTGGGCACAACAAAGCAACAAGCAAGGAAAAAGCACCGCCACTGGGGAAGTGAAATCGGTCATGGGAAGAACTGACTGGATACCAAAGGTCGGGATCTGGTCAGAGAAAAGATTGTGGACAAAAAAGAATTTGGACTATCATACCGAAAGCCTGTACCTGTCCTGGGTGTAGAAGGAACAAGAACAGTACTTCTTCCGCCTCTTGCCGGCACAAAAGAAAAGAGATTTGTCTCCAACGATCTGATCAAACCACACTATGTGACCGATACTAAATAGTAGGTCTAGTGGGCTCCTGGGTAGCGGTTGCTCTCCTCTCGCTACCATACAGGAAGTTCAGACAGAAAGTCTCATAACATTTGAAGAGTCACCAATACAAAGTAACAGACTTTCCAACAAAGAATTGGAACTCGTACCTATTCAAATTAAACAACAAACTAATAATGAAAAACTAATATCAATTCGACCTTACACGGATATCTACATCAATATGCCTCTACAAGAGACATCTGCCAGTTCAACAAAACCTGCTGAGCTACCAAAGATAGATCGAACTGCATCTGGCTACTTCATCAATTTTGATACCTTTTCTCTTGATCCCAGTGAACCTGAATCATCGCCAGCTCCAGTTTCCTGTAAACAACAGCTTCATTAGTTATACATTTTTCTGAAAAAGACTTACCTAGTCTCACCATGGCTACAGCTCTGGATAAGAACTGGAATACTGTTTCTTCTATGCTGGATTGGTCTAGTGACTGTATTTTGCTTATTCATGATTGGAAACGATTTCCCAGAATGCTCTGCAGTATCAAATGTGAACTTGTTCCTGAAACCTCATATCTCTTCTCATTGTGAACAAAGAGACCTGTCTTTCGTAAACATTTCACCTGTTCCAATTCCTGATGGTATAGTTTGGGACAGAGTTTCATATGATCTATTTGGTTCCACTGAACTTTTGAAAATGCCTCATGTGTTACAAGACACAACTGATTATGACACAATGTACTGTTACGAACATCACTGTCATAATTTTTTTCATAAATCCAGTATCCCCCGTAATGTTTTTGCATGCCACTAATGGGAACATTGCCCAACACCGCCAAAAGGTGGTTCACGAAGGTTCGCACAGAAGTTTTCTTATTTTTCATTGTTTAATACTTTAAAAGACCCAACCTCATATTATTATAGGATTATACCTACATCTGCACAGAAAAATATGCTAACAAACATCAAACAGATTTACTCTGCATCCTTTATTTCCCAACTGTCTGAACAAGGTTTCGACTTATGGATGGACACTATAGACATAAAATCAGTCTGGGGTTTAAAGGAATAGGCAAGTTCAGGGAACAGAAGCACTATTTGAGCGTGCCTCATTCCACAGAAGATAATATTTCTGAACGACACTGTGCAACAGACTTCCTGCTCTGGACTAGCCAGGAACAAAGATTTGAACACATCTCAGATTCCCTCACCTCAACACTTTTAGGGGTGGCAAAACTTTACAACACATGGTGAGAATACACAAGATGACATCCTACATACAGTTTCATACAATTCATCAGACCCCAATCGGAAGGGATGGTTAGTTTAGCTTACAGACACAAATAGGTATTTAACAAGATTCAGGGGTACCACCAAAGGGTTTAGGATCCATAGGCCGGACCAATGCTACGTACAACGAGAACATCCGGGGGTGGTGATATCATACAGTATTGGGAAGTAATGCTTCGATTGGCTAAAACCTCGACACTGTCCCAGGTGAAACAAAACTTATCTTTACTGTCAGAAGACATGGATTTAAGGGACTTTTTGCTAGGTCCCTGAAATCCACGTCAGAAACGCTTCTTATACAACATTTATAATGAAATGTGGAAGATCTCTCAACAGGAAGCTGCGGAGAGACTTCGTGAAATTGACAGAATTAATTTAAAAAAGGCTTCGGCTGTGGTTGACCTGGGTATGACCACTTTAACATCCAGAATTTATTCCCTGGGCAACATTGTATCTTCTGCTATAGAATAGATGTAATGGAACAGAATCTGTCTATACTACACCACGAACAGCCACAGTTATGTTCTATTGTACTATTAACTAACTGACTGACTGACTGAGGATATTTGTAGAGCGCACTATTGCCGAGGCGCCTTGGCGCTGGGTAGTGTAGAACAAGGACAGCCTTAAAGATTAAATTTGTGTGAAGAGCAAGGTTTGTATACTTTTCCTAAAAATAGTGTGACAGGACTGAATTGAATTGAATTGAAAGAAAATTTATAATGCGCAAAACAATAACCCGCAGGTATCAAGGCGCCTAGCAAAAGATCAGAGAATGATCAGGAAAAAGACATAAGACCCTAGGCATATGCTTGCTGGAAGAGAAGGGTTTTTAAGGCAGTGCGGAAGTTCTGTAGGGACGGGAGAGATCTCAGATCCAGAGGAAGTTCGTTCCACCACTTAGGGGCAAGAGTGGAGAAGGCTCTGCCGCCCCATTTGGCTCTTCGTACACGGGGGGCTGCCAGAAGCAGTTTCCCAGAGGAGCGCAAGTTCCTTCGGGGGACATAGTGGGAGATGATGGATCCTATTCCAGTGTCGCTCTTTTTGGCGATGGCTCTGTAGGTCATACATAGGACCCTAAACCGGATACGATATTCTACCGGCAGCCAGTGCAGCGTTTTCCTGGCTGTAGTGGCCGAAGAGCGTCTGGGAATATCCAGGACAAATCTGGCTATGGCGTTTTGGACTACCTGTAAACGCTGCAGCTGTCCTTTATTAAGTCCAGCATACAGCGCGTTACAATAGTCCAGACGCGAGCCGATAAGAGCAACAGCTATTTGTTTTCTTGCCTGGAGGGAAAGATATTTCCTGACCCTTCGTAGGGTGTGAATCAGGCCCCAACAGGTGGAAACGGATTCTGCTCACCTGGCTGCCTAAGTCAAGGGCAGGGTCTATTAGCACCCCGAGATTTTTAGCAGAAGATGTGGGGGAAGGGCATGTTCCAAGAGAGTCAGGCCACCAATTGGCTGACCAGATGTTTTCTTTCCCCCCAAACACCATCACCTCCGTCTTCTCCCCATTCAGTTTCAGAGAGTTCTGGATCATCCATTTACCAACCGCCTCCATGCAAGATCTAAACTTGGAGGCGATTAGTTCATCTGAATGGGGAAGAGAGACGAGGATTTGAGTGTCGTCTGCGTACGAGACTACCTCCATCCCGAATGATCTTATTAATTTGGCTAGTGGGGTAACATAGATATTAAAAAGGGTCGGGCTGAGTGCTGACCCTTGAGGAACCCCACATAGCACAGGACGGGATGGAGATAGAAACTCCCCAAGCTTGACTCTTTGTTCCCTCCCCGTGAGGAAGGAGGTCAAGAGACTGGAGTTGCACTTGGATGAGGTGGGACTCGGAGTTCCATAATTTGGCTGCTTGGAATGAAAAATGTTTCCCCCCGCATCTTACTCTTTTTATCTTTGGAAGAAGAACTAGTCCAGTTTCAGTGGATGTCAGCCAATGCAGTGGGACGTAACGGGGAAATAAAGATTGTAAGTCTATTGCCCCTCCTCCGTAGAGGGCTTTATGCACTAGGCAAAGAGATTTAAACTCTACCCGCTGTCTCACTGGAAGCCAGTGAAGTTGTTTTATACTGGCATAGGTGGAATGATGCTTGAGTAAACCAAGCAGTGCTCGCACTGCAGCATTTTGCAGTGACTGAAGCTTAGTGAGCTGTTTTACTCCAGCCCCTAAATAGAGGGCATTATAGTCTGCTCTGGATAGAACTAGGGGCCAGATGTAGGTCGCCAAATTTACCGATTTGGTAAAATACTGAATCAGTAAATTTACCGAATCGGTAAATCTAGATGTAGGTAGCACTGAAAACAGTGCCACAGGCCCTTAAGAATTTGTTATTTACCATGAAATACTATTTCATGGTAAATAACGAATTCCTGTGTACATGCACATCTGTGCATTTACACCTGTGCCATGTGGCACACATACATGCCCTAAGGGCATGTATGTGTGTCACATGCCACATGGCACAGAAACCAGAATCACGGGTGCAACAGGGTGACAAAGTGACATCCTGTCCCCCTTGACAATTCGGTAATTTTACCGAATCGGTATTTACCGATTCGGTAATTGACATTGATTCCTATGGGCCTCAAGGTAAATACCGATTCGGTAATTACCGAATCATACCGATTCGGTAAACATTACCGAATTATTACCTACATCTCATTTACCGAATCTAGAATACCGAATCGGTAAAATTCGGTATTCTAGAGTCAGTAAATGAGATTTACCTACATCGGGCCCTAAGTCTCCTACCACCGTTTTCCTCAAAGTGAATGAAATGAATGGGAGGATATTACGTAATACCTTCAACGTAAAAAAGCAAGCTGAGGCTACTTGATTTATTTGGGGGGCAAGTGTTAGATCTTTGTCGATCATGAAACCAAGATTTCTGGCCTTAGACACTAGAACCGGGCAGGTTCCGGCTTCGGTGAGCCACCATAGTTGGCTCCAGTTTCAAGATTTTTTACCAAATTCTAAAATCTTGTTTTTTTCGGTGTTAAGTTTCAAGAAGTTTGTCTTCATCCACGACAACAGTGAGGAAAGACAGTTGTAAAACCGTTCAGCTGACATATCCCCATTTTGCGTGACAAACACCACTAGCTGCGTGTCATCAGCATAAGACACGAGCACTAGACCATGGCTTTTGATTAGTCTTGCTAGCGGGGCCACATATATATATTGAACAAAGTCGGGGACAGGGAGATCTAACAATATCAAGGTTGCCCTTCCACCCCATCCATCACCTTACGGACCTCCTCTGCAGCCATGATCAGAGCTGACTCTGCGGAATGCTGCGCTCTAAAACCATGCTGGGTGGAGTCAAAAATTATATCAGAATCTAGATAGGCCATCAACTCCAAGTTTATGGCTTTCTTCAGGATTCTGGAGGGTAAAGGTAGACAGGAAATCGGGCGGTAGTTTTTAGCCTCCAGGGGCTCCAACGTGTTGTTTATTAGAATAGGTCGAATACAGGCCATTTTCCAGCCCAAAGGGAAGATCCCTGAACTGATTACTAGGTTTAGTAGTGGGGTCAGTGATGTGCAGACCTCCTCTGAAGCCAGATGTAAAATGTGTGGGGGACACGGGTCCATGGGGACCCTGACTTAGTCTGCAACAGTAAGTCTACAATTTGCTCTTCGGTTAAAGTGGAGAACTGAATTAGCCTACACTGGAGGGTCTGCTCATCCTGTACTTCTAAATGGTTCATTCTATTGACTTCGGATGAGTTCCGAAGTTCCTCATAGACCGACTGGACCTTATTCTGGAAAAAGACCACAAGTTTATCAACAAAAGATTGTTCTGGGACAAATATGGTGTCTCGAGGGCAACGCAACAGGGCAGTTCCTTTGAGGAATTTGTGGACTCCTGAATTTTAGAGGTAAAATAAGCTGTCTTTGCCAGTACTATTGCCCCCTTATATTCTTTTAATGCTGAGCAGTAGTCGATGTTGTGAACCAAACTATATGTTGATCTTCAAGTGCGTTCCTTGTGTCTGCATTTGAATTTAATTTGTTTATGCTCCACTGAGTACCAAGGAGATGATACGAGCCTTCTCCTAGCCTTCTTGGTCGCTTCTGGTGCCAGCAAATTTACTGCCTGGTTGATCCAGTTATTGAAGTCAGTAGCTGCCTCATTAGGGTCTGAACTTATTGCAGGTTTCTCCTTCAAGGCAGTAGTCAGTTCTCGTTGACATATTTTCTTCCAAGGACGAAGTTTAACCAGAGGGAGTCTGTTCTTATGACATATGTTAGTGTGAGAAATATTAATAGTGAAGTGGACAGCATGGTGGTCTGACCAGAGTAGAGGGCGCAAACTATTAACTTCAATACGACCATTATTTGTAAAAATACCGTCTAGCAAATGACCTGCCAGATGTGTTGCCTCCCGAACAATTTGAGTCAGCCCAAAGCTTACTAGATTTTCAGTCAAATTTATTGTATCAGGATTATTAACAGCAGCCACATGAAAATTAAAATCACCTAACACCGTAAAAGACTCAGTATTAAAACAGGACTCCAGACGGGTCTGAAGAGAGGTGATAAAGGAGGATCTTGGCCCTGGTGGCCTATAGATCAGTATCCCCTGGAAGAGTTCGCGATTATTGAATTTGACGCTCAAAAACATAGCCTCAGAATCCAATGATGGTTCTGGTGCAGTTCTCACCTTGTAGCAGGCTGTATAAATTAAGGTGATCCCACCCCCCCATTGCCCCAACCCTGTCAGTATTAACAACAAAGTAACCCGCTGGTACTACATTGTTCCAGTCTGGATTACTTGATTCATTAGCCAACGTTTCCATAATAAATACCAAATCTGGTTTTTCCAATTGCATCAGGCACTCTAACTCGTGCTTATGTTTAATCATTGACCTGATATTGACTAGGACACAACTAATGGATTTAGGGTTTTTATCTGAGGTATTTTGTGATTGGACATTGGATTGAAGAGCCCTTCCGACCTTTGTAGTGTTGTTATGCAGTTCGTTAAAAGACTGTCTTCCCTACTACTACTGTTGTAGGATATACCTGAGTTCAGTGTCATAAGGCCACATAGATTGCAATAACTAGGATAATTAATGTTGTGCTCCAATTCTAGTTTAGGGTCAGCGCACTCACCAGGATTGAGACTCATGAGTTCATTTCTCAAATAAACCAGCCTAGAAAAATGGGCAGGGATTCTGGCGCTAGTTGCGTTCCGGGTGCCACGAGAGCAGATGGGCTTGCCTTTGGTGCGCCACCGGCGCACCCACTGCACGGTCGCTGCATCCGGTGTTTTGTAGGCTGTGGAGGAAATGGGCCAGGTGAAAAGATAGAACGCTGACAGCCAGGCAGGTCCGCTCTAGCAGGCGGCCACCGCAGTCAGCGAAAAAGCTAAAGGTAATGAGCAAGCACACAGTCTCAATGTATTTAAAATTGCACACAAACATTATTAAAAAAAAAAAAAATAGCTTTAAGCTGCCGCGCTCTAATCAGCGCTGTACCGAAGCACACTACCGTTGCGTGGTCGCTGCATCCGGTGTGTTGTAGGAAGTGGAGGAAATGAGCCGGGCGAAAATCTAGAACGCTGAAAGCCAGGCGGGTCCACTCTAACAGGCGGGCACCACAGTCAGCGATTAAGCTGGACGCTACAATCATAGCGCTCTGGTCATGTGCCTTGGTATTTTATCAACAGTACGTTCCTGTTCTCTGCATACAATCTAACTAAGAAGCAAATGACAATGGCACAAATAGGAGCAAAGTATACAATGCTGTGTATTGAAAAACTGGACCAATTACCTTTCACTGTGGCATATTCACCATCCACAGAATGGTTAATTCATGGGCATATAACATTCCCGGTCACAACTTTCCAGTTTCAGTACTGCCTAGAACAACTACAGCAGGCATATATGAAGCAATGGGTAAGGAATTCATCAAGGAATCTTGAGCAATGGCCATATAGATTTCGATGCAGGAGTGGGGACATGGAAGTATTTCTAAGCTGTAGACTGCAAGAACTCTTTAAGTGGGTCTCTCATCTGCCAGGATATTATGCTTCACAAGACCTGTAACAGTTCAGTTGCAAACTTATCCTGTCATTTGAAAGGGTTCCCAGTCGCCGTGATGAATCCAGTGTTCAGGCTACTCTCGAATGGAAGTTACTTAATGTTGAATGATCAACGTTGTTGTGGGATACTTCCGGGCATCACTTATCTTGTCACTGTAGGCTCCAGGGTTACTTGTTGTATGCAAGTATTGTTTCCACCGAACCACACAGTCAGGGAGGTGCAGTTATGGCCTTCTTGAATGTTTCTTTGATATGGTTTGATACTCTGAACTAAATGAAAGTCATGCTTTTACAGAAACACGTGCCCGTAATCTCTTCCCGAGAAACTTTTGATCTTCAGGTCGCAAGGTCCTCAGCTGAGATACAGGCGCTTATACGGACTAACTGCACTTTTCATATCGGAGAAATGGTACAGCTTATCTTTAACATGTGTGATATGAAGTGTATATTACACCTATTTAAGACCATAGGTTCTGGACTGTTAAGCACCTTTCAAACAGCTTTCGGAGTGATTCCAGCTTTCATACACTCAATTTTTGGAGGACTCCCACTAATCCTGCTACTGGTAGTGGGAATACTGATTTAAATTTTTCTGCTATGCAATGAACGTGCCAGTCAACAAGGAGATGGAAAAAAACGCTCTTGGAGCGCTGATACCATAATCGCTCTGTAATCCATTTGGGCACACCTCGCCTTCGGGAACTGAGCGAGTCTTTAGTTGATCCATCCAGTCTGGATGGATCAACTGTATCTTGCCTGTTCTATGCTGTTGGTTCTGCGGACAAGAATGCATGTTGGATCTCTGTCTAACACTTCCTTCGGTTGTGCCACCGGACATGGATGCTTTACTGAACCTGTTAAAGGTCCATGTATTATGAAATGATTTTTTTTTTTTTACTTTATTTTTCCAGTTTGTACATTAAAACAATAACACATAACTGGCATCCTTTCAGTGTATGTACGCAGATCGGCGACTTCATTAGTGGCACTTACAACTACAGGCGGCATCAGGGAGGGAACGGACTCATGGAGAAGGGATACAAAAGCACACACTAATAACCCAGTGACAAGGAGCCAGGCATGGCGCTGATACCGGCGGTGAATATTACTGGGGTCCACGCCCCTGCTCCCCATCAGACACAGACCCAACAGGCACACCCAACCCACCACCCCCACTTTCAGCTGTGTCACATGAGGAGAGCTCCTCTTCCGCCAGCCCCAATGCACACATTACGCGCCAGGCCATTAGATCATCCTGCAGCTTCGCATCCCTCCGAGTGAGTTCCCTCGGCCAATGACCATTCCCTTACATCTCGAAGCCAAGTGGATACCTCTGGGGCCCTTTGCCCCATCCAAGTTATAGCCACCCTGTGCCTGGCTAGCACCAACATTAATTGGCGGAATTTGTATGAGAGATTCTAATTTTTGGGCTTCCGGACCAGAGCAAGCAGACAATGCAGGGGCTCCAGTGCTAACCGAAGGCCTGTGGCTGCGACTATTCGCTCCACCACCCCCACCCAGAATTGCCTAAGCAAAGGACAGTCCCAGGCTGAGTGCCGGAAGCCAGCTTTCTCAGCGTGACATCTAGGGCAACTGTCCCCCCTATCCTTGGAGATGCGCTTCAATGATACTGGGGTTAGGTATGTGCGGTGTAGGAAATTGAAGTGCGTCAGTTTAAACCTTGCATTGCAGGAGACCTTGCGGGTGAGGGCACCTACGCGCGTCCACTGTCCCTGGTCCAGTGGAGTGCCGAAATCCGCCTCCCAGGCCGCCCGGGATGGCGGCACTGGGGGGGGGTCGAGTCCCTTTTCATGGCCTTATAGAGGAGTGAAATCAGCCTACGCCCCTTGCCACAGGAAAGGAGGATGTCTAAGGTGTGGGTCAGTGGCCGTGCGTCTGGGTACTGAGGCCAGGTGACCTTCGCCACCTCCTGAAGGCCCCCGAAATGTAGGTATTGTCCCCCTCCAAGACTATCTTGGACGGGGACAGGGGAGCAGGGACGTGAGAAGCGTATTAAGAGTGGCGAAGACTCGTGGTGGGAGCTGACACAGCGAGTTCTGGAGGACATATTCTGAAGTGTGGCTCAGGGGTTAGAGGCGGCAGACCCGGAAGCTGAGATCGGCCCTGGACCAGGGTTCAATTCCCCGCCTCGGCGGGTCTTGGGCTAAAAAATTCCACGGATTCGATAATTCTCGCTCCGGTGCCTTCTTGACTCACGGGTTCACACTCTGCGACTCTGGGCAATAGCTTGCTTAATCTCCACAACAGCCCCTCGCGGCGGGATGCCTGGCTTTCACCTTGTGGATACCCTGCCGGGGTTATCTCACAGGGGAATACCAGGACGGGTTCCCTAAGCAAGCGCCGGGAAACCCACTGCGGGTAGCTGTGCGCTATACAAGCTCAAACACATTCACATTCACATTCATATAACATCCTAGGCAGCATCACCATCTTGGCGATGGCCAATAGTCCCATCAACGAGAGTGGTGGAGGAACCCAGAAAGACACTGACTTCTGTAGGGACGCGAGTATATGATCCACATTCTGGGCTAACGCCTGTGCGTCTGTCGGAGCCACTCATATGCCGATATAATGGAACCCTTCCCGTTCCCAACGCAGCCCGAGGTCAGGTAGGTCTCCCAAGGGCACCGAATCCAACCCCACCAGTGGAAAGATCAGGGACTTATGGCGGTGAGTCGTAAGCCCAACACCTCCCCAAACCAGTCCAAATGATGGAGCAGCATCGGCACTGCGTCCCGGGGGCAGTCAAATAGAACAAAGCGTCATCAGTGTATAGGGAAATGACATTGCACGTGTCTCCCGCTCTGACACCCCACCGCTCCATGTCTGTGCGGACCTGAACAGCGAGGGGCTCTATGGCCAGGGCAAACAGTAGTGGCGAGAGGGGGCACCCCTGGCGTGTACCTCGTCCCAGCCACCACTCCTCTGACCTTGCGCCCCCAAGCTTCACCCTGGCCCGCGGGCCGTATACAAGATGCGAATCCAGCGACAAAAATTGGGGCCTAGCCCCATGACACAGAGGACCTCGAGAAGATAACCCCAGTCGACTGTATCGAACGCCTTGGCGAGGTCAATAGATACCAACACCGTCTGCTCTTCCTGCCCACGTACCTCGTGTAAAATGTGGTTCAACCGCCACAGATTCATGGCCGTATTACGTCCAGGTATGAAGCTGCACTGGGCCTCGTGGACCAAGTTAGCCATGTATGTTGCTAAGCGCATTGCCAAGAGTTTGCACAAGATCTTAACGCCCGTATTGATCATCGTGATCGGACGATACGAGGAAGGCTCTTGGGCGTCCCACCCCCCCGGTTTCAGGATCATGCATATTTCCCCCAGCGTCATGCTCGGCTGGAGAGTCCCGCTCTCAAATGCCTCAAGATAAACCTGCAGTAGGAGTTGGGGGAGTACATCCCCGAAGAACTGATAAAACTCAGGAGGGAATCCATCACTCCCTGGTGACTTGGCCCTCGGCAGGCGCTGTAGGGCGGTGCATACCTCACTCAGAGACAGAACTACTGGCGGCGGTTCAAACGGCTGCAGTTGCGACGGCGTAGGTGTTCTCGGCACCAGGGCTCAATCCGCTCCTGTGGTAACATACTCAACTGAGAGTCTGTTGGGAATGGCTCCAAAAGGGAGCGGGAGGGGCGTGAAGACTCAAGGGGCTGCAGCCGCGGCTGCCGGAATTACGGAAGTGCCTAATACTGGGGCGGTTGCAGCTCCTTCACAACCTGTGGACAGAGCTGGCAGGCAGAACGAGAGACGCGCAGCGGAACATGCTTGAGACGCTCAAGACTCATGTCTAAGAGTAGATTCTGAGGCTCTGGCTGCGGAGGATATTGCGTTACAAGGCAGCAGAAGCCGGCAACAAGGCACCCCTCTTAAGGAGCGTACTGTACCAGCTATATTCCAAAGAAAACCTGCATTAAAAGGTAAGCCTGGGGAGCTCCCTGTTAACCAACCTTCACTGCCAGTGCCGGGAGAAGTAGGCGGCAACAATGTATCATTGGTAGTTGTTGCAGAAGATGTGGGGGTTAATACAACGGAGTGTAACAATGTGAATCCTACCTCCAGTACCAGTACCAGTGCTTCTGTCATGATGTCAAATTGTCAGGAATCAAGAACCAGGCGCCCAAGAGTCCACAGGAGTGAAGAGAAATCCCCTTAACCTCTAAAAAACAACCACAGGATTGATGTGTAACATGCAATCCTATGGGCTGTTCTCTAAAAGTATGGGGGAAAATTCCAAGGAGTGTCCACCACTCTCCCCATACGTGGGGTGGAATCACAGGAGGGCGATACATCTGTCTGGTCGCAAGACGCTGCAAGGAAACAATATGAGGATGCCAATACACTTTGCTATACAAGTTACCCAGAAATACATTGACATGTGATTAGCATTGCATTTCACTTACCCCAGGTATGTCCCGGAATGTCCTTGAAGAGAGATGTGGGTAATATACTGGACTTGGGAAGGCAGGAGTCCTGAGGCACTAGGAGGGGCTACTCAATATCGCACTCACACAACATACAACCATACAGACCAAAAAGAAACTGCCAAAGAACTAATAAGGGGTTTAACATAGGGATTTGAGGAGCAATGGCAACGAAGAGCGGAGCATCTACTCTCTCAAGAGAGGCGAAGCCCGGCCCGGGACCAAGCGCCAGGCGGAGCAACACTCTCTCAATCAGGGATGAGGAAATTATAGGGGAAAGTCGACTCCTCGAGCCGTTCACATGAGGTGCGTTCAGGCTCAGCACACCAAATGCAGGGAAAACAAACTTTGGCTTCTAAGCCAAGACGTGCACCGATCGGTGCGGTAATGCTCAGCATACCAAATGCTGGGAAAACAAACTTCGGCTTCCAAGCCGAGACGTGCACTGAGCGGTGCGGTAAGAAAAAGGAACCAGCTTTCTGTGTGAGCCAGGGGCGTGCAATGAGGTAGGCGGGGAAGTCCGCGCTGGGAAAAGTATCTCCGCAATCTCCCAAAAGCAATCTTCGGAGAACGGAGGATTTGGGCTGGAACAAGAAAACGAGCGACACGCTAGGGGTAATGGCGTTCGCAACAAGCAGGAACAGGAAAGGGGGCGTGGTCACGGCAGTAAGCCAAGCGTCGGCTTACAGGTAGAGCGTCCCTTTACGTGATTCAGGGACCGTCTCTAAAGAGCATACTCTGTGTACTCTATGGGGGAATGTGGTAAAAGAGACATGGGGTTTGCTTCTAACCACATGTCAATGTCGAACCCTCGTTGCTATCCTCAAACCCCTAACACCAATAGTAACTCCATGACTGATCAAGAGAGGTTGGGGGACAATGTTTTGGAATCTGGCTCATGCAGGAGCTTAAATTTGATGACCGTGGAAGGCTCATTAAACACAAGGGAGGCTTCACTGAGTTTACTGAACACACAGAATAATGGGAATCCAGTAGCTGACAGTGTGAATGATGCTGAATCTGCTGGCTCTGGTGGGAAATTCTATTCTATGTCTGACATTTCAAATTTCTCAGAGAATGAAAATGTGAATGCGGTTGGTGACTGGGGGGACGAAATTGAGTCGCACCCAGAGGAGGACGATCCTAGTTCGGAGCACTTGATGAATCAAGAAACTGTTAGAAAAGTACAAGATTCTGGTAATCCTCTTTCTCAAGAGATGTTGACTCCTGCAGGTCAGCTCATATGGGACTGTTCACCCTCTTCTCAGCTTGATCACTTAAAAACTAATTTCATTTTTCACTTAGAGCCGGATGGGGATATCACGTTGAATACAATATATAAGGTAATTATGGCCTATAGGGAAGAAACAAAGGCTGGAGGGCTGCGAACTCAGGGTGCGGTCCGCAAACTGCAAAACACTGAACGCTGCATAGCCAAATCATGTGCAGAAATAGCAACACGGATTGTGGAGGCAGAAGAGCGGATTTCTGAGGTGGAAGATCTGTTGGCTCAGCAGCAGACGACGATCGTAGCTCTACTAAAAACAAAAGAGGATACTGATTGAAAACTAACAGATCTCGAAAATTGATCGAGACGCAACAATCTCCGTGTATTGGGTGTTCCCGAAAACAGGGAGGGGAAGGATGTGAGACAATTTATCATCAAAATGTTTAAGGAAGCCTTCCCTGAACTGAAGGGCTGGAACTGGGAGACTGAGATTATCAGGGCCCATAGATTTCCATTTGTGAAGCGAAGGAGAACAGGGGGGTCTGGGAAAAAGCCGGGGGAAAGGCCTAGGGCAATTTTAATTTGCCTGAATAATTATCTGCTACGTGAATCACTATACGATTTGGCTAGGCCAGATAGGCGCCGGTCTGGTAAGGGGTGCGATTTCTTTGTACACCCAGATTTTTGCCAGGCTACAGTGCAACAAAGATGGCGATTGCGTCAGCTGATTTCAGCATTCCAGGCTAAAGGGGGTCAGGCGTTCCTCTTAAACCCTGCCAAGTTAAAAGTGATTTATAAAGAAAAAAAACAGTACTTTGTGTCAGAAATCGCTGCACAAGAATTCTTGAAGACATTGTGAAGTCAATATGTACATATATAATCATGTTTTTTTTTCTCTCGTAGGTTTTTTTTCTTTCTTTTTTGGGTTTTTCTTGTGCGCTGTCAATTGGTGTATATCATAAAAGGGTAAAAGGATGCAAACTGCTGTAAAATGTTTATTTTTTGATTTATAATCTAGCATATGCTTGCAAGGTGTGCTATGGATGGGTGCGAAAGGATCTCTGACGGTTGTGGTGGATCACAGGTGGACTTTGGGGGGGTGGCGGCCCACAATCACTCCCCATCACTGAGGACATGGTCCTTACTCCTCTATTAGGGTGGAGGGGGAAGGGGGTTGGGGGGTAGCTTGTGGGTGGGGGTTGTCAATGGATAGGGCGAAAAAAAAGAATCCATGAGTGTACTACTGTGAGGAGTGTGAAAATTGGTGGTTCTAGACACACATGTCATAATGTTAAAAACAGCACAGGGAAAACTGATGGGGGATAGTGGTAACTGCGGAGGCATCCGGTTCTGCTCTTTGAATGTTAGGGGCCTGAACCATTTTAATAAAAGGCAGCGGGTTGCGAGTGAGCTGCAGATGCTGCAGTGTGACCTGATATGCCTCCAGGAAACCCATATAGCTTGGGACAAAAGAAAAATATTGGTGGACTTGGGTTATACTGTATTGGTTAGCACTGAGCAATCTTTTACCTTGCGGGGAGTTTCAATTTTAGCTAAAAAACATATTCAAAGTACAGGTAGGATATTGGCGGATAAACAAGGGAGGTGGGCTATAGTTGAATGTATTATTGGGAATCAGAAACACACGGTATGCTCCATATATGGGTCAAATTTTGATGAGGCTCTGATTTTAGAGTGGCTTAATGTAGAACTGGCCTTATGGTCCACTCCACTAATTATTTGTGGTGACTTAAATATACATCTTGGCCCTAAATCCTTACAGGATATTAGTTATAGGTACACTGGGCGGAAGCCAGGGGTATTTAAAGCACTTCAATCTCTTCTGGGTGCTCATGGGCTGGTTGATGTGTGGGCCACTCTGAGAGGGGAGGAGCCTGGGTACACCTTCTATTCCTGCCCCCATCAGAAACTTGTAAGGTTGGATTATTTTTTAGCTCCAAGTCATTTATTGGTGGGTGCCAGAATACAGGTGTACCCACGGGTTTCTTTAGATCACTGCCCTCTGGTGCTAACTTTAGTGCTCTCCAGGACTTGATCTATACCACGAGTCTTTTCTTTCAATAGGAAATTATTGTTAGATGTGAAGTTTGTAGCTCATATGAAAGAGTGGATTGAGTGTTTCTTTTTGATTAATCGGGGTAGTGCCAAGACCGGTGTGTTTGGGATACTTTTAAAGCTGTATTTAGTGGGGAAGCTCTAAGTTTTGGTTTGTACAAGCAAAAACAAATGCGGATCATACTGCAGGAATTATATTCAGCTCTGACGGCAGCAGAAGAAAAGCTTATGTTGGGTATACAAGGTGGCCTCGATATTTATTTATTTTTTGTCCTCATTCTGCAATATTTATAGTAAGGAGTTCTCGGGGTCCTTTTTCTTATCCCAACCTTTACCTTCACTGCCATGATTGTGGGTCTAGGCAGTATCCCTTAGGATTTTCGAAAAAAAGGAGCGCCTTACTTCCATTTACTTTGAGAGAAAGTTTTTTTTTCCTGAGGGGGGTGAGCTAGCTATTCTGGCTACTTTTGTAGGCCTTCATCTGATTTTGCGTTGCTCACACATAATCATTGGACTTAATAAAAGGGAAAGGACCAGTACATACTGTTAAAACCTCAAACTTCCCTGAAGTTAACCCATATGATAGTTTTCCCATATCTCCCAGACTTTATACGTTTTAGAAAATGGTTTCTTTTTTTATCCAAATTATAAACTTTTAGAACCGAAGATAGCCATTCCCTGTGGAGTGGAGGGGTCGGACTTATCCATTTTACACACACCTCTCTCCTTGCCAATAGTATCAGTAAGAAAACCACATTTTCCTGAGCTTTTGTTAATTTTTCTGACACATTTGAACCTGTCGCCCCAAAGATAACTAAATCGGTACTTACAGTTAGATGTCTTCCCACTACCTCTTCTAGAGTCTTACCCACATCCTGCTGGAACATATGCACGTTATCGGCCTTCTGTAGTCCGTATTTCGGGCAGCTCTTCACTGTGGACCCGTTAAATTTGGATTACTTTTCCGGTGTCCAATACGCTCTATGAGTGGTAAATAAGTGAATTCTTTTTAGGGCAGCAGATGTTACAATTGAGCTCATTGATACTTGCCATAGGTTGTTTGTATCCAACGTCGGCAGATCATTCCCCTATATTCTCTCAGGAATCCTCCCCTGCTGAGATTAAAGATTAAAGCCCAATACCAGTAGGAGATTTCTTTCTTGAATGGTTCTTTTTCCAGCATCTTTAGTTCTAAAGACTGGTTTCCTTTTCTGGCTTCTTTTAGTGTCTTTGCCCAACTTTAAAGTTGATAATATTTAAATTTTGATAGTAGAGTATTCGTGTTTTCAGATAAGATCTCCCAGTCCAGTATTTTGTTCTGAGACAAAAGTTGCCCCCACTCTGTTATTCCTGCTGTTTTTAAGGGTAGCGCAAGTCTATCTTTTAGGCACTCCGGGGTACCCGGCGAATCCCATATCGGGGCCATGTCACTAAAAAAAGGGATATCCAAGGTGGATCTTAAACAGTACCACAACTTGGAGGCTGAATTCAAAATCTTCAGTTTAACTTTTTTGAAGTATTTCGGGTGGCCGAATTTGAATAAAAAAATGACTAGTTTTGTTTGTCATTATCTGTAAATACATTGGGTAATCATCATATGAGCCTAACAACGTCCTGAAGGATTTAAACCTTCACTGCCATGATTGTGGGTCTAGGCAGTATCCCTTAGGATTTTCGAAAAAAAGGAGCCCCTTACTTCCATTTACTTTGAGAGAAAGTTTTTTTTTCCCGAGGGGGGTGAGCTAGCTATTCTGGCTACTTTTTTAGGCCTTCGTCTGATTTTGCGTTGCTCACACATAATCATTGGACTTAATAAAAGGGAAAGGACCAGTACATACTGTTAAAACCTCAAACTTCCCTGAAGTTAACCCATATGATAGTTTTCCCATATCTCCCAGACTTTATACGTTTTAGAAAATGGTTTCTTTTTTTATCCAAATTATAAACTTTTAGAACCGAAGATAGCCATTCCCTGTGGAGTGGAGGGGTCGGACTTATCCATTTCACACACACCTCTCTCCTTGCCAATAGTATCAGTAAGAAAACCACATTTTCCTGAGCTTTTGTTAATTTTTCTGACACATTTGAACCTGTCGCCCCAAAGATAACTAAATCGGTACTTACAGTTAGATGTCTTCCCACTACCTCTTCTAGAGTCTTACCCACATCCTGCCGGAACATATGCACGTTATCGGCCTTCTGTAGTCCGTATTTCGGGCAGCTCTTCACTGTGGACCCGTTAAATTTGGATTATTTTTCCGGTGTCCAATACGCTCTATGAGTGGTAAATAAGTGAATTCTTTTTAGGGCAGCAGATGTTACAATTGAGCTCATTGATACTTGCCATAGGTTGTTTGTATCCAACGTCGGCAGATCATTCCCCTATATTCTCTCAGGAATCCTCCCCTGCTGAGATTAAAGATTAAAGCCCAATACCAGTAGGAGATTTCTTTCTTGAATGGTTCTTTTTCCAGCATCTTTAGTTCTAAAGACTGGTTTCCTTTTCTGGCTTCTTTTAGTGTCTTTGCCCAACTTTAAAGTTGATAATATTTAAATTTTGATAGTAGAGTATTCGTGTTTTCAGATAAGATCTCCCAGTCCAGTATTTTGTTCTGAGACAAAAGTTGCCCCCACTCTGTTATTCCTGCTGTTTTTAAGGGTAGCGCAAGTCTATCTTTGAGGCAGTCCGGGGTACCCGGCGAATCCCATATCGGGGCCATGTCACTAAAAAAAGGGATATCCAAGGTGGATCTTAAACAGTACCACAACTTGGAGGCTGAATTCAAAATCTTCAGTTTAACTTTTTTGAAGTATTTCGGGTGGCCGAATTTGAATAAAAAATGACTAGTTTTGTTTGTCATTATCTGTAAATACATTGGGTAATCATCATATGAGCCTAACAACGTCCTGAAGGATTTAAACCTTCACTGCCATGATTGTGGGTCTAGGCAGTATCCCTTAGGATTTTCGAAAAAAAGGAGCCCCTTACTTCCATTTACTTTGAGAGAAAGTTTTTTTTTCCCGAGGGGGGTGAGCTAGCTATTCTGGCTACTTTTTTAGGCCTTCATCTGATTTTGCGTTGCTCACACATAATCATTGGACTTAATAAAAGGGAAAGGACCAGTACATACTGTTAAAACCTCAAACTTCCCTGAAGTTAACCCATATGATAGTTTTCCCATATCTCCCAGACTTTATACGTTTTAGAAAATGGTTTCTTTTTTTTATCCAAATTATAAACTTTTAGAACCGAAGATAGCCATTCCCTGTGGAGTGGAGGGGTCGGACTTATCCATTTCACACACACCTCTCTCCTTGCCAATAGTATCAGTAAGAAAACCACATTTTCCTGAGCTTTTGTTAATTTTTCTGACACATTTGAACCTGTCGCCCCAAAGATAACTAAATCGGTACTTACAGTTAGATGTCTTCCCACTACCTCTTCTAGAGTCTTACCCACATCCTGCCGGAACATATGCACGTCATCGGCCTTCTGTAGTCCGTATTTCGGGCAGCTCTTCACTGTGGACCCGTTAAATTTGGATTACTTTTCGGTGTCCAATACGCTCTATGAGTGGTAAATAAGTGAATTCTTTTTAGGGCAGCAGATGTTACAATTGAGCTCATTGATACTTGCCATAGGTTGTTTGTATCCAACGTCGGCAGATCATTCCCCTATATTCTCTCAGGAATCCTCCCCTGCTGAGATTAAAGATTAAAGCCCAATACCAGTAGGAGATTTCTTTCTTGAATGGTTCTTTTTCCAGCATCTTTAGTTCTAAAGACTGGTTTACTTTTCTGGCTTCTTTTAGTGTCTTTGCCCAGCTTTAAAGTTGATAATATTTAAATTTTGATAGTAGAGTATTCGTGTTTTCAGATAAGATCTCCCAGTCCAGTATTTTGTTCTGAGACAAAAGTTGCCCCCACTCTGTTATTCCTGCTGTTTTTAAGGGTAGCGCAAGTCTATCTTTGAGGCACTCCGGGGTACCCGGCGTATCCCATATCGGGGCCATGTCACTAAAAAAAGGGATATCCAAGGTGGATCTTATACAGTACCACAACTTGGAGGCTGAATTCAAAATCTTCAGTTTAACTTTTTTGAAGTATTTCGGGTGGCCGAATTTGAATAAAAAATGACTAGTTTTGTTTGTCATTATCTGTAAATACATTGGGTAATCATCATATGAGCCTAACAACGTCCTGAAGGATTTAAATTGAAAAGCTCTACAATATTCCAGGAGGTCAGGGCTAGCAAGCCCCACCTGTTCTTTCCTTCTCCTTATTGTGCTCCAAGCAATTCTTGGTCTTTTTGAAGACCAAATAAAACTCAAGATTTCTCCCTGGATTTTCTTTATGGTTTCCCTTTTAAAGTCCAGCGGGATAGCACCAAAAACAAAAGTAAATTTAGGCAGGATTGACATTTTAACTATGTTTGATTTACCCAACATCGTTAATGGTAAACCACCCCATACTTTCAACAACTTTTTCACCTCAACCTCTATTCTATGAATATTAATGTGGGCTACCTTATCCAGGTCCTTAACGAGGTCTATACCTAAGTATCTGATTTTGTCCTTGCTATAAGGGCTCGTAAATTCTTCGATCCAGGTCATGATTTCAGTTTTAGCCTGATTTATTTGATAGCCGGAAATTTTCCCGAAATTAAATAGAGTCTCTTCTATTATATTTAGGGCATCTTTCAAATCGCTGGTGAAGATCATAAGGTCATCAGCGTAAATGGCTACTTTTTTATGCCAACCTTGATAACGGAAGGGAGAAATTAACGGTTGATGCTTAAGACTCTCTGCCACAGGCTCAATATAAAAATTAAAAAGTAAGAGAGAGGACACCCATGTCATGTTCCTCTCTTTATCTGGATATTTTCAGTTAGGTTACCATTAATTAATATTTTTGCCTTAGGAGAGTTATAAATATTTTCCACCATGTTCAATATGTTTACCCCTAGATCAAATTTCTTTAATACCTAACTTAGGTAGGTCCAGTTCACTCTATCGAACGCTTTAGCCGCGTCAATCGTAATTATTGATAGGGGTAAACTCTCACTAATGGCAATGTCAATTGCTCCAATCAATTCATGTGTCAGCTCTTGTAGGTGTCTTCCTGCCATGAAGCCCTTTTGATTGGTGTTTATCAAAGACCCTGCAATTCTCCCTAGTCTTTTTGCCATGATTTGTGTGAAGATCTTGTAATCACAGTTTAGGATGGATATTGGGCAGTAAGACTCCCACTTTTTAGGGTTTTTACCTGGTTTTAAAAGAATGGAGATCGTTGCATCATTCCAAGACTCTGGGAGTTTACCGTTTCCCAAAAAGATTTTATTAAAAAGGACCGTTAAAGGGGAGACCAATATGTCTTTTAGTTTTATATAAAACTCGTTTGGGAGGGCGTCTGGACCTGCTGCCTTACCTCTTTTTAAATTTTTTATAACGCCTTCTACCTCTTGATAGGTGGCCTCAATATTGCTGATCTTCTAACTGAAGTGGCTAGGTGCAAGGCTTAAATAAATCTCCACTGGAGTAAAGAGACAGCTAAGAAATATGTGATTAAGAAATAGTTGAACTACGAATATGGGGAGGCGAGCGGACGTTGTCTTGCACAGAAGCTCAGATCTAAAGAGGCTGCCCAGAGGTTTAGGGCAATTGTTGACTCCAGGGGCCATCTAGTAGAAACTGAGGCTGGAATCCTCGAGGTGTTCCATGACTTCTATGAAACATTGTATACTGGGGAACACTATGATCCGCAAATGGGGGAGTCTCTGATACAGCGGTTCTGTGATAATAACTTGGTTAGGCAGGATGCAGAGTTACTGGAGGCCCCTATATCCATGGAAGAGTTGGAAAGAGCCATAAATGACTTAGTATCAGGAAAGGCTGCCGGGCAAGATAAACTTACTTGAGATTTACAAAACCTTTTTTGGAGTCTTGAAGGACGATATGTTGGCTACGTTTAGACTAGCCCAGGCAGTTGTGCCCTCCTCAACTTGGGATAAGGCTAGTATTGTAGTATTTAAAAAAAAAGATAAGCCTGCTGAACAACCGGCTTCATACCGTCCAACTTCCCTTCTTTAAACGCTGAAGGAAAGATCTATTCTAAAATTCTTGCAACCCGGTTAGCAGGAGTAATAACACCTTTGGTTTCAATCCAACAACATGGTTTTATCCCCAAGAGGGGGACGACGAATCATGTTAATAGAGTGATAACTTTGTTGGATATTGCAAACTCCTAGGGGGATGGGTTTAGTCTCATATTATAAGATGCCGAAAAGGCTTTCGACCGAGTCACATGGGGATTTTTATGGGCGGCGTTACGTCATCGGGGGTTTAAGCAAAAGTTTGTCACTGCCTTGAAAATGCTATATCGTCAACCTGTTGCTAGAATCTGTATAATGAATTTAGTAGCCACTCCTGTACGGGGGACAAGGCAGGGATGCCCCTGTTCCCCCTTACTGTTCTCTCTATATATAGACCCGTTTCTAAAAATGTTAGAACATAGCTCTAGGATTGAATCGGTAATATGGAGGCAAGAACAAAACCACATCTTTGCATATGCAGATGACGTCGCAGTGGTAACAACAAACCCATCAACAGCGATGCCAGAAATAGAGCTACTTGCAGCACAATTTGGGGCTGTGGCAGGCTACAAACTGAATGCTCTTAAGACACGAATCTTGTGTGCTAATATAAAGGCATTTCATGACCAAAGGGTTGTGAATGAGGTAGTGTATCTGGGAATTATGATTCGGGTGTGTTTAAGGGCATTGGTCGCGGTTAACTGGACGCATCTGCTGAACGAAGTTCGTAAACAATTGGACCAATGTGAATGTTTGCATCTGTCCATGGTTGGAAGATGCAATGTTCTTAAAATGTTGATCCTACCTAAAATTCTATATTTTTTTAGATCTGTGCCATTGGAGATCTCTCGTGTTAATCTTGCATCATTATGATCTATTTGTGCTAGATTTTTATGGGCTCAGGGTAAATCACGGAGAGCTATGCGATACATGATCCTGCCTCGGGTGCCAGGGGGATGGGCCAGCACCTCCTGCATGGTCTGAAAAAAGTCTGGGTCATCAGTATTCGGGGCATTGGTGTTCAGTATGGCGATATCCCTGCCATCTAGTTTAGCTCTAAGGAGCAGGAACCTCCCATGGATGTCAGCCTCCACATATTGGACAGCAAACAGGACTCCGGGGGGCCCACCAAGACTAAAACTCCCCTGGCATATGTGGAAAATGAAGAGTGGAAAACCTGACCCCGCCACTGTTTCCCTAATTTCTGAGCCCCGTCGTCCGTGAGGTGAGTTTCCTGGAGGCACGCTATTGAGACCTTGTGCCTGCGAAGGAAGGACAGGATCCTATATCTCTTGGTGCACGTACCCATCCCTCTCACGTTCCAACTCAGAATTTATGACCCCTGTAAGGTGAAGTAACCAATCATACCTAGTCCACTTCCCATGTGGCCACCCCAGTCCCATGCCCGAAATGCAGTACACACGATGCCTGAATTAAACACACAATCCCTCCCACGAACATCCTCCCCCCTCCCACAAGCAATATACTGACGACAACAAAACATGCAGAAATGCCCTTCCCATGCTGGTGCCAGGACATGCACAGCCAGCCCATAGGCCCAACCATGCCAAACTACCCAACAAGTGGAGAAAAGAACCACCTTCCCCCAAGTCCAGTGCCCGACACATGCCAGCCGTCCCCAGTCATTATGCAGAGTCTCGGGCCAACAGAGTAAGCGTCCGGGGCGCCACTAAGTCTCCACCCCTCCAGACCTAGCACTCAACTCAATTCCATCTCCTCAGTGCGTATCTCGCTGTCTTGAACAGCCCAGGGGTATGCGCCCCAATCCCCTAGAGAAGTACAGTAGTGATCAACCAACCCCAGCATCCCAGCTCCCCATTCGTTAACTCCCCCGCTATCTATGTGCGAAGATTTAACTAGCCGGAACCCCCGCAAGGAGGCAATCCCAGCCCTTAAATGGTAAGCCTCCCCCACCATAACAGTTGAGCAGAGAAACAATGAAAGGATACCATCCTCAATGCTCAGTCTCAGGAACAGTGTCCGTAGTTGGTTGCAGGGTCTCCGGCACCAAGTCCCCGTCCTGGTGCGCCTCTACCGAAAGCACGGGGGGTTCATCTGTCTCCGAAGACTTGATGCGGAGGGCGCCATCATCTCCCACCGTGATTCGCTGTCTCTCTCCCTGGGTTGCATCCACCGATCGGTTCCTGGGTCTGTTGCCTCTCCTTCTCGGCGGTCTGGAGCCCCAAGCACTCCGGGCTCCCCACGTGCACCAGGCGGGAGGGCATCACCCCAGATCTCAAGCCATTCCCATACCTCCTCCGGGGTATCAAAGAAGTGTGCCTTTTCCTGGAATATGACCTTGAGCTTGGCAGGGTAGAGTAACATGTACTGCATGTGGAGGTCTCGGAGTTTCTGCTTAACAGTGAGGAAGGATTTCCTCTGCTCCTGCACCTGGCGGATGTAGTCCGGGTAGATAGAGATCTTAGCGTTGTCAAAGGTGAGATTTGCCGTTTCTCTGGCCGCTTTCAGGATACAGTCTCGATCTCGATAGTTCAGGATTTTAGCAATTAGGGCTCTCGGGGGGAGGGCCCGGTCGCGGCGGCGGGAACAGCACCCTATGGGCTCGCTCTACCACAAAGACCTCCGACAGCCCTGTGGGGCAGAGTTTCGTGCGTATCCAAGAATCATTCCGCATTGCTTCCTCCCGAATGTTCTGGAACACCCAGGACCCTAATGTTACTGCGGCGTGCTCTCCCCTCCACCTCCTCTGCTCTGCGCTCCAGTACCCCTGTTGCGTAGGTGAGCTGCAAGACAGTTTTCTTCAGGGAGGTGACCTCTCCCTGCAGCTGGACGATATCCCCCTCCGCAGTGGAAACTTTATCTGCTACTTTCCTCAGGTCCGCCCGCAGCAGGTTTACATAAATGGAGACTGTCTCTATCTGCTTCTCCAGGGCAGTGCAGGATCTCTGTATCGCCTGCAGGAGCTCTGCCTGAGGGGGTTCGTCGGCCGCATCACCCTCCCCATCCAGCCCCGTATGACGCGTAATCCGCTGCGAGGGGAGGCGTTGGGTGGTATATTGTGTTATGGTATTGGGTTGAGAGGAGTGGGGCAGCCTGTCCTTACCCATTGTGTTAGCTTGCGGGGGTCACTATGGGGTCTGCAAGGATCAGCGTCTCAGGTCCTCTCGTTACAAGTACCTGCCCCACCGGCAAGTCAGAGGAGGCACGGCAAGAGAACCCCAGGGAGAAGAGCCGGGGCTGAGCATGGTTTGCTACACTCACTCCTCTTTGTCACGGGGAGCATAGAATAAGGGAGAACACAGTTTCTGCAGGGCCTCCGCCGCAGGCCACTGTCTCCCCGACTAGTATCTCCAATCCCAATTCTCAGGCACGCCTTCACCGTGTCCCCGGGCTCATACCACAGTCCTTGGACCCTCGGGGCAAAGGAGGATTCAGTAGCGGGAACCACTTCTGCTTCCACTAAGTCCTCAGGTGCCACCACTGGGCCATGACCACGCGGCTCACCTCCTGTTATGCAGGTCGCTTCCCCGCTTCCCCGGCCTCGCCTAGTGACTGCCCCGGGTGTCTGGCAGTAGTTCGGGTATTATGAAATGAAATTAAATGAAAAGTAGTATTTATAAAGTGCTCGGCTACTCCAATAGAGTGTCCCGGCACTGAAGGACCAATTAAAGACACCAATCGCACTACAGAAGACATGGGCGTTATGTCCGGAAAAGCCAAGTTTTTAACTGTCTCCTGAAAGTTCTCCAAGGTTGTGGAGAGAAATGGCAGAAGTAAGATGGGCCTCTAATTTGCAGCCACTTTGGGGTCTGCAGAAGGCGTCTTCAGCAAGGGGATGATTTTGGCCCTTTTCCAGCGGCCAGGAACCAACCCCTGTTGCAATGAGGAGTTCAGAACCAAATTGATCACAGGATTTAGGATCTCTGCAATGTCCAAGAACGTTTTTGCAGGGCACAGATCTGAAGGAGATCCGGACTTCAAAGAGTGCATGATCTTCAGGAATTTTTCAAGGGAAATAGGCAAGAACTCAGTAAAAGAGTAACTGATGCTACGGCTGGCCGAGCCCACCAGACTTGCCCCATCTTACATACCAGACGAGAGGGTGGCAAAAGACTGTTGAATGATACAGATTTTATTATAAAAATGGTTAGCAATGTTATTGGCCCAGATAGATGAGGGGGTAAGCAGCGTACTCACCGCACTCGGAGAGGAAAATTCTTTAAAAATCTTAAATATTTCCTTACTCTTATTTCTAGCTCCTTCAATTATAGAGGGAATGAAGTGTTTCTTGCCCTCTCGAAAATTCTTATAATAATTACTGTGTCTTCAGCGTATTCCCATGTTGATGTCTGCATTCTTAGAGCCTCCACGGGATGCTTCAGCTCCTGTTGGAACGTAGACTGGCTCCTCTACAGGCGTACAGGCCTTAGATATCGTACAGGCTTCCCCAGCATCCGCTGAAGAAGATCATCTGTGCTAGATTGACCTGATCTGTGAGGTGTTGCAGGGACCGTCGTCTGCGATGGCACGCAGCAGTGATGTTGTAACACATGCACATTCGGCTCATTGTGTGCTGGGAAAAATGTGGCCTTTTTCAAAAACAACCAAACTTGGAATTTTAAAACAAAAATACTTTTTTATGCCTCTCTTGCTGATCAGTATGGCTTTCAGACACTCTTAGCTGCTAGGACTATACATACAAACATATTTTTATGGACTGCTACAGCTTATGCTAGACTTTTAGCATTTTTAATGCATTTTTATAGACTTATTAGTTGTTTGCTAATTTTAAGAAGTACATTTTGTCTTTTTAGTATGTAGTCCAGTCGGAAGAGGAGTGGGTGTTATGTTTCATACAGGTACCCCGATATAGGCTCAGGTAGTCACTAAACCTTTCATCTATATTTCCCCTGCCATTACATTATAAAACGGTTCTTGGTACTGACCTTTTACGTAGTTACGGTCCTGCTTAAATGATATGAGGTTTTCTCAGAAAACTAGCCTCATTCATTATGCATGAGGATTCTTGGAATCTCAGCAGGGCTACCGTCTCCTGCATAATAAGTATGTATAAGGGTCATTCCTTCCATCACCCTAATCCGACATGACACAGCAAGGTAGATTCCCTGAGGGTACCATTTAGGGTATAGAAACACCATATCTTTGCTGAGGCAAGAGAGGAGAAAAAAGGACTTCCACGCTGACACACTGAAGTGAGACGCTGAGGTTCCTTCACGCAGAGACTCCAGCTCCCAGTGGTCTGACATCCCTTGCGGAATGTCCATCTCGAGAGCAAGACGGGGTCCCACAGTCTCTCACTTCAGGTAATGGGGTTGGCTTCGGCCTAGGGGGATTCTTTGCTCTACACCTACATACATGCTTAGTACACAGGTACATCTTGTTAGGGTTGCATCGTAGGAATACGTATTATTACTGTCATGTATTTATATACCTACCTGTATTAATTATTTTAGCACTATGGGAGGAAATCTAACATCCTTTTACTCTGTTGGTGCTTATAATCATTTATATCTGTTTCTGTGTTATGGTTGTTTCAGCACACCTATTTTACACTAGAATGACGCTGGTTCAATAAATGCTATTTGAAAATGTCCCCACCGTTTATTCTATGCATCTCTCTGAGACAGATCGAGCATGAGTGACTGAGCGAAAAGTACTGAACTGTTTCCATAATCCCTGATGGAGCAGGGTTGTCATGTTCGATAGTTGTCAAGAACTGTCCTCTCCTTGGTAAGAGGAGTTCACAGTGGCACTGTGAGCTAGCTAGGTATACAGGCGAACATACCCAGTGGGGGTGTCTATAATCAGTCTGGATACCAATCCCACAGTCAATGTTGTCTAAATGCGTAGATCCTATATAGGTTTATAAGACCTACAGGAAAGTAGTGGATCTTGCGACCTGGTGTCCCGAGGCAATTCCCCAAAGAACTATCACTGCTCCTGCAGTTGCCAAGGCCCTCATCAGTATCTTTACTAGAGTGGGCCTTCCTAAGGAGGTGGTGCCAGACAGAGGTACAAACAAAATGCCTGGCTACCTAAAAGCCATGCTGGCTGAGTGGGGAGTCACATCACATACACGTTTATTACCCCATATCACCCACAAACCAATGGTCTAGTTGAGAGATTCAACAAGACCATGAAAGGTATATTCATGGGACTCACTGAAAAATTCAGAAGGAGATGAGATGTCCTTTTGTCATGCCTGCTTTTCGCATACAGAGAGGTGTTACAGATGGGAGAAGATTTTAGTCCCTTTGAAATTCTATTTGGTCATCTGGTGAGCGGACAACTATGTATAGTGAAGGAAGGCTGAGAGAGACCTCTCAAAAAGCCTAAGCAAGACATTGTGGTCTTGTGCTTGGCCCACGTTCAAGAATGGCTGAATACATGGGTAAAGCAACCAAACACCTTGAGGTCAGCCAAGAGATCCAGAAGCTCTGGTATGACCAAAAGGCGGCACTGGTGGAGTTCCACTCAGGGCAGAAGATATGGGTGTTGGAACCTGTGGCACCTAGGACCCTCTAGGACACGCAGTGTAGTCCCTACCCTATCCCTGAAAGGAAAGGTAAGGTTGCCTACCTGGCTGACCTAGGCACTTGCAGGAGCGCTCACATGACAGGGCTGATGTGACCATACTGATGGTCACTGATTAATGTCAGGAAACACAGAGTGAACTTCTCCCTGACCTCCTCTCCTACAGCCCAAAAGATGAGTCAGTGGGCAAAAGGCGTAGGCCGGTGTACGCAGGCAGTCGCTTGGGTCACTTGGGTCTCCCAGGGGATAGTGTACTTAGGTCTGCAGATGCACCCTACACCCGGCCGCACCATGGAGAATAACTATACCAAGCTCCTGATGACCATTCAAGCAGATTTATCCAAGTGGTGGGGTTACGGTCTCTGCTGGCTGGGACGCTTGGCAGCTGTCAAGATGACACTTTTACCAAAAATCGTATACGTCATGCAGATGCTGGCGATGCTGCGGATAGACAGGCACCCTCACTCATATTATTTGATATTGCCCCAAAATAAGCTCCTTTTGGAGTGAGGTACTGGCTGCAGTGGATGACATGTTTGATACAGACTTACCTAGGTTTCCCAACTACATTTTGCTGAGAGTCCTGAACCTCTTGACGTACCCCTGCAAGTCGACAAATGGCTGTGCCATTACATTAGCATTGGGAGCTGCCAAACAGATCATACTCTCCCCAATGGGAATCCAAAGTGATCCCAACACAATTAGACTGGCTGTACAAACTACAGGAATTGATGGGACAGGAGAATTTGACGTTGGAGTTGCCCTGTGTGTTGCCCTGCTTGATAAGACATGGGGGCCATGCATCTTGTACCTGTCAAATGAATTTACAGAGCTGGCCTGCCTGATATTCTAAGAGTTCTCCGCCTGACCCATCCTGACTGTCAGCTCACCTAATACTGGCAGATGGTAGTCGATCCCAGCTTTTCATATCCCCCCGCCATTCCTGTCATACGACTGGTGTCTCATCCCCCCCCCCCCCCCAGGTTGTCGGCTAACACACCTTCACTTTCTCCCATCCCATCCTACCATAACCTAACTGTTCTCCCCTCTGTTTTTGTGTACCATACCCTCTCATATTATAAACTTCATTGATGCTTTCCCACTGGCCAATGGGTGGAGGTGGGCTGATTGTTGTACCCTGTTGGCTTAATAATAAAAGAGATCTGAAACCTAAAAACAACGTTTTTGTGCAATTATTCCACAACTGGCAAGCGCCCCTGTAAGTCCCTAGTAAATGGTATCCCTAGAACCTACAGCATGGATACTAAAGAGCATGTATTGTGCCACCCTAAGGGACTTACCATCCAACACATGCAGACTACCATTGCAAACTGCATGAAATGGTACAAACAAAAGTGAATACGTGACAGGCACTCACCCTGTGTACAGTGTCTCCGGACATTGCATGAAATATATGTAAGACAGCCCTACAGCAGGCCATATAGCCCTAAGGCAGGGTACATTATATTACATGTGTGGTCATATCTCAATGAGCAGATATGTCCCCATGCTGCCTAGTTCAATCACTGGACAGTAGAAGAGAACAGGGAATCCATCTTAACAGCATATATACTGGGCACTGGTCATTACAGGTTCCCCAGCTACATGATGACTTCCCTGAAACCTATAGTGTATGGTATCAAACACCTTGTCTTAATAAATACATACTGATGCCAGTAGTTAATTCATTAAGACCATAGAAGTGCCTACTGAAAACCTACCAACCTCTAGTGTGCTGGCTGACTGATGTTGGCCTGCCTGCCACCAAAGGCACATTTCTGACCCTCTGGAGGTTAGAGCTTGCCTTCTCTGAGGTCAGAAACAATGCTTGCTCTGGCTCTCACCTCCTCCAAGCTGGATGGTTAGCAATCCGCATATCAAGGCAGGAGGCTTCAAAGGCCTCTGCCACTCTTGATATTTGCGGGCCGACTTCTCCCAGCAGGGAAAATGCCAGTTCATGCCCAGGCCCATTTGGCACCGGGAAAATTAGCTAGTCAGGAGGCGTGTTCACTATCAGGCTAGTTAAATCCCTAAGGTGGGTGTTGTATTGACTCACAACATTATAAAGGAAACAAGTTGAGTTCAATATGGGAGTTTATTAATAAATTAACTACAAGGAAAATAACCCACAAAATGCGGCAAGAACTCCTGAGAAACTGTTGTCCGGTCCGATCTCCTAGTCAGAATGGACCGAATAGCTTGCGGCACCAAGGAGATAGAATATAGAACACAGAACTGCAGAAGCAAAAAAAGTTAAAGGGACACAACATCTCCCTTTGCTAAAAGAAAACACAAAATAAATACAAACAATAATCATACAAATAATAATCAATAAAACAGAAGAAAAAAACAATAACATCAATACAAATATAATCATTAAATCTGGCAGAAATAACAACATTTCTCCTTCCACTAACTGAAGATGAATCTGAAATTAAAGACTTATCATTATGAACATTAGTACAATCATTTGTGAAATTCCCAGAAACATCTTGCTGACTACAATTAGAAATGTTTGGTTGCAATGAACAAGAAGCATTTGGATTATTTTGAAATTGATCAGATACAGATTTATCAAAATCCCAGAATGAACAATCCAAAGATTCGTCACGCATTTTTTTAACAATAATGTCTTTCTGAAAGGGTTAAATTTTTACACCAGCACTCTTGTTCCACTATCCGCGATTTTCTAACATGACTGAAGAACGTGTGACTCTTACAATTTGCTGAGGTGCAGAATACTTCGATTCTCCCTTCCCGTTTTTTTATAGGTTTTTTAACAATGACCAATCTCCAGTAAAAAATTCTTTCTATTCCTTAATAGGCATTTTAGTGTAGGTTTGTATCTTTTCTCAAAAATGTTTCTTACACAATCATCGACTGAACTATGAGATTTCATTTCAACCACCCTGGACAATGAGTCCAATTTGTTTTCACAAATTGGATTTAAAACAGTTTTTGCATCTCTACCGTTCAATAAGAAAAAAGGATGGAATGCTGAGAAAACTCCAAACTTTCTCTTTTTTTTTTTTTTTTTTTTTGGAAAACCTTTATTGTTCCGAAAAAGCAAACAAATACGGGCCTACAACCATTCGGCGGGCCTCGAAAAACATCATGAGCACAGTCACAAATATACGGATCCCAGCAGCATTACAATCCTAGTCAGCAAACAGTCCAATGTATACTGACCGTATGAGAAGTGCCGGGAATCAGGAGGTATGAAGGTTAATTTTAAGTAATTTAATAACATAGTCTAAAGAATAGAAACTAGGTAGGATCAGGGACCAAACAACCACCCAGGAACGGGAGCGGGCAACGCCATCAGCAATTAATAATCAGGCAGAAACATAGGCGAAGTAGCGGCACTAGTCATTACATGAGGACAAAAACACTTTCCATAGCACGTGCCGATCGTCACCCCCCCTCCACCCAACCACCCCACCGATCCAAGGAAAAAGGGAAAGGACAGTAAGACCAATAGAGAGAAAACCAAGGCCCATAGAACTAAGACAAACAAAAACCCACCCCCCAACCCCCCACCCTACACGCATGCAGAGGCTACGGCCTACCCCCCCCCTTGCAGTGTGCCTGTCGCCCAATAAAGAGTACCCGAAATACAGCTAGAGAGAAAGGAAGAAAGGAAAAAGAAGTCACGAATGAACCGAGAGGAGGGCCAGTTCCATATACTCCCGGTCACCCCGGCCCCATAAACATCCTCCACCCCAAGTATCATCGACACGATAGTAAATAGCAAACATTATTACAAATGGGGAGAGTCATCACTTAATGTGCAGACAAATCATACATAAAACAGTCCCAACCTAGTCCCCGCCAGCCGGTGAGTCAATTCCACGAAAGAAACCGCCTAGCCCTGGCCCGATCTTGGATGTCCCCCCATACCCACCCTCCGTGGAAAGCCAGTACCCTCTGAGACAAAGAAACAAAATGGCCGCAGTGAGAGAGGGGGAGGTTCATGAACACAAAATGGACTTCGCCAACCTCCAAGAAGTTCGTTGTCCTCAATTAAAAGTCCCTCCAACACATCCAGATGGCAAAAGTTCCATAACGGGAAGAGTGAAATCCACAAAGACAGAGCAAACGAGGGGGCGAGAGACCCTGTATCCAGTGCCCAAGACGGTGGCGATGTTAAATGAGACAGAGACTCAGTCCCGGAACGAGAGGGAAACAAAGTAGCACTAATAGGACTGACGGACGGCCGTCCGTTGCTACAAATACTGGCAATAACAGTATCAACCTCGCTGTGAGCACTCGGAGACATTGTATCCCAATCAGCCATCGGCAAGGGCAAATCCAAACGTTGTCGGGAACAGACCCTCCGCTCCCGCCCCAGATCGAACGCAGTTCCATCAAGCTTCTCACCCAGTGTGCGGGAGCCATTTTCCAGCGCTGAACGTAGTTCACCAAGGGCAGCCAAAACATCCCCATAAGACAGCGCAGGCTGCGATTTCTTTGTCTCCAGATCACAGGAGGATGTATATGATCCGGCCCCCAGCTCGGACGTGGGATCGCACTTCCAAGGCGAGGGTGGACAATCCTCCCCACGCTGCGAGTAATCAGGCATAGCCATCATGCCGATGATCCAGTGTGAGGGCTGGGGGGGGGGGGGTGCGTGGCACGACGGAGTTGCAGTCCAATCCCCCGATGCCTCCAGGGTCAACTACCGGCTATCGGTCCTTGCAGGGAGCCGCCTCGACGCAGTTGAATAGCCAGGGCGGAGGGGCGGCTCGCCGATGCCAGGCAAGAGCAGCGATGATGTCCAAGCAACACTCCGTCAGCGAAAAACAAAGGAGCCTCGCGCACAACACGTCTCCGCCTCGCACACCGCGCTATAATTTCAAATGCGCGATAAAACCATGGCAAACTGTGCAGGTCGTTATATGTCCCGGGCAGGAGGCAGCGCTTTCCAAACTCCGGCCCCACGGGAGCAGCCCGGCCGCCACAGAGCCCGCGAGGTCCGGCGGCGCTCAGCGATGTGAGCAGGGGCCAAGGGCTGCGAGGCAGTTCCCAGATATCTTCGGTCACCGGGCAGGTGGAGAATTCGGAGGGACGCTGTCGAAGTCAGCACAACTTCCCGCACATTCCGCCGCTAGATCACATCAGGATATTTAGCAGGATTCCGGTGCGGGACTCAAGGGCCGGCGGAGCCGAGAGCCTACACGTCTGCTCCGGTCGCCATCTTGGCTCCTCCTCCAAACTTTCTCTTTTATATGTTTTCGCACATCTAAATCGGAAGACAAAGCTGTCTGAATTCCTTCTTTAAAAAATGCGTTTGATCTCTCAACTAACCCATTAGCAGCTGGAAAATATAAAGGTGTTTTCTCATGCTTAATACCGTTTTATTTAAAGAAAATCCACCATTTTATTTGAAGTAAAATGTGTACCATTATCAGAGACTAATTTTTGGGGAAATCCTTCAGTACAAAAAATAAATTACCAAAAATTAATGACCACATCTGTAGTGGGAAAAGAAACAAATTCATAAACAATCCATTTGGAATAATAACCTGTTAGCACAATAAGATATTTCATGTCAGTACTCAAAATATTATACAGTCCTGAAAAATCTATTGCTAATTTTTCCCAAGGTTGATCTGGTAAGTTATTAGTAGAAGTAGCAGTTTTACTGTTTTTCCAATGTTTATCCGATAATAAGCATTCAGGACACTTATTAATGAATTGCTGTACATAAGAATCCATACTTGGCCACCCATAACATTTTCGAAGTAACTTTTTAGTTCCTGACATACCAGGATGACCAATATAGGCCTTTTTAACTAAGGAATCAATAAGCTTCAAAGATGGAACAAAAAGACAATTTCTAGTGATTATATTGTTTTCCACACTCAATTCAGAAGAGACTTGTTGAAAAGGAACTAAACACTTTTCTAAATTTCTTAATGGTGTCCAACCATTGGTGACATATTTGATGACTTTTTTAAGTACAACATCAGTTTTATATCCTTCAATCCAATCTTCTTCAGAAATGACTCCCATAGAGTATTCAGAAGCATCAATGGCAACAACTTCACATTCATCATCATCATATTCTAATGCATCTGAAATGTTTTTTACAGGTAAGCGAGATAAGCAATCTGCTCTAAAATTAGCTCCACCAGATATGTGCTTGATATCAAAGTTGTATTCCTGCAACCTTGATATGGGCCTTACTAATTTAGATGATGCTATACCAGTACTGTTTCCACTCATTAAATATATCAGAGGTCTGTGGTCAGTTAGTAAATCAAAGTAATTACCCCACAAATAGCTTTTGAATTTTTCAGCACCCCCTGTGCAAGCCAATGCTTCTCTCTCGATAGTGCTGTAATTAGACTCAGCCTTACTTAAAGTTTGTGAAATTAATGTAATGGTATTTTCTTTTACTTTATGAGTTTGAGTGAGTACACCTCCCAGGCCTACCGAACTTGCATCCACAGTAACTGTACATTTTAAACCACATGTAAATGATTGTAAGGCAGGTGCATTTTTTATCATTTCCTTGATGTTATCAAAAGAATCTTCATGTTCCGCTCTCCAATCAAACTTTTCATTCTTGCGAGTGAAACATCTAAGAGGCTCAGCACAAAATGAATATCCATGCACAAAACGTGCATAGTACACACACACAGGCATATGCATCAAAGTAAATACCGGGAGCAAAGGGGCAGATTCTCAGAATCTGCCCCTTTGCTCCCGGTATTTTTGCATTTGGGATGCATCATCCCAAATGCAAAAATCGCAATTTAAGGAATCTCTAAATTGAGATTCCCTAAATTGCGATTGCATTTAAGGAATCCCAAATTGAGATTCCTTAAATGCAATGCATGAAAATAAAAACAATAGTGAATTTGGTAATAGGATTAGCAAATTTCCATGAAGTTGAACTTCATGGTAATTTGCTAAAACTTTGAAAAAAGCACTTTTGTGCATTTTTCAAAGTTTCATGTTGCGCACACACATGCCCTTAGGGCATGTGTGTGTGCAACATATGTGCAGAGATCAATTTCAGGGGTGCAACAGGGTGTCATTTTGACACCCTAGCACACTTGAAATTGCATGAGCAGTTTGCGAGAACCTACTGGTACTCGCAAATTGCTCATGCAATCTCCAAATCATTCCTATGGGCCTGTAGGCCCATAGGAATGAATGGGACAGCATTTCTTAAATACGACTAGCAATTTGCGAGCAGCAATTAAGGAATGTTTAGGAATCGCTATTTTAATAGCGATTCCTACATGCATAGGCTTTTGCTATTCCTAAATAGCGATTCCTTAAAAATCGCTATTTAGGAATAGCAAAAGGCTACGTTGATGCATCTGCCAGTAAGTCCTAAAAAAGACTTAAGGGAATCTTTATCCACAGGTGCTGGAGCATTAGTAATAGAGTCGATAAGATTTTTCTTTGGCTTAATACCATCTTTAGTGATAGAGTGTCCTAAATATTCTAATTCATATACGAGAAAGCAACATTTATCTTTTGAGACTGTCATCCCTTTGTCATGCAAAATTTCAAGAACTTTTCCTAGAACATTATTATGTTCGTAAATACCTTTACCAAAAATAAGTATGTCATCTTGGAATGATTGTACTCCTTTGATGTCTCCAAACAATGAGTCCATTAGCTTCTTAAAAAGCACTAGCTGCGGAAGCTAATCCGAATGGAAGCCTCATATATTTGAAGGCACAAAAAGGAGTAACAAATGTAGTCAAATCTTGAGACTTTTCAGATAGAGAGACCTGATGGTAAGCTGATTTTAAATCAATAAGTGAAAAATGAGTAGCTTGTCCAATTGCCATTAACATTTCCTGAATAAGGGGTAAAGGGTGGCAATCAACCAAAATATTCTTATTCAAGGAGTGTAAATCAGCACACAAACGCAAATTTAAATTTTTTTTAGCCAAAACAACGGCCGAAACCCACTCCGAAGAGTCAGTAGGCTTGATGATTTTGTCTCTACAGAGACTGTCCAAAAGTTCCTTTAGTTCCTTTCTAACACTGAGTGGAACACTTCTTACTTCATGTTTAACAGGTAGTGCCACTTTTTTAATTTAATGTCATGTACAACTCCTTTTACACAGCCTATTTTGTCGTCAAAAACATCTTTGTACTTATTGATAATTTCGTCCAATTGAAATGAATTAATGTTATTGGTACACACATCAACTGTTGAAATTTACATATCCCCAAGAATTATTGGAGAATCACTTCCAGGTTTAAGCAAATATTCCCATCTTACCTAAATCACGCCATCCAATGATATCACGCCCTTTCTTTGCTACATATACTTTAGTAGTAATGGATCTTCCTAATAGATTCACTGTTTCATTAAAATAACCTACCATATCTATGTCCTGTCCGCCAAATGCTTTAGGATTGACATCTGTAATAAAATGTTCATTAGGAAAAGAATTCTTATAATAAGTAACAGGGGGGTATTTTCTCCATTTATTCCACATCGGTCCTGCTGTTGGTTTGTGTACCGGAAGGGACTGGAGGCACCCTGTCCCCTTTAAAGTGCTGCCATTATTTCCAACGAACCTCCGTAGCCTCTTGCTTGTGGGCACCACACTCTGGTGGGACTCGGAGTCCCAGAGTGCAACACCGCACCATTACCAGCCCCAAACCAGCCGCCGCTGCAGAGGGCGGAGGCGTCAACATTGCGCTATAAAGCGCCGCCTCGTGCCTCGCAGTGGTGGGTCTTTTTTCCATTTATTCCACGTTGGTCCTGCTGTTGGTTTGTGTACCGTAAGGGACTGGAGGCACCCTGTCCCCTTTAGAGTGCTGCATTATCTCCAACGGACCTCCGTAACCTCTTGCTTGTGGGCACCACACTCTGGTGGGACTCGGAGTCCCAGAGTGCAACACCGCACCATTACCAGCCCCAAACCAGCCGCAGCTGCAGAGGGCGGAGGCGTCAACATTGCGCTATAAAGCGCCGCCTCGCAGTGCGGGGGTCTTTTCTCCATTTATTCCACGTCGGTCCTGCTGTTGCTTTGTGTACCCGAAGGGACTGGAGGCACCCTGTCCCCTTTAGAGTGCTGCCATTATCTCCAACGGACCTCCGTAGCCTCTTGCTTGTGGGCACCACACTCTGGTGGGACTCGGAGTCCCAGAGCGCAACACCGCACCATTACCACCCCAAACCAGCCACAGCTGCAGAGGGCGGAGGCGTCAACATCGCGCTATAAAGCGCCGCCTCAGGCCTCGCAGTGCGGGGGTCTTTTCTCCATTTATTCCACGTCGGTCCTGCTGTTGCTTTGTGTACTGGAAGGGACTGGAGGCACCCTGTCCCCTTTAAAGTGCTGCCATTATTTCCAACGAACCTCCGTAGCCTCTTGCTTGTGGGCACCACACTCTGGTGGGACTCGGAGTCCCAGAGTGCAACACCGCACCATTACCAGCCCCAAACCAGCCGCAGCTGCAGAGGGCGGCGGCGTCAACATCGCGCTATAAAGCGCCGCCTCAGGCCTCGCAGTGCGGGGGTCTTTTCTCCATTTATTCCACGTCGGTCCTGCTGTTGCTTTGTGTACCGGAAGGGACTGGAGGCACCCTGTCCCCTTTAGAGTGCTGCCATTATCTCCAACGGACCTCCGTAACCTCTTGCTTGTGGGCACCACACTCTGGTGGGACTCGGAGTCCCAGAGTGCAACACCGCACCATTACCAGCCCCAAACCAGTCGCCGCTGCAGAGGGCGGAGGCGTCAACATCGCCCTATAAAGCGCCGCTGCGCGCCTCGCAGTGCATGGGTCTTTTTTTCCATTTATTCCACGTCGGTCCTGCTGTTGGTTTGTGTACCGTAAGGGACTGGAGGCACCCTGTCCCCTTTAGAGTGCTGCCATTATCTCCAACGGACCTCCGTAACCTCTTGCTTGTGGGCACCACACTCTGGTGGGACTCGGAGTCCCAGAGTGCAACACCGCACCATTACCAGCCGCAAACCAGCCGCAGCTGCAGAGGGCGGCGGCGTCAACATCGCGCTATAAAGCGCCGCCTCAGGCCTCGCAGTGCGGGGGTCTTTTCTCCATTTATTCCACGTCGGTCCTGCTGTTGCTTTGTGTACCGGAAGGGACTGGAGGCACCCTGTCCCCTTTCAAGTGCTGCCATTATCTCCAACGGACCTCCATAGCCTCTTGCTTGTGGGCACCACACTCTGGTGGGACTCGGAGTCCCAGAGCGCAACACTGCACCATTACCAGCCCCAAACCAGCCGCAGCTGCAGAGGGCGGAGGCTTCAACATCGCGCTATAACGCGCCGCCATGCCCGCCGCACTGCGGGACGGACGCTGGACACTCCGGGCGAAGCCCGGGCCAAGGGCGGGCCGTCTGTGCCCGTCCGTGTCAGGACGAGGCAGGGCAGGGCCACCCCTCTCAACACTGGGCCTAATTCAGACTGAAGAGAACTGTCAATAGCACCAGAAGGGACGGACGCTGATTGCAGGCCCCCACCATTGAAGGAAGTGTCACAATAAGCAAGCGCAAGTCCGTGGGCCATAGCATAGGAGGCAGCGTAACAGGCACCCTGGACGCATTTATTTTGAGAGCTGAATCTTTTAGCGCACCAAATCCAATTAACAGAAAAACGATTGTCTATGGATACAATTCCGCTGTCAAGACGTTCCTCACTTGGCCCCATCCCCGCTTTCGAGGCCCCTGGTGCAGGGCACATTTGCAGATCCAGAAGAGTATAATAATGACGATTATACGCAGGGCCCTGCGATCGCCGATTCAAGGGAGGATGTGCAGGTAGAAAAGGCACCGATTGTGCCCTATAAGGAAGACTTAGCCACAGATATGAGGGAAACAGGTCGGGCCCGGGCTCGAGAAGTTCAGGTGAAGCTCTAACCCCGGATTCTGAAGTTATCCCATATCGCCCGTGGACATACCGTAGTCAAATACTGGCCAAAATGAGGGGACTGTGACTAATTCATCCAAAAAGAAGGCATTCTGGGAAACAGCGAAAGGAACATAGTGAAGGCCAGGCCCGCTATGAAATGTGCAAGGGGTGGGGGGTTCACTGGAACTAAACCCAAATGTAAACCAAAGAATATTTTGCCCCCCGTTAAGTTTACATCATCGAGGCCTGAGCCCAACAATAAGAGCAGTGCCGATTTGTTCCAACCTGGGAAGTCCAGCAGTGAGGCGGATATAAAAGAAACTGGCACTGACTGTGACATCCTGGCCAAACTCCAGAGGTTAATAGACAGGGCCCTCAAACCCTTACTGGAGAAATTAGAGACTATTGATAAACTTAATGAACTGGGGATGCTGCCTGAGAAAAGGGGCACTGTAAATGGCGGAGGAAACAGTCCCTCTGAGGTTGAAGGTCATCATTTTGATGTTGTTGGGACACTTCGCCCTGGCACTGAAGAGTCACTGGGGGCAGGGGAGGGTCGGGGAGATTTACAGAAGAATGTTAGAATTCGCGCGGGAGCCGGTCGGTTGGGAAAACAGTGCGAAACGCAGGAGGGAGGAAGATGCAGGAGTAGGGAACAGAGGGGTGGAAATGTAGAAGTACTTGAGGGGAGGGGGGCAAGGCTCGATCCTAAAACAACTAATGGGGATGAGAGGAGGGCTTTTTTGAGCAATTTAGAGGCAAGCAAATACGTGGGTGGGACAGAAGGAACTGAAGGGTTATTGAGTTTAGATCTCCCACGCGCCTCTGGGCCATATACGTTAGTTCTGGTTGGTGTGCCCACCCTGAAGGGGAATACTGTTGAATCTACAAGAATGTTGATTAATAAGGTAGCCCATTGGCTATCTAGATATGCAGGCTTTACCATGGCAAACCACAGTCGGATCCTCATGGCCAGAAGAGTAGCCTGGATAGGCAAGACAAGCAAGACATTTGAGGGGGGCTGTATAGTTGTGAACTTTAGACTCCCCTGGCTTGTACAGGAGGCACTTCACCTCTTTAGAAGTTGACCGTGGGCGGGGGACTGCTCAAGTATTGGCCTGCTACCTCTGGGTTTCTTTTATAGGCAGGGACCTAACGGTCCAGGGGGAGGATATTTACAAAGCCACCAGGTAGCCCCCCCGAGGGAGGGAGGTGGGCTAGCACTCCCACTATTCAACAAATATGCCCCACTTTACTTAGGAAGAAATCTTAGCGAAGTGGACTGACTACAGGGAGAGGAATTAGGCCAAGAAAACGTGTCAAATGTGGTTTCCTCACACCGAACACCACAGGTGGAGGAACATTCGAGATGCGTTACCCCAAATGTGATCCAGCTCGCCTCCTGTAAAACAAGGCTACCTAGGACAGAGGTTTTTCAAAGTAGTGATAGGACTATTACAGGCATTTGCCCCTCTCTAAATCACCTAGGGAGCTCTCTCGAATTAGTCTCCTTGAATATAGTAGGTCTGTCAGCTAAATTCCAAAATCAGGAATGGTTGAATTGTATTAGTAAATTTAAAATAATCTGTGTACAGGAAACCTGGGAGGTGGATTGCGCCAATTTCCACCTAGCTGGGTATAAATCGTTTGGGGTCCCGGCAAGTAAGTCTATGGCTTGCAGAGTGAGGGGAGGTCTTCTCATATTTGTAGACTTGTGTTTGGAAGGGGTTTGGGCTAATCTAAAATGGAATTCAGAATACATGATAGGCCTCCGGTTTAAATATAGGGGCTTTAATATAATTCTGGTTAATTTCTATAATGCAGGAGGCTCCAGAAGGAGAGAGCTAAATGAAAGATTAAGTTTGCTAATGGAGCAGAAGCAGGGTACAATGGTACCCATGCTTCTAATAGCGGGGGACTTTAATTGTCATTTATGCCCAAATGTGTTACCCATCAGAGAGGACTGGACCTCTTGCAGTTCGGAGGAGGGCCCACACTTCAAGCACACTTTGTAGGGCAGGGAATTGACTAAGATGATGAAAAATCACACGTTCGAACATACAATGGATTTAATGGCCTTGGAGCCTAATAAACCGGTTAAGCCCACCTTTAAAGGAAGGGATTGTAGTTCCTTTATTGATTTCATATTAGTGTCCCAGTTGCTTAAGAAGTGGTTACTAGGATTCTCAATAGAGCTGAGTGGTTTTAGTGACCGCAACCCCCTAATATTGATGGTAGCAGAGAGAAACACAAGTATGGTCACAAAGAGGGGGGATGGGACAAATTTAGAGACGGTTACGGATCAGGGCAGGAGTTTGAAATGGTCAAGGATTAATGGAGAAAGTTTTTATAGGTCTTTTGTAAAAGAAGGGAAACAGTTTTTAGAGGAATGTTTAGATTTATTAGTGGTAGAACCATCTTTAGTGGAGGCATTTGAGGAAATAGGCCACTTGAAAGATGGTCTTTTACAGACGACAGGGCAGGGTAAGCCCAATAATGGTCCTAGATGGTTTGATAGAGGGTGCTCCCTTGCACAGAAGAATTTAAGAGCTGCCCTAGGAACTAACCCAAGGGATAAAAATAGGGTTATGCAATGTAGAATAATTTATAAGCAGGCAGTATAGTGTAGGAAGAGTGCACTCCAAACACAAACCTGGGAGGACCTGAGAGTAACTGCTGAAAGGAAAGATATGACCACCTTTTGGAAGATAGTAAATAACCCCTGTTTTCAAGATGTAAATAGCCCGCAGATTGGATCCAACGTTCTACCCGACCAGTGGATGAAGCACTTTAGAGAACATTACAATCGGGGGAATAGTGAGGTACAGGTAAATGAGGAGCAGAAGGGGAGGTGGAATGTCACACTAGAATTCACCCTGGACGAGATTACTATTGGTATCCTGGGTCTCACCAGAAATAAGGCACTGGGATAGGATTGGATCCTCTCAGACCTCTTTCTAAATAAGGTGGATCTATGGGCACAAATTTTAACAAGAGTAATAAATGCTGCGGTAGCTACGGGGCTCGCCCGCTCGTGGTCATCCGCCATAATAGTCCCCATTTTTAAAAAGGGTAATAGATTTAGTCCTCAGTGCTATCGCCCCATCTCCCTGATAGATGTAACTAACAAAGTGCTGGGCCGTGTAGTTTTAACTTGCCTGATGAACTGGGCTGAGGAACAACACATAATTACTGACGTCCAGTACGGATTCAGGGCTAGAAGATCAGCAACAGATCAATGCTTAAAGTTATACTTACTGGTGGCTAAATACACCATTGCCAATAATGAAGCGGTTTATTTACCCTTTATGGACCCTACTGCAGCATTTAACTGTGTCAATAGGGATAAGTTGTGGGTTCTAATGAGTAACTTAGGGGCAGATCAGGACCTTATTAAGATTCTGAGAGCCCTACATTGGAACACCTCGGCCAAAGTTAGGTATAATTTAGAGGGTGGACCATCACCCTCCGCCTGGGACGACTCCTGGTGGCCCCCAGCCCTGGGCACCGACCTCAAGCCAACAGACCACGCATGCAACCTGGGCTTCATCCTGGACTCCTCCCTCTCGATGACCAGACAAGTCAACGCCGTCTCCTCATCATGCTTTCACACCCTTCGCATTCTTCACAAGATCTTCCGATGGATCCCGACCGAAACCAGGAAGATGGTCACCCAGGCCCTCGTCACCAGCCGACTGGACTACGGAAACACCCTCTACGCCGGAACCACAGCCAAGCTACAGAAAAGACTCCAACGCATTCAGAACGCCTCTGCCCGACTCATCCTGGACATCCCCTGACGCAGCCACATCTCCGGCTATCTGAGGGACCTGCACCGGCTCCCCGTCAACAAGAGGATCACGTTCAGGCTCCTCACCCACGCACACAAGTCTCTCCACAACCTGGGCCCCAAGTACCTAAAAGACCGCCTGACCTTCTACACGCCCACCCGCCAGCTACGGTCTACCAGCCGCGCCCTCGCCACCGTACCTCGCATCCGAAGAGCCACCGCCGGAGGCAGATCCTTCTCCTACCTGGCGGCCAAGACATGGAACTCCCTCCCCATCCACCTTCGGCTGACCCAGGACCACCTCGCCTTCAGGAGACAACTCAGGACCTGGCTGTTCGAGCAGTAGCGGACCTCTTCCCCCAAGCGCCTTGAGACCCTTCCGGGTGAGTAGCGCGCTATACAAGTGTTATGATTGGTTGATTGATTGGAACCACTGAGCCTTTCCCTTGTACTAGCGGTTGCGACAGGGGTGTATTTTGGCTCCGTTTTTGTTTTCCCTGTATATAAACGGCCTAGATAAAGCCCTAAGAAGTTTAAATGTGGATTCACCCAGAGTAGGCAGAAGAGCAATTCCTGTCCTGCTTTATGCAGACGACGCGGTCTTGTTGGCATGCACTCCACTGGGACTACAGGGACTGATAAATGGTTTTGTGGATTTTATGTATAATTTAGATTTGTCTGCCAACTTGACTAAATCGTACGTTATGAAGGCAGGGGCTAGATCACAGAAAAACTTTAACTATAGAATAGGCGAACACAGTCTAGAAAAGGTGCAGTCCTTCTCGTACCTGGGCATTTTATTTGATGGGCGTCTAAATTTTAAAGCATTAATTGAGAAGCGTTGTAATAAGTTAGTGTCCAGCACAGGGGCAATTATGAACTTTGCTCGCAGACTAGGACGCTGGTCCCCTGACCAAATGATGAATTTGTACAACTCAATCCTCTGCTCCAAAGTTGTATATGGTGCGGCACTTTGGGGGTTCGTCGATTCGGACAAACTGCAGGTTGAGGAGAATAAATATTTGAGAAGGCTGCTTAAAGTCCCACAGTGCGTTCCCTCTTACATCGCTCATGAATAACTGGGTGGAGCATTTATAGGGGACAAGGTCCAGGTTAGGCCCTTGCTTGCTTGGCTAAAGATCTGGGTCAATCCTGAAACCATTCCGTCTAGGCATATAATCATGAACTGCCTGGGTAGGGACAGGGGAATGAATATTCCATGGTTGAAGCATATAAAGGTTGTTTTTGAAAGCATTGGCTGTAAGGATCTCTTCCTAAAGCCGACTGGAATTATAGGTTGGGACCAGGACAGAGTGAAGAAGATGTTTCTTAACTATAAAACTTCATGTAGAGAAGAGAGGGAATGGGGTAAACAATCAGTCAAAGCTTACGGCTTAGCGAGGACCTGTGAAGGAATGGAACCTTATCTTGCTCTTATACACCACACCCAGGACAGATTTTTAATTACACGTTTAGGCTCAACCTTTTACACCATCTACTGGCTGATCCGGCAGGTTTTACTAGTTCAGTTGAGCTTAAGGATCCCTGCGGCTGCGATCAACGATCTCCGCAGGATACCCTTCATTTTGTATTATTATGCCCTTTTTATTCACTGCCCAGGCGCCGTTTTTTAGTTAGCCTGCTGAAAAAAATTAAATTTAAGCACGCCAAGGTGGCGCTTTTATATTTCTGCAAATGGACCAAGACCCCGTGACTCTGCTTTGTATAACTAATTTTTTAAGATTAGCAGTTAAATTGAGAGAGACAAGAGGGACCTGTTGAAGGAAGCCCCCTCTAAATTATGTGTAATATGTGGGGGCTAGACAGGGCCTTAATGAATTGTAACTGGAAACGTTTTTGTTCTCTTTTTTAAAAATGTGTTTTACTGAAATTTTAAAATTGTACTTTTATGGTGTCCTTGTAAAATGCCGAATAAAGTAAATTTGAAATTTGAAGTAACATCAGATAGTATAGTTATTGGTGATCCTGAATTGGCCATAACCTCTAGATTTACATTTCCAATGTTGGCTTGACCCAAACGTGCTTTAAAAGACACAACAGAATCAATTACATTACCATTTACAATAAGATTATTAATCATGTAATTTTCTAGTAATTCTACAGCATTTACAGTCGTTTGAGAAGTATTTTTGTTTTTGAAATTGGTCCTGCAAGAGCTCTTGAAAAAATTTATCGAACAACCAAATATTATGGTTGAAAGATATAGCTTTATTTCATTACATCTTGAACATCTTTTTCCAAGAATCAGACAATTTGGATTGTTTTCTATATGTGTCTTTGAACCACAACGATAACATATCAAATTCTTTTTCACAATGATATTAGGTTTAGGTTTTGTATTTTCTAAAACGTTTGTCTTGTTTGAAACAGTACAAATGGAATCAGAATTGCTGTCTGAACCTGTGATGACTTTAGTAGAAACTGATGATCGTTCAATGCTTATAGCAACATCTATGACTTCAGTTAATGTAGGATTCCTGCAAGCTAAAAGACGTTCTTGCACTTTTTTTTGAGAAGCATTGGAAAACAAGCTGATCACGTAGATAAATATCCAACATTTCTCCAAACTCGCATTTAGATGCTAAGATACGTAATTTAGAAATATAGGCCTAGAAGTAGGTAATTTCATTTTACCGGTTCGGTATTTAAGAAGTGGTAAAATGGAGGGGGGGGGGGATGTAGGTATTTCAGAATCGGTAAATACCGAATCGTTAAGATTCGGTATTTTCCGATTCTGTAAATACCGATTCGGTAATGCCCATTGATTCCTATGGGCATTGAAGCCCATAGGAATCAATGGGCATTACCGAATCGGTATTTACCGATTCGGTAAATACCGATTCCAGCAAGGGTGCAGAGGGTGTCACTTTGACACCCTCTTGCATCCCAAATACAGGCTTGTGTGCAATGTGGCACACATACATGCCCTAAGGGCATGTCCGTCTGTCACATTGCACAGGTGTGCATGCACAGATGTGCATGCACAACTGAATTCGGCATTTCACCACACAATAGGATTGTGTGGTAAAATACCGACTCTTAAAGGCCTGTGGCACTGTAAACTGTGCCACCTACATTTGTAATTACAGAATCGGTATATTTACCGATTCAGTAATTTACCGAATCGGTAATTTTACTGAATCGGTAAATATACCGATTCTGTAATTTTCAGCCCCCTACATCTGAAAACCCTAATACCGGTCGGAAACGGCCGAAATCGGCCGTTTTCGACCGGTATTAGGGCTCCTACATCTGGCCCATTGTCTCCTATACTCTCATCAGCTTATTGTATTCTTTTGTTAAAGCTATATCGTTCAACTATAATATTTGGTTGTTCGATAAATCTTTTTTCCAACCTCTTTTTTGCTTCTGTAAAAACATCCCAGGGTATAAATTGTCCTGGAGGAGGTTCACTTTCTGGAATATTATCAAAAATCTCCTAATAAACCATAAAGAACTGCTTTTTATCTTTCATTAGAATAGGATTTTCCATCTAAGGCAATGAAGTAACTTTCAAATGATTTAAACCATTGTTGCCATTTAACTTGTAGTTTTCCTGGATTTTGTAGAAAAGGATTAATTTGATATGGCTGATTCTTTTAAGCCATTGTAACTTTAAAACCAGTGAGCAGTAAAAGAAATAAAATAATAGAAATAATTAAATAATCAGAAATTCTGACCTTTATTGTCTGTAGATGCTCTTCTTGAAGAGTAGTCCACTAAGAATGATGAGCTCTTAAATAATTGAAAATTCGGAAGAAAATATTATAACTTAAATTGTAAACGTTCCAAAAATTGCTTGTAAAAGAAGCTATTTCATGAATTTCGGGCATACGAGGATTAATGCATGAAGTTGCTATGGAGTTGCTATGCAAAACGTGCATAGAAGGCTTTTTTATTGAGTTGCTAGCCAAAATAATAAAAGAAAACGGCTGCCACGTAAGGTTACATTGCGTGACCCAGCGTGATGATGTGCCTTGAGTGTCCCGAGACTGCATCTGACAATTCCTTCTCAACGAGCGCAGTACAGGTGAAGCTCATCATTCACGCGCAGTGTATCAGAATCAAAGCAGCGATTTAAATGATGCAGCAATCAAACGTCTCAACAAACGGTCTTCACAAACATTAAAGAAGGTAAAGTAATCTTACCAAATGTTTCTCGACCGTTGAAGATTTTGTTCGTTTGATGTATATTCGCTTTCAATAGTAGATTTTCTTTTTGAATAAATAATGTCGCCGGTGGGTTTTTCTTTTAGGTGTAATTCAGTACCCAAAACCAATCGTTGCCAAATTAATGTTATATTGACTCACAACATTATGAAGTTGAGTTCAATGTGGGAGTTTATTAATAAATTAACTCCAAGGAAAATAACCCACAAAATGCGGCAAGAACTCCTGAGAAACTGTTGTCCGGACCGATCTCCAAGTCAGAATGGACCGGACAGCAGCGGCACCAAGGAGATAGAATATATAACAAAGAACTGCAGAAGCAGAGAAAGTTAAAGGGATACAACAGTGGGCTACCTGAAGTGAAGACAAAAAGTAGAATTCCACCATCTTGGTTTTTGGTGAAGTTAGATACACTGAGTTAGGAGTATGCCTACTCTTCACAGGAAGTGGTCATATAGGGAGTGTAGACACTACAAAGGTAAGTAGTCCACTGGGTACTACCTTCCACTAGCCTGAACACCTCTAAATTGAGTATTTAGGTGGTACCCCTGATACCAAAAACTCAGATTTGACAGACACAAGAAGAAGAGGACAAAGAAGAGCAAAGAAGCAAGAACTGAGGACCAGCTGTGAACTTTTTGGAGCCAAACATTGCCTACATGCACCTGTCCTGACAATCGTGACAAACCAACTTGTCCTGCCGCTGTGCATCTGCTAAGAACTCCGGTGGGCTATCCACACTTTGCAAATTGCCCGCAAACTCCCTGGGAATAGAGGAGCTACTCCCCTTTAGCCACCAAACTTCAAAGTCCTGTTTACCGATCTGCCAGCCCCCAGTTCCACTGACGCAGCAGCTGGAGGTCTCCGTGCTCTAGAAGGTCAGATTAGTCTCCTCAAAAAAGTCAGAAGACGACAAGACCAACTGGAGCCTCACAGCACCAATACCCTGGGTACAGGACCCCTTGCATCAACCAAAGCCTGTTTGAGTCCAAACCAGACTCCAAGGCCGAGCAGCCATCAAGGGACATCCGCACTGTTGAGACCCACTTCGATAGTGGCCCAGCTGTTTTTGTACCCTCAACTGGTGAGACCTACAATTGTGAGTGCATGTTACACTCAAGCTCAGTCGACCTAACTACTCGTTACCTGATCACCCCAGCCAGGGTTTACGAGAACCAACTGGGCTTCCTTGCTCGTGGGGCGCTCACAAACTGTGTCCCCTATTGGGAGCCTCACTGCAGCCTGTTTCAAGGTGGTCCCCTCTCTCCCTTGGTGTAGCACGCAAAGCTACCAACCCAACCAGTCCCTCTGCACCTGAGCGCTCCAGGACAGGTAAAGACTTAACTGTTGGTAGTTCTTTGGAGCTTGGCCCCCTACAACCTTATGTCCTGAAGGAGACACCCAGAAACCTATTGCAAGTAACTGTATACAATATATCCAGTTTTTCCCATAAGAAAGCATTGCTGTGTAAAGAGGCATTTAAGTGAACATTTTAATTACCTGTAAAAATCAACAACTCAAAAAGTATTTACTTGATCACGAAGCTCTAGGTGTTGAAAATTATTTAAAATGACCTGTTATTTTCCTAAATTGGTCTCTGATTTTTTCTTGAGTGTGTGTCTCATTTATTGCCTCTGTGAGTTGTTTAGCACTACCCTCTGTTAAGCCTAAAACTGCTTGCTCACCCGTCCCCAAAAGAGAGCAGTTCAGATGATTACTTTTGTCTTTGTAAACCAATAAGGGTTACCCGAACTTTCTGCACAGTGTACCTTGTTTTGGTGTGCTATATGGAGAGCCAGCTTCCTACAACAGTGATTCTTTAAGTTTCCAGAGGGCTTGGGAGTGCGGTGGGTCTCCCTTAACCTTTCTGGCACTCCAGAAAAATACTCTGGAAACCTTCGCAATTTCTGTAAATTCTACTCCTGTGTCACTTACATTTTTTTTTACCAACACCTTTGTATTTTTCTAACAACACAGACAGGGTCCACTTTATTTCATTTTACCTCGCATAAAAAGCTATGGTACGGGCAGGGCACAAGTCCTAAAAAAAGAAGTGGGGGCACTCTCCAAGGTAGGCGTGGTCACAGGAAGTGACATCCCGACAGGAAGTGACATCCCGACAGGAAGTGACATCCCGACAGGAAGTGACATCCCGACAGGAAGTGACATCCCGACAGGAAGTGACATAGCATGTAAGGCAGATCTATAATTTGCGTATATTGCAAGATTTAACAATTGAAGCTGCTTGGTACTTAAGCCTGTGACTTAAGGTCCCTGTATGGAGGAATTAGCAGCCCAAATGTGGATGAAGTTTGGCGTACAACTACATTAGTCAAGCCATTAAGTGCTGTAAGTTAGGCATACTAAAACATGGGACCATGAACAAAAGTAGAATTAGTGTGTTGAAAAAAGCCGAAGAAAAGCACATACTAGAAACTACAATAGTGATTATCAAAACTATAAAATGTATTACGCTACCTAGAACACGACATTTACATTCATTAACAAGTATAATACACTGTGACCATGAGAGAAAAAAATGCAAGGTGCACACTTACAGTTAAAGCCTGATACACTGTACATCTGTTATTTCAGACTTTATGGGAGATGTTATATTGCCACAGGATGTATGGCCATGGAAAATGTGAGACAGCTTATATCATTGTAAGCTATCAATGAAAAAACGACCATGCGTCTGCATATCTTTTATTGTGCTTGGCTGTAGGATCGACCTTTCTAGATTGATTATCATCTGCATGACGATGAGCAATCAACCACCTGTTCACATATGGCACTGGATTCCAAAGAGGAAGAGGAGGACCCATGAGGTTTATGAACATTAATGATGAAAGGCGTCCGATACCAAGGCAGTTTCGTATGGGTGACATTACCAAGTTAATTGTGTTGAAACCCCTTTCGCAGTCACTTGAACTCACAGGAAGTGTGTTTATCGCCCTCAAAACAGGTTGCAGTTGCTCTGGAATGTCATTACCACCATTATCAATATAGTCTCTGAAGTCTTCAGATACGCCTTTGTAATTTAGACAGAATCTCCTGCACAGGTTTTGCAGTTTCTCCTCACCTTCAAACCATGGGCTCTCAATGTCATATGTGTATCGAACACATTTTCAAAACGCCACAGGAAAGTTTGACTGCAAGATTTTGTATACATTACATGTTCCCAGAGAGGCTGCTTCCCACACTCGACAATGACTATTACACACAGTAGGGCTCCATATTCACGTTATTCTATTGATGAGTGTTATATGTTATCTCCCCACCTATTGTAAACTAGCGACTCTGTATTAAATAGTTTTGTCCCAGCTGCCTCTCTCTAGCTGTGGCTAGATTTATTTATTTTATTTATAAAGTTTTATATAGCGCGAACTTGATCCCGAAGGATATCAGAACGCTTTACAATTTGCAGCAAAGGTAACAAATCAGAACATTAGTCTAACATTGGGAATCTTGGCTGAAGACAATGGAGCTGCCGGGGCATTAACTTGGGTCAATGCCTACATTTTAGATATATTAACTGGCCATTGTATTTATTTTAGCAGATTTATTTATTTCTATTTATTTTAGGAAATGTATTTAGTTTTGGTATATTTTAGTTTGACTTATTTGCCTTCATTTACTTCAGTGCAACAAAATATAAACATTGCTTTACTTTTTATTAATACTGTTTATTTTTGTGATAGTTCCTAAAAAAAGGGCCGATTATGACTCATGCATTGTAATGGTTGTTTCCCCCTTTACAGAGACTACTTACTATAAAATCGGGGTGGGCCTAGCTCATGATGTCATTTTGTGGGGACCCCTTGAAGAAAGCGGGCAGAACCTTTGCAAAACTTTGTGCCCCCCTATCCAGTAGTGCAATTATCCAAACACTGACAGGATTGAGCCTAAATTAAAAATATACTGACATACGTAATGCCAAGTCAGACGTCATCATGGAGTCATGTTTAAATGAACAATCCAGCGCCATCCTACACCTCCCCATTCCACAAAATTATACAATTCAGACCGACAACACAAACTAGAAGGGGGCGTTGCTGTCATCATTAAACATTCCATGTGGAAACAGCGACACACGGAAGAACACACAAGGGTACACCATCATACTACTTACATTTTGTAGCCTGGTGTCAATTGTTCAATGCAGGGCTTAATTTGTGCCAGTGCTTAGCGCCGGCACTTAATTGGCAGGGCCGGGTCTAGTGGGACTCTGATTCTACACACACGAGGCGCACAGTGCATGTAAAATGTTTTAATTTAACTTACAGCACACTTGCTAGTACTAATACTTAATTAACTCCTCAAGTCTCGTGCAGCCGCATCGCATTGTGTTTAGTTTTTCACATCTCAGTTTACCCTTAATTGTTCACGATCACTTGAATAATTAAATATTCTGAGTGGGAGAGCTCTTTGGCAGCACTCTGCCAGGTTTCTCTCTCGTCACTCTCATGCTGCTGTGTTAAAGAGCCTCGGTTCTACCGCACAAAGAATTAGGGTGACCAACTGGCATTGGTGCAAATTCAGGACGGTGAGTGTAAAAATTCAGGACAAAGGGTCAAAATTCAGGACACAAATTCAGGACAGGATGTCAAAATTCAGGACAAAACTTCAGGACAATAGGTACGTTTTACAGACACATCAGAGGTCGCGCAATAGTATATAAGTAAGCCCAGCCATTTCCAAAAATATTCAACCATTTGCAAACCTATCCATCATGTATCCTTCCATCTATCATTTCACTCATCCATCCCTTCATCCATCCCCTCATCCATCCTTTCACTCATCCTCAATGATCCATCCATCCATCCATCCACCCTTTCACCCTATCCATCTGTACACTTATCCATCCCCTCTTCATCCCATCCATCCATTCACTCATCCATTCAGCCATTTACCCTTTCACCAATCCAGCCATCCTTTCACTTACTAATCCTTCCACCCATCCACTCTTTTAGTCATCCATCCATCTTCCCTTTCTCTCTCCATCGACCCTTTCACTTAGCCTTCCTTCCATCCATCCATCCACACACCCATCCATCCATCTACTCATCCACTCATGAATCCATCCATTGCCCCTTTCACTCATCCATCTATCATTTCACTCCTTCACACATCTATTCATCCTTTTGTCCATCTACCCTCCCTTTCACTCACTCATCCATCCTTACACCCACCCTTTCACTCATATGCCCATTCATTCACCCTTGCACTTATCAATCCATCAATCCATCCATCATTTCACTCATCCACCTACCCCCCATCATCCACCCACCATCCACCCACCCACCCACTCATACATCCTTTCACCCACCCACCATCCAATCCACTGATCCATCCTTTCACCCACCCACACATCATCCATCCATCCATCCTTTCACCCATCCACTCATCATCCACCTATCCATCCTTTCACCCACCCACTTATCCATCCATCCATCCCTTCACCCCCTCTCCATCCATCCTTTCACCCACCCATCATCCATCCATCCATCCCTTCACCCACTCTCCATCCATCCATCCTTTCACCCACCCATCATCCATCCATTCATCCATCTGTCCTTCCCCTCATCATCCATCCATCCATCCCCTCATCATCCATCCATCCTTTCCCTCATCATCCGTCCATCCTTTCCCTCATCATCCATCCATCCTTTTCCCTAATCATCCATCCATCCTTCCCCTCATCATCCATCCATCCATCCTTCCCCTCATCATCCATCCATCCTTCCCCTCATCATCCATCCATCCTTTTCCCTCATCATCCATCCATCCATCCATCCTTCCATTCATCATCCATCCATCCTTCCATTCATCATCCATCCATCCTTCCCCTCATCATCCATCCATCATTTTCCCTCAAAACCCATCCATCCTTTCCCCTCATCATCCATCCATCCACCCTTCCCCTCATCATCCATCCATCCTTCCCCTCATCATCCATCCTTCCTTTCACCCACCCCCTCATCATCCATCCATCCTTTCACCCACCCCCTCATCATCCATCCATTCCCTCATCATCCATCCATCTATCCCCTCATCATCCAATCCATCCACCCTTCCCCTCATCATCCATCCTTTCACCCACCCCCTCATCATTCATCCATCCTTCCCCTCATCATCCATCCATCCATCCATCCTTCCCCTCATCATCCATCCTTTCCCGTCATCCATCCATCCTTCCCCTCATCCATCCTTCCTTTCATCCATCCTTCCCCTCACCCATCCATTCATCCCATCCATGTATCCTGCCCTTCATCCATCCATCCTTCCCCTTACCCATCCATCCATCCCATCCATATATCCTGCCCCTCATCCATCCATCCTTCCCCTCCATCCATCCATCCATCCTTCTCCTCATCCATCATCCTTCCCCTCACCCATCCATCCATCCCATCCATTTATCCTGCCCCTCATCCATCCATCCTTCATCCTTCCCCTCATCCATCCTTCCTTTCATCCATCCTTCCCCTCACCCATCCATCCATCCCATCCATTTATCCTGCCCTTCATCCATCCATTTTTCCCCTCCATCCTTCCCCTCATCCATTTATCCTTCCCCTCATCCATCCATCCTTCCCCCTCCATCCCTCATCCTTCCCCTCATCCATCTTTCCCCTCATCAATCATCCAGCTACCCTTCCACCCATACATCCAGCTATTTACATTTTCTCTCCATCCTTCCCCTCACTCATCAATCCATCTATCCTCTCTCATTATCCATTTATTCAATCTTTCATTCATCCATTCACCCTTTCACTAATTCATCCAGCCATTCACACACCCCTTCACGTACTTACACGCCCACCTTTCCATATTAATTTTGAGCTGAGCCCTTTTGAGAAGAGGCCCATCAAGAACTTCACCCTCGCTGCAGGGGCCGTTCCAGGACTGGGACAGAAGCCACCCAGGGCGGAGACAGGATCCACCACAGGGGGGGACAAGAGCCATCACAGGCGGGGGTGGACTGGAGCCACAACATGCGGGACAGGAGCCATCACAGGTGGGGGTGGACTGGAGCCACAACATGGGGGACAGGAGCCAACACAGGCGGGGTGGACTGGAGCCACAACATGGGGGGACAGGAGCCATCACAGGCGGGGTGGACTGGAGCCACCACATGGGGGACAGGAGCCATCACAGGCGGGGGTGGACTGGAGCCACCACATGGGGGGACAGGAGCAGGAGTCATCACAGGAGAGGGAACGTGATCCACCAGGGTGGGCACAGGGGTGGGCATGCAGTATTCTAGTATCATCTTGGGCTTCTCGCCCCCTCCTGCACAAGACAACGAGAAGACAGGCTCTCTGTCCAAAATGCCATCCCCCACTGTGATATACAGTACTTACAGGAGATACTCTAAGAGAACTGATTGAACTGATTGTCCTCCATACTTTGTTAATCAGTGTGGGTGCGATTGTGCCATTTCTTTATTGTATTACATTATGCATGTTTGAAGAACCGAGGTTTGCTTACAAATTAGTGACAGTAATTAAGTTCGGTGAAGAGAAGCAGGTGCTGCCTCGGTGTAATCAGGGGTGTAATCTGGCCGAGTCTAGGATGTTTGGGGCCCTGGGTAGAAATGAAATGTGTGAGCCCCCCTTTAAATAGCAGATACAAGACGCATTCAGAGCTGTTTGCATGTGAATGGATGCCCCCTGCTCCTGAACCTGCAGCCCCTCCCTCTGTCACCTTCAAGCACCTCTTAACAGCTCATCAAGGGCTGGAGGTGTGAGGGTTGCCATCCCGCTGTGCCTCTACAGTGCTGCTGGGGGTCTGAGCTTTCATACAGCATCAGAGTCAAGAAGGGAGGTGGGGGCAAGCTGTGCCCGGTTAAAATTACAGACAAATGGTAGGTGCAGGGGCGTGGTGACCACCGGCGTGCTTGGTAACTTCCGGATTCAGCCAGCCACTCGCCCACCCGGAAATGCTTTATTTACTTTGTGCGTGCGGCGCTCCCGTTTTTTAATGGTGGACGCGGTTTTGATTTAGCAGGGTGGACGGCGTCCACCCTGAAAAACCCTCGGAAATAATTGGGGGGATGCCGTCCACCCGCGTGGTACCCCGACTCGTGCCCTGGGTACAGGCAACTCCAGTGATTAAGTCACTGGCTTTCACATTATGACCGGTTTGTGATATAATTTAAGGCGATATGTGGCAAATAGCAAGTCTTGCAATCAGCCCATTCTGACCTCCTTATGTTAAAACAAAGAAACCTATACTCCACTCCAAAACAGTGAGTTTCAGTAGCTTATGGCTGAGACCACATAGCAGACTATCTCAAGGATGAATTAAAGGATGCTTTCTCTTTAGTGGCGAACCACCCTATCACCCCAACCCTGATAAATTTGACATTACAGATGATGCCCATTGCAGTGCATGAAAATAAAATAGAGGGTTGACTCAGTGGTAGGTCCCCAATCTGGTAGAAGCAGCAGATGAGACCAAGGTGAAAAAGCAATGCAAGTAGGGGCATTTAGAACAATCATGACTCCGAATGAAATGGAACGCAGAAGAAGAAATAACGTATGTTTATGTGCTCCAATGTCCTCATCTATCTGTAAAAGAGTCTGCTCATTCTTAGAAGACAGACCTAGGTCAAGCATTTTTTATGTCAACCAGCCTGTCTCTCCAAGATCTATTTATTTTTTCTTACAAATAGCCCTGACAACTTCTGGGGGTCCGCTTACACTCCATGTCTTGGTGGATTCTGGCAAACAATTGAAAGGATGTCTCTCACATAAGGGCTAGAACATGAAGAAACAATACCACTGCTGATGAGCGGAAATATAAAACTCTTCAGTTTGTTCTCATCTACTCCTCTGTGTTTCCCATAGTATTAGGAATCTCTTCTTTGAGGTGCCATAACTAACTGGTAAGCCCCATGCACTTCTTTGTCTACACCATATTGTTTACAAAATTGTTATCCTACTCCAGCGTAGTCTCCAACCCAGGAACTAAATTATTTTGCTCTCCAAAATACCATATTAAAGGGGCTAGGAAGATGACAATCCTAGACAGAGTAGATTCTCCAGAGCTTACGCTGTTTTTGCTGACGTCTTTAGCAAGTAAAGATTGAATACTCTTGGGCTTCATCAAGCTTTTGATTGTGCAATTAAATAGTTTCAGTAGTATCCATTCACCAAGGTCAAATGTATCCTCTGATGGTGACAGAACATGAGGCAGTCAAACCACATTTAAAAGAGAATTTGGATAAATGTTACATCAGACATTCAAAATTATAAGTAGTCACCCCCATCTTTTTTTTTCTTTTTTATCCCCAATGCCAATGGGGAGTACCAGCCATGTATTGACTACCACAAACTATATTCGATCACCGTCTGGCTTCACTACCCTCTCCCTCTCCTTTTGGTTTTGCTGGACCAAATAAAATGTGCTAAGTTTTTCTCTAAATTTCTACTGAGAGGTGCTTTTAATCTAGTGAGGATTGGAGAGGGAGCTAAATGTAAGACATTGATCAATACATGGTACGGAGATTATGAATGACTCATCATGCCACTTGGGTTATACAGTGCCTCTCCTGCATTCCAACACTTCCTGACTGACCTCTTTAGAGATGTTTTGAATACCTTTATGGTTGTTTACTTGGACAATATCTTTATCTATTCTGAACATTTTCAACAGCATTGAGAGCATGCAAGTGGGTGCTCTCCCATCTCTGAATACATTCTCTCTTTGCCAAATTAGAGAAATGTCTCTTTGAAGTTCTAGAGATGACTTTTTTTAGGATTCCAAATATCTGATAAGGGAATCAGCATGAATGACTCAAAAGTACATGCATTCTTGGAGCTGCCTCATCTTAATAGTTTCAAGGAGATTTAAAAGTTTGAAAGTTTAACGATTTTTACCATAATTTTATTCAAGATTTTTAACACCATCATTTAGGTCATCATTAACCACACAAAGAAAACGATTGTTTTTAACTGGAGTGAAAGACAGGAAGCAGCTTTTAACACCTTAAAAAGCCTTTCTATCAGCTCTCATTCTTTGCCACCCATACCCTCAACTTCCCTTTATTGTGGAGATGAATGTCTCATCCTTCACTTTAGGGCCAAACTGTTGTCAATGAGTGCTCAGACAGACGCTGTTCTTCTGGTGGCTTACTATTATTGTACCTTAACCTGTACTGAACACAATTATACTATGTATGACAGAAAATTGTTGCCAGTCAAGGGCGCCTTCACCCATTGGCATCACCGTTGGGAAGGGAGCAATTACAATATCGTCGCATGAACTTACCACAAGATTTTTTTATTCTTTAACTTGCATCAACGTGGGCCATGCACGCTGGTCCCTCTTCTTTTCCTAGTTCTACTATGATGTCATATATCATCATGGGCACCAACATGCTAAGATGAATTCCCTTTCGCAAAAGAACAGAGAAGTCTGCCAACCTCAGTGTAACCTAGCCTTTACATCAGGAGTCCCGGTTCTGGGAACTGATTTTCAAAGCAAGTAATTGGAGCCCATCAATCTATGAACCCAACTCATAGGTTGCAACCGCAATCTTTGAGGCAGCAGAAAGGCAATTTGCTATTCAGAGAAACCTTGCATCTCTCATGCAGGAGTTGCAAGAGCAGGTGCTTGGTTTATTTCATGATTCTCCTACGGGCGGCAATCCATGGCAACGAAAATCATAAGATCTTGTTAGCCTGCATTTTTGGTGGTCATGACTAAATCAAACAGTCAAGAAATATGTGCAATGCCACACTGGGTGTGTTCAGGTTAAAATGTTACATAGTAGAACTGAAGGATTCCTCTAACCTCTATCCACACTACAACAGCCCTGGTCAAATACTTCAATTGACTGCATTGTTGAGCTGCCTAATTCTAAAGAATTCATCACTCTGTTAGTCGTTGAAGACTACTTTTCCAAAATTTTACATTAAATCCCTTTATAGAAACTACCAATTCAGTCTGCAAAGAACTCTACCAAAGAACTGTTTAAAACAGTTACAACATTAGCACACCCTCCCTCTATCCCCATTACAGCTAGTCAAAAACTGTGCGATAAGATAGCCAACTTCTTTTTTAAGAAAGTTGATGATACCTTTTCCACATTTACAGGAACTATAAAAAAGACAATGGATAAGGTAAACTCGAAAAGGGAAGAAGGTATACTGGCTCAGCTCTGTAATTTTACACCAATTACAGCCTCTGAAGTCCACCCACTCCTGGCGAAAGCCAAATCAGGATCACCAATGGATCCATGTCCTCCTTCTATACTTAATCTTGCACCCGAACCAGTCTCATCAATTCTGATGGCCATTATCAATACTATGTTCTCCGAAGGTTACTTTCCTAAGGCATGGAAAACAGCATCGATTCTTCCCTTGCTGAAGAAGCCCAATCTGGATCCGACGGATTCTAACTCCCCGCTAAAATTACCAAAAAAATAATGAATACCCAACTCAGTCGTTTTTTGGAGGAGGGACTTGTGCTGGATCCTACTCAGTATGGCTTTCGGGTGAGTCATAGCATAGGGTCAGCTCTCCCCAAATCCACTGAAGAAATTAGGACCATTCTGGATCAGGGAGGTAATGCAGCCCTGATTATGCTAGATCTCTCTGCGGCTTTTGATACGGTCCATCATGTTTTATTGATGGACCGGCTGCATGAGATTGGTGTTAAAGATATGGCCTGGAAACTGATTAATTCATTTTTGACCAATAGAGTGCAGACAGTTACACTTGGAAACTTTACTGCCAAATCATTCTCTCTCCCTTGTGGAGTCCCACAAGGGTCATCCATGAGTCCAACTCTTTTTAATGTTAATGTCTCGCAACTGGCTCCTCTTATTGAATCCTTTGGGTTCAATTTGACTTCCTACGCAGATGACACTCAGATTGTTGTAGCAATTCTTCCAAATATAACTCAAGAGTTAGCACCCCCCTTTCATGATTGCATGACAGCTGTGGGTGGCTGGATGGCCCAAAACTGCTTGAAACATAATTCTAATAAAACAGAGGTTGTACTGCTTGGGAATAATCCTCAATTTTGTACCCCGGCATGGTGGCCAAACTCACTTGGCCCCTCCCAACACCTGTCAGGAAGGTGAAAAATGTAGGATTTATAATTGATAATAAACTTTCCGATAAAGATCAAGTGAATTCACTGATCTCTGCCACATCATACACCCTGAAATCATGTAAAAAGAAACTGCCTTTTCTCCCTAAAGAAAGTAAAAAAATAGTCATTACGGCTTTGGCGATGTCCAGATTGGACTACTGCAACAGCCTCTATGTAAACATTCAGGAAGGGCTCATAAGAAAACTCCAACTCCTACAGAATGCAGCTGCGAGATTACTTTCAGGTACCTCAAAATATGAATCTATCTCAGAAGAAATTAAAAAATTACATTGGTTAACCGTCAGGAAGCGCATTCTGTTTAAGGCCCTCTGTATGGTCCATAAGTCACTTCATGGCATTGGACCGAATAACTTGATTAAACGCTTCAGTTGGTACGTACCCAGAAGATCTTTGCGTTCCTCAGAAGCCAAACTAGTTTGTGTACCGTTGGCAAAAAAAGGTAACTGGGGTGGCAGAAGTTTTCTGTTTGGTGCCGCCAAAGCATGGAATGAACTTCCCCTGCCTCTCAGAGGCATGATAAAATTACTGGACTTCAGGAAGGCTTTGAAAACTTGGTTGTTCAATGCCTAAGGCCCAAGTTTGACCCCTCTGTGACCATGTTTCAGTAGGACATCTTACATAGCACCAGGTCACCCTTGGGTAACAGGCGCTCTATAAATGTCAATAACATTAACATTAACCAATAGCAGTAGAATCATCCCGAATCTTCAATTACATCTGTTGATTTGAGGATATCATTGTGACAGATAAGGGCTCTCACTTTACTGCACACACGTTTGGTCTGAGCTCGTGAATAATATGGGTTCAGCACATTTCAAATCCACCAGTTACCACTCTGAGACTGATAGACTGACCAAAAAAGTGAATCAGTGTATGGAACAATACCAATGGCATTTCCTGAAGAATCACCAGTCTGACTGAATAAGGTGGATATCCCTTGCAGAATGTGTTTCTAACTACTCCTTATAGTGTTCATTAGTGACACCCTCCTTGTACTGCATGTATAGAATCAATTTTCATAGGTTACTCTCAACAGCCTTAGCCTCTACTTTACCATTGGTCTCACACTTATTAGATCACTTAAAAATATCCCCAAAACAGTGCAACAGCATTTAGTAAACGCAATCATCAGGATGACCTACACCTTAAGGCTTCCTCTTCCTACTGTACCAGGCATAGCTCAAAACTAAATTTGTATTGAAGGACCAGGTTTTAGAACCCAGCGGCGTCAGGGAGAACGCCCGATGCCTTCGAGTTCCCCTGTCTTGGCAAACAGAGACACGGGATACTTCTTGATGACGTCAAAGACCAAAGTTTAATGGCTGCAACCAGGAACAGAGATCTACGAAGCACACACGGGTGGTTCGCTAGAGACTGCACAAATTCAATGAGCGGAGCATGGTCTTTTATGCCAAAAATCAAGCCTCAGGCAACATTCCAAATTAACATTAGGTGCATACAAACGGACCAATGACAGTGTAACATTTTGAAAGTAGCGTATGACGACAATCTCAGACAATCCCACTTTCCGTTGTCCAGCCCACCAGAAATGACCAAGCAAATTCCAGGATTCTTGTCGGATCAGGCCGGACAAACCCATCATAAAACCCTCAACCCAAATCAGTGATTATGTCGTAAAGGAAGGAACAGAAAAAGATTGGAAGCAAGATAGAAAGGTGGGAGCAGTGTACCATAAACTCGGGCCTGCTCTACTCTTTGATCTTTATCAGACCAGCTGCTGAACAAGGAACTGGCTCAACGAGGTCGGCCTCGGGCAAGGAGTCAGTTCGGCCAGGTCATTCAAAAGTCAGCTAAGGCATACGTGTATCAAGGACTCGTTCGGCCGCAGTCTTCGGCCTATGTGAGGGCAACCATACAAAATGGCTGTCGTACACAAAATGGAACCCAAAGGTTCGAACTAAATCCTTGAATACAGACTGTTCCCATTGATCGATTCATGCGAAAACACTCAGACACACTACACTCGTCATTTGCGGTCTGCCAATACCAAAATCGTCTATTTACGACGACCTTTATTGAACGGGTTCGGAACAATCGAACCTCACTCACGAACCACAGAACTACAGCCCCTCCTTTTGCCCTTACATAGGCAACAGACCCAAACCCATGTCAATCTGAATCCGGATCTATATTCATCAGATCATCGATATGTTGCTGTAGCATCATCCTCGTACTTAGTACCTCTCTCTGGACAGGTCTCCTTGTACATGAAGTAGCACAGAGGCCGCACACAGCAGGAGCACACTGTACACAGAGACAGAACAGGAAAGGGATAGCTAAGACCATCCCAATGACCATCAAAATCTTCCAACCCCACGTGGATATCAATCCCCATAACCATCCCATCAACGACCAATCTCCTTTGTCCAAATGGACAGAATCGGAGATCTTATGTAGCTTGGAAATGGCCTGGAAAACTGACGGAGCGTTGTCTGGAATGAAAACGATTCAGAAAAGGGGGTGGTGATGAACAGAGTGTCTGAATTAAGCAGACCCCTCTTACCCAGTCCAAAGATCAGGGCTTGATCCATCACCGTTTTTTAGCTCACTGCACCATCCCAGCTCAGAAGCTGGCTACATGCAAATTAGTCTGTACCTGTCCCAGTGCATGATGGGAAAAGGGCAAACCAAACTACCAAGCCAATTCTTATACTGGGAAGGAAACTAGCTTCCGGGGACCGTTTTCTGGCATTTCAGCCGTCGTCGGCCCGGCTTGCTTGAATACGCAGCAGCTCGACTGAATCAGTTTACAAACTCCACCTCGATCTGCTAATATAACGTCAAAGGCAACTCTATTCTGAAGTGTCATAAGTCTATCCGACTGGAGCTCAGCAGTCAAGTTACTAAGGGAACCGGCAGTTTCGACAATGGTGGACTCAACCACTCTCGTCAACTGGCGAATATTCCTGCTGTTAGCCATCGGTCCCCAGAACGGCAGAAAACCCTTAAAGAAATCTCCCAACTCTTGCCCTGCAGTGTCTTCTTGACTAAAGACACCTCTAGCAACTCTCGTCTTATGGTAATCTGCCGCAGCTGTAAAAGTGGGAGGCAACAGGAAAGAAACAAAACATGTGCCCGAAAAATCTGGGGGCAACCATGTATATTCTTTGTCATAGCAAACAAAGTAGGTACCCTTAGCAGCTAAAAACGCTGGGGAAGACTGGGACGTAAATACATAGGTGTCAGTATAAACGCTCTTCCCTAACTGAGCTCTCGGATTCTTGCCATTACCCTGCAGACAATAGCTACCCTGATGGGGCACTATCCAAATCGGTGGAGAACTTTTCGCTCGCTGGTTGACACTCAGACTAACTCCATATCCAGTAATATCCCATCCACTATAGGGTTGCTTCTCATCTATCGGAGTAGTTTCAACGGCATTAGTCCCTTTAACCATGTCGACTATACCTCTAGCAACTGCACTATTCTTTGGGTTGTCTTTCGGTGAACGTTGAGGATAAACACTATGGGCATAAATAAACATCGTTCTGTAAGCCCAAATTGAACCATTTAAACTAAAGGGCAAAACTAAGTATGGAATACCCTTATCAGTTGTATGGGGCATTAGACCACAAATCCAACAGTTTGTCGTGTTCATCACTAGCTGGTGTTGATGCAAAAGTTGGATAAAGGATTTATTGGCAAATTCCAGTCGTCTAACTACCTCATGTTCAGGAAAAGGATGAAAAGAATGAGAAGAAATAGTAGGTGGATGTGTAGGTTGCACAGTGGGATTAAACGTCACTTTAAAAGAGAATGTCACATAACCAATTATGAATGTCATCAGACCCAATAGTAAAAATACACACGGTATCAGAAAACATTTCTTCGATATGAGTTTACATATCTTCTTTCTAAAAGTCATTGTTCTTGCAGGTCTCTCCAACTCAAAGAAATCCATCCTAAACTAAATATGCTGCTCGCGATGGTAGGTTGATTCTGCTAAGGAATGCCTCTGTCAGCCCAGGGCAACTCCCTTAGGCCAACCAGAACCCTCGACCTAGTGTCTCAGGCTTGCACTCCAAAGACTTTCGGCAACCGCGACCCTACAGCTGAACCCGGATGGCAGTTCGAAAAACAAAAATGAGTAGATCCTTGGTGGAGAGTTAACCTGCAAACAGAAAAACCATAAAAAACTTTATTTGTCTTTATTTATTTGTCCATGACTCTCGGTCACAAATTATAGCGGCTTCTTCCAGGCAATTCTTGATCTTTGAATAAGAGATCAGGCTCAATAGTGTTAAATCGATTCGAAGGAGGCACAGCTTCTTGCAAAATGTCATCACTTTCTCTGTCAGAGTTCGTACCAATCAAACAAGCATCGCTGAATGGCAAAAATCGTGGAACAGTGTCCGTTTCAGAGTCTGGAAGTCCCTCCTGGACCCACTTATCGTACGGTAAGGGCAAAGGTGCACGCTTACAGTGTACTCCGTGGATCCAGTTTTGTTTGCCTTGCACCCGCACCGCAGATCGTGTAGACAAGAGGACTTGGAAGGGTCCCATCCAGCGGGGCTGCTCGTTCTTGCTCCGCTGAAAGTTTCGGACGAAGACCCAGGAACCAGGTTCAATAGCGTGGCCTGGATCCACAGAAGCTTGTGGAAGGCTATCATAAACCTGTTGGTGTAAAACACGCAATTTAGTCGTCAGTTCGTGCAAGTAGTCAAGCAACACAGGATGGTCGATCTCACTGAATCTAGTTGGTCTTGGCACACTCCAAATATTCGCTGGGCGACCAAAGACCACCTCATACGGACTCAAACCCATTCTTGAATGCACAGTCATTCTTGTGGACAAAAGTGCTAAAGGTAAAGCATCTGGTCACTGTAGACCAGTGCTCGCTTGGATTTTGGCTAATTTTAGCTTCAAAGTGCCATTATAGCACTCAACTAAACCAGCTGATTGGGGGTGATTTGCAGCATGAAATTTCTGCCTTATTCCTAGACCCTCACACACTCTCTTCATGACTTGACCCACAAATTCACTCCCATTGTCACTCCAGATAATTCTTGGCATTCCAAATCTAGGGAAAAACTCTTTTATCAAAACGTTCGCTGTGGACAAGGCAGTATTGTCCTTAAGGAGATAAGCTTCTACCCATCTAGAAAAGAAGAAAACAACCACTAAAACATATTTCAAGTTGTTGCATCTCTCCATGTGGATAAAATCTAGCTGCAAAGCCTCGAACGGATACGTAGGAGGAGCAAAATGACCAGCTGGTGTTGGAATTCCCTTTCCAGGATTGTACATCAAACACACCATACAATTCTTGACCAAATTCTCTGCACATTTTGGAATTCCCGCATTCTGCCAAACCGGAGCCAACAACTTGCAAATCCCTTTCACACTGATATGTGCCATGCCATGAGCCATTGTAACAACTGGAAGCACATACGCGTCAGGCAACAACCATCTTTGATGTTCAGACAAATCAATCCAACAACCATTCAAATCCAATCTACCTCTACTTTCTCTCCATTCATTCAACTCTTTCTCAGTAGCTTCAGCTTGAATGGATTTCAAGCTCTCAATCGTGTCTTCACACATAATCTTCTCTGGAACCCATCTCGCCGGACCCGCAACATACATTCGACTCATCACATTTCTCGCAGTTTCTTTCGCAACTTCATCTGCAAACGCATTTCCGCGACCAACATCATCCATAACTTTCTTATGGGCACTGCATTTCACAATCGCTACTTGCAATGGCAAAGTAAGAGATTCAAGAAGTTCATTCACCAACTGTCCATGCTGGATCTTTGTCCCATGCGAAGTCAGGAACCCACGTTCACGGCACAAATGTCCAAAGCTATGAGCCACACCAAATGCGTATTGGCTGTCAGTATACACATTCACTCGTTTTCCTTTCGCCAAAACACATGCTCTCGTTAATGCAATCAATTCCGCTGCTTGTGCTGAATTATGTGGAATAGGTGCTGTTTCAACAATCGTATGCAAAGTCGTAGCAGCATATGCCGCAGTCGTATCACCATTCGGCAACTTAAAACACGAACCATCAACTCACAAAGTACCATCACACTCAGGAAGAGGAGTGTCCCTAAGGTCTACTCTCCCTTTCGTCTCTTCTTCAGTTCTCAGAAAACAGTCATGCTGTTCTTCGCTATCTGTCTCAACTACAATTGGCAACAACGTGGCTGGATTCAACGTGTTGCATCGTTTAATGTGCACATGACTCGCTAACAACGTCAACTCGTAACCCGACAACCGAGCACTAGTTAAATGCTGTGTCTTCGTACGGTTCAACAAGGTATCCACTGCATGTGGAACCATTACCACTAACGTGTTGTCCACAACCAAACCAGCAGATTGTCGAATCGAAACAGCCGCTGCCGCCGTAGCTCTCAAGCAACTCGGCAACGCTCTAGCTACAGGATCTAAAGTCGATGAAAAGTAAGCACACGGATGTTGCTTATCGCCAAACTGCTGAGTCAACACTGACAATGCACATCCCTCTCTCTCGTGAACATACAATGTGAAAGGCTTACTGTAGTCGGGAGTACCCAAAACAGGAGCCGAACACAACGCGTTGCGTAATTCGGAAAAGCTCTTCTGACATTCGTCAGTCCAAGGAATAGGATTTGGAGTATCCTTAACAGTAAGAGCTATCAAAGGCTTCGCTAACAAAGAAAAATTAGGAATCCACTGTCTACAGTACGACATAATACCCCAAAACGCACGTACTTCTCTCTGTGTCGTAGGCACACTCATTTTTGCAATAGCTTGAATTCTTTCTGGGGGTCAGTTTCCTTCCCTCCTTCGATAAGAGGTGACCTAAGTAGGTTACTTCTTGTCGGCAATATTGCAACTTGGAGAGAGAAACTTTGTGATGAAAATCAGACAAGTGGCGTAACAACGACAAAGTGGCTTCCCTACAAATCTCCTCTGTATCAGCAGCAACTAGCAAATCATCAACATATTGAATAAGGGCTGCACCACCATCAGGTAAAACCAACAGATCAAGTTGTGTCTTTAAAGCTTGACTATAGATCGATGGACTCTCACAATAGCCTTGAGGAGCGCGCTTAAAGCGGAAATTTCGTCCTCCTAAAGAGAATCCAAAGATGTCCCTACTTTCCACGGCAATCGGGATAGTGAAGAAAGCATTCTTCAAGTCGATCACCGAAAACCTTGTGGCTGTAGCCGGAATCAGAGTCAACAAGGCAGTGATATCAGGCACAACGGGAAACTGTGGAACGACAATCTTGTTCACTTTGCGAAGATCGATGACAAACCTATATACAGGAGGCTGTGAAGAATCAGTGCTCTTCAAAACAGGCAAAACCGGACTATTGCACACATTACCTCTTGTTTCCTCAATCACGCCCTTTTCGATCAGATCATAAATAATCGCTAAGAGTGCTCTCTCACCATCACTCGAGATACGGTACTGTGGAATGCGCGGTAACTTAGCATTCGCCTTCAGCGTCACAACATATGGGGGAATCTCCAATAGGCCGACATCATTCGGACCAGTAGCCCACAACGAATCCGGTAAAGAAGACCACTCAGATGGAAGACTATCTTTTGACAAGTACATCGGAGAGATCACTCTCTCACCTAAGGTAAGATGTACTCCTGACGGAGAACAATACAGTGTCGCATACAATCTCTTCAACAAGTCCAATCCCAACAAATTCTCATTACAACCTGTAGTCAAAAGAAGGGGTGCTTCAAACTTACGAGGACCAACAGAAAGAGACAACTGAGCAGAAATCGAATTTGTAACGGGGGCGCCAGAAAAACCTACAGAATTATTATCAAAGCCAGACAAAGGTGCGCCAGGGAGTTTAGAATGCATAATAGAACTCTTTGTAGCACCAGTATCTAGCAGAAAAGGTTCTGACACACCTGATGCAATCACTTCAAAATAGGGTCCACTCTGATCTACTGGAACTGAAACAACTCCCTTTCTTTGTCCATGGCTGTCCTAACAGTCATTACCATTCACTTCATCACCTTCAACATAGTAATCATCTACATAGTACTATGCTGTCCTACCAGACGAACTTTGCTGTTGGTCAAAACTATTCATCGAATTCTGTGGAGGCAAAGGACGTACGTTCTGTCCGCGACCTCTACCTCTAGGCACTTGTTGAGCACCTCTACCTCGAACTCCAGAAGCACCATTCGTACGCTGCAACAAGACCGGACAACTATTCTTGTAATGGCCCTCTACTTTACAATATGCACACTGATTAAACCCATACGGGAAACGCTGTTGAGAAGACTCGTTCCTTTGCGAGTTTCTCGGATATTGCTGAGCTTGCTGATAATCGCGCTGATTATTAGTACGGGGTGGATAAGCTTGTTGTAGAAGAACTTTAGTCTTCAATTCCTTAGTCTTCTTATCCGCTTTCTCTAACTCATCTTTGCGCCTATTTTCATAGTACTGAGCTGTAGCTAAAATCTGCGCTGACGTAGAGACTGGCCAAGCACTCTCGGAATCCTTCAACTTAGTAAACAACTCTGGAAGCAAATTATGTACAAACTTGTCAACGAACAATCTCTGGCCACCCTCGGTAGCCATATCCTGACCACTATGATCCACAAAAGTCTCTTCAAACCGCGTAAAGAAATCAGACACCGTCTCGTCTTTCTTCTGCTTACATGCAGACAACTTGTCCCAATTAACACGCACTTCGGGCATCAAAGTCTTCATGAAAGTAATTATTCTACCAGGAAGTTCAGCAACAACATCTTCAGGCTTAGCACCTCCAACTTGTCTGTCGTTTGCAGCAACAATATTAACCCATGTATCATCTAATTCATTATCATGATCCGTATGTCGAATCACATTCCAGATAGGCTGTGGAACAATGTTGCCAAACAACATGTCTATGTCTGCTAAATTCATAATGCACGAACCCACAGTTTGAGGGAGCTCTTTATAATATCCCGTCGGATTTTTGCGCGGATCAGGTAAAAACTGCTTAAGCGCTAAGACTTCAGCACATTTCCAAGGAACATGTACCCATACTCGCTGAAAGTGCGCAACAACAGGTGGATGAGCATTTGCTTCAGCAGGTCTCCAAACTGGAGGAACCTCTCGCATCGGATACTGACGCGCTTCTCTCCTAACTGACGAATCAGGCTCAAACAACCGCTCAGAAGGAGCATTATTACGAAACGACAACAACGTCGACACCGCTCTCTCAATGTCAAGGAGACTCACAATCGTCCCTTTCGCAAACTCGGCACGCACTCGATACAATTCTTCAGGAGCTTTACCCACTTTGTCAATCCATTGTTCATGGAGGAACACACACATCATTTCAAAAACGTACCGTTGCTTTGGTGCTTTCCATTGCCTGAAAACATCCATAATACCCTCAAGATCATACTGGGAGGTATACGTAACCCATCTACGTGCCATATGATCCAAAACTACACGCTCATCTGTATCAGGCAATTGACTACGTGATTGTCTACTCTCACTCACAGGAAACATACCCAATCGTCCCAACAAAGGAGTCAAGAAGCCAGAACAAGCAGCAGTCATTTGCTGTCTAGTAGAAGGAGAAGACGGAAGACTAAGGGAAGAATCCAAAGTCGGAACAGAAGAAGCACTGAGGACAGGCGTAGGAGTAGCAGGCAAAGGAGAAGGCAAAGTTGGCGGCCCCTGAGGAGGCTGCGCCAAAGGAACAGTAGCCAACAAAAGAGGAGCTGGCTGTGGAGGAATCGCAGGTGGCACAAGAACTGGATGTTGCACAACCGCAACTGGCGGTGGTGGTGCCGTAGCACTCTGTGCATAAGGTGGTGGCAAACTCAATAGATGTGACATCAAAGGATCTTTCACAAGATCTTTCTTGTCTTCCTGCTCTTTAGGCGGCAAAACGGGGTAGCATCTATCTATCGCTAACTTCTTCGCTCTAAGCATCTGTTCGCTCTCTTGCTCTTCCTCATTATCCCTAAACACAATAGCAGCTACCATAACGGGGCCACTGTAGGACACCGTCTTTCCTTGTATACTTTACCCAAATCTCATTGTAGCTAATAGGACCTATTATTATTATTATTATTATGTTTCTTATATAGCGCCTGAATCGACCCCCGAAGGGTTATCTCCGTGCTTGCCTTGGGAACCCGTCCTGGCTTTTCCCTGTGAGATAGCCCCTACAGGGCATCCCCAAGGTGAAAGCCAGGCATCTCGCCACGGGGGGGCCGTTGTGGAGATTAAGCAAGCTTAATGCCCAGAGTTGCAGAGTGTGAACCCATGATTAGGTCAGGCACCGAAGCGAGAATTATCGAGTCCATGGACATTTGAGCTCAAGACCCTGCCGCGTCGGGAATTGAACCCTGATCCTGGGTCTGACCTCTGCTTCAGGGTCTGCCTGCTCTAACCAGTGAGCCACACTTCTCCACACCATGTTTCACATATAATTCATATGTAGGAGTTCCAATTGGAGGAACCGGACACGAATCCTCTAACCGGGAATCCTTAGAACAACCACAACCAAACAATTTTCCAAGTCTGCTAAGACCAGGCATCTTGCACACTAGTCTAGCTTCAAACTACAAGGGAAATCTCAAAACGATAATCTTGCGAATACACGAGTCCCTTGGCTTTGGGGCCTGCAGGTACCAAATCAAAGCGATCCACTAAAGGATTCCAAAACAAACTAAGGACTAGGGGACGCTCCACTCATACTTAACTGAAATGTTGATGGCGTCACCAGAAGACCCGTCAATCGTCTCGCTCTACAAACGTCTAAGGCTCCAAAACAGGGCGACAGTCAGGGCATCAGTCCTTCGTAGCCGTCGGAAGGCGGGGAACCTCGCAGCAAAGACTTTCGGACCACGCAGACATACAGGGGTCAATGAAGTGGTTGGCCTTCCTCCAGAATTTTCACACGAAGCTCCTCACGATCTTCGGGCTTGGACCGGTACCGCTGAAGTCGCCCCACGTTGGGCGCCAACTGAAGGACCAGGTTTTAGAACCCAGCGGCGTCAGGGAGAACGCCCGATGCCTTCGAGTTCTCCTGTCTTGGCAAACAGAGACACAGGATACTTCTTGATGACGTCAAAGACCAAAGTTTAATGGCTGCAACCAGGAACAGAGATCTACGAAGCAAACACGGGTGGTTCGCTAGAGACTGCACAAATTCAATGAGCGGAGCATGGTCTTTTATGCCAAAAATCAAGCCTCAGGCAACATTCCAAATTAACATTAGGTGCATACAAATGGACCAATGACAGTGTAACATTTTGAAAGTAGCGTATGACGGCAATCTCAGACAATCCCACTTTCCATTGTCCAGCCCACCAGAAATGACCAAGCAAATTCCAGGATTCTTGTCGGATCAGGCCAGACAAACCCATCATAAAACCCTCAACCCAAATCAGTGATTATGTCGTAAAGGAAGGAACAGAAACAGATTGGAAGCAAGATAGAAAGGTGGGAGCAGTGTACCATAAACTCGGGCCTGCTCTACTCTTTGATCTTTATCAGACCAGCTGCTGAACAAGGAACTGGCTCAACGAGGTCGGCCTCGGGCAAGGAGTCAGTTCGGCAAGGTCATTCAAAAGTCAGCTAAGGCATACGTGTCTCAAGGACTCGTTCGGCCGCAGTCTTCGGCCTATGTGAGGGCAACCATACAAAATGGCTGCCGTACACAAAATGGAACCCAAAGGTTCGAACTAAATCCTTGAATACAGAGTGTTCCCATTGATCGATTCATGCGAAAACACTCAGACACACTACACTCGTCATTTGCGGTCTGCCAATACCAAAATCGTCTATTCCCGAAGACCTTTATTGAACGGGTTTGGAACAATTGAACCTCACTCACGAACCACAGAACTACAGTATTCCAGAGTCCCATCCAAAATTCAAAGGTAGGCCACCTCAGAAGCTCAGAAGCTTAGGGATAGTAGGGAAGAAAGAGGTCAGGTTGCAGTACCAACTAAATTGCGAATATATACTATTGTAAATATATTTGGGGTCAAACTTGTTACATCTGGAACAGGGGTTCCTCTATCTACTACTCTTATTGATGGAACACTCTGAGTATGTTGTAGCAGCTAATGTAGATTTGAGGACATCTCATGGACAATTGCAACTTGTTGGTTTGGAAGGTATATGATATCCTTGAAAGATCATGGAAACCAGACTCATTGGTGCAGGCCCCCAGCTGGTACAGTAGTTTCATAGACAGTTCCCTGAGAAAGCAAACAGCCCTGCAAGTTCTTCCGGGGTGTTCTTGAAGGTGGGGATACTGCCAATATTTCAGCACAAAGCAAATGGGGGAAGGTGTTGCAGAGATTCTTACTTAAAGGGAGATTTCCTAAAATCTGCCATGGTACTATCAGTCTCCACAGGAATCAGAGAATAAAAAGCAGTGAAAGTAGTGGAAGATGAAACAGTGGCATCTGAGATGCCAACCATTAAGCCCCATGGGGGTAGGAATTTCAAATGTGGGATTTCACTTCCGGGTCAACATAGGCAGATCATATTTAATCGCACTGTAATCATGGCTCTATGCCTTGCAACTTCTGAAAGTTGTATTGAATTTCCAGGCCCGCTTAGTTTATCCACGTGGCCTTGCATCCCATCACTCTTCTTGTTTTCTCCCGTTCTGAGTCAGATTCTGTCTGTTTGCCATATGCTTTTTCTCTCTTGTTTGTTGTTTGTCCTCCATCTTGCTGCTGCTGTTCGAAGACCTCCCTGCTGTTTGGTACCCCTGGAAACAGCGGTTGTATCCTGCGGTTGTATCCTGGTTGATGTCTGATCTCGTTATTGTCTCCATCACCTCGGAGCACGGTAAGAGATTTAGCCCAAAACTGAAAGGCATACATCGCTGTATAAGAATATACTGTTCAAAGAGTTAAAAATGGGGGATATAATGGAGACAAATAAATAGTGTACATCCATAACTAAGAATTATCACATCAATGAACAGTAATTCCCCTATTGTTAGTGCCATAAGCATTTCATGTAATTCCAAGTTAGTTACTCAGCGCTTATAGTACCGATAGTGCGCACTATACATACATTATATATCAATATCCCACTCTTTTCTAAGGGTTTACGCACCATTAAATAAGTCTATTAAGCCCTTTAAGCAGCGGCACAGCGCTTCCATATAAAAACATGCTATTGACACCCACTAGTATCGCGTATGTCAAAGAATGCTCTAATCTTGCGTATCACACATTACAAAATATCATATACAAAAGAGCACTATGCCCTGTAACCACTAAACAAAGAATGCAGCAGTGCAGCACCTCTGTGTAAGACACGTTTTTGACACTCAACCCTTTCACTTGTGTCAATGCGCACTAAATCATGCACGTCACAAAATGTAAAACATTACTAGCATACGCACTATGCAGGGTACTAGTTTTTGCCAGATTGCAACAGAAAGTTTTGCTACAATGGTACAAAGAAAAATGGATTAGGCATAGTAGCTTGAGAGGCAGTCTCGGCTCCTTACATAGTGATCGAAAAGTCAGATAATAAATATGCCAATAAGGCATATAAAGAGTCCAGCAACCAGTAACAACGCAGCAAGAAATCGTGCCTGCAACATCACTCACTTAAGTATCCGCAGCGCAGGGGAGTTCTCCTCACTTGTGTTTCATGGAGTGGATGTCCTGCGCCATTTTGGAATCTTCCAAATACCATATCACATTAAGAAATTCATGTTATTCCGCCTGGTAACTGGTGACCATTGAGCAACATGCTACTCTACGCAACATTCCTATAATCAGCGCTTAAATATCCCACATTTACCGTTCCAGTCAAGATTCAAAAGTATTCAAAGACAGTACAGTACTCTTGTATGAAGTATGTCATTGACCCTCTGCATAATACACATTCTGACCTATATGTATATAGTTCCCCACAAATGTATAGACGTTGCACACCATCAAAATAGAATTTTATAGGACTGCCAATTTTCCTCATGTTATTTGATGCATAGATACTACACTGTCGTGTAGTTTCCACTAATCAGTAGGAACTGTACATTTGTGGATGGCATAAACTTTTGGATGGTGCCAGAAGGATTCTTTACACCCCTGCAGGATATGTTGTCCCACAGATCAGCTAGCTCCTGTTGAGATATGTTTAGGCTGTGGGGTTTTTTGGTTTAAACCTATAATAACTGATAAAACCCCACGGAAAGAGAAATAGCCCTCACCAGTGAAAATATATAAACACTGAAAAAACACCTGCACAACCACAAACTAAATGCCATTCAAAGAAAGGACAAAGAGAGTGAAAGAGTCATTTATTTACTTCCTGACTGGGCCAATATAATGTAACGTTGTTATACAAGCTAGCAGTAACAAAGCCTGGGCTAACATTATTTTGCTTGAGTTTTGTTGTTTCTTCTTCCTTTGGCTTTTTTTCAGATTTGTGGTCTTTGGTCGAAAGATGCAGGGTTTAGAAGCATGTTTTAGGTCTTGTTTAATTATTTTATAAACTGTAGAGAATCAGGAAATATCAAAATCATATTTGATATTTTGGCTGCATTTGATTCTTTCACTGTTAGGTAAAATGGCTTGTTTCATAAGAAGCTTTCCTGATATGTGTAATCACATTTACCCACGAGAATGGGTGAAAACCCTTAATACATCAGCCCACAGTTTCTAGTGGGTCAGTATTGACAGTAGGTGAATTGCCAACACCTCAGGATTTAAACACTTGATGCAAGGTATAGTGACAAGTATATGTATAAAGAGTGCAATCACCAAGCATCAAGTATATTGATGAAAACGTGACAACAGACTTTTGGAGAACATGGAACGCAGTTTCACTTGGAATGGTCTGCAAAAAATGTTCCTTCCAAGTTCAACAAAGATTTTAGTGATGTTGTTTGTATTTGCAGTGATTCAGCTACATATATGAAAAAGTTGTGTGATGACCTGTCAAAAGTGATACCTGAGCTGAAGTGATTCCTTGTAGGAGATCCTTGCCACTTGTTAGATGGTATGCTGAAAGCATCTTTGCAATCTTCAGAGTCAATGAGCGATGCTATTGACTATTTAGTCCATTCTGGTGCACTGTTTCCTTATGCACAGGAACTAAAACGCAAATATTTATAATTTTGTGCTTTGTGTGGCATCAAAGAAAGAGACATCTCAACTGTGTCCCATAGCTGATGGTTCTCACCCAAAGGGGCTATGAATGCTATATTATCCTTTTTTTTTTTTTAATATTTGTATTGAAGTGTTTTACAATTATGTACAGGGCACGGCAATATTAGAAAAAAACAACAAATAAAGCAACGACAGGCATAATAAAGGAAGCGACATCCCGTTAGGGCAAAGGAGTACAATAATTTGATCCAAAGTATTATTCCAAATGATATAACCTAAGGCTAATCAAACAAGGTTACCCTTCTCTAATGTTTCCATAGGATCAAATAAATCTCTCACATTATTACCAACATACCAGTTTATATCTCATATGTGATCCTCCTTTAACCGAATTTCAGGCAAAACTCAATTTTAAACTATTAGATCATCTTTCCACCGCGTAATAGGGTCCCATATTGTCTTGCTCAGCTTCCTTCCCCTTTTTCCCTTCCTTGCATAGATCTCTTTCTCCACATTGTATGTTGTTAATAACTTAGCCAGCCATTTGTGGAAGGTAGGAGGTATAGGGTCAGTCCATGCCGAGGCTATGCATAATCTCATAACAGATATTGCAACAAATAAAAATTCCCTCCCACTAAATGGTCGTACGTCCTCCAGATTAACTCCTAGTAATATAGTTCCGGGGGTTAGCTCAATTTCCGTTCCTAAAATATTGTTTATGAAACGTTCAATATCTTTTTTTAGTAAATCTAAATGAGGGCATGTTGCGAATACATGTTGTAAATCGGCATCGAAGCTTCCACACCTATAGCAATTAATACCCACTGTGCCTCCCCATTGTGCTATTTTAGCGGGTGTATAATATAAATGATATATCGTTTTATAATGTTGCGCCTGCAATGGTGCTGAACATAACAAAGAATATCCCTTTTCTAGAGAGATACCAAAACTGTCACAGCTAATATTAAGATTATCCTTCCATTTTTCTCTCCATTTTTGATGGTCATCCTGTTTTGATTTTATCAGTTCAGCATAAAGCCTTTTAATTGTGCAATCTTCCCCTCTTTGAATTACTTCCATAATTGGATTGCGCCTGAATCCCAGAGCACCTCCTTTTTTTGTTCAAGAGAAAACTCCTGACTTGTAAGTATTTAAAGAATTGCCTAGTTTCTAAGTTAAATCTAGCTTGTAAATCTGAGAATTGAAGAATCCCCTGGTCCCCCTTTACATCGCCTATAGTTCTAATTCCCCTGTTTTCCCACTCAGCAAATATAAGCCCCGAAAAAATATCTTGTGGAAGATTTGGGTTATGTGAGAGTCTGGTGTACACATTGTATTTCCCCAAACCTATTCTTTTAGAGAAACTTTTCCAAATTTCATATGCTGCTATGAGCGTCTTAAACTTTGTCCTCTTGTAATAGCTAGCCTCTGTAAATTTCAACAAAACATCCTTCACTTCCATTCCCAAGGTTAGTCCATAAATTGCTAGTGTTCCAAATTTGCTCCACTCTTCTGATTCTTCCCCTCCCAGTATACCAATCATATTTTGTAGAGCTGCCGCCCAATAATAAGATTTTAAGTCTGGAACTCCCCAGCCTCCCCTTTCTCTCGGAAGTGTCATGAATCTAAGAGCTCTTCTCGTTTTCCCCTTTGCCCAAATAAATCTATTTATTATACACTCTAGTTTTTTAAATATTTTAACATCAAATAGTAAAGGTATTGCTCTGAATAAATATAAAAATTTTGGGAGTATCAGCATTTTTATTATATTTGTCCGCCCATCTATTGACATATGCAAGTTGTCCCACCTATCCAGGTCTTTCTCTACTTTCTTAATCAACGGAATTATATTCTTTTCTACTAACACATCCAGCTCTGCCAAGATGATAACCCCTAAATACATGCCTTCCTGCGTCACTCGATTGTCTATACATGGAGTAAACAAATTTTTTATTATCTGCGTTTTAGATGAATTTAATTTATACCCCGATATCTTTCCAAATTTCTTCGCCTCGAATTCCAGATGTTCTATAGATTCAGAGGGATTTGGAGAGATTACAGCAATGTCATCTGCATAAGCTAAAATTTTACATTGCCCGATGAATGTTGTTAGGGGTACAATCAGCTCAGATGTCTCTATTCTACGTATTAATGGATCCATGTATATAGCAAACAATAGCGGTGAGCAAGGGCACCCCTGTCTAGTACCTCTTTTTATTTGGAATTGACCCATATTTCCACCATTCACCCGTAGAGTTGCTACCGGTTTTAAATAAAGAGTCTGTAAGGCTTTAATAAAACCTTGTTTAATGCCTGTTCTTTCCAGGGCATACCAAAGATAGCCCCAGGAGACCCGATCAAATGCTTTTTCTGCATCAAGTAACATTACTGCCATCGGGTCTCCTGTGACTGAAGTAACATCGAATAGAGTTATTACTTTTCGTATATGGTGGGTAGTTCCTCTCCCTGGTATAAAACCGTGTTGGCAGCTACTGACTATTTTATCGATAACTCTTGCAAGCCTTGATGCCAATGCCTTGGAGAAGACTTTTAGGTCCGAATTGAGTAAAGTAATGGGTCTATAAGATCCTGGATCTTCCGGGTTTTTCCCTTTTTTTAATATTACTACCACCTCAGCACTCCCCCATGACTTAGGTGCTGATTTGCCCAGCTGTACCAGTTGCATAACCTTCATTATCTCTTCCGCCAGGGGGTCCCAAAATACCTTGTAAAACTCTATAGGAATTTGATCAGGACCCGCTGCTTTACCAGAGGGCAGATTCCGTATTGCCTCCTTGATTTCTTCTGTCTGCAAGACTCCCTCTAATCCATCTGCTTCATCCTCATCGATTGTATCTATAGGAATCTCTTGGAGATACTCCTTCATTTCCTCATTATCTCTTTGAGAGTCTCGGCCCTCTAATTCATCGTCGTACAATTTCTCGTAAAATGTCCTAAATACTTCCCTTATTTCATTTGACTCTGAATGAACCGTGCCCGATGTATCCCTAATTTCTCTAACTATACCCACAGCTTCTTGTTGCCTTGTCCGAGTAGCCAAGATTCTGCCTACTGACTCACTCAATTCAGAACACTTCTCTCTTTTAGTATTGTAAATTTTCGCTGCTTTACTAGCGATTTCGCCCTCTGCCTCGCCTTTTACTTTCACTAGTTCTGTCAAAGCCTTATCCAAATCCCCCCCGTCAAAACACAGTTTTCTAAGTTCTCCTCAGCCTTAAGAACCTTCTCGGCTAGCTCTAAATTCCTCAGCTGTATTTGTTTCCTTTTATAAGAGTTCTAGCTCTTTGTTTCCCCCCGTGCTCCAGCTTTAAAAGTATCCCAAACCACTCCCATTTCTGCTGTGTCCCTATTGAAATTAAAAAAATCAAAAATCCATTTATTCAATCAATCAATCAATGACACTTATAGAGCGCGCTACATACCCGTAGGGTCTCAAGGCGCTGGGGGGGGGGGGGGTCGGGGGTGCCGCTACTGCTCGAACAGCCAGGTCTTCAGCTTCTTCCTGAAGGAGAGGTGGTCTCGGGTCAGGCGCAGGTCGTTCGGGAGGGAGTTCCAGGTCTTGGCGGCCAGGTAGGAGAAGGACCTTCCTCCCTTAGTCGCTCTTCGGATGCGGGGGACGGCGGCGAGGGCGTGGTTGGCTGATCGGAGGTGGCGTTTGGGAGCGTAGAAGTTGATCCGGCTGTTGAGGTAGCTCGGGCCTTGGTCGTGTAGGGCTTTGTGTGCGTGGGTGAGGAGGCGGAAGGTGATTCTTTTGTTGACGGGGAGCCAGTGAAGGTCTCTCAGATGTCCGGAGATGTGGCTGGTTCGTGGGATGTCGAGGATGAGTCTGCCTGAGGCGTTCTGGATCCGCTGGAGTCTCTTCTGGAGCTTGGCGGTGGTACCGGCGTAGAGGGCGTTGCCGTAGTCCAGTCGGCTGGTGACAAGGGCTTGGGTGACGGTCTTCCTGGTCTCGGTGGGGATCCACCAGAAGATCTTCCGTAGCATGCGTAGGATGTTGAAGCACGCCGAGGAGACGTTGTTGACTTGCCTGGTCATGGAGAGGGAGGGGTCCAGGATGAAGCCCAGGTTGCGTGCATGGTCTGTCGGTTTGGGTGCGGTGCCCAGGGCGGGAGGCCACCAGGAGTCGTCCCAGGCGGAGGGTGAAGAGCCGAGGATGAGGACCTCCGTCTTGTCAGAGTTCAGTTTCAGGCGGCTGGTCGTCATCCACTCGGCTACCTCTTTTATCCCTTCGTGCAGGTTGGCTCTGGCGGAGGCGGGGTCGTTGGTCAGGGAGAGGATCAGCTGGGTGTCGTCGGCGTAGGAGATGATGCTGAGGTTGTGTTTGCGTGCGATGGCCGCGAGGGGGCTCATGTAGACGTTGAAGAGGGTGGGGCTCAGAGATGATCCTTGAGGGACGCCGCAGATGACTTCGGAGGCCTCTGACTTGTACGGTGGTAGGCGGACTCTCTGTGTTCTTCCGTCGAGGAAGGAGATGATCCATTCCAGCGCCTTGTCCTGGATTCCGATGTTGCTGAGGCGCTGTACTAGGGTGCGGTGGCAGACAGTGTCGAATGCCGCGGAGAGGTCTAGGAGGATGAGGGCCGCTGTTTCTCCATTGTCCATCAGGGCTCGGATGTCATCGGTGGCGGCGATGGGGGCGGTCTCGGTGCTGTGATTGGCTCGGAAGCCGGACTGTGAGGGGTCGAGGGATCCATTCGTCTCGAGGAAGGCGGCCATCTGCTTGTTGACAGTCTTCTCGATGACTTTGGCTGGAAACGGGAGGAGCGAGATGGGGCGGTAGTTCTTGAGTTCGGTGGGGTCCGCTGTTGGTTTCTTGAGTAGAGCGCTGAGTTCGGCGTGCTTCCAGCTCTCAGGGAAGGTGGCGGTGTCGAAGGATGTGTTGATGATGTCTCGCAGGTGGGGTGCGATGACAGCGTCGGCCTTGTTGAAGACGTGGTGAGGGCAGGGGTCGGTCGGTGATCCGGAGTGGATGGAGTTCATCGTGCGGATGGTGTCTTCGGTGCTGATCGGGGTCCAGGCGTGGAGGGTGGTGGTGGGGGGTGGTTGTTCGGTCATGGTGTGCGTTGGTTGGTTGTTGAAGCTGTTGTGTATGTCCGCGATCTTGTTGTGGAAGTATGAAGCAAGGGAGTTGCAGAGGTCTTGCGATGGGGTGATGTCGTTGTTTCCTGCGCTGGGGTTGGAAAGCTCTTTCACGATGTTGAAGAGTTCCTTGCAGTTGTGTGCGTTGTTGTCCAACTTGTCCTTGAATGCTGTTTTCTTGGCGGCGCGGATCAACTGGTGGTGCTTCCGGGTGGCCAGCTTGAAGGAGGTCCTGTTGTCCGGTGTAGGTTCCCTTCTCCAGACTTTCTCGAGGGCTCGGCAGTTCTTCTTGGAGCTCTTGAGTTCGTCGGTGAACCACGGGGCTTTCTTGCTGCCGGGTCTGCTGGGCGGGGTCCTCAGCGGGGCGAGCTCGTCCGCGCAGATGCTGATCCACTTCGTGAGGTTGTCGGCGGCCTGGCTGGGGTTCGCTGAGCTGGCAGGAGGGTGCTGGCTCAGGGAGGTGGCGAGCTGGTCTGCTGTGATCTTGTTCCAGCTTCTGCGGGCGGCCTGTTGCTGGTGGTGGTGGGTCGTCGTTCTCTTGAAGGTGAAGTGGACGCAGCTGTGGTCCGTCCATTGAAGCTCTGTGGCGTGGCTGAAGACGATGTCTGTGCTGGAAGAGAAGACTGCGTCGAGTGTGTGTCCGGCGAGGTGGGTGGGGGTGGACACCAGTTGCTTGAGTCCAAGATTGGCGAGGTTGTCGAGCAGGGTGCTGGTGTTGCGGTCGTTGTTGTTCTCCAGATGGAAGTTGAGGTCCCCCAGGAGGATGTAGTCAGCGGAGGGGAGGGCGTGCGGGCTGACGAAGTCGGCGATGTCCTCGCTGAATTGTGTGCGTGGTTCCGGAGGTCGGTAGATCAGGGTGCCTCTGAGGGTGGTGTTCGGGTTGGTGTGGATCTGGAAATGCAGGTGTTCGGCGCTGGTCAGGGTGTTGTCATGTGTTCTATATATTTATCATCTTTTAACAGCTCTCTTTCGAAGGTCCAGTTTGTATATTGTCTAGTGTTTATTTTTGTTGCCATTGTAAGCACTAGGGGGTTATGATCACTAAAGATCCGTGGCAGCCTTTCAATCTTTGAATTCGAAATAGTGGTACTTGAAACGAAAAAATAATCTAATCTTGCGCATGTTCGGTGCGGAGCAGAGTAAAATGTAAAGCCTTTTGTTGTCCAATCTCTTTTTCTTTTCCCCATACATCTGAAAGAGCATTGTTTAAGACTAAGCTATGTAGTGCCTGGTTGACTTTCTTTTTCCGGCCTTTATATTTCCCAAAGGAACCCAGTCCTAATCCATCTGCTCCATTTATATTAAGGTCACCTCCCAGTATAATTTTTGGTGCCCAAGTTGCTAGCTCGACATCTAAGAATTGAAAAATCTCGGGGTCATCCTCTGTTGAACCATAAACGGTTACAAACGTTATCCACTCTCCATCTATAAAACACTCAACCATGGCCCATCTTCCCCATTTATCCTGTGCTTTCTTCCTGGTCAAAATATTATTATTTCTAGCTAAGATAGCTACCCCTCTTTTTTTGACCCCTTGGTTTGAGTGTACTAATAGATGAAATCCTAAATGACTAAGGAAGTGTGCTTGTGTTATCATAATATGTGTTTCTTGTATAAATACAAAATCCACATTCATTTGTTTCAAGGCTACCGCAATTTTTGCTCTTTTTTGGGGATCATTTAGACCGCATACATTCCATGTTGCAAACCTAACACCCATGGTACACATTATCACATATCTTTTCCCGTCTACAATCTCTTCTGTACTCTAGCCATTTAATTATCCAACATATTATCAATACTCCATTGACGTTTTTTCTTATATTGCCTCCTTTAAATTTTCGCCACCCCACTGTTGTGTATCCTGCTGTGCCCTGTTCCCCCCCTGAGTCCCACCCCGCTCCCCCTTCTCCCTCCCCCCCTTCCCTTACTGGCAAATAGGTCAATCCTGACCTATGTGTGACAGCCGCAACCCCCCAGGGGAGTTTCCCCCAGCCACTCCCCCTTGGTACATCATTTTAAAAGATTTATTCATGTTGTTCGAAAAAAGGCTCAGTTATTTCTTTGTTATAGAAGCTACTTGTTTTAAGCTTTCTATGCGATTGTTTTGTATATTCCGTTCTCTATGTGTTCTCTCTTCTCGAAGAAAAGTCAAATACTCTTGCGCAACAATTTCAGAGAAGAAGACTCTGAACTGACCATTAAAGCCTACTTTGAGGCGAGAAGGGAACAGCAAATAGACTTCACAGCCTATATTCTGAAATGGTACTATAAGTTGCCGCATACGCCATCTTCTTTCCACTGTTGTGTGGCAAAAGTCTGGGCGGGCAAAAAAAGTTATGTCCTTATAAGTTCGTTTCTTCATGGGTTTAGCCTTCATAATTACTTCCTCTCTTAATAGATAGTTTCCCACATACACAAGGATTGCCCTTGCTCTTGGGCCCGCACTTCCTTTTTTTCTGTATGAGAGGAAATCGGTGCGCACGTTGCACCTCCTTATCCCAGTCCCATGTGTCCATCTCTGGGAAGGCGCCTTTCAGCAAATCTACAACAAAGGCTCTTATATCTCCTCCTTCCTTGCCTTCCTCCACTCCAAGCAGTCTTATGTTATTTCTCCTCTGCCGATTTTCGAAGTCTTCCAGTTTCCAGAGTATGTCAGACTCTGTTTTCTCCTGCATCTGTCTAAATTCTTGCAGCTTTACCATCTCATCTTCCATTTTACCGGTCCTCTGTTCAACCTCCGTCAATCTGCCTGTAGCTTCAGCACACATTTCCTGTACTTTGTGGAGAGATCTCTGTATTTTCTTGTTAGCCCGCTTGGCTCTTTGGCTCTCCAGCCGTGCTTCCCCTTGTATCTGTTGCATTGTGGAGAGTAAAAGATCAAATTTATCCTTGTGCGGCTCTTGACGCTTTTGATATTGATCCTTAATCTGCTCCTCTTGGTGCGACTTATCCCAATCCGGCATTTTAGATATTCCCTTTTGTGACAAAGTTCCTACCTTGCTATTTCTTACGCGGGACCTTCCCCATGTCTTATGAGTTTTGGTTTTAATTCTGAATTTCGGATTTCTTTCTTTCACAGGGCTAATCTGCCCCTTCTCTAGCCGCGGGGAGCAAGTCTCAGATTCTTGGGATTCGCTCAGTGACAAATTCTCTGATTCTACAGAAGAAGTAATCGATGATCCCGTCTCATCATACTCCTCTTACTCCCCCTCCTCATCCTCCAACTCATTATCATCACTGCCATCGCTGCTAAGTGGCCTTTTAGGAGAAGATTTTTTAGGAGAAGATCGTCTTGGCCTATTTAGCATATTTGCTTTTTTTTCCTGTTTTGTCCTACAAGAATCTGGTACTATGACAGAGCTAGTCGGTTTAAGAGTTTTAATTTCGCCCTTACCCCTTTCCTTAGGAATTGCTCCCTTGTTTGACTCTGCTACTTTTTTTACTCCAGTTGCTGCAGATATTGGTATTGTAGTTAGCACTTTTTCTGTGCTCCTAATATTCAGTGCTTTTTCTGTACTCGTGATAGTCTCAACGGGTGCACGTTTATGGCCGTTTTTCGCATCTCCAGGCTCATTTACAAGTTCCTTTGCGCTTTTATATGAACCGTCTGCTAGTACTACTGTTTGCACAAAGGGTGTTTCCCCCTCCTCTGTGAATTCTTGTTGCGTGTTCCAATGTTCAACATAACCTGTAGTTGTAGCTTGCCTTTCCCCTTGCAGAGCACCCTGCTGCTTGGCTAGACCCACGTCCACATCCACATCCACTAACTGAGGCAATATAGCTATCTCGTGTATGTTTTTATTCATACCTATTGCTTCTTGTGAGCCTCCGTTATCCCCGTTGCTTCTGTTATCCAATGCGCTAGTTTCCACATTGTGCGTTTCTGCATCCAGCCCGGCACAAGTATTGTATTCCTCCTCTCCTCCAGCATTTTTCAAGAGTCCAGCTCCTCCTCCATCTCCATGACGATTCTCCTCCTCCTCCGTGTCCTTGGCTCTGCCCCCATTACGTCCCCAGCCTACTAAAGAGCCTTGAGTCATGCATTCTGTAACTTCGGCTACAGGAGAAGGTGAATGCTGTGCCAACGCCACTCCCGCCACAGCTCCCGCCGCCCCAGGTTCATCACATGCCTCAGTGCCTCCGACTCCTGCGGACTCCACCACCGCCGAGCGCTCTGCAACCTCAAATGCCTCTGGCGCCATCACTGCAATTCTGGTTTCCCTCGGCAACTCCGTCTGCAACCTTGAGCTAGCGCCGTCCACTGCAGCAGATACACTCCCCAAGGCCTTCCGCGGCAAGCCTGTCTCGGATCCCGACTCGATACACTCCGTTGCCATAGACACCGGGATTGCGTCCATCTCCTTTCTCACTGAGCCTCTCACCACCGGTGAAGAAGAAGGTGAAACTCCGCGTGCCTGGAAGGATTCAAAAATCAGGGGCTGGCGCAGGATCGCCTCTCTCAGAGATTCTGCAGCCAGATCCACTACCCCCAGTGCAGGTGAATTCTTATGACGCTCTTCTCTCTTCTTCTGGCTTGCCAGTAAGCGCTCTTCCTTGCGCTTTTTCGCTGCTTCTTTGCGAGCCTGAGCCCTTTGTCGTGCCTTGGTACTCAAGTTTGCCGCAGGGATGTCGGGCTCGCTAGATGTCTCCACTTCTTCTCCCCCCCGAGTGCTCTTAACAGTCCTCAGCACTTTAGGGGCCATGACACGCTTGACAGCCTCCCAGGTCTCCAAACACAGAGTAAACCTCTTCTTGACTTTAGACCGGACCGTCTCCCAGACGCTGCACCGCACTCTCGGGTCTCTCAACTTCCTGCTATGCAGCGCCAATGCCTCCACCTCCACAGACGACCAAACAAAGGTAATCACCAGGTTATGGAGACCCTTCAGCATCTCATCTCATCGTCCAATGTAGCAATGTAAGAAAAGTACAACCGAAGATCAGCTCTGAGCCATACCAACGAACCTTAGACGTTAGAATTTAGACAAGCAGTAAGCACAGGAGAGTGGCTTGAGGGCTGCTACCCCCTACGGACTGTCGGCAGCCATCTTGCCCTCCATCCATGCTAAATTATCCATGTGGCAACCAATTACAGAATGTTTGCTGAGTGATGGTGTCAAAGGCAAGAAATGTGAGGATCTTTGGTCGCATAAACATAGTGATGTGAAAAAAGTGGACTCTACTGAATTATTAGATTTTTACAGGAAAACATAACTTCTGTAGTGGACATAATAAAAAAACTAGAGCTTGAAAAAAGCCTTGTCTGCCAAGTGTTCAGCATAATTGGTGTAGATGTGAAACCTCTCCTTGAGAGCAGGCTGGGTGACACCTTCAGTGACCCAGCAACCAGTATTGACAGGGAAAGCTATGTCAGTGGCCAGAGTTAACAAATTGTGTACTGGCTGTTTTGGAGTTACCCGTCTCAAGTGCCAATGTAGAGAGGGTCTTTTCACAGAAATTTACATGGGAAGGAAAGGGCGAGCGCACATAACCAAAGACTCACTGAAGAAGTATTGTATGGTGTATTACAATAAGTTTAATTTGCAAAACTCTATTTGGACCTCATATACACTATACATACATTGTCTATATATCATGTTCTATACGTGCAGAAAGCAAGCAATAATAAAAGAAAAACGTTCCATAAACACCGGAAAAACACTTTTTCTGTTGTTTTTAGTGGCGCGAAAATGTGTAACCACTGATAACAACTGTTTATTAAGGTATTGAAAACACTGAAAAAACCCCACCAGAATTTACCAAAAATAGAAACTGAAAACACGAAAGCCTAGATATGTTTCATACCTCATTATAGATGGCATAAAGAAAGCAATTTTGATTTGGTTTTCTAGGACCCAATAAAAAGTCCCAAAGTTCCAGGACATCAGATAAAAGGTGCAAGTGCTGTTGTACCTGAGACAGTGCTGAGGTTTTTAGTCAATCAAGGCACAATTTCTTAACACTGTAAGTTGTTACCACCCCCAAATGTTCAGTCTGCACATATATGTCGGGCCTATTCGCTGATCAAGCTATCCTATAAAGATTGTGAATTGTATTAAAGGCAATAATAAGTTGTGACAAGGAGAAGGGGAGCCAATAATAACTGCTTATAGTCTGTGCCTCTCTTAAATTAAGATCTATAAAACTACCTATCAGATGATGTATAAAACTGTACATTTGTTAATATTGTATGCAGATGGCAGCGCATGAACCCAGAGTACAACATATTGTTTATCTTTCAACTTACATATAACAATATGAAGGGGATTAGAGTCCGACAGTATCTTTTATTATACCCCCATCTTATTTCCCATAATGTCTGCCTCTAGATCTTTAAAACACTTAAGTGATACCATCGCACTTTAGGATAAATTGAATTAGTTAACACACAGCCCCGAACTACCGGAACTAGGATAAGATGGCGGCGCTACTTACAAACACTCAATACCCAAACAGGAAGTGTAAATACTATACCGAGCGATAATCTCGTGAGATTACGCTCCCTTCACTGACCCTTGGCGCCAAAAATCTAAACATTTAAACTCCCCTTCGGATAGACAGCTGCTAGACTACAATCGGGACACAACGAGGGCGGCACGCATCGAGAGCGGCACGCTCGCATATCAGGTACGTTATGCTATCCCGTTAAGATAGAGGCGCGTATGTTAGCTTTTTCACCTCCCGCCATTATAATGCCAGCCCGCTAAACATACATTCCTTTCCCCTCATCTTGCTATCTAAAGTAGATCATCGAACGTACAGCATCTAGAGCCAGAGCCAGAGCACTCCGACAGGTAATTATTCATGCGGACCACGCGAGAGTGCACAGAAGAATCCCTAGACCATCACTAGGTAAGCGCTACGCGAAATCAGGAAGTAGCCTATTATCCTACCAATGATAGAAATAGATACTACTAGTGTACCCTTGTCTCCCAAAATAGGTCTGAAACCACCAATAGCAGGATCGCAAATCCTTGAAATAGAATGAGGCAGTATTTAAGGTGAAGTTTTCGGACGCTTTGAAGGTAAATTACACATTTCTTGCTCATGAGACACACAGTATTAAGCTATAAGCTAGATTTAAATTAAAAACTACATCTTTTTGTCTTACACAGTAGGAGTTCTTATTCACCCCCGCCAATCTTAACAAATACAAAGGAATTAATCCCGCAGCGCTGCATACAAATAAACGGAGACACCCATCACAAAATAAGCACCAGACAAGGTAATCTAGTAAGCAAAAAAATAATTACAACTTATCTCTTAGAATGGTAAATTAAAAGATAATCTCCGTTCCGTCTAGAAACTTGGATCTGGACTCTCGGTCTTCGCACAGAAGTAAATAAACATATCCATTAGAAGCTGTTTGCTCCCACTATTAAGGTAATAACATGCACCTAAAATAAGTCACAACCCAAGTCCTTATGGGATATCATTTCATTTAATCCAGAAAGTACAATCCTTTGCTAGCCCTATCCTTTGGTCCTGGAAGCCATGTGAATTTCAAAGTTTAGTACAATAGCTACCATCTGCAAGCAATATACTATACTGTGAAAGATCTCAAAAATTAGTAAATGTGAATCAGAGATGCAATGTACATATTGTATAGGAAATGATGGAAACCAATGTACAGAATTTGTAAATAATAGTATGTAAATAAGTGTATATAACGACAGCATCTAGCTTTAGATGGCCCACAGTTAACTTTGGAGTTTGCGTAACTAAAATGGATAAAGACAAAACAATGTGGAAGATCAAAACAGAATGAAGTAAGCACTTAGACATGTGTAATATACATCTGTATATAAGAGAGATACTAAAGCATCATTTTTTTTCATCACTTTTTAGCCACGCTATCTATAGTACAGAACAAGGCAGATTTCCTGAGGAAGGCGACAGCCGAAACGCGTTGAAGGAATTAATTCTGCGTTTACATTAAGTTTCTTACAATGATTGTGTGGTTATTTTAAAATAAGCAACTATTTATGTGATAATCCCTGAATGTTTTGTATATGACAAGGTCTTTGGTAAACAAAAAAAGTAAATATATGAGCAAAAGTATAATGAGTCAAAAAAAGATAAAAAAATAGAAACTTACAGTAATCTAAAAATCAAAAAAATAAATAACATCAACTACAATTATATGGGTGAAGAATGATTTATTGTCAAACACATGTCTAAATTACTCTTAGATTAACAATACACGAAACCCGGTGTACCTTTCCCCCCTTTTTTAAAAACTATACGTGCAGAAAGCAAGCAATAATAAAAGAAAAACGTTCCATAAACACCGGAAAAACACTTTTTCTGTTGTTTTTAGTGGCGCGAAAATGTGTAACCACTGATAACAACTGTTTATTAAGGTATTGAAAACACTGAAAAAACCCCACCAGAATTTACCAAAAATAGAAACTGAAAACAGGAAAGCCTAGATATGTTTCATACCTCATTATAGATGGCATAAAGAAAGCAATTTTGATTTGGTTTTCTAGGACCCAATAAAAAGTCCCAAAGTTCCAGGACATCAGATAAAAGGTGCAAGTGCTGTTGTACCTGAGACAGTGCTGAGGTTTTTAGTCAATCAAGGCACAATTTCTTAACACTGTAAGTTGTTACCACCCCCAAATGTTCGGTCTGCACATATATGTCGGGCCTATTCGCTGTAAGTCCCTTGCTGTTACCTAGGAATCAAGACTGTCATTTGTTTGTGTCTAATGGCCAGACTAACCATCCCTTCCAATTGGTGTCTGATGAGTTATGCGTACTCTTACGCAGCATTGTATCTATGGTATCATCATTCTATGATGTTAATTGCTGCCAATTCTCAAATCGTGCAAGGGTGGAAACCAGTGGTGAGTTAAAATCTTTTATCATGGCGATGCCAAGACACGTTGTCTGTTGCACAGTTTTGTTCAGAAAAATCATTTGTTGTGGTATTAAACAGAGTCCAAATAAAGCCTTAGTTCCCTGAACCTGCCAATCTGTAGTCCCCTAGATAGACTTCACATCAATTGTTTACCTCCAAAAGTTTAAACCTTGTACTGAGAGCTAGGAAAGATAAGAAGCAGAGTAAATCAGTTTTGCGTCTTTTAACATCTTTTTCTTTGCAGGTGACAGTGCAAGCCAAAAATAGAAAGAGGCCGAGTCAGAGATGTCATAGCCATAAAAATAATCAAACTTCCGTGCAAATGCTTTTGAAGTACCCTGTGGTAATATAGGCTAATATTCCCATTGTGTAAAGTTAAAAACTTCACAAGGAATACTAGCTTTGTGCAGAAAGTGATGTCCGTAATGTTGAAAACGAAACATCTCCTCATATTTGGCTGTACCATCATATAACTCGTCAGAAGAAAACACAGTTGAATGCTCTAGATCTTGTAACATTTCACACACTGTATCAATGTCCTAATCATCAGAAACAGTGCTAGGTGTGATGATACAATTTAAAGAAATTTTATACAAATGTGGAATTTGCAAAAATTCAGTGGGACCGTACACATGTAATGATACCATATACCATACAATTCATGCCATCCAAGTATCACGCATCAGGTGTGACGCTCACGCATTTCAGTGCGGTGTTCCGCATCACCACACTGAAATGCATTGTCACGCATTAATGCCACACTCTGAAACTCTGGCTATGCAGGGCGCCAGCGCGCGCTGCCGGCACCAGTGCACCGGCTCTCAGTGCTGCTCCGAGACGTGCTGCTGCATCAGTAACTTATTAGTTAATGGTTTGTCTACTCTCAGCTTGAGCGGCTGAGAGTGACTGCTACAGTGTTACAAATTGTTCTGCCCAGGCCAGTGGCTTCCTGTCATGCCTGGCTGTATATTTCATGTGGCGCCACGTGGGTTTGACACTAATTAGAAGCCGGGAAGGGGCCTGCCCTCAGTGGTTGCTACTGACTGTGCACTCCATTGGGGACCCGGATAAGATGTGACTTTACTGGTGCCTCCTCAAATCCAGAGGAAGAGTAACTGAGGTGAGGTAAGGTGGGTCAGAAGCAGCGGGGGACTCAATCTAAGTCTGTCTGGGGTGCCGTGCGCAGCACCGCAATAGGAGTGTGGACACTGCCATCAGAGGCATTCGGTGATCCTGGGCGCAAACTTGTGAGGCCGGGCGGGGGACGAGTCAGTGAGTGTACACTCAGTGTCTTGGAAGAAGACAGCTGCAGAGTGTATCATGATGCAATGTGCTGCAGCTGCTGTGCGGCCGCAGTGCGGGTCCCTATGCTGCTCATGCCGCGGCCGCATGACGGACCGGGATGACGACGCAGAGACAGTCTAGTTCAGCGTTTCCCAAACTGTGGTCCGCGGACCCCCAGAGGTTCGTGACACATTCCCAGGGGGTCCGCAGGTCTTGAGTGTTCCTGATGTTTGATGTAAATTCAGAGAGATTGCTTTGTTGTGTCCCTGCCCTAATCAGCATCTCATTTGAATGACCTGTTAGTGATCTGAATGCGCGCGCCATGGAATACACAGGGGGCAGAAGAGGTGGGCGCGGTGGGCAGACCTCAGGTGATGACGCCGCTGCCTTAAGTAAAAGTAAATATTTCCCAAAGGTTTAAAACCCTTCCTTCTCCTCTTTACTGGGATAACAGCATTCACTGCATCCGCTTGCAAGTTCTGTTCATTGGATTTTTATTTTATTTCTCGTTTATGGGGCCGGGACTCTGATAAACTCTTTGCTCTGACATCCTGCTGTCAGCACACATACATAAATGTCCATAGCTTCCCACACTCTGCTCTCTGACTGAAGCCTGAATGCTAGGTAGTCATTGCCGCTTGTCCCTCGTCGAGATTTTAGCACGTCATCCAATATTGCTGTTTCATTAATTTTCCATGGCTGCCATTCCTGCCAACATTTCGGGATAAAACAAAATCTGTAAGATAGTGATTCGCCATCTAATTCTTCAAGCAATAGACAGAGTGGAGATGCAGGGGCTACAAAAATGGGTGAAAACACAAAAAGCCTCATTAACAAGTAAATGGTCTTTTAAAGACCTTCGGGTGCGGCTGCAATAAGACAGTCGCCAGCCCTGGAAACTGTCTCTGCCCGGGCTGACACACACGAGGGTGGGTGGGTGGGGGGATGGAGTGTCAAGGAGACAAGCTGAAGCCGTTTTGAGGCTCTTATCAGGCCTGCTTAATAGACACGGACTTCAAAGAAAAGGGAAGTAAAACATTTAAAGTGGGCCCCCAGATGTAGTAAAGAGGAAGCTAGAAGAACCAAGCATTATAGTCAGTAGGCCCGGCACTTTCTGCGAGTCTTGACTTTGTCAATACTTATTTTGTTCTCTGTAAAATTTTCTTAGGAGACTACCAGGAGACAATTCGATATTAAAAAAAATCTTTGGTTGGAAGCTTTTGTGGCAAGAAAATATATACATTTATTACAGTCCCTGGAAATACGTATTATGTTCAAATTACAGTGTGAGATTAGCTAAAGTGGGCTGGCACACTGACTTGTGAATGGCGTAGCTGTCCAACAAAGTATTACTAAAACCAAAATTTTTGCAAACGCGAGACCTAGAAGGAATGAAAGACTGCCAGGAAAGGGGGGGAGAAAAGTGAGAGGTAAGTAGGTATTATGAAAGAAGGTCAACTTTGTCAAGAGATGGAAAGGTGGGCGAGTAGTGTCTGGGGAGAAGGGAAACAAGGGCAGAAAGCGACGGGGTGAACAGAAGCAGATAATGACGAACAAGCGCGGCCGAATTTCAGTGTAATTTTGAGTGACATTCAAATACTATGAGTGACATTTATTTGTGAGTAAAAATCAACCATTAATAGACTATCATAAGCACTTACCTACTTTAAACTGCAACAGTGTGAGTTTCTGGCGCTGGGTTCCAGCCTTGGGCCATACCTTCTCCAGTGCACACACTCAAGTGGACTCTGCTGGGAGAGCTCAAAGGCCTTCTGAGAGCCTGTGCCTTTATAACATGTCCCTGTGTGTCTTTTGAGCACCAGGCTGCAGCTCAACCCCCTCTCTCCCAGCAGCACAACACAGAGAACTCCGACACAGACATACCAGTGTCCAAAAATCAGACGGAAGGGTTGGTATAAATAAGAAAAGCATAGGAGGAGGCATAGAAGCACCTGAGTAAGGAGGCATGTTTTGTCTTTGTGTTTAGAGTCTGCCCGAGCCACAGCAAGATTTCAAAGAAAATGTGACACTTCCTTTCTTTACATTTCAATTGAGTAGGACACTTTTAAAGAAATGCACAGTAAAAACAAACGCCTTTCCTTCTTTTCATTTCTGCGTACAAACCTGCTTGTCCTTTCTGCTCAATTGAAAGGATTCAAACACGTTGCTGTGCTTGCTGTGGATTTGCTACAAGGAAGCGTGAAACTCTTGTTCCTTCCTTCCCCTCTTGGTTACTTTTCAACAAGAGTGGCAGCTGAGTCTTGAGTCTTATTCCTGAGGTGGTGCATGTGATGTCATCTGATTAGCATTAGCATGTGTATTTTTTGCGAATAACTTTTAATTTTTTGAAATTTAAATTGTACAAATTGCTTAGGGGGTCCCCGGCTTCCAGTGGTGATTCAGTGGGGGTCCTCAGGAGTCAAAAGTTTGGGAACCACTGGTCTAGTTCATTAAGTAAGTAAAGTGTTGTTACAGTACTCACTTTGGCCAACGCGCTGTGCGCCAGGCAGAGGCTGCCGTGAGTGACTGACTGTACATAGTTTATTACTTGTGTCTGTCAGCGTTGCCACGGAGCGTCAAAAAATGTGGGTAAAAAATTGCGGAGTGGAGAAGAACCTGCTGGTCTAGTGATGTGATCTCCGAGTCCGTGTCCCGCAGCAGCTGCCTAGTACTGAATAGGGGGGGGCCTGAGGGGGGAGATGTCCTTGCACCCACCGGGATCGGGCTGCGATAAGTGGTTGGGCTCATGGCAGTGGCCTCCCAGGTGGTGAGGGGCTGAAGTGGCGAGCCTTCCCTGGCTGACATCTGAGCGGTCTTTGGGTGCTCACGAGGCCGAGGTGCTTGAGGCCGCGTCTGGGAGGCCGGGTTGAAGGAGACAGGACTGCTGCTCTGGCATCTAGAGGCGCAGCAGTGTAGGATCAGTGTGCTGCTGCGGGGCAGGCGCAACAAGTAGCGGCAGGGGCGTAACACAGGCCCCCGCAGCCCCCGCGGTGCGGGGGGCCTCAGCCCTCCAAGGGGCCCCTCACTCTCGGCAGAACTTAAGGCCAGCTTTATATGCGCAGCACACCACAGACGGTGACGGCCTCAATGTAACCATTTATTATGGGGGGGATATTAACACAGGCCCCCGCTGGGGGCCCCCACGCTCCAGCAAGGGGCCCCCTCACTCTCAGCAGAGGAAGAGGCAGTAAGCAAGCCAAGCCAGGCCTATAAACAGTGTGTGTGCGCACACAGTGGACGGTGACGTGCCTGGGCCTCTGTTTTAAACATGAATTATGCTGCCGTGCGTGCGTACGCCCTGCCGGCCTGCCTGAGCCTTTTTAAATTATTTAAATAGTTGGTGTGCCCTGCGCAGTACGGCTCTTCTTTATAATTTAGGTCTGTGGGCGTGGCGGCGCGCAGTTGTTGTCTATGTGTCTGCGCGCCTCGGTGCCGCAGTCTTCAGGGTGGGGGCGGGGTGCCAATGTTGTCTTGCGCATTGTAAGAGTACACATGACTTCAGTCTTCAGTACTGACTTAGAAGAAGCCAGAAGGGTGCGGCCGCCGTGTTACTAAAAGAGTACTAGCCCCTTCCTGGCACAGTCAGTCACCCTTTCTTCTGCTTCCCGCCTCGCTCGCCTTCAAAGCTGCACGCCAGCCAGGCCTAAGGTGAGCGTGCATCGGCACTGATCATGCAAAACTGTCCCCAGTTACTACCCCATATCCGTCGGTTGTTTGAATTCTCCGACGAGAACGGACTGCTTGCTGTCCGTGGGCGTGGAGGGAATTTGTACAGGGCCTGTTCCATCCTAGTGCTTGTGTGTAAGTCTAACTTGATACCTGCTGCCAGGTTTTGAAGCAATTATACTTTATATTGTTGGAATTTAAGAGATTTTAGGAGAACTCCGATATAAAGTCTTTCAGTAGTCCCATCGTGAAAGAACGAGGGCCAGAAAGACAGCTTTCTGGATATGCAACAGAAAGAAGGACATATTTTTATAGACATGATCTTTTTCAAATGTGGCTTCAAGGACAGGTTGTTGTCGATTATGCTGCTTAAATTCTTTATCTGCGAGACAGGCACTGGGGAGAACCTAACTGCAATAGCTGCCAATCACGGGCGTAACAGGCCCCCGCGGTGAGGGGAGGCCGAGCTCCAGGGGGCCCCCCAGCACAGTACGTTACAGTACCACCCAATCCTGACATCTACCTGATGAACGAGCACAGGGAGCAGACAGCGTGCTGCAGCACTCACAGTCCGTGTTCGTTCTATTTGTTGAACACAGCCCTTCACTAGTGGAAGTTGGCCGTTAAATTGCTTGCCGTCGTAACAAAATAATGAAAATGCAATAATATATATAATAACTCCGAAATTCGCTGACCGTAGCATTCCTCAATACTGAATTACTATGAAGGAATTAAACGGGACTCCTGCACTTTTTTCAAATGAACACAGTGCTGCAGGGTTGGAACTAAGAGGAACAAAGCTATAAATTAAACAATCCTTCTCCTAAGTGTGACGCTTATTTAGTGATAAATCAAAACAAGGTTGATGCGAAGATGTCTTTCTATAACTTAATTCTGTGTCCCACATGGAACACAACCAGTTCCTCCCCAGTAGGACTTTGCAGAGCGTTTAACTAGCGCTTGAGCTGCTATTCAGGCCTGTACTGACGGAGCCACCCGGCCCGTCCATACATGCACGCACGCACGCACGCACACAGCCTGGGGGTGGGTCAGCTCTCAGGTATAAATAAATGGGCGAGAGACCGCTCGTGGTCTTCGGCCCCTAACTGAGAGCTAGTGTCTGTGTGCATCATTGGCGCGCAGCGTACAGTTAGGCCCCACGTTGTGGCATATGTCTCCACTGCCCCTGTCAGGTACTACAAGGCCCATTATTATATTGGACGTGTGGGTGGTGGGGGCAGAAGTTATGTGCAGGAGGCAAACTTTTGTCTCTAATACTTTAAATTAAGGCTAGTAGCACACGGGCATGATGATCAGCTGCCCTGTTTCAAGCAGGCACGCTTTCAGGCAGTGATGCGTGACAATAGTGTTCCAAGCAGATTTGCGCAAAGTCATAAAGGGATTTTTCGGAGCCTTTGTGTAGGTCTTTTGAAAACCTTACATCTTCGCAAGAATTGCAAAAATTGCACATTGATCTTTCAGCTACAAAGACGTTTGCAAAAATGTACGTGACACATTTCCAAAACATTAACACATCGATATGTCTAAGATAAGCTTGACAGGAAAGAGGTCGGGCCTGATGTTCATGCAATGTTTGCATGATGTGTGAGCAGTCTCTCTCATTGTGTGATAAGTTGTGCTCAAAGCTTCGCCACCCCACCTCAAAAACTTTATTGCGGAAGCTTGTGAAAAGCAATGCATCCCGGGTCTGAGGCCTACGTAAGACTGCAGAGCTCCAGCCCAGCATTTGTTTTTGTGTGTCCCTCGGTTCGTGAAGGGGCTTCTCAGAACAGTATGATCAGTTGATGCTGAGAGAGGCACATAGTTATGTTTAAGTCCACCCATGAAAGATCTATCATGATTTTTGGGGCGAGGAGGCATTATGGAACATGAGACTCATTTGCAGGCATTATGGTCTCTCACATCATGTTTGGTATAGCCGGGTCCCAGTGCATTTCTATTGCTGGTGCTTTACAGTAGTTTTAAGATGATCTTAGTTTCTCGTTGCTTAAGTGATCGTAATTTATGACATTTATATGGGGCAGATGGGTGATAGTTACATTAAGTATAGGAGCTACGGGGGCGTGGCTAGCAGCCAACGATGGCGGCCGCAGCTTAGGGAGGCTCCCGGGTAAAGGCGGCTTTCCGCAGCAATCCGTACAATTATCCTGAACTACCCCGGCTACAAGGGGTGGACCGGACCCAGAGTCCGTGCAGCGAGTGCTTTCAGAACTTTTCGGAGTGGCGGCGGACCGAATTGGCGATTCCCGTCGGCCGGAGACGGAGGAGGAGCCGGGCCTGCACTCGACAGTGAAGCCACGGAGCCGCAGTTTGGTCAGACCCGACCGGAAACGACCTGAAGCCGGGGCCGAAAGGCAGGAAGTGTCGGCTCATCGGCTGCACCACTCCGAAACCCCGCGAAAACTCCCCACAGCGGCCCAGGCTCAGGAGCACACTCCGCAATCGCCTATTGTCCCTCCCTGGGCGAGCACACTTCTATCGGTGGCGCGGCCGACGCCACACACGTTCGACTCAGCGCCGCCATTACCAGGCGAAGACGACCGGGACGGCCACCTAGCCGCATCAGCAGTGCCTGCGCCATGTCACACAGGGGCTCCAAAAACACAACAACCCAGGCCAAGTTGGACAAATTTGCGTACGAGAGGCGCTCACCCCCCCAGGACCAGCGCAAATCCGTTGGGAAAATTGGCGGACGCGGAGGCGGTGAGAAAGGCCACGCTGGACGATGTCCTGGCGGCGCTGGCGCAGGTGCAAGAGACTGTGGGGGCCACGGCGACTGAAGTCACCTTAATCAGGGCGGATCTCCAAAAAATGAACGAGCGGGTCAAGCAGGTCGAAGTGGTCACCAAATCGCTGGTCGAAGATGTATCCGAGCTGCAGATAGCTATGGAACGCCTGCAAACCAACAACAAAACACTTAGGGACAAGCTGGACGACCAGGAAGGCCGCTCACGACGCAATAATGTCCGTATTCTGGGTGTACCGGAATCGGAAGACACTGGGGCCCTGGACTTATATGTGGAGGATCTGGTAAAAACTCGACTCCAGCCGAAAGGCCTGTCCAATTTCTTCTCGGTCGAAAGGGCCCACAGTGTTCCGGGAGGGAAACCCAGGACAGGAGGCGCGCCACGACCAATACTGGCGAGACTGTTCAATTTCCGAGATCGCGACGCCATTTTGCAGGCCGCAAGAGTGGCGCCGGCCATTCAGATTCAGAACTCAAAAATTGCCTTCTTCCCGGACTATACAGCGGAGGTGTCTAGGAAACGGAGAACATTCCTGGAAGTCAAGAAAACTCTGCGAGAGAAAGAACTGCCTTATTCGATGGTGTTCCCGGCCAAACTGCGTGTGGTGGCAGACAAAAAAGTATGTTTTTTTGATTCTCCCGACGCGGCCCGGGACTGGCTGGAGGGCTGGCACACCGTGGGACGGCAGCGCAGGACGAACAGACCGGATCAAGATCGCAGAGGCAGCAGCAGAAATGGCTCACAAGCGTCTGGTCGTGTAGAGGGTGCAGAACACTCGCCTTCCCATGGATTTGAAGGGGGAGGCGGAGATGAATGACTCCGACTACAACTTGTGAACTGAAAGGAATCGCCGACCACTGACTTACCTTGATGTTGCATGGCTGCATGTTGACTCAGGCACGGCAACCCCGAGAGCCTACAGGGGGGCCGCCAACCCGGGGAGACGCTCTCCCCCCTACACGCAAGTACTCTGGTTTTGGGATGGGTAAAGCACTCTGCTCAGTTGAGGTGGCGGGCAGTTGAAGGTCCGTTAAGCAGGGGAGCAGGGAGGGGGGTTTGTTCTGAACTGTTTCTGTTGGGAATGCACACGGAAGGTCACAGACATTGTTTCAGTACTTATGGGACTCGGGGCACATCGCTGGAACCGGATAGTGACACTATGCCCCCATGATGCCTCTGAACGTCTTGCTGCGCGGCGACGCAGCCAAAAGTCCGATTACCTTGCTGGGGCAATACACCTTGTACCTTATACTCCCCGATGGCTGACAATTCCATACTCACAGGGGGGGTGAATCCCTCTGACGCACAATGTCCACCCATGACCTTGATGTCCTGGAACGTGAGAGGTTTGGGGGACAAGGTTAAGCGGGGATTGGTATTGACTGCTATTAAGCGCCTGCGGCCTACTGTAGCCCTGTTGCAAGAGACACACCTGGTGGGGGGGGCAACGAAGACCTTGGATAGACGTGGTTACAAAATGTGGGCCCACTCTGCTTTCACGTCCGGCTCCCGGGGGTCCGGCATTTTAATACAGAAGAACTCCCGGTTCATGCCCCTATCAATTAAAACTGATGACCAGGGCTGCTTCGCGGCCGTGCAGGGCCAATGGGAGGGGAAGCTCTTTAATTTAGTGTCAGTATATGTCCCGCCAGCTTTGCACTCAGTACACCTCCCAAGACTAGGAGACTTCCTATTGACTCTCCCCGAGGGTGAGACCATTTTAGGGGGGGACTTCAACGCTGTCATGGACCCACAACTGGATAAACACCCCGCACCACATCAAACAGGGAGGGAGACGTATTTTCAGCGGTTTACTGCAGCTATGGGCCTGACGGACATCTGGAGGCACTTACACCCAGCCATGCAACAATACACGGTTCACTCCGCGGTGCACGGCAGCCTGTCCCGCATCGATTATTTTCTGTCACTGAGGGATGGCCTTTGTAATGTAGACACCCTGGTGATTCACCCCCGAGGTATCTCAGACCATTCACCACTCACACTAACGCTTTCCCTACAAACGAAGGCACGTAAACGCATTTACCCCATGCACGCATCATATTTCAAAGTGCCTCAGGTTCGCAAAGCACTCAAACAAACCACGACACAATACTTTCTTGAAAACGCACATTCAGTGCGCTCCCCAGCAACGCTCTGGGAGGCTTACAAAACTGTTCTACGGGGCCAAGCCATTAACACCATCACCGGACACAAGAGACAACAATCACAGGAACTGGCCGACCTAGAAGTTACGTTGCAGGAACGAACCGCGGCCCATGAATCTCACCCTTCCCCCTCTGCCCTGCATGCACTTACTCTCCAGCAACAGTTGTACAATGATCACCTACGCTTGGTAGTTAAGGGTCACATGACCGACACGCAGAATAGGATTTATGAAGTGGGAGACAAGGCAGGGAAAATGCTGGCGTGGCTCGATAAACGCGAGGGCAGCTCCAGGGGGATCCAACGCCTAAAAGACGAACAGGGGGTGCCACACACTGACCCGAGGCGCATTACAGTGCTGCTTGCGTCCCATTTTGAGCGAGTATACACCCCGGAACGCAAGATCACACCTGAGAGTGCTAGGGCGCTTTTAGCACCAATTGAAGTCCAGACTCTATCGCCTGAGGCGTCGAGCGAATTAGAGGCGGACATTACGGCTGATGAAATTCAGCTGGCCATTAAGGCTCTGAACCCGGGCAAGGCATCGGGACCAAACGGGATACCCATAGAATGGTATCAGGTGATGCCGGACACCCTCAGCACACATCTGTTGGGGATGTTCAAGGATTGTTTGGAGAAGGGCTCCCTTCCGTTGGATCAGCGTATAGCCACTATCGTAACAATTCCCAAGCCGGGTAAACCACCTGAGGACTGTTCCTCTTATCGGCCCATCTCATTATTAAATGCGGAAGCGAAAATCTTGGCCAAACTCCTGGCACAAAGGATCCTACCCCATCTGTCCTCGATTATACACCCGGATCAGTCCGGGTTTATGCCGCATAGGAACACAGCGCTGAATTTGCGGCGACTGCATGGTATCCTGGCCAGAGCTGACACCATTTCCACGCCGGCAGTAATCCTAGCACTTGACGCCAAAATGGCATTTGACCTGGTGGAGTGGGAGTACCTTTTCGAAACGCTGACGCGTATGGGGTTTGGGCCTCGCTTTCTAGCGTGGGTTAAACTGCTGTACACAGCCCCAGTGGCTCACGTGGTGGCCAATGGCCACATTTCCCGCACTTTCCCGCTGGGAAGGGGCACGCGACAGGGATGCCCTCTATCGCCCCTGCTGTTTGCCATCTCACTGGAGCCCCTTGCGACTCTCATACGAACCTCTCCCCTCCTCAGAGGTATACCAGGGACCGGAGGTTGGGTGGACCGTCTGTCCTTATACGCAGATGACATGCTGCTGTATCTAACAGACCCCGAGGAGAGTATACCGGCCGTATTGCGCATTTGTGACACATGCGGCAGGATCTCCGGTTACACAATAAACTGGTCCAAGTCAGAGTTATATGTCCTGCAGGGCCCAGCTCCGGATCTCGACAGTGGTTGCCCGCTGCGTCTGGCAGGATCATCCTTTAAGAACCTAGGCATACACGTCACCAGGGACTCAACGGAATTCATAGATAAGAACCTGAAGCCGCCCTTGGAACGGCTCAAACGAGATGTAGAGTTCTGGTCCGGCCTACCCTTGACACTCTTAGGCAGGGGGGCGCTTTACAAGATGATGGCGTTGCCGCGCTTCCTGTACGTCCTCGACAATTCGCCTTACCCTGTGCCGCCCAAGTTCTTTCAGAGGGTAGCAGCCTTGGTCTCCAATCTCCTGTGGGGCAACCTCCCGGCGCGAGTGGCGCAATCCAAACTACACAGGGACTGGTATAGTGGGGGTATCGCGCTCCCTGATCTCAAACTGTATTACTGGGCTGCACACCTCAAACCCATTAATCAATGGATCCACGCACCACACAATGAGCCAGCATTTCACTCAGACAGAGTACAGTTGGGCACTGATGGTCTGTTGGGTCCACTGTATGATCGGCGACGGATTCGGGCCTTAGTCGGCCCCACCAAGTTGACTGTGCAAATATGGCACGCAGCTACAGCAGCTCTGGGCTGGAAAGGAAAGATCACTAAGATGACTCCGCTGTGGGACTCTCGTGCACTGGGCAACCTGAGAAACACCAAGGGGTTTGCACAATGGGACACAATAGGTATCTCCACGGTAGGCGACCTGTGGGAAAGGAATGAAGTGATCCCCTTTGCCCGACTAAAAGAACTCTATGAGCTCAATGACAGGGAACTCTACAGATACATCCAAGTCCGACACGCGCTGCATTTACTGTATCTGTAACTCTAATATCTTATTTGCTGAAAACATTGCCAACAATGATCTTATGATAGCGGCCGGCCCACAGGGTTGTAGGCATTCCGCTGTGTACTATGCAAAGTGCAATAAAGGTTTTGGAAAACAAAAAAAAAAAAGTATTGGAGCTACGTATTTAACAATATGTTCAATTTATGGATCCAATTTGGACGAGGGAGAAATATTTGAATACTTAAATCTTGAATTGGCTAATTGGAGAAGCCCCTTAGTTTATGGGGAGATTTTAATATTAATTTGAAGGCAGGTGAATTAGACGCCAGTATAGAGAATTATAAGGGGAGGAAACCTCGAGTCTTTAAAGCTCTATACAATCTAGTGAAGGATCATGCATTGGTGGATATTTGGTGTAAGAATTACCCTACTGCCCCAGGATATACCTTTTACTCCTCCCCGCATAAGAAACTTGTTTGTTTGGATTATTTCTTCACCTCAACTAGTATACAATCTAATATAAAAACCCAGATATTTCCAAGAGTAACATCGGATCATTCGCCAGTGCTTATTGAGATTGCCCATATTGGAGAAACGAAAGAGAATAGGAATTTTACGTTTGATAGGAAGCTATGTCTAGACCCACAATATAGAGAGGCCATGGTCAAATGGATTACAGATTTTATACAGAATAATATGGGCTCGGCTAATATCGAGATAATATGGGACACATGGAAGGCATGCTTCAGAGGGGAAACAACGAGCTATGGATTTTATTATCAAAATTTACAACGGGGTAAAATGCGAGATCTTTATGATCAGCTTGCTAAAGCAGAAGAACATCTTACCACAGAAATCAAGGAGGGAGTTAACAACATAACTAAAATTCAGGAATTTGAGGGTTTAATTGCTAAATGTCGAGCGAATATTACAGGAATTTGGTCTCAGGAGATAGCACGGAAATATTTAGTATACAGGAGGTACATGCATGAATATGGGGAAGCTGCAGGTAGGGCTTTGGCATTAAAATTAAAAATGAAAGAATCCTCTCGCCAAATTGCTAGATTAAAAGATAAAAACGGTATAATATTCGAAGACCCACAAAAAATATTGGAAATACTTTATCAATTTTACACAGAATTATATACGAAACAAGCTAACCTAGATCCTGATATTTTTTTGCATGAAACAACACTTAATAAACTTACCGAATTAGAGAAAGATGTGTTAGATCAACCTTTCTCAATGGAAGAGTTGGAGAGCGCAATAAAAAATATGTCCAATGGGAAGGCAGCCGGTCCTGACCTTATCCCAAGTGAGGTTTATAAATGCTTTTTCGATCCCCTAAAGAATCTTATGCTGGAGACTTTTAGAAGAGCACAAATAGGGAAAGCTCCACAGTCTTGGGATGATGCCTCTACAGTTGTCTTTGCCAAAAATGGGAAACCCCCAGAACAGCCTGCCTCATACAGACCTATATCCTTGCTAAATTGCGACAGTAAGATTACCTCAAAGATGTTAGCAAATCACATTTCTAAGATTATAACACCCTTAGTATCATTAAATCAACATGGCTTTATCCCCAAAAGAGGAACTGTATCTCATATTAATAAAGTGATCACCCTAATTGATATAGCGGAAACTGAGAAGAGAGATCTGGCACTGATACTACTTGACGCCGAGAAAGCGCGTGATCGTGTAGAATGTGCTTATTTATGGGAAAATATGGATAGAATGGGATTTGGTAAAAAATTCTTAACAGCCATTAAGGTACTATATCGATCACCAAATGCGAGATTTGTAGCTATGGGGCAAAAATCAGATAGGATAACTATTACGAGGGGTACTCAGCAAGGATGCCCCTGCTCTCCACTTCTTTTTACGTTATTTATTAATCCTTTTTTAATTAAGTTACTGGAATCATTACCTTTCAAACCATTTATTGTATCCAATATACCCTTTTCAATATTTGCATACGCGAACAACATAGCTATTATTACAACAGATCCCAGGCAAGCTATCACAGAGATCGAACAGATAGCTAATGACTTCGGATACAGCTCTGGCTATAAACTTAATGCTGCGAAAACGCAGGTACTATGTACGGACAGTCTTCAATTTAATGACAATAGGGTAATCTCAGAAGTGACATATTTAGGAATAATCATAAAATCGCATACACAGGAGATAGTGGAAGCTAACTTGACTAGGATAATATCACAAATTCAACAATCACTAGATAGGTGGGGGAGACTTCAACTTTCCATAATTGGGAGAGGCAACATCATCAAGATGAATATATTAGCCAAAATACTATATATTTATCTATTATTCCCTTAGAAATTCCTCAAAATCATATATATAAACTGCAAATATTATGCACAAATTTTTTTTGGGCACCTGGGAAAACCAGGAGAGCAATGAAATGGTTAACATTACCGGAAGAGAGAAGAGGGCGGGGGATCCCGGACTTTTTGTTTTATTATTATGTATGCTTTTTACAGAGAATGCGAATTCTCTTGACTGGAGAACAAATAGAGGATCCGGCAGAGTCTCCCTCAATATTTTATTTATTATTGGGAGAATATTCGAAGGGTTGTTTATTGAAAGAGTTGGAAGGGAATTACTATAAACATACCCAATTTAAGGTGATTGACTCAGCATATAAAGTTTGGAGGAAAGTCAAAAGTATAATAAAATTAGAGAAAATTATATTTTATACTCCGTTTTCAGCAGAGAAGATTCTCCCCTCAATATTCAGGGACCATGTGGCTAAGGTATGGAGTAAGCAAGGGGTGGTAAGAATTGGAGATTTATATCAGAAGGATGGAATCTTCAGAGCTTTCTCTGAAATGATGAATAAATATCATATATCACACTCCAGTTTTTTTAAGTATTTACAAATCAGGGATTTTTGTCTAAAGAAATTATCTAAACCGACATCTAATACTCTAATAGAGGCAATACAAACAAAGAAAAAGATTGGACTGATATATCGATTACTGTTGGAGTATAAACAGGATGATTTGAATAAGTATAATATATATTGGCAAAATCAGTTGGAAGAAACTGACCTGAACATTGTAGACACCATCCTAGTGGCTAAAAACATATGTATATCAGCCAACATGAAAGCACAAGTATATAAAACTCTATTTAGACTATATTATACACCTAAACGAATGTCTTCATGGGGCCCACAATATGATGGAAAATGCTTTAGGTGTGGAGGAGAGGAGGCAGATCTACTTCATATCTTCTATAAATGTGCTAAATTGAGTACTTTTATTTCAAATATAGAAAGTTTCATTTCCGAAGTCATCCATTTTCCTATAAAAATAACCCCAGCACTTATGTAAATTGGTGGGACCCAATCTATTATTGAAAAAACAGATTTGTCTAAATTTAAACACTTTTTATTTGTAGCAATGATTATCGCTCGATTATGTATAGCTACTGAACGGTTACAACCTGAAGCACCTGCGTTTGAATTTTGGAGAAGAAAATTATTGAATATATATGAATTAGAATGGAATTTATATGCGTTAAAAGGGATAAGGAAAAAAAGGATTGGTATATCGACATGGGGGGTACTTAAGGAATATATAGAGGATTAGTTTCCTGATTTATGTTTATAATGAATTAATGTAACCTTTTTATGCTTGAATCAATCAACTGTATGTAAAAAAAAAATCAGATTTATTCTTTCCTTTCTTTTTTCTCTCCTCTTCTTTCTTTCTTGATCTCATAAATGTATTTTGCTTTTCTTGACCTCAAGTTGGCAATAAAAAAAATAAAAAAATATATATATATATATGTTTCCCTCTTTTTCATTGCTGGATTTTGCTTGCAAGAAAGTGTCACTCATAGTCGTTGAATGTCACTCATAATTACACTGAAATTATGAAAATGTCAGACATTAGTAATCTGAAACCTTGGCAGCTATGTGGAAGTAAAATGGATTTGTTGTTGTTTGTGGCGCAGGGAGCCAATAAATGTCTGGATGTACAAATTCAGACCTGTTCTTGCTGGGCTTGAATTACAGCCTAGAAAGAAATGCCGATGTGAAGGACTGAAACATTAACAGCTATCTGAGTCCTACAAAGAGTGCAGAGAATATTGCGCAATACAAAGCATCGCCATACTCTCGCACCAACAAACTAATGGCTTGAAGCAATTGTGTTCTTTAAAAGTGGCCATAAAATGCAGAGGAGAAAAAAAGAAGTTGTGTTTGGCCAGTATCACTAACTACAGGTTTTCCATAATGTTCATAGCTTGATGATGTCTACTTGACTATTGAGATCTATTGTGACATAACTTACCGGATTAGTTGCTGGATGTCTCAGGCTGTTTAAATACCTACGACAGTCATAAATGTACTTTACTCAGATAAGTCACCTTCGCCAGCATCACATAGCTCACCCCATGTGCCGCAGTGGAGCCCGTTCTCCTCCACCCCACAACCTCTTCAACAACCTGCCCTCACCACAGAGGAGCCAATGATGGAGTGCTAACATGCTACACAGCCTGATGGACCAAGGTAAGTTACTGCTGCGTGAACCAAATAGGATGAGCCACAGTGTTATTTGTAGTTGTTGTACATGGGAGTACATGATAGAATTGAGTGTGGTAAATATGAACACAGTGAGACACGTGATACATTGCATTTGTTCAATGATGGTATTTATAGAGCCCTATACTAGCCTCAGGGGCAACAGAGCACTTCATGTATAACATTACAATTGTATTTTGGGGGGAAACAGTGTGGCTGGGAAGGAGAATAATTCAGCGTAAAAATGTGAAAAGGTGCTTTTACAATGTTTCGAGAAGTTTAGAATTGATATTATGGTTCCAGGGATGTGGTTAAGTAGTCTGAGGTCTAGACAGGAAAAAAAACTCTTGGGTTTCTTTGTTTTTATGATCCTTTAGCATTAATCTTTCTTTCTATTGTCAGTTTATGTCTCCCTGAGGTGTGGAGCTTTTACTGCAGGTATAACCACTGAGTAAATCACATATTTGCTTTACGCTACATGACATTAAGACATTAGCACCGAAATCTGGAGAGTGACCTTCTCCCATTACTAGGGTGACACCATCCAATTCGTAGGTCTACCCGCAAGAAGGTGGGTCGTAAATCCTTCCCTACCTGATTCCAGGGTCTGTTGGGTACCGAAGTTTGGAATGGCTATTGCAGTCTGAGGTGAATGAGGACAGAAATCTTTTCTTTTAAAAAGACATTAAGACGTTATGGAGGGTAGTTGCAAACAGTCACATATGTCAAACCATCACACTGGTACTTCCAACTCAGACTAGGATCTTTTAAGGTACCTATGAGCAGTAGCAGCCCATCCCCTGCCAAAGTGTCAGGGTGGGCCGGAGGAGGGAGGGAGTTGGGGAGGGGACGGGGGAAGAGTTCAGGGATAACAACAAAAAAGAAAGAAAAAAAATACCTTAAAGCCGCTGCTGCAGTTTCCAGCTGCATCACGCTCTTCCTGCTTCTGGTCTCCAAGGCTGCTCTGCGGTCAATCCTGATGCTGCATGAAAGCAGCGTTGGGATTAGCGAGAGTGCTGGCAACTTGCACTCACAGGCAGACTGGGAGCCAGTGCCTGCTCTCTCCAGCCCCAGCAATGCAGCTGGGGTTTGAGAAAGCTTCACTGCACATTAGGGTTTAACCAGTTGAGACAGCCAGCAAATCCCTCATGTGCAGTGAAGGGAGTGCACTACCACTCCCTCATGAGCAGTGTCATCCCCTGGACCAAGACAAGACTTGTCAGAGTCTTGGGGTGGGTCCAGGGGATTAAAATAAAACGATAAACAAACGGGTTTAAAACCAGTTTTATTTGAGAGTTGTGTCTGCCTATGAGTAAGAGGTTGAAGGGAGCTAGTGTAGTGTGTCATGCAGATGCCTAAGGCGAGAGGCCCAGATGAGGGGTACCTTATAGAAGAAAAATGGAAATCTTGAAGCAGCGCAGATCAGGACTTATTAGAGGACATTCTGAGCTAGAGTGCATCAAGGGAGGCTTATCACGTGATAAAATGGTGCAGCGTCATAGACTAAGATTAGTGGTTTAAAAGGGCCAATGTGTGTGTATTTTTCTGGAAGAGAGTCCATGCAGCAAAGTTAATGAGTTTGTCCATGGAGGAAAAGGGAGTATTGGGGCAAACCAACCAGGAGGCTGATGTAATAGTCTGTTTTGGTCATGACCAGGGAGTTGAACAAAGCTATGCGGGTAGAATAGATTATATGTAAATTCTGCATTAAGTATACTCTTGTATGGTGGGCTTATTGTAGAACTGCGTGTATGCCATGGCTGTTGCAATGTGGGTCTGTGGAATCCTGTTTATGTCATAAGCACTGCCTGGGTCTTTGGGTGGTGACATCACAGATTCAACGCCAGTTAGCTAACGGCATTAGTAAGGTGTCTGGTTGTAGAATGAATCCAGTGAATCCAAAATGACTTTGAAGAAGGAGTTTATATAGTAAAGAACTCCACCCAGCGTACGGAGCATCCCTTCAGTGGAAAGCAGGAACGGTAACTGAGGAGCATAGTTCGTACCTCCACCAAACGGATCCACCATGCGTGAGCCACACTTTTGAATAACAACAAGGTACATCATAATACATGAAACATCACGCGCATTAACAATTGATACACAGTAAAGCATTGCACGCTACCTGCGCGATGCTCACTTACCACTACACCACCTTTCCCCTTACATAATAAAAAAAAAAAAATAAGAGAAGTATAACAAATATTGCTTAATATCTGACAAAACCATCAAATCTTTTTGAGGTCTTAATTGTACAACCTCGAGAAGGACATGCATAAACATTCTGAGAATACAGATTTCTATCTAAATGAACAAGATAACCTTAATTTGAAGGAGTAGAGGAAGAAAATGTAGGCAGAGAGGACTGAGATGGAATTTCATACTTCCTTGTCAAATCTAACCAGTGACTCCAATCAAGATCCTCTTCAATTCTCCCACGACTACTCTGCATAATCTCCACCTGACATGGAGACACCTTAACAAGTTGTCTCTTGTTCCACCACCCCTTCATATCGATAAAAGAAACCCCCTTGCTAACTTTAAGGACATTAACTGGATCTAAACATTTTGATTCTCCTTTTCTAACTTTGCTTGGCTTTTTAATTAAAACCCAGTCACCTACCAAAACATCCACGTTGGGGAGCTGAATTTTTATCAAAGTTGACTTTCATTGTGGCTTGTTTCTCATTCACTCTTTCACACACTTTCTTCAAATTGATCTTCTCACCAGCAATGTCCTGTAACCATGTTGGAAACAAAACAGAACGTGCCTCCCTGCCTCTTAGTAAACTAAAAGGTGAGATTCCAGTAGTGCTGTGAGGCGCCGTTTTGTAACTTCAAACTTTCTGTTTAATGAAGTCTTCTACGTTAAGGTTGGAGGCCAAAGCTGTATGTATCTCTTCTTTGATCACTTTATTTCCACTCACCACCAAACCGTTTGATGAAAGGGAATACAAAGCGACATTGAGTTGTTTAATATCTAATTCCTTCAAATGTTTGCACATCTTCTCAGACACAAAATAGGTACCATTGCCCGTAGCAATGACTTTAGGAGAACCTTCTAAATGGAAAACCTTACTTAAAAATGATATTATTGAGTCAGTATCAGTTGCTTTTACAAAATCATGGTACATCTATTTTGAAAAATAGTCAACCATTAAAATAGCATATTCCTTTTCTTTGTTTAAAATGGAATATAGGCCAAAAAATCAAGGCCAATTTTTTTCCCATGGAGAGTGCAGAAATTCAGTGGGGTGCAAAGGAACCTTTAGAGTACACCAGTGTTTATCAGATAAAAGGCATTCAGGGCAATTATCGATTGTCTTTCTCACCTTAGTATCTAAAGAAGGTCACCAGTAATGTTGTTTTATTTTCATAATGGTTTTAGTGACCCCCAAATGTCCCTGATGAGATTCGTTTACAATTAAAGGGCATCATTTTGACGGAGCAACTATTTTTTTTCCCCCTACGAACGATTTTATTCTCCACTGAAAGTTCAACAGAAACTTGAGCGAATACACATAAGTTACCTTCTAAACACCTAGACTCAGGCCAACAATGGGTGGAATAATCAATGACTTTCTGGAGAACTACATCTTTCTCACAAGCAGAATTCCAATCTTTTTCAGAGAAAACTGAATCATATTCACAAACTGCATCCACCACCGCAACACACTCAATGTACTCAGTAGAGATGTCCTCATCATCATCTTTGAGCAATGACAATCTTGAAAGACAGTCCGCTCAAAAAAAAATTCCGCCCTGGATATGTTTAATGTTGAAATGAAACTCTTGTAATCTGGACACTAGCCTCATCAACCTGGCTGACATACAAGCAGAATTTACTTTGTGAAAAATATAAATAAAGGGTTTGTGGTCAGTTACGAGTTCAAACTTCCGACCCCAAATGTACATTTTAAATTTATGTACCGCCCATACGCATGCCAATTCATCCCTTTCAATAGTACTGTACTGTTGTTCAAATGATTTGAGTGATCTTGATGCGAAGTCCACAGTTTGCATGTGACCTTTTACTCTTTGGGTAAGTACTGCCCCAAGTCCTGAATTGCTAGCATCTACAGTTATGATAGATGTACAATCATCCCTGAAAACGTGTAAGGCTTGAGCAGACACAATCATTTTCTTAACATCACTGAAAACTTTGTTTTGATCAGTAGTCCAGCTAAAATGTTTACCTTTCCTCAGAAGCATGCGTAAAGGCTTAACTATCTGAGCATAGGAGGGAACAAACCTGGTGTAATACTCAGCCATTCCAAGGAAAGATCGTAAGGAGTCTTTATCAGTTGGAGTTTTGGCATCCTCAAGGACCCTACTAACTGAAAACGTATGTTTGATCCCTTGTTTGGAAACTGTGTGACCTAAATACTCTAGTTCCTGGTCTGCAAACGTACACTTATCTGTACGTACAGTCATATTCCTCGACATCAAAATTCAAAGAACTTGTTTTAAAATCGCATTATGTTCCTCTATTAATTTTGCATGAATTAAAATATCATCTAAATAAGCCTGTACACCACTGATTTCATGAAACAATGTATCCATGAGTCTCTGAAATACGTTCCCAGCCGACGCTAGGCCGAACGGAAGTCATACAAATTTGTATGCCCCGAAGGGGGTAACAAATGTTGTTAACTCTGGAGAATCATTTGACAGGGTAACTTGATGATAAGCTGACCTCAAGGCGATAAGACAAAACCATTTGGCACCCCCCATATTTGCTAATAACTCATGAATCTTAGGCAGTGGGTGGCAGTCCACAATAATATTTTTGTTTAAGGCGCACAAGTCTGCACAAAGCCTAATTTCTCCAGACTGTTTGCGCGCGACCACAATGGGTGAAACCCATTGTGACAAATTGGTATGTTCTATAATACCTTGAAACACAAATTCTTTAAAGTTTCTTTCAATTCATTCATCACGCTTAAAGGGAGAGAGAGTACTTTATGTGAAATAGGTTGAGCTCAAGGAATTAATCTGATGCGATGTTCAATACCCTTAACAAGACCCACTGTGTTATTGAACACTGGTTTGAACTCGGTAATAATCTCTTTTAGTACTTTAGAATCCGTATCTGACATGTTACATTCAATGTTACACACCGGAGGTTCCCCAACCTTAATTGGATTTTCATCCCCAGGGACTAAATATAAACCCATACGAGCAAGGTCTTTCCAACCAATGATATTCTTTCCTTTCTCTGCAACATACATTTTTGTCATCATTTCCCTGCCAAAGCATTTTACTAAACCTGCGAAATACCCAATCATATTTATGTCTTTTTCCTCAAATGCTTTTGGGTTTAAATCAGAGTGAAGAAGATCTACCTTCCTGTTCCATAAATCATAAAAGGTAGTATCTCTCAGGATCGTAATAGGCGACCCTGAGTCAGCCATCACCTGTAAAGGAACATTGTCAATTATAGCAGAACATAAAGGCCCTTTTATGGAATTCGTTTCACCATCACAGTCTAACGTTACGATTACGTTGTTAAGCGAATTGCTACAAGCTTCAACATCTGAATCAATACAGCTCACAATCAATGACCTTTTAACATGCTCCCTGAAAATTTCCCATTTTTTTACAAATTACACAGTGTTTGTTGATGGCGGGGCAATTTGGAGAGTTGCCAATGTGGTTTTTGTAGCCGCACCTATAGCAAAACAAAGATTGTCTCTTTTAAACAAATTTAACATATTTGTTTTAACATTTACTGCACATACGGAATTATCTTAATCAGTTTCTGATAGTGAAATGAGATTAACTCCGCTCTTAGGGCTATCCTGCATTGATTTACTGAAGAGAGTGGAACGTTCAATGCTCAAAACTAGATCAATTACCTTGGATAAAGAAGGGTTTTTGCATCCTAAAATCCATCCTTTAATCTTACGTGAAGCGCAATTAAAAACGAACTTATCCCTGATATAGTTGTCATAGAGAGGTCCGAAATCACATGTGGTTGCTAAAACTCTGAGTGCAGATATATACTCTTCCACTTTCTCTTCCTCTCTTTGCTTTCTTCTATAAAAATTATGTCGTTCTAGCATGATGTTTGGTTCTTCTGAAAATTGTTTATTAAGGCGTGCGACTGCTTCCAGGTAGACATTCCACTGACCATCACGTGCATGAGATGCTGGTGGTGGAATAGGTACAATGCTTAAAAAATCCTTTGAGACATCCAAATAACAATGCAAACTTACGAGCAGGTGAGTAACGTACAGCGTCAATAGCAACTAGGTGATTTTCAAACAACCTAAAAACCTAAACCATTCTGACCAAATGATTTCAGGGCTACCAGGTTTGCAAAGGATTGGAGGGGGTTGGGTAATCTGTTGAACATTAGACATTACAGTTCCAAAAAGAAAAAAGAAAAATTAGAAAAGAAACATGTGTAAGAAAAGTATTGAATTATGCAAAATGAAGGCAAAGCAATTCTGATGCGCTGTTAAATGAAGCGTGCATGTCGCTGTTAAAATTTTTGACACGTGTCAGTTAATCGCTGAAAGTACATACATTTGGAGTTTTTATTAGCGTGCTCGTCGCTGAAAGAAATTGTAATGGGTTGTTAAATGGAGCGTGCGCGTCGCTGTTGAAATTCCTAACGCGCTGTAAAATACTTGATTTCTGATAGCTGTTAAATGAAGCGTGCGCGTCGCTGTTAAAATTTCTGACACGATGAAACATGCTTCGTAAATCTAGAAAGAACAATTAAGCGTGCACGTCGCTGAAAGGAAATCCAACGCACTGTCAAAATTCTTCCTGAATCAAGTTGAAACTGACGTGATACAATGTATCCAATCTAAATTGAGAACAGCAAGTTGGCGCTGTTGAGCGTCAGACGTCAGCGGGTGCAGTGAACTTCAAAAGGAAGCATGCTGTACTAAGTGACATCGGGACATTTAAAAAAAATTAACACAATCCAATAACAGCGGGTAAAGTAGGAGTGTAATGATCACTGGCCAATTAGTGATGTCTATGATGAAAGACGCAACCGCATTCAGTCTAGGCACCCAATAAAATCAGAAATATGCAAAATAGAGTGCGGGCCAAGGGGAGCTCCGTAAAATCAAAAGTTCACGTACCTTATCCGGGTCAAACCCTTGAAAGGCAGTAATACCAGAGTTCAACCGGAAAATGCCGAGAGTCAAGATGTCGAGAACAACCGGACTTAAGGAGATGGTAACTGGACAAGGGTTGACGAAGGAGGTGAAAATTAGTAAATCCAAGGCGTGGGTATATGGGTGGAGTCACTCCCCGATCGTCGCCAAATGTAGAATGAATCCAGGGAATCCAAAATGACTTTGAAGATGGAGTTTATTTAGTAAACAACTCCACCCAGCGTACAGAGCATCCCTTCAGTGGAAAGTACGAACTGTAACTGAGGAGCATCGTTCGAGCCTCCACCAAACGAATCCACCATGCGTGAGCCACACTTTTGAAGAACAACAAGGTACAGCGTAATACATGAAACATCAAGTGCTACACGCGTGAGAACAATTGACTGACAGTAAAGCATTGCACGCTATCCCGTGCGATGCTCACTTACCACTACACTGGTGTTACAGACAAAGGTTGTTTACTGCCATTAAACCTTGGTGAAGACTTCTTGGAGTGTACTTGTATTCATTACCATATATTCTGGTGACGAGCAAGGGATCTGCAAGGAACCAGCCTGTGGTGTTGTTGTTGAGGTGGCAGAACAACCTGTGTGACTCTTCACAGAGCGGCTGACTAGCCCTTGAACAGGAGAGTGTGGCCTGTTTTCTCGACATCTGCAGAGCGCTTCCAGCAGGGCGCAGCCTGAGCCTCCAGCACCCTAGCAAGGCATTGATGCAGACTTTTGCCTGTACACCAATGCCATTCAAAGTACTTCCAGCACAACCTTCACAGTATAGAGGAGCGGCTCAACGTGAAGTAAATGCAGGCTGTTCTGCCCGAACAGAGTGTTCAACAGAGGACATCGGCAGGTGGAGCAATACAATATGAGGCAAACACGGGGGAACCTGCGTGAGTAGAGTGTTCTACGGAGGACAATGGCAGCGCATCTGCCTCTGCTGTGCAATGTGCACCCAGCGCTGCCACTACCGTAAGTATTAATCCTTTAGTAGCATTCCGCTCTGCCTCAGGATTAGGGGTTTAGCAGCAGCAACGATGCGCGTGTAGCAGCAGTACCGTTTTGCTGTCTGGGTCACACGCGCTGGTTATAAAGTGTGCTGCCATTGGGCAATTCTGATGGGGGTGTTTAGGCACAGTAGGCCAACACATTTTTAAATATTTACCAGGAGTATATGACCAAAATGGTGGTGTTATAGAGGATGTGTTCAAGGAAGCTAAGCTAAGATTACAAAAATTGCTTTGCTAAAACTGTTAGTACTGCAATGAGATGCCACAAATTTTACACGCAACCACAGAAACCAGTCAAATCGATTGACGACTTTGCAGCTCAGTTGCATGAGCTTGCAGCAAAATGCAGATTTTGTCCCATGATGGAGGAAACGATTAAGGACCAGCTAATTGTTCAATGCACCAGTAAAAATATTCAAGAGCAGCTGTGGGCTGCAAGTGACCCTACTCTTAAAAATGCAAGTAAAATAGCTAAAATAGTGGTGAAGTCAGAATAATGCATGAGGGAAATGCAGAGGTCGGAAGCAAAATCTGATAGTGCTGTAGCAAGGGTTGATGAAGATGAGTTGATTAACTCTGTCAAAAATACATTTTATCGGGCGGAGCTTGCTCGAGTCAGAGTTGGCTGCTTGACTCCAGAGCTCCGCGAGCAGGTGTAATATACTTCATTATCCTTGGCCCCCTCTGCCTCTTGACACATATTTTGCGGCTGCTTTGGGCCAGGAGACGCCCGACGCCCGCCACCTGGCTTGGAAGGCCGTTCAGTGGAGCCGTAGCGGACCGCCGGCGCAGGCCTCAAAGCACCGCCCTCGCGTAAATGGGCTCCCCAGCAACGTCACTCTGCGTGCGGCCTGGGACGATAGACGGGCCCGCCCAGGACGAAGAAGTGCGGCGGAAGCGGGCTGCGACCCCGGAATAAGTGAGGCGGACACTATCGGGGGCCCAGCACTCGGGCACAGTTGACCTTGGTGGCGGTGGGCCCCCTTGGCTGACGACGCACGCCACTGGAGGATGCAGAGGGCCCAACATGGCGTCACGAAGATGAGGAGCCGGGAGCGGACCCTCGCTGTCACAGTGCCTGTGTCTAGGGTGGAAGCGCTGAGATAAGCACTGGGGCCCGGAGTGACCTTTAGGTTCGGGCTGTGGCTGAGACGTGGCGTGGTGGCCCGACCAAGCGCACAAGTAAATTGCGGCCCTTTCGACTGCGGGGTCCCCCATAAGTGGTCTACGGACACACTACAGGAGACCAGGACATACCCAGGTTAGACGATCAGCAAGAGAGGCTGGCTCACTGGAAAGGTGGGTGCACTGATGGTGGAACTGGCTGGGCACCATTAGAACTTGCAATAGTCGCGACCCAGCAGGGACATAAGAAGCGGCAGGAGCGGACTGAGGGCGTTTCCCACCAGGGGCTGGTCGGGCCCGGAGGCGAGGCGGGAGCTGGTGGTCCCGGTGGTCCGAAAGACTGGCATAACATCGGTGGCAGAGGTGTCCTGGGGCTGGACTGGGACCGAGTGGACGCCCACTGGTGTAGCTAACCGCATTTCTTCCCTGAGGCCTAGGGTCCTTGGGGCAGCGTGCTGACAACGCGCCCACCTGGATTACCCTGAACGAAGCTCAGCTAGGCAAGATTGGGTGACAACGCTGCCGGAGACTGGACGCCAACATTGGAAAGCAAGATTGAGGTCAGTCCAAGCTCCCCTTCACACAGACGCGGTCAAAAACACAGGAAGATGGTGTAGGAGAAGACAGCGGGCAGGCCCCAGCTCCGGACCAGGAGCAGGACTTAAAAAGCATGCTGAAGTCTATGGAGAAAGGGCTGTAGGAGGGAATCTCCTCACTGGGTGTGAAAATGGACGCGCTAACATACAGGATGGACAGAATGGGCGGGAGACTAGATAAGCACGCAGAACGCCTAGATATGTCAGAGAGGAGAATCATGGAAGTCGAGGAGGCACAGACCACCAAGGACACTGAACACAAACAACTGGAAAGGGTGATGCAGGTGCTACAGGACAAAACAGAAGATTTAAAGGCGCGTTCTCGTCGCTGCAACATACAAATCTTGGGTCTTCCGAATACCACCCAGACAGGCAGGATGGAGACCTTCATTGAAAAACTACTGGTGACATTATTGGGTGCGGAGACATTCTCCAACATGTTCATTGTGGAAAGAGCACATCGCACTTTGGCTCCACGCCCGAAGCCGGGGGCACCACCGAGGCCAATAATCGCAAAGCTTCTCAACTATAGAGACAGGGACGCAGCACTACGGGTCGCCAGGGAAAAACAGTCGCTGACGAATTAGGGATCCAACTCAGCTCTCTATTCAGACTTCACGACTAAGGTCCAGGAAGCGAGAAAGCACTTTGTTCCAATGAAACGTCAACTACGTGAGCTGGGGTTAGATTTTGCAATGCTCTACCCGGCTAAGCTCAAAGTCAACAAAAACGGACAGACCCACATTTTCACGGAACCGAAAGCATAACAGAAGGTGCTAAAAGACTGGGCTAAAGGCAGGAGGAAAACTCCTGAGTGGGATCTGCTGGACGAAGTGACAGGAGGCGGCCTGGAGGAGCAGGACTAAGGGCTGAAGCACCACAATGCTTCTCGCAAAGACCACGAGGTCCGCGGGACATACAGCTGCCGGCTGGCGAGGTTGGGAAGAGGGCGGAACATTGTGATTTCAATTGTTTTATCTTTCAACTTGAATGTCTCGCAGCTACCTCCATCCACATGTGGTAACACCTAACATATTCTTGATTTTTTTTCCTTTTCTGGGGGGATGGAGGGAGGGGGGCGGGGGCAGATGAGTCGAATGCACCGCAACCTAGTTGGGGGAGGTCCGCTGTGGGAGGGGGGGGGGCGGGGGACATGGGGTTGGGTAATTTACAGTTTACAGCCATGAGGTGTGACACACTATATTTTGTACATCAGATACCATGCGATCGTTCACTGTGTGCAGATTGATGGAAAGCTCAGCTAGATATACGCCGAGTGATAGGATACTCTGGCTCGTTTCCCGTATGTGATGTGGGTTTGGATACCCTTCAGATGCCGGTGATTGCATCAAATGTATGAGATTCTAATGAAACCTGGATAAGCACAGGTGTGCCTAATATAGGAAGTTCGCCCTGATTTGAGTGACATTTTTTAACTTTATCCGCAACATTGGACGACCTTACCCCTAATTGGTTTTGTTATTTGGATAATAACATTTTGGATCATTTAAATGAATTGTTGCCCTTTGTCCTGATGAGGCCTAAAACTATTTGAAAGGTCGAAACGCGTCGACAGTTATCATTAATTTCGGCAGCTGTTTTGATTTGGAGACTGTGTGGATATATTCCCCAGGAGCATCATTTGGTTCTGAAGCCATAAAAATTCTGTTTGGCTTCTTTTGCTTCTTGCTAGTTTGGTGTCCGAAAAGGAAATAAGGCTAAGAAAAGACATTGCCATGTTTTCCTTGTAAATAAATAATCGGGCTTCTTACAGAAACCTTGGATTAAGGGTCCACAATAATAGGACACTTGGACCGCCTGGATTTAGAATTAAATATTTGGTTTTTGGACTTGAACATGTCATTCCTTACAAGATTGAATATTGTTTGGTTGACTGATTTATATTAAGAATGTATAAAATGAAAAAGGATTTTAAAATAATTCACAAACCGAATTACTGTTTTGTTGTGTTTTTTTCCTTAGTTATTTGTATTTGTAATTGTTGGTAATAACCATCGGATGAACGTTATAATAGATGACAGATATATATCATACAACTGATGTTGTGACGAGACAGATAATTAATATTTTGTGTTCTCATAATTAATTTTCTTGAAGAAAACACCTTGGCATCACTTTTTTCGTAATTCATTATTCTCACCCAGATGCCTTTTGGTTTACCGGGTACCCCCTGTTATTAATAAAGACATGAGTAATAGGCAGGAAGGGACCGCTGACAGGAACCGGAAGGGAGGGCTGATCGCACTGACGTGGCCTAAACGACCATCGGAAGCTACAGAAGGTCGTGAACTACTTGTCGAGACACCACATTGACCAGGCCCTCCTCCAAGAAACACACCTGCAGGTAGATCCCCCAGATTACAAACCAGGGGACTCCGCAGGCAGAGTAATGCTGCCGGTTTTACATCACATGCTAGAGGGGTGCTCACTTGGGTAAACCCAAAATCGGACTATTCCCTAAGTAAATTGAAGGCTGACCCAGATGGCAGATATGTCATATTGCGACTAATTGGAAAGGGTATGGATGCCGTGGTAGTCAATGTGTATGGCCCAAACTATGACCACCCTGAGTTTTACAAGACCCTAGCTGAGGAGGTAGCGAAGTTTCCGTCCCGGACTGTGCTGTGGGGCAGGGTCTTCAACATGACTAGAAACCCTGGGCTGGACCGGTCGTGTGGCCCAGAAAGGCGACCTGCGAAGGCGGCTAGAGAATTAGACAAGATACTTATTAGTGAGGATCTGGGGGACGTCTGGCACTGCCAAACCCATCGTGGGGAGGGTACACTCATTATTCGGCCTTTCACGATGTCCATACGCACATAGATTATTGGCTTGCCTCGACGGGACTGCTCTCTCGAGTCTTCAGCTGTCAGGTGCTGCCCCGCACCCTATCCGATCACTCGCCGGTACTTTTGGGCATTGCGCTGCCACAAAGGGCCCTACCACCATTTACATGGAGATTCCCGTCGTACTCATTGCTGGACTTCGTGTTCCGGGAAGAAATGCATGAGGCGATAGAGACATATTTTGAAACAAATGTAGGGTCGGTGGACAGTTTTCAAACAATATGGGAGGCATTCAAGTTCTAAGTCAGGGGCGTGACCATGAGTAAACACTCTGGAGTTTTGCGCTTGATTCGCCAGAGGTTGTCTCAATTGGAGACCCAGCTGGCGGACTGCGAGGACCGTCTGCAGACACAAGACGGGGAGGCCACCCGTGAGGACATGAAGGGACTGCTTGCGGAATACCAGGATGAAGCGAATGCGGAGGTCAGACACCTGGGCAAATACGCCATAGCTAGGACGTATGGTGAGAGGGTTTAGGCCGGAGAGGGTATTAGCCAACATGATAAAGCAACAAAGATCGAGTGTAAGGATCACTGCGGTAAAATCAAAGGAGGGGGCTTGCTCACTGAGCAAGAGGAGTTAGCGCAGAGGTATCTCGGATACTACTTTGATTTATTTGTGGCGCGCACAACGGGTAGCGAAGAAGAGGTCGCGGATTATCTGGACCACATCAAACTCCTGTTTCTGACAAATGTACAACGCGAGTTCTTGTTGCTCCCTATAGAATTTGACGAGATTTGCAATGCATTGGGGGGTATGCAAGCAGGGAGCGTGCCGGGTACTGACGGCTTAACAGTCGAATTTTATAAAACGCTCCTGGAATTGTTGCTCCCACACCTATCCACCCTGTTTACAGATATTATTGAGTCTGGGCAGATGGCTTGCACGATGAGAGAGGCACTGATCGTCGCCATCCCTAAGCCAGACAAGCCCACAGAGGACTGCAGCTCCTATAGACCCCTCTCTCTACTTAACGTAGATACAAAAATATATGCTAAAGTTCTCGCCACTAGACTGGCACTATTGACACCTTAGGTGGTGGCCCCAGAATAGGCAGGATTTGTTATGGGCAGAAATATTACTTACAACCTACAATCGGTGTTTGGGTCTATACAACACACGAGGCCAAACGCGAGAGCACTGGCAGTCTTCCTTGATATGGAGAAGGCTTTCGACTCCGCAGGGTGGTCTTTCATGAAAATGGTTCTCGCGAGAATGGGGCTGGGTCCGGTGTTTTTGCAGATGATATCGGTGCTATATGCAGACCCGTCTGCACGTATTAGACTGGGCAGTAAGGTAACTGAGCCTATTAAAATCCACAGAGGCACTCGGCAGGGATGCCCCTTATCCCCGACGCTGTATGCGTTGGTTGCAGAGCCACTAGCGTGCGCTATGCGTGATTACCACTAAATTTCCCCACTTATAAACTAGTTATAACAATGTATGCGGATGACACTTTACTCTACGTCCGTGAACCGGAGACAAACCTGGCCACCGATGCTACGTGAAGTGGTGAAGTTTGGGGCACTCTCTGGATTGACGTAAACAGGGACAAATCTATTGTGTTCCCCCTCACGACCGCTACAAAACGGTTCGAGATGGACTACCCCCTGAGGTGGACCACTGAACCGGTTAGGTATTTAGGGGTGCAGCTTCACACGGATGCCGAGACGGTCCTTCGCGAGGATTATGGTAGGGCCATGGACAGATTGGAGGATAGCGTCGAAAAATGGATCGGGCTACCTCTGTCCCTGCTTGGAAGAATCTCGATAATGAAAATGGTCATATTGCCGAGACTGCTCTATCTGTTCTCGAATATCCCTATCGTGCTCCCAAAGTGCTTTTTTGCCCGTCTCACAACGCAAATGATTAAACTGGCTTGGGCTGGCAGACAGGCGCGAGTACAGTGGAAAATGTTGGTGCTCCCATATCAACTGGGGGGCCTTGGGGCCCCTGACTTTGAACTATACTATCGGGTGGCACAGTGGGCTCACTTACATCGATGGGTTTATGATAGGGAAAATGCACCATTTGTTCAACTAGAGTCTCTATTCGCGGACCCACTGCCCCTACCAGCAGTGGTCTTTGACACACCAGACAGACGGACAGGTTTACTCGACTCGTTAAACTCTCCTAGGTAAGCCTGGCATGCCCTTCTGCAGTATCACGCAGGTGCGCTGTTGTATTCCCCAGTGATGCCCATTGAGTGGATGATCTGGCTCGCACCTTGTAAGGACAAAGTAGTGATTAAGGCAATGAAGGCCCTGGGGATACACACGGCCGGGGACATGTTCACGGATGGTATCCTCAAAAAGCTGTCCGATATAGTTACGCTGGAGGCACAACCTAACCTGCTACAGCGTTTCCAATTCCATAGAATCAGAGAGGCCTGGCGGGAACAACTGGGGGATGAGCTGCAGGAGCCCCCAGAGCTAATGGAACTCACACATGTGGTTAAAACGGAAGAACCGCAGAAATTGGTTGCTACTCTGTACAAGCTGACGATGTCTGAACGAGTGGCCGGGTACAACAAGGCACGCTTTGCCTGGCAGCGAGACTTGGACACAACCATTTCTGATGAGATGTGGCGCTATTGCTGCTCTAACACGCGGTCTGTCTCCCTGAATGGCAGGCACAGACTAGTTCACTTCAAGTACATTAACAAGGTATGCCACACCCCAGAAATACTGCACCGGTTTGGATTGCGCGACAGCGCGGCTTGTGACAGATGGAATGCTCCGGACGCAGGTTTCTTACACTTGGCGTGGGAGTGCCCGGGGGTGCAACACTATTGGAGGGAGGTATTAGAGAACTAAGTAACATTCTACAAGGGGAGATAGTCCTGTTCCCGCTGCTTGCACTGCTGGGTTACTCCAGGGCACTGCCTAAGGCGCAGCGTAGGATTGTGGATATTGGGCTGCTGATGGCGAAGAGGAGGCTAGCAATGAGCTGGATGAGAGGCCCGCTCCCCACGAAAGCGCAGTGGCTTAGGGATTTGACATTCTGTTGCACACAATCAGAGAACTACTGCTAGCTCCTCCCCCCCCCCCCCCCCAAGAGCAGACCAAACAACTTCTGGGGACTATTCTTTGATTATAGGAGGAGAAGTGAAGCAGAGACAACAGGTGATGAGGGGGTTGGCCAGGGGAGCTCCCCAGAGCACGCAGACGATAGTGCAGCTGTCTAATGAGATAGATCTACTGAGCGCACTCTTTTATGCCAGGAGCTACACACACATGGGTGGGTCAAGGCTTCAACTGTCTAGCTGGGTTCGAGTCGAACCCTTCAAGAAGAGCGACACAGGGTAACGGGTTGCCTATTGGAATACTCACGCCTCTGGTTTGTTTTAGGTTGGGTTCTTTATTTATTTTGTTTTTCTCTACCCTCATTATAAAAGGCGATGTCGCAAAAATGGATGTTTTTAGATGCAAGTTGAAACCATATTTAATGTATGGAACTCATAAGTTATATGCCGCCCGACCTTCGGGTTGTGGGCTGAACGGCTGTGTGTAGGAAGCTGGGAAATGGTACGTTTATCTGTCCCTGCTTGCAGGAACAAAAGTTTATATATTTGTAATCTGCATACATCGCATGATTAAAATAAATAAATAAATACATTTTATCTGAAAAATATCAATCCAAAGAAATTGCCATGAAAGGCAAAAATGAAAAAGATAATTCTAATCTCAACTAGCAGAAGGCTCAACTTCACTGTTCATGTCAAAGGTAGAGTAGCTATTCGCACATGGCAGACTCAAGAAACTGTTTTGCAATTGGTAGAGTGTGTCACAAATGTGGCAAGAAAGGTAATTTCTCATGAGTCTGTAAAGCCTCATACAAAAGAGTTTCACTGCCACAAGAAGCAGTTGAGGGGGCAGAAGTCAGGGTATTAGTTGTGGGAGAAGAGGAATACCAGAATGAGAAAAGAAGATTATGATCCAAAGCGGAATTCAGGATTAACGAAACATATGCTGTTAAGGGTAGAACTAGGCTCCTTGTACACAATTCACCAAGGCACATGTTTGATAATCTATGGCCAAAGAAAAAGTTAAGAGTTTGTGAAGTAAACTTGAAAATGTTATAGGGAGTTGATATTGGTGTGATGGGTTACTTCATAGCAGAAATAGAGTTCAAGAATCCCACCACTGAAGGGAGAGTGTATGTAGCCACCGATGGTCCTCCTATATTGGGTTGGTCTCACCAGTATGACCTGCACATCATTGTGAATCCTAGGGCCATAGAACAAGTGTTGGTTGTTGAGAACAGAGAGTTGGAATCTTTACTAAAAGACTTTGAAAGCATATTTGAGGATAGAATTGTTGAGGTTATAGACTATCAACACAAAGTAGTACTGAGGAAAAATGCTGTCCCAGTGAAACATTCCTTTAGGAAAGTACCATTGGCAACTCAGACAGAGGTTAAATCTACTCTAGATCAAATACTCAAAGATAAAATCATTGAGCATGTGGAAGCAACTCGGTTGGTGTACCCCATCATTATCACAAAGAAAGAAGATTCTTCTTTTTGTTTCTGTGTGGATTTGCGCAGTCTTAACCAAGAAGTGATAATGGACTGTTCTTCTTTGCCAAACATTAATGAGCCAATCTTTCAATTGTCCAACTGGAGCGCCTATCAAGTGAAATTGTATCAAGACACAAAACTTTTGACGGCTTTCATCACCACAGAGGGTGTGTTTCAGTTTAACAGGTTACCATTTGGTCTATTGTCAGCTGCAGGTGTGTTGCAGAGACTAATGACACACTTTTTGTCTGGGATAAACAGTGTTTTTTTTCCTCGAGTCAATATATTAATCTTTGGAGAAGATGTTGCTGATCACAATAGGGGCTGTGCCAAATGTTAAACCGAATTGCCTGGGCATACATGACTCTATGCAAGGACAAGCGCAAATTCCCAGTTAAAGAGGTGGAATATCTGGAGCACTTGATTTCCGGTGATTGTATAAGGCCTAAAATTAACTTGATCAGCGCGGTTGTTAATGCACAAGTTCCCAGTGACAAGGACATGTTGAGATCATTTATGGGTCTCCTGGAATATTATTCAAAGTTTTTGATAGCTTTTGCAGATAAATCAACTCCTTTTAGGATCTGGTAAAAGAAAGGGAAAAGAATTGCATGGGCAAAGGTCCAGCAAATTGCTTTTGAGCGACTTAAAATTGACATTGCACATGCCAAACTTTTGGTTTCGTTCAAGTTTGGCTCAAAAACGATCTTAACTGGTGATGCGAGTTCCAATGGTATTGGGACAGTATTGTCTTAAGTACATGAAAGAACAGAAAATACAGTAGTTTTGGTGCCACGCTTGTTAACTGAGGCTGAAAGAAATTACTTAGTTATTAAGCGTCAGATGTTAGCAGCTGCCTGGGCCACAAAATCATTGTAGTGTTTTCATTTGGGGCGGAAAAGTTGTATTGGGAACTGACCATAAGCCATTGCTACAAGTACTTGGGCTAAATGGCACGACCAGATGTTTGTGTCGCTTGGTGAGACTGGCGGTTAAGTTACAGGAGCATGACTGTGAAGTTGAATATCTGCCAGGTTGGAAAAATAAAGTTGCATACTGTTTGTTTGGGTGCCTGATAAGTCTGCTGATGAGTGCTCTTTTGATTCTGAAGAAGTGGTGCCTGGCATAGAGGATGCTACTGAAGGATTACACGGATGTGTATCCATGAATGAGTGGAAATTTGCAATAGACAATGATGAGGTTCTTGAAGCAGTGAAGGAAATGCTCAGGGGTGAATTGAGAAGGGAAAGCACAGTAATGGATGCAGCTAGATCTTTTCATAAGGTTCTAGAAGAGTTGTCCCTTGAGGCAATGGTTTGATTATGTGGAAGGAAAAATGTGTGCCACCAACACAGTGAGAGAAAAGCTGATAGAGTTAGCCTGAGAAGGACATTTGGGTCAAACCTTCACCATTAAGAGGTCGAAAGAGAGATTTTGGGGGGCAAAAACGGACACTCAAGTAAAGACATGGGTGGATAGATGTGAAGCATGTAAAAATTTGGAAAAGAGATTGCGAGTCAGTTTGGGAGTGGCGAACACAATAAGCATGTTGTTGAGGCAGATCATTTTTGGGAGAAACTTTGTTTGGATTTCATTGGCCGATTTGTGGGCCGTCCGGAGCATGAGAGATGCGCAGCGGTAGTGGTTGATGTTAAGTCTAGGTGGTTAGAAGTGGTATTCATGAATTCCTTCAATACGAAAGCCATCATTTCTGGGATGGGAGAAATATTCAAAAGGGAAGGGATACCTTCTAAATTAATTACAGACAACAGCACACAGTTGACATCCATGGAGATGCAACAGTTTTTGGGTAACTTGGAAATCATACATATATACCACACTACAACCCCCAGAGCAATGCAATGGCCAGGTCGAGAAACTTAACCGTTTGGTGAAAGGCACCATGCAGCTAGCTGATAGAGCTGGATTAGACATGCAGAGGAAGATCAATTATATGTTGTGGGCACACCGCACCACTGTGAATTCTGGCACTGGAAAAACACCTTTGAATTGATAAGTGGCAAACAGCTGTGAATCAAGTTAGTTCTGTCGTGCTTGTGTGAGAATTATTCCAAATTGGTTGAAAAGGTCTAAACTAATTCCAAGGGTCAGAGATTGATTGAAATCAATGATTGGGTGAAGGTGGTATGAGTGGGGGCTTATCCAAATTTCGTGGCCCATATACAGTAAAAGAAGGTGGAGGTAGTTGGGTGAAATTGGAAAGACGATGGTACATGCACTAGACTTCTACAACTAATTTCATATTACATATTAATCCATGCTTTATGATGCTCCTCTTTTAGGGTCACATTCTGCATGAAGTTGGAATGGCTTGAAGGTGACTTTTGATCAGTGTCTACCAACGAAACACAAAGCTCTGGAATTTGGTGTTGTTGTTTTCCTTCTTGTTTCCTTAGGTCTGTTTCCCTACAAGCAACTGCTGGTTGGAGGTACAGCCAGAGAGAAGGATGGGGACTTTGGGACCAACTAGTATTTACAACTATTGCCACATCTGGATTCCTGACATGGAGAGAAGCAACAGTTTGCCATCAGAGCGCAGCCAGTTACCTTTTAACCTACACTGTGTACATAGGTGTGTTTACCAAGGTGCTCTCTAATGAGGCCACACATCTTCAGTTGCAAGAACTTCACTGGTTTCCTTACTTAAATGATTGCTATATATTGCTAAGTTTCTCACACCAATGCCTGGAAAGCCTTCTTTTAGTGGGCTTCGCAATCTGAGGAAATCACATCTGATTCAATCCCAGCAACTGCAGTTCATAAGGATATTAGTTAACTTGTCATAGGCTTCAGATTTGCTCTGTCTGTGAGATTTCTGGTCTTCAATTAAACTATCAATTTTATTCAGACATTCTTTGAAATTGGCTCTGTGGTCCTAGAGCCGTCTGCTTTCCTTACATTGGCCTTTATGACACATATATCAACTCTTGCGATCCTACTTTCGCCTTTGAGTGAGGGGACAGGTTGGGAATGTTCCTTTGTGCTTTTATTATTGCTGTCTTTTATTCAAAGAACCCACTAGAAGCTAATGTTGTCCAGCAATAAAAGTGATACTGATTTTAAGGTGTTCACCTTGCCAATTTTGGCTCTCAGAACTGCTTCTATCAAATAACAAATTCCTGATGCCAGCCCAGTTTCTAGATCCCCTGTTCAAGCAGGGGTCCAATTTCTTTAGCCCCTTTATACCATTACTAAACTAGGGAGCCTGACCTCAGTAAAATGAGTATGTTCGTACATGGGTATTCAGAAGAAAATACCATAATTTCTGCTGCAATACAAAAGCAAGGGGCATATTCTCAAGAACTTGTGATAACCATCGCAAAAGTAACTTGACGCAACTTGGCATATCGCAGTCTATCGCGAGTAAATAACACTGTCTTAACGTCCAATTCCCAACCTGGAAGCACCATGCATGATCACATGCCAAATGACTGCGCAAAAATCAACGCGACTAACCAAAAATGCGAAACACGAACGCCAATAAAAGTTACGATGCTCCAAAGCACGAAACCAAAATCACAGATAACCAGCGAGAGCCCTGCAATACCCAGGCGTCATGTGGGAAAACGCACTATAAAAGCCAAAACAAAAAAAACTAGCCAACACCAATTCAAACTGCATAGCACCATGGATGCACCCGGACTGAGTTCAGAGGAGAAGCCGAACCCCACAAGCCGCATGGAGGACCAACATGGAACTCCATACTCGGGGAAGGGCAAGGAGAAGAGAAAGACAGGGTTCAGTCCGCAAGAAGATCGGATCAACTAGCCAAACATTAAAACAATCCTCCAGTACACTTGCTCAATACCTCAGTATCCTGTTTTACAATTACAATTTATGCACCAACACCCCATTATCCCATTATATAAACAAGAATCACAACAGTACATACAAAATGCCACATTGGAAAAGTATACGAGTGCTGGGCAAGGATAAAACTAATACGTTTTATGTTTGTAAAATACACGAAGAGCGCATTTTAAAACCAAAGAATAAAATCAGTTAATTAAAAATGGCACATATCATATGTTCTTCCGGGCCGCGGTGTTGACTAAATAGGTCGAAAGCGGGGAGTCGTCAGCGGGATCATACGCTACGTGAAGCTTTCCCTCCACCGCGTGTGCCATTGAGGAGAAACTATCATCCTCTGATAGTACAGACCCCAGCAACTTGCTACCTGGGTCTCAATCGGCTTTAAGCCGCAAATATTTTGGAACAATTTTCCTTATATATATTTTTTTATAAAAAAAATTTCACATATTATTCCTCACGGTTGGGTGCACCTTAGTGCGTGCACACCACCGGAGGATCCTTTGGTCCTGACGAAAGCTGAGCGACTTGGGCTCACTGAGCAGAAACATGTCGACCAATTTTGCACTCAGTGGACTAGGTGTCTTTAATTATTGAGACCCACCCTATGTTTCCACTTTAAATTGTTTTTAACCAGTGCTAGTTGGACTTTGAATAAAATAGTTGATTGTCACAACTACGCACTTTTTAATCATTTGCACTCACTTATCACAATTTGGTTTTCTCTGTTTGCACCCTCAACACTCACAACAACCAGCTCCGCTGCAAAACAGGCGTTGTAGCACACTGGAAAGACGCTAGGTCTTTCCAGTGGGAACCCAGTGATGAAGCATGTCACCACTAGGTGGTGAGTGAGGGTTCTTACTTAACCTACGTTTGGTTTTCCTTCACTTTTGTTTTGTTTATTTCTCACCACGTCAAGATTTTCTCTTAGATGTGGTTTCTTGCTCTATCACTCTTCAGTTGTTGATATAATTATTCCTTTAGGGGTAAGAGAGTGATTTGTCATACCCTTACTCTCTCCTTGTTTATTAGACATATCCTAATAGAAACACAATATTTTTGTCAACTTAGACCTGTGAGTTAATATTCAAAAGTGTTTTACGCACACACCACATGGATAATAAAAAGTGTGACACCGCAAATACAATAGGTGTTTGTGTGTTGTATTTCAACAGCCTAAATACCACTGCACAATGCTTTGTCCCCAAATTTCTACATAAATAGGTCAGCCAACGGTGTCTGGATATTCTATAACCCAGGCAGAAAAAGATTACATGCAGCTCCAACTGCTCTACATTGTTACAGGCCGGACAGACTAGGGAGAGAGTGCCTGCCCATTTGTTAGAAAATACCTGCAGCGGGAGGGCCCCATGTCTAAATTGTATATACAGTTTCCTCGCTAGTGTGGGTTGTATGTCATCCAGAGCAAGGTCTGGGATATATTGATCTTTAAATCTCATGAACATAACAGTTAATGTACCTGTTGCTGAGCTCCCCTGAATGTGGTAGAGTTTACCCTCCCTGTAGCTCCTGACCAGGTCCTTCCTAGAGATTTTGGGGCAGGATTCCTCAGGGTTATGCCATTGGCTTGTCCTACCCATATCCAGAAGTGTGTCCCTGACATGGGCTAGCCAGGGTAGTTTCCCAATGCCATGCACGCCCAGAACCTCTTATAGCTCAGTGCTGCCAATTTCAGGGTTACCCTTATGCGATGCCAGAAAGTTAGGGGTCTAAGAGCAATTCATCTGCTAAAGGCCTTACCCCTAGGTCCAGGCGAAGCAGTATAAGGGGGAGCTGAGGGGGAGACCAAATAGCTGCCTGACAAAAGAGTTCTGGGTCTTGATGATATTTCTAAGAGAACAATGCCCCCAGAGTTCAGGCCCGTACCTTGCAACACTCCTAGTTTGCACTTTGTAGATTTCCATGAGCGTCCCAATAGGTTTATGAATGGTGTTCCTAAAAAATTTAGTCAGCCCCCCATTGTCTGTGCTAACTTTAGGCCTATTTTATTGATTTGTTTACACCCTCTTCAGTGGGGTTCCATGCAGGCAGGGATTTGGGCGAGTTGAACTAATTGGATTGAAGACCATATATTTGGTCTTCTGGATGTTAATCTTGAGGCCCCTGCTATTGCAAAAGGCATTGAAGTTGTCAAGGATCCTCTGTATGCCCACAGGAGTTTTTGAGAGCAACAGAGTATCGTCTGCAAACATCATTTTCGGAACTTTGCTATTCCCTATCCTGGGCACAATAATGTCCTTCCCGGCATAGAAAGTCTCAACAAGTGCATTTACAAATAGGTAAAAAAGAGTGGGCGCGAGAACGCAGCCTTGTCTAACCCCCCTGTCAATCACTATGGGTGTGGTAAGTTCTCCATGTTTACCAAACCTGCTTTAGGCATAATTGCCTACATGTAAACACCTCAGCATGTGGCAGAGATAATTTGGGACATCCAAATTACTTAAATCAGCCCACAGTTTATCGCCTGGTACCAAATCAAATGCGGATTTTAGCTCCACAAAGATCAAGTAGAGGCTGCCACCCTCTATAATCACCGTTTTTCAAAACAAGAGTTGGAGCCTGAATATTTGGTCAATAGTTGATGTGTTTTTCCTAAAACCGGCTTGATATGGACTCAAAATGTTATGTTCCTCCATCCAGGTCTAAAGACAGTCCAACAATACCCAGGCAGATATTTTCTGGCTAACATCGATAAGTTAATGGTCTGATGTTGATGGGTAGGAGTGGTGACCCCTTTTTGAGGATCAGCAAGATTTCCGCTCCAGCCTAGGTTGAAGGGATCGCCATTCCTTGCAAAACAGTGTTAAATAAGATCCACAGATAAGGGCCCCAAACGGTTGTCTCAGTGCAAAAATGATCCCCTGGAATCTTATCTAGCCCAGGAGCTATTTACTTATGGCATTGACTATTTCTGCAAGGGTTACCTCAGTTGCCTCAGTGTGAGCATTCTGTGATAGATTGTTGACTGTGGCTATAGCGATGCCATCTACCTCCGTTCTTGAGTAAAGGGCCTTAGAATGTGTCTTCTAAACATTAGCCACAATATTAGGTTTGATGGCCTGCTTCCCTTCACTGCTGCCTGTACTGATGATATTCCAAAAAGCCTTCATATCATGAGTGGATAGGACCCGGCTTTAAAGAATCCCACTTGTCCATCTCCCACATTTTTTTGTCTTTGGTGGTGCTATTGATGGAGCGAGGTGGAAAAGCAAAATTTTGCATACCCCTTGTGAAGTCATACTTCAATAACAGTAACTAGTACTAATGGATTGCCATGCATGACTAACCAACATAGAACAAGAAATGCACCTACACGAATACACGCAGGAAATTAATCTTGCTTATGTTGCAACTATAATCAACTAATTATGTGATTTTGTCATGTTTAAAACTAATGAGCAGCTTTAAGATAATGGAATGCGGCCTAAATGTGCTTTTGTTTATGTGTTTATGGGACAAAACGCGAGGTTAAAGTAAGTATATTGCGTTTAAATGTAGCTAATTGCTAGGTATGCATTAACAGGGAAAACCTTAGTAAGGGGGAGGTAAACAGAAGGGCTAAATGATTTAAATTAACTTTCACTTGTGTTTGTTTCTGTGATAGTTCCCATTTTTGACTTGTGAGGCCTAAAAGAAAATGGAGTCACTCGATTATTGTGGTCACAAAAGAAGTGCGCATGTGTAGAGAAAAGCCGAGTCTGAATGCGAGCTGCTTGTGCCTGGAGTGACTACAATTCAAGGACGGACTGGCCTGGAAGTATAGATGGCTGCCAAAAAGGATGAGCACAATGGTTCTGAACGTGAGAAGATATCATGAAGTTGCTAGTTGAGAACAGGACTAGGCCGAGCATGGCCCAAAACAAAGACCCTTTTAAAATCTAGCTGACGGAAGAAAAAGTAATAATGAGATGACAAAATGATGCTCATCCACCCCAAAATTGTCCAATCAGAACTCGTATTTAGGTTACATTTTTAGATAGATAGAGCTAGTGAAAAAGGTATAAAAAGTGCTGATTTTACTGAAAGAAAACCATCTCTTCGATTTCCTCTGGAGATGCTGTCGGAATGCTGATTTTTCCTGATATGTAAGAACTTGCCTAACGTTGTTTTCTTTTTATAGGGAATTGCACTTTATCTGAGAGTCTAGGGATGTTTGGGAAATAGATGATTAGTTCGGGAACTATCTGTCTTTTGCTAATACTTGATATATAAAATAATGAAATATCTATCATGGAGTTTTTCTTAAATAACTGATGTCAGTTTGTTCTGAATTTAAATCCTTATGTCCAAAGGTCGATTTTTCTGAAATAATTAAATATAATTGAGATGAATAAAACTTAGACATGCTGGAGTTGCTATTAATAAAAATTAGATAAATTTTCATTTTTTACTAGCAGATCCATTGACTTCAATGGTGGTGTGTCTAAATAAATGTTGAATTTATGAAAACCATGGTAAACTCATCTAAACTGCAGGTGTAAATAGTATAAAATATGAAAATCAGTTTTATATACTCCACTATGATACACAGAGGCTCTTCTCTGAATTTCACTGATCCTTGAAGTAGAGTGTAAGTAGATATTGAATGATCGACAGTGTTATGGGCCCACTGATTGAGAATATGTTAGAAAATATACTTCAGGGAAAAGTGATATAGTTTTAGAAAATATTTCCTGAGGAGCGCTGCATCACTATCTCTGTATAATGCCCTCTTTTTTCTGATTAAGAGTTTATCTTTGGTTTTAATTGCATCTAGCCAAGCTAGCTAAGCCATCAGACAACTGTTAGTGAACCAGGAGTGCTAGGTCTTTTTTTGCCCACTTGAGCAATTAGATGGAAAGAATATATCGGCCACAGTGGATTCAGCACTTCATGGGTTTCAGTGATACTCGTAAGAGAAGTGAGAAAGCCAGCACTGGAGAAGACTGTTCCATTGCCAATGTAAACGGGATGACAGCTTCGTATAAGGAGGCCAGCCTATCACAGGATTAGTGTATGGCTGACCACTGAACTCTTCTTCTGGTGTTCGTAAGAGTGAGTCTGTCATCTGGCTGTGTTTTGAGCCAGATGCTACCTCAAAGACCGGCAGCTCCATTTCCATAACCACATCAGTCACCCTGTATCACATCATGGTGTCTACTAGGAAGTAATCTAGAATAGAAGAGTGTCCTATTCTATTGAAAGTGTGGTTCCCTGGTGAATATGATTTTGTTCAGCCATTACATACCCTTAGGGAGTGGTTTAGGGTGAGGAAGTTAATCTGAAGCGCCAGCGGAGTCCAGGCCCTGGTTGGTGAAATATTTGGTTCAGGAATTTCCCAGTGCAAATCTTCTTTGCTAGGGATCTCTCCGTTAAGACAATTCAAGGGCTCGAACTGGCAGTAAAAGTCGCCAATAAATAACCAACCACAAATTGTTGGGAATGGTGGATATAAGAACAGACAGTTGGTCAATGGTCGGTAATTCTTGGCTTTTACTTACGGGCATGGAATAGACATTAACCAGAGCGATTCTGGCCCTTGAAGTTAATGTAAGAAGAATGCATTGGATGTCATTTGAGGAGAAATCCAGCTGCTTGGTTATGAAGCCCAAATGAGAGCCTACCCATATACAGAGACCACCCATTGGCCTACCCTTGCCCCTGGTGATGGCGGTTATTCTAAATTAGACAAAACCCAACCGCTGGATGTCATCCCTAGCCCTAGTTTCCTGAAACTTGCAGAAATCAAAATTACCTATAAATACCCCACAATCAGGGTTATTCTATTCTATAGTTTGGTAGAGCGCAGACAGCTGCCCCAGCAATGAGGCGTCCCGGCGCTAAGAACCAAGATCCTGGCCTGAGCGGAAAGGATGAGAGGGACGATTACGGGAGAGGGAATAGATAGGTTTTTACTGCTTTCCGGAACGCCGGTAGGCTTTCTATGGAGCGAATGTGTTGCGGCAGATCATTCCAAAGTTTGGCTCCAAGAAACCTGAACGAGCGGCCGCCCATGCGGCAAAGTTTTATGCGCGGGACGCATAAAAGATTTTGGTTAGAAGATCTTAGGTTCCGTGACGGCGCATAGGGGGTGAGAAGTGGTCGAAGCAGAGGGGGGGTATCGAGTTTGAGGATTTTGAAAGTCATGATGAGGGTCTTGAATTTGATTCTGGAATCAACGGGTAGCCAGTGTAGTTTTTTGATGGTCGCTCTGGCTGAGCACCTGCGGGGGAGGCCCACCAGAGTTCTGGCCGCAGAGTTTTGCACTCGTTGGAGTCGTGCAACCTCACTTTTGTTGGCACCAAGAAGGAGTACATTGGCGTAGTCAAGACGCGAGAGGATGGTGGCTTGAATAATAAGTTGGCGGGTTTTGGCGTCGAAAAAGCCAAGTATGTGGCTAAGGCTCCTCAGCAGGCCAATACAGATGCCAGCCACTTTTTTGGTGTGGGCCTGAAAGTTGAGTGAGGCATCCATCCAAACGCCTAGATTTTTCACTAGGGATTTGGGAGAGGGGATGGTGCCTAGGGAGGACGGCCACCAGTGCTCATTCCAGAGGCTGGTGTTTTTGCCAAGGAGTAGCACCTCTGTTTTACCGGCATTGAGTTGTAGACAGTTCATTGTCATCCATTGGGCAACCGCGGAGAGGCCGTTTCTGAAGCTAGAGGAAGCGTTGGAAGGACCTTCTGAAAGAGCGATGGCCAGCTGTTATCAAATTTATTTCAAAGTCCCGCAACATTCCATGATAGAGCCCTCAGCTTGGTTAGTTCTATGTGTTTGGCTGGGGTGGGAGTTGGAATATCTGCGTTGGATGGCCTAATTTCTCTCTGTAAATGTAAATGTAAATTGATACTTGTATAGCGCACTATTCACCCGCAAGGGTCTCAAGGCGCTTGTACGAATACCGCTGTGAAACCCATCCTGGCTTTCCCTGTGAGGCGTCCACTCCTGGGCACCCCCAAGGTGGAGGCCAGGTATCCTTAGCGTTGTGAGGGCCGTTGGCTGCTTACACTTTTTGCTGAGGGTCTAAATGAGACATCATCACTGACTGCTGTGTGCACTAGGTAATTTGGGTCCCTATTAATCCCTAAAACATTAGCCTGCACCGTGGTTTGCAGCGATCCCCTGGGTGGGCTTATTAAAATATCATCAGTGATACAAGTGTGTACACAAGCGTGTAAGCAGTGCACACTGCACTGCTTACACACTTGTCCCAGACCGGTTGTGTTGTGTCTGGGTGCTCCCATGCTCCACCAGCCCCCATCCCCAATATAGTACTTGAGTAGGGGGGCTCCCTGATTGAGAAGTCCCTCACCTGGGGTTCCTCCTCATAAGTGATTTACTGTTCTGAATGATTCAATAGTTTGAGTCAATGAACCTCTTCTAGGTCCCCAAAATCCGTTCACTATGGGTATGTTGTACATCAGGGGTCTGGGGGTTTGGTACCACTGTCTCCTTTGCTGATGGTTTTGGTCCCTCTGCACCTGCCCATGAATAGCATGCTGTTCTAGTTGCTGGCACTTGACAGGGGCTGTAAAAGTACCCTTTGGGATTCATTCATAAGATAAAGTGTAGTAAGCCACTCAACAGCAAGGTATGAAAAGTGTGGTTTATTTGATAAAAGACTACACAGCTGATCATCTGCTAAGTACATCCATCTCCACAGTCAGTTGGTTAAGCACGTTGAAGCTTAACAGTCTAAGTGGAACCTGATCTAATGACATCACAGACTTGATGACAGCAGCAGCCATGAGAGAGGATCAACACAGTATGCAACATAGGATATAACATACCTCCTTTCCTTCAAACCAAAGTAAAACACAAAAGAAATAAAATACATAAAATGAGGCTTAAAAAATTCAATAGTATACAATTTTAATCACGAAACCTGTGGGGAGTAACATGAGCCCTCGAACTCTTTCTACGTTGTCCAAAAGAATGGCTAATAGAATCTTCCTGTCTATTCCAACTTGGAACATTAGGAATGGAACAAGACCTTGACTTGACCAACTTGGATAAGTTCCACCACCCTCAACTTGAACAGCATTGTTACAAATTCTAATAACTTTTACAGGTTCACCAAATTTACATTTTCCTTTCTTGGTGTGTACAGAATTCCTAATGCGAACAAATTCACCAATAGAAAGAGGAACAATCTTGACACTTTTTTTGTCAAACCATTTTTTCTCTTTTTCCTGATCAATGTAAGAATTGGTTTTAACCTTTTCCATGAGAGATTCAACATTTGTCAGAGTATCTATCCATTTCCCCATCCATCCTGGTCGAAAGCTAGTGTTAGCCTTTCTTCCCCTTAATACATCAAAAGGAGAAAATTTAGTGGATGAATGAGGCATGGTTCTACACAACCACATCATACTTTCAAGTGAGCTATAAACATCATGTCTACCGTTCACAGCCCACTTCACAAACTCACCCACAACTCTATTCATTCTCTCCACAAGACCATTTGTCTGTGGGTGATATAAAGAGTTTCTGAGAAGTTTAATACCATTTGAATTAATAAAAAACTGAAATTCTTCACTTAAAAATTGAGTTCCATTGTCAGAAACCAGAAACTGTGAAAACCCTTCCCTCAAAAATATATCTTTAAGAATCTTGACAACAGTGTAAGAACAGGCCTCTTTGACCACCTTAATCTCTGGCTATTTAGATGTATAATCCATCAAAACCAAAATGTACTTCATTCCTCAAGGTAAAATCTCATACGGCCCCATTATGTCAATACCTACTTTGACCCATGGACCAGACGGACATTCAATAAGAGATAAAGGTGGTGTAACAACCTTAAATGTTTTTTCTGATGAGCAGCACACAGGGCACATTTAAACTGTCATGCTGATCTCATTATCCATGTTGGGCCACCAGAAATCTTGAAGGACACGCCGTTTAGTGAGGGTGATGCCCAAATGCCCCTCATGCACCTCTTTGATAATTGTAGGCCTAAAGGAATGTGGTGGGATAAGTTTATCACATCTCATTAGTAAACCATCTTCCACACTTATTTCTGACTCAACTTTCCAATATGGTTGAAGTATGATAGGCAAAGATTTCTCTTTTGGCCACCCATTTTTGACAAACATGGATACTTGTTGTAGGAGACTATCTCCTAAAAGAGCTGTTCTCCAATCTGTTTCAGTACTAACTGCAAGAACAGAAATATCCAGAGAAGCAACAAAACAATCTTCAGTATCTTCATCATTTGAATCTTGAAAACAGGTCCCTTCACTAAACCCACTGCTCTGAGGAAAACGTGACAAAAAGTCAGCTCTTGTGTTTTTCTCCCAGCGATATGTGAAACTTCAAACTGATATTGAAGAAGTTTACTGACCAATCTGGTAATCCTTGGTGTACAGCATTTACTAGGACCAGAAGACAATATTGATACAAGTGGCTTATGATCGGTGATCAAATTGAAAGGTCTTCCTCATACATATGGCCGATATTTATCAATGGCCCATAAACAAGCAAGAAACTCTTTCTCAATTACTGAGTACTGGACTTCTGCACTCCTAAGCACCCTTGAGGCAAAGGCAACTGTATTTTCCTGACTACCATTCTGTTGTGTGAAAATAGCCCTTAGACCAACTTGACTGGCATCTACCGTTATACAGCAAGGCAAGTCAGGGTCAAAAGGAGTAAGAGCATCACTTTCTTTCAAGGAAATCTTAACATCTTTAAAAGCTTGATCACACTCTACACGCCACATAAATTTAGATGAGCACTTGAGTAAATTGCTGATAGGCCTAACCATTGATGCATAATTAGGAATAAATCTTGAGTGATATTCCAAAAGACCTAATAAAGATTTGACACCAGTTTTGTCTTTGGGTACAGGGGCATTTAAATGGCATCAACAAGACCTTGTCTGGGTTTAATTCCTTCATGTGACAGTAGATAACCAAGATATTCAATTTCTTTATACATGAACTTACATTTCTCAGTTTTGAGTACGACACCACTTTTCTTGAAAATCTCAAGAACATTTCTAGTAATGACATCATGTGAATCATTGTCTTTTGCATAAATAAGAACATCGTCCTGAAAAACAAGGACTCCCTCTACACCCATTCAACATGTTCTGCATCACCCTCTGGAACACTGACGCAGCGGAGGCTAACCCAAAAGGCATCCTCTGATAACGAAATGTTCCAAGAGGGGACAAGAATGCTGTAAGAGAACAAGAGTCAGGGTGCAGTTCTATCTGATGGTAGGCGCTAGCCAAGTCTAACTTTAAAAACACATGTGCACCTTTTAAACTGGTGAATAGATCAGTAATTCTGGGCAAGGAGTGAGAATCAACCCAGATCTCCTTGTTGAGAGATCTGAGATCCACACAGACACGCAACTGACCATCACGTTTTCGTGCGACAACGAGGGGAGACAACCATAGCGAGGATTCAGTCGGTTCAATGATACCCTTGTCGCATAATTTTAACAGCTCCTTTTTGAGGTCTTCCCTGATGCTGAAAGGAACACCTCTGAGTTTGTGCTTAACAGGGACAGCACCATCCCTAACAATAATTTTGTGTTTGAAACCTGAAATTTTTCCCAGACCATCACCGAAAACAGAAGGAAATTCAGTTTTCGATTTAGTACACTCCTCTTCACAAGTAACTAACATGACTTGTTCTTTTGCTCCTGGTTTTAATATCATCCCAAAAAGACCCTGGTGAAAACACCCAAAAATGTTGAGACCCTTGACTGCTACGTACATTTTGCCCCTGATTCTCCTCCCTTTGAATACAAGAAAATCTTCAATAAAACCCAGTAGTTCAATTTTCCGTCCCTTATAGGAGACGGGTGATCGATCAGGGGGAAACAGCTCCCTCTCACCCCAAGTTTCATTAAATAATTTCTGAGTTATCATGGTGATCCCAGCGCCAGAATCTACCAGAAATTGGAGCTTCTTATCACCAACAAGGATATCGACGATAGGATCAACACATAATGAAAGATTGCCAGTAAGAAGTATAGATGTGTCATCAGTTAAAACCTCATCATGAACAACTGAATCAATTTCTCCATCTGAATCACCGTCAGATTCTGTGACACAAGCTAGCGGTTTATTCTGAAACTTTTTTTGAGACAAACTGTAGCAAAGTGCCCCATTTTCTTGCAATAGTTGCACATAGAATTAAGAGCAGGACATTTTGAACCCTTGGCATGAGAAGAACTACCACTGCGTTGACAAACATTACTGGGTATAGCTATGTCAGATTTGATTTTAGTGGAATTATTGCTAAACTTCTTAGAAGATTTATTCTTGGATTTCTTAGAAGAACCAATAAAATTTACATTTTCCACTGGTTTATCTTTGAGTTCTTTAAGGGAGACTTGAAAGGTCCCAATACTTTTGGCATCCTTAAAAGTTTCATCGAGTGAAGGGTTATCCATAGAAAGTAATTTTTGTCTAATTTGTTTGTCTTTGCAGTGACAAACAAATTGATCACGAATAAATTGTTCAGTGAAATTATCAAAAACACACACTGAAGCAAACCTTCTGAGAATGGAGATATATGCATCAACATCCTCATTCTCAGATTGCTTCCTCTTGAAAAACTTGTGCCTGAGTACTATTAGACTTGGTTGCTTGTCAAAACGTAATTTAAGTTTGCTACAGTAATTTGATAATCATCTAACACTTCACCATTATCAGCTAAGTCAGGTAGATGTTTAAATATTGATCTTTATGTTCAACCCCTAAGCACGACCTAGGAGCAAACGGAATCACTGCTCGATGTTCTGAGCTAATTTGTGTGCCAAAACAAACACAGACAACGTGAGACGCTGAAGAGAATCGGTTACCTGGTCAGGGGACGAAGCTGACGCCCCTCCCCCCCCTCCAATGACTCTTCGGATGGCTGACCCCTCACGAAGCGGAGCACCGGCTGCGGAGCAATCACGGAGAACCATCTTTCCTCGGATGTAAACGAGCCGGAGGACCTCGAGGAGGGATCGGAGGCGGCTCCCATGCCTGTAAACTCGGACGGACCATCGAGGAAGGCGGAGCTACGTGACCGCGCGGACCGACAGACAAGGTAGGAGCGCCGGCACCCCCAGCGTGGCCCCACCAGCCGATAACGCCCTAAGACGGCAGCTCCCCAAGACAAAGCAGAGGGACATCGGAGATACCGCAATTTGAGGAGGTACGAGAAGCGGCTCGCCTGTCCTTAAAATGGCGGCCGCATAGGACTAAGTTAAGTCACACGAACAACTCGATCTCGCCAATCAGAAACCTCAAGGCACTGACATAGAAATAGGACTAGCAGCGTGAGCAGAGGAAGGAAGACAGTCCTGTCCCTTCAAAATAGACACGGAAAAGGGACCAACTAATCTTGAACTGAAACTGAAATAGGACTGACGCTGGGAGCAAGAAAAAGGAGACCTCCTAGAACCCACCTATGTAAGAATGTAATCGGAGATGGGACCAAGAGTAGCAAATGAAAGGAGATCTGCCAAAACCCTCCCAATTGCTACAGAACACTGATATAAGGGCTAATCAAGTTAATGAGTACTAAGAGAGAAAGGATCACGGGCTAATTAAATTAATGAGTACTAAGAGAGAAAGGATCAAGGAAATAAAAGGAACTAACCAATCCCCAGAAGAATAAATGGAAAGAAAGAAAGGACCAATGGAAATAAAAGGAACTAACCAATCCCCAGAAGAATAAGTGGAAAGAAAGAAAGGACCAAGGAAAGAAAAAGGGACCAAACAGTATCAAGGGAAAAGAGAAAAATATTAACTTCAAAGAACTGATTAGAATAAAGTAATATTAACTTCAATGAACTGATTAGAATAAAGTAGCATCACTAATGAGGACCAATCGAACCTGAAGATCCAATATAAATAATTGGCTGGAAGTCACTCACACCTCCCACATGCCTACAAAGATTTAACAATAAGAGTAGACTATACCGTTAAGGAAACTATACTTTACATCTGGAAACCATAGTACTGAGTCTCTTGATTTCTAGATCCCCTGGATACACCAGCTAGGAACTACTCAGTGCAAAAGTGTCAATAAGCTCCTACAGACCCGCATTGTGGAGCGAACATGGATGGAAGATACCAAGGATCGCATGGATTCAACGCAAAGAGCATAGATTATCCTGCAAATTTATCCAAAAATGCTGCCAAAAAATTCAAACACAACACCTTGAGAAAAAATCCGGACATGCTGTTCTCTGACCCATACTATGATATAGTCAAAGGCAGCATGATGAACGACCTCATATTCTACACTGACAAAACAGCTAAATGGCGCAACGTCCTGACAGAAATGCTGTTCACCAAAACTATAAAAAACATACCATATGGCACAAAAATAACGACCTCATTAACTAAAAGAAGTAATACAGATTTATGCATTACCATGTATAAAACAGGAACTGTGCTGATACAAGCAACCAACAGAGAACTTGAGAAATTTGAGATAGCCTTCCAAAACTTAAAGGAACGCATAGAAGGACCAAGCCACCAACAAAACGCGACATTACCGGATGCCACACTTGGAAGCAACGATCCCACTACTAGAGACACCATTCTAACGGAAGGCCAGAACAACCAAATTGGTAACACCGGAGATTTAACCGAAAACGCGATGATAATACCAGAGAATGAGATAGTAATGACAGCGCTGTCCACTAATCCTCGAAATAAAGAGAAGAACCAGACCCTAAGGAAAGAGCCGCTGCCGCTAATGCACAACTCCAACGCGCCTGAATTAGATTGTACCCCAGCTACAAGTGAGTCCCGCTACGAAGTTATCGAAAGATCTAGCGTAGATGATATGACAAGTGAGTCCCGCTACGAAGTTATCGAAAGATTTAACGTAGATGATATGGACCCACTCCATCCTCCCTCGAAGATGAGACTTGAGCCCCAGAGACCCTCATCCACAAAAACACCCCTTACACCCCAGAACATTAGAATTAATGTGGACATCTCTCATAGAACATCTTATAGAACCAGAACTCAAAACCAAATCAAGATTACTAAGAAAAGATCTGTGACAAACAGACCAGATTACCCACGAAGAAGGGCAAACTCCACTACCAATCCAGCTAGGGCTATCTCACATGCAAAATCATCCCGAACACAGAAACAACTCAAGGAACTTCAGAAAAACGTAGATAACCTGACACAAAACTCGATGGAAATCTCACAGACAATTGGAAAAATCTGGGAGATGGCGATAAATACGCACACCAAGGTCTCACACATCCAGAATCTGATACTCAGACCCAACAGACCTAACAGAACCAAGCCTGTGTCTAATGAAGAAGCTCTGACTTTGCTCCGATCTTATGAACAACCTGCCCGGAGTAGGGAGAAGAATATCATAGTAGTACCCACTGATCCCAATAGAAAGTCCAGAAAGAATGACAGGAAAGCAATGCACCAAAATTTAAAACAAATTCAGTTAGCCGCACCCGAATCCGATAAGGGAAAATGCGTAAAATCTCAGAAACCCCTGAAGTGTCTACTACTTAACTGTCGTTCGGCAACGAAACATGCATCAGACATAGCTGCCATCATCATTAATAAGGAGATTGACTTGGCCATCCTCACGGAAACATGGCTCAATGAATCATCATCTCCTACCATGGACCTCTTAATACCACCACAATATAACATCGTCAGGTTGGACAGACCAAGGAATGTAGGAGGTGGCATAGCTTGCATTCACCGCTCAGAGATCGAGGTCTGCCAATTCCAATCAGACCCACTAGACTCTTGCGAATATCTTGGTATCAATGTAAGATCACCAAATAATCAAAGCTGCATCTTGCACGCATTCTATCATCCACCAGGAGAGAATGCAAAGTTCACAGAGCAATTGATGGAGATCATAACGACCAACTCTAACTCGGATGCCAACAACATATTCCTAGGCGACTTCAACCTCCACTGGGATGACGGCAATGACAAACTGGTCAACTCGCTTAAAGACTTCCTCAGTGAGCTAAAACTTATACAAGCATGCAACCAGCCCACTCACTCACAAGGAGCGACTTTAGACTGGATTATTGCAAGAAAAGATGAGGCATCAATCCTCACTATAGACCCATGTGACTGGTCTGACCACCACGTCATAACATTTGAGATACCGACAATGAAAAAGGGTAGGACCGTGCAACCACGCAAGCTCAAGAAACTGATCCGAGACACAAAAGAGGCTAATATTGAACTACTGGTCGAAAGGTGTGAGAAAGATCTGAAACCACCTTGCACTAAGAAAAATGTAAACGAGCTGACGGATCACTATACAACCGCGATTGGTAACATTGTCAATGACACCATGCCCCAAAAAATGAAAAAGATCTCAGAGAAACCAAAAAATCCTTGGTTTAATGAGTCATTGAATGAGGACAGGCGCAAACTGAGAATGGCCGAAAGGAAATGGAGACAACATCCCTCCTCCCCGGAGCTGAAAGCCCTCAGGAAAACTAGAAGTGAATACAATAAAAAGATAATCAACTCCAAAAAAGAATTTATCCGATCGGAATTGGACAGTGCCACAAACAGACCTCGAAAACTCTTCGAGATTTTAAAACTACAGTCAAACAAACTAGCCAAAACAGTTCAAGAGAAGACAAAAACTCCCATAAGCTGTGAGGAATTTTCCATATTCTTCACGGAAAAATCCAAATTACTAGAGGTTGAACTCTCAAATGCAGCAACAAACCTCATGACCCTTCCCCCACCTAAAAATGAGGCCAATGTCGAAACAGAAGATCACCAAACAAAAAATATGGCAAAATGGGATACATTTGAATTATATGACCAGAGAACGATCGCCAAAACGCTGGCGGAACTCAGATCGAACAACCACTATCAAGACCCTCTACCGGGAAAGTGTGTAAGAAAAATCAGCCACACTCTAGTCCCGATCTGGACCGAGATAATAAATGCCTCACTTGCACAAGGAACCCTCCCGGACTGCCTAAAAACAGGGCAGGTAGTGCCCATCATCAAAAAACCGACAGCTGATGCAACAGACCCGAACAACTATCGACCAGTGACTACTGGCCAAACTCATTGAAAAATGCGTACAGGGCCAACTAAGTCAACATATCGCAAAATTCTCACTACTTGATGACTGCCAATCAGGATTCAGAACAGGACACAGTACTGAGACTGCGATCCTGCATATTGTCGATGACGCCCTACAAGCCTTAGACCGAAATCAATCATGCCTACTAATCCTCCTAGACCTGTCATCAGCATTTGACACGGTAAACCATGAAGTGCTAATGACCAGGCTACAAAACAGGATGGGATTGTCCGGAAATGTGCTGAAATGGTTCAACTCCTTCCTACAAAACAGGACTCAGCGATTCTTGGTGAATCAAGCAATCTCTTCCCCGAGCCCCAATGCAATCGGGGTCCCACAAGGCTCAACGCTATCCCCAGATCTATTCAACTTGTATGTAGAACCTCTCACGGAGCTTCTTCAACAATCACAGATATCCTATCACATGTATGCTGACGACACACAATTATACATAAAGATCGCCTCCCTTGAGGACATTGACCTAATGAACAAAACACTAAAGAGAGCTCTGCAATGGTTAACAATGAACCATCTGAAACTAAACGCCCAGAAAACAGAATTCCTGCTAATTTCACCGACAAGGAGCCAACCTGATGTTAAGGAATGGACTAAATTGGTAACGGCGTTAAATTGCGCCCCGACACTAGTTAACTCAGCCAAGTCACTAGGAATTACCCTTGATGAAAACCTTGACATGAAAGACCATATTAATTCAATGGCCAAGAGCGCCCGCTTCCACTTAAATTACTTAAGAAAACTGAAACCCTTTATCTCAGAGTCAGATCTAAAACTGGCTATCCAATCACTAGTTATCTCGAGGATCGAATACGGCTGCACCACACTAGCGGGCCTACCAAAAACATCCACAGCACCACTAAAAGCCTGCCCCAACGCAGCGACAAGACTCATCACGGGAACGAAGAAATTCGATCATATATCTCCGCACCTGAAAGCACTAAACTGGCTTCCCTATGAAGCCAGAATCCAAATGAAGATGGCCTGTATTACACATAAAGCGGTTCATTACAACACGCCTTTATACCTAGCCAAAAAACTCAAGCTATCAGGAGGTAACAGAACAACTAGAAGCGCAAAAGAGTTGCTATTGCGACCAGCCTTTTTCCACAAGAAAAAGACTTACAACAGAGCATTCTCTGGAGCTGCCCCCAGAATCTGGAACTCTCTCCCGCCAAGCATCAGGAAGATTCAAAATACAGTATCATTCAATAGAGAACTTAAGAGCCACTTGATGAGTAAATACCCTACATAGAGAGACCTACGGATTACTGAGACGAGCATTCACGCTACCAGAGGATTGTTCGCTTCATGAATGTTGGAAGAGCAACTCCTGACATCTGACTGTGTCCAGGTTCAAGCCGAGGCTAGACACATATTGCTACCTCATAGACTTGTAAACTGATAACTTTATCTCACTGAAAAAAAAAAAAAAAAAAAAAAACTATAAAACCTCTACCTCACCTGATTTATAATCTATCCTAACCTGTTATGCACTGGAAAACCTTATAACTCTACCTCACCGAACTTGGTTCGAGACCAATGCTAATTGCACAGACATTAAGAACGTATATATCTAATCACGTCCATTCATTATATTGCCTTCTACCTCATATATATGTTGTTGTTATTATTGCTACTATAATGTCTATTTGCTATTCTTTCCTTGTTAAGCGCTCTGATACCCACGGGTCTTGTACGCGCTATATAAAACTCTATAAATAAATAAAAATAAATAAATCTTTCCTCATACCCAAGAGAATGTAATAATACAATTATTTTCCTTTCTGGACGATATCTTAAAGCTCCAATAGCACCTAGATAAGTCTCAAAAGCGTCGAACCAAATATCCCACTTAACAGGTGGTTCTCCTGGAGTTTCTAGAAACGAAGGAGGAGCATTAATTGACTGCATAGTTGACATGCTAGTGAGTGAAGAAAATGTAAAGTTATAATTGAAATTTTGCAAATAGCACTCCTACAATAAGAGAGCCAATATACAAATTTTGAATCCTGGTATTGAAATTTCTCAAACTAATGTGAAGAACTGAGAATATAATAGTGTTTACTACTGTGATAGGTGTCAAGATAGAAATTGGTGCGTGAATCACTGTGTTGAGCCTAGAAAATAAACAAAGTTAGAATTGACTAAAATTGTTGAGCATATTAGAGGAAACCAATTAAAATGTTTGGATAAGTTCAATACAGATGAATTCCAACATCAAAAACACAGTAAAATAGTGTGTGAATCACTGGGATCCACGTCGAAATAAAGATGTTGATAGATAATAAAGAAATGTTTGAACTTTGCAAATCCGATCCGCCATAAAGTTGAATTGTTGAACAACAACAGAAAAAACTGCTGGCATCAAAATCCAAACCAAAGAAAACAGTACAAATATACTTCTTAAGTTTAAAATCGAGGATTTTAAAGTTTAGTTGAGGCTGGTAACTATGGAGACAAGTGCTTGTCAAAGTCGATTGAAATCAAAAAGACGCACTTGTCAGCGTTGTAGTTGAAGATCACATGAAAAATGTAATGAGGTTGGCAGCGTTGTGGTTGGCAAATCGTGAATAAAATTGAGAAGAACGATATCAGCACAGTTAGCACAGATGAATGTGTGAGACAGCTCTTGCAGTACTGGAGCATCACACTCTGACGTGGTTGGCAGTATAATGGTTGGCAGAATGTGTGAAATAAAAGGGTAATTGACGTAAGCACAATAAATTCAGTTCGAGGTAACTCTTGTGGTGCTACGTGAGACTCACTCTAACTAATAGGTCCAGTAACCAAGTTCAGTTGAAGTGTAAGCGAAATCTCGTGGTGATGCACAAGGAAGCTCTTGTGGTGATGCGCGAGGTAGCTCTCGCAGTGATGGGCAGCGAAATCTTGCGGTGATGCGCGAGGAAGCTCTCGCGGTGATGCGCTGCAGGGAAGACAACCGCTTGAGGAGAAGCGCTCGCCAGAGATGCAACTCCAGAAAGAAGTAAAAGTGGATGAAATAAATAAAATTCACCCACCAGTGTTTCAAGAGGCTTGTGCTGTACCTGAGCAGAGCTCCGGTTACTCCGACAGCTGAAAAAGAGCGAAGACGGTGGTTGAAGAGATCTGTGCTGAAATAGAAGGATGGCTCCAGTTCCGATAGCTGCAGAGGCTCCAAATGAAAATAGGTAAGAGCGAAAGCAACTGCTATAGGACCCTCCGGATGAAAATGCTGTATTTGAAAGTCTGTTCCAAAAACTCCGACTGCTACACTTGTTTGTTTTTTTTAATTTTTTTTTTTATGCAAGGAACAAACAGGGTACAGCAACTATAGATTACTACATAGCTTAGGCCCCACAAATGATTAAAATAAAGACATTTAAGCAATACAATACAATATGAAATGACAAAGTATTCCTACGAGTACACAAAAGAAAGAAAAAAAAAAGCAAGGAGGAAATAAAGAAGCATGAGCAATATATCAGCAGTTTCGTCCAACATTCATCTACTGAAAGGGGAAGAAAGGCAGACAGGGGTATCAAAAAATAATAACACCAATTACAGACCTTTCATTATATCCATTCGGTAATAGGGTTCCAAATTTTTAACCCTGTACTTTGTTTACGAGTACTCTTAATTTGATGAATTGCGACCTCAAGATTATACATAAATAATAACTGAGATCTCCACCCCAAAAATGAAGGGATGTCAGGGGAGATCCACTCCCTGGAGATACACCCCCGTAAGACGGCCATACAAATAAAAAGAAAAGAGGCCCGGTCCTTCGGTGTAGTTACACATGTGGAGTCAGTCCCAAACAGCACCATCTCAGCATTTATACCTATGGGTGGGCCTAATATTTCCAACAAGAACTTTTGTATGGTGATCAGTAAGGGACCAAGTTTACCACAAGAAAAAAACATATGTTGAGCATCAACCGCAAAGCAGCCGCATCTACTACAGCTGTCTCCTGGCCCAGTACTCCATTTGGATACTTTCCTGGGGGAATAGTACAGGTCATGTGAAACCATGTAATGTTGGGCCAACATCTTACCTGATATCAGCACCTCTTTAGCCAAACAAATAGAAGAATAAAGATTAATGGTTATTATGTTTAATTTAATTCTCCATCTCTCCTGACACTGATCCAGATCCTCTGGAAGTAGCTGAATCAGACAGGAATAAAAGAAGCCAATTGGGAGTCCCTTTCCCATCCCTTCCAATAGCGGAAGTTGTTTAAACCGAGTTTCATATTGCCCCAGCCGCATATAATAACTGCGGATCTGGAGAAATTAAATTTTTTTTTGTGTACTCCATATTTACATTGTAGCTCGTAGAAAAGTAATGGCTGGAGGTTATAAAACATGTCTCCTAGATTATTTATACCCAAGTGATGCCATTTCCGGGTTGTTACATCACGAAAAATATTGGGTAAAATTTCAGCAGCCTAAAACGGGGTATATCAGTTTATTTGAGGAAGTCCTATATATCGCCTGATTTGCCTCCACACAGAGAATGCGGCAATCAGCACCTTAAACTTGTTTTTTTTATAGTAACTAGGCTTCAATACTTTCAAGAGGCAGCCTTTGGCCTTTTCACCAATAAAGAATTCATAGACTGTGGGTGTATGACACTGCAATAAACCACATTTTTTCCCAATAACTAAAGGAGAAATAAATTGCAGAACAGATGCCCAATAATAGAATACGAAATAAGGTATACCCCCACCCACCCTTGGATCTGGGAAGTGCCATTTTTTTGACTGCCCTTCTATTTCGTTTATACCCCCAAAGAAATCTTGACGAGACATTTTCAAGTTTTTTCAGACAAGATAAAGAAAATTCTAATGGTACGGATCGAAATAAATAAAGAAACTTAGGAAGAACCAGCATTTTTAAAACGTTTGCTCTTCGATATAGAGATAGATGCAAGTGATTGAGGTGCTCTAACGTAGACTTGACTCCCTCCAAGACTGGATTGAAGTTGATCTCAGGAATCCTACTAATAGGTGAAGTAATTTTTATACCTAGATATGTGGCCTCAGTGACCACAGTTATATTCCTTGGGACATCATCCCCTACGTATAATACCTGAATTGTATTTATATTAAGCTTGTATCCCGCGAAATGGCCAAACTGTTTAGCCAAGATTTCTACTGTCGAAAGAGCAGGCACCAAATCTGTAGTTAAAATCACAATGTTGTCCGCGTAAGCGAGAGCTCTATACTCCATCATGTTTATACTAACAGGTTTGATCTGAACTGATTCCGTAAATTTAACCAAGAAAAAATCAATGTATAATGCAAATAATAAAGGAGACATGGGACAGCCTTGTCTAGTACCACGAAAAATAGGAAATGGGTACATTTCTTTACATGCTAAACGAATAGAGGCTTTAGGGGCTAAATACAGCGTCTTAATTGCCAGAAGCATACGTAGTCCAACACCCTTTAGACGTAGCACCTCCCATATATAAGGCCAAGCGACCCTGTCGAATGTCTTTTCGACATCCAACGGGGTCACGCCTATGGGTGTTTTAGTCACCTCTGCCCAGTCCATCAAAGAAATAACACGCCTCACGTGATCTGTTGTATCACGGCCGGGTATAAACCCGTGCTGAAAGGAAGAAACTACTGAGGAAATCATAGAGGAGAGCCTAGTAGCTAAGATTTTAGAATACAGCTTACTGTCTGCATTTATTAGAGATATTGCCCTGGAAGATGAAGGCAAGAGGCCGGATTTATCTTTCTTTAAAGACACAGTTATTATAGACTTGTGCCAAGAGGCCGGGGGTGACGCAGCTTGTGCCCTGACACATACTTCAAGCATATATTTCTTTATAATAGGGAGAAAGGTTCAAAAAAATTCCAGCGGGATCCATCAGGACCTACTGCTTTTCCTAAGGCTAAAGATGATATTGCCTGGTCTAATTCCTGCTCTGTGTACTCCAGCTCTAAGACTTACCTCTGTGTATCAGCAAATTTGGAGAACTCTTGATTGCCCAAAAAAGCAGCTACTTCGTCTTCTGTAGCAGAAGAGTCCTCACTAGAATAGAGTTGAGAGTAGAACTCTCTGAATGTTTCCAAAATGTTACCCGGTTCCGTATGTATAAGTCCCTTGGCATCTTGTATTGCGTCTATCTTCCTGGCCACAGCTTTCTGCCTTAATCGTTTGGCTAATAATCAGCCAGATTTTTCCCCGGCTTCAAACAAATCTGAGCTAAAAATCACAATTCGGGCCGCTAATTTCTCAGCGTAGCTCTCATAGATTTTCATTCTCTGAATAGCAAGATCTCGCATCCTCTGTTCAAATTCTACAGAGTTAGAATTTGAAGTTTGCATCAGCGCAATGTCTAAATCACGCAATTTGGTCATCTCCGATTCTTGTTTGGCCCTGATACACCGTTGTTTGTTTATAGTATAGCTTAGTGTTTCACCCCACACTCCGGCCTTAAATGCATCCCAGACTGTACCCACTTCAGCGGATCCAGCATTGAAGTAAAAAAAGTCTGGGATCCATTTGGCCATATGATGTCGATATCCCAAATCAAGCAATAACTGACGGTCAAAGGTCCATGAACTCCTGGTATTAGACAGAAGCGAGATATCGGCTGTAAGTTCAAGAATAACCGGGTTGTGATCGGATATCATTTTTGGATAAGTATCTATTTTGGCCTCAGTTATCAGGTCTACAGGGGCAAAAAAATAATCAATAAAAACATGTTTTTGGTGAGGGGCTGAAAAGTAAAACCAGGGGTGGTGGAGCACTTAAAACTCCATACATCTACAAGTCCAAATTCATTCAAGATACCCTTAATTGATTTAAAAATGTTTGGCTTTCTACCTGTATACGTGGAGTTAAGACGGAAATCAAAATCTTCGGGTAAATGCAGATTTAAATCTCCACAGATCACAGGTGGAGAGGGCCATTGAGCCAGCTCAATACTAATCAGTTTAAGGATCTCAGGATCATCTAAATTAGGGGCATATGTAGTACACAGAGTGAAAGAAAAATAACCGATCCTAATTTCCGCAATTGCCCACCTTCCATGTGGATGCGCTTTAGCGCGTTTGCACTCACCCCACCCGTATTTTTTTTAAATTGCGACCCCTTTAGTAGTTGTACCCTGGCGAGTGCAAATCAAGGTTTCGAAGCCTAAATCTTTCAAGCACATCCTATTGTTCCATACTATGTGAGTTTCTTGAATACATAGAATCTGAGCCCCCATACTTTTAAGAATCTGTGCCATCACCCCCCTTTTCTTTCTGTCATTCAGCCCACATACGTTCCAGGAGCAAATAGAAAATTTAGCCATTATCGAAAAGGACATTAACATTCAGTGCAAACCATTTATTGTTACAGCTACTCTACGGCAATCTAAAAAAACATAGAAGATTAAACTTTCTGTCCCTGCAGTTCCTTGCCCCCCACCCCCCACCCCTACCCCACCCCAAAACAACCCTCTCACCCCACCCTACCCAGGCATCCCCCCCACAACCCACCGCTTTGAGGCAAAGGGACTGGAAAGTCCCTATTGAGGATGGAAAGAAAGGAGCAGACACCCCCCGTACTCCCTCCCCCCCTGCTAAACTCAAAAGAGCAAAAAAAAAGCCAGACCAATAGGAGAAGTAAGAGATATACGTCAGCCCTATATCTAAGAAAGAAAAGGAAAAAGTAAAGAAAAAAGCCCAGAAAACAGATATACACTCTAGCGGAGCATCCCAAGTCACAAGGCTATTACCAGGCTATTACCAGGGCAGAGCGAAAAATACTACACGCCCTTAAAGAGAGTCTAGAAACGCCTTAGCCTTTATTTCGGAAGAGAAAAACATAGTTTTGTCTTTGGTTATCACTTCAGTTTGGCCGGATTTAGTAAATAAACCTGGGCTCCCTTACTTTGAAAAGTCGGGATAAGTTGGCGAAGGTGCCACCTCAGCTGTACGGTCGCCTGACAGTAGTCAGGGCTGACAAAAAATTTGCAGCCGTTTGCTTTCCGTTTGCGGTCTGGACGAGCCAAGTCGTATAAATGCTCCCATAAGAGAAAATTGTTGAGGCAAATAAGAATTGCCCGGGGTTTGTTTTTGGCGCTCCCCGCCCCCTTCCGAATCTGAAAGGGGAATCTATGAGCTCTTTGAAGCTCCCTCTCCCATTCCTAATCTTTTAACTAACCCTGGGCGTAGTGGGCGTAGTGGGGCTTCGCAGAGCTACGTGAAGTGGGCGAGAAACTACGCCCACCTCCGCACTCCGCGTAGCCCCACTACGCACCGCAGGCCTCCCTCCCGCCCTCCCTAAATACTTTAAATGAAACGTGTAAAATAATTAAAAGGCACTTACCTTGCACGCCGCGTCCCCGGGGCTCGCTCTTTTCATTGCTGCCGTTTTGGGTACTAATGCGCATTAGTACACAAGACGGCAGCAATGAAGAGAGCTAGCCCCGGGGACGCGGCGGGCAGCGGCGGGCAAGGTAAGTGCCTTTCAATTCTTTCACACGTTTAATTTACAGTATTTAGGGAGGGCGGGAGGGAGGCGGGTGGCGGCCAGCTACGCTCCGTCTGCGGAGCGTGCGTAGTGCCGAATTCTACGCCTGCTACGCAAAATGCGTAGAAGTCGGCCCTACGCACACGTGCACGGAGCGTAGCTTACCCTTACTTTTAACTCAGGGAAAGCTTTACCAAAGAGAACTAATACAAATTGCCGTATATCTTTCCCCTCAACCGCTTCCGGGATCCCCAAAATACGGAGATTATTCCTTCTCGCCCTGTTCTCCATATCACGAAGCTTCCAATTAATATCATCACGCAAAGTATACTGTGCACCAACATCAGTTTTACAAGAACAAAATTCATCTTCTATGATTGAAATCCTATTTTCGGCCTCTGCAACTCTAGTAGATAGTTCAGAGTTAGATTTAGCAATACGATGAACAGAGTTCTCTAATTTTTGGACTGCTCCATGAATACGAAGGCTCTCTGCCTGCGTCTCCTCTCGATGAGTCATAATTGCCTGATAGATTGTCAAAAGAGAGATATTGCTGGAAACATCATCATTTGAGGGCAGATTACCCGCCACACCAGAACTATCAGCCAAAGCAGAACTTTGCTCAACAGGCACTTGTGATGTTGAGGAGTTACCCACCCCTGGAGCAGTTAGAACAGTATTTTCCCCATTGGGAGATCCAGCAAAATCTTCTTCTTCTTCTTCTTCTTCGAGAAAGGCCGAACTGGCAAGACTACGATCATCTGCCCAATCAATCTCAGGTTCCGCAGTTGCTCCTTCTCCCTCTCCCTCCCTCTCCCCCTCCCCATCAGATACCAATGACACGTCTGACATAGAGTAAAATTTCCCTCCTTCGACTGCTACACTTGAAAGGAAGTCTTTCACGGAAAGGACAGAGTTGACAACAGTCTCGTAATGTACAAATAAGTTAAAAAACAATAACTTATAATTACTTTAGATAAGTAGAGCGTGATAGCGGAAAAGACTGGTTGATGTGAGAGATGTGCAGGGTGGATTCCTTCGAAGTATTCAATGTTGAAAAATACTGGATGCAGATGAAAAATTTCCAAATTTGAAGAGATGTCGGTTCTGATGTGTAGACAAGTCGTCGCCAAAATTCTGTAGTAAGCTACTCAACAGCAAGGTATGAAAAGAGCGGTTTATTTGATAAAAGACTACACAGCTGATCATCTGCTAAACACATCCATCTCCACAGTCAGATGGTTAAACAATTTGAAGCATAACATTCTAAGTGGAACCTGATGTAATGTCATCACAGACTTGATGACAGCAGCAGCCATGAGAGATGATCAACACAGAATGCAACATTGAACATAGGATATAACATAAAGTTAAAAAGTATCAATCAGAAAAAGTTACTTAACTTTGTAACAAATATTCAGGTGGGTACCTGTTCAGGTGTGGCCTCACAGCCTTTCCTCCTCCCCTTATGAGACAGTGGCACTGCACTTGTCACTCTTGTTGGATCTGCTTTGGCACCTTGTAATCTCGCACCTTTCCCGGGCGTGATTTCCAATATGGTGCCTTGAATGAAGCACAAGGAAAGCTAGGGTAGCACTCTAGACACGGCATGGGATGTGACACGCATGCGTCAAGAAGCCACATCCGGTGAAGGCCAAAATAGAGAGCGGGGAGTGGAATAACGAGGGGAGAATGCAAAATTGAGTGCTCGGGTAGCAAAGAGCCATACGGACCAGCTGGTGGCCAGCAGTTCGGGAGGAGAGATACCTGCCCTCAAGGAAACAAGACAGGTGCCTGAAGAATGACGGGAAGAAGCCAAACAGGAGGAAGCAGCAGAGCAACAAGATATCCTGCCTAGAGGCAACACCAAACAGTCAAACTGACCTGGGGAGGAAGAGGGCGGGGAGACTCCCTCTGCCATGACCCTGAAGAGCTGTGGCTTACGGCAAGTACCTTTTTTTTAATCTCTTCACGTCTGACAGGTGACGGCTGGGGCCAAATAGCTTTACCCTCCATACAGTCTTTCTAGTCAAATTTTCACGCTAATTGCACTACCCCAGACCTGGGTAAAGGTGATGGTAGAAATATCTTTACTAAGGACCAACAAACCTGATTCTTGTTTATTTGTCCTGAGGGATGCAGGCAACCCCCACTCCCCTCCTGATGAGACACAAAGAAGAAGTGGAGATGACCCCTGCACATGACCAAAAATACCTATTAAGAGAGAAGGCCTCCCGGATGTGCAGTGAATGAACTGGCACTGTTGAGACTGTTTTTCCCTTCGAATTGTCAGTTTCTAACCTCCCTAGACCTCCCCTCTGTACATTTACCTGCTAACCATTAAAGATACAATAATACACCACCTCCACCTGAGCGTCCTGTATAACTGGGTGGTCACACACCTTTTCATTTGGCTTGATGGAGATGGAAAAAGCACTATGAATTGATACCAGTGAGCCATTTAGTACCTTAAATATGCCAGTGTCATCACATCCTAGGCTTCTGGAATGGGGCTGTGGCTGAACAGCCGCACCTAGTGACACTGGTAAGGTACTGCTGAAGAAAATGTTTCTGGATCCAGTCTGATGCCTGGAGGGCAGTCATAAGTCGTGGAATCTGCTGCAAGATACAGTATCCACCAGAACATGATTGGCTGAAGTGAGTAACGTATCTATCTAGAACTTAGAACTGGATTCAACTCAGGTCAACATAAAAATCCTATGACTGGTCCTCATGTGTAAAGTGTTCTTTGGAATGAAATTGGAAACTTGGCCTACCTAACAACTCAACCTGCTTTTTTTAAAATTTCCTACATCATTTGCCCTTAACCCGAGCCCATCAAAGAATTAAACTCACTTCTTACACTCAAAGCATTCAACATTGTTCATTAAACGTTAGCATGTTACACTACCGGACAGTAACAGCCAGACTATGTTTTATTTTATTCAAGGGTCTCAGCCAAAAAACGTTTGAAGATCACTGCCTCAGACATACCTACCTGAAACGTTTTGGTTTCTGTTTTTCCGTTCACTGATCTCTCTGACCCACTGCATGGACTGTTCTATTGCTTTGGCATAACCTCACACAGAATCACCAGTCACCCACAGTACTGATGCATCCTTTAGATATAGGTTCTAACTCTATCCTGGTCTCTTAAATTCTCCAGAGTAACCCGGAGCTGGAGAGTACACAAAGGTACAAGAACGTAATCAAATGTCTCCAAATGCCCACGTTTCCCTGGAGTAAAAATGTTATATTGCTTAAAATTGCCATTATTTTTTGCTTTAAAAAGCATTTATAAGATTATTAGGCGTCATGATTTAACTCTCCTTGACCACCTTGTATTGGCTTTGCTACTGCATTTGGAAATGTCTGAAAATATGATGCTTTTCTAAGCCCAAGAAATGCAAAACAATACATTTTCCCTTGATTCAATTCGTCTGCATCAATGGCACAAAATCTCATAGCCTCTTCCAACACGAAGCACGCGTAAACATCTCTTGCCACTGACTTTTCTTGCACCGTCCAAATGCACGCCAAATGGACGTAACATCAGTCAGGCAGCAAATACAATTTCAGATTAGATTTGTGCTTGGATACCAGTATGATGCTGATGTTTAAAGTGTTAATGGGCCTTTTCCCTCTGGTAGGTCCTGGCACGAACCTTAACAGACACAGGCAGCTGCATGCTTTGGAATCACAGCAACGAAGGGCCTGAGGGATTCGCTGCGTCAAACCTCTTGACATTCGTCAGCCCCAACGCTTACTCATCAGTGACGGGAGGCGCCACAGCAAGGGTTCCACTCCAGGGTTGTGCTAAAGGGGGAGCGGCTCCGGCTAAAGCCGCAACAGCAGCTTGTGATGTTTAATGCCCTATTAAGTAAGGAAGCGTGTGGGTAAGTTAATGCCTGTGAGAGAGACATTCACCGCTCCAGCGAAGGGCAAAGAGTTAGACTTTGTGTAAAGATAAAAGTAAAGGGTGCAAGATGCTTGTTGGAGTTGAAGTCCTTGCTTGTGACCTCAGTGGGGGAGAGCAACAAGTCTCACGACACAACTTGCACAGTATTCTGTTCAGCGGGGCAGTCAAGGCAGGGCCACTCTCCTAACTGTTCCTGATCTTAACTGAAAGTTCAAACAGATGTGGGGTGGCATCGACATCATACACAAAGAATCCATCACCTGCAGCACCACCGATGACAAGACCATTCCGATCATGGAACATATGAACTTCCAGCTCAGAACTGACGAAAAAACCATCATTAAAGGTACCCTTGCCTATAGACCCTCAGGACCACGAACGGGATGTCTCCATCGCTGACCTACTTCAGGAAGGTACTCAAGACCTTCGATTGACTACGCAGCACAGCGCCTGGATACCCACTCAGGTGATAAGCAGTGAATTCTAAGTACTGTATGATTGATTGATTAAATACAAGGCCTCGTCATGTAAAGCTATTTACGCCTTCAAGCAGGATGGCACAAACCAAAAATCACAACCATTTAAGTGTGTGAAATACCCTGCTTTAATAAGACAGGTGTACATCACATACCAAACCATTCCCTTACAAAGAAAATCATGGTCTCACTATTCAAACTTGGGGGCAAATTTATCAGAGTTGCGTCGCCCTTATGCCATGCAATGGGGCGTAAGGGCGACGCAACTACTAAGTCAGAGAAATCAAGCCATGCAAGGCCACTTTGTGTGGCTTGATAAATCTAACGCAACACAGCGTAAATCACATGGATTTTGGAGCATTCCCAGATTTACCAACACTGGTAGACCGGGGAATGCGTCAAAATGCTCCGCCTTCCCAGGTATGGCATAATGAGGAGAAATATCTTTATTTATCCTTGTTTTTTCACAATCCTACTTACAACGCAGTCACCCATGCATCATCGTACCTGCGTTGGTGCAATGCAGTCACTAGTGTGCCAGTGCAAGAAAAAGAGAGGAATGCACCATATAGTAGTAAATACAGTGCATTCCTGCCCTTTCCCTATCCCGCAGTGCAGCAAGGTAGCCTGCTGTTCTGTGCTGCATGGTTTTTTGATAAATGTATCCCTTGATAGCTAACAAGACTTGACTTTCAACCCTTAGAACTATTTAATTGCATTTATTTTTACCACTGGAAAAAAACAATGGTTAAAGTAACATAATAGTTAGGTGAAATGTTCAGTAACAACATAATGTTTTCAACTCTAAAAACTGCTGAAATGAATCATTTACAGTTATCTCAATTAACTATAACTTATGCCCTAAGGTAGGGCCCTGTGTCCAACCCCTGTAAAGGCAGTGAACTCCACACTACGCAGGGCCTTCAGTCGTCCACGGCAGGGGGTTGACCGCTGGGCCTGGCCTGTGGCTAGTCCCTGTGGCCAATACCCCCAAAAGCAGCCAACACCATCCCGCACACAGCCTTTGGCCGTGCGCAGTGGGGTGTTGGCCACATAGCCTGGCCTTGAGGACTCCATCCCCAAGGGCGGTTTTTAAGCCAAGAAAGTGCATAATCAGAAACTATAAGCAGGAAATGTACAAAATGTTATTCTAAAGCATGCTATGGGAGGGCAACTACAAAAACTGATATTGTAATTTATGTAAGAGAGTACATCCACCCCCCAAATGTGACAGAAATAGAAGTAAGAGAAATATTGATATAAGAGAGACAAGTACTAGCTCCCAGGAACCCACAAGCAGAATCCTGAAAGATATACCACCTAGAGTCTCCGAACACAAAACAGGGGAACTACCATCTATCCCCACTTTAAAACGTTTAATTGCACAAATTAAAATTCCACCAGAGATACCCCCACCTGCCCCTAGAAGATACCAAGACATACATACACATACTTGAACATTTAACAATTACACATAATGAAGAATATTTCCTTTTACATGGCAACCTGATAAATGAGAAACAAATCCTAATATCCTCTACAGAAAACAACTTAATTAAACTTAGCCAATGTCAAACCTAGATGATGGATAGGACCTTTAAAATGTGTTCTGAACCATTCACTCAAATATACACCATACATGGTTAATATCAAAACACAAATATCCCTTTGTATATGCCCTACTGCCATATAAATAAAGCAGCACTTACTTCGAGCCCTTAAACCATATAAAACAAATAACTACTTCCCCCCAAAAATAATCATAGACCTTGAGCAAGCCATGATTTAAAATAAACCAAAAAGAGATCCATCCTGTGAGAGAAGAAGAAGATAAGGAAAAGGGGAAAGAAAGTTGCAACCTCCTTGAAAGAAGGAAAATAAACTCTCACCCACCAGGGTTACCCCATGGTGGCATGCTTCATCATAGGGTTCAACCCTGACCTTCTACGGACAAGGGCGTGCTACTAAAAGAGGCGACGTAGGACCACTGATAAATGATGTTCCTATACACCTATGCTGATTGATCAGGATGTTTTGGAGTGGGTTACTTGGATATACAAAAGTGAGGTTAAAACTAACTAGTGGGAAAAAATTACTTTATTCACTCCCCTAGTCGATATATTAAAGTATAAGGATGTAGGGACATACAAAAGGTATATGGCCCGCCGTTTCCCTGGTCTACTATTTTCAAGCCCTACCCTAAGGCTTTTCTTCAGGACCAACAAGGGAGAATGCTCCCACTCGTCGAGTCACACATTGACTTACAATGAACACTATAAACAAAATGTGCGAAAATAAAGTTATACATCACCTAATTGGTCTGTTTAAGTTATCAAAAATCCTGCAGAGGTCAGAGGATAAAGAAAGAAAATGGTAAAAAAATATACACTGCCCTTGGGCCTTATAAATACTTAAAAATCATAATTAAATTGTATATAGTGAAAATGGTGATATATTTCCCAAATAATGTGAACACTCAGTCAGGAATCCAGTGACACACAACATGCAAAACAAACACCAAATGATGGACAGACACACCCTATACACACTATATTTTAGAGTACATGATTGCATACATGCTGTGGACCATGAATTGGCCTTATGAGTCCAACGGGAAAGAAGGGATGCTTGTAGCCAAATCCTGTAGGTTTAGGAAAACAGAGGATCCCCAGAGAAGTTAAATGTGGTTGAAAAAGAAAGGTTTCACCCACATGAGAAATGCGGGCGTATCTGGTGAGTATTGGCACTTACTTCATCAAGGCATGCCCTCACTGGGAAGAGACCCGTTCCCCTGTGGCTCCAGAGATGCCGGGGGCGTGGCGGGTCCCTTTTGTATGCCCTGAGCTACCGTCAGCGTCCTTGTGGCTGGACCGCTAACTTCTGAAGATGGAATGCTCACTTAGTGAAGGGCCATAATTCAACCATTCGAAAACTAGTTTCAGGTGCACAGATGCAAAACCACCTATGCCGGGCAAGTAATTTGGTCCTTCAAGCCCCTATAAAGGGATAAAGTGATATCTATGGCAGTCCACTGCTGCACCCTCAAAGCCTTACAAGCTAGCAACCTGCCCAATAGTAACCCACAAAAATCACACAAATAAATAACAGACAATAACAGACAATATTACACAAATCTCGCCATCGAACTTTAGTGTGCACAGCAAAAGTACACTCAACACCACGTATACTTAATTTGAAGACTCTGACAGCTATTAACTCAAATTTGGCGTTAATGTCAAGGACTCCAAACCAATCAACTAAGGTTGGGCCACCCCAGGATCAGAGTTGGTCTGGATAAGAGCTGGATTGGGAACTCTGACCAGAACCAGGACCTGGTGTAAGTGCACTATTACAACACAGAGAAACGTCTTATCCCATCAATCTTATTTAGATGACGATATTAAAATCATATGCAAACACACTCAGTACGATGTTCAAAAAAACGATATTGCTGCATCTTTAAAACCAATATTAGAATACATGGTTGCCAAGCGACATGAAACCGCCACCAGCCCAAACTTTACACTTGGACCACAACAACCGATAAGCCCAGGATATTCATCTTTTCAAACTCAAAGCAAAGTATCACATGACACATGGGTTAGGTTATTAACCACCTTTCAAGCAGCGGTTGACTCTTTGAATTGCCAGTCCAAGAAGTTGGGTGTTCAAGTTTATCTATTAAACATACTTGCAGCATTCATATCAGGAATGAACACCAAACTGGCAAATCGAGAGGACTTAATTATTTGAGCCCAGGCAGCTTTCACTTTCTCACCTGCCAAATGTGCTTGTGCACCAATAATTGACAAACTAAGTACCTTACCAAACACCCTGGCTAAGCTGCGAAATGATATTAAAGTACACACAACCTCATAACTTCCTCAAGCCTCATGTACATTAAAGGCTCAGAAAGAATAGAAGAGGTTATTTGACATAAACTGGAACCAGACATGTCAGTCGCCTCTACTCTGCAAATTTCTGCTTTATAAATCAAAGCAGAAGGCACTTGCAAAGAGTTTGAGAGTAAACCATGAACTAATGCCAATCCTGAAGTAGACAGGTCCCTGCAAGACAAAGCATATGCTTGAGACTCTTTTTGAGCCCGGCGGTGTACTCTAAACCGCCGTTCCCAGTATCAGGCGCTAAGTGCAGAATATTCCACAAACAGACAACTTGCCTTTGAAATAAAAAGAATTATAGCACTAATCTATGTCCCTGTCACAGAGGTAGGCAACCATTACAATTTACTAATAGACAGTCCTTTCTACCAACAAAATTAAGACAAATGTAGTTCCCTAATGCACTATTTCGAAGGCACTTGGGTTGGCAGACTACATCTACGGGCACAGACGCCAACCCAAATTCCAAATATCATGGTGGAATGTCTATGACAGCACTACACAGTAACCCAAAACAAACAACACAGTGGAAGGATGGCACAATGCCCTCCAATCCACACTAGGCAGAAAACAACCTGCGCTATACAAATGCACTGTATTCAATTTAGAGATGGATGACAAAACAGCAAATCTACTAAGAATTACAAATGGAGTAATCTACTAGCTAAATTGGCCCTTAATTTAGCAAACAAACCAAAAAAACGTACAGCATGCTACAAATTAATGTCAAACTCTTCATAAGTAACAAAGGAGTAGATTACGTAGAAATCATTGTCAAATACATATTATAAAATAAATGTTAACCTACCAAAGTCCTCAAAAACTATGACAAACTCTAAGCCAAAATACCCAATCTATTTTTTTATTACAAATATAATATTTTATAGAACAGTAAAACAATTATTAAAATCGCAATGTTAATAAAGACTGATATAATAAAAATACATACAAATTATAAAAAAATATATATAGCCATCTCTAACCAACATAGATAAAAGCAAACTCAATCAATCGCATAAAATAATCACAGCACAGAATCCCAAAAATTCCACATCACATCATTTAAATTTGACATAAACAGTATAACATCACATTTCTCATCCAAAATAAATTAAGTCAACAAAACTTACAGTTCTGTAGCTGCAGAGCTTTCTGTCTCCACGTAATAAAAATTTGTAATCAATCAAAAATGTGTTACATGCATCCAAAAATCCCACCCAAAAATGCAAAAATATAACAAATCCAATCAAAATCCCTCAAAGTAATTCAAAGTATCTAGTTCCATAAAAAAGAACGGCTCCAGAAAGCCAGAAAAAAGGAAATCAAAGTAAAATCCATTGGTTTATTATAAACCAAAACTAGTTTCACTTAAAAAAAGGGACACTCCAAATGCCCAAAGAACATGTGCGTTCATCTAAATATACAAAAAAAACACAAACAAATACTATAACTAACTTTTAAACCACCCTTAAAAAATCCTTAAAAAAGGATTTGCCTGTTTTGACAAAATGTATCACCTTACCGTGACCTGGTTCAGGGGAAATAGACTACAAACAACACAAATAGACTACAAAATAGAAGATAGCGGTAAAAGAAAATGCCCGCAAAATTCAACTAAAATGAATGGGAAATATTGTAAAAATGTTTAACAAATGCTTAAAAAATTGTAAACATGTAAAACATATCAAACAAGGTTATGAAAAATTATGAAAAAATTGTAAAGTATAAATTAAATATTAGGGGTTCCAGCTTCTCTTTTTGGCGCACATGCTGCACCAGCTGTGTCCAGTTCCAGGAGGGACCACAACATCCAGCCTGCTTCCTGCTCGTGGCGCACGGCTGCCACGTCATTCAACAGCGGCAGGAGGCGCTATATAAGCTTATGCTGACTCCCGCAATGCGGGACGCGCGTGGATGGAGCCGGGTCAAAGCCCGGACCAAGGGCGGGCCCGTCTGCACCCGTTAGCGACAGTAGGAGAAAGGACAGGGCCACATCTCTTGGTTTCATCCATCGCTTGACGAGACGGGTAAGCACCCACTTACAATGGTTCTTCAAGTTTCAGTGATCATGTGGAGTTAACACTTGGAATTCTTAAACACCTTAGAGACTAAAAGAAGACGGAAATAACACAGAGTGGGACTATCTTGTGTTTTATTTCCTTGCCAACAGACATTGCTTGCTAAAAACTTCTGGTGCAGACTCATAGGGTATTTCATTATATAATCGCTAAGAATTCCTTGGGTTGACCACCTTATTTTTACTATTTGCTTGGCTAGCTTGGATTGTAATGCCTAAGTAAGGTCAGATGTACAAACTCCACAAAAACGTAGATACTTGCACTGAGATTTGCCAAATGGTTGGTAACTTCTAGGCTACACCATCCGTGCGGGCATATGTAGTTACATCTCCCACCTGTTGCTGCAATTATTCGCATCAAGATCTGCCCACACATATATATATAACTAGCACTGTTTGGTGGTGGGTCTGTGGTTTAGCTGAAGAAATAGACCTAGAAGGTTTTAAAAATGGGGAAGCGCTCATGTGTGACAAAAACAAAAGCTTTTTAGCTCAGTAGCTCTCCCCCCAACCTCGATTGATAAAATGCTGCCGAGGGCTATTGGGGCAGTTAACGCTGAAATAGAATGCACAAAGAGGTGCCTTTCACTAACACTGGACCTAAGCATTTTAGTGACAGACTTATCAACTGTGCAAAATGATACCTATGTGCCCCTGAAGAAGAACCATTGTCTTCACCCCTTGAAGTCACACCAAAAAAAGCTGTACGCAAAAGTAAGACCACCACTACCAATCCTAAAAACGGAAAGCATAAACAATTGATTGAGGTGGGACCCAAAAGGAAGAAACCAAGTGAAGATATTGCATCTAGTGTAGGGGACGGGGAAAACCGGGATCCTAAACCAAGTAGTCCATTGAATTGTAGAGCTGAGAAGAACTACCCTAATTGCGCCCTGAATCGCCTGACTGACCTAAAGGCCCAAATACGGGACATTGTAAGAGACGAGTTAGCCCCTCTACTCACTTGTTTAGATAATCTGATAGCAGCTGGGGAAAATAGGCAAACACATCTAAGCCCACCATCAAGAGGAACTGACTTTGAATGACAGGCAGACATTTCTGATCCAAAATCTCCGGGCGGGTTGGGTGGGCAGACAAGTAATGTTCTCACCACAACTCGAAAGGTAAGGCATTACGTTGCTGACAAAAACCAGCTAGGCAGGAGTACAAGTCAAGAGAACAGTGGTAATGAGCTAGCTTCCTCCCAAACAGGCAGAGACAAACCCAGTCGGCCTCAACACAGGCCTAACAGGGTGCCGACCAGGCAGGTCCTGGCAGAACGCCTTAACGTTAATCCAAAAACAAAAAAACCTGACAACTATTAACTTTCCTCCTTTATGCGCCCCGTATGTAATTATACTGACTGGTGTCCGCAAAGCTGCTCCCAATCATAGGAAAGCCCTACTTGATCTTAGGAACAAGTGCCTTTATTGGTTAGCAAAATATAGGCAGTTTGACTATAGCCGGGCAGGGAAAATCCTAATGACCCACAGAATAGGCTGGGTAGGAAATTGACAAAAACCAGAGCAGGGAGACTGCCTAGTCATAAATTTAAAAAATCGGAAATTGTGAGCTACTTACTCTGCCAAACCACATTTCACCAGGACTCAGGAACAGGATTTGGGCTACACCCACTGGACTTTTTCTACACCCAACATCAGTTGATATTTAGAGGTCGCACTACCCCCAGCTCCCAACCAAGATCTCTATTAGATGGTAGGTGGAATACCCCTCCAGACCCACAATTTACAATCTGTCAGTAAGCAAACAGATTTAGAACTCTTGAGGAGGTAGATTGACACAAGGTTAGTCTGACTCATGGTGGGGTCTCTGAGGAACAGGGGTTAGACAATAACTGGGTGGAGTACAGTGGGACGGGCGTATCTAGTAAGGAAAATACATGGGATTCCTTACAGACAACTGGCCTGCAAGCGGCTGATGTACAGGCGGGCAGACTACCTGGCGGGCTCAATGGTACCATTCCGGCTGAGATTGATAGTGCGGGGGTCTGCCCAATGTCTCCAGATACTGACTATACAGACGAAGCTAGAGACACCCAAACCACTACTGGCAGTGCAAATAAGGTCCCAGACAGGGAAATTGACTGAGGCAGTACATTGATAATCTTGTTGTGGAATGTTGCTGGGTTTAAAAACAAATTTGCTTGCCCAGACTAGGGAATTTTTGTAGACAATCAGGACATATGTATGTTTCAGGATACCAGGCCAGGGAAGACTGCTAGAGGATAGGTTTTGCATCCTTTACCATTCAAGCCACACATGGGGAAGGGGCAGACCATCAGGGGGCCTATCCATATGGGTAGGATCACATTTGGGCTGCAGTGCCGAGCAGACACCCATGCCTACAAATGACATCCAATGTGTCCTACTTACCTTCCCTACAAAGACAAAAATCTCTCTTATCAATGTTTACTCCTGACCGGTATCCATCAGCTCGGAATCTACCACCATAGACCACTTGGGCCTCTTCATTTCCAATATGGACCCATTGGTGTGGAAGATCATAGAGGGTGATTTCAGATGTCCATTTGAACCCCTCATTGATCCAAGTAACACCACTCCCAGTGAAGAGGTTTCTTAATGGCAAATTCCTCATCCTCAAATTTGACCCGTCAAAGCCTGGTCACCGCTGGCACTGCAGATTAGTTCAATCACACTAGTCCATTCACTAAGAGCATGTGATGGCAGAACAACATCAGATAGTCCGGGGCAGCGAACTTTCAACGAGTAGGTCAAGAGTCTCTGTTGGATTATATCTTGGTGGAGACCAGACTCTGGCAAATGGTACAAGACTTTGGCATCATAGAGAGGCAGGACAGTGACCACAATGCCCTGGTCGTGGAACTGAAGTGGCCAAACCTGGGATACACCACCACCGATCCCACGATTGCTCACAGGGGCAATGGTCTGGTACTAGCTAACAACAGACGAAGAGTCAGGTGGCCGCAAATCAAACAGACACCTGACAAGCTGGCCTCGTCCACCAGCTGGTAGCACCAATACTGGTAAAAATAGGGGAATCTGCAGGCGCAAAGTGCCTGCCCCCAGTCGATGAGGTAGTTTTAAAAATGCATTTAGAATTAACTACAAAAATGGAAGATATATTTTACCTAGTGGCTCCTACGCGGGCCAAAGTCCAGCATAAATGCAGATGGTTCAATACAAAATGTCACAATGCAGAACTGGCCTTATTGGACGCAGTCAAGGCAAAGGACAGGAATGGAACAAAGTTAAAACGGGCACTGTATAAAGAAACCATCCAATCGGAAAAAAAGAACTGGGAAAGGGAAAGGTGGGAACGCCTCAAAACTGCACTAATATATAAAGATCTGAGGATATTTTGGGCAATAGTTAGCTCAGGTGACAACCAAGAGAGGTTAGCTATCAAGCCGAATATATCATCTGAAGCCTGGGAGAATCACTTCTGCTCTCTGTAAAAGAGCACAGCACCATCAATTGCTGATGAAGACCCCTTACCAACACTCTGTATGCCTGCTGAGGAGGCAATTTCAGAGATTACCCTGCCCGAAGTTCTGAATGTCATCAATAAGCTTTCTAGTAATAAAGCACCGGGCCTTGACAGAACACCAGGGGACCTCTTTCGGGACGAACCAAAAGTATGGGGACCGTATCTATGGTCCCAGTTCAATTCAATCATGAGCGGGATGGACCAACCAGATACCTGGCGAGGAGCAGAAATCGTCCCGGTCTTTAAGAAAGGCTGTCCTCTCCTGCCTACTAACTATCGGCCGAATAGCCTAATTGACGTATCCCCGAACATTTTGCTTGTGTGCTTCTTGACCGCCTACTGGTGTGGATAGAAGAAGAAGAGATCCTGAGTCCACACAAAGCTGGCTTCAGAAAGAACACCTCCACCATCGACCAGTTATTCAGGCTCCAACTCCTGTACTGGAAAACGGTGGTAATAGAGGGTGGCAGCCTCTATTTAATCTTTGTAAATCTGAAGTCTGCCTTTGATCTTGTTCCCAGGAATAAACTTTGGGATGTCCTGAGAGAATTGAGGATTCCATTGTACCTCCTTAGTATTCTAGTGAGGTTCCATGAAGACAATTTTACCCAAGTAAGGTTCGGGAAACACGGCAAATTGACATCTCGCTTCCCAGTGAGCAAGGGAGTGCGGCAAGGCTGTGTGCTTGCTCCCACCCTATTCTGCCTTTTTATTAATGGACTTATCGAGCACCTTATGGAGGAGAAGGACGACGACGCCCCCAGTCTAGCCTTTGGGAGGGTTCCAGCGATGATGTTTGCTGATGATACCCTCCTATTATCGAAATCGCCTATGGGAATTCAGCGCATTATTCACAGCTTTGACTCTTTCTGTAAAAACCGGGGGTTGGAGATCAATGCATCCAAGACCAAATACATGGTCTTCAACCCTGCAAACAAGTCTCGCGCAAATCTATCCCTACACGACACCCCACTGGAAAGTTTGTTGATGTTTGACTGCTTGGGTGTCACTCTAACAGAACATCTGGAATGGGGGCCACAAGCGACCACAACAACTAATAAGCTAGCACAGACAGTGGTGTAGTGTAGTTCCTATATTCCCAATAGGCTCTGCGCTTTGGAATAATATATCCTATAGGTTAGACGTAGGACTGAAGTCTACTAGGTCTCCATCGAATATATTAGACTTAATTGTGAGTGCCAACTAGCTCAGAGGTCACTAGAAACTTTCTCGAATTCACAAGAAGGGATTAGTTTCTGACAACCGCATAAACATGACAACTTTGTTTCCCCAAAATAAAACTGACCATCAGAGTCGTGGAAACAATAGATTGATATTTTACTCAGTCAATTGTGCATGCTTTGTTTCACCAGAGGTGCAGAGAAATAGATAGACGGGCGTTTTCAATAAAAAGGTCTTCTTTCTCAAGCATAAGAAATAAACTGCTACAATTGTAAAACTGGTTGTAAAATATAATGCATACAGTATAAAGAGTAGAATAAAATAATACTGTAAGAGCATTGTATGGTTCCTAAACCATAGATAAATACATACATAAATAACAGAGGCTAAAAGTACTCAACAGGTGCTTCTAAAATATGCCTACCCGATGTACATAACCTAAGCTTAGTACGAGGGAAGAAGTAAGTGAGGTGTAGCATAAATGTAGTATTCTTTTGACAGGAATCTGTCCAAGATTTCTCCTAGGGTCTAATCAGCTCCGTACCTTAGTTTGGAATGAAGAAGGTCAGGCTCAGGAATCGATTGCCCAGCATCCCGCAAGAGTAGCTTGGAAACACTGGAGCTGGTTTTCTCGGCAGGAGAAAAGACAGTGTCTCTCTCAGAGCGTCTGTTGGAGGGCTGGCTTCCTTCGGCACTTGCTGTAGCAGGATGCATCGGGCAAGTAGATAGTCGAACTGCTCCAAACCACTGTGTGTTTGCTAAGGCAAGTGTGGGCACATTTATACCTTGAAGTTGCCGAGTTTGACGTAAAGGTGGACATAATAAGTCATTAAAGATTCTCAGTTCTTTGAAAACTCCATGAGTTCTTGGACAAGTCAGTTCTCGAGCAAGGGAAAGTTCCTAGCTGCTGAAGCCGAGTTTTCCAAGAAATCGTTGTAGATTTTCGGAACTAGTGGAAGTAGCCCTGCCGTATTTGGACTGCATGAGCTATGACTAAATATGGTTATGATTCTTATGCCTATATAAGGACATAGTGATTTATACCTATATAAGGGCATGAATCTGGAAATTTACAATAGTGTCCTGAAATGGTTCACAACATCCACTTCAAGTTATCATGTTCATCTAAGATTAAGTACTAAACATAAAAGCTAGAGCATGTGTTTTTACAATCCCAACCATAAAAATATATGAAATGTAATTTAAAAAATGGTCGTACACAAAACAAGCATTTGTACAATATGCATCTAAGAGCAATGATTTCATTGTAAGCATATGATATTAGATTAGCAATGCTAACCAAATGAATCACGAAATTACATTTATGAAATGGCTCTAGACTCAGAAAAAAGGTCGAGACCATCCCATAGCAGAATATACAAGCTAGTTCGACTTGTGTATTAGGTCAATATTGTTTCTAGGAAGTAGTCAAAGAATTCTTGTTATCTAAGAATAGTTCTACTTTAAACAGATTGCTTTGTGCCAAAGTTCAGTCTGTTTTGGAAAAAAGTCAAATTAAATTGTAGTGAAATAGAGTTACAAACTTGGAAGCTTTTGTTTTGAAAAAAGTGAAGGTCGAATTTCAGAGTTCAAAAGAACGCTGTGTGCTAACTTCAAAAGTTATTCTCAGTGTCAGGAGAAAACATTAGGTCATCCAGCTGGTAAAGAAATTGTCTACCACAGTAGATGGAAGTTCAACTACTTCATTATGAAGGTCAATTGTACACAGATGTGAAGCATCTCCGTCAGCGTCAGCCGCGTTAGCAATGTTCATAGCCTGTCGGTCCGCATATCTCACCTCCAGTTGGATTTGCCGGTGAGATCTCAATGAATGCTGTCATCAGGATTGGTAGTCGTTGGGGGCAACACAACACATGAGCCGTTACTGGACCCAGTAATGCGTCAACATCCGTTGGCATAGCCGATGTTAGTGTTAGACCGATATCTAACATGCATTCCTCTCCACAAAGCAGGCATCATAGAACAGGTAAGATGCAATCTTGCCAGATTGGTCTGAATGACAGGAACCATGTGGTATTCAGATCTCTCAAATGAGCCAAGCCAAGGATTGGTGTTATTCTGTCACAATACCTCATGGCCTGGAGCGCATTCTCCATGCTGACGTGAGTATCGCTGGTGGCCGGATTTGCCATAACGGAGCAGGAGGAATAAAAATAGTATCCCTGCTACGAGTCCCAAAATATGAGGCAGGCCACCGAACACAGAGTGTACGAATTTAGGAAAAATGCCCAGAACTGCTTCAAAGGGTGCTAACAGTCCCGAAAAAAATCATCTTAAATACATGTGCAATACCGCTGGCATCAGACATGTTAAAGATCCGACCTAACATTTCTGCGAAATGTATTGGGCAGTTTGTTGATAATAATGCATGTATCTCTGCAGAGGACCTTGCAACTTGCAGATCATACGTCTCTCTGGACGAGGTCAGTGGCACAGTTTTTTGCAAAAGAATTGCTTTCATTCTGCTTAAAGTATCAATTTGCATAGAAGAGATGTTCAGTGAAGGCCATAGTGGCGACTCCCCGTCTGTCTTGGTTTTAGGAAACAATACTTGCATACAACAAGTGATCCTGGCTGACACACTAACGAGATAGCCTATTCCTGGCATCATTACACAACAGCTGTGATCATTTAACATAATGTAGCTACCATTGGAAAGCTGCCTAAAAATTGGATCTATCACCGCTGTGGGCGAACCTTGCAGGTGGCAAGAAAGGTTATTGGAAGAACCCTCGCAGGCTCTGTGTAAATTAATACCTTGACATAACATGTACAGTTTAGTGAGTTTTTACAATTTTTACCACTAAGAAATACCTCCTTTCCCCCACTCCAACATTTTTGTGTGTATGGTAAATCCCAGGACAACTTAATGTATTCTTTACCCAGCCTTTCATACAGGCCTGCTGGTATGTGTTTTAGGCAATACTGAAATTGGAAAGTCGTCACTGGTATCGTGATGGTACCATGTATTATCCATTCAACTGATGGTTTCTCAGAAACGGTCAATGTTAATCTCTCCAGTTTTTCTATGCTCAGCACCGTATAGTCGGCTCCCCTCTGTGCCAATGAGATTTGTTTATCTGTAAGGTTAAACACAGTAAACAATGATGTAGTGTTGATTAAACGCCAAGGCACATATCCAGAACGAAGGTTTTGCAACGTCCATCCTAACAGCATTATAGAACGTAATTGAGACTGGCCATGTTGTAACATTAGCAAGTCCTGTTCCATTATGTCTATGGCAGACGATACAATGCTGTCCAAAGAATGTATTCTGGACGACAGAGTTGTTAATCCATTGTCAACTACAGAGAGTGATTCCTCTAAATTAATACAATGAATTTCTCATATTCTTTCAGCTGTTTCCATTTGCTTGACTTTCCATGCTTCATTGTATGCAGCGTATATACCGGCGTATATGAAACGTTTATGACATGAATTACGAGGTCCCAGTAAGAATTCTCACAAATCAACACCATCTTTAAGCAAAGATAAGTGTTGTTTTATTTCTGGAAGTGTGGATTTCTGCAGCCACTCAAGGCATAGTTTTCCTACATTATAAGTTCTTATTATCCCTGGATGTTGTCTTTGGATATATCTTGGATCTGGCCGAGTTACTGTAAACCCTTGTGTCTTGTTCAGGAATCTATCTTGACAGTTATTCTTGTCTGTGGGACAGATTACCAATTTTTTCCATTCAAGATTTGTTCTGTTTTGTAGTAAAATGTAATGTACGTCTACCTCCTCATCTGTAGTTAAATTACTATCAGGTGTGGGTTTAGGTATGGACGGTTTGTTTAAATCTTTTATCTTAGCCAGGCCAAGATAAGATGTCTGTTGAACTGTGTCATTTAAGAACATTATTTGTTCTGGGATGATGCCGGCTCTGAACAATGCTTCTAAACCTTGTACCTGCCAGTCTTTTGTGCCCCAAACAGTTTTTGTCTCACTGTTGTCTTTCTAAAAGTCAAAGCCTAAGGTTGACAATTGAGCATAAAAGGCAGCAGAATAAATTTGTTTAGTATTTATCAACATACTTTTCATGCCTATTTTATTCATATTTTTAAAGTAAAAACGTTCTGGGTTTGTAACATTAAAACCTGTAAAATATGGACATTTTCTAATAAATGTTTTAGAACTAGCTTTTGGAGGTGTTGGGCAATGTTCCCATTGATTATAAGTTAAAACATTTCTAGGGTTTGCAGATTTATGCAGGTAATGATGGCCGAAATGATTAAAACAATACATTTCTTCATAATTTGATGACCCTTCTAAGTATTCATGTTTTGTAAATTTTGCTGACATTTCTAAGTCTGCCATCATGTTATTAACAGTTTCAAAGTCCCAATCATCAGAGAATGTGCTGGGTGAAATGAAATCCCTCAAGGAAACCTTAAATTGGTGTGGAATTTTCAGCAGCTCGCCAGGGCCATAAATGTCATAATCAGTTGTATCCGAAGCTATTCCACCAGGTAGAGGAACCGCTGTGATGTTCACTGATGACAGGTCTCGTTGTTCACGATAAGATGATTTGTGTGGCTTCAGAAGCAAGTTGATGTTCTTACTTGCTGTGTCCATTTTAATGTGTTTTCCATTTATCAGCTTTCCCAAACTTAAAACAAGAATGAGCCATAGCAGGAGATGAAATGCACCTAATCCAATCCAAAATTCAACCCATGGTGAAACCAGATATGTTTTTGCAAGCTCTTGACCAAGTTCCGTAAATTTTTCCTTGAAAGTTTTTTTTGCTGGCGTAGTTTCAGGTTCACTGGGATCCACAGAAAAGTTATCAAAGTTGATAAAATAGCCAGAGGCAGTTCTGTAAATAGTTGGTATTGCATCCGGATTCTTTGAAATCGCTGGAGTTGCTTGTTCCCTTGATATGTTTATATAGTCAGATGCTACTTCATTATAGACGGGAGTTTCTTGACAAACTGTTATTTGGGTTTCAAGAGGCACAAGTTCCATGCCTTTGTTGCATAGTCCTTCTTTTCTTACTTTAGAATCTTCAAAGGTGATGAGTATTTCAGTTTGAACCTCTTGGATAGTAGCAAGATTTGGTCGTCTGCTACATCTTGGAAGCCCACTGGACCTACTACTTATTATCAGCCACATGGTGTGGTTTTACCAGATTAATTGACACGGTTCTCCTTTCTTCCAGCAAGGGGCGGCAGTAGCACTGTTCTTGATCCGTGGATTGCTAGTACAGGTACTGGTTTTCTGTAAGAAGGCCCAAATTCCTTCTTGTCCGCTATTTTCTCCCTGGCCAGATCCCCAATCTTTGGAATCCAGACAGGTCTTGCTGGGACAGGTGGTTTTTCTTCAGTGGTCGTTGGCTTTTCACTGGTGTTGCTTAGACTTCTTCTTGTTTCATTTAAGTCCTGTAAAACAGCCAAACGATCTTTGATATCAAATGGTTTTTGTTCCACCACTGAAGTGTGACGATCGAGATCTTCAACCAACATTCTAGTACCAAAAAGGATTTCATATGGAGTGATTCCACCCAGAGAATTTCTTGGCAGGTTATTAAGCCTACGTTGGACATTTATTAGATGTTTGACCCACCCATCAGCCAAACCTAATACCCTAGCTGTTATAGATTGCTTTATGTCACGTTTTTTTCTCTCCACATCCGAATTTCCCTCAGGATGGAATGGGCTCGAAAATCGCAATGCACACCCAAGCTGGCCATGGCCTCCTTGTAAGCCCTAGAGCTAAAAGCAGGACCCTGGTCAGAATGTAGTGTACCGATTGTGTATGTGCCGATAAAGACTCGCAAATCTTTAATAACAGTTCAGGCATCAGCCGAGCGCTGAGGCCACATCCAAATGAATCTCGAGTATGAATCCACTGCGACCATGATATATTCATAGTTGCCATTGCTTTGTATGTGACCACAGTCGTCCAGGTAAACACACGCTAGTGGTTTATCTGAAATCAGAAGGGGTGTCTGTGCCGGGCGTTTCACTGTTGAAACTTTTATTTTCTGGCAGATTTCACATTCCAAAACATAGTTTCTGATTTGTTTCCTCATGCGTGGCCACCAGTATTGCTGTTTTAATAATGAAACTGTGGCGGAAACACCTGCGTGTGGAGAGGCAAGCCCTTCATGTGCTGCTAAGATTAGTCCTAACCTGTGTTCCATGTTTGGGATTGCTCTATCCCCCACTCCAGGGATTCAAGCAAACTGAACATTATTTGCATCAGTTATATATGAGTACTTGAGTGGATAGCCTTTTGGCAGTATTTTACCACTGTCTTTTATTGAAGCAGTGACTGCTTGCATTATTTTGCTGTCTATTTTCATTTTGAACGAGTAATTGCAGCTACGGAAGCCATTTGCACAGCTGCCTTCGCTGCTTCATCAGCCAATGAATTCCCTTCAATGTGAACGCCATCATGCTGATGACTCAGTGTATGGATCACGTGAGTCTTTTGTAGTTCTTTCTGCAGAAGAACTACTTGTTCCCAAAGCATTTTATGCTTGATTGTGCCACCTTTTGCATCTTTAAAAGCCTTTTGAACCCAGTTCTGCAGATATTCATTGTAAGACTGGACGCAGTAATACGAATCGCACACTATAAGTGTGGGGAATTCGCGATTGGTATTTTCAAGCGCTATCTTGAAAGCCTGTAGTTCAGCTCGCTGAGATGTACAGTCTCCTAGAGATTGAGTTTTTGTGACCATAGGTCGAAATTTACCATCGCGCCAGCGACCTTTAACAAACGCGCACGCTGCAGTATAAGCTTGTTTACCCCCAATTGCGGGCTGTGCTGATCCGTCTGTATATATTATACAGCCGTAATGTTCTAGAGGTAGAATTCCAGTAGGCAGAGGACATTCTTGTTCATATTGGAGAAATTCTTGTGTTTTTAAGTAAGGGTCAAAAACATATTCAAGGTCTGTTGCAGCAAGAGAATGAGCCCATTGTGTCAATCTTGGATGTAGAGCTTTTGCATTTGGAATGCTTGCCTTCGTAACTGCCTCTAAGGCAGGTACAGGTGTAACGACTTTAATGCGTTTACCCTGTGCGAGGGCTCGCTCCTTTGCTACCACAGTTTGAACCGCTGTCAAAAAAAATTCTGTTGAAGTGAATTTTATTTCAGCTTGTGTGTACAAGTGTGACTTGTAAGCTATTGGTACCTTTTCACCTTCATTAAAGGTTAGGTATGTGAATCCGCACCTCCCTGGGATGATTCGGATTACAAGGTTGTGTACATTGTCGCGTGTTTGTAAGTGTGTTGTTGCCAACATGTCTGTTTGTATTGAATGCAAAATTTCTGTGTGTTTTTGAGTCCAATTAATAGGTTTGAAATCAGGTTTGATTAGTTCGTAGAGAGGTTTAACCCATTCTGCGTAATTCAGAATGTAAGTTCTTTCGAAGTTTAGGAATCCTAGTATTGACTGTAAGTTTTTCAGCGTTTTTGGAGGTTGGAGCAGCGCATATTTTTCTAAAAAGTTGGCTGCTAGGCTTTTGCCTTCACTTGAAAGTTCGTATCCCAAGAATAGGACGTTGAGGTGGGCAATTCTTGATTTTTTAAAGTTGAATTTATACCCTTCAGAAGCGAATCCAAGTATTATGGTGTTCACCCTGTTCAAGTGCCTGTCCAAATCATCATCTGTAAGATAGATGTCATCGACATAAGATAATGCCTCATCATCATACGTTTGTAGTAACTCTGTTACTCTGACTGAAAATAACCCTGGACTATTCTTGAATCCTTGGGGGGGACGGCAAAATTTACGCTGTGTCCCCATTATTGAGAAAGTGGTCAAATACCTGCTTTCTGGTGCGATATTTTGACAGAAGAATCCGTTAGAAATGTCTAATGTCGTTTTGTATTTTTTGCGAACGATGTTATTCATCAGTGCTGCACTGTGTGCATTTTGTACTGCAAAAGTTTTGCAACAAGAGTTTAAATGTCTGTAATCCAAAACTAGACGATATGGTTCGTCTGGTTTGGAGACAGGAAACAAAGGATTGTTCATGGATGAGGTGCATGTTTCAATCACCCCCTGGAATTCAAGTTGATCTAAGATCTCCCTGACTTGTTTTTTGGCTTCCTGCTTTACTGGGTACTGCCTCTGAGCAGTAGGATGATGTTTAACTGAATTTTATGGTGAGGAGAGTCCTCATCCCATCCGACATGATTTTTATATAATGCTGTAGCCTGTGCCACAGACCTTTTTCTGGCATAGGTGTATATTTTATGAATAGGAATATGGTTTGAGAAGGCTGGCATAATGATTTCTTTGCCATGTGGGCACTCCCTGACAAATTCAGGTGGCCGAGGCAAGATGGCGCCCGCACGGATGGACGTGTCGGACGTGTGAGCTGACCTCTCTCTCTGACCCACAGGTCTAAGCTTTGGAGACGCCATCAGTGATACGAAACTTTCATGCGAGAAATTTGGTGAGAAAGCCGGCGCTGGACGGTCAATTTGAAAGATTTGAAGAAAAACAAGCAACTTTTCAGCAACTTTAGAACATACCGTGTGAAGGACGCCGCTGGGGAAACGCCGATGCTTGCTGTACTCACAGTGCTGGTGAAACTCCGCCGAGCCTTGTGGGCTGTACCTTCCACAGGTGTTGCGGCTTGGCTCAGCGGTAGACGCGGTGAATGCCGATTCATTGGAGACCACACGGAGAAAGGAGCCGCGAGAACTTTCAAAATTATACCTCCGAAAGGCCAGGAGACGAATGCGACCGCGACCACAGGTGGAGGCGGAGGTGCGAAGGATATGACAGGGGGTACTGCGCAGAAAACTGGAGCAGGCGTTCTAGGTGAGAAGACGGGGGAGACCCCCGGGAAAGTTAAACAGACTATTTCTGCTCTATTCACGGCTGTGGAGGAAAACCGAAAGGGGAAGGCGCCGCATGTGCAAACTGCATCTCACGTGGATAGTTGCCTGACCGAGTCTTCCATGCCGGTAACCGAGATATATATGCCCATGGAGGATGCTAGAGTCTTGCCGGGGGTAGAAGAGGTAACGCTGCCCGAGATTACAGTAGAGTTAGAACCTATGGGTGTGCTACAAAATAACACTAGCATATCTGGATTAAATGGACAAATTCAGGTGGCCAGTCTTTTTCAGCCAGAAGGATGTCATAACCCTTAGATAGTTTTTCCCAAAAGAGTACTTTTATTTTTCTAGTTATGTCCCCCTCTATCCGGAGTGTTACTTCATATAACTTATGGGGTACACTAACCCTGGTGTCAGCAGTTTCAACCTGAATGCATTCATTCAGATCCACTCTCTCCAGAGTAAATGTAAATGTAAATGTGTTTCGATTTATATAGCGCACTATAACCCAGGGGTCTCAAGGCGCTTGCTTAGGGAACCCGTCCTGGTATTCCCCTGTGAGATACCCCGGCCGGGCATCCACAAGGTGAAAGCCAGGCATCCCGCCACGAGGGGCCGTAGTGGAGATTAAGCAAGCTATTGCCCAGAGTCGCAGAGTGTGACCCCGTGAGTCGAGTAGGCACCGGAGCGAGAATTGTCGACTCCGTGGAATTTTTGAGCCCGAGACCCGCCGAGGCGGGGAATCGAACCCTGGTCCACGGCCGATCTCAGCTTCCGGGTCTGCCGCCTCTAACCACTGAGCCACGCTTCTCCAGAGGATCTTTCAGGATCCTGCAGCTATGGCGACCTCTGCTGCGCTGCCCAGCATTGTATGGGCCCGCTCCCCGTTCTTGAGTTGTGTCGTCAAGATCCTCGGCATGTCTGATTTTAATACTTGCTACCTAATTTTTGGAGAATTGAGTTTTCTTATTTTTTGGAATGTGTTGATCGTCATTGGACTTCACACGTTCTTCTTTGTGTTCTGATCGTCCTCTTCTTTCAGATTTCTGCAAGGAAGTCTGAAAGGTATGAGAGGATCGTGTATCAGTATCTTGATATCTATCAGGTTTTCTTAAATTATCCCTATTTCTAAGGTTATACCTCTTTTCAGAGTGCTCCTTTTGAGGAGATCTACCTCTGGACATAGAGCGCTTCTCTTTAGGAAGTGACTGTCTACTATTTTCCCATTTCTTTTTAGGAATAGTTAGATTGTTTTTGATAAAAACTTTTTCAGGATTTTCTGTTAATTCAGGCTTTACAGGTTTCCCTCCCAAACTATCTCTTCCTAGTTCTTCATAGGATTTTTTCAATAATTCTGGCAAGTTCATACGGTTGCTCAGTAATATGGAGTTCTTTTAATTTTTGGCGGATTGCCACGGATGCTGCTACACCTTTAATGTTAGCTTGTTTGAAATCTTTCAGTAATTTCATACCAAGATTCAAGGCTGGTTCTGGACCGTATTCATTTTGAATACGTCTGGTATCACCGCCATAGACGGGACACCATGTGTTTTTGTGTAAATTGAAAAAAACACAGTTGATGGACAGAATGCAGAACAATGTCATACATTCACCCCAGTACAAGGATCTGGGCCTAAATCCATCGTTTTTTTGCACTCCACACCACCCTGGGTTAAACACTGGCTATATGCAAATCAGCTCTGACTCTGTGCCTCATGGGAACAGTCCAGTCCGAACTACCAAGCCATGTCTTTCCCAGACCGGAATCAAGCATCCAAGGACCGGTTTCTGGCTATCAGCCTTCATCAGCCTGGATAGCTTGACTCCAGTGGTGTGGAGAGCCTGGGACTCACGTCTGAGTATACCCAGCACACTCGGGGTGAAAATTGCAAAAAACACAGTTGATGGACAGAATATAGAACAATGTCATACATTCACCCCAGTACACTGGAGTCAAGCTATCCAGGCTGATGAAGGCTGATAGCCAGAAACCGGTCCTTGGATGCTTGATTACGGTCTGGGAAAGACATGGCTTGGTAGTTCGGACTGGACTGTTCCCATGAGGCACAGGGTCAGAGCTGATTTGCATATAGCCAGTGTCTAACCCAGGGTGGTGTGGAGTGCAAAAAAACGATGGATTTAGGCCAAGATCCTTGTACTGGGGTGAATGTATGACATTGTTCTACATTCTGTCCATCAACTGTGTTTTTTGCAATTTTCACCCCGAGTGTGCTGGGTATACTCAGACGTGAGTCCCAGGCTCTCCACACCACTGGAGTCAAGCTATCCAGGCTGATGAAGGCTGATAGCCAGAAACCAGTCCTTGGATGCTTGATTCCGGTCTGGGAAAGACATGGCTTGGTAGTTCGGACTGGACCCATGAGGCACAGGGTCAGAGCTGATTTGCATATAGCCAGTGTCTAACCCAGGGTGGTGTGGAGTGCAAAAAAACGATGGATTTAGGCCCAGATCCTTGTACTGGGGTGAATGTATGACATTGTTCTACATTCTGTCCATCAACTGTGTTTTTTGCAATTTTCACCTTTGTGTAAATTGAAGCAAAGACTGTACCCCAAATGTCACAGTCCTCCATGTGTGGTGCAATCCCCATTGGTAAACAGATTGTTAGAATCCTGTGTTTCTCATGAGGTGTACTATCGGGAAACACTGCCTCTATTTGAGTAACTTTCTGGGCTAACCAGAATGGAATTTGTTCACTTTTTGCGGGTAACTTACCGATGACTGACTGTATAGTCTGTGGTGTGATTTTGTTTGTGTTCCCCTGATGAGGGGTGTGCTGTGGAATTCTTATGGCACGTTGGACTGCTAAAGTCCGCATGGCATATTGTACCAATTGTCTATGTATTTTAATTAATTGTTTTAGCTGAGCTAACAGTTCTACATCTGACATTCTCTCAATGTCAGGATATGGTGAATAGCTGGCTAGTACCGTCCATGTTGCTCCTGGTCTATCTAGTGGACCAAGCCTGGTAATGTGATTTTGATGTTGTAGGGCGCCTTTAAACCAGAGCTGATGCTCTTCGTAAGTTAGTGAAATGTCAATGTCCTCGAAAGGAATGTATTCCGCTTGATGTTCCTCTATCTTATAGAGGTGGAACACATGTGTTGTTGGATTTGCTTGTGGAAATACACTCCATGAATAGAATACCTCTGTCTGCCGATATTCATGTGCCTCTATGACAAATATGACTCTACCACCTCTTGCTGATAGGCCATTTTCTTATAAGCTTTATGGCTATGGTTTTCCTCACATTTTCCGGGATGATTATAGCATCCACGTCGTCATGTCGGAAACCTGTAGTGTCAAAACCTGGTTGGTTTGCATTTACTGCAGTTCCACTGCCCCCAGGATTGTCTTCGTCTGACATTTTGTTCAGGAGGTTTGCAGAGCAAGTTTCAAGGAAATAAAGATAAGGTGCACAATATTTTGGAACACCGTATCCTTCAACGTTGAACAAACCAAAAACTAATAAATAAGATTTTTCGTCCTACTCAGTTTTATGGCGGATATTTTATCCTTTAACCCACTCCAGACATCTATTGGAGTATTTACTGGTAAAGGGGTCTCTGTCAAAAGCATGACTGAGTTACTCTAGTATCTAGCGTTAAATTAGTGCCTTACCAAACGTTGGGCGCCATGTAGTGTAGTTCCTATATTCCCAATAGGCTCGGCGTATTGGAATAATATATCCTATAGGTTAGACGTAGGGCTGAGGTCTACTAGGTCTCTATCGAATATATTAGACTTAATTGTGAGTGCCAGCTAGCTCAGAGGTCACTAGAAACTTTCTTGAATTCACACGAAGGGATTAGTTTCTGACAACCGCATAAACATGACACTTTGTTTCCCCAAGATAAAACTGATCATCAGAGTTGTGGAAACAATAAAGAGATATTTCACTCAGTCAATCGTGCATGCTTCGTTTCACCAGAGTTGCATGGAAATAGATAGACGGACGTTTTCAATAAAAAGGTTTTATTGAACAGTCATCTTTCTCAAGCATAAGAAATGATCTGCTACAATCGTAAAACTGGTTGTAAAATATAATGCATACATTATAAGGAGTAGAATAAAATAATACTGTAAGAGCATTGTATGGTTCCTAAACCATAGATAAATACAAACATCAATAACAGAGGCTAAAAGTACTACCCCGATGTACCTAACCTATGTTTAGTACGAGGGAAGAAGTAAGTGAGGTGTAGCATAAATGTAGTATTCTTTTGCCAAGAATCTGTCCAAGATTTCTCTTAGGGACTAATCAGCTCCGTACCTTAGTTTGGAATAAAGAAGGTCAGGCTCAGGAATCGATTTCCCAGCAACCCGCAAGGGTAGCTTGGAAACACTGGAGCTGGATTTCTCGGCAGGGGAAAAGACAGCGTCTCTCTCAGTGCGTCTGTTGGAGGGTCGGCTTCCTTCGGCCCTTGCTGTAGCAGGATGCATCAGGCAAGTAGATAGTTGAACTGCTCCAAACCACTGTGTGTTTGCTAAGGCAAGTGTGGGCATATTTATACCTTGAAGTTGCCGAGTTTGACGTAAAGGTGGACATAATAAGTCATTAAAGACTCTCAGTTCTTTGAAAACTCCATGAGTTCTTGAACAAGTCAGTTCTCCAGCAAGGGAAAGTCCTTAGCTTCTGAAGTCGAGTTTTCCAAGAAATCGTTGTAGATTTTCGGAACTAGTGGAAGTAGCCCTGCCGTATTTGGACTGAATGAGCTATGACTAAATATGGGTATGATTCTTATGCCTATTTAAGGACATAGTGATTTATCTATACTACTATTATAAAGAGAGAACTTGCACCTTTGGGCAAGGTAATCTCGGGAACCACAGCGCCAATCTACACACCCAAGACATCTTAGAAAACATCAGGGCAAGTAGAAGGACATAGGCTACATAAAAATAAAAATAAAACGTTGTTTAAAATATTAATAAATGAAAAAAGTAGTCCCTTGCAACTAGCGCCGGCCGCGACGTCTGCATGAGGGGAGGAGCGGCGTTCACCAGAACCAGGATGAGCAGACAACATGAGCGACGTCTGCGTGAGGGGAGGAGCGGCGTTCACCAGAACCAGGAAGAGCGGAGGACAACAGCGCCGGTAGGAGCTGCGGAGCGGCGAGAACTGGGGGAGCAGTGGCAGTGCGGGGAGGAGCGCGGGAAGCGGAGGAGCAGTGAGAGGTACGTTGCTGGAGATGTTGCTGGGGCGGGAGGCGGGAGGGAGTCGGCGGGTGCACCGCGCGGGCTGCTACTTAAATTAAATCGGATGTTGCTGGAGTCCGGGCGGGAGGCAGGGCGGGGCGGGGGGTGGGGGGGCGGGAGGGAGTCGGCGGGTGCACCGCTCGACAACATGCTGCCCCAGCCACCTTCTGCCCTGGGGTAAAAATGCAGCCCCCAGCCCCCTTCTGCCCCAGGCAACGCTGGGGCGGGCTGCTAGTACCTATATAAGGGCATGAATCTGGAAATGTACAATAGTGTCCTACAATGGTTCACAACAGTGGGAGGGCTCACAAAACTACACAGAACTTCTTCACATAAACCTGTAAGGCCAGTTGTCGAAATCTACAAAACCCAGGCTAGGGGTGCTACAATGTATGGGGCAGAACTGTGGGGACACTATTCCACCACCAGCTTGAACAAAATTGAAAATAATTATATGAGGCAGTTGGTAGGTCTCCTCTCTAGCACACCCCTTATCCCCCTATGTTAGAGTAAGGAACCTGGGTAAGGTACCTAAAGGTGAAAGCACATTTTTTTAACCTTTGGAAGTAATAGAAGTGAAATTGTGTGATTACAAGATTTCAATGTAAGTTCAAATCCCATTTGCATTGCCTTTGCTTTTGAAGATAATTGGAAACAATACTTCAAAAGAAAAATTCCATATGTGATAAAGGGTGTGATGATGACATGTGATCTTCGGAAGTTGGAGATGATGTGCATTCTTCAGCAGCAGATGTTCAAGAGAATGAGGAGAAGGGAGAACCTTGGAGCACTGCTGGGCTAATGTTTGCACTGGATTGTTCAGAAATAGTTGATGTGGGTGCAGTGCATCTATAGGGACCTTAGCGCAGAGTAGGTTAGCAGTTGGAGATATGTGTAGGGAGGTAAAGATGGAAGAGAAAGGCAATGCATGTAAACGCTATTGTGAATTAAGTAACAAAGAACGTCTTGATGGTAACAATACCAAGAACACTGTCTTGTGTTTCTTCTCAGTACGTTGATTTACATAAGAGGAAAGGAAAATCCCCTGTGTAATTAAATGATTTGTAAGTGGAGAGCATGTGTAATTTCAAAGTTATGTTAGAATCATTTGCATCATGATTGCAGGGAGGCAGTAAAGGTCATATTTGCTAGCACTGTACTAATATTGCTACTCATTAAGGATGCAACTGTACAAGCATTGCGCAAGGGTGCCTGTGTTGGCGCTAGGCTGCACACAGAGCGCCAGTGCTTGAAAAGAGCAGAAGTGTGCCATATCTAGCAGTCACATTTCTGCTCTCTCCCTTTCATGTAATGCAGCAAGTTGCCTTGCTGTGTTGCATGAAATATTAGTAAATCTGCTCCCACTTATCTAAGATATCAGGAAGGCAGAATGACAGTTTGAACAAGAAAGAACAAGCTGTATGCAGGTTCAGCTGTTGGAGCTATGCAACAATATATGCTCACTTATATTTCTAAAGTGTATAGTTGCCAGTAAAGGTGTCCTTGTGCCAGTCAACCTGAGAGCAAAACATACAGTTTTGAGCTTTCTTATAATTGTACGCAGGTCCAGCGTAAGGGAATGTTAGCCACTTGATAAGAAAAGGCATGGCTACCCTGACGCCTCCTTCGACTCCTGCGTAACACTAAAGGATGAGAAGAGGCAGGACGGGAGGAGCATGTAGGGGTACACCAAATAAAAAGCTGACATATGAGAAGGTACCTCTATTGTGCAGTGCTTTATCGAAGATACAGAAGCTTTTGTAAAGTGAGCATTTCTGGCTTGGCAATATACCTTTAAGTGTTGCATATCTGTTGCTAAGGAATCAGCCACGCTCAAGGGAAGATAAATAGTTTAGCTAAGAATAGGGGAATCTTTGAATGTAGTTGAAGAGAATGATGAAAAAGAAAGATGAAGTGCATTCTCATGACCAGATGTCAATGTTGCAAGTTAGGATAAGGAAGGGAAAAGAAAAAGAAATATTAAGGTTTTTTTATGGTAAAGATGTGAGTTGACAAGGTCCATGTCTATGCTATCTGGGTGTGTAAATGTTTAAGATTAATCATCAGAATACCTGCTACCATAGGTTGCATTGACAGAGTTTGTATACAATAATTCTCTCAAGTTTCAGGAAAATCTCCTTTCTTCTGCTCATATGAATCCCATCACAGAGGTGGACCCTCATGTTTACTACCTCCACAGTTGCATCGGTGACAGTGCTTCACCCAAAAATTAATACCTTCCAAAGTTTTGGGCGTCAACACCTTCTGCAAGTCAGAAATACAATACAAACATTTCTCAGATATCACCGGGGTAAAGTACCTTCATATCAGAAGAGACAAGGTGTTATTAGCTATGAGACACCTAAAATTCCTGGTCTTCTCCAAAGTTTCTGCCTCATTTTTATAGTTTTTTCTCTTCATAAAAGGGAAGATGGTCACTTAATCAATCGACTTACACTTGCCTCACACCTCATACCCAGTACTTCATGCATCCTGAGTCTTGTTACATGGATCTACAGAACATGAATTGGAGGAAATTGTGTTTACAGCTGAGATCATTTGCGATATCTGGTTCCGTGGAGAGATAATGATAAATCAGGGAGGGTTCTTCAGTTGGTGTACTGCCAGGATTCAGGCTCCGAGAAGACATGGGATTAGGTGTAGGTCTAGTTGGGGCTGGAGGCTGGAGCAATGGAACAGTGAAAACGAAATAAACTATGAACACTAGACTGCTAACTGACTGATACCCTTAGACATTTACCTCCTGGTTTCTAGTACAAATCCAGAGCACAAGAAGTAGAGAATGTATTTAAAGCCATTTTTACATGGAGTCGGTGGTGTACAACTGTTACCACGGATTTTTTACAACGGATTCCATGACCACGGATTATTTACAACGCAGGTCATGTTACAATGGATCCTTTTACAACGCTATTCACTACAACGCAGGTACTATTACAACGCAATACCATTACATCGTAAGTATAATTATAGGTAAGTTTATCTTTTTTGGGGTTTTGGGGTACATGGGTATTTTTAGGTTTTAGGGCTGGGTTTGGGTTTTGGGGTAAAGGGGTATTTTTAGGTTTTAGGGCTGGGTTTGGGTTTTGGGGTACAGGGGTACTCTTAGGTTTTAGGGCTGGGTATGGGTTTTGGGGTACAGGGGTATTTTTAGGTTTTAGGGCTGGGTTTGGGTTTGGGGTACAGGGGTATTTTTAGGTTTTAGGGCTGGGTTTGGGTTTTGGGGTACAGGGGTATTTTTAGGTTTTAGGGCTGGGTTTGGGTTTTGGGGTACAGGGGTATTTTTAGGTTTTAGGGCTGGGTTTGGGTTTTGGGGTACAGGGGTATTTTTAGGTTTTAGGGCTGGGTTTGGGTTTTGGGGTACAGGGGTATTTTTAGGTTTTAGGGCTGGGTTTGGGTTTTGGGGTACAGGGGTATTTTTAGGTTTAAGGGCTGGGTTTGGGTTTTGGGGTACAGGGGTAATATTAGGTTTTAGGGCTGGGTTTGGGTTTTGGGGTACAGGGGTATTTTTAGGTTTTAGGTCTGGGTTTGGGTTTTGGGGTACAGGGTTATTTTTAATATATATTTACAATTTAAAAAATTTAAATTATTTGTATTAATATATGTTTTATTTTTTTAATAATAAATAATTTAAATTAATAATACATTAATAATTATTTACATTAAATATTAATTTTATTTACTTACCTGTAATTATACTTACGATGTAATGGTATTGCGTTGTAATAGTACCTGCGTTGTAGTGAATAGCGTTGTAAAGGGATCCGTTGTAACATGACCTGCGTTGTAATAGATCCGTGGTCATGGTATGCGTTGTAAAAGGACCCGTTGTAACGTCATATATCCGGAGTCGGTGCCTGTTAACGTGTCGCTAGTTGCTGTAGCTTTCTGCTTTGTACTAGTTCGCACCCATTATTTATCCCGAGGATCTCCCCTCTCAGGGTTCACTCAAGGTGGGACACCAAGATACCTAATCACTGGGATCTGGGGTGTATAGTGATTAGGGGCCCCTGAGACTGTTGCCAAAAGTAATGAAGTACTCTTGGGGACACAGGAAGAAATGGCAGTAACGCCTGGTGCACAGTTTGTCGGTTCTTGTTTAGTTCTTAAAGCCACACAGCTAAATAAAATTCAGCCTAACCTTCTAGAAACCCATGATCACAATTTTCTTTCTCACCATTAGTCTGTGCATTTGCATTATCGCATTTAATGAGAGCACATCTGATAGTTGATAATGTAGACAATTCTTCGCTCTCATGCCCTTACAGTGCATGCAGATAGTGCTGCAACTTGTAAGATGACTGAATGTTTTATTGTCCTGTCATTTATTCCTTTTAATAATATGAGCTCAAAAGCATTCTTATTAAAAGACGATTCTTCAAAAAATGCGGCATAAGAATTTTCATTCACTATTTAATTTTCATGTCTTGTCAATTTTCATGCGTAATTGTCTGCGGCAATAGGCTTCAAGTAAAGGCGGCAAGAGCAATGCTTCATAAAACAGTCAAGAGCATAAATAAATTAATTAATTAATGAATATGATTCCATAAGTAAAAACAAAAAAGTTTGAGAGGTAATTATCCATAGCATATTCCAATCTGTGGGAAAACTTTTAAAATTAAGGTGCTTGCGAACACTATTAAAAGGAATGTGAGATTTAGTACATATAGAGCAGTGTTCTTCAAACTTCTTAACAACACGCCCCCCTTCAGTGGAAAAAAAATCATCGCCCCCAGCCCTCAAAATTGTTTTACAATCATTCTATTAAACTGCCAATGTTTATCTATATCTAGACTCAATTAAACATTGCACTTAAGTTCTGTTAACATTTAAAAAATGCAAATACATGATTGCGAAACATACAATTCAGATCAGGCAGGCCTTAAGTACCCACAGTGTGATTGTCAGAAATGAGGGTAGGGGTTTTGAAGAATATTTGGAGTCCTGCACATTTTGACAACTTCTTCCAGCCAGGATATAAATGGCAAAATGTGTTAGTGATGACCCATTACAGAGCAGCTTACTGCCGCTTATTTTTTTCCACTGAAAAGCACTGTTATCAGCACAATGCTTCTTTTGGCCATAGCTTGGCGCACCCTCCCCTCCCCCCCTCCCCGGATCAATAGCAGCCGCCATAGGGCGGCCCGACCCCCAGTATGAAGACCCCTGATATAAAGTATATTTAGATGAATATTCCTAGAGGAGTCTTTTCTCTCTGGATTTATGTATATCAGGTCCTAAAAGCTAATTAGGGTTTACCATGTGATTAAGTACTGCTGAGGACATTTGGAGAGTTAGACATGTGGTGCACTTTATACAGATTTCCTATATGAACCTGTAAGAAAACAGAATTATAATCAAGGGCCCCACTGTGATTTATGGTATTAGAAATTTATATTTCTGCTTGCTTGCAATTTTCACAAGATAAGATAAGATTGGGGTTTGTGAACATGTTATATTATCTTGTGTGTTAACAAGAACATCTTTCTCTTTGTAGCATATCTACGAACAAATTACAAGGAATCTGTATCCATTGATTACTGAAAATTCGGTTGTATTCATACTTATTTATGTAACTTTATACAAGTTTACTTGATGAGAATATTCTAATGAATATTGTTATTTGCTCGATATTGAGATAGTTAAAAACAAATATCAGTAAAACTTGAAGATTATGCACAATTGGACAAAAGAATAGCTAGCCGTACGATAATAGGAAATCTAGTTAGGTGCAATACAACAATACCTACAAAAAGATGTATATTGCAATCCATGTACATGGGGATCACTAGATAATGCAGTCTTTGGGTTAAGTTTTTTATGTCCAAACACTGTTTATGATTTCATGATAGAGTTATGTCTTGATGGTGTTTTTATGTCCAAAAAACATGTATGAAATCATGAGGGGAGACACATACATTGCATATGATGTGCATGTATGATTTGGTTTATAAAAACCTTTTAGACTTATAAGGGCTGATTACAAGTCTGGCCGTCCACGGACCGCCAGACTAGCGGGGCCCGGTGGTGGTGGTCGCCCCACTGACCTATTATGAGATGGGCAATGAGACAGTCACATCCCCACTGCAGCAGCCAGGGAATGGCCATTCCCTGGTCGTGTTACGGTGGTCAGAAGGCATCCATATGCTTTGCGGGACCCCTGTGGTGGTTCCTCCTCCATGTAAATGGATGCATACAGGGGGGCACAACATGTGCCCCCCTGTGTGCATACACACCACTTCCTGCACAGCATGGACTTTTCAATCCATGCATTGCAAGAACAGTTTTTTGCATTCCTATTGCGGTGCCTGTTTTAAAGGCAATGCTGAAAAAAATGCCGCCAGACAGGAGGAAACTCCTAATCTGGCAGGTGGCCTCACCACAGCTTTGGGGGTGAATGGACGGACCCGGCGCCGCATCTCTAGACTCATAATCGGGCCCTTAGATGTCTGATAACTTTTTTGTGCACTTATATATTGTTTCCATATTATTAGTACGTGGTATACTGTAAAGAAGTACATTTATTGTTTTACATACAATGATTGAATGTTTTTTCTTATATTCACCAACAGCATTGAGAAAAGAGCACGCCTGTGTGAAACGCATTGACTGTAGTTGTGAGAATTAGCACCTGCAGGAATATTCATCATCTACTATTTTAATGTTGCATGAACAATGAACTGCTACTTTTGAATGTTACAAGAAATAAATCTTGACTTGATAAAAAGATTTCTCTGATTGGAATCTTTTATGGACAATTACCTCCTGAAATGTTTTGTTTTGTCAAAATAAAAAAGAGCTGTTGTATAAAGTTACAACTTATGCCTTTACCACACATGCACTTACAGCTCAGTCTTTACCACACATATACCAATGACACACGTTTTTATCACAGGTCTTTACCATGAGCATACATATAAATGCATTAAATTTAACCATTACCATACATAACTTTGCCACGCATGCCTTCGCCACTCAAACCTTTCCAACACAAATTTTTGTATTTAAAAAAACATAGTAAATGTTTGATATAATATAATAAGTGCATTTTCTATTTATTTATAATGTCAGTTATCAGATTTTTTGACAATACTTTCTGGCTTTGAAAAAAATATACATGGTGCGCATCTTGATGTAAAAAAAGTCAACCCAACGCAACACATTGCTAGTCAACGTAATACTTCGAAATCCTAAGCAAATTTTTCCAGGTTGATATTACCACACAACACAATGCAAAACAGTACATACACTTTTTCAACACCACTATCAATTACCGCAACAGAACACAAATAATCCCAATCATTCAGAAATATTTCCAAAAATAAAAAGAAAATATGAAAGCAACACATCACAACATGGGGAATACGTTTAGTGAAGAAGTTAAACAGTATATATATTTCAGAAATCCTACTTTCTTTCATTTCTACTTGGGCAGAAACCCTGTACCTAACCTAGATGGCTGACAAATTCTGTAAAAAAGATTTTAAAAACACCATATTTTAACACAAAAATAATTATGACTTTAGTCATGATTTACTTCATACAAAACGTAGATTTTAACAGTTATTTTACTGTAAATAATTGTATCATTAAAAAACATATCAAAACAAGCACCCACCGTTTTGTAGTGAGTGGACACTGCCTTCTGTTGTGACCACCCACACCTGAGAGAACAGGAGAGTTGATTAGAGACAGTACAAAACACTGCCATTGACCTATCCAAGTAAATATAACTTACACATTTAATACGGTTACAACATGTTATATTTATCATAGAACGATTCATTTAAAAAATTTGCTTACTTTTTCAGACATTATGAAGCTTGTGAACACACAGTTTGTAAAACTTTTCAAATTAAACATTAATGTCAGTTAAAATACAAACGTATATTTTTATTTCCAATTTAATGAGATTATTTTCTCAAGACTAACAATGATAACTTTTATAAAAATATAAAAAAACTTACAAACTACAATCTACCCATGGTATGTGTGGCCAGTGGTTGGGGGCACATTCACTATTCTAACTTCCGCAAGTACTTACCTCAGTGAAGGTGCTGGACTATGACTAGTGGGCAAAAATTATTATTCTAACTCCGCCAAGTACTTCCTTCAGGGAAGGTTCTGGGCAGTAGAAGGGGGGCACATTTACTATTCTAACTCTCCCAAAGATTTACATTAGGGAAGGTGCTGAACAGTGGCTGGGGAACAACGTTTCTATTCTAACTCTGCCAAGTACTTACATCAGGGATGGTGCTGGACAGTGACTATGGGGGCTAAATTAAAGCTCTAACTCCACCAAGTACCTACCTCAAGTAAGGTGCTAGAAAGTGACTGGGGCACATTTACTATTCTAACTCCCCCAAGCACTTACCTCAGGTAAAGTGCTGGACAGTGGCTGGGGGGGCAAACTTTCTAATCTAACACTGCTGAGTACGAACCTCAAGGATGATACTGGACAGTGAATGGGGAGGGCTAAATTACTGCTCTAACTCCCCCAAGTACCAATCTCATGTAAGGTGCTAGAAAGTGACTGGGGCACATTTACTATTCTAACTCCCCCAAGTACTTACCTCATGGAAGGTGCTGGACAGTAACTGCAGGGCAACTTTCTACTCTAACTCCACCAAGCACTTACCTCAGGGATGGTGCTGGATAGTGGCTGGGGGGCAAAATTACTATTCTATCTCTGCCAAGTGCTTACCTCAGGGAAGGTGCTGGACAGTGAAAATAGTACACATTTAACTTCTTGATTTCTTTGAACATAAAAACAAACTAAAAGCATCTAAGGAGCAAAACATTATTTCAAACAAAGAAAGAAAGACTGCAAAATCATAGCGAAACAATAAAAGAAAATCAACAAGAGAAAAGTAAGCAATTCAAATGTCAATAGTAAGCACAAAGAATTCAGAAAGGCATGAAAAGAAGAAAGTATTTTAAAATGTTCTTTGTAACTTTAGATAGACAACAAAGAAACAAAAAACACAGCAGGCCTGAAAACCTCTTGCAATCCAAAAATACCATCTGAACATTTTTGACAACAAGGGAGTGTAACTCACCATGTAACATTTTTCACATTAAAAAAAATGTAAAATAATAACAACATTCTTTTCACAGAACTCAAAACTAGCAAAGCTTTAATTTCCCCTCTTTCAACTGTGTCATTAAAAAAAAAATCTCCACAGGCTGCATCAGTTAACCTTATTTTTTTTTTTATTAGCAGGACCAATTACAAAGAAGAAAATAAACCTCAACGTTATTACATGTAACTCACATATTGTTCAGGTTTTTTTAGCCTCTTCCATGCTCATGACGGCTCCCGGCCGCCATGAGTCACGGTGGGCGTGTGCTCATGACTGCCGGGAGCCGTCATGACCATGCCCACGATTGGAATGTCTAGCATTGCGGCAGTTAGGTTACAGATCACTGAAAATGGAAAACACAAGGCAAGCCTACTCATCAAATCAAAATGTGGCAATAGACTGTTAAAGTATGGTGGCTATATTTATTAACTGAGTCTAGGATATGTGCTGAGTATTTTTCATCCCATTGCAAAGGCAGAGCAGTTACTCTTGGTGGTACATTTGAGAGATCCACAGAGTATACTCACTCTGCCTCTGTAATGGAGATTGAAGTTAGGGAAAGTATTCAACAAATAAGACGATCTTTCATCAATGGACCAGTCAATATCTAAACACGGTGAGTGACCCGCCAAGTCAGCGGGCGGTAAGACCATCGAAAAAGCAATAGCGGGACCTGATCCGGCAAGATCTAAATCAGGCCCATAATCTCTGGCACAATGGTAATATTCTCCAGCACAATGATGCAGTGCTTAATGTGTAAGATATGAAGTCTAGGTGCTCAAATGTTTGTCGGACGCCACACCCACTTCTCCCTGGCTCCATCCACTTCCTCCACTGGCTCCACCCACAAACAACACTACGTAGGCAAATCAGCATATAGTAAGTGTTACATAAGCCAGTGCTGGAGGACTAAAAGGTGTTGGAGTGACATGTCATCCATACGGGTAGGCCGTATAGTTTAAGACTGCTTGGTCTGGAGAAGCACAAACTCAGAATTGAAAATGGAACACCATAATAGGGGGTTCTCTTTAATAACAAGAATTGATTTCTACCCAAATGAACACTTTTTGCAACATTAATCTATACTCTAACCTACACTTTGTAGTGTGCCTGCAGTTCTTTGATGACAGCTAATAATTCACTGTTCTATATTAGGATTTTTAATTTATAAACTGTAACAAAAAGATGTCACTTAGAAAAGCAGTAACGCACTGACCTATTCCCATATTGTGCACTTTTGATCTCCATGGTACATGTTCTTTGCAGCAGGCATATTAATCCCCTGTGCTGCCTAATGATGAGTCAAAACCTCAACTAGACAACTCCCATCACTCCCCAAGAACAATCTTGAAATCTTTATTGTTGCCTGGAAATAGCTGGAGGCAAGGAACATGGCAGCAGATGCTTTTAAAATTAAAATAAACTTGCAAACAGGCTCTCCCTGAAGTTAGCACCCGGTGTGGTGGTACCAATTAAACACAGGAATCACAATGTTACCTCACCTTGGCCCAGAGAGGGTGCAACACTTCCAGTAAACCCTACTTCACCTCTACAATAGGCGCTCCAAGTGTAGATAGTGTTGTGTGTGGACTGCGACGGGGACAAGAGCAGAAATAAAACGGAAAAAACATGTCAATTCCGGCAGATGGCACTTGAGCAGGGTTTTGCTGAAACCTGTGGCATTCACATGGACTCACTCCCCAGACCGGTTTGGCTTCTGGCACAGCAGGTATTTCAACCTGCATCATGCATGAAAAAAAGTAAATACTGAGTGAATATTGCATGGAGTGTGTGCCACTGCCAGTGCCAGCAAACAAACACAAATACGGGGTCTGTGCGTTTTGTCGTGCACTCACTACGGAGGTGGCCATGCACTAACTAGAATGTAAAGCATCGCTCCACTACTGCAGGTGTCACGCAGGTGAAGGGTGCACATCGTACCCCACAACAGCAACCACACCACTGCAGAAACCTGTACGAGACTTGACATAGGAAATAAACTTTCAACCGGCGTACCTACTGCACAACGGGGAGAACTGGTATTATTAAAATAACGAAACCAAAGTATATCCGAAAGAAATGAAAAACACACGGAAAAAGAGCATTTCATGCGAGTCAACAGTCAAGTATGTCAATGATTAGGCAGAAAGGGGTAAAGGGCAAGGCCCTGCCCTTCCTCCCGCATCCAGACCCAGAGCATTGCGCACGATGCCGGTGGCATGATTGCTTGGACTTGAAGTCTGTTTACCAAACACGGTGACCGTCACACCATGCTCAATAAAAAGCAGTGTTGGTTTGGATACGTACTGGGTTACTGGTGGCACTGCCTTTATTAGGCCTGCTGCTGCACATACAATGCAGCCCGACACTGGCTTCTTCAAATTCTTCAATACGTCATGCTGAACTAGCGGTGACTCATGCAGTGCGTGTGTGACAGTGTTGGAATTTTGAAAAAAAGGTTAGGAATACACACGCTGCCCCTGCCCCTATCCCACAGAACCAAATCCAGGCCAATCAGTGGCCCGTCTACCAGCAACACCTAACTGAAGGCAAATTCGCAGGGAACCAAAGAATTGGATTTTTCCCTGAAAAGGGCCGGTGCTAAGCTCCGGAAACCACTGGCACAAATTAGGCACTGCAATGATGACAATCCCTTTTAGCACAGGTAGGTTTATTCCACTGCCCCTCAATCAGAGATCGTCCACCCTCTAAACACCAGCCTCCGTTCAGTATCAGAGGCTGGAAGACCAATATCCTCAAAAGTGTGATACAGCTCACTCTGCAGCTGTCCTGAGTGACAAATGGATTTTCCTCTTTTGTTAGGCACTACCACTCCCTTCCTCACTCAAGTACGCCTGTGTCTATTAGGGTGTGATTTGTTATGTTATGTTAGGGGTTTGGTAAAGCGCAACAGCTGCCCCAGCAAAGAGGCGTCCCGGCACTGCTAGATCAAGAAACAGGTACTCAAGGATAGCCAGACAAAAGCGGGAGCCTATGAAAGTGAGAAAAGGATGGTTTTAATGGCTTTCCGAAAAGCCAACACATTTAGAGTTTGTTAGCCAAACCCTCAGTCTGCAAGCTCTATTTTGAGTCAGGTGGCCTGTTGGTTTTTAGGTAGCAGTGCCCAGCTGTCTCTGATGACGGAAAACTTACTCCAATGGCCCAATGGAGTAAGGGATACAGGAGTAAGGGCATCAGACCGCCTGCTTTATTTATGCTAAGAGTCTGATGTCCTTTTTTCTGTTGGTCACACACAGAGGAAACTTCCAGGGTGTGGGGGTGATGGGTTTATTGTTTTTCAGTAGCTACCACTTTTTATAAGGCCTTCATAAGGTCTTCAAGGCCATGACTATTCCTACCATCAAACAGTAAAACATTTTTTTTTAAATAAGACCCACCATAGTCTACAGTGGCTTAATGAGAGTACCATCAGCTTCAATGGCCTGGCAGCTACTCTATTAGTGTGTCCAACCAATGCAAATCCATTAGGGTGGAGCTGGGTGAGTCATTAATATCTAGTAGCTGCGCAGCGGGCCCTTTGAGGGATGCTGTGTGGGTCCCAGGGTCTAGCCTTTATACTGTGAATGAGACCGGGGTAGCCAAGATTGGCGTAGCCACCATTGGAAGCCCTTCAGGGCAACAGTAAGCCTGCCAGATCAGCCACAATGGTTCCTTTACAGATAAATAAATTGCTCTTTTTGGCCTCCTCCATTTTTTTAATGCCTAACAATACGGGTCAATGGCGCCAATAACCATGCGAAGCACTATGTTTCTGATTCCATTATCATTAATTAAAGGGGTGACCCTTATGCTTTCTCTATTCTAACTGTACACGTGTCATTTTTGGTCAGGCTCCATTGCAATGCATCAGGACTATTTTACATCCCAAAAGTATGCTGAATCTTCACACATTAAATTCGATATCTCAAAGATGCATGGCATACAGTAAGCAATTGCTTTTTTGTTTTGTTTTTTAACGCAGCAGGCTATTTAAAAATGTTTTAACCAGTACTTAAAATGTAAGCCAGACCAATTTGCCAATGCTTGTTCTATTGTGCTTTAACTAAATTATTTAAAGGCAAAGTGAACCAGTTGTGCGGCGAAAGTCGGGCTCCTTTGCAGGAGTGTTTCATTGCATGGTGCTGTGAGGAAGGGGGACCTCTCCTTGGATAGATTATTAAATTGGCTCCTTGTGCTTGGCTAGTTCGAGTGTGAGAACGGTTCCCCCTTACACCGAGTGAATCGCCCATTTTATTTTATTAGCTTGGATTTTGTGAACTTGGACGGCTTTGACAGTTGGAATCATATTGTTTACATGTATGTCTTCAAAGAGCCAATGACATCTTAAGGATTTGTGTGGCCCCAGGCGATATAGATTTTGGTTCTCCCTGTTTGAAATATCTTTAAATGTAATACCCTTTATCTGCTCATTCAGGACCTCCAGATGCCAAACAATATTACATTATATTTTAAACCTTGAGAAACAGGAACAATCAAAAACTGCCAAAAGGGCAAGTTGCCTAGTGTCCGCCAGCCATATTGTACCAAAGGAAAGCTTGAACAAACATTGATAAAGCCATTTATTGTTGTATTTGGATCTAGATTATGTTCCCTTGCAAGATCAACAATTTATGTGGAGTTCAGTGTCTAACCGGCTTGTTATTCCGATTGTCGTAAAACAAGCTAAGGGTGACTTGGCAGATGTTCAGTGGGCTAGTGCATTATATTAAAATAAGACCTATGCATGCAGCACTTGACATGGTAGCTTTAGTTGCCGAATATTTGTAATCACGATGTACATCCATTACTATATGTGTTCTTGCTGCAAAAGTGAAAATTAAAGCACTGCTCTGAGGACTTTTAACAATCCATTGGGTAAACTCTAATTTCTCTTCCCCTGCCTTGTTCCTCTTCTCGTTATAACTGGCCAATTCTCTGGTCAGACAGTTACCTGTGACCCTCCTGAGTAACGGAAATAGGACAGGGCAGGGTACAAGAGAGGAATGCTTTGTAGAGTGGTAGAGAGAGACAGAGATGGGCAGAAGGAAATATCCAGAGGCAGAGGATTACAGAACACCAGAGGGTGATGTAGACGGAGCGGTAATGCAGAAAAAAGATGTGAGGGTAACGGCAGGAGGGGGGAAGTTGTAGACAAAGACACTTGAGGAAAACATAGGGATGCATGGTAGAGAGACTCAAAATGAGAAAAGATATCGAAACACATGTCAGGGAAACAAATTAGTGGGGAAGAGACAATAGTAGCGAGAGGGGTCACAGGTAGAGAGGAATATGGTGGAATTTTTGGAAGATAAAGCAATCTGATGTGATTACTTACACCTTTAGGGGCATTCTAACCAATATATTGTGACCAGGCACTGGGTGGAAATAGATGCTTTTCTAGCCACAGTTGCCCTGCTCTGTTCTACTGAGACACTGAACCATGAGATAAAAAGTAGTGCCTGGAAATGTTGTCAAAAATAAGTATACCCCATTAATAAGGGGTGCAGCACCTCCGAAATCAAGCAAGATACATTTCTCCCCAGAGTAACGTTTTCATCCTGTGGCAACTGGTGAACTTTGAAAGTAGTGGGTATGACTCAATTAGGTTTGAGCAGACCCAATCATCTTAGATGGGGGGGGGGGGGAGAACATTTTAACAAAACATGGTCAAATTATTCATTATACAACACAGTTTTCACATAAATTGGATTGACATCCAATAGTTTTGAACGAATGATCCCTATCCTATTTGTGGGTCACCTGGCAAGCATTATTCCCCGTGTGTGTTGGAGCTAATCCTTTTTAAGTAGGGCAAACTGCACCTTCATGGCTCCCTCGAGTCCAGTAGACTTGGGTGCATACTTTTGAGTGTCAGGGATCAGTCTCCCAGGCTGCGCTTTGGTGGTTAAGACCGACCAAGCATTTACAGCTACCGACTCTGTCAAGGCTACTTCTTCAACTTTTGTGGCCCTGGTGCTGGAACAGGAAGTTGGCCAACTGAGGAGTTCGCCTCTCCTGTCTGAGGCTCAGGACAACATTTCCTCGAGGAGGGCACCACAGATGCAATCCTCTGTTTGCTAGCCCAGGGACAGCAGGTGTAATCTATCTTTGGTGCAGCCTTTCTTTGCCAGGCCCAGGGAACTGCAGGGCAGTCCTTCTTTGGTCTTCTCCCCAGTAAGGATGTGATCTGGAGTCTGAATGCCAGGGGAGCCACTTTTTGCTCAAAACCTGCCCTCCGGCATTCAGCAACCACCAGACAATGAGCTACCAGAGCCCCTCCTGCCTGATGATGACTTCCTGCAATGTGTAGTATCTAGCTATCCCAGGGTGCACTATTCTGCCCACTCCCAAGATAGCAGAACCCCCTCGTTCGGTGTGTGGAGCTTGGTAGCCCACCCCAAAGGTGTGGTTAATGAGAGCTACATGCCCACAGGAAAACCAGTTTGGCAACTATTTTCCCCTATCTGTCACCAATCTACCAGAACAAAAGCGCAGCCCCTCTCATGTATGTCCACCATTTGCTCTTCAAAGGCGGCTTCCCCTCTGAAGCTCACTTTTTGCTATCACAAACTGAGGTGCTTCCTGTCAGGGAGAGATAATACCACTTTCAATGGCATGCCTCTATTGTGTCCTTTAATGGGAGTCATTCACGCCTCTCCTCAGAAACGCAGAAGTCTGTCTTGTGGCCAGCATCTGCAAATGGCCACTGGAAAACTTGAGCAAAAGAGTGACAGCTTTCTAAAGTTGCCTTGTACTCAAAAGTTACATTAAATTCAACTTGGGCATCAACTCGAATTTAATACAATGATTCTTTTGATACCTTGAAGTGCCAACTTTGGTAATCTCATTTATGAGTTAATACAGCTGAGTAGACAACTACTAGCCTGTCCATATTAAAAATGATAATTTGGGGGTTTTACTGTTAGGACATAAGATTGCAAGCCCTACTTTTCAATATACAGCACTCAGCATTTAGGGCTCAACAAGCCTGCCATAATGGTGACTTTTATATATCAAAAAGGAAGGCCTGGACTTTGTCATCAATTTAAATGTCAATGTTAACTTATCAGTTATAAACTGCTCTGCCAGTTTGCAGTGGTAGGCTGGGAGACATGTTTTACTTTTTCACACTCATAGTGGCACAATAAGTGATGCAGTCATGAGGAACAATGTACCTTACAGTCCCTGGGTGCACCTGGTACCCTATACTAGGTATTTATAAGTGGGTTAACTTATGTCAATTGGGTATGAGCCAATCAAACATACACTTTTAAGGTTAAGATTCATAGCACTGCTACTGGGGTATGGTTAGCAGGCCTCGGTGCACTCTAATAGTTGGAAAACCAGCAGCATCATTACACAACTTTGGGGATGACTGTTCAAAAAGAGTCATTTTCTCACAGTGTTGTACACAGAGATTCAAGATACATGTATACATAGAAAGTTAAGTTCTTAGCTATCCGCATACATTGACAGTGTGAGCCATGGCTGCAGGGGTATACACAGGGAGCAAGTTGCAAGGTTACTGACCTAAATACAGAGACTAATCTTGTAGGCTAATGAATATACATAGCTGTGAGTTTACAAGCTATTGTGTATGCATAGAAAATAAAATGTGATTCCAGACTACTGGGACACAGAACAAATAGAAATTTCTGTTACTGCAGACTGTAGGATGTACACAGGAAGTTATGTTCCCCATCATGGAAAGGGCTGGGCTGAGGAACCAATACCAACCATTGCAAAAATGCTCACACCAGCCCTGCTTCCTAAATCTCCTTGTGCTATTTCCCTCTTTACATCCATACATTCTTTCTCTATCTCTCTTCCTTTTTAATCTCGCTCCTCTCTCTCTGATTGCTTTTTCTCTACCTTCCTGCTCCTCCCCCCACTCTTGCTCTCTCTTGCAGCCTCCCTGTGCCAGCTGCTATTAACCGCTGGAAGCTAAGGAAAGTGACAGAAGCATGGGCTTTCAAAACCAGTATGCAAGGACTCCAGCCCACCGGTGAAATGCCCATACCTGGTGGAATAAAAGGCATGCCTGCACCTGATTATGGAGTGACAGTATATGCAGCAAGTGTTGTACTATTCTAAGGAAGCATATATGGAGATAGACTGTCTAGTCTATGGGGGTATTCATAGAGGCTTATGTTTCAATCTGTGGCGTATGCATCATGTGCAAAGTTGCAGACTTTGTGATGGAAACTAATAAAGAAGTTCTGAATCGTTGGTGTGAGAAATTGAGTTGCTGGTTGACTGAGATATGAGCCCTGGTTAAGCCGCAGTCACAATCCTTTTCATATTGAACCCTAAATTAACCTGTGCTCAACCATCTGGTAGCTTGGCACAGAGCAGTCAGGCTTAATTTAGAGGCAAGTGTAAAGTATTTATACAACACTTCAAACATTAATAAAATGATAAACATCATATAAAAAAGATCCCACACCAAGTTAGAAAAATAGAGTAAAATCTAATAAATCAAACAAGATCAGAAGAACAAACATCCAATCAGTAGAATTTAATGAAAATAGCGCAAAAAAAGTACAAAACGCCAATGAGGGATACCTGATTGTGCTAGACCATACTAAAGTCAAACTTTTGGGCCAACAGCGATGGACCGCAGGTCGGATACAGTCACCGGGTTAGGCCCACTGAAGTTTATAAGACACACAGATGATGGACATAATGCAGAGTAAATCAAACATTTAACACCGGTCAAGAGATCTGGGTTAAATCCATCGTTCTTTTGCTCACCATGCCACCCCAGTTTAGACCCAGCCACCAGATTCATGCTATCCTGGCTGATGAGGGGTGAAACCCCAAAACCGGTCCTAGGATGCTTGTTTCTGGTCCAGAGAGGACCTTGCCTGGCAGTTCGGACTGGACTGTTCCCATGGGGAACAGGGTCAAGACTGATTTGCATATGGCTGGATCTAAACTGGAATGGTGTGGTGTGCAAAAAACAATGGATTTAACCCAGATCTGTGACTTGGGGTGAATGTTCGATTGATTCAGAATTCCGTCCATGATCTGTTCTTTTTGCACTTTGCTTTAGAGGTCCGCATGAGCAGTTGATGCTGGAGCGCAAAGAATGGGGCTGACAGAGCTTCACGTTGGATCACGATGTGAGTGGTGCAGTCTCATGCAAATTAACCTGTTCTCGGTCGTGAAGAGCCCACAAGTTTGATTTCAGCTCATTGAGCTACACCAAGGGTCAAGGATCTGAAGGGCACTAATTGGGGGTCAGGAATTCACTGCAGCTGGGGCCAGGGGCTGGTGCAAGATATTGGGGAGCCTTTTATGTCCCTGACACTCAGATCAGGAGCCCAACAAACTAGCCCTTGGAATCACTATGGATTCCAATTGTGATTCCGGAGACACCAAACACGAGCCTTTTATCTATTGCCATTTGGAATTTACACTTATAAAAAGTAATAAGGTAACTCCAATGTTATCCAATGGGAGAGGTAGGCTTTGCAGTAGTGAAAAATCAATTTAAGTGTTTTTCACTACCAGGACATGTAAAGCTATACTTTTTTCATATATTGCACCCTGCCCTCTGGACTGTCCAGAGCCTACCCTAGGGGTGACCTTTATGTATTAACCCCTTTGCCGCGGGGGTAATTCCCCCTCTGTGCTGGGAGGAGAGGGGGGCGCACGCAGTGCCCCGTGCTCATGACGAGCTCGGCTCGTCATGCAGCACGGTGGCACTATGCTCATGACGAGCTGAGCTCGTCATGACCACATCCGTTTTCGTGGAACATTCAGCACAGCAGGGAAATTATCCCAGCGTGTGAGCGCCACGGCGGTCATAGCTCAACCGTGGCTCATGGCAGGCTGAGCTCGTCATGAGCATGGGAGGGGTTAAAAAGAAATGTTTGGACCTGTACAAAGGTTACTTTGCCAGGTCCAAGTGGCAGTTTAAAACTGTACACATAGGCTGTGATGGCATGGATGAGACATGATTAAAGTGCTACCTAACTGGGTGGCACAATGAGTGCTGCAGGCCCACTTGTAGCATTTAATTTACAGTCCCTGTATACATGTAGTACCAATTTGCTGGGGACTTATAAGTTAACTAAATATGCCATTTGGGTATAATCTAGTGTTGCCATGTTTAGAAGAGCGAGCACAAGCACTTAAGCACAGGTCAGCAGTGGTAAAAGTACTAAGGTCAACAGAAGTAGGAAGAGGAAGGCAAAAAGTGTTGGGATCACCCTGCAGAAAGGGCCAAGTCCATTAATTGGTTATACATGAAGAATGACTCTCTGAGATAAGAAGTGTAGGCACTGTACAGAGGGATGTTTATAGCTATGTTATATAAAAACGTAGGTTCTTAGTAATGTAGCATAGAAACAAATTGAGGTTCCAGGACAGGGGCGTAACACAGACCCCCGCAGCCCTCGTGTTGCAGGGGGGCCCGACTCTCCAGGGGGCCCACCGCTTCATCATGAAGTAAATGGCCTCTTAATAAATTAAATGGTGCGCAGGGCACGCATGCCCCCGGCAGGGCCCCGGCCGGGCCTCAGGCTCTGACTGAGCCTCTTCATTCATTAAATGGTGCCTGGTAGTTGCTCCCACTGCCCCCACTTCAAAATCCTAGTCAACCCCCTTTCTTTTTTTTGTAAAATTTTTATTTATAGTATGCAAGGTGAAAAATAGAAAGGGGAGGGGAATAGTGCAAGGGGAGCGAAAATGAAAAAGGAGAGAGAGAAACAGGCGACATTCCGCCACATAACCCCACACAGGGGGTGCTGAAAATTATTATCGCAAATGAAGGGGCAATAGGGATTCAGAGCCTGCATCAAAAGGGGGCGGCAACCAGTTAGGGCAGCAAAAGTTCAAACAATAAGGCCTGCCCATCACAAAGCCCGAAGTGTGTCTGGAAGTTCCAACAATCAGTGCAATGTCCTCGGTCCGGGAAGAGCAACCCAAGCCCCTCTATAATCATAGCGTCCTTTCTCGGGAGCCCAGCAAGTCGCAACAAGAGAAAAACAACTACCCCAACTACCCCCCCTCCGTCCCTTCCCATCACCCACCCCCCACCCCGTGGTGGCGACCAGCATTCATACACTCAGCAACAGTCATACCGGTAATCAAATTTGGAAGAGATGAAGCGCCCGCAGCGCCGACGGGCAAAAGCTGAAGGCAGGCCTCGGGACAGAAACCTCACCAAGGGGCCCCAATTGAACATAAAGTTTTTAAATTTCCCCAGGAAGATATCTGAGAGCCGCTCCATACTCAAAAGGCGCCATAGCCGTGCATGCCACAGCGAGAGGATGGGGCAGTGAGATAAATAATGGTGATGGATCAAGCCCTGATCTTTGGACTGGGTAAGAGTGGTCTGCTTAATTCAGACACTCTGTTCATCACCACCCCCTTTTCTGAATCGTTTTCTGGCCACTATAGGTGTGGCAGGGTATACTCAGACATGAGTCCCTTTCTCACTGCTCCATCAGGATTCAAGCAAGCCGGGCCGAAGACGGCTGAAATGCCAGAAACCGGTCCCCGGTAGCTTGTCTCCTTTCTGGTGAAGAATTGGCTTGGTAGTTTAGTCTGCCCTGTTCCCATGATGCACTGGGCCAGGGACAGACTGATTTGCATATAGCCAGGTTCTGAGCTGGGATGGGGCAGTGAGATAAATAATGGTGATGGATCAAGCCCTGATCTTTGGACTGGGTAAGAGTGGTCTGCTTAATTCAGACACTCTGTTCATCACCACCCCCTTTTCTGAATCGTTTTTGGCCACTATAGGTGTGGCAGGGTACACTCAGACATGAGTCCCTTTCTCACTGCTCCATCAGGATTCAAGCAAGCCGGGCCGAAGACGGCTGAAATGCCAGAAACCGGTCCCCGGTAGCTTGTCTCCTTTCTGGTGAAGAATTGGCTTGGTAGTTTAGTCTGCCCTGTTCCCATGATGCACTGGGCCAGGGACAGACTGATTTGCATATAGCCAGGTTCTGAGCTGGGATGGGGCAGTGAGATAAATAATGGTGATGGATCAAGCCCTGATCTTTGGACTGGGTAAGAGTGGTCTGCTTAATTCAGACACTCTGTTCATCACCACCCCCTTTTCTGAAACGTTTTTGGCCACTATAGGTGTGGCAGGGTATACTCAGACATGAGTCCCTTTCTCACTGCTCCATCAGGATTCAAGCAAGCCGGGCCGAAGACGGCTGAAATGCCCGAAACCGGTCCCCGGTAGCTTGTCTCCTTTCTGGTGAAGAATTGGCTTGGTAGTTTAGTCTGCCCTGTTCCCATGATGCACTGGGCCAGGGACAGACTGATTTGCATATAGCCAGGTTCTGAGCTGGGATGGGGCAGTGAGATAAATAATGGTGATGGATCAAGCCCTGATCTTTGGACTGGGTAAGAGTGGTCTGCTTAATTCAGACACTCTGTTCATCACCACCCCCCTTTTCTGAATCGTTGCCACAGCAAGACGGCAGGGGCGGATGGGCTTTTCCAAGCAGCTGCCAAAGTCAGCTTGGCCACCCCCCAAGCATAGCCACATAATGCGCTTATCAGCTCTGGTTTGGTGCTCGAGCAGTGGGTCTCTAAGGCCTAGCAAAACAAAGTCCATGGAGTTCGGGAGTGGGTAACCCAGCACATTTTTAATGTGGGAGAGAATCTCGGCCCAGAATGGTCGGACGGTGGGACAGTCCCACCATATATGGCTGAAGTCTCCCAACATCCCGCAGCCCCGCCAGCACCTATCTGAGGTAGTTGGAAATATTCGGTGTAGTTTAGACGGATACAAGTACCAGTCGAATAGAAGCTTCATATGGGCCTCCCTGAGGTCGGCAGAATGGTTATGTGCTGTCACGTCCCGCCACAAGCTCCTCCACTCGCTGTCGGAAATGTCCCTCCCCAGTGTATGCTCCCAGTGATCTTGATATCGAGGCCGGGGGGATATCGAAGTGTCTAACAGCAGCTTATACAGAAAAGAGATCGCCCCCTTCATGGTGGATGTGTGAAGGATAACATTTTCGAATTTCGTCAGGGGTCTGGTAGCGCCATCCACCACTCCAGGCGACGTCGCCCAATGCAAGAGCTGAAGGTGTCGAAAGCGTTCCGTCGGCAGAACCCCATAATCCCTCATACAATTATGGAATGTGAGGGGTTCTGCACTATGGAACAGGTGGGTGAGGGCCCTACAGCCACCCTCCCTCCAGGCCTCAAAGGGACCCTCCGTCAACGCCGGAGGAAAGGCCGGGTTGAAGTGGATCGGGGTGAACGGGGACGGGAACGTGGTCCACCGGTCATCGCCACTAACCGTGTCCCAGACCTTTAACACCGTGCTGGTAGGAGTGCTAATGTACGCGTTCCTGGGCCGGTCCACCCTAGGTTTCCAAGCTAGATCCCAGATGGAACGACCCGCAACGCTCCGATCCATGTGGAGCCAGTGCTTCTCCGAAAGCTGTTGGGACCACTCCACAAGGACTCTCAATTGGGCAGCCTTGTAATACAAATGCATGTCCGGAAAGCCCACTCCCCCCTCCAACCGCGGGCGTCGGAGAACCGTAAACGGAAGCCGCGCCCGACCGCCTTGCCAGACATACTTCAGCATCAGGGTCTTAAGCCGACGAAAGTAATCTAGTCCTATTGGGATAGGCAAGGCCTGGAAGAGGTAAAGGAGCTTGGGCAAGAGAACCATTTTGAGTGCATGAATCCTACCCAGCCACGAGATGAATTTGGGCTTCCACCTGTCCAGTTCCGTCCGAATCGACGTCAGCATCGGGAGGAAATTAGCCCGGAACAAGGCGCCTATGGTAGGGGTCAGCCGTACGCCCAGGTAAAGCAAGGAGGAAGACGTCCACGAGAGTGGAGTAAGCAACCGGATCTGTTGCACCTCCCCCTGCGGTAGGGTCAAATTCAAGATGTAGGACTTGTCGAAGTTAACCTTGAATCCCGCCACCGTTTCATACTCGGAGAGCACCGAATGGACATGGGGTAGTGACAGCGCCGGGTCTTGGAGGGACAACAGGACGTCATCGGCGAAGAGTGAGATCTTATGCTGCTCACCCGTAAAGGGGAGTCCCAGGATCCGCTCATTCTCCCGAATCGCCAGCGCCAATGGTTCTATGCTAAGGGCAAAGAGAAGGGGCGAGAGTGGGCAGCCCTGGCGTGTTCCCCGGGAATGACGAAAACTCCCGGACCTATGGCCGTTAACCAACACTCGGGAGGTAGGGTTATTGTAGTTGGCCTCAAGCATTCTTATAAATTGGGCCGAGAACCCGAAGGCCACCAGAGTTCGGTGCATGAACCCCCAATCAACGCGGTCAAAGGCCTTCTCCGCGTCGAGCCCTACCAACAATGCCGGTATGCGGAACCGCTCCGCTTTTTCGATTAAATGGACGACGCGCCGCAGATTGTCATGAGTTTGTCTACCTTTAATGAATCCAGATTGATCTGGGTGGATCAGAGCAGGCATCAAATCTTGCAGTCTGCTCGCCAGGATGGAGGAGTACAATTTGGCGTTCATGTTAAGGAGCGCTATCGGACGGTACGATGCACAGTAGGTAGGGTCCTTACCCGCTTTGGGGAGAATAGTAATCATGGCCTCGGCCATGGTGTCCGAGGTCCTACCGTCAGTGGCCATCGCATTGAAGAGGGAGACTAAGTAGTCGCAGATGTCAGACGCAAACGTCTTGTAGAATAAGGCCGTATAGCCATCAGGCCCGGGGGCCTTATGCAGTTTCAAGGCCTTGATGGCGTCTAACACCTCCTCCCTAGAGATGGGGGAGGACAACAAATCATTCCATTCTTTGGAAACTCTCAGAAGAGGCAGACCACCCAAAAACTCGGATTGAGCCTCCGGATTGAGAGCCTCGCCCGAATAGAGCTCCTCATAGAAGCGACCAAATATGGCCGCCTTGTCCGCGTCTTTATGCTGAACAGAGCCCGTATGGTCTCTCACACCTCCGATGTAATCCCTCTCCCGCTTGTCACGAAGTTGCCAGGCAAGGTGGTGCCCAACCTTATTGCCCTGGGAATAGGAGACACGACGAAGGCGCAGAAGGGTGAATTCCGCCCTGTTGTTGTAATGGGCCTTTAGTTTCCCTCGTACCGCCGTCAGGGGGCGCAGGGTCACCCTGGAGGGGTTTGCCTTGTGCGCCTGTTCCAAGGTGGCAAGCTCCGTCTCCAGAGCCTCCCTCTCTTCCCGCCGAAGTTTATTAAGGTTTGCATTAAGGGCGAGGCAAGTGCCCCGCAAGGAGGCCTTGCATGCGTCCCACGTGGTATACACCGACGTGTCAGAAGGCGGATTGAGGACAAAAAAGTCACCAATAGCCTTCCTCAGTGCCTTACACAACACCTCATCTCTCACCAGTGCGGCCGGGAAGTACCACCTTCGCCAGCCCTCTCCCCCCGCGGCCCAATGCAAACCCAGTACCACCAAGCTATGGTCTGACAGCGAGAGCGGGAAGATATCAGTCATACGAATATCCCCCCTGAGAGCTTGGCTAACTAAGATGTAGTCTATGCAGGAGTACGAGCGATGGACGTGAGAGAAGAAAGTATAGTCCCTGGCCTGCGTGTGGACAAAGCGCCAGCTATCCACCAGCCCCAACTCACCCACTTGCCGCTGTGTTTTCTCCGAGAAGACCCCAGTGTCAGCCCTGCGCGCCCCAGAACTATCCAAGTCCCTGTCCCACACCATATTGAAATCCCCCAGCAGTATTAAGTGCCCATCCACAAAGTCCCCCATCTTATCCATCAAACATTGCAAAAAGCCATTTTGACCCGTATTCGGAGCATAGACCACAACAAAGGTACACAAACGGCCATACAGCGTCCCCTTCACCATTAGCCAACGACCCTCCCTATCAACGCTCACCCCCAGGGGTTGAAAGTGGAGGGAGGCCCGGAAGAGGAGGGCCACCCCTCTATGCTTCGTGGGCGCGGACGCCCTGTAGATAAGGGGGAATTGCCTATGGCGAAGCCTCATTTCGTCCCTCCTAGCCAGGTGGGTCTCCTGAAGAGCAACCACATCTAGGTGATGGTCCGAAATGTACTTCCAAAGTTTCTGCCGCTTCTGTGGTGAATTGAGGCCTTTCACGTTCCAGGTGCCTCTACTAACAGGCATAATGGGGACTTAAGATTCCACGCCATGTATGTGCCAAGACATCCACATTCCAACCTCAGATCCCCGTCGCATGCCGGAACCCAATCACATCGAGGACAATCACGCATAGATAGCCAAGGAAAAGTCCCCAGCCACATCCGTACCGGAGGTACCACACGCACTTTCCCCCAGCACCCCAGAAGGGTCTCCCCCTCATAAAGCACAAGGGCCGAAGGAGTACCATCATAGAGCAAAGGAAAAAATGCAGAGAATAACAGCACCAAGGTCAACAGCAGTACACATACACCACACAAGATCGCCACCACACCACCCCACCCCCCCAACCCCAACCCCAACCACCCTACTACAATAACCACATTCAAAGCACCCTCTGTCCCACCCCACTTCAACAACCAGAGAAACAAGAAAACAGAGCACAAGGCCCGTAACCTGAACCAAGCATTCAGCAGTTCCAATGGGCCACAGGTCACATGGTCCACATCAGACTGGAATCGGGGTGGGGGCACCAGTTCGGGGGCCCCCAGGGCCATGGCCCGGGGTGTCTTCTCCAAAAGTACCATAATACCCCAGGGCCGTAGGGACAGAGACTCCCCGGCGCCCGACCATCGAGGAAGTCAGGGATCATGCCGCTCCAGAGCTCTGCTGAGTGTCCGCAAGCGTGGCCGAGGCCACCGATGCCACCGCTGAGCCTCTCTCCTGCAGGCTAACAGAGTGGTCCGGACGCAGCCGGTCTGGGGAAGAGCCAACCCGGTGCCGTGAAGAAGATCGACGCCGTCGTTGCGATGGTGAGGATTGTGCCGCTTGGGAGGATGGATCGTCCTCTAGCCCCAACAGCTCCTTCGCGGCCTGCAGTGAGCGGATCTGAGCCAGTCTGTTCTGCCACCGGAATATGATACGGAAGGGGTGCCCCCAGGAGTACGAGATGTTGCGCTCCCTCAGAAAAGCAGTCACAGGTCGGAATTCTCTCCTCTTTTGAAGCGTGGACGCCGCCAGGTCCTGGATCAACTGCGGCCGATGGCCTCGAAATTGCAAGGTGGTGATAGCCCTAGCTTTCCGTAGGATGCGTTCCTTCGTCTGAAAGTCATGTACACACGCGAGGATGTCCGGGGGGGGGCCACCTCCTCACCTAGGCAGGCCAACTCTGTACACCCTGTCCATCTTGATCTCCTGAACGTCCTCCTCATCCAGTACTTGCAGGAATAGGGCCTGCACATATTCTCTCAAGTCTCCAGCCTCACCCTCCCAAGGTACCGCTCTGATGCGGATGTTGTTTCTCCTGGAGCGGTTTTCCAGGTCCTCAGCGTAGGCTTGCAGGTTCAGGTTCTGATCGGTAAGGCGAAGAACATCTTGCTGTAACTGGTGAACATCATTCGCCATACTTAAGTCATGATCTTCTAAGGTGGCCCCCCGCTCACCAATGCCGTCCACATCTCTCCGGACCTCCCGTAGGTCCGACGCCAGCTGGGCGCGAAGCTCGGAGATATCCTCCTTGATAGAGGCAAACAGCTCCGTCATGAATGCCTTGGTGGCGGGCGCCTCCTCGTCTGACTGTCTAGTCGAACCACTAGCTCCGGGGGAAGATGGCGGCTGCGACGTTTTAGATGCTCCGTCTTTCACCGTCCTCCCCTTGCGTGGCAGATTCGACATCACGTGGAGCCGTAGAGTCAAGGCTATTGGGGACGAAGGCCGCTCAGAAGTACCTGCGGCACGGGCGGCTGCTGCCCAAGTAAGATGGCGGCGTAGGAGCTTCCCGCCAGAGCCAAAGGCCAGACCCGGGTGCTCCGCGCAGGGCCAGCAAGCCCGAGGCGCACTCGGTGCAGGGCACGGGTCCACACCAGGTAGCAAGTCGCACACAGGGACTAGGAAGACACTCCGTGTCAGCAGTGGGTGCCGAGGATCAGCGTCGCGGTTTCCAGAAGCAGCCGCGATCAGGTCACACGGCCCGCTAAGGATCCGGGGCCCACCCTCCACATGGTCGGCCGTCCGCCGAGCTTCTCGGTCCTTTACAGCAAAGTGCTCGCAATCATGCCAGTGTCCCGGTGGAGAGGAGGGACCTCAGTAGCGAAGAGAGGCAGAGGGCGACCGCCACACCTCGATGACACGCCCAGCCGGCGCCGAGTCACTGCACTCCAAGGCGGCTGCTCCCTTACGCAAGGCCGGTGCGTAACAGGCCCAATGGCGAAGTGCCCCCAGTGGCGTTGCACGGTCACTCAGGGACTCGCCGGGAACACCGGACCACTCCGCTCGATGCCGCTGGCCCCTGCAAACGTTTCAGAGCCGATTGGCACCCTGAGGGCGATGCTGTACAATGCTTAGCAGGTCGGGCGCCGGAGCGACTCGAAAGCACGTCTTACTCCGACGCCATCTTGGCCACGCCCCCCAACCCCCTTTCTTGTCTAATGCTTCTGCGCACTTTCTTTTTTGCCTGGACAATGAGGCAGTGACAGAACAATCAGTTTGAAGTTTCCATGCATTTAAAAAATCCGTGAGAAATTGCAATAAGTAAAATTGAGAGAAACCAAGGAATCTATATTTGCAGCAAATAATTGGCGCAAATTTGGACTGTCCCGTACGATGACAAACCATCAAACATCTAAAGCTCCAAGCTGCAGGTGGAAATGATAAATTTTGCGATATGTAAAAACAGCTTGTGAAAAGCCTGGGATGTCAAACAACTCAAAAAGTGTGACTAGAGAATTAAGTATAAGATGAAATGACATAACGTTCAATGTTTTGTCAAATTGTAATTCCTCGGACTTTCAGAATGGAACAGAAAGTTCACTAACAATGTGTATTTCCTTTCTGTTTAGTGTTGCCCTTGCTCGGGTTCTCAGCATAGGCTCGAACACAATGCAGGACATTAATGTATTGTGAATCACCGCACATTCCTAGGAGCCGGGCCTCTAAGGCTCACTGTTTACCATTAGATGGTGAGTCTGAGTCAGCAGGGTGGGTGCGCGTGGCGCGCAGTTGTTCCGCAAGGCGTCTGCGCAGTCGTTAGGATGGGGCAGGGGGCAGGGGGCAGGGGGCAGGGCTGGTGGCCAATGCCCTGATTGAATTATTCGTCCTGCGCATAGAGCGCGTGCATTTAAAAGTGCGCGTGCGCCTGAGGTGTGGTATCCAAGGACCCAGCCACGCTCCTACTCCGTCGAGACTGAGAAAAACTGTCTGAAGTCCCCTGCCATAATTTAAATTCATTTATTAGTAGCACCCTGCCCCGCCTGGCTAGCCTTACCCTGCCCCTGCCCCTGCCTTCTGCACCAGAAAACAGAAAATCAGTTAGCGGTGAGTGTGGGGTGAGAGAGAGGGTTGCGGGGACAATCTGCCTCTGGTGGAAATAGAATTAGATTGTGACGTGCGAGACCACTCTGAGCAAATGCATACCCAGGAGCAATGTGGAATTTACCAATCTCACCATGGCCATTCAGTGCAGATAATCTTCTTTCAAAATCAATAATAGGCTTCTATATGACCCCTGATGAGCTGAGCGAGTTACAAGCTGGAGACAATGTATTGAGTAGGTATTTTGGTGACCCTGCTATGAATTGAAGTTCTCCTCGAAAGATGTGCTGGCAGCCATCAACAACATTTTTCTACATTCGTAATGACTCATCCACAACTGTACTCGGTTTCAGATCTGATATAGAGGAGGGTGAGTTCCTATGAGCGAGAGCTAATGATCCAATTACTAGTGATGGCCCAAATAGTAATCGCAAGAAGGTGGCGTGCAGTTTGTCAACTTACGCAGCATTTGAATGTGGAGGAAACAATAGAAATATAGCAATTTAAGAGGCTACTTATATGACACCTGGTTTTGCAATATATGGAGTGGAAAATCCAAGGTTTAACTTCTCCCCCTCGATTAGGGTCCTACACCCCTTTTGAATGGATCACATAAACGTTTACATTACCAACATTTGTGACTAGACGCTAGTGACTTAGACCCACTTGCAGGCCATTGCTATGTGCTGGGGTAGGGCCTCTCATCCTATTTTCAAACCTCCCACCTGCCTGACTAGGACTGCTAAGCCTGCAGTGGAGGCGAAGCTCCCCAGGCTCCACAGTACAAAGAGGGAAATGCCAGCCTGGTGCCGCATTGTGGGTTCTGCTCACTATTTCTGTAGTTTTTTCCAACCTACACTCCCAAAGGGGTCATTTGTTTCAGAAAAACAAGCAATCAACAACCTAATGACAGAGAGCTTTCACCCATCAATTGATTTCCCTACACTGGACCTCAATGTCTCACTCTGCAGTCCTGCCAGAGAAATCTAGTTTCACAGGGTGACTGTCAGGACAACAGGAAAAGCCATTCGAAGCACAGCAAAAACACGGAGTTAGACCCACCTCTAAAGGGGCGGCGGGGAAACTGCAAGTTTATTTCTGTTCACCTACTATGCCAAAATCTAAGTAACCCATTCAAGAAAGGCTTACATTATCCTGGACGTGCTCTGGTAAGCTCTTGGTCAGCGTAGGCGCTTGACCATGAGGGATCACCTACCTTGTCCCACCCCTAAGGACCGTCGGAGTCTCAGTGGGTGGCGGGTGGTAACCTGATCATTTGGAATCAGGGAGGGCATCATGGTGGGGCGGCTGGGGCCCGGCCGGCAATAAAAGTATTACATAGTGTAGGGCGGTACATACTTCACCCACTCTCCATCTCGATTGGCTCAAGGGCGGTAGTATGTGCTCGGCAGGGACCTGCCTTGCACGGTCACACGCCCGGATTCATGGAGGCTGCCTCATCCTTAACGCTGGTATTTTACCTGTTTTTAATTTGCTATCCTGCTATTTTGCACTTACCTTTCTGGCACTGTGATTTTTTGCCCCAGGGTGTTGGAGCATTGAATCAGCTCCTTGTCATTCCCCCTCCACTTCAGGGCCAGCAGGGTCCGTCCATGCGAGCATACCTGCCATCTTGGGGGAGAGTAGGCTGACGCTCTAGTTCCTACTGACACCGGCGTCGGGCGCCATAAAAGATCCTGATGGTGCAAGTGCGCAGCGGACGCGCCAAAGGCAAGCCCGTCTGCGTCCGTCCGCGACAAGGAAGCACTCAGCACCAGCCTCGCTGCCCGTTTGGGCTTCGGGGGGGGGACCTTAGTTGGGAAGCGGGCCTCATTAATTATTCCAGAGAGTTACTTCTTCATCTTGGTGAGCTTCATGCTGACAAAGGAACTTTTAGGCTCTTTGATTCAGCAGCCCCCCTTGGTGACTTCTTGAACAAGAGTTTACTAACATGTGCACTCCTCAATGTGAGATCTCTGCCTAAGCACAGTGCAGAAATCCAGCTGTTGTTGCTCTCTCATGAGCTCGACAAGCTGTTTCTGACAGAAACTTGGACTAGCCCCGGTTGCGAGGTCGATCTTGGTTGGGCTTGTCCACCAGGTTACAAAATCCACCACCGACCTAGACTAAATGGGAGGGAAGGTGGAGTCGGAGTCATCTTTAACCCCTTCGCTGCTCATGACGAGCTCAGCTCGTCATGAGGCACACTGGTCGTGTGCTTATGACGAGCTGAGCTCGTCATGTGTAATGGGATTCATCCATCAATCAGCACAGGAGGGGAAAAGCCATAGCAGCCAAGGTGTTAAAGATACCTGGAAGGTAGGGACCATTGATATGGATGTGGTTTCTGGGGTGGAACTTCTGGGAATGACTTTAAAGCACGACTCTGATTTAATCTTCACAGGGATCGTTTGTTATAGGCCTCCAGGGGCATTTAGCACTCAGCAGCAGCAAACTCTGCTAAATGCTCTTACTGATATGGCAGCCACTCACCACAAATTGGTTATCCTGTGTGATTTTAATCTGTGTTTAAACAATTAGAGCCTCACCTATATGTGTACACATCCACATAAAAAAACACTTTTTTGGTGGATGAAGTAATTGTGGTCCTGTGTGATTTTTAGTATTTGCACACATCCTAACCATTGGATTTATGTCATTGACAAATCCCTGGGGATCCTAATGAGAAGGGGTCCCTATCCCTGGTGGTTTTTTATGTGGATGTGTACACATATAGGTGAGGCTCTAATTGTTTAAATACTGTATGAGTGGGGGGCCGCCTTACCTATTCCCGTCCCCCTATACCCCCAAGTGACTGTTTTGATTTTAATCTGTGGTCAAATGATTCTCTTGACCCTGGGCTCCATAACTTGCTTCAATCTTGTGAAGGTCTTGGCCTCCACCAGTTGGTTGAGAAAGCCACTCACAAGGCTGGGCATCTGCTTGACCTTATATTTTCCAGACCCCTCCTCCTACATATTGGCGAAATTTTGCCGATGGATTGGACAGATCACTACTTGATAAAATTCTTTGCTAAGCTTAAGCCTCCATCGTTTCAGGTCACCCGCCCCATGGCTGAATATACCAGCAGAGACTGGAGGGCTCTGACACGCTTGAGGTGCTCGGGCACTGTGTTTGAGGTTGGAGACTGCTTTTCTTCTGATATGTCAGTCACGGATAATTACGCCTCACTATGCCAAAAAATCACATCTACGCTGGACTCTTATGCCTCTTTGAAAACCCATAGGGCTAAAGGCAGAAATTCTGCCCCTTGGTTTAATACCACACTAAGCGCTCTCAAACTAACATGTAAACAGGCTGAGAGGTGATGGAGGCGAGGCTATAAGTAGTCTGATAGGCTGCTATGGAAAAAGAAAATTGGGGAATATATGAACGAGATTAGAAGGGCAAAAGTCGATCATTTTTCCTCTGTAATCTGTAATGCTTCCAATAGCTCCAGAAGCATTTTTAACATTTTGAACAGTCTTATCAATCCTGACTGCTCCAAGAATGTAATTACACCCTCGCCTGAACTTTGTGAGAACCTGGCCGGGTTCTTCCGGGAAAAGATCCAGCTGATTATTGACGACCTTGTGGGTGGTCAGCAAGCAGCAGGGAACCCTGGCCTGGCGGCAGAATGCATTCTAGTGCCAAGGTGGGCGACTCAGAGGATGTTGTCACCGGCTTTTGTGATCAAGCTCCAGAACAACTCCGTGGGTGTACACCCCTCACTGTGGAGGAGTTCTGCAGTTTGGCACAGGGTATTTCCTCTGGATCACCCCTTGAGCCAGTACCACATAAGATCTGGAAAGAGTACAAGGAAGAACTGTTCCCCTCTCTACGGCTGATTTGTAACCAGTCACTTATCAGTGGTCTAGTTTCCCCTCAATGGAAGCAAGCTTTAGTTTCTCCCTTTTTGAAGAAGCCCTCCCTTGATCCTGAATGTTCCAAAAACTACAGACTTATCTCCTTGTTGCCGTTCCCTGCTAAAATCGTAGAACGAGCTGTTAGTATGACTCTCTCTTCCTATCTTGAAGATCATAATCTGTTGGAAGAGGTTCAGTTTGGTTTTCGGCCGGCTCATGGGACCGAGACGGCCTTGTTGACCGTCATGAACGAGCTTCAGAGGCGGGCAGACAGGGGACAGGCAGCTGCATTGATTATGCTTGACCAGTCTGCCGCATTTGATACGGTCAACCATGAGATTCTGCTGAGAAGACTGAGCGAGATTGGGGTGAGGGGCTCCGCCTTGCGGTGGTTCCGTTCCTTTTTACAGGACAGATAGCTGGCGGTATCCCGTCCCCCCTTCCAATCCGCTTTTTCCAACGTGCTGCATGGGGTTCCTCAGAGATCAGCTATCAGCCCTATTATTTTTAATGTGTACTTAAAACCTCTGATTGCTGTTATCAAGGTCTATAATATTGACATCATAAATTATGCAGACGACACTCAGTTGATCCTTTCCTTTGAGGGTGAGGAGTCGACTACAGTAGAAGCTTTTCACAACTGTTTGTAGGACACGGCCCGCTGGCTGCAGGATAACTCGTTACAATTTAACGCAGGAAAGACTGAGGTGATCTTCTGCTCGGCAAAAAGGATATCTCCTCTTCTTCCTAGCAATTTTGGGCCTTCGGGCACTGTGTTCACAGCTCAGCTGGCTATTAGTGTCCGCAACCTGGGCATTATATTTGAAGATAAGCTTACTCTGGAAAGTCAGGTCACAAAAACAACTGCCTCTTGTTTTGCGATCTTCAGATCCCTCCATAAATGTTCCCGCTACTACCTTCTCAGGTGCATGCACAAGTAGACAGATGCACAATTCTCTATAGGCTTGACTACTGCAATGCTCTCCTGCTGGAATCCCCTAACTTCCTGTTGGACAGATTGCAAAGAATCCAGTCGGCAGCTGCCAAACTAGTCTTAGGTTTGCCTAGAAGCTCCTCTGCCTCTGCAGCCTTAGCTGAACTTCACTGGCTCCCCCTGAGACAGAGAGTGCATTTTAAGTCTCTCTGCCTTGTTTTTAAAGCCCTTCACAGGATAGGACCTGTGTGTATGCGCAAAAAATTCGAATGGTATGTCCCGACAAGAACATTGCGCTCCGCGTCGGCGAGATTAGTGAAGGTTTCTAGGTTTCGTAAGGTAAGGTCGGGGGTAGATCCTTTGGGTTGGCAGCGGCTAAATTGTGGAACAGTCTCCCTTGGGAGATCAGGCAACTCAGGGAGCTCCTTCCCTTTAGAAAAAAGTGTAAAAACCTGGCTGTTCCCCAAAACGTAGTGGCCGTTCCCTGTGTTTTTACTTGCTCCCCCCTTGAGCCACTTTAGTGCCAGGATGCCTGCTAGGTGATAGCGTGCTTTATAAATTTAATAAATAAATAAATAATGGCGGTCATACACCTGAAGGAAATTCACCCTCATGTAATATTAAATTATTAGATCAATCTTCAAGCAAAATGAAAGCCTTTCCAAACGATATCTATATTTTACTATTTCTACTTGTGGTTATCTAATCTCACATCGGGGCTCTAACGGAGTCAGTATATATTGATGAACATCATGATCCCTGTCTCAGTCATGTATTAGTTATTCCTGAAAGACATTCTGATTGTTTGGCCATTCACCCTACCAAAACTTAGAGCTGCCTTTATCAAATGCCTCAGAGCATTCTACGAGGAGCAATGTGTGTATATATACCTATCTGTGATAAAACGCAGTACTTATACCACTTGTGAATTTAACCTGAGGAATTGCTGGACTTAGATATTGAGATAATACACTGTAGGTGGTGGGCCGGGTCGCCGATGGGGGGCCCCCTCCATGTGCTCTGCAGGTGGGCCCCTCAAGTTTCGTTACGCCACTGTTCCAGGATACAACATTCACACCATGAATGAAGTCCCAGGGTATTGGGTACACGTGGGTAGTGAGGTTCATGCTTCTGGGGTAAATTTATACAGTGAGCATCAATCCAATCTGTCAATAGCAAGGTTATCAGGGAGAGGTGGGACAGTTAGCGAAATTCACCTTCTGGAACCAGAAACCAATACAGAGCCCATTGTACACACAATGTAGAATATACCTTTAAGAGTTTATTAAATTGGCATTTCAGGAAAAAAATACAGAAAAATAAACATTTTAACATGGATACATTTTATCTGCGGTAAAGAGCAGAAATAAAACAAAATCTCCAGGAAAATAACCATTCATTTTAATGGTCTGGCTTAACAGCGTAGATGTTGCAGGACCATTGTATGAGTATCACCCGAGGGTCGTGGCTCCGCTCACACGTTATGATCAGAGTACATATTTTAGTAAGGTTGAAGTTGTTTGATTCCACAAAAAAGGTGCTTGCCCTCCACACAGCTGTGGACATTTTGTTTATTTATCAGCTGTTTATGCCTGAACCTTCAGGGACACACACCTGATATTGTAATGCTGTTAAATTGTCTTAGATTACAAGATAATTTATGCTGTTTCTCTCTGGCAGCAGCACAGATGGGATGGGGGCAGTCATTAACCCCTTCGAGGCTGATGACGAGCTGGGCTCGTCATGGTGTAGCCTCCTCAAACACTGATGACGAGCCCAGCTCGTCATGAACAATGGGTTTTTGAAAAAGTCAGCATTCCAGCAGAATAAGCACAGCGCGCATGTGGTTAACCTACATGGATATTTAGGTCTGGCTTGACAGTGCAACAGTCACTAGGCATTTTGACCTTCACCAACACTATTCTACAGTCCTTTGCTTTCACACAAATACATATCCATTCCATTTCCCCCTCGACTGTCACCTACCCAGCCAGACATTGGACACAGTTCTTCCCCGTCTCCTTGCTATGGCTCCCTCCTCCCCTCCTCTGCTACAAATTCTCTCGGCCTTGTTGTTTGTGTACTTTTCCCTACTATGCTTTTGTAACTGATGTAATTTGTAACGCAATGTTCCTTTGTTATAGCACTCTGATACCTCCGGTTCTAGCCAGCGCTACATAATCCTTTTTGATGTACCTTGTAATGCAATGATCCCCTGGCTATGCGCTCTGACACCTCCGGGTCTAGACAGCGCTATACAGCCTTCTCAAATCAAATGGACAAAAAACTGGTTCCCCTGATCGCTGAGACCTGAGCAACATGGCTGATGACCGGTGGAGCTGCTAGACAGCTAATGCAGAGATTGGCCCTTGGTTTCTTCCTTGACCGTCACCTAACCAGCCGATCATTGGGCACAGTTCCTCCTTGTCTCCCTGCTATTACCCTAATACAGTCCTTTAAAGCCAGACCTATGGGCATTGCAATGCTAGTTGAATGTGTATCAACTCACATGTGCCTGCAGATGAGGGTTAGGATCAGAAATTAGTAACATTTCTGGATTACCCTCCCTGTAACGTTACCCTCCCTTGTAACGGCTGTTAAAATGATCAGGTTTTTGTCGTAAATATCCGTAAAGACGTGCATGACAGTTGCTGGACTTCCTACCGAGGCACAAGAAAATTAAATGCAGCCTGTGCCTGCCCGCCAGATCAGGGCTTCCCTAGTAACAAGAACGCCTTCGCAACACTGCAGCTCGTGAAAGAGTGGATCGAGCCAACGACTGCTCATTTATGTGCAACACGGCGGTGGCGCATTAGATGAGTAATGTCCTGAGCGGGACGTGTGTCACGCTGACAGCACGTACAGGAAGGCGTGGACTTGGCCTATGGCCCTTCCATCCAGCTGGTCATGCGGCTCTGTAGAGTCAACGGGGTGTACTTTGGGATGCAAACTGTACAGTAGTTGGCGGGTTCACTCGGAGGGTACCAAGGGGGTGGGTGATCTCACAATACCTTTGGGGTCTTTAGGCATTGCGCACAGGTGATTTGTACCGATTTATACTTTTTCGGAAGGGGAATTTAGTTGGACTTTTTGGGAAATGACCCCGATGCTTTGCTCTCTTTGAGAAACGTGAATGCGTCGCCGAAGGAGAAAGATCCGCTTTCCATTGATGGGGCTTGGCGAGGGGAGCGACCCTAGGAACCAGTTGCTTCCTGTGGTATTCAAAGACGGCTACATCCGGTCTGGAAGTGCATGCCTTCCAGAAATCACAATCTGTGCTTTGACTGGACATGTGTCAGTGTACAAAGCCATGCACGTTTTACAGAGATGAAGCTTGACACATTGACAGAGGATCGCACTCTGCAAATCGGAGTTAAGACGGCCCACAACTGGACATCAGTATTTGTTACCAATACACACTACGAACTTTTAGGTCTGGCTTGACATTTACACCGCAGCTGTTGCATACCTTGTGGGATCAATCTAAAAAAGAGCTTACAAAACTTCAACATAGCAGGGCTGTGTGAAGAAGTTGTGTGTTTCCACAACGGAGGAACACACACACACACACAAACACCCCCTCCCCCCTAGTTATTATGAGGACCGGACATTGACCATATAACTGCACTTTTCGTTTTTAAATACACTCACTCAAAAGTACCAAAACAAATTCTGGGACCGGTCCTCCCAACACCAACGATAGTGTTTGTCCAATTCTGTCAGGGTTTATCCACGATATGAGGAACGATCAGGTCCTCACAAGTGTGGGTTACACGCAGTACTTTAAATGGAAATATAGAAGTAGAGGCACTCACTCTTTAGAGTGCCGGTTTGCTCCTCGGAAGTGCTGGTACTCTCCCATTAAATGTATTGTACAAGTGCTGAGAAGTTCAGGGACTCTCCTATCCAATGTAAAGAAGTGCCTGTTCATTTAAAGCACTGGTTATACATACACACACCTATTATTGTGAAGATTAGCCATTGACTCTTAAGAAGGGTGCATTTACATTCTAACTCCACGCGCACTTTGATAGTAGGGTAGGATATAAAGTGGAACGATGCCAGTATAACTGCACTTTTAGTTTTTTAATACACTCACTCAAAAGTACCTAAACACACAACTGGCCATCCTAGTGCACCGACCCTCACAAAGAGAGTGTTTGCGTCTGTCAGGGTTTAATCATGCTATGACGACCAATCCAGTTTAGCGTGGTGTGTATACACTGAAACAGACAGACAGGCAGACACACACACCATTATAATGCTGTTAATATGTTTCAAGATGTTTTAGTGTTTGCTTTTCACTGGCAAAAGCACAGATGAGAGGTCAGTCATAAGTGATGTACTGGTATTTTCCTGTCACAGCACCCTCCCCTTCCATCATTAACCTGGGACTTCAGAGTGCAGTTGTGTGTTTGCGAACAGTATGGCATGCCCAAGGCTACACTAATCTATGGAGTTTTCTAAGTTTGTCTTGAAAGCTCAGCTGTCGCTGGACCTTTTGTGACCAACAAAAAAGAGCTTTCAGAGTACAACTTAAAGAGGAACTTAGGCTCCACACACGTTGGTTCTACTGAGAACCAGATTCAATTGGGCTGAAATTGTGTCCTTCTACTAAAACAAAGTGATTGTATTGCACATTTTAGCTTGTGGCAAAGACTACACTTAATACAGTGGGACTGAGTTAGTTATTGTAGCAAGCCAATGATCATCGATATGGGCCTGATCTGTTCATTATGAAATGTCACGATAAAGGCAGTAGGCATGGTATGTTTATTGTGAATAGCATATGTTAAGTCAAAAGACATTTACGGTTGGATTTTTATCCTCTACATTAAAGCCCACCAATAGATATTTTGTTACATAAACTCACACAGATTACTGTAGTAGGCAAGGGTTTTGAAGTTAGTTATGCTCTGTGACAAACCGTGGAAATATAAGATTTGCTCTGTAAGAATCATTTTTAAGGCCCTCTCTGCAGAGATAGTATTTTCCACAGTAAACTGTAATTTTGTACACCTTTCTGATTTTATCACTGTGTGCCTGATAGTTGCTTTGTAGAAAGGTTTACAGTCAAAGCAGTAGGTTTGAGTTGATTATGGTGACAAGCTATAGGCCTGATTGGTGCACTGAGAAATGTTATGTACGATGCTATAGGTCTGATGTACTTATTATCAAAAGTAATGGGAAAGCAATTGATCTAGCTTATTTATTGCAAAAAGTATTTGTTACATCTAGTAAGCCTTTAACTGTTGGTGGTTATCACATTGTCTTACAGACTATAGACCAGTATTTTTTTACTGCATGTATTCTGACCGATTATCATTGTAGGGAAGGGTATTGGCACTGACCACCCACTCAGACAAGCCCTTGGGATTTCCAATTTAATGAGTCTTGTTAAGATCTATTGAGAGGAGTTGTGTATAGTTTTGCAAACTGTATTTTCCTACATATTTGTAATTATATAACTGTATATATGATGTTTGCCAGTTTAGCTGCACTTGAATAGGCCTCTTCTGGCTAAAGTCTAGTCAACAGTAAAGAGCATAGGCCTTATTGGTTGATTGGGAAAAGTCATGCCAGATTCCATAGGGCTGATCTGTTTATTATGAAATGCTATGACACAATCATCAGGTTTGACCTACTGATTATGAAAAGCATGTGTTAAAAGCAATGAGCTTCTAAATGTCTTTAATGTGGAGGACGACCCATTGATGTCCTCTGCGCTGCCTCCGCAGAGTGGAGGACTTTAATGGGTCACCCTCCTGGATGGATGTGGGGGAAGCTCCGGTGCTCCCACCGGAGACTTCCTCTCTTGTCAGGTTCTGTAGGGGCTGATGTGGAATCTCTTCCATGTCAGTCACCACGCTCTCCCAGCCCATCAGTGATCTCAGTGTGCTGCACGGAGTGATGATGTCACTGATCCCACCATACTGCGCAAGAAGGATCAAGTAAGGAGAGCTCCAACTGCATCTGGTGGGATTTCTCCCTGCCGGACGCTACCTCAGGCGGTCAATTGGCCTCCCAGTGTACTGCAAATTTGGCGCCATTTAATTTTTTCTTTTGAATGTTGCCTGGGGTCTTTCATGCATTTGTGGGCAGCACACAATTTGAAAAGGCATCGATGCAAAGGGGAGAGCATCTCCTGTCCAGCAATGTGATTTTGAAACAGATCCCTGCTCCTAGAATATGGGTGGACAACAATCCACGAGCAGAGATCACACTAGACACAAAGGATGTCTTGTTTTGTGCGGGAGGGTCAGCCCCCATGGCCGACAATCCTGGGTGTCAATATAGTGTAGTTGGTCGTTTTCCCTTCCCTGGGGTGGTGGGGGATGATCCGCCCTTCCAGGGAAGGGTAAATGTGAGCATATTTTTTGTATTAAATGGCCTTACTGGTGCTCCCCAGTGATTACATTTTGAGGAGTGTCATCCCCCAATGCACGGGGTCACTACATTTTATTTGGAAGTTTTCCCTTCCCGGTGGGGGGCACAATTAATCCCTCCAGGAGGCAAAATTCTGGCTGTCATTTTCTTGTGTTGAAATGTGCCTGGCACTTTTCTGGTGCTCCCTGGGCACCAATAATTGTGTTTCTCCCCACACACAAGTCAACCCCCAGGTGTATATTATATTTGGTTGTTTTCCATTTTCAGGGGGGATGATCAGGCCCCCTCGGTGGCCAAGATTGGTCCTTCCAGGGGAGAGAAAATATGACTGCCATTTTTTATGGATATTTGCCCGTTGTTTTTGGCACTCCATGGCTACACAATTTGGGGAAAGATCAGACTTCCTTTGCATTCGTCGAGCCACCCTCCATATGGGCACACAATAATTAGGATATTTTCCCTTCCTTTAATAGGCTCACTATCGCCCCACCCACGGAAGGAAAAATATGGTGGCCCTTTCCTCTATATAACTCCTGCTGCTTCGGGGCTTTGTAGGATAAACAAACAAAGGAGCCGGACAGTGTAACGTTTTTAGAAACAAATGCAGACCTAATACAATCAATTGCTAGGCTGAACAACCATTTGTGTTGAATCACTTATTTTTTATGAAAGATTATAAAACAAGTATTTAAGCATCAAAGGATATACTACCACATTTACAGAGGTTCACAAATACATTGAGTAAACCACAAACAATACATTAAATCAAATGATACACATATAAACAATTGTGATGAAAATGAATATAGACAACTGTGAAATGCCTCAACAAATTACGTCATTGAGGCACCAATCCTGAATACAAAAAGAACAAGTGGACTGGCAAGATGAAAAACTAGCCTACTTGTTACACCCACCACAGAATACACAGTGAATTTGTCACATGGTGCGTAAAATAGGAAAACACATAAACTATATAGCAGTGTATAAATGTGTGAGTTCTATTCCTATTACGCCCTAGTAGTTCGGTATCTTGGTGGAACTGGACGTCGACGCGTTTCGAACCCAATCAACCATTTAGCGGGTTCTCCTCAGGACATGGATTGGGGGGGTCGTTGTCACTGTGAATTAAGTTAAAAAATGGTGTCAATGCTGAGCTAACTACAAACTCACTGCAACTCGAACACTATGAAGAAACGTGCAAGTACCTTATACTTGGGGTGTCAGGATACTCCCTGTGAATAAGATGGTGTAGAAAACCTCAGTTACTATCGGTTTTATAAAAATCCCTATGAGCCATTGTGTTAGATTATAGACTTTAAACACATACCTCGATGTGGTAGACACCGGGAGGCGATTGGGGTGCCGGTGCACCTAAGGTGGATGGTATAGGATTATGGAGCGCCTGAAAGAAGCAAGAATACTTCTAAGTATAGTCCTGAACATATCGACGTGGTGTAAAGATGTACTAAAATATACAATCCTACCTTCGTGTGTAGGCTTGTGGGCTTATTTGTGCGCGTACGCGGGCGGCAGCCGCCGCAGGAGAGACAACTGCAGAGACAAACAATGAGCGTTTTAGAAAAAGGTCTGGTGTAGCGCTCGCTCGACCAAACTCCATATGTGTTGCGGGACTTACTTCAGAGACGATGGATCCAGGCTCTGCAACCGGCACCCAAGCGATGTTGAATGACAAGTCGAAGCTGGAGTGGGCGTGTCCAATTGTATTTAACACGGAACACGTCCTGGTGCATCTTGGGATATGTAGTTTAAAGATGCGTAATAGCGCAAAGTCCATTGCTGGATTAGAGAGGGGGGCTCAAAAGGGAGGTTCACATTTGGAGACCTGTGTCCTTGGGATGTCAAAGGGACACATACGTTCAAAAAATGATGTCAGCAGCAGACAGCTTCGCGGACACAAGAGCAGCAGAAAGCGGAGACAGACAATCGCCGCGGACAAGATATCTACAGGTTACTGAATTCATTAAGGTCGTTAAGTCCAGACATGGCAGTATTAAATCTCAAGATCAGGTAGGCCTCTTTTTGGGCCAGGCGTGCGTCGGGGTCCCCGCCCGCCCCTGGAGTGTTCTTAATACTTGCAAGGATTGTCCATTTTAGATCATTGGCCGAATGTTCCTTTTTCAAAAAGTGGGAGACAAGGGGTGCTGTCAAGACTTTATTATTAATCCGGGATCTGTGCTGGATAATGCGTTGACGCACTTCTTGAGTTGTTTTGCCTATGTAAACTTTTCCGCATGGGCACGTGATGGCATAAACTGCATATTTGGTCTTGCAATTTGTGAAGTTGTCATGTCGCCAATGTTTCTTGCCATCTGTGAAAAGGGTTCCTTCCGTTGTCTAATTGCACACCGAGCATGTGCCGCACTTGTGGTGACCCTTAACTGGGCTGTTCGCACTAAAAAAAAACCGAAGCATTGGACAGCAGATCTCATCCACACGAGGTATTACTAAAAGAGAAACACAAGGAACTCTCTTCAACATGGGCCCAGTTAAGGGTCACCACAAGTGCGGCACATGCTCGGTGTGCAATTTGACAACGGAAGGAACCCCTTGTCTCCCACTTTTTGAAAAAGGAACATTCGGCCAATGATCTAAAATGGACAATTCTTGCAAGTATTAAGAACACTCCAGGGGCGGGCGGGTTGATTGGGTTCGAAACGCGTCGACGTCCAGTTCCACCAAGATACCGAACTACTAGGGCGTAATAGGAATAGAACTCACACATTTATACACTGCTATATAGTTTATGTGTTTTCCTATTTTACGCACCATGTGACAAATTCACTGTGTATTCTGTGGTGGGTGTAACAAGTAGGCTAGTTTTTCATCTTGCCAGTCCACTTGTTCTTTTTGTATTCAGGATTGGTGCCTCAATGACGTAATTTGTTGAGGCATTTCACAGTTGTCTATATTCATTTTCATCACAATTGTTTATATGTGTATCATTTGATTTAATGTATTGTTTGTGGTTTACTCAATGAATTTGTGAACCTCTGTAAATGTGGTAGTATATCCTTTGATGCTTAAATACTTGTTTTATAATCTTTCATAAAAAATAAGTGATTCAACACAAATGGTTGTTCAGCCTAGCAATTGATTGTACTAGGTCTGCATTTGTTTCTAAAACGTTACACTGTCCGGCTCCTTTGTTTGTTTATCCTATAAGAGTGGTCCAGGCCGGCCAGGGACAGGACCCAAGCCTTTCCCCTTTTTCCCTGCTTCGGGGCTTTGGGCAGCAGTGTCAAGCCACTTCAGCCACTGATTAGTTACATTTGCCATTTACATTTTATTTCCACCCAGAACAGAATACATCTTGGAACAGTGGGTTACCCCATTTCAGCTATTCACATTTTGCTATGACCACAGTATTTACGAAGCTTTAGTGGGTGAGCTCTGGTACATGCTCTTTGCTGTAGTTGGTGGAAGCAAAATTTGCACAGAGGATTCAGTCAATGACCCATGATGTATGTCATGTGGGGTAAATTATCATGTGAGCGCACATTAACTTATAAATGGCTGAAGTGTGTTCACCCAGTTCCTCAACGATTCATGCTGTGCTGGGTGGAAGTAGAATGTAAATGACACAATAACTGATCACTGCCTGATGTGAGCTGACACACTGCCTTATGCTGTGGTGGGAGGAAGAAGAGAGGCACATGGTGCAAATGCCTAACTCATTATGAGTCACCCGCATTCTGCTCTTTGACAAGTTCCACTTCTCACAAAGAAGTTTCTCCTGGCATTGGGGACAAACGTGGCATAATATGCTTTTTGTCTTATTGGATGTATTGTAACATGAACTATTTTTTTCTTCTTAGATTTTTGAAGAAGTTCTTGGCAGCGTTAGATCTTTGGAGAAGTTCTCTGAGCCAGATAAGTGCAAGTTTTGAGACTGTTGCTGTTGTGATCGCACGCTACTGCACTCTCAGAGCACTACATTACATTCACTTAGCTCATAGCACACCCCCCATCCACCTACACACATACACACAATTCATTTCTATAAGTATCTCTGCATTCTACGTAGGTCAGAAAGATTTAGTAAGAAAACAGAAATACCACCTCAATGGATGACTGAACAGAGGCTCTAACTCAAATAGTGGAGGAGAGATCTGAGGCAAGGTCTGACACTGAGACAGTGTCATAGGGAGAGGGTTATGAAGCAGAATCTAGAAGTGATTTTTCAGTCAGAGTTCCTTCCAGTGACGACTCATCTTTTAGTGATTTGGAGGAACATGGCCCTGATATTCATGCTGTCCCTTCACAAGCATAAACTGTACAATGAAAAGCTAGTGACAGGGTAGACCAAAGCAGAGTGCAGACAGGTGCTGTGCTGGGTGCAGGCAGGGTGCTCACTTCGCAATATCCTAATTTTGTTCTGCCAGTAATTACCTCCATTCACTGGGAAGGCTGCATGTAAGTTCAATTCAGGACTTTGTTTCCCCTATTGACTAATTTCCATCTTTTTCTGTGTATAAACGTCTTTGAGGAAACTGTGCAGTAAACAAATTTTTATAGCAAACAGTTTCTGAGGTAGCATGGAGGCACTCAGGTGCCTCATTCTAGGAGACATCTGTAGACTCCCTCTTCACTTGGGGAGATTAAAACATTTCTGTGCCTAATGCTAACTTTGGAATAGTTCAAAAACCAATCTTACAGCCCTACTGGTCTACTAGTGTGGTTTGGGCAACACCCAATTCCACAAAGGTCATGAGCAGAGACAGGTTTTTGATTTTGCAGCATGTGCTAAATTTCAATTACAATTCTATTACGTTGCCCCAGGACCACCCAGACCATGGAAGGTTGTTCAAAATTCAGCCTGTTGTGGAAACTTTGACTGCCAAGTTTGCAGAGATTTATATTCCCTGAAAGAATATAGCAGTCGATGAGTCATTGATCTTGTTCAAAGGGTGGCTGCAGTCCAGGAAGCACATATCTAGTAAAACATCTTGCTTCAGCATCAGTTGGACCATGTTGTGCAAGAGAGCTACTGGTTAAGTGGCATGAGAGTAAATACTGGGAAGAACTTTGCAATACATTCTGTAGGTTGTTCTTCTATTTTAGGAGATAGTGAGAAGATGGCATGAGAACTTGTCCAATTTCTCTTTCATAAAAAAGGTCATACCCTTTATGTAGATAACTTCTGTCCAGGAGTCCAGCTGTGTAGTGAATTATACAACGCTGGCACTGTGGTTTGCTGTACCTTTAGAAAGCACCACAAAGGATTCCCTCAAGAGCTTGTTTGCAAGAAGCTCCAAAAATGAAAGAGCAGTGCATTGCGTTGCAATAACCTGCTCTCTGTCAAATTCTCTGACAAGTGATGAGAGCACTTCTCCAATCATTGTTTGTGGGCAGTTGGCAGAACTTGATTTAAACAAGTACACAGCTGTAGTATGTAAAAATAACTAGTTTCTTCAACCTCATAATACGAGTCATAAAACTTTTACATGGTATAAAAAGTTGGCAACTCGTCCTATTCAGCTAGCAAAATAAAATGTGTGTGTTGTCTATCGGAAGACCACCACACGAAGACTGACACCTGCCTTGACTTTCAGTTGGCTATTATTGAAAGTTTGACTGCTGTAGAAGCAATAACCTCTATTTTGCCTGTTGTGGAGGACATTGCAAGGCTTGGCACTTTGCCGACTGCATTACCGCAACAGTGCAAAGGAATCACTGATATCACTAATTCAGAGTTTGTGCTTGGCAAGGAAGAAGGCAGCAGAGTAGATATCACTGTCCCCAGTGCCCATCTCAGCCTGGCCTGGGTTTCCTAACTTGCTTCACATTTTACCACACAAAAGTGAAGTTCTGGGAACCTTACTGAGGTAGATCACACATATTCAGAGTTATTATCTGCCCCAAATGACTGTGTATGGATACATAACCTTCCTTGGGACATTATCTGTGTAGCTGTGTAGATTTAGAAATTTGCCAAACTATTTTTGAGAGGATTTTAATTCAAGATTTTTCTTTTCTAAATTACATTTGAGTCACTTTCAAAACATTGTGGAAGATATGTCCATGGTAATACAAGTGCATTTCAGTCAGTGCACTCCACATAATGGTGTACAAGACATGCACCATGTAATAAGTGAGTAGCCTGTCCACCGAACCCTAAAGCCCTTATTGTTTCCAGAAGTGCTGTTTGGCGGATTTAGTAGAGTCTGGCCAAGAATGTTTAGCTCCATTTTCAAAGGTAGATTTGCTGAGTGTCCAAAGAATGTGCCACAAATGCCTCCTCAGAGTAGTGAACGATAGAACTGAATTCTTGTGTTATCTGTAAATATAAGAACACCATTGCATGGACCTTGAAGACACTAGGGGGTAAAAACTTTACCCTGAGCACTGGAAACGACAACAATATTGATACCACCGGTTTTCCTGGCAAAGAAGAACTATTAATATGAACATATTTTATTGTTTATAGCACACGGCTCGTTTTCATCATTTGTCTAATTACTGTGAAGTGAGGTTTTTACTAACAGTACACTGCCTAATGAGTTTGTTATAGAAGAATACATACACCTATCAACATAGGCAGGTGACGTTTTTTAACACAACTTTATTGTTAAACAAGAGCGCGTCCACACACGCATTTACATGTCTTTTTTACACGTTCTCTTTAAGAACGCGATAAGACGCTTGGCGCTGCCTTTTACGTATTAGCAACGCATTAGACAAACACCGGACCACACTCGGGACTCGGCGTACATGAGGGAACAGCGCAGCGCATGAAACCGGTAAGCGTACAAGCTAAATACATGAGGAAACGAGCACTTTTATCACGATTGAACCACAAGCACACTAGATTCACTGTATTGAGTACATATAATGTATTTACAATCACAGGGTTCTTAAGCGGCGAGCCATTAAGCTTGGTTTAGCGTTCCGTACAAACACCCCATAGATACACTGCGCTTAACATCACGCTTAACATCACGTCTTCTATCACGCTCGCCAGTTTAAAAAGAAAGTCACCAGGCATTGAGGCAACACGACGGCAATAACAACTTCACAAACGCTGATCTTGTTATTTTATTTCGTTTTTTTTTTTTTTTTGCTTCAACCACAAGTTTAAATGGTGGCGGTTTTATAGGAGGTAGTGAGTCCCAATTATTAAAACCATATTACTTTCAATGTTTCAGATGTTCCCCTGATGAAGGCATTAAATGCCGAAATGCATAGGGAGAAGGTTTAACTCATGTGCAGAAATGATGTATTATGGGACATGGAGTTCCAACTGCAACAAATGAACTCATATGAAATGAATTAATCTGAATGTACTTGAATACAATATAATTTGAAAAAACACTTTTGGGAAGAGCATTCTTTTTTCGAATTTAGCTGTATTCACAGCAATTACCAACCTGTGACCAGAGAGACACTCTACATGCGTAGCGGTGCAACCCAGTTATTGAACTTAGACACCTCCGAGCAGGAGGCACTTCTCAGGAGCACGGTAAACTATTGAATCAAACTAGAACCTAGCAGTGCACGACCTATACCATTTTTTATTCTTACACTGAACCTGCTCCACGGTCAGGGCACGCAACAAGAAAAATGCAATAGGAGGATATCACTAACCTCACAGAATCAAGAGCGGAAACATTTGCTTTCGCCAATGAGGAGATTTCAAGAGTATATATGCCCTAATACAAGAGGACTCTACTGAATATACAGCCAAACGCACCAAGGAACAACACATAAGACAACTCCTCTATTTGTCCAGGAAACAAATAAACCAGCGATTCCATGCAAGTACAATGATAAGGTATCACAAGGTACAAAGAATCCCCAGAGGTCTGAGAATATCCCTAAAGCCATCTCTTTGTAATACACACAGAAATATACAGACAAATGGTATGCAATACTAAATAAATGCTCCTTAGATTTGATTCTGCTGATAATAGAAGAATTATCTAACATTTTGGAAGAACTAGGGAAAGAGATTATAACAGTAAAAGCAGAACTAGACAAATCAATGACTGCCGAAGAACTCTCGAAGACACTAGAGGGCATTAACAACCAACTACAGAAACACACACAGGAGGTGAACGAAAGGAAGATTAGAAAGTACCGAAGAGATGCCATCGATTACAAGTTAGGGGAGGTATATACGTGGGCCGACGTCTATGCCAAAAGTAGACAAAATCGACCGTACACTGCGAATACGGACACTTCGTCATCTGACAATGACACCACTGAAACATCAAGAAACACCCAAAAATCAGCTACCACTCAAGGACAAGAACAACCAACTACCAGCATTACACCTTCCTCCTCTTCTTCTTCTTTTTTAGAGGTAGGCCAAGGCGAAATGGACGACCCCGGAGGGGAAAAAGAAAAAGACAAACAAAAAGAGAAAGGACCACTACAAACAAGGAATGTGACGGCGAAGAAGGACAAGAAGAAAGAAACCCATTGAAAAATCTGGTGCTCAATATATCAGATGTCCATCTCACTGAGATACAATTACAAACACTACAGAAAGGTACCTCATTTGTACCCCCAGCGCACACAAATCTACTGGAGGTAAACATCAGCTTTTCCAAATTATTGAGGAAGTTGAGGCTTCGGCATTTCTTTGAAAACATTATAATAGAAAAGACCGCAGAAGATGAAGACCTCTTGAAAGGATTAAGACCGAGAAGTACTTTCATGGCTCCAGTCAGCCACAAGACTCTAGACCTATTCGAACAGATGGTCAAGCAGGATTTGACTAAATTGAACTTCCAAAAAAGAACCAAAAGAACAAACCTCACTGCTAAAGAGTTTAGAATATTGCAGTCAATTTCAAATAACACAACAGTGACCTGCTAGAAGGCAGACAAAGGGGGAGCCTTAGTGTTAATGAATACCACATACTACCTCAAACAAGTCAACAATCATCTACAGGTTGAAAGCATTTATATGAAACTTGACTCGAATACCACCACGGAAATCAAAGCCACTCTAAATTGAGATTATTCAAAAAGCAGAAGACTGAGGTATCATCAATGCAAAAGTTAAGAGATACCTATTACAGAGTAACCCAAAAAGTCCAAATTTCTATCTGGTACCAAAAATCCATAAGGATGCAATGAAACCTCTCTGCCGCACCATCGTCTCAACACAAGGAAGCATCCACGAACCAGTGGGGACATTTTTAGACAGATACTTGCAACCGTGTGTACTCAAGAAGAAATCATTCCTAAAAGACACCACAGATTTTTTTAACAAAATTGGCAACATCATCATACCAGCAGAGTAGTCTATCGTACTATGCACCATCGATGTGAATTCCCTTTACACATCAATACCACACCAACAAGGAATTGAAGCAGTGGAGAAGGCCTTATTGAACACTGATTATGAAGAAGGCATGAAGATTTTCCTAATGGAATTGCTGGAATTTACCTTAATGCACAGCTATTTCAAATGGCAGGATAATTGGTACTTACAAAAGAGTGGTACATCCATGGGGAACTGAGCGGCACCCACATATGCAAATATCTACATGAATGATTATGAAGAGCAACACATCTTAAACACTCCGGAATGGAACGATAACTTACGGCTATACCTGCGGTTTATTGATGATATCTTTATCATATGGAGGGACACAAAAGACACCTTGGAAGCGCAGATAGAACCACTGAACGCAACAAATGAAAGAATACAACTTACGTTTGAGATACAGGATGATACCATCAACTTTTTGGATGTCTCAATAACTAAATCTGGAACAGGCTTTGTAACAAACAGGTATAGGAAACCAACGGATAGGAATAACACCTTGAGATATGACAGCTTTCATCCTCAATCACTCAAGCAACACCTTCCATATTCTCAACTCGTGAGAGTCAAAAGGATAGTCTCAGACTCTGAGAAGGTGACTGAACAATCCGAAGAGATGATGCAACGCTTCAGGGATAGAGGATATCCGGAAGATCAATCAATCAATCAATCAGTGACACTTATAAAGCGCGCTACATACCCGTAGGGTCTCAAGGCGCTGGGGGGGGGGGTGCCGCTACTGCTCGAACAGCCAGGTCTTCAGCTTCTTCCTGAAGGAGAGGTGGTCTTGGGTCAGGCGCAGGTCGGTCGGGAGGGAGTTCCAGGTCTTGGCGGCCAGGTAGGAGAAGGACCTTCCTCCTGTGGTCGCTCTTCGGATGCGGGGGACGGCGGCGAGGGCGTGGTTGGCTGATCGGAGGTGGCGTTTGGGAGCGTAGAAGTTGACTCGGCTGTTGAGGTAGCTCGGGCCTTGGTCGTGTAGGGCTTTGTGTGCGTGGGTGAGGAGGCGGAAGGTGATTCTTTTGTTGACGGGGAGCCAGTGAAGGTCTCTCAGATGTCCGGAGATGTGGCTGGTTCGTGGGATGTCGAGGATGAGTCTGGCTGAGGCGTTCTGGATCCGCTGGAGTCTCTTCTGGAGCTTGGCGGTGGTACCGGCGTAGAGGGCGTTGCCGTAGTCCAGTCGGCTGGTGACGAGGGCCTGGGTGACGGTCTTCCTGGTCTCGGTGGGGATCCACCAGAAGATCTTCCGTAGCATGCGTAGGATGTTGAAGCACGCCGAGGAGACGTTGTTGACTTGCCTGGTCATGGAGAGGGAGGAGTCCAGGATGACGCCCAGGTTTCGTGCATGGTCTGTCGGTTTGGGTGCGGTGCCCAGGGCGGGAGGCCACCAGGAGTCGTCCCAGGCGGAGGGTGAGGAGCCCAGGATGAGGACCTCCGTCTTGTCCGAGTTCAGTTTCAGGCGGCTGGTCGTCATCCACTCGGCTACCTCTTTCATCCCTTCGTGCAGGTTGGCTCTGGCGGCGGCGGGGTCGTTGGTCAGGGAGAGGATCAGCTGGGTGTCGTCGGCGTAGGAGATTATGCTGAGGTTGTGTTTGCGTACGATGGCCGCGAGGGGGCTCATGTAGACGTTGAAGAGGGTGGGGCTCAGAGATGATCCTTGGGGGACGCCGCAGATGACTTCGGAGGCCTCTGACTTGTATGGTGGTAGGCGGACTCTCTGTGTTCTTCCGTCGAGGAAGGAGATGATCCATTCCAGCGCCTTGTCCTGGATGCCGATGTTGCTGAGGCGCCGTACTAGGGTGCGGTGGCAGACCGTGTCGAATGCCGCGGAGAGGTCTAGGAGGATGAGGGCCGCTGTTTCTCCATTGTCCATCAGGGCTCGGATGTCATCGGTGGCGGCGATGAGGGCGGTCTTGGTGCTGTGGTTGGCTCGGAAGCCGGACTGTGAGGGGTCGAGGGATCCGTTCGTCTCGAGGAAGGCGGCCATCTGCTTGTTGACGGTCTTCTCGATGACTTTGGCTGGAAACGGGAGGAGCGAGATGGGGCGGCAATTCTTGAGTTCGGTGGGGTCCGCTGTGGGTTTCTTGAGTAGAGCGCTGAGTTGGGCGTGCTTCCAGCTCTCGGGGAAGGTGGCGGTGTCGAAGGATGTGTTGATGATGTCTCGCAGTTGGGGTGCGATGACAGCGTCGGCCTTGTTGAAGACGTGGTGAGGGCAGGGGTCGGTCGGTGATCCGGAGTGGATGGAGTTCATCGTGCGGATGGTGTCTTCGGTGCTGATCGGGGTCCAGGCGTGGAGGGTGGTGGTGGGGGGTGGTTGTTCGGTCATGGTGTGCGTTGGTTGGTTGTTGAAGCTGTTGTGTATGTCCGCGATCTTGTTGTGGAAGTATGAAGCGAGGGAGTTGCAGAGGTCTTGCGATGGGGTGATGTCGTTGTTTCCTGCGCTGGGGTTGGAAAGCTCTTTCACGATGTTGAAGAGTTCCTTGCAGTTCTGTGCGTTGTTGTCCAACCGGTCCTTGAAAGCTGTTTTCTTGGCGGCGCGGATCAGCTGGTGGTGTTTCCGGGTGGCAAGTTTGAAGGAGGTCCTGTTGTCCGGTGTCGGTTCCCTTCTCCAGACTTTCTCGAGGGCTCGGCAGTTCTTCTTGGAGCTCTTGAGTTCGTCGGTGAACCATGGGGCCTTCTTGCTGCCGGGTCTGCTAGGCGGGGTCCTCAGTGGGGCGAGTTCGTCCGCGCAGTTGCTGATCCACTTCGTGAGGTTGTCGGCGGCCTGGCTGGGGTTCGCTGAGCTGGCAGGAGGGTGCTGGCTCAGGGAGGTGGCGAGCTGTAGCGCAAGATGTACGCACACAAGCATCAAATCGAGCGAACCAAAAAGAGAGATCAGAATTACTGCAAATACAAACCTCTTCCAAAATGAAAAAATACATGTGTATGTAAATATTCCACTATGAGCCAGCATTATAAAAAATCATCAAAAAACATTGGATGCTACTAAGAATGGAAAAAGACTTCAGAAACATCTTTGAGCAAGAACCAACATTTGCGTATACAAGAGCTAAGAACGTAGGTGAGATCATAAAACACAAAGCTAAATCCACCACAGGCGATCCTACAATGGCACTAAACCACTTGCTGTAATAACTGTAATAACATAATTAGAGGAGGGTGCATTACACACCCTTTAAAAGGACATAAGATCAAGCTACAAGTGAATGCAACATGTGACGCCTCCAATATTATTTACATGCTTAAGTGCCCATGTGGAAAAGCTTACATTGGTAAAACTTATCGCAAATTAAAAACACGAATGAATGAACACAAAAGTAATATAAGAACTCAATCCACAAAATCTGTAGTAGCAGCTCACTTCATTGAAGCGCAACATCATATTAGCCAACTAAGAGCATGTATTTTGAAAATAGTGGATAAAGAAGTGGGAAGAGATAACAGAAGCACGTTATTGAGGAGAGAAAACCACTGGATTTACTACTTGAACGCTCTTAAACCCAATGGGATGAACGATAGAACTGAATTCTTGTGTTATCTGTAAATATAAGAACACCACTGCATGGACCTTGAAGACACTAGGGGGTAAAAACTTTACCCTGAGCACTGGAAACGACAACAATATCGATACCACCAGATTTCCTGGCAAAGAAGAACTATTAATATGAGCATATTTTATTGTTTATAGGACACAGTTTGTTTTCTTCATTTGCCTAATTACTGTGAAGTGAGGGTTTTTCTAACAGTGCACTGCCTAATGGGTTTGTTATGGAAGAATGCATACACTTATCAACATAGGCAGGTGATGTTTTTTAACACAACTTTATTGTTAAACAAGAGCGCGTCCACACACGCATTTACATGTCTTTTTTACACGTTCCCTTTAAGAACACGATAAGACGCTTGGCGCCGCTTTTTACGTATTAGCAGCGCGTTAGACAAACACAGGATCACACTCGGGACTCGGCGTACATGAGGGAACAGCGCAGCGCATGAAACCGATAAGCGTACAACTAAATAAATGAGGAAACAAGCACTTTTAGCATGATTGAACCATGAGCACACTAATTCACCGTATTGAGTACATATAATGTATTCACAATCACAGCGTTCTTAAGCGGCGAGCCATTAAGCTTGGTTTAGCGTTCCGTACAAACACCCCATAGATACACCGCGCTTAACATCGCGCTTAACTTCACATCTTCTATCACGCTCGCCAGTTTAACAAGAAAGTCACCAGGCATTGAGGCAACCCAACGGCAGTAACAACTTCACAAACGCTGATCTTGTTCTTTTATATTGTTTATTATTTTTTTTGCTTTAACCACAAGTTTAAATGGTGGCGGTTTTATAGGAGGTAGTGAGTCCCAATTATTAAAACCATATTACTTTCAATGTTTCAGATGTTCCCCTGATAAAGGCATTAAATGCCAAAATGTATAGGGAGAAGGTTTAACTCATGTGCAGAAATTATGTATTATGGGACATGGAGTTCCAACTGCAACAAATCAACTCATGTGAAATGAATTAATCTGAATGTACTTGAATACAATATTTTTGGGAAGAGCATTCTTTTTTCGAATTTGGCTGTAGTAACAGCAATTACCAACCTGTGCCTAGAGAGACACTCTACATGCGTAGCGGTGCAACCTAGTTATTGAACTTACACACCTCCGAGCGGGAGGAGATTCTCAGGAGCACAGTAAACTATTGAATCAAACTAGAACCTAGGAGTGCACGACCTATACCATTCGTAACATGCATTGATCACATTCCCTTATCCACAATGCCCGGCAAATGTCAAACTTTTCCTAAAACACACGTTACTCACATTTCTGTGACAGACACTTTCAAAATCTGCGGCTGTCCACCATAGTTCCTACTACCCAGTGTTTCCACACGTGTTCCTATGAAAATACTACCCCCATGTGTGATTCAGCCTAGCGGCTGCAACACATGGGGGCATATTTACAATAACTGGTGCATCCCTGTAAATCAGCAGGGATGCGCCAGTTATTGTGCGCCACAACTCCGCCATCACGGATGCGCCGCATTTACAATACGGCGCACCATGGTGCAAAAACGGCACAGATGCGTGACGCATCTGTACCGTAAAAGTGACGCATTGCTGGAGTTGCGTCGCAAGCGCGACGCAGCTCCAGCAATGCTATGGGGGCCCTATCTAGTTAATGCTGCATCAATCCTTACGCCTGCTTCAGGCAGGCGCAGGGTTTTGACGTAGCATGGGCCTAAAAGTGACTGAGTGAAATCTTGTAGATTTCACTCAGCCACTTTTAGGAGGCACAAGGGGCTTGTAAATCTGCCCCATAGAGTCCTAAAATACAACGTTGTGCTACTGGTAATAGGGGGTAGATGCAGTATTTGGACCCATGCTTGGTGGCCACTCAGGGAAAACCACCAAATCTAGACATTTCTGAAAACTAAACACCCAATTGTGAGACTTGTGTGAACCTAGTGTTGCAAATCTCAAACTTCGCTTAAAACTGTGCAATTCCTTCCTTTCCTTCATGAATCAGCAGGCATCCACAACATTTCTTACCACCCATCATTACCCCACTTGTCCCGGATTAAAATTGCACAAGTCACACCACCCTGGATAATCCAGAGTGTTTAGTTTTCAGAACTGTTTAGGTATGGTAGGGTATTCCTGGATGGGGGCTGACCTAGTGGCCAAAATATGCAGCTATACAAATTGTAAAAAATAAAAATAAAACATTAATTTTTCTGGATGAAATATGATGTTTTCAGGTTGCGTTTAGGGGCATTTTGTGTTGCAGGCATTATGCACAGCTATACAAGTGGGGTGCTATTTTTATCTTTAGATGTAAAGGAACACAGAATAATCAGGTATCTGTTTTACCAACTGGATTTCTTTGCATTTGAACCATCCAAATGTAAGTCAGTGTGAAACAGAGAAGACATGTTGCAAAATGCCCTCTGAATCACATGTTAGCTTAGGTAACCACAAATTCAGAGGTGTACACAACCACTGTTCCCAAACTCAGTATCTTGTGTAAGTTTCGGAAATAGATAGGTTTCCTTTAGATCCTTTTTTCATAATTTTTTTTTTTTTTTTTTTTTGAAAACCTTTATTTGTGTAGATGGTTGCATACAAATACGGGCCTACAACCCAGAGGCCGGCCACAGAACAAACTGGAAAGCACCAATGTCAATAAAAAGTACGGAGTGGTTACGCAATACTACACAATGCTGCGAGTCCATAATGCTAACTGAGTGCAACCCCCCGGCACAGGATCACAGAAGGTTAATTTTATATTGAAGAATAAAGGATCGGTTGTATAATAAGTGTCCTGGTGCGCATGGCGGGGAACAGAACCAACAACATTATAATAGGGAATCCATAGATCTATCATCAGAATAGTCCAAAGCGTTCAAGCCATAGATGCCCTTGCAATTCTTCTTCAGTCAGTGTCCACCCGCAACCTCATGTGCCCAAAGACAAGCAGAACATCACTCTCATGAAAATCGAATTAGCAGTGAGACGGATAAAGTTGCAATCATTATACAGCCCAACCCGGAGAGTAAAAGAAAATGAAAATACTAGAGAAAAGGGAAAGGGGACTCCACGTTACTGTACCCGCACCACGGCGATAATGGCGATCAACAATCCTGACAGCAAACATTCTTAGGGACGGGGCGGCTAAGTCAGGATAAGCAGAACCTGAAAGTACCATATTATATAGGAATACCCAAACCTCCCCCCTCAGGCACTCACCCCGCGGGAATCACGCACAGTCATGGAGACCCAAGAAAAGGACACAAAAGAGCCATAGAAACAAGTAACTATCTAATAGACCCCAATCCACCAGCCCCACCCTGCACCCCTGCTGAAGGCTATGGCCTACCCCTCCCAGCAGCGTGCCTGTCGCCCTAAACATGAACCCGAAATATAGAATGAGATAATATAGGGAAAGGGAAGAAAACAGATAAAAAGGGAAAAAGGAAAGCCAGGGGGGAGGATACCATGTAACAAGGCGCACGGCCCCTACCCCCCGCCCATACAAACAATTAGTGCAGCCCAAAACAAGACTGGCATGTTTTTCAGGTAGCCATACGTAGTAAGGATTCAACAAATTATCTCAATTTGGGGCAGTCCATAACTCCGTGCACCGAACAGCAGTCCTCCGCATTAAAAACCCAGGCTCACCCAAGTCCTTTCTTAGCTATCGCCACGATGTATGTCGAAGTAGCGGGCATAAACAAAGCGGAGAGAAAAGGCCGTGAAGCAGCCGCTGAACGGCCAATGGAAGCAACCCATAAGATCTCCTCCTCCGACGGTAATGCAAAAGCTGTTTACGGCAGTCATGTACATTAGTGTCAATGATCCCCAGCAAATCTTCCCGCAGGCGAACCAAGACATCGCTCCCCCACTAAAAAGCGGGAAACAAACAGCCACCACCTCGGGCCCATCAGCATCTCTGAGGGACGGCCCTGGAGCAATGGCGGTTACCTCATTGTCTTGCACACAAGAATCCCGGGCCAAGGTCACTTGCCAAATCTTCAGCGCTCGTAGGACGTCGCCAATCGTGGGTTCACGCTCCCCAGTGCAGGCCCCATCACAGTACAGAGGTACAGCATCGACATCCCGGGGCGTTCCACAGCACACGGCATCAGTCGCCATTTTGCGATTACCGCGCCGTCTTTTTGGAACCAACTCCTGGGGCGGGCTCACAAGCAGGGCCCCCACGGGATCCGCCTCAAGCATCCAAACAGCAACCTCGATGCAAAAATGAGGGCCACAAAAAGAGGGGGACCCGCCGGCGCCACCGCTCCGCTGGAGCCACTCTCCACCACCGAGCGATGAAATTCGGAATGGCCGGGCAGGGCAACAAGGGGGGGAGCCACCAACACGGCGTCCCCCACACACAACTTGCCACACCTCATCTCTGGACCACCGGACGGTAGTCCCAGGCGCTTTCAGTTGCCTCCGGCTTTTTCGCACAACGGCCTCCTCCGGCCGGTCTCCATCCTCCACCCGAGGCCGCCACCGACACCGTCTCGCCGGCTACTCGCTGAAGGCAAGGCCCCCGTCTCCACACCACGGAGGCTGCACTTCCTGGGAGGACGCCGCTGCGGACCCACTGAATGCTGGAGCCACCAGGATGGGTGGTAAGTATCAGCAGACCTTCATCTATAAAATTTTATCGTTTTTGGGCAGGATGGGCGGCAGGATAGATGAGTTTGAGCAGGGAGGCCGGCGGAGCCGAGCTACCGTGCGGCCATCACGATGTCGAGCTTGGCTCCTCCCTCCTTTTTTCATTCTTTATATTTTATTATATACATTGCTGTAGAGTGGGGGCACAATGATAAGTCATTGTAAGGGGCAGCTCAGTTGTCAGCAAACCTTTTGTTATTGCCATGTTTAGAAAAAAACTTGGCACAGCACTCCCCATTTTCCCCAACGCCCTACCTCCAAAAATTGAGTTGTATTTTTGCTGTTTTCTTGATTCCCCCCCAGAAGAATTCATAATCCCTGGGTATCTTTAGAACACCCAGGATGTTGGCATAAAAGACGTACATTTTCAGTGGATACCCAGGGCCTGATTCACAAAGGTAAACTTACACTATTATATAAGTTTACAATTACTGTAGTAAATGTACTACTCTTTGGTATTTACAAACTACCAGTGTAAATTTACTACTAGGAACTTTACTAGGAGTAAAATGACACGTAGTTTGTGATTACCAAAAATTAGTAAAGTAGCTACAGCAAGTGTAAACTTACACAAACGAGTATGTTTACCTTTATGCATCACACCCCGTGTGTGGGAGAACTGTTATTAAAGCGTAACCTTGAAGTATTCCAAATACCAAAAACAAGGTATAGCACTGGTGGTGGAAAAAGCTAATCAACTATATGGTTAAGAAAGTTTTGTTAGTAAACTGTCTAACCTGTAGGCAGGTAATTTGTTACATGGAATCTCACAGATTACCATAGTTAGTGGTAGGTGGAATATTGCGTTTCACTCATGGAATTGGTGGAATTTCGGCAACTCTGTGTTACTCTTGTAATGCAGAGTTCTGGCAAAATTCCACCAATCGCCGTGTTGAGGATTTTTTTTTCTCGCACACAGCTCCAGAAAAGTAAGCAGGCAAGCACGAGCAAGATTTGTCACCCCAGCACGCTTTCCAGTTACTAAGAGGACATCCAGGTGGTCATGGCTGTTTGCGGTCAGAAGGCTGCCGAATGAGTAGAAAATCTACTTGAGCTGCAGCAAAATCAAATCGAATAGCTTCTTCCTCTGGCGCACTGCCGAACACACTACTGTTGCTAAATCACAGCGTGATCAGGGCGACGTGGCTATTTCAACCCATTGGTGGAACTCTACTGAATCTCACAAAGTGTTTATGTAACCCCACGGAATTCCACAGAGTTAAATTCTGCGAGTTCAATCCACCTCTATTGTATGCAAGGGTTTTCGTGTTGGTGGCCAGACCAAACAAACCATGGGGATAGAAGAATGCACTACTATAATCTTTTTTGGCCTCTAATAGGACAGAGTGTATTTTACTTTGCCATCTGTAATTTTGTATACGTTCCCATTTCTGTGACTGTATGCCTGATCATTACCTTGTGGGAAAGCTTATGGTCAGGAAAGTAAACTTGAGGAGGTTATGGTGACAAGCCAATTACAACAGCTATAGACTTGATTGATGCACCAGGAAAGGTGTGCCAGAAGCCATAGCCAGATCTGTTTCTTATGTAATGTTATTATAAAGGCCATGGACCTGATTTTTTGTTAATTTTCTCACAAATTCCCCTAGAAGACAAAGGTTTTGGTGTTGGTAACCCACTCTTACAAACTCTGAGAGTAGAAGCATTTCACTGTGATGATTCTTGTTAGACCCTTTTGAGAGGGGTAATATTGCTTTGTCAACTGCAATTCTGTACATATTTGTAATTTTATAGTTGTATTTGTGTAACTGTATGCCTGATGATTGCCAGGTTATGCACACTTCAGTAGGGCAGTGTGGGATATAATGTCAAACCAACGGTAAAGGCTATAGACCTTGCAATTCACTGGGAAAAGTTATGCCAGATTCCTTAGGTGTGATCTGTATATAATGAAAGTTATGGCACAGCAAGTAGGCCTTACTTACTTATTGTGAAAAGAATGTGCTAAAGGCTGTAGGCTTTTAAGAGTGATTTGTTATTATTGGTGTTGATGAACCACAGTGCTTAATTTGTAAAACAATAAGTTCTGGGGCCCAAGGTTTTGCTAAGAAACATGTTGCCGGCGTTATTGATAGTCAGGCTGCTGAATACTAAGGCTGCGTAGTCTTATTCTACCTCATCCATCTTTATTCACCACCAGATTCTCCCTTTAATCTCTCTTTTGCATGTTATTTTTCATTTCTGCTCTCTACCTTTGTTGCTGTTTTTTGTCTTTCTTAGCCTAGCAAATAAGTTCTGGTGGGCTCCCTCTACAACCACTTGCTCAAATTAAGCATTGAACCCACCTGAACAAACAATGGAGGATAGAAGATTTGCACTATGGTAATCGTTAATTGACTATCATTGAAGATTTTTATATTGTTTTGACAACTGTCATTTTGTGTATACTTAAAATTTAAATTTATACCTGATGATTGCCTGGAAGGAAGACATGATGACCAACACAGCAAGGCTTATGTTGGTTATGGTGATAAACACATGATAAAGGTCATAGGCCAGGCTGTTCAAAATTAAAAGTTACAATAAAATTAGTGGGCCTGACAGATTACTAGACAATGGTTTTGGTTCTTGTTACCCCCTCTGACAAACCGTAGGTATAGAAGTTTTACAATGTCAGAATCCTTGTCATGCCCTCTTAGGAGAGATAGTATTTGGCAACTGTAATTCTGTATACATTTTTATTTTATATCTGTAGGCATTTAAGGGTTGATTGTTATTTTGTTTTGTATTAAAGACTATAGATACGTATTTTATTACATGAAAAGCCACAGATTACCTTTGTAGTGAAGGATTTTTGTGTTGGTTACTGCTGGAGGAAAAATATTTGCCCTGCAATCCCCCTTGCTAGAATCTCTTGGGAAAGTCTGACAGAGCAGGAACTGGTAATTAAAAATAATTGAATAATTGATATATACATATACATATATCCAAATGGTAAACTATATATAAAAAATATATATTACCTACTGGCGGTCGCCAGTAGGTAGTTATAGTTAGGATAATTTTCTGTAGGGAATCCGCAACATTCCATTGGGAATAACTTTGGCGTCGATTGAGGGATCTGCCTGAAAATTTCCTGAAATTTGCCCCGCTGCGCTCCGCTCCTTCCCTGAAAGTTTGGGGGGGATTCGTCAAGCGGGGGCCGGGATTAAAGGGGGGTCCCAAAACATGTTTTCCCCATGTTAATTTATATAGGGCGGTTGGACTCACTTTTAGCCCGAACGGCTGAATGGATTTCCACCAAACTTGGCAAAATTGTAGGGACCGGTAGCCCGATGTGCCTTTGCTATGTCTCAAGATATGTGCTCAAGTGGATTTTGAGTAATTTAGGTTCAAAAAAATATATATATCTATAAGCGCGCCCTGGTACGCGCACCGGGACGCGCTCCAGCGCGCTACGCGAGTTCGCGAGCGGAAAGCTGATTGGCTCTCGGGTGTCTGTCAACATTCCAAACAGTCCGGAGCGGCCGCCATCTTGTGTCTCGGTAGGATCGAGACACAAGAGGTGGCAAAAACAAAGGGGGAAATGACCAAAAGGGGGCAGGGTAGACCCCCCTGATCCCCTAGGTTTGATGTGGGGGCCATAAAAGGGCCCCGCGGGGCAAAAAACATTTTTTTTTTCGATTTGCGCGGGGTACGCACAACGGGGAGCGTACCGGGGAGCGTACCATGGGGAAAAAAGAATGAAAGATTTTTAAAAAAATGTAGCATTTTTTTATAAATTGGAGGATGTTCTAAAAAGAACTGTTTTTTTATTATTTTTGTTGTTTTATATTTTTTTATTGTTTTTTGGAACATTTTGTACTTTTTTTGGCTTTTATGAACAATTTTATATTTTTTGGGGAATTTTTATGGGGACAAACAAAAAACAGGGAATTGTAAACGGCTCAACTGGAGCAAAAAAAATCAGGAAAAAATTAAGGTTTGTTTTGGCACTTGTGGTTGTCACCAGCACGGTTGATGAGTTTAATACTTTGCTCACCATAGCAAATTGTCCTTCCACAAAATTTGCAAACTATTTTGAAATCTCCAAACTGGGTTTGGATGTTTGGGACCATCTCCCTTGTCTCTGAACCCGATGGAGTGGGTTGTTTACTTTGGGAGGTGCTGGGAGAAGATTGGGGAGAGTTTCTGATCAGTTCTCTGACCTCTGCCGCAGCATAGTTGTTTGGGTTCCGGCGTTGCATGTGGCGAATCATGGTGTTGTTGCCAAAAGAATACTTTTTGGCAGGGTTCCCCCTGGAAAGTACAGTGCCACAGATCAGACAAGTAACCTTTGGCGCATTAACTTTCTTGAGGCCCCTTGGGATTTTAAAAAACTCCCAGACAATGTGCTCTTTGGCTTATAGGTGGTATTATCTTCAGGCAGGTACCGCCTCTCCTCCTCCTCCTCCTCTTCTTCTTCTCGACCACTGTGGTGTTGTGGTGGTCCTTGTGGTGGTGGTGGTGGTGGTTGAGATACTCATGCTACTGCTGCTACTGTAGCCATTTCTCAGTACAAATAGGTACAAATAGGTCTGCAAACAGGTCTTCCTCAGTCAAAGTAAAAAGTGAGAATGAGGAAAAAAGGTGGGGGCTTTCATCATTTGGCAAACAAAACTGTCCTGAACCAATGAAAAGTGTTATTTTCAGGTCACATGACCCGACGCGCTTACGCTACGCGCCCCGGGGCGCTTACGTAGCGCGATCGTATGCGATCAAGTGCTTCCGGGTGCGCTTACGCTGTGCGTATCACGCGGACACGGCTACGCGATACGTCACAATGATGTTTTCGTTCGCGGCAATAGCGCAAACGGGACGCTCACCGGTACGCGCACCGGGGCGCGCCGGAAGACTGCGCTTACCGGTGCGCTCACCGGTACGCGCACCGGGAGCGCTCCAGGGCAACAAAATAAAAAACATTTTTTTAAAAACCATGAACAATATACATAAAAAAAATAGTATTACATAAATATACAATATAGGATTCATTATAAAAAATAATATATTTCATAGCTATAGAAATTAGCATTTAAAAAACCTATTAAATTCACTGAAAAACCATAGGTTTGACACCAGTTATAGTTAGCTGAAAATTTTACTGACATAAAACCATTGAAATTCCCACATTATAGTGAGCTGGACTCACTATAACTTGCGCGCCTGCAATGCACTGGTGATGACGTCACATATTACATCACTCATGACATGGTCAGTGACATCACTCATGACATCACTGATGACACCATCCAGTGAATGTGTGTCTTTCTGAAGTCAAGCTATCCAGGCTGAAGAAGGCTGATAGCCAGAAACCGGTCCTTGAATGTTTGATTCCGGTATAGGAAAGACATGGCTTGGTAGTTCGGGCTGGACTGTTCCCATGAGGCACAGGGTCAAGGCTGATTTGCATATAGCCAGTGTCTGACCTAGGGTGGTGTGGAGTGCAAAAAAAACGATGGATTTAGGCCCAGATCTTTGTACTGGGGGGGAATGTAAGACATTGTTCTGCATTCTGTCCATCAACTGTGTTTTTTGCAATTTTCACCCCCAGTGGGCTGGGTATGCTCAGACGTGAGTCCCAGGCTCTCCACATCACTGGAGTCAAGCTATCCAGGCTGAAGAAGGCTGATTGTCAGAAACCGGTCCTTGGATGCTTGATTCCGGTCTAGGAAAGACATGGCTTGGTAGCTCGGGCTGGACTGTTCCCATGAGGCACAGGGTCAAGGCTGATTTGCATATAGCCAGTGTCTGACCTAGGGTGGTGTGGAGTGCAAAAAAACGATGGATTTAGGCCCAGATCTTTGTACTGGGGTGAATGTAAGACATTGTTCTGCATTCTGTCCATCAACTGTGTTTTTTGCAATTTTCACCCCCAGTGGGCTGGGTATGCTCAGACGTGAGTCCCAGGCTCTCCACATCACTGGAGTCAAGCTATCCAGGCTGAAGAAGGCTGATAGCCTGAAACCGGTCCTTGGATGCTTGATTCCGGTCTAGGAAAGACATGGCTTGGTAGTTCGGGCTGGACTGTTCCCATGAGGCACAGGGTCAAGGCTGATTTGCGTATAGCCAGTGACAGACTTAGGGTGGTGTGGAGTGCAAAAAAACGATGGATTTAGGCCCAGATCTTTGTACTGGGGTGAATGTAAGACATTGTTCTGCATTCTGTCCATCAACTGTGTTTTTTGCAATTTTCACCCCCAGTGGGCTGGGTATGCTCAGACGTGAGTCCCAGGCTCTCCACATCACTGGAGTCAAGCTATCCAGGCTGAAGAAGGCTGATAGCCAGAAACCGGTCCTTGGATGCTTGATTCCGGTCTAGGAAAGACATGGCTTGGTAGTTCGGGCTGGACTGTTCCCATGAGGCACAGGGTCAAGGCTGATTTGCATATAGCCAGTGTCTGACCTAGGGTGGTGTGGAGTGCAAACAAACGATGGATTTAGGCCCATATCTTTGTACTGGGGTGAATGTAAGACATTGTTCTGCATTCTGTCCATCAACTGTGTTTTTTGCAATTTTCACCCCCAGTGGGCTGGGTATGCTCAGACGTGAGTCCCAGGCTCTCCACATCACTGGAGTCAAGCTATCCAGGCTGAAGAAGGCTGATAGCCAGAAACCGGTCCTTGGATGCTTGAATCCGGTCTAGGAAAGACATGGCTTGGTAGTTCGGGCTGGACTGTTCCCATGAGGCACAGGGTCAAGGCTGATTTGCATATAGCCAGTGTCTGACCTAGGGTGGTGTGGAGTGCAAAAAAACGATGGATTTAGGCCCAGATCTTTGTACTGGGGTGAATGTAAGACATTGTTCTGCATTCTGTCCATCAACTGTGTTTTTTGCGAGATTAGAAGCAGGGCTTTTGACAGTATTGGCTTTGAGTTTCTGTAGGGTGAAGAATTTTTTGAATTTAAGCTTCCGATGAAGCATTATACATCCACGCGTGTGGAGGCATATTTGAATGGTTGATCAGGGCAAAAGTTCAGACCAAGAGAGAGCAGTTGTTGTTCGGCTTTAGAAAGAATGACGTAGGAGAGATTGATAATAGATTTTTCATTTTCTACTTCCTCTTCAGCCAATGTTGATTCATCTTCTTTTTCTTTATATTTTTGCCTTTGTTTTCTCCTTCTTTCTCGTCTTTTTTGTTACGACGTTTGTTGCCGCATTTCTTTGCTGTGGTCTCAGAGTGGACTATATATACATATGTATATATATATATATATATATAAACATATATATATATACCACTTCGATGATCCCTCTCACGGAGCGTGATTGAGGCGCACACCGGGAGATGCATCTTTTTAGAAATGTATTTGCCACAAACAAAACAAACACCCGACATACGCATTTCGGCTACACGCCTTTGTCGATGTCAGTAGGGTGTACATTTGTGTTCATTTTTAAACAAAATAATTAATTAATCGAAATAGAAAGGGGAAGCAGTTAATTTCTGTCATAGAAAGCAAGGAGGGATTCGCAATACCACATGATTACATTTCTCACTGCGGCCATCTTGTCATGTATTATTACATCATACATTCCAAATTCATCTGTGTTATTTTATATGTCCCTTCCTTTGCACATTTGACACATACCTCATTCTATTTGCTTGTACAAATATATACATAATCTATATACAATTGTTGTCTCTCTAGATATATGTATGTACAATTATACAAATATATACAAAATCTCGCCCTGAATGGGCAGGAATGACATTTGTTTTGGGAACTTTGTTACCATCTTCAGATATTTCAGTTCGGCCCTGTATGGGCATCTTATCTCCATGGCTGTTCTTAGGTGATGTCTCTCCTTATCATGGTCTTTGTGCTCTAAGCACTTATTCTGCCCTAGATGGGCTATTTGCATCCTATTTCCACCTATTGTTCCATTGGTGCTTGGGACACTACAAGCATCCCAAATGTCAGAAGTGGCCACCTGTATTCTCAGTATACATCCTTCCTTTGTTACCCGCAAACCTTACCGATACAATTAACGAATAAGGATTTTCTGTGCAGATTCTCAACAGCTCTCTTTAGTGTTCTTATGAAATGTGTACCCAGAGTTCCTTCTCATTATTCAATCCAGAAGGACTCTTGGTTTGCATCTCAATTATATATTTTGTTTCTAACTTCCTTGGCCTTTTTACTCCGTCCCCACCCCTTTCATCCTTTGGGATGTGATCCAGGCAAAAGAATTTGGATTTGTGGTGCTCTTGGAAGTGGCGGGCCACCTGGTATGTCACATCTCGATTTTTGATAGCACACATGTACTCGAGAACTCTCTTTTTCGTGGGATGAATGGAACTACCTATATAGTTGAGTTCGCATGGGCAGGACAAGCAATATACAGCAAACTCTGTATTGCAATTCATCAGCTTATTAATTTTTCTTTTCACTGTTCTGCCCGGAATGGAAACATCTTAGACCTTTTTGCCGTTCTTACAGGCCTGGCAGTTCATACATGGATAAAATCCTGTGACTACATCTTTTCTTTTTGGATTTTTTGTAAAGTGACTCCTTACGAGATGATCTTTCAGGGCCGGACCCCTCCTGTAAGTTATCAAGGGATTCTTTGGAATATGTGGTCCTATGACTAAATCTGTTTTTAGTACCTTCCAATTTCTTCAGACGATTTGAACAAAACTCCGAGGATTGGGCTGAATAATCTGTTATCATTCTTACTTAATTTTTGTTCTCCATTTTTACGTCTGGGTGTTCTCTCTCCCTCATTATCAGATTTTGTCTTTCCAAATGTTCTCCTTTCCACTCTACCCCTTTAAATACTCTTTCTTTATATCCTCTCTCCAAGAGTCTGTTGAATGATCCCTCTTTAGATTTCAGAAACTCCTTGTCAGTTGTAAAGTTTCTTCTTATCCTGACAAGTTCCCCATAGGGGACCACCTTAATTACACTGTCAGTATGGAAACTTCCCGCAAGTAGCGTGCTGTTTCCAGCTATTGACTTTCGATATAGTGTTGTCTGAATGTTATCATCTTCAATGTAAACAAGTAAGTCTAAATAGGGTACCTGTGTTTCACTGATACAGTCCGTGAAATTAAAATTACACTCATTGTCATTGAGGGCCGCCACATAGATTTCCACCTCCTCTCGTGTTCCCTTCCAAATGATGAACAGGTCATCTATGTAGCGGGCCCACAATACAATGTTGTCTAGCCATTTCTTGTTGTCTCCCGCCCAGGCCACGTGCTTCTCCCACCAGCCCATGAAATAAATTGCATAGCTGGGGGCGAAGCATGTGCCCATCGCAAAAAAAATATATATATATATATATATATATATATAAATATTATATATATATATATATATATATATATATATATATATATTATCTACAGTAGATGATTATAGTTATGACCTAATTTCCATAGGAAAAGTGGTTTTTGTTTTCCCAATAACTTTGGCGCCAGATGACAAATCTTCGTAAAATTTTCAAAACTCATGGGGCGTTCCGGTCAGCTCCTGTCTTGAAAGTTTTGGGTGATTCAGCAAGCGGGGGCCGACAAAAAAGGGAGGTCCCAAAACGTGTTTTTTCCATGTTATTTTCCATAGGAAACTTTAGACAAGGCTACAGCTCGTACTGCAGAAATGGAATTACACCAAATTTGGCAAAAAGGTAGCGCTTGGTTCAGAAAGAGACCTTTTTGTTAAATGGTGTAAATCCGTTCAGCAGTTTCTGAGAAAGTCAAAAAATAGAATGCGGAAAATCAATTTCCCATAGGAAACTTTAGACACGGCTGCAGCTCAAACTGCTGAACGGAATTACACCAAATTTGGCAAATAGGTAGTCCTTGGTTCAGAAAGAGACCTTTTTTTAAAATGGTGTAAATCCGTTCAGTAGTTGCTTAGAAAATCAAAAAATAAAAGCTTCAATATATAGAGACGCTGTGGATCCTCGGATCCAACCAACCATGAGCTTTATTCTAATTGGCTGTCAACACTCCAAACCAGGAAGTGTTGGCAGCCATCTTGTGCCTCGGTAACCAAGGCACAAGTAAACATAACAAACAAAGGTGAAAAATAACAAAAGGAGGCAGGGTAGAAGCACCCTGACCCCCTAGGCCTGCTCAGGGGGTCCCACAGGGACCCCCAGGGCCAAAAAAAGCATTTATTTTGTTTACAAATTGGCAAAAGTCGCAGCGGATCCGGGGATCCTGCCGCGAAAATAAAAAGAAAACGAAGCGCGGTCGCCCGCGCTTTGTTATTATTTAGTCCCCGGGTGGGCCAAGTCCCGGGGGCATGCTATGTTGTGATTGTGTGGACCCCCGGGGCTTTCCTTAAATATTTGCGGGGCATAGGCCCCCCCCACCGCAGCCCCGGACACCACCCCCCCCCCCGGGCTTATTTTTAAAATGGGTGGGGGCCTCTAAGGTCCCTGTGCCTAGAAGTGGCCAAGGTTCCACAAAATTAGAAAAATTAAAAAATAAATAAAGGCCGTCCAAGGGGGATAGGGTCCCGGGGCCCACAGAGGCCTCAGGAGGGGGGCCACACAGCCCCCTCCATACATTTTTTTTAAATAATGTGGCCATGCCCCGGGGGATAGGGTCCCCGGGGCCGGAGTCGGCCACAGGAGGGGGGTCCACGCACCCGCTTCCCGTAATTTTTTTTTTTTTAAAGGGGTCACGCCCTGGGGGATGGGGTCCGTAGGGCCCAAAAAAGGGAAAAGAAGGGGGCCACACAGCCCCCCTTCTAAAACATTTTTTTTAAAAGACCGCGATCGTGCCGGAGGCCCCGCCCCCTCCCAGCAACACTCTGCAAACCATCTCTGTGGCACATTTTTAGGTCTCGCCTTTTCCATTCCGAAGGAATGGGAAATGGCGAGAATTCAAGTGCTCAAAATACTCGTGAAACCACAGGTTTTTTCGTGTGGTTTTCTTCGAGTTCACGTGGCCACAGGCACGCGCTTTTGGGCCATAAACTTTCACGCCCATCTGTTCCCCAGCTCCAGCACCTCCCCTCTCTCTCCCCGCACACAGCCTTACTTGCATTTCTCCTCCCCCTCCCCAGCCAGCTTCCCCCAGGCCGTGTTCCCTCCCACCTTTCCTCCTCTCTGTCCCTTCTTTTTTCGTGATGTTCTCCAATAGCATTTTACCTCTTTGCTCCATTTCTTGTTTTGCCAATGCTTGTTACATTTTCGATCGATTCCTGACTTCTTTTACGATAACTGATACGAGCAAGGCTACTTTTAGTTAATGCTCGCCCCATTGCAACGTGATAGAGAGTGTTCCCAGCTGGATCTACACCACACACTTCATGCCCTTGATAAAAAAGCTAATATTTGCAGGCTGTTTTCCTTAAATACTGTATGTTTACTAAACATGTATGTAATGTGATAATTTGAATGTAAAGCCATTTTCTCCAGAACAGCGTCCGACTGTCATTGGCATTGCAGCGACGTGCAGGCCTTTCAAATGACATTAAGACAGGTTTGTACTTTAGTTGCGCGGTCAACCTTCCTGGGGCGGTTGGGCGGTGGGCTTCTCGTTAGATGCAGCATTGGAACCCGCATCCAGGGAGCGGCGCGTAGCAGCCGCTTGAGGCACGGCTAACCTCTAGTGGCCGTATCATCCTGTACTCAGTTTACAAGAAAAAACATTTTATGTTCACCTACTCCAGGAAGCTGGCGTCCAATAAACTTTCTCAACGGCACCAAAAGGTCGCTTTTAATCGGCAGTATAAACAGGTGACGCATCACTTGTTGCGCGTCCGTCAATTAAAATCTCTGCCTTCCAGATGTGCTCTGACTGCTAGGTACTGTCGGCGACAGTCCCATCGAATGCTCTGGTCATTACTGTGTTTACTGTTGACTTCCGCAAGCTGTCAACAAACAGTGCAGCAGGCCTCATAAACAGACCTTTGTTTTCATGGAAATGTTTCAGATCAATTTAGACTAAACCCAAAACAGTCAGCTGTTTATGCTGGGATTATGTGTCATGTGTAGGGTGTGTGTGCCTTATATGAAGCCACGTCTGCTTAATACAATGAACGGGTTTCACCTGGAACTTGTATGAATCTATTATGACTCAAGTAACTACTGAGATTGGTGATGTAAGCTTAATTGTTTCCACATCTCATTTAGGCATATATACTGTGTGCAATAAAACACATCGGAGCAGATTTACAAGCCTCTAGCGCCACTTTAGCGTCACTTTTAACATGGGCAAAGTGACCCAACAGCGGCGCAAAGGGCTTGTAAATCTGCCCCATCGATTTTAATAAACATATAACGTTTGTATTTATATATTTACATCGTTTGCATTATACGAATAATTTATTTGGAGGAATAGATACTGTAATTCTGCCATGACTGAGAGCTGTAAATAACAGCTCTCAGGCACAGCCATATCATGGAGGTGTGCGCTTGCTCATGGCACAGCTCCACGCCCGGTTTCGCATGAATGCACATTGTAGAACACACACATTTTACTCGTAATTTCTCCAAATGACTGCATGAGTTACAGATAAAACGACTCAGAAACAGTGAGCAGTGTTTCTGAGCTGAACTGTCTGCAGCGCTGGACTCGGAGTTAACTGTATGCGCTTTAGGATTTGCTATTTCATAAAAATGGGCAGCTGTGCTCAGTGAGAACGCACGCTTTCATGATACGCCTCTGATGATGCTACTGACCAGTTTATGGTATTCAATTTTCCTATGGCATTGAGTTCAATGAGCCATCATCCGAGTATAGTTTAATGCATAGCAGTCAGGATGCTTAGTAAAGCTGGTCAGCTGCGCTTTGATTTAGTGATGAGGCACTGAGAGCACATGAAAAATACAGGATAATTTTAAGGATGAATGGCATTTTAACTCCAACTGGAACATTTTGCAAAGGTTTAACTTCACAAAGCTGTCAAAAATATGAATGCTGACATACCGATTAGATGCTATCAATGTAAAGTATGTGCTTTTATGTGCACTACTAGGGACGGCCAACCACAACCAGACAGTGGCGCAGCGTCTGTCTCGGGCCGTTGTTGTCCATGTGGGTCCCTGTGCCTGTCTCCTGTCTCCTAGACATGCTGCAGACCGCCGTCCGAGCCCTGGGGCCATGGGTCCTGCTGGGGCCCCTCTGCTCCCTCGGGCCCGGACTCTGCACAGCACGACCCGGAGCCCAGGCCCACGTTGCGGTTGTATCTCCCTCCCAGCAGTTTCCTCCCACCACCCGTACCCCATTCACTTTGGCCTTTTCTTCTGCCCCTCCTCTTTATTTTGTGCAATTTCTGTTTGACAAAAAGAGAGTTTGATATGAGATGAAGCAGAGCAGTAATAACAGTGGGCCACAATCACACATTGCATAAAACACAATTTCCTGCCACTGGGATGCTTTTGTGTTTATTTTGTTTTTTACTGTGCTTGGTTTTTGCTCTTTAGCAGTACGTGGATAGAATATTGTGCCTCTGTTTCTGTACGGCCACTACACATCTTCTGCGCTCCCTAATACCTCGTTGAGTGCAGAGAATTCCTGAGATCAGGGCTTAGCAAATGTGAATACTTAGAAGATAGCTCAAATGTTCCTGCTGGAGAGTTCTGTATGTTCTATGCTCATCATAGGGGGCAGTTATTGTATGAGAGGTTAAAGTTGTTCACGCTTCTGTTGCAGAGGTGTGTGCTTAGCTCACGTATCACAAACAACAGTCCGAGTAGGATAGCTCAGTGGGTTATACTTTGTTCTGTCGCAAGGACTTTGTGTCACCTGCAGCGCATACTCTTGTATTCTGGGAGTCACTGCATTGATGATGGCAATCTACTCTACTTTACTGTGTCCCAGGGAGTAAGCAGAAAGATGCTGGTCACTCACTCCCCGGGGTGCAATATATTCTGACCTCATTAGCTAGACATTGTCTTCACCACAAATGTGTGGTAATTACCACTGGCTTAGATTAATTAAACGTTCTATCCAAAACTCCTTGTAATCTTTATTGTGAGTCCCTAAGTGCACCGCTATGCCCAGATGCCGGCCCGTGTTCACCGTGCCACTGGAACCACGCTGCACATTGCCGGAGGCCCCAATAGGCACGTGAATCACGTGACCAAACAAGCACGAGCATCAGCCTCCCTCCGCCCTAATTGCATTTTTTCACAGCCGCCACCACATCAAAGGGCTTCTCCCAGAGTGTGCTCTGCGGCTTCTCCTCCCCTAATTATTCATGGCTGGCCGGCCGTACTTTCAGTTTCCCGGCCGCTCTTGTTAAAAGTAGGAATGCAGGCTCTCTGCCCACCTTCCCTCTAAACCTTCTTTCTTATGCTCTCGTTGTCTATCTTTATCAGTGCCTGTCAGCTGCTTAAGCTAAATAAGCCACAACTGTGGCTTCGTTGTACATCAGCAACCACCAACAGCAACATCTGCTGGCAACTTGATGGCAACCGAGGCTGACAGGGCACGGCCACTCAACAAACCCAACTGCATCCACGGATAAGGCCCCTGAAGCAGTAGTGCTAACCGGTCCGGCAGCAAGAGAATCCAGACAGGGAGAGTGCAGCAGCGACAGAGGGCACCCTCGATGTTTGAGGTGTGCCGCAACAATATTGAATAAGCCCCCCACACCCACATATAAGGTGCCTGCTTGGGAGAAGAGATGGCACCCACCAAAGGACAAGCTGCACCAGTCCCCCACTGCGAGAGGGGAGTGTGGACAGGCATCACAGAGAGGTGAGAAGAACAGCGCAGTTCCCTGAAAGTAAAAAATTAAGCACATAGACTGGACTGACGCCACTATGCACATCCCCATTACAGAGCGACTTCCCCTCACCATCTGCTGACATCGCACATCTACCCTGCAGCTACGAGGAGAAGCGCCCACAAGGAAAGGCATGGCCTGCAATAAAAAGAAGGCTGCTGCAGCCACTGTTTGAAGCGACACCACCAAACGGCATTGACTGGGTGAACTGTGGATGAAAGAGAAGTTGCCCTGCCGCCCCAGCATTGAAGGAAGCCCACACCGGCATTGCAGTGCCCCTCCCCCCACAACAGCGATTCCAGCTCAGCATGGCCCGAGGCTCGAGGGAGGACTGCCAATGCCTCATGCACCAGTGTCACTAACAGGCCAAGTAGGTGACTCAGGCCATCAATTGTGCAACAGTAAAGCCCCCCTGCTACCCACCGTGAATAAAAAAATAGCCCGCAGTGACCCTGCCTACCTCCTCGAAATGCCTGCAGCAGCGGGAGCAGTCTCCCCTCTCTGCAAATAAGAGCTTCCCAGCCTAGTCTCAGGATTGAGCCAGGACCTGTAAATAGAAGTGCTGTATATTTGACCCAGGTACTAAAAAAAATATATAGAGTTCTCTCTCTCCGTCCCCACACGTTTTCCATTGACGGTTGGCTGCTTCTCTTAAAGACGTGGGGGAGGGCAGACTGAAGTCGTTAAGCAGAGAAAACAAGCACTGGCGTTGCCAATAGGTTTCGCATTTGGAAAGTTGGAGCTATTGGTTTTGTAAATGACATTTTATATTTATATATTGTTATTGACAATGCCAATAACGATATATAAATATAAAATGTCATTTACAAAACCAATATCTCCAACTTTCCTACTGCGAGACCTATTGGCGACGCCAGTGCTTATTAAGTTGGGGAATTTATTCTCCTTCAAAACTGGGGGTCCCTAGGGGCCAACTAGCCCACCAGGTACCTCCAGTAAGCGCGACAGGGCTGCGTTGCAGAGAGGTGGTTCAGGCCATGCCCCTTTTTACACCTCTCTGCAACGCAGCTCTGTGGCGCTTACTGAAGGTACCTGGTGGGCTAGTTGGCCCCAGGGACCCTCAGGATTCAAAGGGACTTAATCTCCCAACTTAAAACACGCCACAGGCGCGTTTGCACAGTGGTGAAGGGAGGGGGTGGGGCCTGAGGTGACATATGTGCAAACACGCCCTGTGACGCGTTTTAAGTTAGGGAATAATTCCCCTTCAAACCTGAGGGCCCCTGGGGGCCAACTAGCCCACCAAGTACCTCCAGTAAGCACCACAGGGCTGCATTGCAGAGAAGTGGTCCAGTCCATGCCCCTTTTTACACCTCTCTGCAACGCAGCTCTGTGGCACTTACTGGAGGTACCTGGTTGGGCTAATTGGACCCCAGGAACTCTCATGATTCAAGGAGACTTAATCCCCCAACTTAAAACACGCCACGGGCGCGTTTGCACAGTGGTGAAGGGAGGGGGTGGGGCCGAGGTGACATATGTGCAAATACGCCCTGTGGCGTGTTTTAATTTAGGGAATTAATTCCCCTTCAATCCTGAGGGCCCCTGGGGGCCAACTAGCCCACCAAGTACCTCCAGTAAGCACCACAGGGCTGCATTGCAGAGAAGTGGTCCAGTCCATGCCCCTTTTTACACCTCTCTGCAACGCAGCTCTGTGGCACTTACTGGAGGTACCTGGTTGGGCTAATTGGACCCCAGGAACCCTCATGATTCAAGGAGACTTAATCCCCCAACTTAAAACACGCCACGGGCGCGTTTTCACAGTGGTGAAGGGAGGGGGTGGGACGAGGTGACATATGTGCAAATACGCGCCTGTGGCGTGTTTTAATTTAGGGAATTAATTCCCCTTCAATCCTGAGGGGCCCTGGGGGCCAACTAGCTCACCAGGTGTCTCCAGTAAGCGCCACAGGCCTGCATTGCAGAGAGGTGGTCCAGGCCACGCCCCTTTTTACACCTGTCTGCAATGCAGCTCTGTGGCGCTTACTGGCGGTACCTACTGGGCTAATTGGACCCCAGGGACCCTCAGGATTCAAGCGGACTTAATCCCCGAACTTACAACGTGCCAGGAGGCATGTTTGCAGAGTGGTGGAGAAAGGGGGTATGGCCTTTATCTACCTCTCACCAATCCCACTGCGTGGGGATTACTGGAGATAAAAGGTAGGCTAGTTGGCCCCTAAAGGATCCCCAGCAGTGAAGGGGACTTCATTCCCCATCCAAGAGCATGCCAGAGAGCACGTTTGCAGAGTGGTGGGCAAAGTGGTCGAGGCCTGGTACGAGTACTTACTAATGCTGCTATGTGGGACTGACTGCAGGTAATAGTTTGGGAAGTTGGCCCCCATGTGGCAGACTACGGGACGGTGGATGAAGTCCAATTTAGTCCTAAGGGAGTTTGGGGCCAAGAATCCATGCTGGTACCTCCTGTAAGTCTGACGCAGTGGAATTCCTGAGCGTTGGTTAGACGCCCAGCACTCTTTCTCGGTCACTCTGCAAACGCGACTACTATTTAAAGTAGCATATTTCTGCACCCCTGACTTAGAGGTAGCGTTAATCCCCCTGACCTATCATATACTAGGGCTTACAGAGGAGGTCATGCTAATCACAGGGGTACCCCAATGCATAGTGTTCCCTAGTGTATGTAGGTATTTTTACTGTTTTCTAAGTGTCTTTTATAATTGTACTGGCTCTAGGCCTGGTTAGTCAGAGTCAGTTACCACCAGTACCCGTCTGAATAGGTTGTGGGCACAGGATCATTTTGCAACAAGGCCTCTTTCTGCTCCTCTGTTGTTTCTTTCTGCACATCTATTCTTCTTCCTGCACTTTTCTTAGTCTTTCTGGAATTCTGGTTCCTCTTTCTGCATTTGTCTTGCTTCTTTCTGCGCTTTTCTTCTTCTTTCTTCACATGTTCTACCTTTGTAGTCATAGTTAAAAATTTGCATTTAAAAAACCTTTGAAATTCACTGAAAAAACCATAGGTTTCAGACACGTTATAGTTAGAAATTAGCATTTAAAAAACCTTAGACATTCACTAAAAAACCCATAGGTTTCAGGGACCTTATAGTTAGTTGGAGATTTCACTCATATAAAACCATAGAAATTCGTCCGTTATAGTTTGTGAACCTAACTATAACTCGTGCCCCCGCAATGCACTGCTGATGACGTCACATATTACATCACTCATGACATGCACAGTGACATCACTGGTGACATCACTGATGACATCTCAAATGACATCACTGATGACATCATCCACGTGATCATCTGATGCACCTCCTCATACCCAAATAAAACCTTTCAAACACCCACTCTAAAATACAGACCACCAATATCGAAACCATAGACAGACCAACAGCAGTTAGTACATACCTGCTCAGTGATTCATACATCTATACACACATTCACCCACTAACCCATACAGTCACTCATACACACAGTCATTCATCTATACAGCCACTGATATATCCACTCATAAACCCATGTAGACACTCACACACTGCCACTCACCCAAAGAGTTACTCATACACCTGGTCAGTCATGCAAAGAAACTTATCACACACCCATTTCATTTCCTTGCTTATACAGTCATACACACACCACCACACTTACTTATAGAGATACTAACACATGCTTACTCTCTTAAACAATCACTCATAAAAACACACACTCATCCATACAGTATCCAAAAAGGTTACAGTGTTTTGACTGAGAGTGGCAGTAAATCTATGGTTTAAATCATTGTCATTGATATTTGTAATGAATTTTTGCGCTGACTCCTCACTACCTCTCCAAATAATAAATAAATCGTCAATGAAACGAAACCAAACAATAATGTTGCTCTCCATTTCCTCCAGGTATGCGGTTCTGAGGACCAAGTCCTCCCAAGCCCCCATGTGTAAACATGCAAAGCTTGGGGAGAAGCTGGCCCCCATTGCCACACCCTGTACCTGACGATAAATCAAATTATTGAACATAAAAACATTACTCTTTAAACAGAAATCCAACATGTCCAACAACATAGAGTTATGTGCTTTACATTCCTCAGTTCTCCTTGACAAGAAATGTTTTACCGCTTCCAGACCCTGTGCATGTGTAATGCTGGTATACAGCGATGTCACATCCAAGGCCATAAGCCAATCCCCTTGTATCCAATCAATTTCTTTGATTTTCATCAAGAAATCACTAGTGTCACGTATGTATGATTTTAAATTCTGTACATAGCCCTGCAAAAAATAGTCTATGTAAATTGAAGTTTGTTCTAGCAGACTTCCTCTGGCCGAAATGATCGGTCTGCCAGGGGGTTTTAGGGGGTCTTTATGTATTTTGGGGATGACATACATAATAGGTAAAACAGGATTGTTTACTCGTAGATATTTATATTCATCCCCACTTAGTAATTTTGGAGCTTTCCAGCAAGACAATTTCTGATGGTATTCAACTTTGATTGCTGTCACAGTCTGTGCTTGAATGCGTTCATAGCATTCCCTGTCATTAATTTGAGAATAAGCTTCTCTATCATAATCCATTTTTGTCATTAGCACTATATTCCCACCTTTATCACTTCCTCTGACAATTATGTTTTTATCTTTTGCCAGGCGGGTAATTAGTGCTTTGTATCCTTGTGACAGTCTGTTAAATTTCCATTTGGACATATTGCATTTAAGTTCCTTCAAGTCACTCACCACATTTTCATGGAATATATCAATTGAGTCTCTCGGGAGAATTGGAGTGAAGGTAGACGGGGGTTTAAAGGGTGTAGTTGTCAGTGCCCTATTACCACATCCATCTACATCTCCCGTATTGTCTATTCCTTGTGTACTTTCGTCATACCCAACTCCTTCTGTTTCCCATAGCTCCGTTATGGTTCGGGTTCCTTGGGTAAGGGTATCACTATGTTCAACACTAGTAGCTGTTGTCATTCTCTCTTTCTGTTTGGTTTTAGAAGCAAAGAATTTGCGGAGTTTAAGTTTTCTCACTGCCTTGTATAAGTCGCATCTAGTTGCTGGATAATTGAAATTGCACTGTGGGGCAAAAGACAAACCTAGATTTGAAATCTACTCCTCTCCAGTTGTTAAATTTAAAGGAGTTAAGTTCACAATGGTTTTGTTCTTACCTCGAGTTAGTTCGATTGGGTTGCAGTGTTCTGACCTCTGCCCCTGCCTCTCTTTTTCCTTTGAAATCCTACTCTTGCAGGCCCGGGCCCTCTGGCGCCTCCTGAAGTTTGCTCGCTGTTTATATGTTTTTGTTGCGTGCTTGACCTCAGTGTTTGCAGTCTTTGCTGGCATAAAAAAACCATCTCCTGTCCTGGTGATGGCTTAACCCTGCCAGTTGCTCGCGCCTGATTGAAGCGCTCCATTTCAGAGCCCGAGTCGAGGTCCGAGCTAAAAGTCGAGTTCGTTGTGTCAACTTGCTCCCTGGTTTGTTTGTTAAATTTTCGTTTGGGCTGAGGTTGAGCTCTATTGCTTCCACCGCGTAGAGAATCGTATTTTCGAGCAAATGTAAATATTTGTCCAAGTTCGTAATCATTACGATCTCTCTGAAATTTGTACGTTTTTCTTTCAATGATTTTTGTTGAGGAGAACTGTCGGAAAACATAGTTAATGCCAATGCCTCCCGATCTCGAACACTGTCAGCCGACATGCCTGCTAATTTTCTGAACAATGTATCGGCGTTTTTTGGAGTCCCAAGTTCAATCGTTGGTTCTCCTCGACGCCGAAGCACTTCACTCCTTTCCTATACAAAGACCGCGTTCAAACATTCAAAATTCGGCGTGTCGAGTCAATATATACTGGTTTTTCTTCAATACGGTATGTCAAGATGCAGACTCGATTTCCTCCGACTGTAGTTCGTAGATTTCCAGCGGCAACTAGGGGTCAAGCAACCTTACTCCTTCCAGGGTATATGCAAATTCCAGGAACCAAATCCAAGAGCGTTTCCGATTAGGTGCTGACCAAACGTAAGGAGGGTCCATGAGTAAACCGGCTCGGAAGCTTGCCGGTTAATATATCCAAGAACAGCGTTTTGATTCCATAGGCCAGAGATCCCCCTCTCACCACAGATTCACGCAGACACGGACCAGGTTCGTGCAAATTATTTAATCAGTGCAAGCACGTCGCATGACGTTTCGGCTCCAAGGAGCCTTGTTCACATGGCAGCGTTCATCTCTGTGAGCCGTTCTTTTAAAGGGCCAGCGTCAGTTATCAAAATGGGTCACATGCTTGTTTTAAAAATGGACATAAAGAAAATACTTGTAACTTGCGGTAAAATACCAAAGGAAGACTTGCAAGTTCATGATGGCAAATCATTCAATTTGTTATCTCTTCTTGTATTAAACATCATAATGTCTTTGTGGAGGTTTGTCCTATATAATACATATTCCTTCAAAACTCCTACTCCTACTTAAGCACCATTTCGGAGGGAAATTGTAAAAGTTTGAATTGAGTACCACGGTATACAATATGTCTACGAAAAACACTTGATTCTCATGCCATTATGGCCCAAAAAACGAGACACAGACCTTCTGGACCAATGTGATAATACCACCCATTTCACTTCAACCAAGTGTTCCCCCACAATTGAATACACCAACTTCACAGTCTTCTCTGATAACAAGCATGTCACTACACAAAGTAAGAGTACTGTGGAGACCACTATGATGTTTTTTTAAAACTAAGGGCACTGCACTACAGTATAGCAAAATCACCTTTCGTCGCTGCGGCATGAGAATGGTTGAGTTGACACCTGAAATGAACGTGATTCTGCGCAAAGTATTGCCATTTTTTAGTTTCTTTCCTCAAAATCAAACGATTTTGAGATTGTACAATTTGTACATATTCGTGTGTCTCCCCCCCCCCCCTTTTTCTCCCTACTTGTTGTTGTGTGCTTTTCTTCTTACAGGTACATTGCGACCTCCTACCACTTGAAGAATCAGGTTATAATTCTACCTATTCTTTCACTATAATTCACTTTCTCACCCCCTGGTCCTGAAGAAAGCCTACTGACTATTTGTCAACTGAGGCTGAAACATGTCGACCGTTTTTAATCAAACTACTAAAGTGCGCTAGAATCCATAACCGATTCCACAGCAGCACGAATTATCAATTTTACAATAGTCCGAATCCAGATTTATTAAAATGTATTTACCGGCTGTCCGGACTATTTTTAAAAAACTCACCACTTTCCCTTTCACTTGATCACTTTTCCACAATCACTACTGACTTAACTAAAGGTAAAACCTCCTGGTGGAGGGTGCACACAAAAGAATTGACCCGAGGATTACGCACGCACGTGTTAAAAAAAAGCGGGGACACATCATATACTGCTACGAAAAAATCAAAAAACACGTGTATGAGGGTCATTTTATTGGGAGACGCCCAGTTACCTACCTGCAGACCTTGGTTTACGCAGGACAAGTGATCCTTTCCCCAAACTGATTAGAAGCAATCTATGTGACTCCGTTGAAGCGAGTCACAGGAAAAAAGGTAAAAAAACTTTGCAAATTAAGAAAAGGGGGCAGGGTAGAAACACCCTGAACCCCTAGGCCTGCTCAGGGCCATTAAAAGCATTTTTTTTTATTTGGTGGGATTCACGTTGGAGCCGCGAATACAGATTAATTTTTTTCAAACACTAAGCACTGGTTAGGTCTCGGTGGCAATGATCAAAATACATGCGGGAGCCCACTCGGGCCCCTGCAGCCCCAGGGACCATCATCTCCTCAGGCTTTATTTTTTAAATAAATGTGTGAGGGGCTCCTATCCCCCATACAGCCTTGGGGACTGCCACCTCCCTGGTGATAATTTTAATAGATGCGTGGTGGGGCTCCAGCCCCACACTGAGCCCCGGGGACCACCACCTCCCGGGCTATATTAAAAAATAAAGTGTGGGGGGGCTCAAGCACCCCCGCACAGCCCCTGGGACCACCACCTCCCTAGGGCCTTAGTATAGTTGAAGGGGGCCACGATGCATCCCTCATGGAGCCGTATATCACCCTGAGGACCGCCACCACCAGGGCCGGCTCCAGCAATGTCCCGGGGTGCCCACCCCAGGACATTGCAGTTTGCTATGGCATGACGGGATCACTGCTCCCGTCATGCCATAGCAAACTCTGCTTCGCTTCATGGAAGCAAGAGCATTGAAAATGTAACTATAAAAAAATAGAGGGTAGCCCCCCACTGCTTCCTTAAAAAAATGTTAAAGGTCAGGCCCCGAGGGATGGGATCCCTGGGGCCAAAATTGGCCAGGGGAGGGGCGCCACATTGCCCGCCTCCTATTTCACCAGAAAAAAGCAAAGAACCAGCCCTGGGGATTGGGCCTCTGGAGCAGAAACCGACAGGCACGTTTGCTGAGTGGTGGAGAAAGGGGGCGTGGCCTCTGACCACCAATCAGCAATCCAGCTGTGCAAGGCTTACTGGAGGTAACAGGAGGACTGGTTGGCCCCCAGGGACCTTCAAGAGCCAAGGGGACTTCCTCCCCCAACCAAGAGCACACCAGGATGCGAGTTTGCAGAGTGGTGGAGAAAGAGGGCATGGCCTGCTAACACCTCTCAGCAATGACCAAAAGGCTGTGCTGACTGTTTACCAGCCAGGACAGAAAGTGTGGGTGTTGGAGCCAGTGGCCCCAGCAGCTCTCCAAGACAAATGGTCTGGACCCCACACTATTGTTGAGCAACAGGGAGAGGTAACCTATTTGGTTGATCTTGGAACTCCCAGGAGCCCCCACAGGGACTCTGTGCTTAGTGTTTGTAATATATATTTATACATTGACGATATGTTTCTGCTGTGGAGTGGGTCCAGATTGGAGACTGAAGAATATGTTAAAATCCTCAACAAGAACCCCTATAATCTGCATTTTACAGCAAATATGAGTGTTAGCAAGATATCCTTTTTGGATATTTTGCTACAAGTAAAAGAAGGCAAAATTAACACCACAGTATATTGCAAGAGAACAGCTGGAAACAATACTCTACATTTCAAAAGCCAACATCCGACCAATTTGAAAGAAAGTGGCATGCACCAAAGGAGGCCCTGCTGGGGGCCACCAAACACGCTTCCGACATGGTTTCTATGTCGGACATGCCGGCTTGGAAACCATTTTGGAAACCATGCATTGTAATCTCCAGGGCAGAAAGGCCCGCCCTTGATATTACTGGCCGTATTCTGACTGGCCGACGGGATCTCCGAGCCCGTTGGAAGTCAGCCGGAATGTCCTGCCGGTTTACTTTCCGACCGCCTATATCTTAATTAGGAGGTGGGAAAGTATACCGAGGAGCCCATTACGATGCGGCTCGGAAAGCTCTGACCGTTGGTTGGAGCCTTCCGAGCCGCATCATAATCGTCCCCTCTGTGTTTTCTTGGTTGCTTTTTTGCTGTTGCTTGTGAGTAGGTATACTAAATGTTTTTTCTACCATGAATTTCAAATACAATTGTTTGAATGATTGTGTATTGGTTTGTATCTTCATATTGTAATGGCAATTGGCCTACACACATGAACACCATTTAGGAGTTGCCGGGGTCGCATCTGCAACCCCTGGCAGGCCATTGTTACCCCAAGCACTTCCTTTGCGACCCAAGGCCTCAGAGGTCGCAAAGGCTATGCCATGGACAGAAGATAAACCATGTTCTGATAACCATGGTTTACCTTTGGCAGCTTCCACTGGACTTGGGACATTAAACTTTTAATTCATTCTAAAAAATACATTCAGCAGTGCAATGTGCACTTTACTGAACATTTTTTTTTAATGGAATATGGTTTAAACATGTTGCTAAGTTTCATTACCATAAAAACATGTACAATTATGTGTTTGAATAAAAAAGTCACCTCTGTGATTTACATGGGTAGATAATACATGAGTGTAATTTAAATAATGGGGGTTCCCAGTGTTGCCTTTTTGAATTAATCATTTTTTTATCATAGGAGCACACTATTTAAAATAGGCAGCATATTGAAAAGACATTGATCTTTGTGATTAGCTGTTGTGCTATTGTATAAGTGTGCACATTGGGGTTATTAACTTCAACAATATCAATTATTGGGAGAGCATCACAGGGGATCTCCTTGGGTTCAGAGGTGAAAGGTGTGAGGTGGATCCTATGGGTTCTTCCGGTGAGAAAGGAGGTGATCCATCTTAGTGCGTCCCCTTGGATGCCGATGTGGTGTGATCTTTCAATCAGTGTGAGGCGAGATATGCTGTCAAAGGTTGCCAAGAGGTCGAGGAGGTTCAAAGCTGCTGCTTCTTTGAGGAAGGTTTGGATATCGTCGGTGGCTGCCATCAGGGCGATTTCAGTGCTGTGATTGCTGAGAAAGCCAGATTGGAAGACGCCAAGTAGCTGGTTGTGCTCCAGGTGTGTCTTGAGTTGATTGTTGATGATCTTTTCCAGTACCTTTGCTGGGAATGGAAGCGGTGAGATTGGCCGGTAGTTTTGGAGTTTGCTGAGGTTGGCAGAGGGTTTTTTAAGTGGTGGTCTGACTTCGGAGTGTCTCCAGGCATAAGGAAATGTTGCAATGGTGATAGAATGTTGAGTAGGTTAGTGAGTTCCTGGATGATCCTTTGGTTTCTAAAGTTGAAGATGTGGTGCAGGCATGGGTCTGTGGGAGCTCCAGAGTGGATGGATTTCATGTTGGAGGCGATGTGGAGGGGATATCCCAGGTAGTCAGTGTGTCGTTTGCGTCGGTTACAGTTATGGCGTATCTGTCGAGGAAGTGCGTGGGTTGGGGTTCCAAGTTTCTGTATGTGGTTGCAATCTTGTCATGGAAGAAGTGGGCGAGGTTGTTGCACAGCTCCTGTGAGGGTGTGATGTTGTTTTCGCTGGCAACCAGGTTGGAGAATTAATTAACGATGTTGAAAAATTCCTTGGTGTTGGCGCTGGTTTCGATGTCTTCTTTGTTGCCCTCAGAGGTTGGGGTAGATGTTTAAAGAGGTCTTGAAGGGTGTCCAGTCGGAGGTGTCCTTGCTGGTGTACCATCTCCTCTGCAACTGTTTGCTGTCTCATTTCACTGTGCTGAGTTCTTGGGTATACCAGCTGGCCTTTTTGAAAATTTTCTCAGAGTATTGCTCTTGATGGGGATGATGCTGTCTGTGGATTTTGTGATCCAGGTGATGAAGTTTTTCACACTCTGTTCAAGGTTGGCCACAGTAGCAGGATTGGAAATGTTGAGGGCGTACGCCCAGCTGGTCTCTGAGATTTTGTCCCACCTAAGCGGGGGACGTTGGTCAACTTGGGGGTAGCGCTACGGGGGCTCAAGGTGCTGAAGTCGATGATGGAGTGATCATGTGAGTTCTGTGACATTGCTGTATTTGACGCAGATGCCGGAGGTGAAAATTGGGTCCAGCGTGTGTCCTGCGGTGTGTGGAGTTGTGAACAATCTGGATCAATCCGAAGCTGCTCATACTGGTCAAGGAGTGTGCAGTGTTTTATCTTTTGGGTCATCGATGTGGAAATGTAGGTCACCGAGAAAGATGTACTCCTTGGAGTCTCAGGCAAGGGGCACAATGAAGTCTGCAATGGTATTGCAGAAGCTGAAGAGCAGGGCCTGGTGGTCGGTGTGCAAAGGTGCCTCTGATGGTTGTCTTGTCCATGGGGAGCTTGAAGTTGAGATGTTCCATGGGGGTGGTGGTTTTGTTGGTGCTGGTGGTACACTGTATGGCCTCTTTGTGGATAATAGCTGTTTCCCCTCCCTGCTTGTTGGTGAAGTCCTGGTGAGTGATTTTATATCAGTCGGGGATCACCGTGGAAATTTTTGGGGCAGAGTGGGATTGAGCCAGGCCTCAGTGAGGAAGACTATGTCGGGTGCCAGGATGTCAATGAGACCCCATAATTCAGTGGAATGCTTTCATAGTGAGCATGTGTTGAGAAGGGCGCATGTGAGTTGGGTTTTTTGTTCAGGTGGTAGCTGTGGTGTGTTCAGGGTGCGTCTAGTCGTTGAGCTGGTGTGTTCAGTGGCAGGTTAAGTGGCAGTGGGTCCAGGTGAAAGGTCCTACCGTGGAGCATGGATGGGCGCAGCAGCAGTGTTTGTTGCCGTATCTGTGGTCAAGAGTGTAGAGCTCAGCAATGGTGTATCTTCTGGGGGTGGGAGAGCCAGGGGTTGTGGCACTAGGCATGGTCCAGGCACAGACAGGTGCACGGACTTGCTTTTGGCGCACTAGCGGCTAGTCCCGCTGCGGCCTGCATTAAGTAGCTCCTGGGGTGGGCGGGGCATCTGTTGGTGGAAAGAACACTGAATGGGAAAACCGGGTTGAAAAAACCTGGACAGAAAACAAACCTTCCATAGACCCAAACTGACATTTCTAGTACAATAATGGATGTGTATTTACCTATAGGGAACGTCAAAGGATCTTTCGAAAGGTACACAATGCAGTTCTTTGTCTGTGATCCCTTACAAGCTGTCTCATTCTGCAACTTTTATCTGCCTGCCCCATCTTGCATTTTTTTTCTCCTGGTGGACTCTTAAACACAGACTACCCATGAGCCAGCTTTCTTAAATTACCACTTTGACCCAGACTTTCTCTCACCAAGGAATGTCCAAAGTGCTCCTACTGTCATTCTTTTAATGATCTGTATTTTTACATGTCTGGTCTCTGAACTGAAATCCACTTCTATCCCCAGTTCAAACTAATTTATTTGTGTACACTTCAAGAAAAGCCTTTAAAAACTCCTTTGCCACCAATATGGTAACCATCTAGAATTCAAAATACGTATTGCATCTAACTACTGGAGCTGAGCAACTGTCTTGCTCCCTCTTGACTTGAATAAACACTGAACTCCTGCTTTGGTACTTTGAAACGGCGAGACCTGTGCGAAAGCTTCCAGAATTTTGAAACTCTAAGTGGACCATCACATTTCAGCTGGTACAAGTAGGGAAAGCTCTTCCTAGTGGGACTGGATAGGCTGCCTGTGGGACCGTAAGCAGCCTAAACATGAAGAGCAAGGGACTAGTCCAGGCCGCCTGTCTGGGCAACAAGGAGACCTTGTACTCTAGCTGAGTGACAGACTGGTGACCCCAGAGGAGCTGATCCATAATTGAACCATACAGAAGAACATAAAACGTGACAATGTGAGATCAACAGCTCTGCAGTGGTAGTTCAGTCTATGAGGCTTCCTGAATTGCATTGTCTAAGAACCTCTGTACCCTGGTGGCGGAAGCTGACAGTTCTGTGCTATAACATACATCCCAACTCATTCCAACTGGATGCTGAGACTTAGTCTCAGCATCCAGTTGGAATGAGTTGGGCTGTATGACAGGATGCTGAGACTTAGTCTCAGCATACAGTTAGAACTTTGGGGGAGTGGTTTTGACCTCTGACCAAACTCACCCACTTCAGTGACCAAACCTGTTGATCTTCCTTTAACTTTTTTTGTTGTGTTACACTTATGGGACGATTTAGAGTTTAGCAGATGTGGTTTCACTCTATCAGGGTGCTGGATTAAAATACTCCGTCGCCCTGACCGAGTCCCCGCCTACCAAATTTTGAGATGTCCGCCAGTCCAGTGGGCAGTTCTAGCATTGTAAGTTTGACATGATGGAGCCACACAGCAAACCTACAATGTTGTTTTCCAAAAACAAAAAAACAAAGTGAGATTTTGTTATGAATTTTTTTTTAAAAACTGTGCCCCTTGCGACAAGGGGGGCATTTTAAAGTTTTCACTGCCCCTTCTCGACAGGTTTTACCTGGCAGTAATGAACACTGATAACTACGCATGTATTGGCCCACTCTAAATTGAGTAGGTGGACATATAGCCGAACCTCCAACAGTCCTTAATCCGTCAGCCATCGAAACTGCATATAGGCGACGGAGTAGGCTCTACCGTTTCGACACAATGAAAGCTCGCCAAATTCTAAATGAGGCAGGTGGACCTTCAGTTTCGCATAGAGGGCACTCTGTCGCTGTTGCGACAAAGTACCCTCTCCGTCAAACTCTAAATCGGGCCTAGTCTGCACCCAGTTTGTATCCATTTATTGAGTTTAATGTAGTTTGAAACATTATAGTAACTCCATACACTCACGCCCCCTGTAGTAAGCATGCTGGAGACAGTAGAGTAACACCCGCAAAGTGTTCGGTGGAGTTAACTCCTAGTTTTGCATGCTGTTGTATGTGCCCTCTACAGGGCTTTAAGAGGAATGAAAAAACTGAAGGGGTCTCTCAAAAGGGCGTGGCTGATGTAATTATCAGCATGGCTTAAAAACACATACGCTAAAAATCTGTGCTTAACATAGTGTGCAGCTTAACTGGCTCTGTGCTGCTTCTGTCATTACATCCAGACATATAATACAAGTAACATTACAGCAACAACAAGCCGGGCTATTGGCCTTGTCAATGGTTGTTAGCTGTGTAAGGTAAATATGCAACAACTATGGCTTTGTTGCGTAGAATATTGAAAATGCTTCTGTTTTGAAATGATGAGTCTGAGAAAGAAACTATCACGAGTCTCTTTGACGTTATCTGAAAGGCAGTGAAGGCTGGTGCTGCTGCTGAGTTAAGATTTTTTCCCGCCTTTTTTCAGCACCGGCAGGACCCGGCCGACTTAAAGCCCTGGCCGGGCCCTGTAAATTAACATTAACAATAGACTGTCTTTGGGATCTTATCGTAGCAGAAACATGGGCAAGGCACTTCAGGATGTTTCTGTTGTGTTTCACGTGAACTCTTCTGCTTTTCTTTTGGTTTGTTGCCATGTGACCCCACTGGAAGTATATTAAGCTGCACGAGGTGTGATAACGTTTGTGTGGTATCGTGTTTGAGACCAAACCCCACAGCCCTGCTCAGATACCTGTGGGCAGTCAAAAAACTGAAAGGCATCTTGCAAGCCACTCACCAGTGAAAGGGCGAGATCGCACGAGTCACTACACTGCCAGTGGTAGGTACCACGTGCCGCGGACCCTGGAGGAAACGCCAGTGGCCGGTTATGTCCCAACCTGCTTGCCTTACAGAGGGACCAGCCTGCCGGGAAGTCGCGTCTGAATTCACCGTTAGCCATTCTTACCTCTCGTCCCTGCAGGAAAATGTGGTTTAAGTGAAATGAGGGCACGGTGTCCTGGAACAAGGGTCCCATGACATTTGCGCCTCCTCTGCACATCAGCTGTAAATCTCAGAAAAGACAGGTGGTTCTCACGCTGCTATCGGGTCATTCTAAAATAAAACCAAGGCGGGATTAGCAAGAGTTGGTATGCGAAGGTGTGGGAAGCGCTTGTTATGCAACGCAACGCTGACATTGCAGAGTGAGCCCGTCTCCTTTCTAATTACAGACCTTTCTCCCCGTGTATGTAAATCAGGGTTTTATTTATCCGACTTGATAAACGAGTCCACATTCTCAACTGAGCTGAACAATGCGGTTTTCCCATCACTGGGGCCGGGTTCCAGCAGCGTTCTTGGCTCGGGCACTGTATTTCTGTTTGGCGGCGCAAAGCAAGAAAAATAAACATGAGACTGAGAGCCCTGGCATTGAATATGTTCTTGCAGCGCATCGCCACGGAAATCGGAGGATGTAAAACCGAGGTGTTGCGTCGGGAGCGCGCTGCGTCGGGGGTGGAGACTTCACTGTGCGATGGTGGCACGGTAACGGGGGCCCTCGGGATGACAAGCGTGAGGCTGTGGGTGGGCGGTCGTGTGCTGCTGCCACGGTCGTGAGTGCGGAGCTGAGAGAACGACTGTGTTGTCCAATGATATGACAGTGTATTGGGGGAGGTGCGATAACAGGGTAGCAGGTGTGGGTCCCTGTATAATGGGGATTTGGGGGGCAGCCGACCGAAGGGGGTTCTGCGCCCCTGGGTAATTTGGGGAAGTGGAGCAGTCCGAGGAATTTTCCAGGGTGTGTGCGCTTTTTGGGCTACTTTTGTAGCCCCAGGGGTTTATAATTGGGTATTTTGTGGTGCTAGCCACCCTTTTGCTTTGATGATACGGTTGTAATGGTGCAGGGCCCTAGGACCTCATGCACGTATAATGACTGCACACACAGACAGTACTTGGATAGTAGAACTGGCCCAGGGCACGTGCGCCCGGCCCCTTTTATTGTCAGGGTCACATGTCCAGTGACGCCTTTGTTGGATGGGGGTGGGGTATAAGCCAGCCCTCGGAGAGTGGCTGGTGCTAAAACAACTAGACCAGTGATCAGCAGATCACTACATCCCTCCCAAACTGGAAACCGTCAAGTCCAACGGTGGGAGAGAATATAACGAAAATAAAACAGGATAACAGAAACTTCCACTGAGTCTCTTTAGCTGCTTGCAAAACCAAAGTCGCTGACACAACAGCAGCTGGGACCACCAGTTCTATTTGGCACAGTTCATGGGTGCTCTGCAGGTCCTGCCTTCTTTCGACTCTGTGCATGGAAGTTGACATCACTGTCTTTCTCACCATCGCTCTCGTGGTGACGGAGCAGGTAGAGTGCTGGTGGATCAGATAGATGTTACTTTCCACCACTCATTCCTGGTTGTGGTGGTGGTCCCACACGGGCCGCATTGCTTCTCTCTAGGAAATGGTGGAGTAGTTGCAAGACATCCCTTTCACTAAGACATCCCTCTCACTAGGACGCCCCTCTCACAGCTGTTCCCCTCTCACAGGATGTCCCGGAGGCCCTCCTCACCAGGCTTCCACGGGGCTGGTGCCCTTCACCGTGTGGCTCCAACACAACCCACAGGATGTGTGGAGGAAGCTCTATGAGTCCCACCTTCATGTCCTTAGCTTCACCTGAAGGATAGTAGTTGGCTCCTGTTATTTAGCATGAGATCTCCTTCATCCTGGGACCTGCAGAAGAGCGTCTGTAGACCCATCTCTCGTGTCGGGACCTGCTCTCACCAGCGTCCCTGAGGCCTTTGCCCCTGGGTGGCCACAGTCTGGTGTGGTGTGGTCGGATCCTCTTCTTCAGGATGACCGAGCAGTCTCACCGTCCAATCTCCCATGCGACCCCAAAGGTGGATGTCACCAATGGTCCAGCCTGCTTGCCTCTGCCGTCACCAGGTCTTCTGAAGACTCGTAGCTAGATATTTTCTCCCAGTGCCACCGATGTTCTCCAGGCCCTGTGCTCCATGTGCTCCACTGTTCCTGCACTTGTCACCTTTGCGTTCTGGTGTGCGCGTTGGCAGATCACACACTCCTCTCGTCATCTTCTTGTTGGGATTTCTTCTGCATTTCTTTGCAGTGGCATCATGCCACTCAAATTTATCCTTCTTGTTCTTTTCTTCTTGATGCAGTCTAGTCCCATCTTCTTATTCGTCTTCACTGACTGGGCCTCTCAGTGTGACGTGCACTCCACACAGGTCTCCCTGGTCTTGTCCTACCCCAAGGACAATCCATTTTCTTCCTAAGATGCCCAGACCTGACGTCGCAAACTTCTACTTGTCAATGTTCCTTCTCAGTCTTCATTCTTTTAATACAGTTCTTTCTTCTCTGGCCTCATCTTTGGTCGTCGTCACTCTGACCTCTTCTCGGGTCAACTGCTTCGCCGACCTTCTCTCTGGTCGCCTCTTCTTGGACCTCTTCTCTGGTCGCCTCTTCTTGGACCTCTTCTCTGGTCGCCTCTTCTTGGACCTCTTCTCAGGTCTCTGCTTCACCGGCCTCTTCTATGTGTCTCTCTTCGGCAAGCTTCCAGCTTTTCAAGATTACTGCTGCTGCTGGTGCCTTGCGCACCTGGTTTTTCTTCCTGCAGTGCCCCTATTACTTCACTGGACGCGCTTGCTGCACATTCTCTTCAGTCTTCCACTCCTGGGTCATTGTTCTCCTGTTGCTCACCCACTTATTTCACTTGCGGTGGCGTCCTTTTGACACTGGATGCACCTCCTGCACAATTGCATCATCGCCAATGTAATGGTGCAGGGCCTTAGGCCCTCATGCATGCATAATGACTTCACACAGACACATTACTTGGATAGTAGAGCTGGCCCAGGGCACGTATACCCGGCCCCTTTTATTTGCAGGGTCACATGTCCAGTGGCGCCTGTGCTGGATGGATGTGGAGTGGGGTGTAAGCCAGCCCTCGAGGAGTGGCTGGTGCTAAAACAACTAGACCAGTGATCAGCAGATCACTACAAGGGTGGCTGGTACCTAGTTAGTAAGCTTTTCGATTGTGGTCGTACTTAGACAGGGAGGTGTAGGGCATTATAATGAGGTAGCGCGAGGAGCATACTACTTTTACTTGTTGCGGCGTGTATCTATTGCTTACCGGCATGTCGTCGTTGCTGTCCAGGGACGAGATGGTGGTGGAGGCCTTCCAGCTCCTGGCTGCTGCTGGCCACCTGGACCTTATTGCGGAGGGGGTGCCGCAGCGCTGCAGTCGCCCCATGAGAAAGCCGGCAGAGGGAGTCACAGCCGCAGTACTGGCGTGTTCCCCACCGCACCAGAGCCCCAAGTGTGGTTCCACCCAGGTAAGCAGGAGGGACTGCTCTGTCACTCTGAAAGTGGCCCCTTCTTATCTGGGGACATCGCAGGAGGCAGTGGGTGAGCTGTTACGGCCTGAGGGCCTTGACAGTGAGCAGCTGGGGAGCGCTGAGGCCTTCCCCAGCTGGAAATCAATTGACACCGTGCGCAACGCCTTCCCGTCTGCGGGTGAGGCCTCGCTGGTAACAGCAAGGGTCGGGTCACTGGGGATGCAGGTGTGGCCTCAGAGCAGGGGAGGGGCGAGGGGAGTGCATCGCAGGCAGGCTGTAGAGGCTGTTCTGATGCTCTGAGAAGCACGGGAGAGGACGGAGGGGCTGGTGGAGTTATGAAAGGAGCCCAAATTGATAAACCTGAAGTGGCACAGGTGGTTGATTTTAGGCAGGTTTACCAGCAATTACTGCATGAGGGTAGGGACACCCAAGTACAGGGCCATGGGCGTCTGCAGAAATGTTTCCGGGGGGGGCAAAATCTTAACTTCAGCACTCGCCTTCCAGGGTGGGGCAACATTTTAACTTCCTCACTCGCCTTCAAGGCACCTTTACTGCAGACGGCCCATTGTCATTCTTTATGTGATGATCAGCAGCAGACAGAATGACAATGGGCCTGTCCACATTCCGCTCGAGGTCGGGGAGGGGCTGCTGCAGCCTCTAGAGTTGAAAGAGAAGTGCGAGAGGCCCCAAGTGAGGGGAACAGCCTGCTGTAATCTTGAACATTACGGACCAAAAGGAATGGGACCGGCGATCCGGGGGGGGGGGCAAGCGCACCCCCTTGCCCTCCCCTGCGGACGCCCATGTACAGGGCACAGGTGTGGATGATAGAGCAGGCGCGAGTGGAGGGCTACAGGGCGGATGGAATCCCATAGAATGGGACAGGGACAGTTGGCTGAGCAGGGCACCTGTAGGGGTGAGGGTGCAGTTGCCCCTCAGAGAACAGCAACTGCAGGACATTCTGAACCCAGAGTACACAGGATGGGCTAGTGAATTCAGAGGTGGAGGGGCAGACCCTTACTTGTGGGGTCTCGCCTGCAGTGGCAGCAGCAGAACTGATTTGGAGTGAGGATCAGGAGGAGGATCAAGGGGACACCACAAGGGACTTATTTGGGCCCCAAACACATTGCTACGAAGGGGGTGACTAGGCCAGAAGGTCTGATGTGACCTCAGTAGTGCAACTGGGAGAAGAGTGGAGTAGAACCCCCGGCGGTCATGCTTATGGAAGGAGTCGTTCAGCTTCAGTGGACTGGCTGGGAGGGCAGGGTATAGCCCCCCTAGCATAAGTGGATTCAAAATATGGTGGTGCACATTGATGTAAGTGCACTTAATTACAAGGAAGAGAGCTTGGAGAAAGGTGAAGTGCTTGAGGAGGAGGAGGTGCAGCTGGCAGAGTGGGAGAGGGAGGCAGCAGCTTGAGAGGTGGGGGAGCTACTAATGAATCTGGCTGTAGTATTTTACAAGCTGCAGGTTCCAAGCACACTCAAGGCACAAGTGGTGGAACCATGCGGAGAGAAGACACGGCGGGCCCACGAGCGGGCACCTACTTTAACGCCAGGTAAGGCAACGAGGAGCAGGGTCAATGCTGCTGTAATTGCATCTGTGGGTGTAGAGGCAAAGGAGCCTCCCCACCGCTTGAGCAAAGGTCATTATGTCAGGAATACAGGTGTGGGTACAGGCAAGCACACTATGGGCATAAGTGGCTCAGTAGTGAGGGACAAAAAACAAGGAGTTCAAAGCAGCGCAGGGATGATCGAGACAGGTAAGGAGTAGCAAAGGTCATCTGGGAAAGGACTGACAAGTCTGTGGGAGCGGATAAGGAAACAAAACAAGATAGTAATGTAGTGGAAGGGGGGTGAGGGGAAGTCAGATAAGCTGGCGAGTAAAGAGCTGAAAATTAAGAAACTGCCTTATATGGGTCAAAGCTCTTATGAGCTCACCTCATGGTGTCCACTGAGGATAGTATATGGAAGGGGCAGTATGTAGAAATGATGACGCTACTTCACAGGCAGCTAAGGTCAAAGGAAGGGTCCATAGAAGAAGAATTTGAGCTGTTCAAGCAACCAAAGGTGCCAGTCAACATTGAGAACTGGACAGCAGCATTCCTTATAATTGCTAGTGTTTACTGCGAAAAGTATCCGGAGAGGTTGGTTGCACTTTTCAAATACATGGATGTCATTAGAAAGGCACAACTATATTATGGTGGCTATGCATGGATCCAGTATGATGAGGAGTTCAGAGCCTGTATGGCATTTGACCCAGAGGCACAATGGGGAGTAATTGATTTGGACCTTTGGCAGCATACAATGGGGCCTGCCAAGTTTGGTAAGACACATTTTACAGCTTGCAAGTTATTGATTGTGTATCGGTCCTTTCAGGTGTGCCTCCCCCACCCCGGTGAGGACTAGGAGGAGCAGACAGAGACTATGCTAGCCAAAGGGAGTTTGCTGGGATTACGATAAAGGGAGTTGCATAAGGGAATATCTTAAATTCTAACATGAATGCTCCAACTGCACAGATAAGCACATTGGTCGATTGATTCGGGCGGGGGTAGGGGGAGGGCAAGCCCCAACAGGGCAGGGACAACAGCAGGGATAAAACAGGGCACAGCAGGGACAGGCAGGGGTTTTCAGGACATGGAGAGGTTGCAGGGAAGGGCTCTTATGCCTATTAAATTGGACAGATTGAGATTTTGGCTTTCCCAGTATGATACACAGGACAACACTAGGATTTTGTTGCAGGGGTTTACTTAGGATTTCAGATTGGGATACGAGGGCTCAAGGGTGAGACGCTGGGCAGATAATTTGAAATCAGCCAGCGAACACAGGCAAGTGGTGAGGGATAAGTTGTTCAAAGAAATTCAAGAGGGCAGGAAGGCAGGGCCTTTTGACGATTGGCCAATGGATGACTTGATTGTGTGCTGTATTGGAGTGGTACCCAAGAAGGAACCGGCCAGTTTAGCCTTATTCAATGCTTCTCATTGCCTGAGGGCCAGTCTGTGAATGACATTATTCCAGAGGACCAGGGTTCAGTCACTTACTCATCTGTGGATGTGGCATTATCCTTAGTGGAAAAAGGACAGGGGCACTTATGGTGAAAAGGGCCATTAAGTCCGCCTTCCATTTGTTGCCGATACACCCTGCTGACTTTTAGCTGCTAGGGATTCAGCTTGAGGGCAAATGGTACATAGAAAAAGCGCTGCCCATGGGCTGCTCCATATCATGCGCTTTGTTTGAGTGCTTCAGCACCTTCTTGAAGTGGCTGTTTATCAGTTGCACAGGCCATAAACACATGATTCATGGGGAACTCTGGTCCGACAGACTGTCAGCGTTTGCTGTCAAGTTTCCAGGCGCTCACTGGGGACCTCACAGTGCCCTTGGTGCCAGAACAGACAATAGGTATCACTGTAGTGATCTAATTCCCTGGAATTGAAATTGATTAAAGAGTAATGGAAGCCAGGTTGCCAGAGGATAAGAAAAGAATCATGCAATGGCTGCTGAATGCGATGTCAAAAGCAAAAGTCGTAGTCGAAGAGGTGCAGGTCTGGTTGGGACATTTGAATTTTGCATGCAGGGTAGTGAGAGTGGGTAGGACCTTCTGTAAGAGGTTGGGATTGGCTCTTTCGGGGCTACCATTGCCGCACCAACATGTGTGACTGTTAGCTGGGGTTTCATGGGACCTGGAGATGCGGTGAGCTTTTCTCCACTCTTTTAATGGGATTCCCTTATCATCCTTGACAGAAGTGGACTGGGACACATAGATTTTTTCAGATGCTTCAGGAGGTTTCGGATTTGGCCAATACTGGCAGGGTCACTGGTGGGCTGAGGAATGGCCACAATCGTGTAGAGGGAGAAAAGGGAGTTGCTGAGACACGTACATGTTGGCAACTTTTGTTTCTGTTTTTCTGGTTCCGTTACCTGTCCCTAGGCAGTCAGTTTGAATGTCTGGATTGTGGGACACTCCTTTGTAAAGTAGGCTGAGCAGCAGGCCAAGTCCAGTACACATGGGTTGAATTTGGGATTTAATGTTGGCATGAATGCTGTTTCTTGGCACGGAAAAGGGGGCATGATATGGAGAGAGTTAATACCATGTTTGAATAGATTGTTGGTAGGGAGTAGGTGCCCAGATATGTTGATGGTACATCTAGACAAGAACAACTTAGTGATGCAGAAAGGTTTAGCCTTGTTGCAAGACACAAAAGATTACTTTAAACAGACCAGCAGACATTGGGTGGGTTTTCATGTCCTTTGGACAGAGTTTAAACCTAGGAGTTTGGTGAGGGGTGCATCGTCTGTCAGCAATAGACAAAGCCAGGAGAAAGCTCAATAAGGAGATGCATTCCTTTTGTAGGGATGTTGGTGTAGGTAGGGTGGACCACACGGATTTCTGTTATAAGGACCTCACATTTTTCCTGGGGACGGTGTACATTTGCCCTTCATGGACATAGAGTTCTACTTGCTGGAGCTGAAGTTAGTGTTGGCTAAAGTTTTAAATATCAGCTAGACCTAAGGAGTCGGGGTTGGGGCAGAAAAAAGTGCAGGAGGCCTTCTTTTGTCTACGTGGTGGTTGGCAGGGAAGTTGCCATACTTTTCCAAACGGTATTGTTGTTGACAGCTGTAATTTCAGCTGAAAGGGAACGGTAGATAAGTTCACATCTGCATGAGCCAGGAAGTTAAAGGGTCTGTAAAAAGTTTAGTTATTAGGGGGTAATAGCTGTAGTAAACGGGATGGGGAGTTTAAAGGTCACAGTTGCAGTTCAGCAGCTGTGGAGCGGGTACACTATTACTGTATTAAGTTGTTGTGGGGTGGAGATTTTAGGGGAGGGGAATATCTTAACAAAGGTGAGAAAGTTTGTATAGTGAGGCTCTAGTTTTGTAAGGCAAAGACCTGGGTTGTTTTGTTATGTGCACCTGTTTCAATAAAATGGCATTTTTCACACAAACCTGTGGTCTGTGCTGCTCCCCCTTTTTCCAATTGGGGATTTTGAAGGCAGCCGACCAAAGGGACATCTTCCCCATGGAAATTTAGGGAAGTGGAGCAGTCTGACAAATGTTCGGGGGTTTGGCGCTTTTCTGACTTTTGTAGCCCAGGGGGTAGCGGGCATTTTGTGGTGCCGGCCACCATTGTGTCTTGGTGACACGGTAGCTGGTATCTAGTTAGTGAGCATTTTCGCTCTCCCACCCGGAGATATATTAACATAGGTTAGCACATTTGTATAGTGAGGATTTAGTTTTGTGAGGCAAAGGCCTAGGTTGTTTTGTTATGTGCACCTGTTTCAATAAAGCAACCTTTTTCACACAAACCTGGTGTCAGTGGTCTCTGCTGCTGCCCCCTCTTCCCATATGACAGGGCTGTGCAGTGGAGTTTGTACCTTGACGAGATATATATAGTGAGAGTTGCATGGTAGGGTTGTGCGATAAAAGTGTGCTGTGAGGACGGGATGGTGGATCGCTGTTCAGCTTATACCAGTCGGGGGTGGCACTTTATGGCAAGACGTGAGATATTAGGTGTGAATTTCTGGGCACTAGGCCCACATTTTGCATAAAAGACAACACAGACGCAGTGTGAATGGTACTAAACTGACCCAGGGCACGTGCACCCGGCCCCTTTTATTAGCAGGCGCCACGTCACACGTGAAACCTGTGTTGGATGGGTGTCAGGTGAGTGTGAGACCAGCCTTCAGGGAGTGGCTGGAAAATAGCTACATGTCCAACAGAACACTACAGTTGGTATTGAAAGCTGTTCTAACACAAATACCATTGACAAAGCTAATGGGTTTGACAACTGTATACTTTACAGATCAGGCATGTGCACACTATGCAAACTTAAATCCTTTTGCACAAATGCAGAGAGCAAAGCACATGAAATATGGATTTTACAGAAAAAATGTTCCTTGATTTTATGTAGGAACCTTTTCTCAGATGCGTTGGCTGATGCTCCCTCCGTATTGCTTCCAGGGCAATAGTCAAGAGATACACAAAAGATAAGCAAAAGCTGTGTAGGCCCTACCATTGCACAAGTGTATGTACCAAATATCATCAGTGATCCCAAGCTCAACTATTCATGGCCCAACTGCCTAGAAGCCACAACTATTCAAGTTACACCACAACAATTAAAAAAGGAGCATCCATTTCGAATTGTTATGGTGTAAATTCAAAAGTCAAGAGATTTCATATGTAAGATAGCCCCTCATGCATTCTTTTGGAGACAGAAGGACAGAAGCAGCCAGCCGAAAAACACAACTAAAATAGCCACGTGCTATGGTCCAAGATTTGATTGATATTGTCTCTAGAGAATGGATGACCCAAAGCCCCTTAAAATAAGTATTGAATTCAATATGTTTGCCATGAAAGGCAGAAACACCATAAACTTCAGGCCTAAAATAAATATTTCAAGTATTTTGATTCATGCTAAATAAGTCCTTAGAACAAATGCAATGAAAAACTTTCATTAATTGCAAGATCCATATAACTGGCCAGTGGTACTTGCTAGGATAAACTTAGCACAGGTGTAATATGGCCGAAGTATTTGATGAAGTTGCGCCACACAGAGGATTTTCAGGCAAGCAGTGTTGAGTTAAGCAGAGTATTTCCAATCCAAGCACACTACCACAGACCACATATGTGAATCCATATTTATTGAACAATTGTGTCAAAGTCCCCAATGGATGTCACTTAATGACACCTCGGCCCAGATTAATGAACGTTCATGCAGCCTTGCTTAAAAAGTAGCAACGGTTCGTTGCATAAATGGAAAAAATTGTGCAGCACCAGATTTAGCAAGAGTTGTGTACTGGTGATGTCAACAGCTGCATTCACACACAAAAAAGTTAGGTCAGGGCAATACTAAGTTATATGTTAAAGCAACACAGCAGGGTCTTGCATGAGATTTGTACTCCGTTTCACCCTCCAGTACACATTAGAAGGCAAGGACAGCCTCCTAATGATAAGCCACATACAACATGCAATTTTGCATCATACACTGATTGTAGATTTATATAGCGCAATTTATCATCCCTGAGGGCATTCAAGCGCTGTCCATAGCCACCGGGTATTAAGTGAATTGCCCTGAATCACAGGATGTTGCGCCAATGCCGAGACACAAACCCGGATCCCCAGATCCTGAGTCGGCACGCTATATTTCACATTTGATGTTAAGAGTTCACAAAAAGGTAGGCCACACTATTTTAGTAGATATGGCATCACATAAAACCTGACTGGTGTTTACATTGTTTGTGTTCCATTTGTCCTTCTTTAGCATACATTTTAGGAGAGGCTGGCACACCATGACGTGAAATGTTTTTTTCGCCCAGTGCTAGCCTTAATTTTTGCCACAAAATAGCTTTTGCGAGCACAAGTTTCTTGCCACTGCCATTTGCACCACACAAATGACCATTCAAGATCTGGGCCCTAGAGGCCAAGATGTTCCTAGGAGACACTCAACTGTAATATTTCGTCTCATAAAGCACTTAAAGGTGGTATTTGGTGAAGGCTACCCTTAAACACACTCTTTACTCAATTTCATTTTGACTTTGGTGGGTTTGCTGGTATCAGTTCCATGAAACTTAATTTTTCCTAAACACTTAGGGGCCCATTAGGATGTCGGGCGGATCGCTACGGCCATGCGGGCGGTGGCGATCCGCCCGACATCCTTGCGCGCCTGCCACCCATTTCCCCCCGCCATATTACTATGGCCGGGGGTACCGCGGTGGACGGAAATACCGTCTGCCGCTTTTCCGCCCGTTCGCCTTGCGACCGGGGCGGAAAAGGGTTCATATGGTGGCGGTGTCTATCAGACACCACCAGCCATATTATGATGGGCTTCGGCAGATGCCTTTCCTTGGCGGCAATGCCGCCACGGAAAAGCATGCAGTCTTTACTTTGGGGGCCCACTGCGGGCCCCCATGGTGAAGGCGAGGTGGGGGGTGCACATGGGGGTACTTGTGGTACCCCCCTGCATTTGCATACACAATGCGTCAGGCACCGCGCAGTGCCTGCCGCTTTGTGTATGCAAATGCATACCATGCATTTATAACATTGCGGCGGGTGCTGGTGTGAACACCGCCCGCCGCAATGTTATAAATGCATGATGCGCACACCAGTGTGGTGGGCGCATCATAATGGGCATGGCGGGACTACCGCTCAGATCGCGGGCGGTCCTGTTTTCCACAAGGATGGCGGGCGGGCAAAGTCCGCCCGCCATCCTAATGGAGGCCTTAGGGTCTAAAACGCCCAAAGTCGTCATTCTAGATCATGGCGTTGGCGCCCTAGAATGAGGCTGAGATTGAACTATCCTGATCATTAAAAGCAACTTTCTTCACAACTATCTCAATGGTGCAGAGGCATCTGCTCAGGAATGATGGTTAATAATTTCTACACCACACAAGTTCTTTAATTTCCTGGCCTTTAAATATTAATTTCATTTTCTTTCCAGGCATGGGGAAGAGGACTATTTGGATTTCTTGTGCTGCCCATTGGCATCTATACAAGAGCTAGAAGGGTTGCTGGGAGTGGAATGTTTTCAGGTCTGTAGGATGTCCACAGAAGCGCAGTGGGACCATAGTTTGCCTGTTGGTCAGTAACAAACTAAGGGGCTGATTATGATCGCAGACAGACTTGAGTCCGTCCGCGACCCCTGAGGAGGAGGGAACGTCCGCAGGGGCTGCGGCGTTCCCTCCGAGCAGATTAAGATGTGACCGTCAGGGTGGCGGTCACATCCTCTATCTTTAACATTGCGGCGGGTGGAGCTTCAAGCTGCACCCGCCGCAATGTTAAAAATGCATGAATCTCATTTGCATGCACAAAGCGGCAGGCACCGCGCAGTGCCTGCTGCTTTGTGCATGCAAATGCAGGGGGGTACCATAGGTACCCCCCATATGCACCCCCCACCCCACTTCACCCAGGGGGCCCGCAACGGGCCCCCAAAGTGAAAGTCTGTATGCTTTTCCACGGCGGAAAAGCTGCCACGGAAAAGCATGTGATTCCCACCATCCTAATATGGCTGGCGGTGTCGGATAGACACCGCCAGCCATGTTAGAGCTTTTACGCCACGGTCGGAAGGCGACCGCGGCGGAAAAGCTGCGGACGGAATTCCAGACCCACCAGCCATCCTAATATGGTGGTGGGTCTTTGGAGGCTCCGCAGCGGTTTTTCCGCATCCTCCGGGCCGGCGGTGGCTTCCGCCGGTCCGGAGGATGCGGAAAAACCGCAATCATAATCGGCCCCTAAGTTAGTAATATTCCTGGGTAGGAGGCCTGGACCGGGTCTTAGACCTTGGGAATGTTAAGAAATCAATCTTAGCACCCATGTTTTTTTGACAGAGGCCGCTGACAGACAATATTTCATTAAGCACCATTGTTAAGGATTATGGACAGAACGACTCCATGGTAGCTGGGATGCAATCCTGAAGGTCATTGCATGCTCTGGAGAGCGAGTAACATCTTCCAGAATCTGGGGAGCACCAACCACCATTTCTTCTGCTTGTCCCGGTCTGACCAGATGCAAGCAACCAGTTGAAGTTGCTGTGTGAAATGCTCCTTTGAGCCCAGGAATGCAGCTGAGTCAAAACACCACCCATATGACCCGACCCAGCATTTTGATCCTCTGCGCTGACAATCAATCATTTCCGCAGGCCATACAACTGCACCTATCAAACTTAATCACACAGCATCCCACTCAGACTCTCGAAGGTGTACCTAAATGGTCGGTGCATCCTCGTGTGTGCTGGCGACATCTTTGTTATCACCTCACTTGCTTCCTCACAGGTCTCTATATTCACCTTCTATGCACACAGCACCAGCTGTGTAGTAGCTGCAGTTTGCTGCAAGGTATGGCAAGCCTCTATTTCTCTCCAAGCCATGTATGGGTACATCACCTACTTGATTTATATGTCAAATTTATCATCCCAGAAGTAGTAGCTACCAATCTCCCCTCCTCTAATATTATAGCGAATAACAAGGAAGATCAATATGCTTTGGCTTCCAGAGCGACCCATCTTAGGGACCCCTCCGCTCCTTTCCTTAGCATGTTTTCTTTTAAACTTCAGGTAAGCGGTTACACATCAACAAGAAATAGATGATTTTATCATAGTAATCATAGAATGACAACTTGATAGTTGCGGTTTTGTTGAATCTTGATTGACTACGACCTTGGTGTGTCAGTCTTCAACTCTGTATTATCTTGGGGTTTCATTTTATATCATGGTGGGCAAAGCAACAGGGAAAGGGGATAATCCCTTCTTTTGCAAAAAACAACTGACCACCTTCATCCTGTCCTTGCAAGGAACATCAGTGCCACTGGGTGCAAACTTCAGTCTTATGCCTTAGCACTGTAACTGTCCCCCAAATACTCCAACTACTTTTCTAGTTTTTACCGCCCAAGAGCAAAACATTAAGTTGATTTTATACGCATTTTAACGACTTACTTGGAGCTGTGCAATAAAAACCTTTTAGTAATTTCAAGATCTAAATATTTGGCCCGGTAGGACTCACCACACATGCGAGGCTCAGATCACAACTGCCCTCGTTTGGACGGAGCAGCATTCGCTGAAGCTGCGCCGTGCAGTGGTTTGTGGACAGGCAGCTTTGAGTAACCGGGTCTTCAGTATCTAGTGCTGGTAATTAAGCTCTCCTTGATTATTGTTTTTGGGATTTCAATTTGTAGTTAGATGTGCCCTCCGATCCACTTGCTTTCCACTGCTATTGCTCAAGAACATCTTCAGGATTTTGGGGGACCCCAGGACAAGTGTAATTTGGGGGTCTCTGTTCGCAACATCTTTGAATTTATAATCCAGTTTCAACTCTTGATGGCCTCTTTGGCCGGGGCACTGACAGTTCTCAGGCGCACTGGTCCAAATTCTAAATGTGTTTACTTTTAATATTGAAGGATAGGGACTTGTTTTCTATATTATAATACAGAAGCGGCTCACTAATAGTATTGAATATCCTTTTTGGGACCCCTCGCTTTGCACATATGTGAAGTCCTATTTTGATCTGAAAGAAACCTTTTTTATGTATCTTAAATTGTATTGAAAAACATGAACGTTTCTCTGCAAAATATCTGTAATAGATGCGCATACATCACCCACATAAAAAATATTTAAAGGAAAACGATATTTAAAACAATCTAAGAATTATTCAGGGTCATTAGGGCAAGACTCTCGGCAGATCAGAGCTGGTTCTATGGGGGGAGGGGCTAAATGGCTGGGGTCCTGGGCCAGAGCCCACTTTGCACATACATTCAAACGTCTCTGCTCTCGCTGACATGTGGCTGATATTGCCTGTGCTCGATTCTACGTGGTTTCAATTTAACAACAAAGACCTGCTATTGCAATAGACAAGATTACTCCTATATCATGGTCAGAGCTGACTTTCGACTTCGCAGTGCATTAACAATCCGGTCACCCGCTACACTTAGACTATCCATCCTGCAAAGGCCTCTCGAAATGAACACACCAAGCAGCCTCCTACCCCTTGTGAGTGTTCATCAGCAGAGCCATCCAACGCCCTCAGTGATGGCGATTCGCCCTAGGAGACCGAAAGTCAGCCTAACTTTTTGAAGTTGCCTCAGTGTACCACAGTAGGAATATTGACCACTGGCCTATTTTATCACTATGTCTGCTAGTCAGATATATTTGCAGTAAGATTGCCTCTTGTACAAAGACACCTGCTGCAGAGATGTGTGTGTTCAACAACTCTCTGGCAAACATTCAGAGGATTTGGGGCAATTTGCTATGAAATCATAATTCGGGTAATCCCATTTTACCACAGGTAATCATAATATTTCTTAATGATTAAAATTAAATTGGGAATAACACAAACTTGTCTGCATGTTGCAAACCACGCAGCGTTTTTTTTTTGCTTAAGCTAATGAGCATGGATCTCCCGTGCCCTGAAGAGGTATCCCACTATAGTATGCGTCAGCACCACTTCCTCTAAATATAAACATCTTGTTAAATCACAGAATGCTAAATTCTGCACACTTACCACCGTTGTTTGCCACCTTTCGACGATTTCTAAATCAGGGCCTCACAGTACAGTGCTGGCAGTATAGCTCTGATGCTCAATGCACTTGCTACAGATATTTATGTATCTGTGATCTTTCTTGTTAGAAGATTCAATAAGCATGCACCATCATAGAAGGTCAATAGGTGTTCTGCAGACACAGGCCACACGTTCGTGCCCAGTACGAGCATCACATGTTTTTGTTCAGCTCCATCAATTTTTGCACTTGATCTCATTTATCTTGTTCCTCACAAGCTACTCTCTTCCTAAGCAATTATCTGTGTTAAGTGCCGGCCGCAAATATCTGCTTGTAAGCAGCAAGCAATACATTTAGCTCCTTGCTGGGCGAACTCAACTATTTATTGCGTGATAAAATGAGCATCATTGAGATGGATAGTAATTAATACTCAATTACATGAGTAATTCAGTTTGTGCTGTGTGCTTATGTCTCAAGGGGGGCAGCCGACCCCGGGGAGGTCCCCCCCCTTGGGCGGTTTGGGAAGGCAGGCGGGGCGGGGGGGAAGGTCTTGCAGTCTCCCGGGCATTTTTTGATTTTGGGCTGGATTTTCCCTACTAGTTATAGCCCAAGTATAAATTCTGGTGACTCTGCCTCTCAGACACCATTTTAGGTTCGGTGACCTGGTGGCCGGGAGTTTGTGTGTGAGAGAAAATTTTTTGTATTGAGGTATTTAGGGTTAGTTTCTTGTTGCTTAGTTTTTTTGTCGTCATATTCCTGAATTATGGCTGCTGAGGACTATAGAGTTCTGGAGGCTATTCGACTTCTCAGTGAGGCTGGGAGGTTGGATTTAGTTATTGGTAATACTGAGGGCCCGTCGCGGCCTCACCGTCAAGCTTCTGACGGTGTCGCTGCTGTGGTAGCGGCCTGTGTCACCCCCAAGCGTTCCCGCTCGGGGGCGTTGAGCGAGCGTGGCCGCTCTCATGTTTAAAAATCGACCCAGAATGTTCAGGCACGGAAGATGGACGAGTTGGCGAGTGAAGACGCCCAGCGGTCTTTGGTTACGGTAAGACCTGCTCAGGTAGAGGTTTTGAATGCTGGGGGCCCACGGGAGCTGTTTCAGGCCCGACGGTTTCGGTGCGGGCGGGCTCGGTGTCGGCACAGCAGGGGAGGAGAGGTGCTACGCGTGGCGGACAGAAGCGTTCTGCTTCGGCCTCCGCGTTGGTTTCAGCGACGGTTACCCGGGGAGGGGGTGAGGAGCGGGTGCGCTTTACTTGCTCCCTGTCGCTCCCCCAACTGAATACCTTTATGTTCGAGAGGGATGGTCATACTTTGGCGGATGTTTCCACGAGTGATTCTATGCCGAATTTGAATGTGTTGGGGAGGGTTTCAGGCCCTCTGACTCCTGTTCGTTCTTTTCAGAGGCCGGACGTTAATGAACGGCAACAGCAGATTCAAGTTCAAGTGGCGGAGCAAGCTTTCGGTCAGGGTGCTATGGGTCAATTCAGCCCTTTGTTGTTTTCCCCTCCTCTTTCCAATAGGGGTGATGTGGTCTCTGTTCATAGTGGGTCAGTAGGCGAAGGGGAGTGGGCGCAGTCGGTGGTTGGGTGGATATGTCTTTTGGGGCTCAGGATCAGGAAACTCACATGTTGACTTCACCCGTTCCTATGTTAGGGACCAGGAAGGTGGTTCCTTTGGATGTATTGCCTTCTGGTTCTTTTCCCTCTAAGGGAGACGGGCGGATAACGTTTGGTGTGGGAGCTGGGTCTTGGGAGGGATTGGTTGTTTTTCCTTCCTGGGCTGAGGGTGTTCGTGGGGACGGTAAGGATGGGAGTGGAGTGAGTTTTGGTTTTCCGGAGGCCAGTGTTGTAGAGGCTCAGAAGCAGGTGGCGCCTGTTGGCCAATCTTTAGGTCCTGCGTCTACTGTGTTACAGTCTATGCTAGAGTGGAGCAGTGGTGAGGAGGTGGTGGAGCCTTCCCCTCCTCTTCGTAGGGTTGGTTTTACTTCAGGTGAAGTGGTGCTGCAGGATAAGAGTTTTATGCAGGGGAATTGGTTGAGGGGGCCTGTTGGTCCTGGTGTTGTTAGTAGTCAGGGGCCCGGTACATCAGTCCAACCTTTTTCTTTTCAGGTCGGGAACCGTTGTGGGACAGCAGACTCAGTAGGGCGGAGTCCAGCCCATTTTCACAGAGGAGAAGGGAGGGTGGAGCCCGGCGCGGCACATTACGTACCGGGTGGGGGATCCCGGTGCGGTCAGCAGATGCAGGTCCAGCGCGACCTCGCTGGCCCCTACAGGTTTTCACACAAGGAGGATGGATTTTTCTATTGCAAATACTGGCAGGAGTAATAAAAGGTCAGGGGAGTACCGGTGTGTACAGTCGGCTCCCCCTTTAAGTGTTCAACAAAGGGTTGGTAAGGCCCAATCTGGTGTGGAAGAGCCGGGTAAGGCTCATAAGAGACTGTTGGTTTCAAGCCCTCCCCGGTTGGAGGAGCCTTTGCTTTTGGATTATGATGAGGAAAGCCCAGAGGAAGGGGAATTACGGGATACTGTGTCGGGGGGGGGGCATTTTCATGCTTCTCGTACTGTTTTACAGGCACCAGTGGCGGTGCAGGCAAAGAAAGTAATGGTGTCCGGTCCAGCTCGAGAGCGCGGCCCCGCTGGAAGGGTTCCTCGGATGGCGGACAATGTGGACCACATAACATGGAGGTCGGGGCCAGAGCAAACCCCCGTTTTAAATCCAGGTGATCTTCGTGAACCACGGGCCAGACCAAAAATGGTGTCTGTGGGGATTGGCCCCCAGGAGTTTGTGAAACGAGTAAGCATGAGCGGATTTTGCGGATTGGCAATCCGCGAATTTTGCGGATTTGCGGATTCGCAATCCGCAAAATCCGCGAATTCCCGCGAATTTGCGGATTTTTTTTTTTTTGTGTTCGCCCGTGTTTCTGCCAGTTCGCGAGGGTTTTTACAATTTCGCAATTTGCGAACTTACCTGTCGGGTCGCAAGTTTTGCGAACTTGTTGTTTCTACGTGTCCAGCCTGTTTGGGACACTCTTCTTCATCACTGCCACTCTCTGTCACCACTGCCACTCTCTGACTACTCATGCCACCCTCTGGCCCACCCATGCCACCCTCTGTTTCATCACTACACCCTCTGGTTGTCCAGTGTACATTATTTTCGGCAAAGCAAAGCACACCTTCCCTGCCTCAAGTGACCTGAATTAATTTGGGGCTGATTAATGTGTCACAGAATATTTTTTTAGCTGGCACCTGCTTCCTTAGTGCGCCCTGATTAGTGATCTTTTGCACTTGCTAAGTGCTTTCATTGTTGCAAAATTAGTTACAACACCTGCCCTGCCCCAACTGACAATAATGAATTAGGGGCTGATTAATGGATTTTAACTTCCAGCCTGGCTCCTGCTTGTCTCCCTTAGCTGTAATTCAGGACCTTTGTGGCATATGTGTAACTATTCTGAGGTTCAGAGCAGGGTCACATAATAGTTTCAACTGGCAACTGAACTCTGGAGGGGCCCCTCAGGAAGCACTACAGGAAATGGCTACTAATGATGTGCCTGAACTTTTGAACCTGGTAAGTAGTTACTTTCAGTTTTGCCAAGATCGTATTTCTGCAATTTTGCACTTATTCGCGGGTCGCGAACTCACGCGAACAGTGCGAGCAGTGCGAGCAAAATCCGCTGCTCGCGGATTTGCGGATTTTGCGGGAAATTCGCAAATCTCGCGGATTGCGGATTTCCCGAAAATCCGCAAAATCCGCGAGCGGAACGGATTTTCCGCCCACGCCTAGAAACGAGCAGTAAATTGTTTAAAGGGCGTTATGTTAAAGATCAAGGGGTAGGAACAGGTGATGGGGGAGTTGCGGCTGCCAAGGTTGAGAGTGGCACGAATACTGAGTCCACAGGGGAGGGGAAAGATCCTTTGCCTAGCAAGGAATTGAAAATTAAGAAGTTGCCTTACATGGGCGTAACCAAGCCTTTGGGTGCCCATTTGATGCTTTCTACTAAAGAAAGGATTTGGAAAGGTGAGTATGTAGAGCTTTTGAAGCTGCTACACAGAGAGGTGCGAGCTAAGGAAGGTTCAAAGGAGGAAGAATATGAGCTGGCTAAGCGCCCCAAGTTACCGCTGACTATTGAGAATTGGACGTCAGCCTTTTTAATTTACGCTAGTGTGTACTGTGAAAAGTTTCCGGAGCGCTGCTTTGCTTTATTTAAATAACAGCAAAATATTCCCTCATGACCTAATTAATTCCACAAATTACAAACTTTATACTTTCAACAAAGCCTGCAACACAAGGTGACAACATGTACTTTTTCACATTTGTGATTTTTATTTCTTTTTTTTTTAAATTCTTGTTTTTTTGCAATATTTCTTTAAGTTCATAACAATCATTTTACAAAAGAGACATATAATTCATAAAGTAAGCAATAAAAATACAAATACAAATACCATACAGAGAAAAAAACCTAATACACTCTCACGATTATCTCATACATACTCTCTCATACATTCTACATTCATTCTTTATTCTGTGTCTGAGGGGTCACAATTTGTTATGTGATCTATTACGCAAGGTTGACACGTTTCGGTGGGATGGGACCACCTTCATCACCTTTAGCAGAACTGCTGCCCCCAGGTCACAGCCTGCAGTACACCTGCTACCGCTGCCCCCAGATCACAGCCTGCAGTACACCTGCTACCGCTAACCCCAGGTCACAGCCTGCAGCACACCTGCTACCGCTGCCCCCAGGTCACAGCTGTAGTACACCTGCTACTGCTGCCCCCAGATCACAGCCTGCAGTACACCTGCTACCGCTGCCCCAGGTTACAGCCTGCAGCACACCTGCTACCGCTGCTTCCAGGTCACAGCCTGCAGCACACCTGCTACCGCTGCCCCCAGATCACAGCCTGCAGTACACCTGCTACCGCTGCCCCCAGGTCACAACCTGCAGCACACCTGCTGCTGCTGTCCCCAGGTCACAGCCTTCAGTACACCTGCTACCGCTGCCCCCAGGTCACAGCCTGCAGTACACCTGCTACAGCTGCCCCCAGGTCACTACCTGCAGCATGCCTGCGATGGCTGCTCTCATGTCACAACCTGCAGCACACCTGCTACCGCTGCCCCCAGGTCACAGCCTGCAGCACACCTGCTACCGCTGCCCCCAGGTCACAGCCTGCAGTACACCTGCTACCGCTGCCCCCAGGTCACAACCTGCAGCACACCTGCTACCGCTGCCCCAGGTCACACCCTGCAGTACACCTGCTACCGCTGCCCCCAGGTCACAGCCTGCAGTACACCTGCTACCGCTGCCCCCAGGTCACAGCCTGTAGTACACCTGCTACCGCTGCCCCCAGGTCACAGCCTGCAGTACACCTGCTACCGCTGCCCCCAGGTCACAACCTGCAGCACACCTGCTACTGCTGCCCCCAGGTCACAGCCTGCAGCACACCTGCTACCTCTGCTTCCAGTATTTACAAAAAGGGGTGGTGAGGGACAGAGTCTCTGAATAAAACAGAAAGCTCTCACCCAGTCAAAAGATCAGGGCTAGATCCAACACCGTTTTTTAGCTCACTGCACCATCCCAGTTTCAGAACCTGACTGTATGCAAATTAGTCTGTTCCTGTCCCAGTGCATGATGGGAACAGGACAAACCAAACTACAGAAGCCAATTCTTACACTGGGAAGGAAACAAGCTCCCGGGGACCGGTTTCTGGCATTACAGCCGTCTTCGGCCCGGTTTGCTTGAATCCTGATGGTGCAATGAGCAAGGGTCTCACATCTGAGAATACCCTTCCACGCTTAGGGTGGACAAAAATATTTACAAAAAGGGGTGGTGAGGGACAGAGTCTCTGAATAAAACAGAAAGCTCTCACCCAGTCAAAAGATCAGGGCTAGATCCAACACCGTTTTTTAGCTCACTGCACCATCCCAGTTTCAGAACCTGACTGTATGCAAATTAGTCTGTTCCTGTCCCAGTGCATGATGGGAACAGGACAAACCAAACTACAGAAGCCAATTCTTACACTGGGAAGGAAACAAGCTCCCGGGGACCGGTTTCTGGCATTACAGCCGTCTTCGGCCCGGTTTGCTTGAATCCTGATGGTGCAATGAGCAAGGGTCTCACATCTGAGAATACCCTTCCACGCTTAGGGTGGACAAAAATATTTACAAAAAGGGGTGGTGAGGGACAGAGTCTCTGAATAAAACAGAAAGCTCTCACCCAGTCAAAAGATCAGGGCTAGATCCAACACCGTTTTTTAGCTCACTGCACCATCCCAGTTTCAGAACCTGACTGTATGCAAATTAGTCTGTTCCTGTCCCAGTGCATGATGGGAACAGGACAAACCAAACTACAGAAGCCAATTCTTACACTGGGAAGGAAACAAGCTCCCGGGGACCGGTTTCTGGCATTACAGCCGTCTTCGGCCCGGTTTGCTTGAATCCTGATGGTGCAATGAGCAAGGGTCTCACATCTGAGAATACCCTTCCACGCTTAGGGTGGACAAAAATATTTACAAAAAGGGGTGGTGAGGGACAGAGTCTCTGAATAAAACAGAAAGCTCTCACCCAGTCAAAAGATCAGGGCTAGATCCAACACCGTTTTTTAGCTCACTGCACCATCCCAGTTTCAGAACCTGACTGTATGCAAATTAGTCTGTTCCTGTCCCAGTGCATGATGGGAACAGGACAAACCAAACTACAGAAGCCAATTCTTACACTGGGAAGGAAACAAGCTCCCGGGGACCGGTTTCTGGCATTACAGCCGTCTTCGGCCCGGTTTGCTTGAATCCTGATGGTGCAATGAGCAAGGGTCTCACATCTGAGAATACCCTTCCACGCTTAGGGTGGACAAAAATATTTACAAAAAGGGGTGGTGAGGGACAGAGTCTCTGAATAAAACAGAAAGCTCTCACCCAGTCAAAAGATCAGGGCTAGATCCAACACCGTTTTTTAGCTCACTGCACCATCCCAGTTTCAGAACCTGACTGTATGCAAATTAGTCTGTTCCTGTCCCAGTGCATGATGGGAACAGGACAAACCAAACTACAGAAGCCAATTCTTACACTGGGAAGGAAACAAGCTCCCGGGGACCGGTTTCTGGCATTACAGCCGTCTTCGGCCCGGTTTGCTTGAATCCTGATGGTGCAATGAGCAAGGGTCTCACATCTGAGAATACCCTTCCACGCTTAGGGTGGACAAAAATATTTACAAAAAGGGGTGGTGAGGGACAGAGTCTCTGAATAAAACAGAAAGCTCTCACCCAGTCAAAAGATCAGGGCTAGATCCAACACCGTTTTTTAGCTCACTGCACCATCCCAGTTTCAGAACCTGACTGTATGCAAATTAGTCTGTTCCTGTCCCAGTGCATGATGGGAACAGGACAAACCAAACTACAGAAGCCAATTCTTACACTGGGAAGGAAACAAGCTCCCGGGGACCGGTTTCTGGCATTACAGCCGTCTTCGGCCCGGTTTGCTTGAATCCTGATGGTGCAATGAGCAAGGGTCTCACATCTGAGAATACCCTTCCACGCTTAGGGTGGACAAAAATATTTACAAAAAGGGGTGGTGAGGGACAGAGTCTCTGAATAAAACAGAAAGCTCTCACCCAGTCAAAAGATCAGGGCTAGATCCAACACCGTTTTTTAGCTCACTGCACCATCCCAGTTTCAGAACCTGACTGTATGCAAATTAGTCTGTTCCTGTCCCAGTGCATGATGGGAACAGGACAAACCAAACTACAGAAGCCAATTCTTACACTGGGAAGGAAACAAGCTCCCGGGGACCGGTTTCTGGCATTACAGCCGTCTTCGGCCCGGTTTGCTTGAATCCTGATGGTGCAATGAGCAAGGGTCTCACATCTGAGAATACCCTTCCACGCTTAGGGTGGACAAAAATATTTACAAAAAGGGGTGGTGAGGGACAGAGTCTCTGAATAAAACAGAAAGCTCTCACCCAGTCAAAAGATCAGGGCTAGATCCAACACCGTTTTTTAGCTCACTGCACCATCCCAGTTTCAGAACCTGACTGTATGCAAATTAGTCTGTTCCTGTCCCAGTGCATGATGGGAACAGGACAAACCAAACTACAGAAGCCAATTCTTACACTGGGAAGGAAACAAGCTCCCGGGGACCGGTTTCTGGCATTACAGCCGTCTTCGGCCCGGTTTGCTTGAATCCTGATGGTGCAATGAGCAAGGGTCTCACATCTGAGAATACCCTTCCACGCTTAGGGTGGACAAAAATATTTACAAAAAGGGGTGGTGAGGGACAGAGTCTCTGAATAAAACAGAAAGCTCTCACCCAGTCAAAAGATCAGGGCTAGATCCAACACCGTTTTTTAGCTCACTGCACCATCCCAGTTTCAGAACCTGACTGTATGCAAATTAGTCTGTTCCTGTCCCAGTGCATGATGGGAACAGGACAAACCAAACTACAGAAGCCAATTCTTACACTGGGAAGGAAACAAGCTCCCGGGGACCGGTTTCTGGCATTACAGCCGTCTTCGGCCCGGTTTGCTTGAATCCTGATGGTGCAATGAGCAAGGGTCTCACATCTGAGAATACCCTTCCACGCTTAGGGTGGACAAAAATATTTACAAAAAGGGGTGGTGAGGGACAGAGTCTCTGAATAAAACAGAAAGCTCTCACCCAGTCAAAAGATCAGGGCTAGATCCAACACCGTTTTTTAGCTCACTGCACCATCCCAGTTTCAGAACCTGACTGTATGCAAATTAGTCTGTTCCTGTCCCAGTGCATGATGGGAACAGGACAAACCAAACTACAGAAGCCAATTCTTACACTGGGAAGGAAACAAGCTCCCGGGGACCGGTTTCTGGCATTACAGCCGTCTTCGGCCCGGTTTGCTTGAATCCTGATGGTGCAATGAGCAAGGGTCTCACATCTGAGAATACCCTTCCACGCTTAGGGTGGACAAAAATATTTACAAAAAGGGGTGGTGAGGGACAGAGTCTCTGAATAAAACAGAAAGCTCTCACCCAGTCAAAAGATCAGGGCTAGATCCAACACCGTTTTGTAGCTCACTGCACCATCCCAGTTTCAGAACCTGACTGTATGCAAATTAGTCTGTTCCTGTCCCAGTGCATGATGGGAACAGGACAAACCAAACTACAGAAGCCAATTCTTACACTGGGAAGGAAACAAGCTCCCGGGGACCGGTTTCTGGCATTACAGCCGTCTTCGGCCCGGTTTGCTTGAATCCTGATGGTGCAATGAGCAAGGGTCTCACATCTGAGAATACCCTTCCACGCTTAGGGTGGACAAAAATATTTACAAAAAGGGGTGGTGAGGGACAGAGTCTCTGAATAAAACAGAAAGCTCTCACCCAGTCAAAAGATCAGGGCTAGATCCAACACCGTTTTTTAGCTCACTGCACCATCCCAGTTTCAGAACCTGACTGTATGCAAATTAGTCTGTTCCTGTCCCAGTGCATGATGGGAACAGGACAAACCAAACTACAGAAGCCAATTCTTACACTGGGAAGGAAACAAGCTCCCGGGGACCGGTTTCTGGCATTACAGCCGTCTTCGGCCCGGTTTGCTTGAATCCTGATGGTGCAATGAGCAAGGGTCTCACATCTGAGAATACCCTTCCACGCTTAGGGTGGACAAAAATATTTACAAAAAGGGGTGGTGAGGGACAGAGTCTCTGAATAAAACAGAAAGCTCTCACCCAGTCAAAAGATCAGGGCTAGATCCAACACCGTTTTTTAGCTCACTGCACCATCCCAGTTTCAGAACCTGACTGTATGCAAATTAGTCTGTTCCTGTCCCAGTGCATGATGGGAACAGGACAAACCAAACTACAGAAGCCAATTCTTACACTGGGAAGGAAACAAGCTCCCGGGGACCGGTTTCTGGCATTACAGCCGTCTTCGGCCCGGTTTGCTTGAATCCTGATGGTGCAATGAGCAAGGGTCTCACATCTGAGAATACCCTTCCACGCTTAGGGTGGACAAAAATATTTACAAAAAGGGGTGGTGAGGGACAGAGTCTCTGAATAAAACAGAAAGCTCTCACCCAGTCAAAAGATCAGGGCTAGATCCAACACCGTTTTTTAGCTCACTGCACCATCCCAGTTTCAGAACCTGACTGTATGCAAATTAGTCTGTTCCTGTCCCAGTGCATGATGGGAACAGGACAAACCAAACTACAGAAGCCAATTCTTACACTGGGAAGGAAACAAGCTCCCGGGGACCGGTTTCTGGCATTACAGCCGTCTTCGGCCCGGTTTGCTTGAATCCTGATGGTGCAATGAGCAAGGGTCTCACATCTGAGAATACCCTTCCACGCTTAGGGTGGACAAAAATATTTACAAAAAGGGGTGGTGAGGGACAGAGTCTCTGAATAAAACAGAAAGCTCTCACCCAGTCAAAAGATCAGGGCTAGATCCAACACCGTTTTTTAGCTCACTGCACCATCCCAGTTTCAGAACCTGACTGTATGCAAATTAGTCTGTTCCTGTCCCAGTGCATGATGGGAACAGGACAAACCAAACTACAGAAGCCAATTCTTACACTGGGAAGGAAACAAGCTCCCGGGGACCGGTTTCTGGCATTACAGCCGTCTTCGGCCCGGTTTGCTTGAATCCTGATGGTGCAATGAGCAAGGGTCTCACATCTGAGAATACCCTTCCACGCTTAGGGTGGACAAAAATATTTACAAAAAGGGGTGGTGAGGGACAGAGTCTCTGAATAAAACAGAAAGCTCTCACCCAGTCAAAAGATCAGGGCTAGATCCAACACCGTTTTTTAGCTCACTGCACCATCCCAGTTTCAGAACCTGACTGTATGCAAATTAGTCTGTTCCTGTCCCAGTGCATGATGGGAACAGGACAAACCAAACTACAGAAGCCAATTCTTACACTGGGAAGGAAACAAGCTCCCGGGGACCGGTTTCTGGCATTACAGCCGTCTTCGGCCCGGTTTGCTTGAATCCTGATGGTGCAATGAGCAAGGGTCTCACATCTGAGAATACCCTTCCACGCTTAGGGTGGACAAAAATATTTACAAAAAGGGGTGGTGAGGGACAGAGTCTCTGAATAAAACAGAAAGCTCTCACCCAGTCAAAAGATCAGGGGCTGAAATGCCAGAAACCGGTCCCCGGTAGCTTGTCTCCTTTCTGGTAAAGAATTGGCTTGGTAGTTTAGTCTGCCCTGTTCCCATGATGCACTGGGCCAGGGACAGACTGATTTGCATATAGCCAGGTTCTGAGCTGGGATGGGGCAGTGAGATAAATAACGGTGATGGATCAAGCCCTGATCTTTGGACTGGGTAAGAGTGGTCTGCTCAATTCAGACACTCTGTTCATCACCACCCCCTTTTGTAAATCGATTTTGGCCACTATAGGTGTGGCAGGGTATACTCAGACATGAGTCCCTTTCTCACTGTTCCATCAGGATTCAAGCAAGCCGGGCCGAAGACGGCTGAAATGCCAGAAACCGGTCCCCGGTAGCTTGTCTCCTTTCTGGTAAAGAATTGGCTTGGTAGTTTAGTCTGCCCTGTTCCCATGATGCACTGGGCCAGGGACAGACTGATTTGCATATAGCCAGGTTCTGAGCTGGGATGGGGCAGTGAGATAAATAACGGTGATGGATCAAGCCCTGATCTTTGGACTGGGTAAGAGTGGTCTGCTCAATTCAGACACTCTGTTCATCACCACCCCCTTTTGTAAATCGATTTTGGCCACTATAGGTGTGGCAGGGTATACTCAGACATGAGTCCCTTTCTCACTGTTCCATCAGGATTCAAGCAAGCCGGGCCGAAGACGGCTGAAATGCCAGAAACCGGTCCCCGGTAGCTTGTCTCCTTTCTGGTAAAGAATTGGCTTGATAGTTTAGTCTGCCCTGTTCCCATGATGCACTGGGCCAGGGACAGACTGATTTGCATATAGCCAGGTTCTGAGCTGGGATGGGGCAGTGAGATAAATAACGGTGATGGATCAAGCCCTGATCTTTGGACTGGGTAAGAGTGGTCTGCTCAATTCAGACACTCTGTTCATCACCACCCCCTTTTGTAAATCGATTTTGGCCACTATAGGTGTGGCAGGGTATACTCAGACATGAGTCCCTTTCTCACTGTTCCATCAGGATTCAAGCAAGCCGGGCCGAAGACGGCTGAAATGCCAGAAACCGGTCCCCGGTAGCTTGTCTCCTTTCTGGTAAAGAATTGGCTTGGTAGTTTAGTCTGCCCTGTTCCCATGATGCACTGGGCCAGGGACAGACTGATTTGCATATAGCCAGGTTCTGAGCTGGGATGGGGCAGTGAGATAAATAACGGTGATGGATCAAGCCCTGATCTTTGGACTGGGTAAGAGTGGTCTGCTCAATTCAGACACTCTGTTCATCACCACCCCCTTTTGTAAATCGATTTTGGCCACTATAGGTGTGGCAGGGTATACTCAGACATGAGTCCCTTTCTCACTGTTCCATCAGGATTCAAGCAAGCCGGGCCGAAGACGGCTGAAATGCCAGAAACCGGTCCCCGGTAGCTTGTCTCCTTTCTGGTAAAGAATTGGCTTGGTAGTTTAGTCTGCCCTGTTCCCATGATGCACTGGGCCAGGGACAGACTGATTTGCATATAGCCAGGTTCTGAGCTGGGATGGGGCAGTGAGATAAATAACGGTGATGGATCAAGCCCTGATCTTTGGACTGGGTAAGAGTGGTCTGCTCAATTCAGACACTCTGTTCATCACCACCCCCTTTTGTAAATCGATTTTGGCCACTATAGGTGTGGCAGGGTATACTCAGACATGAGTCCCTTTCTCACTGTTCCATCAGGATTCAAGCAAGCCGGGCCGAAGACGGCTGAAATGCCAGAAACCGGTCCCCGGTAGCTTGTCTCCTTTCTGGTAAAGAATTGGCTTGGTAGTTTAGTCTGCCCTGTTCCCATGATGCACTGGGCCAGGGACAGACTGATTTGCATATAGCCAGGTTCTGAGCTGGGATGGGGCAGTGAGATAAATAACGGTGATGGATCAAGCCCTGATCTTTGGACTGGGTAAGAGTGGTCTGCTCAATTCAGACACTCTGTTCATCACCACCCCCTTTTGTAAATCGATTTTGGCCACTATAGGTGTGGCAGGGTATACTCAGACATGAGTCCCTTTCTCACTGTTCCATCAGGATTCAAGCAAGCCGGGCCGAAGACGGCTGAAATGCCAGAAACCGGTCCCCGGTAGCTTGTCTCCTTTCTGGTAAAGAATTGGCTTGGTAGTTTAGTCTGCCCTGTTCCCATGATGCACTGGGCCAGGGACAGACTGATTTGCATATAGCCAGGTTCTGAGCTGGGATGGGGCAGTGAGATAAATAACGGTGATGGATCAAGCCCTGATCTTTGGACTGGGTAAGAGTGGTCTGCTCAATTCAGACACTCTGTTCATCACCACCCCCTTTTGTAAATCGACCTCTGCTTCCAGGTCACAGCCTGCAGCACACCTGCTACCGCTGCTCCCAGGTCACAGCCTGCAGCACACCTGCTACCGCTGCCCCCGGGTCACAGCCTGCAGTACACCTGGTGCATCTACTGCCGTATCACAACCTACAAAAAGAACAATTGATGGACAGAATGCTGAACACTGTCCAACACTAACCTCCAGTCAGAGATCTGGGCTTAAATCCATCGTTTTTTTGCTCACCACACCACCCCATTTTGGACCCAAACATATGCAAATCTGTCTTGACCCTGCTCCCCATGGGAACAGTTCAGCCCGAATTGCCAGGCCAGGTCCTCCCTGGACCAGAACTAAGCATGCTAGGACCGGTTTAGGGGTATCACCCCACATCAGCCACCTATTGCGACTGGTCCCAGCCAGTAGCACACCTGCTCTGGCTGCTGCCACATCACAGCCTGCAGCAACATCTACACGCACGAAGAGGAGATAAAGGAAAAGGAGATGTGGGAGGAGCAGGTTCCCAGTCAAAAGCAGTGGCAGACATTAGGGCATGGGCTTTAGATGATGAGGAACAGGCACAGACTGGTGTGAAATGTGTAGCACAAACCAGCAGTGAAAGAGTTGCGGCACAGACCTTGCTCCAGATTAGCAAAATCCTAATCTCCATGAAGACTTTGAATGGCATGCTTGGACCCATCTCTGCGGAGTCTATAGTGGTGGCTGTTATTGGGAAGCATGTTGGGTTACTAACTTTGCAAACCTTGTCACGGTACAGGGAGAGGAGTACAGGGCTGCTGTTACACACCAGCTCCAGATGTGTTAACACCAGATTCATCCTATGACAATGTGGGCCTGACTTAGCTGAGGTGACACAATCAGGAGGACCCTTTGTCATTAGACCCATACCATCAGGTATCTCACAAGCCATGTCCTAGAGGGGAACAACACCATGTTAGCTGCTCTGGAGGTACATACCTGTGCCAGAAAACAATGCACCTTGTGCCCACTGCCCCCCTGCACGTGTGCTAGAACAGACCAAAGGTCGCTCCAGCCACCCGCTCCACCTCATCCCATCTCATCTCATTCATCCAAGCAGGTCTCTCCCATCAGGCCTTGGGAAATATACAACTCACTGTATTACCTCATAGCTCTGGAAAAAATGCTCCGGAGACCTACTTATATGCATATGTTTATTAATAGGTAGAGCAGTAATTACAGGACGGTGCAGTACCAGAACATCAACATCAGAATATCATCTGATGTAATTATTGTGTCCTGAATAGCGTCTATAAAAACATCTCCTGTTCGTAGTTAATAGAAAGTCTACACCTAGTGGAATGCTATTTTTGTTATTGATATTTATGTCAGATTGTTTTTCTGTACACAACATCCTGACACACAATTGTGCAAGAGTAGTAGCAGACGGGATGTAGGCATAGTTTGGGGCTAATTGGGGAACAAATGGGGGAAAGCTGTTGCTACCAGCGGTGGTGTTCTACTGTGAGATTTAGTGGAAGGTAGGAAAGGGCAGCAGATATAGTAGTAACAGATGTAGGTTAGTGGTTATTTGGGAAGCAGGTGGAGTTTTGAGTGTGTGAAGAAAGAATGAGTACGTTCACTTCAATAAATACTTTGTACATTTAAATATGGGTGGACCTCCATTGTTACCTAGTGTTTAGGTTGTGCTCAAGACATCTAATTCACAATCCTAAGCACATGCATATAATCACATTGCATTCAAATGTAAGTAGTGGCACAAACATAAAGAAGAGTAGATCATGATGTTCCGTTCTTTGTCTTTTAATTCTCTAAGCCCAGCCAACACTGAACATTGACTAAATGGAATTCAGTACTGGCACTATCCGGGTTGGGGGGATAGCAACATTGGAACGACAGGCTAACGTAAAGGAGGACATACTAATACTTGACCAGCCGCGTCGGAAGTAGAACCGGCAGAGAGGTGAGAAGAATCAAGGCAATAGGCAAGCCAGACAGCCCTGATGAAGTCGCGGGGTAAATCCCTAGCGACTAAACACGAGTTGGCTAGGCGTAGAGAATTAAAAAACAACATAAAATCACATTCTGCTCTTCTTTTTGTTTGTGCAACTACTGAAATTTGAATGCAATGTGATTATATGTGTGTGCATAGGATTGTGAATTAGCTTGGGCAACGACCCACGGGTCGAGTCCTGGAGGGTTCAGGGTGATTCCCCTCCCCTAGAGAACCGCGAGTGAGCAGAGCTTGTGACTTAATAGATACACGTAAATTTATGAGCATCAAGAAGATCCTAGTACTAATTCACCCCAACAAGCCATTAATGCTCAAGACATCTGTTGACTGTGTAGGAATTGATACCGATGCAGTTGGCAAATGTGCCTATGCCTCTACTCCATCGTAACTGGACCTGTCATCAAGCATGTTATGTTACGTTACATGTAGTTGTGTTTTAGTGATAAAGCACCCCGTACTGTACATAAGGATACTGCAAGTCACCAAGGAGTTTCATAACCATATAGAGGAGGGGGTCTTCAAACTGAGGGGTGAGACTCCCAAGGGGGCCTTCATGTGATCCCAGGGAGGGTATGTATAACAGGGGAGAAAAGGAGGAACTTAAGAACAGGTCGCCCTCCTAAGACGTCATATGAAAAGTGGGAGCCCACACTCCTGGGTTCCAAGACCTGTCTTGTGTTGTGGCTGCTCACCAAAATGATAAGTGGAGCCAAAATAAAGAAAGAAAGCTTTCTTTCTAGAGACCCCTCACTCACCGGAGTTTCCTCACGGTGACATGCTTCATCATTGGGGCCATCCCAGTTCTCTACGAAAAGGGGTGTGCTGCGACTTGCGAATTACGTAGGAGCACTTAGTTGTGAAGGACTATGTGTGGTGCAAAAGTATAGTGGGGTGGAGTGGGTATTAGTGGATTAAAAATACAGTGCTTGTGGGCCTCAATAATTTATTCTGCTCCTAGGTTGGTATGGTTAAAATGGGGTTTACACTGTATTCCAACCTACTATGAAGGTATGATCAGGTTATGGTCAACATGTTTCACGCTACCCCTGGTGTTTCTTCAGGACCATACAGGGACCAGCCCTGTATATGCCACTCGTATAAACCTAAATTAAGGGTTTGAAATTTAATTAATTGAAAAAAGAGTTCACAATTAACACTGCTCAATATAGAAACATGCGTGGTTCAGAATACATACGTTGTTGCTTATTGACGTTGTGAATTACTCATTGGTGAACCTGTAAAAAATGACACAGAGTTAATGGCACCTTACCCCTTTCTCAGGGAGAACGGGTAGATGTATATCCTTCATGCCGCACATTTTAGAGTATATATCTATGGTAGAAATTGCCCCATATCGGTGCGTGCAGGCTCTCAGGTCTGGTGCATAGTTAACATAATACACACAGAGTGATTGTGGCCTGAAATCACACATAAAAAAGACACACAACTTTTTGTGACTCAGACGATAAACATACACTACAATTAACATATATACCAAAAAAGATTCTCAATATTTACATTTACGGGTGCCTAGTAGCACTTCATGGTCTCTGAGGGGGGCGGTGTTGCTTCTATGGAAACATTGCTGCAGTGGCGGGATTTAAAGAGAAATGCGATTAGTTTTACAAAATAGGGTTGGTTTGTATCAAGCGGGCTGAGTTTTAAAGCCATGCTATATCTTTTTCAAGGGGAGCGGGGTTAAAAGGGGGGGTGGTACACTTACTTCCTGATCCGCAACACCGCGTAGTATTACCTAGCTGCTTCCCCGTCGGACCGCATCTTGGAGTGCATTCGGCGGGGAATGTTTTTGTTACTTTTCATTTCCGGGTTGGGGAAGAGAAAACACTAGACCACATTACCTTGGGGACCATCTTAAGAGGATGTAATTCCTCATATTGATAAAGTTTCTCAAATTGAAAGTCAAAAAAGGATAACCGAGATTTTGTTTGCTTATATCCACGCAATACAGTATGTTTGCTGGGTCTTTTAAAGTCTTTTGAATCATCGTGAATTAGAGTATTATCAACACATTCTCTCAAAACGAAGTATCGTTTGGATCCATGTTATTGTAATTGTTTACAGAGTACATTCGAAAATTCAAAGCCTCATGAATAGAAAAATAAAAATAAAACTAAATATAAAAAAAATATTAAAAAAATAATAAATCGGGCACAACAAGCCTTCAGGTGAAGTTGGCTGTGGTTAGTCTTTGATGTTACAAGTAGTGGCAATTGTTCAAACAAACCTTATTTTTGGCTTCATCTATTGTTTTTTACACCAATTTGCTCTGACTGGGGGGTAAACGGGCAATTATGCTGATAACAGTGCTTTCTTTTCAGTGGAAAAAAATGAGCCTCAGTAAGTTGCTCAGTGATGGGCCATCACTAACATCTTTTCTCATTTATATCCTGGGCTTGGAGAAGGTGTCAAAGGGGAAAGGACTCAAAATATTCTTCAAAAACCACCCACCCACCCCCACCCCCCCCCGCCCCCATTTCTAATAATCACACCTGTGGATACTTTTACATGGTTTTCATGTATGTGATTACATTTTTAAAAAGGTAAACCAAAGGACTTAACTACAATGTTTAAATTTGTCTAGACATATTTAAACATTGGCAGTTTTAAATGAACAATTGTACAAGATTTTTAAGGGGGGCAAGTTTTTTTTCACTGGTGGGGCTTGGCATTAAAAAGTTTGAAGTCCACTGATAAAGAGGAATGAGGCCAAGGGCAGAGTTCCTTGATAAAGTTATGGAACTCCAAGGTGACTTGCAGTATCCTTATCATTTATGGGAAAGGGGTACTTTCTCCCATGTAATTCATGGTCACACCATCACCTTTTCTACAAACCACTTAAAACGTTGGTGCCTGGGGAGCATGGCCAACAAAGATGACCGGATGGCAGCACTAACAGCGAGCTCCAGCCCGGCCACAGAAATCCTGCCGCCTTAGAGATCCCGGAATACCCCAGGGTATGACCGTGTGACAAGCTGTATTTGGGGGCATTGAGATTACGCCCCCCCAGGCTGTACCTGGGACTCTCTGACCCCAGCTGTAGGAGAGGCCTACTTGACAGAGAGAGCCTTCCCGGGGCCTAGAATACAGCCGTGACTCGGAGGTGGACCTGAGGAGCTGCCTCAGAGGACAAGCTGAAATGTAGGGAGTGGCGCAGGGGACGGGGAACGGAACTCCCTCTTCCCCTTGCGAGATGCTGGCCTGTGGACTGCATCCGTGTGCTGGAGCGAGCCCTCACAAACCTCCACGTGGGGCAGCCAACACCCTGCGAGTAGCGTGCTGGCACTGAGATCATTCTGGTAACCCCCCTCTCCGCGCTGGGAGAGGCGGGGGTAGGTGTGGCTGGACCTGGGGCACAGGAGCATTGTGGCAGTGATGAGCAGTGTGGGAGGGCTCCCTCCTTAGCACAACGACCTGCAACTGACAGCCCGCACACCACAGTTGAGGCAGGCAGCAGAGCCGTGGGGGATTATTCAGTGCCTGGAGGTGGAGGGCATCCCCTGGGGGTCTAGGGGTGTGTAATAATGTACAAGACTGGGAAGCTTACGTGCTGTTTGTGACCTGGGGCTTTTGAAGCGTGCACCAGTGGTCAGGTCTTGCGGTTGTCTTCTGTACTGTGAACCTGGCCAAGCCCCCTCTCCAATCAACAGCATGTTTAGGCTGCATTGGGGCCTTGGGCAGCATGGCTGGGTCACATTGCCTGAAAGGCCTACCTCCTGTCACAGAGGGAGACGGCGGAGAGGAGCTGCAGGTTCCTGCGCCCAGTAGAATGAGACAGGGCGAACTTTGTCAACAGAGGGCCCACCAACAACATCCCTTGAGAAGCAGATGAGGCACTAGTCCCACCCTCCCCTCCCCCTCCTCCTTCCTATGCTGGAGTCCTGTGGATTCGAGCTGGGGAGATTAGACAGTGTAAGAAGCACCTGCGGACTGTGCAGCACTGAAGATCGCTGATTAAGTCAGAGACAGAAACCAAGCTGGCAGATCCCATCAGACACTAGATATGGTGAACAGCTGGACAAGGGACAGATTAATGGCATATCTCCTGTCAGGAACCCCTATCTTCGCTCAAGCGAGAACGTCCAGGCCTTTGTAGACTAGCCTGTGTTGAAAAATCCTCTCTGCGTGCTGTGTTGCTTGAACTGCAGCATTCTGCCATTTTGAAGAATCATACGACCGCTCCCACTTCCTTAGTGGTGCGCGGTCTAGTTGCTCTTTTCCTGACTCAAAGTGTGTTGGCAATGTGCATGCGCGGCTAGCGCATGGTGCACTTCAACTGTAAAATCCACCTGACAGGAGCTTGCTGTGTGTTCTGCTGTTGAAACTTCATTTTACTTCAGAGAAAATTCTTGTATTATTCTGCGTTATTCCTTTCCTGAGGGAAGTAAGCTTGTAAAGCACTTGTGTTTTGTGTTCGGGGACAAGTGTAACTAAATGCAATCTTTTTCCTCAGCGTATGGTATACTGGAATCCATGGTGAAGTATTTTGGCTTTCCCGAACTTCGAGGATAGAGGAACCCAGCATTCTTGGAGCCTCTTCAGTCAAGGGAAGAGCTTTGAATCAGCAAGTAAGCTTGTCCATTTATTTTCAAATTGTTGGCTCACTGTGACCCAGAGACCTAGGAGTTCACGAGGAATATTCAAGCTTGCACTGACCCAGAGGTGTCTGGAGCCCACGTGTGATGCTGAGAAACTACAGTAAATTCTTGTTGGCAGGAGATCAAGAGATTGTACAGAGACGGACAACAGATTCATATTCCCAGAAAAAATCGAACTGTCCATACAAGCCAATCCAAAAGAACTTTCCGTAGACTTTTGTGATAATTAACAAAAGACTGGCTACTAAAAGACAGTAATTTCAATTTCAGAAGAGCTATTTCAGGTGCAGTCATTCTCATTCATTCAGCTATCTGAATTATTGCGCCAACAGTTCTTCCAGTGAATTAGATTTTACTTAACTCTGAAATAGACAATAACAGTTTGGAGAGTAGCTAACTTTGACTTGAACACTGGTAAGACCCATTCCAGAGCGTGAGAGTAGTAGAGTGTAGAAGGCATTCTTAAGGCTTAGGGAGAATAATTCTTATGTTTTATCTTCCAGAGTTTCCAAAATAATTCCTGAAGTAGGAGCCAGTGTCAAGAGGTGTGTCTCTCTTGTTTTGTCTTCCACTTCCCCTTTCCCCCAAACTGAGTGCAGAGACAGTGAATTCTGGATAGTCTCTGACCTTGGTGGGTGGTAGCTGGGGTATGATCATCTGTTCCTGAGGGGGCTGCACTAGAGTGTATCCTTTTCTGACAGATTTAAGTGCCTTCCTCTTCATTGAGGTAACAGGCCCCCTCCTGGACAGTATGGCAGAAGGATTGGATTTAAAACCCCTAACAAATGTCCTAAATAGCATGCAAGAGCAATTAAATAATACTTTAGAAGAAAATAAGGCATTGAGGGAGGAGGTTAGGAGATCTAGCCAAGAGTCCATTCAAACTCAACAGAGACTTGATGATTTGGTAGCCGCGGGGTCAGTCTTTAAAGGGGTTTCATCTCCCACTTTCCACCTCTCCCTTTCTTGTAGTGTAGTTCCTATTTTCCCTATAGGCCCTGCGCATTGGAATAACATAAACAGCAGTGTAGACATAGAAGTGCGGTCTTCCAGGTCTCTACTGACTATGTTAGACTTAATTGGGTTTGTACCAACTAGCTCAGAGTTCACTGGAAACTTTCTTGACTGAATAGGAAGTGATCAGCTTCCCTGGCTCAGACAAGAAGGGATTCAGTTTTCCAACAACCGCATAATCATGACAACTTCGCTCCTTAGAATAAGAGTCAATCTCTAGAGTCGTGTGAAACAATAGACAGCTATTTCACTCAGTCAGTTGTGCAAGAATTACTTTCACCAGGATGCAGAGAATAGAGAGACGGGCGTTTTCAATAAAAGGTATCATTTATTGAACAGTCTTTCTTCTCATGCAAGAGAAATGAATTGCCACAATTGCAAGACTTGTTATTATAAAAGGTGTGTACAGTAAAAGGAGTATTGCGAAATAATACTCTAAAAGCATTGATATGGTTTCTTAGCCATAAGATAGTTAAAATGAATAAAATATATACATTCATATATACATTTGGCTAACGTCCTCAACTGGCGCTTCTAACTACGCCTACCCCGGTGTACCTGACCTAAGCCTAATACTTGGGAGGGAGTAAGTAAGTAGCAGTTTGAGTTAAGTTGATTTTGCCAAGGGTTTGCTTCAAGAATTCTCTCTAAGGGTTTAGTCAACACCGTACCTCTGGAATAGAATGTTGGAGGTCTGGTATCTCCCCTCAGGACTCGATATTCCAGTTACCCGCAAGGGTAGGCTGGAAACGCCGTAGCTGGATTTTCTCGGCAGGAGAAAAGACAGCGTCTTTCTCAGCGCGTCAAGGAGGAGGAGGGGCAGCGTCCGTGGGCTTCTCGCATCTGCTGGGCTCTGCAAGGGACAGCTGTTCTGCTCCTGTATTCACCACCACCATCGCATTTGCTTAAGGCAACGTTGGTATTATTTATACCTGGAAGGTGCCTTGTTTGACGTACGTTTTTGGACATAAGACGTCAATAAAGATGTCACTAAGAACTGGTCATTCTTACAGTGCTCATTAGAGTTCTATTACTAATAAAAACAAAGCAAGCGGGGCTTTCCCAGGTCACTGGGAGTTTTATCTGTTGAAAGAACTCGGTGTGTAATCTAGGAATCTAAGATAGTGGCTTCTGCTGTGTCATGTACTTTAATGAACTGCAGAGACGAGTTTCTGAAATATGGCTCTGATCGTTTATGCCATTATAGGGATATGAATTGATCATAGCCGTATAGGGGCATAAGGTCACAATATTGATCTGGGTCCTAGATAAAACACACAACACCCACTCCACGAATTTATGTCCATCAAATTACTAAAAACTAAAGCAATAAGATGCGTGTGTAATACTTCCCACCCCAAAATACAAATTGCATTTGAAATGGCGTATTTAAAATACATGAAAATATAGGTACTGTACGTTTTTAAGCATAGGAATCATTCAAAAATGATTGCATATGTAATCAGTTGAACGATTTTGCGAAAAAAAGATTTACACATGAAATGTCTCTGAATACAGAAAAGAAGGGCGAGACTATTTCATCACATATAAATACAATTGATGTAAAATGTGCTAGAGGCCGAGGTAAAGGTTTCTTGTCTCTAGATCTACTAAAAATAGAAGTTCTGTTCTTTATGAATAGTTTTTTTTTATTTTTTTAAACCTTTATTTTTTTTTTTTTTTTTTTTTTATTAACATTGTGCAGCACATAGTCATGACAGTAACAGCAGCAATTATCCTGTACAGTATCGATCGTGGTACAGTCAGCGGACAACCATCATCTATAACGGGCAAGGTACAATATGGATGAATTCCAGCAATGTCCCGGAGTCAGAAGCCACTGTGCCTGCATCCCTCCCCCCGCCATCTCAGCTGTGCAATTTAGCAATGGGGGGGACCCCCCCCACCCTCGTAGTCAGGCATCCCCTCCACAAGGAAAACCAGGAGTTCGTAGTGTCATCGGTCCGAAGTCTCCCTGTCGTCGCCCAGTGAGACAACCCCGGCGCCCAGTGTATCAATATGTTATGAGTGTGCCCAGTGGATAGGGAGCCGCTGCGCGCCCCAGGGAGCCAACCATGGGAGGAATATATGAGGTGGAGCTCTGCTGGTCAAGGGCCATTCTATCGGGCGGTATGCATTGCGGTGAGTGCAGTGTAATGTGCATTTTCACGCTCATGGGCCAGGCATCGGCTCGTCCTCACCAGAGGAGTCGCTGCCGGCAGCCAGGGACAGCCAGTAAGCCTGCAAGGGGGACCAAAAGTCCCTGGGTCTACAGCGGGCAGGCATCAGGTCCGCATAAACGCCATGTTGGTCCTGGCAGTACTTGAGGTCCTCCAGCCACTCCTTAAACTTGGGTGCCCTCCCTCTCCCCCATCTGCATGCAATCCTCCGTTTAGCTAAAAGGAGCGCGAGATCGACAAACTTGCGATCCGATGTGGGAATGTTTTTGGTATAACCCAGCAGCATCACCACCGGCTCCAGGTCAATAGGGCCGTCGATCATCACCTGCAAGGCAGCATGAACCTGCTCCCAGTATTCCCGAATTGCTCCACATTCCCAGGCCAGATGGAGGAAACCTGCGCCCTCTGCACGGCACCGCGCACATCTGTCGTCATCCGACAGTTGGAATCGCAGTTTCCGAACTGGGGTATAGTAATACCGTTGTAGAAATTTATAGTGGATAATTTTCAGTCTACAACTAGAGGAGACTCTTGCGGTAACCGAGCAGCAGTATCTCCACTGTTCATCAGTGAGAGCAGCGGGTAGGTCAGCGTCCCAGGCAGTACGTGCCTTGGACGGAACAGGGGGCCGTTGTTCTCGAATGGCCGAATATAGCTTCGACACCAAATGTCTGCCGTCCGAGACAAGCATGATGTGCAGCGGCAGGACCGTACCCGGTTCCCCCGGGTAGCCAGGAATTATCTCCTTCATACCCTGACGGAGCCTGATGTAATAAAAGACCTCCATCGGCGTCGGGGGAGTAGCACCAAAGAGCTGCTCCTTAGTGCGGAACTGCTTCTCATGAAATAAGTCCCCCCAGGTATGAAGTTGGATGCGGTTGCACATGGAATGAAATCCATTTTCCGTCAGGAGCGATAACTTCGGATGATACGAAAGGGGCAGCGCCGGTGAGTAGAGCATGGGGGCTTCCAGTAATCTAGTCACCCTCCGCCAAGCGTCCATGGTACAAGTTACAGTAGTGGCAGGCGTCTCAACATCCCCGATCTGGCCCAGCAGCATGCCCTTAAGCGGCAGCGGGTGAACTATCCAGTCCTCAGCCGCCACCTGAGGCATAAAGGGGGTGGGGTTGATCCAATAATAAGCATGTTGTGCCTGCGCGCTGAGGTAATACACCTCCAAGTCAGGCACGTCGAATCCACCCCTGTCATACGGTTGTGTCAATACTTTCCAGCTGAGGCGCGGTTGTTTCCCGCCCCAAAACAGGCGAAGCAGTTCGGACCGAAGTCTTTTGAAGAAGTAGGCTCCCGGGTAATAGGGTATATTTTGAAAGAGGTATAGGAAGCGTGGGAGGATGACCATTTTTATCAGGGATGCCCTTCCCGCCATCGACAGTGGGAGGGCCAGCCAGCGAGTCACATTATCGGCTAATTTGGAGATGGCCACCCCGTAGTTCAGTCGGACCGTGTCCTCCTTAGCGAGTGACACAACAATTCCCAGGTACTTCAAATCCGTACTACACCACTCCAGCGGGTAATCAAGCGGGAAAGGGGCCACCGAGGGCGTGAGGGGGAAGAACTGCGACTTCTTCCAGTTGATGTGTACGCCGGAGATTCCACCAAATAACACGAATTCTCTCAATAGGGGGTTGAGGTGTACTTGCGGGCGCCGCACATATAGGGTAACGTCATCCGCATAGAGGGATATGCCTATCTGTCTCTGGTTGCAATTAAAGGCGCTGTCCTTATGCAACTGCCGGATCCTGCAAGCCAGGGGTTCGATAGCCAGGGCAAAAAGCAGGGGCGACAATGGACAACCCTGCCGAGTCCCTCTCGTGATCGGCATCTGCGACGACAGCACTCCGTTGACGATGACCCTAGCAACTGGAGAGGTGTAAAGCAATGTCACCCAGGCAATGAAGATCCGGGGGAAGCCCATCCTGCCTAAAATGGCCAGGAGATAGCCCCACTCCACCGAATCGAACGCCTTGGTGGCGTCCAGAAATACAGCAGCGACCGGCAGGTCCGGCGAGATTGTAGGTATGAGGGAGAACAGGGTGCGGAGGTTATGGGACGTAGCCCTGCCTGGGACAAATCCAGCCTGATCCGGCAGCACCAGGGTAGTCATAAGTAGGGATAACCTAGTCGCGAGTACCTTCGCTAGAATCTTTGCGTCGCAATTTAGCAGCGATAAGGGCCTATAGGCATCGGTATCCTTCGGGTCTTTCCCCGGCTTAAGCAGTGAAGTGATTGCCACCTCCCTCATAGAGCCCGGTAGTATCCCCTCCTCCAGCGACTCCTCATACACCTCCTTCAGCACTGGTGCCATTATGTCCATGTAGCATTTATAAAATTCGGCCGGTAGGCCGTCCAGTCCCGCGGCTTTTCCGTTACTGAGTGACATGATCGCATCTCGGATTTCCTCAATCTTGAAAGGGCACCCCAAGAAAGCCCTATCACTATCACTCAGCCAACACAGTGCAATGTCGTCGAGGAACCCACCGAGGTCAGCCTCTTCAGTCTGCTGCGTGGTATACAGCCGTTTATAATGCTGCAGAAAGGTGTCCTGTATCCCCCTAGTGTCCTGATGAGTTCTGCCTTCGCCATCAGTGATTTCCAGTATATGCGTGGCAAATCGCTGGTGCCTAGTGAGCGCTGCTAAAACTTTACCCGGCCTATCTCCTTCGCAATAGCGTTGAGCCGTCCAGTACTTACCACGGAATTTGGCTTCCCTGGCCGCCTCCTCCTCAAATTTGGATAACTTGGCTCTGAATGCTATCGCCAGTTCAGGGCAAGGGTTTCCAACCATCTCCGCCTCTAACGCTTTAAGTTCCGACTCAATACCCGTCAGCGTGCGCACTATTTCCCGTAACACGCCACAGCTTTTAGAGATTGTGACTCCGCGCACTGTGACCTTAAAAGCCTCCCAGATCGTCTCAACCTTAGCAACAGAACCCTTGTTCCTAGGGAAGAAGGCCTCGATTTCCTCACCAAGTTCTTGTTTGAATACCGGGTCAAGGAGGGCCGAGGGGAATAGCCGCCACGGAGGGCGTATTCTCGCATATCCAGGCAATTCCAGGACGGTCAGTACAGGGCAGTGATCCGAATATGTTCGGGGTAGGTGCCGCACCTTGGCGACGCCACCAGCAAGACCACGTGAGACGAAGCAGTAATCAATCCTGGCCCACGAGCGTGCATGTGTGGTGAAGTGGGTGCCCTCCCTAGCCCCCGGATGCAAGTGCCTCCAGCTGTCCAACAATCCCGCTTCCTCCAGTATGCCCCGTAACGCCTCCCTGGCTTTCGCATTGTACTGTCCGCTACCGTCTGACCTGTCCGCCCCCGGGTACAAGGAGAGATTAAAGTCCCCTCCCCAGACTACATGTGTGGCCTCAACCTCAAGTGCATGTCCCCATAGTGTCAAGAAGAACCCAGGCGTGTCAATGTTGGGTGCGTAACAGTTGATAAGCATAACAACATCAGTGCCCAGTCTCCCCCAGAGGATCACGTATCTCCCCTCACTATCCGTCCGAACACCCAGTTTGTGGAACGCTAGCCGTTTATTAATCAAAATGGCAGTACCCCTGGAATAGGTGGAATAGGAGGAGAACTCCCGCACGGTCGCCCATCTGTCTGCAAAGCGAGGGATGCAACGTGGATTAAGGTGAGTCTCCTGGAGTAGAGCTATTTGCACCTGGTGTTTATCTAAGTATCCCAACACATTCCTACATTTCCGCGGATTATTGAGGCCTCTGACATTCCAGGACACTATAGACACAGTATTCAACGTATGATCACCCGTGCTCATCATCACATCCCTGTACCCAATGAGTGCAAAGCGTCCCAGCACCCTGTGGTGCCACATCCTGTACCAAAAACCAACGCGCATAGCATCGTCGAGTGTCCCGATCGGTCATACTGCCACAACCCGCACGTCCAGACCCAGCACACATGCCATGACTACCATCCGCACAGTCATTCATTCTCCCAACAAGCCCCCCCCCAACAAGTAAACAGTCCTCCTCACTCCGTTCACAGTAACAGAAACCCCACTCCCCGAGCCCTCCCCCAACCCACTGAAGCAACCCAAACTTGCCAGTATTACAATTCCTCCCCCCCTCCCAAACCCCGTATGCAATAACCATAGTAAAACCATGTGGGGAATCCCCTCCTGGGGGCATCAGAGGTACACGTCTACTCACCCCAACACTCCCCTCCCCTCCCGCATATGCCATATGGGGAAGACAGAGAAGAAGGGGTGGTGCCTGGCCTAAAGTAGTCCTGCAGATGTAAGCCTCAGCGAAAAGCCATCAGTGCCGGACCCACAGCCCTCCAAGTGTAGAAAACAACAATAACTTTAGTGACCCCGTACCATTCCCAGCTGCCACCCGCCCAGTCACCTGCTTTATTATCAGTGCGTGCGTCCCAGGCGCTATTCAATCTAAGGATCAGTGCGCTCCAGCTGGGCCAGTAGTCCGCTGGGGGTCCATGGCACAGTGAGGTAGGTGCCCAAATCAAATGATGAAGGAGCATGCCGCCTCGGAGCAGCCAGGGCGGGGACACCGATGTCACCGCCAGCAGCCCCCAGCCGCTGTTCCAGCAGAGCGACAGGGTGCGAGTGGCAGTAACTTCACGATGGCGCCGTTAGGGGTCATTCATCCTGTTCAGCAGGATTCCCTCCCGCTTCATCCTCACCCTCGTTACGCCTGTCTCTCCTTTCAGTGCGAAGCCGTTTGACATAATCCTCAGCGTGCTGTGGGTTCGTAAAGAAGTGCTGTTTGCCCTGATGGGTCACCCGGAGCCGGGCCGGGTACAGAAGGGCGTAGTCGATCTGCATATCCCTCAATTTCTTTTTCACATCCAGGAACTTTTTCCTCTGGTCCTGCACCATGGGCGTGAAGTCCGGGTAGAGTGAAAACTGTACACCATCACAGGATAAATTCCGATGCGTGCGGGCAGCTCGGAGGGCAACGTCCCTGTCGCGGTAGTTGAGTAACCGGGCGATGATAGGCCTAGGTTGTGCTCCTGGCTTGTGGACCGGGTCCAGAGAGCGGTGCGCTCTCTCAACTATGAATTGACTCGAGAAGGCCTCCTTGCCTACAGCCGTTTGCAGTATGCGTTCAACATAGTCCTCCATGCGTCCAGTGTTGGTGGACTCCGGCACCCCCGTGACGCGGATGTTATTGCGTCTACTTCTCGCCTCCAATTCCTCATTCTTCGCCGCTATCACTCTGAGGATATTGTCCATGCGGGTAAGGCGTGTGTCGTGCGTCGCGGCAGTGTCTTCGGCCGTGGAAATGCGTCGCTCCGCCTCAGATAGCCGCTCCTCATGCAACTCCACTTTTTGTACCACGCCGTCCATCCTGGAAGAAAGCCGATCAACCTTGTCCACAACTGTTGCGAAGCCCTGACGCATCTCCTCGATGATCAGGCGCAGTTCAGGTGTTATGACCGCAGGAGGGGGCTCGGTGCTTGGCTGCCCCGTGGAGCTCCCGGCGCCCGTCGCGCCACGTGTTGGTTTCTTCGAAGCTGCAGGTTCGAAGGACAGTTTGGGCTGCTTGGCATCGTTCTTGCCCATGGTGCCCAAGCTGTCGGCACCCAGTGGTTGGAAAGAGTGGTCGGCCCAAATATAGCGCCCCAGAGGCAACCGTGGCAGTGTCTTGTCAATGGAGTGAGCAGGGGGGCCGGCTCGATGATCAACCCCTCCGTAGTCCGTACCCAAGGGCCGGGGTCAGGCAAGCAAGCCCGCGTTGATAGCAGATCTCCGGGGTATGGTCAAGGAGGCCCCGGCAGCAGGAGCACCCGGGCGGCAAATGGGCGCAAGGGGGGGAGGGGTGGGTTAATACTCCCCGGTAGGATCCGCAATGCAGACACCTCAACGGCCTCCAGTGCTCATCCGACAGTCCCCAAGCCGACACGCCCGGGTGCAGCAGAGGTCCGCATGGGCCACGGGTCTTCAGCGGGAAGGTGCGCTGTGAGGCAGGGCAGCGAGAGCAAGGTCCAGGCGGCGGGCGCCGATTGCAGCCCGCTGCTCCAGCGAAGCACAGATGCGGCTCCCAGCGTCTCCTCACCCCGCAGCGGAGCCAGATTGGTGTGACTCACCTCCGCTTATGTCCGGTGAGCCCTCGGTGGTCCGCACACCCGGTGGGCTGTTCTCCGCGCTCTCGAGGCCTGGACGCCTCATGGACGGCCGCGGCCTCGCGTAGGCCGGCGTCCAGTCCGCTGCAGCAGCTCTCCGCCCCGGTGCCCTCCGGGGATATTTCACGGCGTCGTATCTCAGGCGCCAGACCTCAGATCCGCTCCAGAGTTGGACGGGCTTGGCAGCATAGGTGGGTCAAACTCCGGCGTGATTCTTAGGCGTCGATCTGCAGATTAAACGGAGAAACGAAGGATTATTCTGGCCAGGCAGCCAGAGCCTCACAGAAGTGCGGCCATTAGGTCGTGCGCCCTCTAGCGCCCCCTCTGTTCTTTATGAATAGTTCTACTTTAAGCAAAAGTATTTGTGCCAGGAAAAAGGTCAATATTTTGAAAAATGTTCAATTACAAAAAAAACATTTTCATGGTGAACGGGGGAATAGAGTTCCAACGCTTTTCAGTAGTTTTTGTTGATCAAAACTGAAGGCCGAATTCAGAGTTCATGGGAACGCTGTGCGCCGGAATGCTTTCCAAAAATCATTGTTTCTGTTCAGGGGAGAACATCATATCAGACAAGCTCTCAAAGAATAGGTCTACATATTCAGGTGACAGCTCGACCAAGTTCGATAATGCTGTAACTTGGCAGGTGTGAGAATGATTGCTATCATCGATGTCTGGATCAGCAATGCTCACAGAAGGCCGACCCTGGGTGATGTTGCTTTTATGTACCTAGTGGACCGAGCCTGGTAATATGATCATTGTGTTTTAGGGCGCCTTTAAACCAGAGCAGATGCTCTTGGTATTTTAATGGAATTTCAATCTCCTCGAAAGGAGCGTACTCATCCGGTGGATCCTCTATTTTGTAATAGTGGAACTCGTGTGTTGCAGCGTTTGCCGCTGGAAATTTTATCCAAGTATAGAATACCTCTGTCTGCCCATATTCGTGTGCCTCTATCACGAAGACGACTGTGCCACCTTGTGTGGTCAGTCAGTTTTCCATAAGTTTTAACGTTATAGTTTTTCTTATGTTGACCGGAATGATAATCGCACCCAGTTCATTAATTCCTGTTTCATTGGGACCTTGCTGAGTCGCATTTACTGCGGCTTCAGTAGTTCCGTTGTTTTCTTCTGACATTGTATAAATGAAAGTTTTTTGCAGAGCAGGTCTCCAAGGAGACAAAGATTAGGTGCACAATATTTTGGAACACTGTATCCTTCAACGTTGAATAAACCAGAGCTTTACATAGGAATCTCTTCCTACTAAGTTCGGGCGGATTTTAACCTTTCACCCACTCCAGACGTCTATTGGAGTATTTACGGGAGAAAGGGTCTGTGTGAAAAAGCACGACTGAGTTACTCTAACGTCTTGCGTTAGTTTTATCGCCTTACCAAACGTTGGGCGCCATGTAGTGTAGTTCCTATTTTCCCCATAGGCCCTGCGCATTGGAATAACATAAACAGCAGTGTAGACGTAGAAGTGCGGTCTTCCAGGTCTCTACTGACTATGTTAGACTTAATTGGGCTTGTACCAACTAGCTCAGAGGTCACTGGAAACTTTCTTGATTGAATAGGAAGTGATCAGCTTCCCTGGCTCAGACAAGAAGGGATTCAGTTTTCCAACAACCGCATAAACATGACAACTTTGCCCCTTATAATAAGAGTCAATCTCTATAGTCGTGTGAAACAATAGACAGCTATTTCACTCAGTCAGTTGTGCAAGAATTACTTTCACCAGGATGCAGAGAATAGAGAGACGGGCGTTTTCAATAAAAGGTATTATTTATTGAACAGTCTTTCTTCTCATGCAAGAGAAATGAATTGCCACAATTGCAAGACTTGTTATTATAAAAAGTGCGTACAGTAAAAGGAGTATTGCGAAATAATACTGTAAAAGCATTGATATGGTTTCTTACCCATAAGATAGTTAAAATGAATAAAATATATACATTCATATATACATTTGGCTAACGTCCTCAACTGGTGCTTCTAACTACGCCTACCCCGGTGTACCTGACCTAAGCCTAATACTTGGGAGGGAGTAAGTAAGTAGCAGTTTAAGTTAAGTTGATTTTGCCAAGGGTTTGCTTCAAGAATTCTCTTTAAGGGTTTAGTCAACACCGTACCTCTGGAATAGAATGTTGGAGGTCTGGTATCTCCCCTCAGGACTCGATATTCCAGTTACCCGCAAGGGTAGGCTGGAAACGCCGGAGCTGGATTTTCTCGGCAGGAGAAAAGACAGCGTCTTTCTCAGCGCGTCAAGGAGGAGGAGGGGCAGCGTCCGTGGGCTTCTCGCATCTGCTGGGCTCTGCAAGGGACAGCTGTTCTGCTCCTGTATTCACCAGCACCATCACATTTGCTTAAGGCAACGTTGGTATTATTTATACCTGGAAGGTGCCTTGTTTGACGTACGTTTTTGGACATAAAACGTCAATAAAGATGTCACTAAGAACTGGTCGTTCTTACAGTGCTCATTAGAGCTCTATTACTAATAAAAAACAAGGCAAGCGGGGCTTTCCCAGGTCACTGGGAGTTTTATCTGTGTAAAGAACTCGGTGTGTAATCTAGGAATCTAAGATAGTGGCTTCTGCTGTGTCATGTACTTTAATGAACTGCAGAGACGAGTTTCTGAAATATGGCTCTGATCGTTTGTGCCATTATAGGGATATGAATTGATTATAGCCGTATAGGGGCATAAGGTCACAATATTGATCTGGGTCCTGGATAAAACACACAACACCCACTCCACGAATTTATGTCCATCAAATTACTAAAAACTAAAGCAATAAGATGCATGTGTAATACTTCCCACCCCAAAATACAAATTGCATTTGAAATGGTGTATTTAAAATACATGAAAATATAGGTACTGTACGTTTTTAAGCATAGGAATCATGCAAAAATGATTGCATATGTAATCAGTTGAACGATTTTGCGAAAAAAAGATTTACACATGAAATGTCTCTGAATACAGAAAAGAAGGGCGAGACTATTTCATCACATATAAATACAATTGATGTAAAATGTGCTAGAGGCCGAGGTAAAGGTTTCTTGTCTCTAGATCTACTAAAAATAGAAGTTCTGTTCTTTATGAATAGTTCTACTTTAAGCAAAAGTATTTGTGCCAGGAAAAAGGTAAATATTTTGAAAAATGTTCAATTAAAAAAAAAAAACATTTTCATGGTGAACGGGGGAATAGAGTTCCAACGCTTTTCAGTAGTTTTTGTTGATCAAAACTGAAGGCCGAAATCAGAGTTCATGGGAACGCTGTGCGCCGGAATGCTTTCCAAAAATCATTGTTTCTGTTCAGGGGAGAACATCATATCAGACAAGCTCTCAAAGAATAGGTCTACATATTCAGGTGACAGCTCGACCAAGTTCGATAATGCTGTAACTTGGCAGGTGTGAGAATGATTGCTATCATTGATGTCTGGATCAGCAATGCTCACAGAAGGCCGACCCTGGGTGATGTTGCTTTTATGTACCTAGTGGACCGAGCCTGGTAATATGATCATTGTGTTTTAGGGCGCCTTTAAACCAGAGCAGATGCTCTTGGTATTTTAATGGAATTTCAATCTCCTCGAAAGGAGCGTACTCATCCGGTGGATCCTCTATTTTGTAATAGTGGAACTCGTGTGTTGCAGCGTTTGCCGCTGGAAATTTTATCCAAGAATAGAATACCTCTGCTGCCGATATTCGTGTGCCTCTATCACGAAGACGACTGTGCCACCTAGTGTGGTCAGTCCGTTTTCCATAAGTTTTAACGTTATAGTTTTTCTTATGTTGACCGGAATGATAATCGCACCTGGTTCATTAATTCCTGTTTCATTGGGACCTTGCTGAGTCGCATTTACTGCGGCTTCAGTGGTTCCGTTGTTTTCTTCTGACATTGTATAAATGAAAGTTTTTTGCAGAGCAGGTCTCCAAGGAGACAAAGATTAGGTGCACAATATTTTGGAACACTGTATCCTTCAACGTTGAATAAACCAGAGCTTTACATAGGAATCTCTTCCTACTAAGTTCGGGCGGATTTTAACCTTTCACCCACTCCAGACGTCTATTGGAGTATTTACGGGAGAAAGGGTCTGTGTGAAAAAGCACGACTGAGTTACTCTAACGTCTTGCGTTAGTTTTATCGCCTTACCAAACGTTGGGCGCCATGTAGTGTAGTTCCTATTTTCCCCATAGGCCCTGCACATTGGAATAACATAAACAGCAGTGTAGACGTAGAAGTGCGGTCTTCCAGGTCTCTACTGACTATGTTAGACTTAATTGGGCTTGTACCAACTAGCTCAGAGGTCACTGGAAACTTTCTTGATTGAATAGGAAGTGATCAGCTTCCCTGGCTCAGACAAGAAGGGATTCAGTTTTCCAACAACCGCATAAACATGACAACTTTGCTCCTTATAATAAGAGTCAATCTCTATAGTCGTGTGAAACAATAGACAGCTATTTCACTCAGTCATTTGTGCAAGAATTACTTTCACCAGGATGCAGAGAATAGAGAGACGGGCGTTTTCAATAAAAGGTATTATTTATTGAACAGTCTTTCTTCTCATGCAAGAGAAATGAATTGCCACAATTGCAAGACTTGTTATTATAAAAAGTGCGTACAGTAAAAGGAGTATTGCGAAATAATACTGTAAAAGCATTGATATGGTTTCTTACCCATAAGATAGTTAAAATGAATAAAATATATACATTCATATATACATTTGGCTAACGTCCTCAACTGGTGCTTCTAACTACGCCTACCCCGGTGTACCTGACCTAAGCCTAATACTTGGGAGGGAGTAAGTAAGTAGCAGTTTAAGTTAAGTTGATTTTGCCAAGGGTTTGCTTCAAGAATTCTCTTTAAGGGTTTAGTCAACACCGTACCTCTGGAATAGAATGTTGGAGGTCTGGTATCTCCCCTCAGGACTCGATATTCCAGTTACCCGCAAGGGTAGGCTGGAAACGCCGGAGCTGGATTTTCTCGGCAGGAGAAAAGACAGCGTCTTTCTCAGCGCGTCAAGGAGGAGGAGGGGCAGCGTCCGTGGGCTTCTCGCATCTGCTGGGCTCTGCAAGGGACAGCTGTTCTGCTCCTGTATTCACCAGCACCATCGCATTTGCTTAAGGCAACGTTGGTATTATTTATACCTGGAAGGTGCCTTGTTTGACGTAAGTTTTTGGACATAAGACGTCAATAAAGATGTCACTAAGAACTGGTCGTTCTTACAGTGCTCATTAGAGTTCTATTACTAATAAAAACAAAGCAAGAGGGCCTTTCCCAGGTCACTGGGAGTTTTATCTGTTGAAGGAACTCGGTGTGTAATCTAGGAATCTAAGATAGTGGCTTCTGCTGTGTCATGTACTTTAATGAACTGCAGAGACGAGTTTCTGAAATATGGCTCTGATCGTTTATGCCATTATAGGGATATGAATTGATTATAGCCGTATAGGGGCATAAGGTCACAATATTGATCTGGGTCCTAGATAAAACACACAACACCCACTCCACGAATTTATGTCCATCAAATTACTAAAAACTAAAGCAATAAGATGCGTGTGTAATACTTCCCACCCCAAAATACAAATCGCATTTGAAATGGCGTATTTAAAATACATGAAAATATAGGTACTGTACGTTTTTAAGCATAGGAATCATTCAAAAATGATTGCATATGTAATCAGTTGAACGATTTTGCGAAAAAAGATTTACACATGAAATGTCTCTGAATACAGAAAAGAAGGGCGAGACTATTTCATCACATATAAATACAATTGATGTAAAATGTGCTAGAGGCCGAGGTAAAGGTTTCTTGTCTCTAGATCTACTAAAAATAGAAGTTCTGTTCTTTATGAATAGTTCTACTTTAAGCAAAAGTATTTGTGCCAGGAAAAAGGTAAATATTTTGAAAAATGTTCAATTAAAAAAAAAAAACATTTTCATGGTGAACGGGGGAATAGAGTTCCAACGCTTTTCAGTAGTTTTTGTTAATCAAAACTGAAGGCCGAATTCAGAGTTCATGGGAACGCTGTGCGCCGGAATGCTTTCCAAAAATCATTGTTTCTGTTCCGGGGAGAACATCATATCAGACAAGCTCTCAAAGAATAGGTCTACATATTCAGGTGACAGTTCGACCAAGTTCGATAATGCTGTAACTTGGCAGGTCTGAGAATGATTGCTATCATCGATGTCTGGATCAGCAATGCTCACAGGCCGACCCTGGGTGATGTTGCTTTTATGTACCTAGTGGACCGAGCCTGGTAATATGATCATTGTGTTTTAGGGCCCCTTTAAACCAGAGCAGATGCTCTTGGTATTTTAATGGAATTTCAATCTCCTCGAAAGGAGCGTACTCATCCGGTAGATCCTCTATTTTGTAATAGTGGAACTCGTGTGTTGCAGCGTTTGCCGCTAGAAATTTTATCCAAGAATAGAATACCTCTGTCTGCCGATATTCGTGTGCCTCTATCACGAAGACGACTGTGCCACCTTGTGTGGTCAGTCAGTTTTCCATAAGTTTTAACGTTATAGTTTTTCTTATGTTGACCGGAATGATAATCGCACCCGGTTCATTAATTCCTGTTTCATCGGGACCTTGCTGAGTCGCATTTACTGCGGCTTCAGTGGTTCCGTTGTTTTCTTCTGACATTGTATAAATGAAAGTTTTTTGCAGCGCAGGTCTCCAAGGAGACAAAGATTAGGTGCACAATATTTTGGAACACTGTATCCTTCAACGTTGAATAAACCAGAGCTTTACATAGGAATCTCTTCCTACTAAGTTCGGGCGGATTTTAACCTTTCACCCACTCCAGACGTCTATTGGAGTATTTACGGGAGAAAGGGTCTGTGTGAAAAAGCACGACTGAGTTACTCTAACGTCTTGCATTAGTTTTATCGCCTTACCAAACGTTGAGCGCGATGTAGTGTAGTTCCTATTTTCCCTATAGGCCCTGCGCATTGGAATAACATAAACAGCAGTGTAGACGTAGAAGTGCGGTCTTCCAGGTCTCTACTGACTATGTTAGACTTAATTGGGCTTGTACCAACTAGCTCAGAGGTCACTGGAAACTTTCTTGATTGAATAGGAAGTGATCAGCTTCCCTGGCTCAGACAAGAAGGGATTCAGTTTTCCAACAACCGCATAAACATGACAACTTTGCTCCTTATAATAAGAGTCAATCTCTATAGTCGTGTGAAACAATAGACAGCTATTTCACTCAGTCAGTTGTGCAAGAATTACTTTCACCAGGATGCAGAGAATAGAGAGACGGGCGTTTTCAATAAAAGGTATTATTTATTGAACAGTCTTTCTTCTCATGCAAGAGAAATGAATTGCCACAATTGCAAGACTTGTTATTATAAAAAGTGCGTACAGTAAAAGGAGTATTGCGAAATAATACTGTAAAAGCATTGATATGGTTTCTTACCCATAAGAAAGTTAAAATGAATAAAATATATACATTCATATATACATTTGGCTAACGTCCTCAACTGGTGCTTCTAACTACGCCTACCCCGGTGTACCTGACCTAAGCCTAATACTTGGGAGGGAGTAAGTAAGTAGCAGTTTAAGTTAAGTTGATTTTGCCAAGGGTTTGCTTCAAGAATTCTCTTTAAGGGTTTAGTCAACACCGTACCTCTAGAATAGAATGTTGGAGGTCTGGTATCTCCCCTCAGGACTCGATATTCCAGTTACCCGCAAGGGTAGGCTGGAAACGCCGGAGCTGGATTTTCTCGGCAGGAGAAAAGACAGCGTCTTTCTCAGCGCGTCAAGGAGGAGGAGGGGCAGCGTCCGTGGGCTTCTCGCATCTGCTGGGCTCTGCAAGGGACAGCTGTTCTGCTCCTGTATTCACCAGCACCATCGCATTTGCTTAAGGCAACGTTGGTATTATTTATACCTGGAAGGTGCCTTGTTTGACTTACGTTTTTGGACATAAGACGTCAATAAAGATGACACTAAGAACTGGTCGTTCTTACAGTGCTCATTAGAGTTCTATTACTAATAAAAACAAAGCAAGCGGGGCTTTCTCAGGTTGCTGGGAGTTTTATCTGTTGAAAGAACTCGGTGTGTAATCTAGGAATCTAAGATAGTGGCTTCTGCTGTGTCATGTACTTTAATGAACTGCAGAGACGAGTTTCTGAAATATGGCTCTGATCGTTTATGCCATTATATGGATATGAATTGATTATAGCCGTATAGGGGCATAAGGTCACAATATTGATCTGGGTCCTAGATAAAACACACAACACCCACTCCAAGAATTTATGTCCATCAAATTACTAAAAACTAAAGCAATAAGATGCGTGTGTAATACTTCCCACCCCAAAATACAAATTGCATTTGAAATGGCGTATTTAAAATACATGAAAATATAGGTACTGTACGTTTTTAAGCATAGGAATCATTCAAAAATTATTGCATATGTAATCAGTTGAACGATTTTGCGAAAAAAAGATTTACACATGAAATGTCTCTTAATACAGAAAAGAAGGGCGAGACTATTTCATCACATATAAATACAATTGATGTAAAATGTGCTAGAGGCCGAGGTAAAGGTTTCTTGTCTCTAGATCTACTAAAAATAGAAGTTCTGTTCTTTATGAATAGTTCTACTTTAATCAAAAGTATCTGTGCCAGGAAAAAGGTAAATATTTTGAAAAATGTTCAATTCAAAAAACAAAAAATTTCATGGTGAAGGGGGGAATAGAGTTCCAACGCTTTTCAGTTGTATTTGTTGATCAAAAATGAAGGCCGAATTCAGAGTTCATGGGAACGCTGTGCGCCGGAATGCTTTCCAAAAATCATTGTCTTTGTTCAGGGGAGAACATCATATCAGACAAGCTCTCAAAGAATAGGTCTACATATTCAGGTGACAGTTCGACCAAGTTCGATAATGCTGTAACTTGGCAGGTGTGAGAATGATTGCTATCATCGATGTCTGGATCAGCAATGCTCACAGAAGGCCGACCCTGGGTGATGTTGCTTTTATGTACCTAGTGGACCGAGCCTGGTAATATGATCATTATGTTTTAGGGCCCCTTTAAACCAGAGCAGATGCTCTTGGTATTTCAATGGAATTTCAATCTCCTCGAAAGGAGCGTACTCATCCGGTGGATCCTCTATTTTGTAATAGTGGAACTCGTGTGTTGCAGCGTTTGCCGCTGGAAATTTTATCCAAGAATAGAATACCTCTGTCTGCCGATATTCGTGTGCCTCTATCACGAAGACGACTGTGCCACCTTGTGGGGTCAGTCCGTTTTCCATAAGTTTTAACGTTATAGTTTTTCTTATGTTGACCGGAATGATAATCGCACCCGGTTCATTAATTCCTGTTTCATTGGGACCTTGCTGAGTCGCATTTACTGCGGCTTCAGTGGTTCCGTTGTTTTCTTCTGACATTGTATAAATGAACGTTTTTTGCAGAGCAGGTCTCCAAGGAGACAAAGATTAGGTGCACAATATTTTGGAACACTGTATCCTTCAACGTTGAATAAACCAGAGCTTTACATAGGAATCTCTTCCTACTAAGTTCGGGCAGATTTTAACCTTTCACCCACTCCAGACGTCTATTGGAGTATTTACAGGAGAAAGGGTCTGTGTGAAAAAGCACGACTGAGTTACTCTAACGTCTTGCGTTAGTTTTATCGCCTTACCAAACGTTGGGCGCCATGTAGTGTAGTTCCTATTTTCCCTATAGGCCCTGCGCATTGGAATAACATAAACAGCAGTGTAGACGTAGAAGTGCGGTCTTCCAGGTCTCTACTGACTATGTTAGACTTAATTGGGTTTGTACCTACTAGCTCAGAGATCGCTGGAAACTTTCTTGACTGAATAGGAAGTGATCAGCTTCTCTGGCTCAGACAAGAAGGGATTCAGTTTTCCAACAACCGCATAAACATGACAACTTTGCTCCTTAGAATAAGAGTCAATCTCTAGAGTCGTGTGAAACAATAGACAGCTATTTCACTCAGTCAGTTGTGCAAGAATTACTTTCACCAGGATGCAGAGAATAGAGAGACGGGCGTTTTCAATAAAAGGTATTATTTATTGAACAGTCTTTCTTCTCATGCAAGAGAAATGAATTGCCACAATTGCAAGACTTGTTATTATAAAAAGTGCGTACAGTAAAAGGAGTATTGCGAAATAATACTGTAAAAGCATTGATATGGTTTCTTACCCATAAGATAGTTAAAATGAATAAAATATATACATTCATATATACATTTGGCTAACGTCCTCAACTGGTGCTTCTAACTACGCCTACCCCGGTGTACCTGACCTAAGCCTAATACTTGGGAGGGAGTAAGTAAGTAGCAGTTTAAGTTAAGTTGATTTTGCCAAGGGTTTGCTTCAAGAATTCTCTTTAAGGGTTTAGTCAACACCGTACCTCTGGAATAGAATGTTGGAGGTCTGGTATCTCCCCTCAGGACTCGATATTCCAGTTACCCGCAAGGGTAGGCTGGAAACGCCGGAGCTGGATTTTCTCGGCAGGAGAAAAGACAGCGTCTTTCTCAGCGCGTCAAGGAGGAGGAGGGGCAGCGTCCGTGGGCTTCTCGCATCTGCTGGGCTCTGCAAGGGACAGCTGTTCTGCTCCTGTATTCACCAGCACCATCGCATTTCCTTAAGGCAACGTTGGTATTATTTATACCTGGAAGGTGCCTTATTTGACGTAAGTTTTTGGACATAAGACGTCAATAAAGATGACACTAAGAACTGGTCGTTCTTACAGTGCTCATTAGAGTTCTATTACTAATAAAAACAAAGCAAGCGGGGCTTTCTCAGGTTGCTGGGAGTTTTATCTGTTGAAAGAACTCGGTGTGTAATCTAGGAATCTAAGATAGTGGCTTCTGCTGTGTCATGTACTTTAATGAACTGCAGAGACGAGTTTCTGAAATATGGCTCTGATCGTTTATGCCATTATAGGGATATGAATTGATTATAGCCGTATACGGGCATAAGGTCACAATATTGATCTGGGTCCTAGATAAAACACACAACACCCACTCCACGAATTTATGTCCATCAAATTACTAAAAACTAAAGCAATAAGATGGGTGTGTAATACTTCCCACCCCAAAATACAAATTGCATTTGAAATGGCGTATTTAAAATAAATGAAAATATAGGTACTGTACGTTTTTAAGCATAGGAATCATTCAAAAATGATTGCATATGTAATCAGTTGAACGATTTTGCGAAAAAAAGATTTACACATGAAATGTCTCTTAATACAGAAAAGAAGGGCGAGACTATTTCATCACATATAAATACAATTGATGTAAAATGTGCTAGAGGCCGAGGTAAAGGTTTCTTGTCTCTAGATCTACTAAAAATAGAAGTTCTGTTCTTCATGAATAGTTCTACTTTAATCAAAAGTATTTGTGCCAGGAAAAAGGTAAATATTTTGAAAAATTTTCAATTCAAAAAACAAAAAATTTCATGGTGAACGGGGGAATAGAGTTCCAACGCTTTTCAGCAGTTTTTGTTGATCAAAACTGAAGGCCGAATTCAGAGTTCATGGGAACGCTGTGCGCCGGAATGCTTTCCAAAAATCATTGTTTTTGTTCACGGGAGAACATCATATCAGACAAGCTCTCAAAGAATAGGTCTACATATTCAGGTGACAGTTCGACCAAGTTCGATAATGCTGTAACTTGGCAGGTGTGAGAATGATTGCTATCATCGATGTCTGGATCAGCAATGCTCACAGAAGGCCGACCCTGGGTGATGTTGCTTTTATGTACCTAGTGGACCGAGCCTGGTAATATGATCATTGTGTTTTAGGGCCCCTTTAAACCAGTGCAGATGCTCTTGGTATTTTAATGGAATTTCAATCTCCTCGAAAGGAGCGTACTCATCCGGTGGATCCTCTATTTTGTAATAGTGGAACTCGTGTGTTGCAGCGTTTGCCGCTGGAAATTTTATCCAAGAATAGAATACCTCTGTCTGCCGATATTCGTGTGCCTCTATCACGAAGACGACTGTGCCACCTTGTGTGGTCAGTCCGTTTTCCATAAGTTTTAACGTTATAGTTTTTCTTATGTTGACCGGAAATATAATCGCACCCGGTTCATTAATTCCTGTTTCATTGGGACTTTGCTGAGTCGCATTTACTGCGGCTTCAGTGGTTCCGTTGTTTTCTTCTGACATTGTATAAATGAAAGTTTTTTGCAGAGCAGGTCTCCAAGGAGACAAAGATTAGGTGCACAATATTTTGGAACACTGTATCCTTCAACGTTGAATAAACCAGAGCTTTACATAGGAATCTCTTCCTACTAAGTTCGGGCGGATTTTAACCTTTCACCCACTCCAGGCGTCTATTGGAGTATTTACGGGAGAAAGGGTCTGTGTGAAAAAGCACGACTGAGTTACTCTAATGTCTTGCGTTAGTTTTATCGCCTTACCAAACGTTGGGCGCCATGTAGTGTAGTTCCTATTTTCCCTATAGGCCCTGCGCATTGGAATAACATAAACAGCAGTGTAGACGTAGAAGTGCGGTCTTCCAGGTCTCTACTGACTATGTTAGACTTAATTGGGCTTGTACCAACTAGCTCAGAGGTCACTGGAAACTTTCTTGATTGAATAGGAAGTGATCAGCTTCCCTGGCTCAGACAAGAAGGGATTCAGTTTTCCAACAACCGCATAAACATGACAACTTTGCTCCTTATAATAAGAGTCAATCTCTATAGTCGTGTGAAACAATAGACAGCTATTTCACTCAGTCAGTTGTGCAAGAATTACTTTCACCAGGATGCAGAGAATAGAGAGACGGGCGTTTTCAATAAAAGGTATTATTTATTGAACAGTCTTTCTTCTCATGCAAGAGAAATGAATTGCCACCATTGCAAGACTTGTTATTATAAAAAGTGCGTACAGTAAAAGGAGTATTGCGAAATAATACTGTAAAAGCATTCATATGGTTTCTTACCCATAAGATAGTTAAAATGAATAAAATATATACATTCATATATACATTTGGCTAACGTCCTCAACTGGTGCTTCTAACTACGCCTACCCCGGTGTACCTGACCTAAGCCTAATACTTGGGAGGGAGTAAGTAAGTAGCAGTTTAAGTTAAGTTGATTTTTCCAAGGGTTTGCTTCAAGAATTCTCTTTAAGGGTTTAGTCAACACCGTACCTGTGGAATAGAATGTTGGAGGTCTGGTATCTCCCCTCAGGACTCGATATTCCAGTTACCCGCAAGGGTAGGCTGGAAACGCCGGAGCTGGATTTTCTCGGCAGGAGAAAAGACAGCGTCTTTCTCAGCGCATCAAGGAGGAGGAGGGGCAGCGTCCGTGGGCTTCTCGCATCTGCTGGGCTCTGCAAGGGACAGCTGTTCTGCTCCTGTATTCACCAGCACCATCGCATTTGCTTAAGGCAACGTTGGTATTATTTATACCTGGAAGGTGCCTTGTTTGACGTAAGTTTTTGGACATAAGACGTCAATAAAGATGTCATTAAGAACTGGTCGTTCTTACAGTGCTCATTAGAGTTCTATTACTAATAAAAACAAAGCAAGCGGGGCTTTCCCAGGTCACTGGGAGTTTTATCTGTTGAAAGAACTCGGTGTGTAATCTAGGAATCTAAGATAGTGGCTTCTGCTGTGTCATGTACTTTAATGAACTGCAGAGACGAGTTTCTGAAACATGGCTCTGATCGTTTATGCCATTATAGGGATATGAATTGATTATAGCCGTATAGGGGCATAAGGTCACAATATTGATCTGGGTCCTAGATAAAACACACAACACCCACTCCACGAATTTATGTCCATCAAATTACTAAAAACTAAAGCAATAAGATGCGTGTGTAATACTTCCCACCCCAAAATACAAATTGCATTTGAAATGGCGTATTTAAAATACATGAAAATATAGGTACTGTACGTTTTTAAGCATAGGAATCATTCAAAAATGATTTGCATATGTAATCAGTTGAACGATTTTGCGAAAAAAAGATTTACACATGAAATGTCTCTGAATACAGAAAAGAAGGGCGAGACTATTTCATCACATATAAATACAATTGATGTAAAATGTGCTAGTGGCCGAGGTAAAGGTTTCTTGTCTCTAGATCTACTAAAAATAGAAGTTCTGTTCTTTATGAATAGTTCTACTTTAAGCAAAAGTATTTGTGCCAGGAAAAAGGTAAATATTTTGAAAAATATTCAATTAAAAAAAAAAAAACATTTTCATGGTGAACGGGGGAATAGAGTTCCAACGCTTTTCAGTAGTTTTTGTGATAAAAACTGAAGGCCGAATTCAGAGTTCATGGGAACGCTGTGCGTCGGAATGCTTTCCAAAAATCATTGTTTCTGTTCAGGGGAGAACATCATATCAGACAAGCTCTCAAAGAATAGGTCTACATATTCAGGGGACAGCTCGACCAAGTTCGATAATGCTGTAACTTGGCAGGTGTGAGAATGATTGCTATCATCGATGTCTGGATCAGCAATGCTCACAGAAGGCCGACCCTGGGTGATGTTGCTTTTATGTACCTAGTGGACCGAGCCTGGTAATATGATCATTGTGTTTTAGGGCGCCTTTAAACCAGAGCAGATGCTCTTGGTATTTTAATGGAATTTCAATCTCCTCGAAAGGAGCGTACTCATCCGGTGGATCCTCTATTTTGTAATAGTGGAACTCGTGTGTTGCAGCGTTTGCCGCTGGAAATTTTATCCAAGTATAGAATACCTCTGTCTGCCCATATTCGTGTGCCTCTATCACGAAGACGACTGTGCCACCTTGTGTGGTCAGTCAGTTTTCCATAAGTTTTAACGTTATAGTTTTTCTTATGTTGACCGGAATGATAATCGCACCCGGTTCATTAATTCCTGTTTCATTGGGACCTTGCTGAGTCGCATTTACTGCGGCTTCAGTGGTTCCGTTGTTTTCTTCTGACATTGTATAAATGAAAGTTTTTTGCAGAGCAGGTCTCCAAGGAGACAAAGATTAGGTGCACAATATTTTGGAACACTGTATCCTTCAACGTTGAATAAACCAGAGCTTTACATAGGAATCTCTTCCTACTAAGTTCGGGCGGATTTTAACCTTTCACCCACTCCAGACGTCTATTGGAGTATTTACGGGAGAAAGGGTCTGTGTGAAAAAGCACGACTGAGTTACTCTAACGTCTTGCGTTAGTTTTATCGCCTTACCAAACGTTGGGCGCCATGTAGTGTAGTTCCTATTTTCCCCATAGGCCCTGCACATTGGAATAACATAAACAGCAGTGTAGACGTAGAAGTGCGGTCTTCCAGGTCTCTACTGACTATGTAAGACTTAATTGGGCTTGTACCAACTAGCTCAGAGGTCACTGGAAACTTTCTTGATTGAATAGGAAGTGATCAGCTTCCCTGGCTCAGACAAGAAGGGATTCAGTTTTCCAACAACCGCATAAACATGACAACTTTGCTCCTTATAATAAGAGTCAATCTCTATAGTCGTGTGAAACAATAGACAGCTATTTCACTCAGTCAGTTGTGCAAGAATTACTTTCACCAGGATGCAGAGAATAGAGAGACGGGCGTTTTCAATAAAAGGTATTATTTATTGAACAGTCTTTCTTCTCATGCAAGAGAAATGAATTGCCACAATTGCAAGACTTGTTATTATAAAAAGTGCGTACAGTAAAAGGAGTATTGCGAAATAATACTGTAAAAGCATTGATATGGTTTCTTACCCATAAGATAGTTAAAATGAATAAAATATATACATTCATATATACATTTGGCTAACGTCCTCAACTGGTGCTTCTAACTACGCCTACCCCGGTGTACCTGACCTAAGCCTAATACTTGGGAGGGAGTAAGTAAGTAGCAGTTTAAGTTAAGTTGATTTTGCCAAGGGTTTGCTTCAAGAATTCTCTTTAAGGGTTTAGTCAACACCGTACCTCTGGAATAGAATGTTGGAGGTCTGGTATCTCCCCTCAGGACTCGATATTCCAGTTACCCGCAAGGGTAGGCTGGAAACGCCGGAGCTGGATTTTCTCGGCAGGAGAAAAGACAGCGTCTTTCTCAGCGCGTCAAGGAGGAGGAGTGGCAGCGTCCGTGGGCTTCTCGCATCTGCTGGGCTCTGCAAGGGACAGCTGTTCTGCTCCTGTATTCACCAGCACCATCGCATTTGCTTAAGGCAACGTTGGTATTATTTATACCTGGAAGGTGCCTTGTTTGACGTAAGTTTTTGGACATAAGACGTCAATAAAGGTGACACTAAGAACTGGTCGTTCTTACAGTGCTCATTAGAGTTCTATTACTAATAAAAACAAAGCAAGCGGGGCTTTCTCAGGTTGCTGGGAGTTTTATCTGTTGAAAGAACTCGGTGTGTAATCTAGGAATCTAAGATAGTGGCTTCTGCTGTGTCATGTACTTTAATGAACTGCAGAGACGAGTTTCTGAAATATGGCTCTGATCGTTTATGCCATTATAGGGATATGAATTTATTATAGCCGTATAGGGGCATAAGGTCACAATATTGATCTGGGTCCTAGATAAAACACACAACACCCACTCCACGAATTTATGTCCATCAAATTACTAAAAACTAAAGCAATAAGATGCGTGTGTAATACTTCCCACCCCAAAATACAAATTGCATTTGAAATGGCGTATTTAAAATACATGAAAATATAGGTACTGTACGTTTTTAAGCATAGGAATCATTCAAAAATGATTGCATATGTAATCAGTTGAACGATTTTGCGAAAAAAAGATTTACACATGAAATGTCTCTTAATACAGAAAAGAAGGGCGAGACTATTTCATCACATATAAATACAATTGATGTAAAATGTTCTAGAGGCAGAGGTAAAGGTTTCTTGTCTCTAGATCTACTAAAAATAGAAGTTCTGTTATTTATGAATAGTTCTACTTTAATCAAAAGTATTTGTGCCAGGAAAAAGGTAAATATTTTGAAAAATGTTCAATTCAAAAAACTAAAAATTTCATGGTGAACGGGGGAATAGAGTTCCAACGCTTTTCAGTAGTTTTTGTTGATCAAAACTGAAGGCCGAATTCAGAGTTCATGGGAACGCTGTGCGCCGGAATGCTTTCCAAAAATCATTGTTTTTGTTCAGGGGAGAACATCATATCAGACAAGGTCTCAAAGAATAGGTCTACATATTCAGGTGACAGTTCGACCAAGTTCGATAATGCTGTAACTTGGCAGGTGTGAGAATGATTGCTATCATCGATGTCTGGATCAGCAATGCTCACAGAAGGCCGACCCTGGGTGATGTTGCTTTTATGTACCTAGTGGACCGAGCCTGGTAATATGATCACTGTGTTTTAGGGCCCCTTTAAACCAGTGCAGATGCTCTTGGTATTTTAATGGAATTTCAATCTCCTCGAAAGGAGCGTACTCATCCGGTGGATCCTCTATTTTGTAATAGTGGAACTCGTGTGTTGCAGCGTTTGCCGCTGGAAATTTTATCCAAGAATAGAATACCTCTGTCTGCCGATATTCGTGTGCCTCTATCACGAAGACGACTGTGCCACCTTGTGTGGTCAGTCCGTTTTCCATAAGTTTTAACGTTATAGTTTTTCTTATGTTGACCGGAAATATAATCGCACCCGGTTCATTAATTCCTGTTTCATTGGGACCTTGCTGAGTCGCATTTACTGCGGCTTCAGTGGTTCCGTTGTTTTCTTCTGACATTGTATAAATGAAAGTTTTTTGCAGAGCAGGTCTCCAAGGAGACAAAGATTAGGTGCACAATATTTTGGAACACTGTATCCTTCAACGTTGAATAAACCAGAGCTTTACATAGGAATCTCTTCCTACTAAGTTCGGGCGGATTTTAACCTTTCACCCACTCCAGACGTCTATTGGAGTATTTACGGGAGAAAGGGTCTGTGTGAAAAAGCACGACTGAGTTACTCTAACGTCTTGCGTTAGTTTTATCGCCTTACAAAACGTTGGGCGCCATGTAGTGTAGTTCTTATTTTCCCTATAGGCCCTGCGCATTGGAATAACATAAACAGCAGTGTAGACGTAGAAGTGCGGTCTTCCAGGTCTCTACTGACTATGTTAGACTTAATTGGGTTTGTACCTACTAGCTCAGAGATCGCTGGAAACTTTCTTGACTGAATAGGAAGTGATCAGCTTCTCTGGCTCAGACAAGAAGGGATTCAGTTTTCCAACAACCGCATAAACATGACAACTTTGCTCCTTAGAATAAGAGTCAATCTCTAGAGTCGTGTGAAACAATAGACAGCTATTTCACTCAGTCAGTTGTGCAAGAATTACTTTCACCAGGATGCAGAGAATAGAGAGACGGGCGTTTTCAATAAAAGGTATTATTTATTGAACAGTCTTTCTTCTCATGCAAGAGAAATGAATTGCCACAATTGCAAGACTTGTTATTATAAAAAGTACGTACAGTAAAAGGAGTATTGCGAAATAATACTGTAAAAGCATTGATATGGTTTCTTAGCCATAAGATAGTTAAAATGAATAAAATATATACATTCATATACACATTTGGCTAACGTCCTCAACTGGTGCTTCTAACTACGCCTACCCCGGTGTACCTGACCTAAGCCTAATACTTGGGAGGGAGTAAGTAAGTAGCAGTTTAAGTTAAGTTGATTTTGCCAAGGGTTTGCTTCAAGAATTCTCTCTAAGGGTTTAGTCAACACCGTACCTCTGGAATAGAATGTTGGAGGTCTGGTATCTCCCCTCAGGACTCGATATTCCAGTTACCCGCAAGGGTAGGCTGGAAACGCCGGAGCTGGATTTTCTCGGCAGGAGAAAAGACAGCGTCTTTCTCAGCGCGTCAAGGAGGAGGAGGGGCAGCGTCCGTGGGCTTCTCGCATCTGCTGGGCTCTGCAAGGGACAGCTGTTCTGCTCCTGTATTCACCACCACCATCGCATTTGCTTAAGGCAACGTTGGTATTATTTATACCTGGAAGGTGCCTTGTTTGACGTAAGTTTTTGGAAATAAGACGTCAATAAAGATGTCACTAAGAACTGGTCGTTCTTACAGTGCTCATTAGAGTTCTATTACTAATAAAAACAAAGCAAGCGGGGCTTTCCCAGGTCACTGGGAGTTTTATCTGTTGAAAGAACTCGGTGTGTAATCTAGGAATCTAAGATAGTGGCTTCTGCTGTGTCATGTACTTTAATGAACTGCAGAGACGAGTTTCTGAAATATGGCTCATATCGTTTATGCAATTATAGGGATATGAATTGATTATAGCCGTATAGGGGCATAAGTTCACAATATTGATCTGGGTCCTAGATAAAACACACAACATTCTGTCATTTCTACTCAGGTTATTCATGCCATCTCACCCATCATTCCGTTAGCTCCTCCAGAGAGGTATGGCATCATCGTGCGTCAACAACCCTGCGCATGCTCCGAAAGATCTTCCGATGGATCCCCACCGAAACCAGGAAGACGGTCACCCAGGCACTCGTCACCAGCCGACTGGACTACGGAAACGCCCTCTACGCCGGAACGACTGCGAAACTTCAGAAAAGACTCCAACGCATCCAGAACGCCTCCGCACGACTCATCCTGGACATCCCCCGACACAGCCACATATCTGGCCACCTGAGAGACCTGCACTGGCTCCCCGTCAGCAAGAGGATCACGTTCAGACTCCTCACCCACGCACACAAGGCCCTCCACGACCTTCGCCCCAAGTACCTCAACAACCGCCTGACCTTCTACACGCCCACCCGCCAGCTACGATCGACCAGCCTCGTTCTCACTGCCGTTCCACGCATCCGCAGAGCCACCGCCGGAGGATGATCCATCTCCTTCCTGGCAGCCAAGACATGGAACTCCCTCCCCATCCACCTTCGGCTAACCCAGGACCATCTCTCCTTTAGGAAGCAACTCAAGACCTGGCTATTCGAGCAGTAACGGACCCCTCTCCCCCAGCGCCTTGAGACCCTTCCGGATGAGTAGAGCGCTATACAAATGGCATGATTGCTTTATTGATTGAGCTTAAGAGAAACTATGACTAGATTACAACTTCTAGACATATTGAAAAAACTTCACCCCACGGCAGCGGTGTTCTCTTGTTACACTCCCACCCACGGGTCTCATAGCTTGTTGTGTACAATTTTAGATTCCGAATGAATTTCCAGATTCATGCCCTTATATAGGTACATTTCACATTGACCTTATATAGGCATAAAAGACCAGTCCTTATTTAGGCATAGTCCATGCTACCCAAATACAGGCATGGCTACTTCCATCCGTTCATCTATGTCACAATGATTTCTTGGAAAACCAGACTCTTGAGCAGAAGGGACTTCCCCTAGCCTGGATATTGATGTCTCCAAGAAACTCATTATTATGCATGAACAACGTTTCCTTAGGGGTTCATCCATGATGCTCATATGCCCGACTTTACGTCAAAGCTGGCATTCCTAAACAACTTCAAGGTATAAATATATCTTCACTTCCTATAGCAAAGCACGGTGTGGTTCGGTGCAGTTTGACTACCTACTTGCACGACGCAGCTCGCTACAGCATGTGCCGAAGAAAACCAACTCTCCAGTTGACGCACTGACCAGAAGCGGTCATTCTCTGCCGAGAATCCAGCTCGAGTGTTTCTGACTCCCCTTGCAGAGTGTTGGGAAATCGAGTCCTTTAACCCTTTCGCTGCGGCCGCGATTTTACCACTGTGCGGTAAACAAAAGAACAGGGTGGGCCGTGACGAACCCCAGCCGTCATCAGCACACGCCCACCGCGGGGTGTGACGGCTGGGGTTCTTTACCAGCATGGGAGGGATTAAAGAGGGACCAACCTCTCTCATTCTAAGGTATGGAGCTGATTAGAACCTGGGGAAACCTTTGGCAATTCTTGGCAAAACTAAAGCTATGCTAAAATACAGCACCTACTTCTTCCCTGGTACTTGACCTAGGTTAAGTACATTGGGGTAGGCATATTTTAGAAGCACCAGTTGAGAATTTTGGCTTGTGTTATTTATGTATGTATTTTTACATGTCATAGCAACAGACAATGCTATTACAGTATTATTTTATATTACTGTTTACGCTGTACGCATTATACTTTACATTCTGTCTAACGATTATAGCAGTTCACCTCTCTTGCATGAGAAAGAAGACTGTTCAATAAACCCCTTTTATTGAAACGCCTGTCTCTCTATTTCTATGCAATTCTGTAGAAACGAAGTATGCACAATTGACTGAGTGAACTAGTTATCTATTGTTTCCACGATTCTGAAGATATGTTTCGCTTCATGGGGGAAACAAAGTTGTCATGTTTATGCAGTTGTCAGAAACTAATCCCTTCTTGTTAATTAGAGAAAGTTTCTAGTGACCTCTGAGTTAGCTGGCACACATAATTAAGGTTAATATACTCGATATAGACATACTGACCCCAGTCCTATGTCAAACCTATAGTGTATATTATTCCAATGTGCAGAGCCTTTTGGGAATATAGGAACCACACTACAAGCTGACTAGGCAGTTTCCTCTGAACAAACGTGGGTGGTCTAATTGTCTGAAGGGTTAGTTATAAAGTGTGGTTCTAATCAGATCATGCCCCTCTGCTACTGGAGTATGGAGTCAAAGACCTTGCATCCCCAGTGGCGACTGCGTCCCAAGGTGCTGGGGTATCCGGTGTATACTGTAGATATCAATCAATCAATCAAAGACATTTATAGAGCGCACTACTTACCCGGAGGGTCTCAAGGCGCTTGGGGGGGGGGGTGCTGCTACTGCTCGAACAGCCAGGTCTTGAGCTTCTTCCTGAAGGAGAGGTGGTCTTGGGTCAGGCGCAGGTCGAGAGGGAGGGAGTTCCAGGTCTTGGCGGCCAGGTAGGAGAAGGACCTTCCTCCTGTTGTCGTTCTTCGGATGCGGGGGACGGCGGCGAGGGCGTGACTGGCTGATCGGAGATGGCGTTTGGGAGCGTAGAAGTTGATGCGGTTGTTGAGGTAGCTCGGGCCTTGATCGTGTAGGGCTTTGTGTGCATGGGTGAGGAGACGGAAGGTGATTCTTTTGTTGATGGGGAGCCAATGCAGGTCTCTCAGATGTCCGGAGATGTGGCTGTGTCGTGGGATGTCGAGGATGAGTCTGGCTGAGGTGTTCTGGATCCGCTGGAGTCTCTTCTGGAGCTTGGCGGTGGTTCCGGCGTAGAGGGCGTTGCCATAGTCCAGTCGGCTGGTGACGAGGGCCTGGGTGACCGTCTTCCTGGTCTCGGTGGGGATCCACCGGAAGATCTTCCGTAGCATGCGCAGGATGTTGAAGCACGACGAGGAGACGGTCATGGAGAGGGAGGAGTCCAGGATGAAGCCCAGGTTGCGTGCGTGGTCTGTCGGTTTGGGTGCGGTGCCCAGGGCGGGGGGCCACCAGGAGTCGTCCCAGGCGGAGGGCGAGGAGCCCAGGATGAGGACTTCCTTCTTGTCTGAGTTCAGTTTCAGGCGGCTGGTCGTCATCCACTCGGCTACGTCTTTCATTCCTTCGTGAAGGTTGGCTCTGGCGGCGGCGGGGTCGTTGGTCAGGGAGAGGATCAGCTGGGTGTCGTCAGCGTAGGAGATGATGTTGAGGTTGTGTTGGCGTGCGATGGCCGCGAGGGGGCTCATGTAGACATTGAAGAGAGTGGGGCTCAGCGAGGATCCTTGAGGGACGCCGCAGATGACTTCGGTGGCCTCTGACTTGTACGGTGGTAGACGGACTCTCTGTGTTCTTCCGTCGAGGAAGGAGATGATCCATTCCAGTGCCTTCTCCTGGATTCCGGCGTTGCTGAGGCGCTGCACTAGAGTGCGGTGGCAGACAGTGTCGAATGCCGCGGAGAGGTCTAGGAGGATGAGGGCCGCTGTTTCTCCGTTGTCCATCAGGGCTCGGATGTCATCGGTGGCAGCGATGAGGGCGGTCTCGGTGCTGTGGTTGGCTCGGAAGCCAGACTGTGAGGGGTCGAGGGATCCATTCGTCTCGAGGAGATATGGCAGTAGCGCAGCAGGGATTCTTCTCCACAAATTGGAACTCCTCCCAAACACATGGTACAGAATGGGAGGCACTTAAGGTAGTGATCCGAGGCGAGGCGAGAGCCTCCGTATACAGAGGAAACTGGACCAAGAATTAAAGGAGGCACAGAAGATCCTCGCAGGATGGCAGCAGCGGGTGCGGGACCGGAAATGGGATGGAGCAGACCGAGCAGAGGCACATAGGCAGGTGGAGGCCATGTGGAACAGACTGGACTGAACTGTCATGCCTGAAAAGACTATAGACAGCGTCTCCATTGAGACATGATAAATCCGGCCACATTTTAGCCTGGCTATTCACACGAGAAAGACACCCACCGCTTATCCTCGCCCTCCGTGGACCTGATGGTGCAATGGCTGTTGGCCATGCGGCAGTTAACCTGACGCTGTGTGACCACTTGAAGGCAGTAAAATCAGTCCTGGCATCCCCGAGGTAGATCATTTTTTAGATAGGTTTGCCCTTCTCAGACATGACAACTGGGCCATATGCAAAATGGCCAATTGCTACTTCCGAGACAGCCAGGAGCTGACAGACAATCTCATGTGTGATAAAAAATTTGGTGAGTCAGCCCTACCGCGGAGACACTAGTTTAAGTTAGTCAGCCGCCCTCCGCTGCTACCACCACCGACTGGGCATTTTTTACTTTCACTGTCTGTGCAATCGATATATGTGACACTATTTGCCCGCAGTGGCGGCCCAACCCTGACCAACGCAGTGGTGGTGCCCCACAGTGCAGTCTGGCAGCACTGTGAGGCTGTGAAGCAACCATAATTTGAGAATAGTGTGGTGGGTGGTGGTGCAGCGAGTCGTTGACTCGACTCCTAGACTGGGGCAGCAGCCGAGCCTGTCGTGCAGGGGGGGAGTCATCCTGGTGGAGGACTGACCCGTACCATGTACGGCACTGCTCCTACAGTAAGTGCCACTATTACCAATTCGGTCTTCTGTTCATTTGTGTAACGTGAAGGCTGATAGTGAATAGTGCGGATATCCCATTCACTGGCTCAGTTTAATAAACACCACCTTAGTTTTCATATTATTGAATCTGAATGAACTTTACATCGCGTGGTGTGGTTCCGTGGTTCCGAATTGGGTTCGATAGTTCCGAAACCCGATTCATAAAGATCGTCGGAAATGGACGATTTTGGTCTCAACAGACCGCAAATGGCGAGTGTAACGTGTCTGAGTGTTTTCGTATGAACCGATATAGGAGAACACTCTGTATTCGAGGATTTAGTCTGAACCTCTGGGTTCCATTTTGTATGCGGCAGCCATTTTGTGTGGTTGCCCTAACATAGGCCCGATGACTGCGGCCGAGAAAGTCCTTGAGACACGTACGCCTTAGCTGACTTCTGGTTGACCTGGCCGAACTGACTCCTTGCCTGGGGCGAATCCCGCTGAGCCAGTTTCTTGTTCAGCAGCTGGCCTGATAAAGATCAAAGGGCAGGACGTGTCCGAGTTTATGGTACACCGTTCCCACTCCTCTATCTCCTTTCCATCTGTTTCTGCCTTTCCTTTACGACTTGATCATCGATCTGGGTTGAAGGGTTTACGATGGGTTTTGTCCGGCCTGATCAAACAGGAAACCAAGCATGTGTGCGATCGTCTTTGGTGGGCTGGACAACGGAAAATGGGATTGTCTTTGACTGTCGTCATTTGCTACTTTTGAAAAGCTACATTGCCATTGGTCAGTTTGTATGCACCAAATGTAAATTGTAATGCTGCCTGAGGCATGATTTTCGGCATAAAAGACCGAGCTCCGTTTATCTAAGTGTGCAGTCTCTGACGAACTACCCGTGTGTACTTCGTAGATCTCTGTCCCTGGTTGCAACCAATAAACTTTGGTCTTTGACGTCATCAAGAAGTATCCCGTGTCTCTGTTTGCCAAGACAGGGGGATCCGGGGTCTTTGGGTGTTGCCCTGACACCGCTGGGTTACCGGATTAGGACCGTTTCTGAAAAACCCAGTACCTCAATTGGCGCCCAATGTGGGGCGACTTCAGCGGTACCGGTCCAAGCCAGAGGTTCGTGAGAAGCTTCGTGAGAAAATTCTGGAGGAAGGCCAGCCACTTCATCGACCCCTGTATGTCGTCGTGGTCCGAAAGTCTTTGCTGCGAGGTTTCCCGCTTTCCGGCGGCTACGAAGGACTGCTGCCCTGACTGTCGCCCTGTTTTGGAGCCTTAGACGTTTGTAGAGCGAGACGATTGACGGGTCTTCTGGTGACGCCATCGACAACTCAGTTAAGCATAAACGGAGCGTCTCCTAGTCCTTAGTTTGTTTTGTATCCTTTAGTGGATAGCTTTGATTTGGTACCTGCAGGCCCCAAAGCCACGGGATTCGTGTATTCACGAGACTATCGATTTTAGATTCACCTTGTTGTTTGAAGCTAGACTAGTGAGCAAGATGCCTGGTTTTAGCAGTCTTAGGAAATTGTTTAGTTGTGGTACTTTGAGGGATTCCCGGTTAGAGGATTTGTGTCCGGTTCCTCCGATTGGAACTCCTACCTACGACCTATATGTGAAGCATGGCGTGGGTCCTATTAGCTATAATGAGATTTGGGTTAAATACACGAAGAATGACGGTGTCCTACAGTGGCCCCGTTATGGTAGTTTTGGATAACCTTGAAGTGAAGTTGTTCAAGAAGAAAGCCCGGCCGGCGATGTTTGACTCTTTCCGCATATGGCGCAAAGAAGCCAAACAGAAAGAAATAAAGTTAGTGAAGAAAAATAAGAAGGGTATGTCAATGGTGCAAGCTGCCATTGCATACAGAGATAATGAAGAAGAGCAGGAAAGCAAACAGATGCTTAGAGTGAAGAAGTTAGCGGTAGACATATGCTACCCAGTACTGCCGTCTAAAGAGCAGAAAGATGAGAAGGATCTTGCAAAAGATCCTTTAATGTCGCATTTGTTAAATTCACCGCCACCTTATGTGCAGAATGCTACGGCACCACCGCCACCAGTCGTGGCTGTGCAACTGCCGGTTGCTTTGCCTCCTGTAATTCCTCCACAGCCAGCTCCTTCGTTGGCTACTGTCCCTTTGGCGCAGCCTCCTCAGGAGCCGCCAACTTTGTCTCTTCCTGCTACTACTGTTTCTATGCCTGTTCCGACTATGGATTCTTCTATTACTGTTTCGTCTCCTCTTGTCCTTCCGACTACTCCTTCTCCTAGACAGCGGATGACTGCTGCTTTTTCTGGTTTCTTGACTCCTTGGTTGCTACAATTGGGTATGTCTCCTGTGAGTGAGCGTAGACAGCTGCGTAGCCAATTGCCCGATACAGATGAGCGAGTGGTTCTGGCTCATATGGCACGTAGATGGGTGACATATAAGTCCCAGTACGATCTAGAGGGTATTATGGATGTTTTCCGGCAATGGGAAGCACCAAAGCAACGTTATGTTTTTGAGCTTATGTGTGCGTTCCTCCATGAACAATGGACGGACGAAGTGGGTAAAGCTCCTGAAGAATTGTTCCGATTGCGTTCCGAGTTTGCTAAAGGAACGATTGTGAGTCTACATGACATCGAGAAAGCGTGTCGACGTTATTGTCGCTTCGAAGCAATGTCCCTACTGAACGGCTGTTTGAGCCAGATTCGGCAGTTAGGAGACAAGCGCGTCAGTATCCAATGCGAGAGGTTCCTCCAGTATGGAGACCTGCTGATGCAAATGCTCATCCACCTGTTTTAGCGCACTTTCAGCGAGTGTGGGTACATGTTCCATGGAAGCGTGCAGAGGTTTTAGCGCTTAAGCAAACTTTACCTGATCCGCGGAAGAATCCGGCGGGATATTATAAAGAACTTACGCAAACTGTGAGTTCATGCATCATGAATTTGGCGGACATAGACATGCTGTTTGGGAATGTTGTTCCACAGCCCATCTGGAATGTCATTCGACTTACGGATCATGATAATGAATTGGGTGATTTGTGGGTGAATCTTGTTGCTGCAAATGATAGACAAGTTGGAGGTGCTAAGCCTGAAAATGTTATTACTGAACTTCCTGGTAGAATTATTACTTTCATGAAGACCTTGATGCCCGAGGTCCGTGTTAATTGGGACAAATTGTCTGCGTGTAAGCAGAAGAAAGATGAGTCTGTTTCGGATTTCTTCTCGCGTTTCGAAGAAACTTTTGTTGATCATAGTGGTCAGGATATGGCTACCGAGGGTGGGCAGAGATTATTCGTTGATAAATTTGTGCACAACCTTCTTCCTGAGTTGTGTACCAAGTTGAAGGATTCTGAGAGTGCTTGGCCCGTTTCTACATCGGCGCAGATTTTAGCTACGGCTCAGTACTACGAGAATAGGCGTAAGGATGAGTTAGAGAAAGCGGATAAGAAGACTAAGGAATTGAAGACTAAAGTTCTTCTACAACAAGCTTATCCACCCCGTGTTAATGATCAGCGTGATTATCAACAATCACCACAATATTCGAGGAACTCGCAAAGAGACGAGATTCCTCAACAGCGTATTCATTATGGGCCTAATCAGTGTGCGTATTGTAGAGAAGAGGGCCATTATAAGAATAATTGTCCGGTTCTGTTGCAACGTGCAAATAGTGCTCCTGGTGTTAGAGGTAGAGGTGCTCAGCAAGCGCCTAGAGGTAGAGGTCGTGGACAGAACGCGCGCCCTTTGCCTCCGCAGAATTCAATGAACAGTTTTGACCAACAGCAGAATTCGTCTGGTAGGTCTACACAGTACTACATGGATGATTATTATGTTGAAGGCGACGAAGAGCAAGGTAATGATTGTTAGGACAGCCATAGACAAAGAGAGGGAGTTGTTTCAGTTCCGGTAGATCAGAGTGGACCCTACACTCAGGTGTGTCAGAGCCTTTTCTGCTAGACACTGGTGCTACGAAGAGTTCTATTATGCGTTCTAAACTCCCTGGCGCACCTTTGTCTGGCTTTAACAATGTTTCTATAGGTTTTTCTGGCGCCCCCATTACGAATCCGATTTCTGTTCCATTGCCTCTTTCTGTTGGTCCTCGTAGGTTTGAAGCACCCCTTCTTTTGACTACAGGTTGTAATGAGAACTTGCTAGGTCTGGACTTGTTGAAGAGATTGTATGCGACTTTGTACTGTTCTCCGTTAGGAGTACACCTTACATTGGGTGAGAATGTGATCTCTCCAATATATATCTTGAAAGATTGTCTCCCACCTGAATTGTCTTCGTTACCAGATTCATTGTGGGCTACGGGTCCAAATGATGTGGGCCTGTTAGATATTCCCCCATATGTTGTGACATTGAAGGTGAATGCTCAGTTACCGCGCATTCCACAATATCGTATTTCAAGTGATGGTGAGCGTGCGCTTTTGGCGATCATTTATGATCTGATTGACAAAGGTGTTATTGAAGAGACGCGAGGTAATGTGTGTAATAGTCCTGTTTTGCCTGTCTTGAAGCGAACTGATTCTTCACAGCCTCATAAAAAGGTTACGGATGACGTTGGCCGTTGTAATGCGTTTGCGGATGAAGTTGCGAAAGAAACTGCTAGGAACGTGATGAGTCGAATGTATGTTGTGGGACCGGCGAGATGGGTTCCAGAGAAGAGTATGTGTGAAGACACCATTGAGAGCGTGAAAGTTATTCAGAGTGAGGCTACAGAGAAAGAGTTGGATGAATGGAGAGAGAGTAAGGGTAGATTGGATTCGAATGGTTGTTGGACTGATTTTTCCGAACATCAGAGATGGTTGTTGCCTAACACGTATGTGCTTCCAGTTGTTACAATGGCACATGGAATGGCACACATCAGTGTGAAAGGGATTTGCAAGTTGTTGGCTCCGGTTTGGCAGAATGTGGGGATCCCCAGATGTGCAGAGAATTTAGTCAAGAACTGTATGGTGTGTTTGATGCATAATCCTGGTAAGGGAACCCCAACACCAGCTGGTCATTTTGCTCCTCCTACGTATCCGTTCGAGGCTTTGCAGCTAGATTTTATCCATATGAAGTATGTGTTGTGTTGGTGGTTGTTTGCTCTTTTTCTAGATGGGTAGAAGCTTACCCCCTTAAGGACAATACTGCTTTGTCCACAGCAAAAGTTTTGATAAAGGAATTTTTCCTGAGATTCGGAATGCCGAGAATCATCTGGAGTGATAACGGAAGTGAATTTGTGGGTCAAGTTATGAAGAGAGTGTGTGAGGGTCTCGGGATTAGGCAGAAATTCCACGCTGCAAATCATCCCCAATCAGCTGGTTTAGTTGAGTGCTATAATGGCACCCTTAAGTTGAAGTTGGCCAAAATTCAAGAAAGCACTGGTTTGCAATGGCCAGATGCCTTGCCATTAGCACTTTTGTCCACCCGAATGACTGTACATTCAAGAATGGGTTTGAGTCCATATGAGGTTGTGTTTCGTCGCCCGGCAAATGTTTGGGGCGTACCAAGACCGACGATGTTTAGTGACCTCGAATACCCTGTTTTGCTTGACTATTTGTGTGAATTGACAACTAAAATGAGTGTTTTACACCAACAGGTACACGACAGTCTTCCTCAAGCTACAGAGGATCCAGGGCACTCTATTGAGCCCGGTGCATGGGTTTTTGTCCGAAATTTCCAGCGAACGAAGAACGAGCAACCCCGCTGGACTGGGCCCTATCAGGTCCTTTTGTCTACAAGATCTGCGGTGCGAGTGTGTGGAAAACGAAACTGGATCCACAGCTCGCATACCAAAAAGGCACCTTTGCCTTTGCCCTATGACAAGTGGGTCCAGGAAGGTCTTGCGGACTCTGAGACTGAAGCAATCCCACGGTTTATACCGTTCAGCAATGCCCGTTTGATTGGAACTAGCTCAGAAAAGGAGAGCGATCAAATTTTACAAGCATCAGTACCTCCTGCAGAGAGATTGGACACTACAGAGCCTCACCTTTTGTTCACTGATCAAGAACTATCTGGAAAAGATCGATATAATTTGAGATCGAGAATTATGGACAAATAAAATATTAATAACGTTGATTTTTTTTACTGTTTGCAGGTTAACTCTCCACCAAGGAACTACTCATTTTTGTTTTTCTTGAACTGCCATCCGGTTCTCGCTGCTAGGGTCGCGGTTGCTACCAGTCTTGGGAGTGTAAGCCTGAGACACTAGGTCGAGGGTTCTGTTGGCCCGGGGCAGCCTTCCTGGGTGCAGCAGAGGCACTCTCAAGCAGAATCAACCAACCACCGCGGGCAGCACATTTAGTTTAGGATGGATTTCTTTGAGTTGGAGAGACCTGTACAGACACTGACTTTTAGAAAACGTATATGTAAAATAATGTCGAAGAAATGCTTTTTGATACCATGTTTGTTTTTGCTATTGAGTTTCGTAATATTTATAGCTGGTTATGTAGCATTTGTTTTTAAAATGACGTCTAATTCCACTGTGCAACCTACACCTTCACCTACTATTTCTTCTCATTCTTTTCATCTTTTGCCCGAATATGAGGTAGTCAGACGTTTGGAATTTTCTAACAATTCTTTCATACAGCTTTTGCACCAGCATCAGTTAGTGATTAATACAACGAACTGCTGGATTTGTGGTTTGATGCCTCATACAACCGATAAAGGTATTCCTTATCTAGTCTTGCCCTTCAGTTTAAATGGTTCGATTCGAGCTTACAGAACCATGTTCATCTATGCCCATAGTGTCCACCCCCTACGTTCACCGAAAGACAATCCGAAGAATAGTCCTTTAGCTAGAGGCATAGTCGACATGATTAAAGGGACTAATGCAGTTGAGACTATTCCGAAGGATGAGAGGCAACCATATAGTGGTTGGAACGTCACTGGATATGGAGTTAGTCTGAGTATTAACCAGCGAGCGAAAAGTCCTCTACCGATCTGGATAGTGCCCCATAAAGGCTACTATTGTCTGCAGGGCAACGGTAAGAATCCGAAGGCTCAGTTAGGGAAGAGTGCGCTGAGACTTACGTGTTTCTGTCTCAGTCTTCCCCAGCGTTCTTAGCTGCTAAGGGTACCTACTTTGTTTGCTATGACAAAGCGTATACATGGTTGCCCCCCGACTTCTCGGGCACATGTTTTGTTTCCTTTCTGTTACCCCCCACTTTTACAGCTGCGGCAGATTACCATAAGACGAGAGTTGCTAGAGGTGTCTTTAGCCAAGTAGACACTGCAGGACAAGAGTTGGGAGATTTCGTTAAGGGTTTTCTGCCGTTTTGGGGACCTATGGCTAACAGTAGGAATATTCGTCAGCTTACGAGAGTGGTTGAGTCCACCATAGTTGAGACTGCCGGTGCCCTTGGTAACTTGACTGCTGAGCTCCAGTCGGATAGACTTATGACACTTCAGAATAGAGTTGCCCTTGATGTTATTCTAGCAGATCGAGGTGGAGTATGTAGATTGATTCAATCAAGCTGCTGCGTTTTTATTCCAGACAACGCTCCATCAGTCTTCCAGGCCATTTCCAAATTGCACAAAATCTCCGATTCTGTCCATCTGGACAAAGGGGATTGGTCTTTGATGGGATGGTTATGGGGATTGTTATCCACTTGGGGTTGGAAGATTTTGATGGTCATTGGGATGGTCTTAGCAATCCTGTTCATGTTCTGTCTCTGTGTACAGTGTGCTCCTGCTATTTGTGGCCTTTGTGCTACTTTGTGTGTACGGAAACCTGTCTGGAGAGAGATGCTTAGTAATAGGATGATGCTACAGCAGCATATCAATGATCTGATGAACATAGATCCGGATTCAGATTAAAATGGGTTTGGGTTTATTGCCTATGATAGGGCAAAAGGAGGGTCTGTGGTTCCGTTGGTCCGAATTGGGTTCGATAGTTCCGAAACCCGATTCATAAAGATCGTCGGAAATGGACGATTTTGGTCTCAACAGACCGCAAATGGCGAGTGTAACGTGTCTGAGTGTTTTCGTATGAACCGATATAGGAGAACACTCTGTATTCAAGGATTTAGTCTGAACCTCTGGGTTCCATTTTGTATGCGGCAGCCATTTTGTGTGGTTGCCCTAACATAGGCCCAATGACTGCGGCCGAGAAAGTCCTTGAGACACGTACGCCTTAGCTGACTTCTGGTTGACCTGGCCGAACTGACTTCTTGCCTGGGGCGAATCCCGCTGAGCCAGTTCCTTGTATAGCAGCTGGCCTGATAAAGATCAAAGGGCAGGACGTGTCCGAGTTTATGGTACACCGTTCCCACTCCTCTATCTCCTTTCCATCTGTTTCTGCCTTTCCTTTACGACTTGATCATCGATCTGGGTTGAAGGGTTTACGATGGGTTTTGTCCGGCCTGATCGAACAGGAAACCAAGCATATGTGCGATCGTTTTTGGTGGGCTGGACAACGGAAAATGTGATTGTCTTTGACTGTCGTCATTTGCTACTTTTGAAAAGCTACATTGCCATTGGTCAGTTTGTATGCACCAAATGTAAATTGTAATGCTGCCTGAGGCATGATTTTCGGCATAAAAGACCGAGCTCCGTTTATCTAAGTGTGCAGCCTCTGACGAACTACCCGTGTGTACTTCGTAGATCTCTGTCCCTGGTTGCAACCAATAAACTTTGGTCTTTGACGTCATCAAGAAGTATCCCGTGTCTCTGTTTGCCAAGACAGGGGAATCCGGGGTCTTTGGGTGTTGCCCTGACACCGCTGGGTTACCGGATTAGTACCGGTTCTGAAAAACCCAGTACCTCAGTGGTGAGCAGTCATGCGCTGTGTGTCAAATGGGAGAGTTTCAATGACGGGGAAAATCAAGGGGTGCTTTTGTGTCCGCTTTTCAGAACCAGCATTCCTTCGACCCAGAATGCACGTGACTAGTAGTGCAGGTTGATAGAGTGGCACAATAACCTACCTGGCTGCACTGTTGGGATTACAGGAGGCTGGGGACTTGATAGTAGACTGATAGGCTATGAAGAAAAGCAAAGGGCAGTGTTGGGGGAGGTGCAGTGGGTGAACCCAGGGTTGCTGAGGGACAATGATGGACTAAATGAAGGGTGGCCAAGTTGTGAAGGTGGCTCTCCAGAGTCTCCTGGTGCTGCGGCAGGCTGGGCAGCACTCTGAGTCGGCTGTCTGCAGTGCCAGGGGAATTATGATATTTTAGTAGCAGGAAACTGATATAATCCGCACTGGGGCCTCACACATCCTATTTGGTACAGTCAGGTCCCACAGTGCCCTTCTATTTACAGCAATTTTAGGAACTTCTTAGAGTTTCTCATTGCTCAAGTGTGTGTAATTTCTGATATTTATGTTTTCCTCTTCATTGCTTGATTTTGCTTGAGAGAAAGTGTCACTCAATCGATGAATGTCACTCAGAATGTCACAGAATTTTCAAAATGTTACACATAAGTAATCTGAAAACCTTGGCAGCTATGCAAAACTTGACACACAACCACATGTCCCAGAATGCAACTAAACGAGTGGCTTTAAATACCGATTCACATATGAAACCAGGAAACCGGAGCTCAAATGTCACTCATAGGCACTGTAAAAACCCATAATTGTCAATGCTATTCATGCCATGATTAGAAGCTATGTAACAGTCCAACTTCAGAATTATGTCGGCCCCCGGTATTTTTCTCTGGGAAAGTTGACAACCTTACTTACCTCTGCCCAGTTTGATCTGTGCTTCCCCTTCCCCTCTCAGAGAACCAGTTCCCTGTGCAGGACGCTCTCTCTGAGGGGCCCATTCACTCTTGAGAGGTGCCTGCCAAGCTGGGACTGAAGCGAAACAAATACATTGTAATTTTGTTCCTCTTCACTTCTAGGTCAGCACGAGTTAGCTTCTGAGCATGCTGCACTCTGCAGCTGCTTTAGAGAGACGCACAGGCAAGCTGAGGGGGCCGCTTCATGCACAGAAGACTGCACCCTCCCCCCCTCCTCCCTCTGCGCGGGGGTTGCGGGGGATCCTATTACGCCCCTGGGCTGCGCATAATTAACACATGAAAGCACGCAGTAGTTCCACTCAGCCTTACTCATCATTAGGGTTTAAGTATGCTGTTCATGTACTAAAATTCAGAAATGGGTATTTTGGAACCCTGGTGAGGTTTTTTCAGGCGTCACTTGTGCCTGCTTGCCTACGGTTGAAACTATAAGAGTACCACTCGACCACTGTCCCAACATAACTAACATTACTTACAGGAAATAAAATATCACATTTTCGATAGACCTTTTCCCGGACTATATATTCGTCCTATGATCAAGCTGGTTCTCGAGCACCCGGATCCCAGTTAATAAGCTCTGCGAGGCCTCTTATTAATGTTAATCTAGTCTAATTACAATGTCGAGATCAATCTACAACATCAAAAATTGCTTTTAATAGCGTGACAGACACTGCAAAATCATATAAAGTGAGCACGCGCCGAGTACTAATGTGTGCTCTTGGCGCCCTTGATCAATTACACGTTTAGGGAGACGGGGAGCAAATCTTGTCTAATTAGTGCTGGGTGCTCGATTGCACTTGTGATGTTTTTTTTTATTTAGAAGATGCAGCTGCTCAACAGATCTGCATCACCAGCCGGTTACATCTTTTGAGTCTCACAACTGGGCAGACTCAGCCTTTCAAGACCACAGAGGTCGATAAAACGAGTCAATAAGTTGTTTTTGCAGTCTTATGAAACAAGTGCAGTGGAAAAAAACCTGTTAATTATGTTCTTTCTAGAGACTTAGGTGAAGTCCTGAGAAGGGCCAAATTAAAAGCAGGGGGAAATGAAGGCCCAGATTCTCAAAAGTTTAGCGCCAGATTAGCGTTACTTTTGTAACGTGAAACCTTGTTTGGGATTCACAAACCAACACAAATTGATATTTGCATAGGTTTGTATGGAAAAGTAACGTGAAACGTTGCTTTGCATTACTTTGCCTCAAGGGGGCGTTACATGGGTGGTACATGGGCATACCCGTGCTACACACATGCTTTATGATACTAAACCCTATTCTCAATCATCATTAGAGAGGGTTTAGCGCCAAAATGTAACGCCATTGAAAAGCAGGCGTTAAATGGAGAAATGTTTTAATTTCTCCGTGCTTGTCCGACATTGCTTGTGTGCTGCACTGTAGAGCACACATACAAAGTAAGGAAAGCTTTTTCACTTGTCTAAGCAAAGTATTTTGTAAAAACCTATGCTAGACTCACGCAGATACCCTAGCACTATGGTGCTAAGGTGTGTACATGGCTGGGGGGCGCTGTAGAGCCCGATAGCAATATGGCTGCCATTTGGTGAGGCTAAGCCGGTGAAATGAGAAATCCGCCATTTTCACAGTGTCTTTTTCTAGCATTGACGTCTGGATCACAGAAGGAGGGCATTCAGACACTGTGCACAGTGTCTTTTTCTAGCATTGACGTCTGGATCACAGAAGGAGGGCATTCAGACACTGTGGTAACTCGCTTGCAGTCTCCGGAGCATGGATCTGTGCCATATTGCCAACCGCTGACTGAGGCTGCTGTGGAGGCGACATGGTGGGTATGCGGCCTGGCAGAGTCCAGAACCGCACAGCGCAACTGTATTGACCCAGAGATTTGCAGTGTGCACCAGCTTCCGATGGGGGTTGGGACGAGCCCCCGTGCATGATCTGGAAGTCGTAACCGGTCTGAGGTGCAGATTGGTGAAGTGGAGAGACTGTGGCTGCCCCGATCCCGGGTTGAGGGCCCAGGCAGGTGGAGTACCTGGAGTTGCTGGTAAGCCATTGCGGCCCACAACGGGAAGTACAGGATTGGTCCAATAGCATTGAGGGGCAGTCAAAGCGGCCCCTAGGTGGCTAACACAGACTGGGAGTGGTGGTGCCTGCAGCGTCAAGAAGAGTGCAGGGATGTGAGATGTGCGGTGAGGACACTTGAGGCCGAAGCAAGTGGAGGCGTGGGGAACTGGGCTGCCTGACACGCTCGGGCCTGTCTGGGCCACAGAAATCGATGAGGGCATTCTCCTCAGCTGTGAGCCCCTGGGTTGTCTGGGTCGCCGGGGGCCGCTCCAGTATACAGTACAAAGCAAGGTGAGACTGGTGAACTGAGCGGTTACTCTGAGGCCTTCAACCGCCACAGACTTTGGCAAGTGGTGGGGGGGATCTGCTGCGAAGGTTGTGCTGCTGGCGAGGCGGTCCCTTGGCAGTCCACATTCACCGGAGAGACGATAGCTGTGGAGTGAGAAATGGTGCTGGAGGAAGTAGGGGTGGCCAAAGCAAGGAAACCGTCCCAGCCACTGGCGCCTGGGTGATTTGGGGAGCTGCATAGGTGCTGGACCGTGGTGTGATTTTGGTCCACTGCAGCAGAGGAGTGCAACTTGGGGTTTGAGCCATGCACTGGAAGTCACAACGCAGGACTAAAATAAAGGGTGCAGGTCAGGTGAAACCTGGGAGAAGAACAGTGCACTTGTCACAGGCTGGACTGGCTTCCATCAGTGAACGCCTGAGGACTCCTCCACACTGAGGCTGGTGGTCTGTGGCCGCCATCTCTGGGGGTGAAAGACGGCCCCTAAAAGTACCAGTGATTAGTAACCAAGCTGCTCTCCAATTCGACAACTGCATAGATTATTGGGTGGCGGCCTGGTGCAGCGGATTAACCTTGCGCCCTGCGACATCAGAAGTACTGACAGCTAGCAACCCGGCAGTGGGTTGGAACAACCCAGCGGTATGGAGAAGACTGAAACTAGGCAGTCGAAACTAGTATTTGAACAACTTAATCCCCACCAGGGGCACCACCTCTATGGAAAACAATCAGCGGGACATAGACTCTGAGGGGGCTGCCTCACCAGAACAGGATATCCGAAAAATGTTCAAAGATTTGCAACAGTCATTCACCACCATCGACAACAAAATCGACTCCCTGGCCGACAGATTTGATCACCTGAAGGAGAAGGTCACTAACCATCAAGAACATATTGGGCAAGTCGAACAATGCACTTCTTCTGAAAGATAAGAGCGTAGCAACCTGTGAGAAACTTTTTAGCATGGAGAAGGTACTAGAGATTATCAGGAACAAGAATGAAGACCTGAAGGTGAGATCACGCCGCAACATTCTGCGGATTGTGGGAATTCCAGAATAAACTGTAATGGCCCGAGTTGAAGACTACGTGGAGGAACTGCTTCATGCCCTGTTTGGTGCCTCGCAGTCACCTGTGTGCATTGTAGAAAGAGTGCACGGATCACTCAGCCCCAGACCGCCTCCGGGTGTGCCTGCCTGTCTGATTATCACACGTCTCCTAAATTATGGAGACAGAGACAGGGTGCTACGTTTAGTGAGAGACCAGCAGAATAGTGTTTATCAGGGAAATTCATTCTTCTCCTTTCCTCAATTCACCGTGGCAGTGCAGGCAGTCAGAAGAGAAACTGAAAAGATCTCTCCAGAAATTCATTGTCAAATATTCACTTCTCTACCTGGCAAAGTTGCAAATATTCCACACTCGAAAAACCTTTTACTTCACAGACCGAAGAGCACAATACGTTCGAGATCTTCGACTAGCCAAGCAGATGCTGAGACCGGATAGAGATGTGGAGACAGCTAACTGTACCAGTGACAAAGACTGACAAGTGTTAGTAGTCTGGTTCTGGAGGTGAGGCCACAACGGCTTTGCCAAGAAACTGGACGGTGTTGCACTGTATAGTGTCTACCCTTTCGCTTTTCCTTCTATTTCTGCGATTTTTGCCCGTCCCGCTTCCTTGCACAAGCTCGTCCTGCCACCCAAAATTCCCCTGCTGGGCTATGCCGGCCTCCCAGCAGTCACCCCAGGGATGATTCCCAATCACTTCATGATTATTAGGTACATAAGGGGGCAGGGATGGGTATTGGGAGGAATTGTTTTGATAATTTGGGGGCTGGAGTGGGAGGTGGCTGGGTACCAGAGAGGGGTTGTTTGTATTTGCATTTGAATGTTTTACAAGTGGTCTTCTCTTTCCCTTACTCCTTCCCCAACCAGCCTACGACTTACCCGCTACTTTCCATGTAGTACTCTCGACAGAGGGGCAATATTGGGCACTGAAGGGCCAGATGCCTGTTAGTTTGAGATGATCAAATTGAAATGCATTACATGGAACGTTCGGGATCTGAATGACAGGTGCAAGATCAGATTGGTCACCAAGCACCTGGACTCGCACGAGTGGACATATGTTTTCTGCAGGAACTCTATCTCACAGAACACACGTGCGAGCACCTGAGGGCAGGGTGGGTTGGCAAGGAACATGCAGCATGTTATTCAAACTATGCATGAGGGGTAGCCATACTCGTACAGAAGGGACTGCACCGGCCCACATGCACAGTATTTTGTGACAAACTGGGACACTACTTTATGATTGCTTGTCTAATAGGTGGGCCCCCCGCTAAATTGATTTCAATATACGGGCCTAATTCTAATGACCCGGAGATTAGCCAACACCGCTGTCCCGGGTAGGATAATATGGCGTGGTGCCTATAATATCGTGCTTGATCCCGCCAAGGATAGATCAACTATTTCACGCCGGCCTGACCCCAGAGCAGTGGCTCTATTACAGTCCATCACGGTGGATTTCAGCCTGGTGAAAGTCTGGCAGCAGAGGAACCCTGGCGCTGCACAGGGCACCTGTGTGTCGTCTGCTGGGCCCCCTTGGTTGAGGATCGATTACTGGCTGATCTCCCGGGATGTGGCTGCCTGGGTGGTAGATGTGTCGCATCTGCCCCAAACTCTATCCGATCACTCTGGATGTGCCTGAGTATCCAACGAGGGCGTTCAGGTGGAGGCTCCCGCCTGATGCCCTGTGAGACCAGGTGTTCAGGGAAACCATTAGACAGGCAGGGATCGAGTTTTTTGCGCTCAATGAAGGCACAATCGATTCCCCCATGACCTTGTGGGAAGTCTTTAAAACTCTCATACGGGCCGAGGAAATTGCAAAGCAGGCGGGCAAGCTGTGTTCGATCCTTGGGCACATTCAACGTCTAGAAAGTGAAATACACGCCCTGGAACGCGAGTATTTCAACAACAAAAGTGAGGCTTTATTGAGTCAAATTAGAGGGAAAATCAGCGAGTTTGAACAGGTAGCCACTCGCGAAATGCACTACCTCAGTAAGGAGTGTAGAGCCTGGAGATATGGGGAGGGAGATCAGGCTGGTAGGACACTGGCAGGCCTCCAACCCGTGGGCTAGCGACTGCATCCCGGAGTGGAGTACACCCGATATACACTGGTGTTGGGACAGGCAGCTGTCGAGTCTGATATAGTCTCCTTTTACACATCCTTCTATAGCACTCAGCGAAGAGCACCCCCCCTGACTGTAGAATGTTTTTGACACCATACAGTTGGAGGGCGGACACAGAGCCTATCTGGATGAGCCGTCATTGGCGGAGGAGGTGGTAAAGACTATCCAGGCATTGCCAGGCAATAAAACCTGGGCCCAGGCGGTCTGTCGGCTGCCTTTTATAAAGAATATGCATTGATAATAGCTCCCCACTTGTTAAATACGTACGAGGAATCCCTGGAATGGGGGTTGCTTCCTATCTCATTACAAGAGGCCCTCATCATCACAATCCTGGAGCCAGATAAGGACCCTCAGAGATGCAACTCATACTGGCTGCTCTCCATGATTAACCTCGACATAAGATACTTGCTAAACTCATTGTGGCTCAGCTACTCCATCTGTTGCCTCTGGTTCTGAGGCCAGATCAAAGTGGCTTTGAGCCGGGTAGATCCACAGCACATAATTTGCGTAGATTTTTCGCCACCATGGAGGAGGTGGACCCGATGCGGCAGGCTGTGGCAGTTTTCTTCCATGCTACCAAAGCATTTGATTTGTTTGAAAGGCCATACATGTTTGCGCTTCTCACTCACATAAGGCTAAGTGCTAAATTTACAAAACGTATTGCCTCGCTGTAGCCCCTCCCATCCGCACGGATTCGGGTGAATGGTGTGATAGCCTCCCAGTACCCAATCTCTCTGGGCACGCGACAGGAATGTCCTCTATCGACCCTATTATTCGCCATAGCTATAGAACCCCTGCCGGAACGTCTTTGGCAACACCATACGCATCGTAGACTGGCATTCACTCAGTGAGTGATACTCGTCTCTCTGTACACGGACAATGCAACATTGTATATAAAACATCCGGACAAGTACTTGGCTCCCCCGATTAGGGAGTTTATCATATTTGGCAGACTTCCTGGTATACTTATGAACTGGGCCAAGTCGTGATTTTTCAGCTGACACGGGCTACAAAACAATTCCAAGCTGACTACCAATTGCAGTGGGCTGATGGTCCGGTGCACTATTTGTGTGATTGGGTGAGTCGCAATATTGAAGAACTGTGAAGGTCCAACTACGGTTGGTTAATGGATTGACATAAGAATCTAATCGGATGCTAGATCAGACTTCCACTGTCGCTGACGGGGCGGGCTGCCATCGCAAAAATTGTAGTCTTGCCGAAATTCCAATATCTCTTTACCTATCTCCCCCTACCACTCAACTCCAGTTTCAGACGTAGACTGCGTTCCAACATGGTCTCATTAGCTTGGGCTGTGAGACAACCCAGAATCTTCTGGGAAACATTGATACTCCCTTTGCGCAGTCAGGTTTGGCCGCACCTGACTTCGATCTCTATTATTACAGCGCGAAGGCACAGTTTGGCTTTCATTGGGTGTTCCTGATACAGTTCATGGCCTACACAGCTCCTGAACAGGATCAGGCAACACCACACCTTCTACACACGATCCTATACAGGGTGCAGTCCTGGCCACGCTCGGACATTGACACTGTGGGATGTACAGTGTGGGCATGGCACCAGCTTTGCCCCCTCGATCCCTCTACCAAGCACCCTACATTGCTCTTTTTATCGGAGGCTGGCCTGTGCACACGACTCCATAGGCTTTTACTTACTACAATGGGCGATGCATTCCCTGATCAATCAATCAAGCAAACATTTGTAGAGCGCACTAGTCACTCGTGAGGGTCTCAAGGCGCTGAGCAGGGGGGGGTGCAGCTACTGCTCGAACAGCCAGGTCTTGAGGAGTCTCCTGAAGGTCAGCAGGTCCTGGGTTTGTCGCAGCTGTGTGAGGAGGGTATTCCATGTCTTAGCGGCGAGGTAGGAGAAAGATCTGCCGCTGGTGGAGGTCCTGTGGATGCATGGGACGGTGGCAAGAGCGAGGTCAGAGGAGCGCAGCTGGCGGTTCAAGGTGTAGAAGGTGAGACGTTTGTTGAGGTGTGCTGGTCCGACGTTGTGTAGTGCTTTGTGGGCGTGGGTCAGGAGCTTGAAGGTGATCCTCTTGTTGACTGGGAGCAAGTGCAGGTCTTTCAGGTGGGCAGTGATGTGGGTGTGGAGGGGTATGTTGAGGATGATGTGTGCAGATGCATTCTGTATGCGTTGGAGTCTCTTTTGGAGTTTGGCCGTGGTTCCTAAGTAGAGGGCGTTGCCGTAGTCCAGCCTGCTGCTGACGAGGGCCTGTGTGACCGTCCTTCTGGTTCCTGTGGGGATTCATCTGTAAATCTTACAGAGCATGTGCAGGGTGTTGAAGCAGGAGGAGACTGAGTTGACTTGATGGGTCATAGAGAGTGATGAGTCCAGGATGAACCCCAGGTTACGTGCGTGGTCGGTGGGAGTGGGAGCGGCTGGCAACTAGGAGTCGTCCCAGGCAGAGGGAGTGGATCCGAGGATTAGGACCTCTGTCTTGTCCGAGTTAAGTTTCAGGCGGTTGGTCTGCATCTAGCTGGCAACGGCCTTCATTACTTCGTGGAGGTTAGCTTTGGCAGTGGCTGGGTTTTTGGTGCGTGAGAGGATCAGTTGAGTGTCGTCAGCGTAGGAGACAATATTGAGGTTGTGTGAGCGAACGATGTTGGCGAGCGGTGCCATGTAGGCATTGAAAAGGGTAGGGCTGAGGGATGATCCTTGGGGCATGCGGCAGATGATCTTGGTGGCTTCAGAACGGAAAGGGGGAGGCGGACCCTCTGGGTTCTGTCGGTGAAGAAGGAGGTGGTCCAGTCCAGGGCTTTGTCGCGTATTCCTGCGTTGTGTAGGCGTGTGTGTAAGGTGTGCTGGCAGACGTGTTGAATGCGGCCGAGAGGTCCAGGAGTATGAGGGCCACAGTTCGCCGTTGTCCAGTAGGGTCCTGATGTTGTCTGTGTCAGCGATGAGGGCGGTTTTGGTGCTGTGATTACTGCGGAATGCAGATTGGGACCGGTCCAGGATGTTGTTCTCCTCGACGAAGTGGGCCAGATGCCTGTTGACAATCTTTTCGATGACTTTTGCTGGGAACGGATGAAGGGAGATGGGCCAGAAGTTCTTGAGGTGCTTTGGGTCCACTGTGGGTTTTTTGAGTAGGGCGTTGATTTCAGCGTGCTTCCAGCTTTCCGGAAGGTGGCGGACTCGAAGGAGCTGTTGATGATTTTTTGAAGTTGGGATGCGATGATGCAGTTAGCTTTGCTGAAGATGTGGTGTGGGCAGGGGTCAGATGGTGAGCCGGAGTGGATGGTGTTCATGGTCTTGATGGTGTCGTCGTTGTCGTTGACGTGGGTCCAGGAGAGCAGGGGGTTGGTTAGGCTGGGGGGCGGTGAGTCTGCAGTGTTGGTGGCTGTAGGGAGGGTCTGGGTGTTGAAGCTGTCGTGGATGTCTAAGATCTTGCAGTGGAAGAAGGTCCCTGATGGGACTTTCATAGAGCTTCATCAGGTTCATGAGGGAGAGGAACTGACCGTCCTAGATAAAATGACCTATTATCAATTACGAGCAGCATTGCATGAATACACAGCCTCTTTATCAGCTGTGCCACTAACGTTTCACGCGCTTGAGCGGTTCCTGAAAAACCCCTCACCATGCAAACTGATTACACAATTATACCTAGATATGCAGCAAACAGCGCCCATCGGCACTCCAATGGTACATAGGGAGTGGGAAACCTCGCTTGGACTATCAATAACGCCACAGCAGTGGACCTTCTGCTGTATGCAGACTAGAGCCCTGTATCCTATCAGCTACACTGAATTAATTTTAAGTTCCTGCATAGATGCTATAGAACGTCTGAATAGTGCTGCAGATTCGGCCTTGCTGATAAAGCACGCTGCGAACGATGTGGGTCCCCCGACGCCACCCTCCTGCACCTTGCCTGGGACTGACCTAGTATTCATCAATATTGGGAAACTATTTTTAAGGCTATGGACGAGATGCTCGAACTACGCATAGATCCCTCCTCCTTGACCGCATTACTGGGGTATGTAAAGGGCCTGCTGGAGGGCTGCAGGAAGTTGGCAGCTATGCTCCTACTGCTTGCCAAGCGGCACATTGTGAGGTATTGGGGCAGAAGTCGGTTCCCGTATAGGGAGGAGTGACTCAGGGATGCTGCGCTCTGCCAAGAACAACTGACAACTTATTGGAACTAATGCCCACCCACACCCAGCCCAGAAACATATAGGAAACACTGCTATCGTACCTGCATTCACACACAGCTGATTTGGACACCTCACTATAGCACTACTCTGGAGTAGCACTGTAGGACAGAGTATTCAGCCCGGATAATGATTTAAATGAGCATGCTTACCCTCTAAACATCATCCTGCGTAGGCTAGTCTCCGCCCCTTTCTCTCCTATCCTCCCCTCTCTTTGGTTCTTTGGTTCTGTACTACTCTTTCTTCCGGTTGGGCTTCGCAGAATATTGTCCTAGTAGCTCCTGGAGCTTGACATGCTTTCATTGAGTCACATTACGCACTCTGTTGACCCTGGGAACCCACAGACATAGTCTGCATTCCATAGTATATTTATCTCTTGAAGTGTAATCCCTAACAGCCTCCATCGGGCAGCTGGCGAGAAGTTCTGTGTGCATGATAAGGTTGTCTAACCGGATGTATTCATGGAAAGGTTAATACAATTTTTAAAAAATGTAAATGGTGTGTGCCTGGCTCTCAGCAGCTGAAATCAGCACAGGTGCTGGGATAGGGGAAAAGAGAGCCATTTCAATGTGAATATGGCGCTCTCTTGCTCTCTCTCTGTCACGCAACACAGCACAGCATCTTTGGGTACTGCGCTGTGTTGCCTGTCAGCTTTCAGAATCTGGGCCCTAGTGTTTACCACAGAAGTCTGTCCTTCTCACACCGCCCCTACTCATCAGTGCATGGTCCTCACATTGTCCCAAAGCACCAGTTTCACACACACGTGCCACCACTGGACATCTATCACAGCTTCTCACAGTGTTCTCAGCAGGGAGCTCCTCAGCTACACCAATGATACATCCTTTTATTGTCCACCACCACTTACAATATCCATGGGTACAATGATCTGAAACTGCACTTGGGTATGAGCTCCTGGCTTTGCTGACCAGTGCTAGCATCTTGCGCTGCTCCTGGCGAATAACTTCTCACACTTGCTATGTACCAAGGCCTGCTTCTCACACTTTAGACCAATACCAGAGACTGTAACATGGTGCTGTTTTATTGCTGCTTCAGTGTAGAATGGATCTGCGTGCTTCTCTTTTGCGTCTTGAGCACATACAATTAGTTTGAACTATCTCAGCATTAATGCACGTTTTGTTGACAGAAGAACTCTGAAACACTAAGAGGCAATTACAGCCCAATGTTTCCAAGCTCTGCTGTTAGGAAAACATGAACTTAACTCAGAGATATTTAGAGTTAATGCATGCACTTAAGTTGCCACAAAAAAGCACAGAGACCTATTCTGTGCAGCAGCTCAGAAAACTCTATCTTATACTACACTCAGGTCCTCGTTCTTAGTACCAGTTTATACTCCTTGCCTCACATGCAAATGTAAACCTGTCCCACTGTTCAGACAGCTTCTCTCACTGCCCCTGAATCAAGTGTTTCACACTTCCCACCAGTGCTTCCTTCCCATACGGTCAATGGTGCACATTATGTTTGCTCAAATGAGAAAGAGGTGAGTTCAAATTTAGATTTTCATTTTAGGCTGCTACTAAGGGCTATAACACTTGTTAGTGGTATTTTCCTCAGTTGTATTCCTAAAGTGGAGGCATAAGCTGTGTTGGAACATTCAACCCACTTTGAAACACAGACACATTGGAATATCAGGTCAGAAGGTCAATGCCAGCCATTATTGGCCCTCTTCCACTTCTTTCTCTTCAGTGGAGTACATATCATTAAAATATTCTAATATGGCATTGTTATAGCCCACTGCTGAAGGCTATAATGGTTGTTAAAGGCATTCTTACTGAGTTATAGGCCCGAGCCAAAGGAAGGGTGACCAGATGGCTCCAGGTGACTGGGACAATCTTTTTCCATTCCTGGGCTTTTCCTTTACATATCATTGTTATCAAGAGTGTTAATCCAATTGGCTGAATTTAAATGCACCAAGACTACAACTCCTAGAATGCACTGTTATGTTAAATCAAAACCCAGAACTGAAAAATGTGTGTCCCGGTGACATGGAGTCATCTAGTCCGCTTAGCTGCAGGCTCCTTCAATTCTTGATTGCTCTCTTGAAGATAATTTTTCACTTTTTTGTAATAAACACCTATGCCAGGTGGTTGTTCCTCCATGGGATTGGAGGAGCGTCGCCCTCCCCTTCCGCCCCCCCTCCCCACCGCTGGGCAGAAACTGTCCAAAATGAAATGGTAATAAAATGATATCATTTTTAATTTTTAACATTTTCTGCCAGCAAATGGAGTGCAAGCACAGGGTCACTGCTGTCCATCAATTGTTCTTTTTGCATTTGGCACCCCGAGTGGGACGGGTATACCCAGACGTGGGTCCTGTGCTCTCCATGCCACTGGAGTCAAGCTATCCTGGCTGATGAGGGGTGAAACCCTGAAACCGGTCCAATGTTGCTTGTTTCCAGTCGAGGGAGGACCTGGCCTGGCAGTTAGGACTGGACAGTTACCATTGGGTGCAGGGTCAAGGCTTCTTTGCATATGGCTGGGTCCAAACTGGAAAGGCATGGTGAGCAAAAATACGATGGATGTATGCCCAGATATCTGTACTGGGGTGAATGTATGACATTGTTCTGCATTCTGTCCATCAATTGTTCTTTTTGCATTTGTCACTACGAGTCGGACGAGTATGCCCAGACGTGGGTCCCGTGCTCTCCATGCCACTAGAGTCAAGCTATCCTGGCTGATGAGGGGTGAAACCCCGAAAACGGTCCTAGGTTACTTGTTTCCAATCCAGGGAGGACCTGGCCTGGCAGTTCGGGCTGGACTGTTCACATTGGGCGCAGGGTCAAGACCGGTTTGCATATGGCTGGGTCCAAACTGGAAAGGTATGGTGAGCAAAAAACAATGGCTTTAGGCCCAGATCTCTGGGGTGAATGTATGACATTGCTCTGCATTCTGTCCATTAATTTTTCTTCTTGCCACTGATTGACAGCAGTGAGGAGTGGCCACTTAATTATGCATTGCGGCCACCTTTCTAAGGCCAAACCGGCATGCGCAATTCAAACCTCTCCAACCCAGCTGCCTTGCACAGCCGGGGTTGGAGAGCAGGCACAGGCCTACAGTGCCTTTTGGAGCAGGGAACCAGCCCACTCCAAATGGTAAATAATGATGGACTCCAGTCAATCAAGATGCTTTAGAGCAGCGTCTGGATTAGTTGAGAGAGTTGGTTGTGGAATTCACGCTCGAAGGATGAGCTGCAGCACAACGAGGACATACTGCAGAACATAGAGCTGCAGTGTAAGGTAAGGGATTTCTTAGGTGTATATTTATGTTAATGTGTAAATTATTGTGTATTTGTTATGTGCATGTGTTAGTGTATATGTGTAATTAGAAGGAACAAATGCGGCTGACCAAGGCTTAGCACCTCAATTTCTTAAGTAAATGAAGTTTTTGAATGTCTGTGCAAACACATCCGGAGTAGGCCACACTTTTACTCCACTGGAAACCAGATAATGCGATTCAAGAGAAGAAGGACGGTGTGCCAGGATGAAATCAAACTAAAATGTGTGTATTCCAAAAATAGGTTCTTTATTAGATTTTCATCAGCCAACGCGTTTTGTTCCAGGTGGAACTTCGTCAGGGCAGGAATATATTCAATGCTTGTTCAGCATTTCTTAGCTATCCAAGCTAATCAATTCTTCTCAACAGAACAAACGTAGTCCTTGCACAATGTGATATGAGTCTATACTTCAAGGTATTGAAAGTGGAGTCCAAGGGCCAAAGTAGCAGCCAATGTTCCTTGTGTAATGTGTAATTAATCAATGTTTCAAGGTTTTGTAAGAAGAATCCAAGGACCGAAATAACAGCCAATGTTCCTATTCTGTTTAGTCAGTCGGGATCTCAGTACTGATCCCTCATCTGGATTCGCAGTGTATATATGTGTATATGTTCTGTGTATTTGGTATGTGTATATTTTTGTGCCACCACCCCAATGTGATTTGCCACCAGCCGCCACTGACCTACACACAGAGATCTGGGCTGACTAAGGAAACCAGCACAGCCCTAGGCTGTAAGGAACATTGCCAGATCACCGTGTGCATGCCAAACAAAATGCACCCAGGCCTGGGATTTACTCGTTCTTTATTTATTTTTGTGAATTTGTATTACTATGACATGGCCAGGAGGCATCAGAGCACTTTAAACAGAACAGTTAACAACAAATCACAGCAGGAATACATTAGGGATACAAACTCACATCAAGGGTAAGAGGAAGAAAAGCTGTACATGATTGCGGTTCTCAAATAATCAGTTTAGGAGTACAATTGAGATACAGCACTGGAAAAATGAATGCAGTTAATTCAAGACCAAGTGGGAGCACAATGAACTTGACCTAGGTGTCTTTCACAGAGAAGGGCGTTGTGGTCTTTTTTAAGGTATATGGCATGTGGTTATATGGAGATTAAAAGGGTGTGCATTTCAAATTCCTGTTGCATTTCTGGAGAATGACTGGTTCATGACTCACTCTCGTTCAAAGGTGTGGGCTCCAGGAGATTGGACTGAGCATTTCTTTAACCTTGTATGGAACCTGAAATATGCAATTTTTCAGTTAAGTACGCAGTAGGGCGAGCAGATGTCCCGGATTTCCCAGGACAGTCCCGGTTTTAAGAGGACACTTTTCTTCATTTTAGGTAAATGTCCAGGTTTTGGGGACAAAGGTCAGGTCATTCCTTAAAGCAGATATACGCTCCATTCTCAAACGCCAGTGAAGCCTGAAATGTTTTAACTGAAGCAATTTATTAGTTTCTGTCAGGCAGCACAGGAGGGGGCGGCTGCCTGCTCCCAGCAGAGGCAGAGTGGGTAGGAGGGCAGGCGTAAGCTCAGGGCTGAGGGGTCCTGATATATATATATATATATATATATATATATATATATATATATATATATATATATATATATATTCTGCCACGGACCACTTTACTTCAAGAGATCAGAAGCCACCACAGGGAACTTGTTGGAGAAGTCTTTATTAGAACTAAACACCAGCGTAATGCATTTCGGCATCTCTGCCTTCCTCAGACGCTGTGGCACTTTGAAGAACCCCCAAGCCCCTCCCTTCTGTTCTTCCATGGTCCTCCCTCTGCAGGAAGGTCAGCTGACCCCACCAAGTCATGGGTTGTTGTAGTCCGAGTGTTGACGACTACAACTCCCAGCATGCATCTGAATTGGTGCAGTGGCAGAGTTCTTGCTAGGTGCACGCTGTATTGCCTTGCAAAAAGGAGGGGATAATGTCTTTCTTGGCGGCTCCCTTCTTTGTCCCTAGATTCTCCTCAGGTCCCTGACGCTCCACCTTCCAGCATCCATGTTCGGTAGGGCCGAAGGTGTGGGTTTTAGTGACCCCACCCCCATCTTCAATGACGAGCTGCTCACTGCAGAAGCCTCTGACCCGAAATGTTACCAAAAGGTTGTCCTGCGGTATCCGAATCCTCGGTAAGTCTTTTCTTCGTGTTGCCACGGGTGTCAGCAAAACCGCAGGACACGTTGGGAGCGGGGCCTCTTAACGCGCTGCTGAGAGGCGCGTATGTATTCTGCCACGGACCACTTTACTTCAAGAGATCAGAAGCCACCACAGGGAACTTGTTGGAGAAGTCTTTATTAGAACTAAACGCCAGCGTAATGCATTTCGGCATCTCTGCCTTCCTCAGACGCTGTGGCACTTTGAAGAACCCCCAAGCCCCTCCCTTTTGTTCTTCCATGGTCCTCCCTCTGCAGGAAGGTCAGCTGACCCCACCAAGTCATGGGTTGTTGTAGTCCGAGTATATATTCACTGAAAAAACCATAGGTTATAGACCATATACAGTTAGGAATTTGCATTTACAAAACCTTATTTTACTCACACAAAACCATTGAAATTCCATATATAGTTAGTTGCACTAACTATATATCGCGCACCCGCAATCCACTGCTGATGATGTCACATATTACATCATTCATGACATGGTCAGTGACATCACTGATGACATCACTGATGACATCTCAAATTACATCACTGATGACATCTCAAATGACATCACTGATGACATCTCATTTGACATTACTGATCACATCACTGATGATATCATTCATGTGATAATACGATGAACCTCCTCAGACTCTAATATAACCTTAGATACAATCAGTGTAAACAGACACTCACAGACTGTCACTCATCCATGGAGTTACTCACACACCTAGTCAGTCATGCAAAGAATCAATCACACCTCCATTTCCTCAACTATACAGTTATACAAACTTTACTTATTCAAACATATACTAACACATATTTACTCTCTTATACAATCCCTGATACAAGTTCACAATGATCCATACAGCCACTCACACATTCACTGGCTCTTATGCACAGTTATTTATATATGTCAACTCTCACATGTACTGTGTTTTACATATGTACTTACTTTGACATGTAGCACTGAGATATCCATTCACTCACCAATACACTCATGCACACAGTCAACCGCCCATACAGCTGTTTCCACATGCACTTTTGAAACTATACATCTAGTGAATCAACTGCTCACACATCTATGCACAGAGCCATACACCTCCCAGCCACCCACACACACACTCAGTCTCCCATACAAATACTTGGGCAACCAATCAATAACCCATATAGTTACTCATATAGCTACTTATCAACACATGCAACAGTTTACAGAACAACAGACATAATGATGCACAAATTAAGACAGTTTAGTCACTAACCCATGCACTCAGTGAGACACATTTAATCACTCACTCATACAGTCAGTCATGCACCTACTAAATCCTTCATCCAGACACTTATACATCCACTCATTCTTCAATATGTAAGACATATTTTAACTTTACAGAAACATACAGTCACTGGATGTTGTCATCAGTGATGTCATCAGTGATGTCATTTGAGATGTCATCAGTGATGTCATCAGTGATGTCACTGACCATGTCATGAATGATGTAATATGTGACATCATCAGCAGTGGATTGCGGGTGCGCGATATATAGTTAGTGCAACTAACTATATATGGAATTTCAATGGTTTTGTGTGAGTAAAATAAGGTTTTGTAAATGCGAATTCCTAACTATATATGGTCTATAACCTATGATTTTTTCAGTGAATTTTCAAGGTTTTGTAAATGCTAATTCCTAACTATATATGGTCTATAACCTATGGTTTTTTCAGTGAATTTTCAAGGTTTTGTAAATGCTAATTCCTAACTATATATGGTCTATAGCCTATGTTTTTTTCAGTGAATATATATATATACATACATATATAAACATATATCATCTGTATATCTATATAAATACAAACATAAATGCATGCATACATATACTTATATGCATACAGATGCATGTTATTTACATGAAAGTTGAAAAAACACTAATAAAAGCAAAGCTAAAAAGCCACCTCATTACAAACAGAATGGCTTTAACTTAAACGAGGGCGAGATCTATTGCATTTTCAATGCTTGTTTACTTTGGTTCCATCAAGAAGGCATTCAGATGTGTCACACATTTGCCATAAATTCTGAATGTTAGCACTCTAGTAGCACATTAGATCACTGTAGTAAAGCTATTGCTCACCAGAGACGTCTGCTGCTGGTATTCAAAGTGCATGTTTCAGTCTGCATGTCAGAATTTTTTTAATGAAATAGAAGAGGATTTGAGAAGTTACTCAAAATGATCCCTAATTTTTCTTTCTGAAGCACTAATCATACTTTCTATGGCAAAATTAACCCCCTCATGTTGTTCCTTTTTAAATTGAGTGTTTTCAGACTTACCACTTCATTCCAATCAAGATGGCTTCTGGTGTGCCATACTTTTGTCATAAGTAAGACTGTTAGCGCTCTAGTTGTTCTTTAGAACACTCTGGGACATTCTGTCATTGGGCTATACTTGGGGTACATCTGGGTGATATTTGGGCTACATTTAGGCTCTTTTGTCTCTGGTGGCCATCTTGGGAGACTGTATGTCAGAATTGTTTAATGAAATTGAAGAGGGTTTGAGAAGTCACTCAAAATGTGCCCTAATTTTTCTTTCTGCAGCACTAATCATAATTCATATGGCAAAATATACCCCCTCATTTTGTTCCTTTTTAAATTAAATGTTTTAAGAGTTACCACTTTATTCCAATCAAGATGGCTTCAGGTGTGCCATACCTTTGTAATAAGTAGGACTGTTAGCGCTCTAGTTGTTCTTTAGAACACTCTGGGACATTCTGTCATTGGGCTATACTTGGGCTACATCTGGGTGATATTTGGGCTACATTTGGGCTCTTTTGTCTCTGGTGGCCATTTTGGGAGACTGCATGTCAGAATTTTTTAATGAAATAGAAGAGGATTTGAAAAGTCACTCAAAATGTGCCCTAATTTTTCTTTCTGCAGCACTAATAATACCTTCTATTGCATAATATACCCCCTCATTTTGTTCCTTTTTAAATGAAATGTTTTAAGAGTTACCACTTTATTCCCATCACGATGGCTCCAGGTGTGCTATACCTTTGTAATAAGTAGGACTGTTAGCGCTCTAGTTGTTTTTTAGAACACTCTGGGACATTCTGTCATTGGGCTATACTTGGGCTACATCTGGGTGATATTTGGGCTACATTTGGGCTCTTTTGTCTCTGGTGGCCATTTTGGGAGACTGCATGTCAGAATGTTTTAATGAAATAGAAAAGGATTTGAGAAGTCACTCAAAATGTGCCCTAATTTTTCATTCTGCAGCACTAATCATACTTTCTATGGCAAAATATACCCCCTCATGTTGTTTCTTTTTAAATTAAATGTTTTAAGAGTTACCACTTTATTCCAATCAAGATGGCTTCAGGTGTGCCATACCTTTGTAATAAGTAGGACTGTTAGCGCTCTAGTTGTTCTTTAGAACACTCTAGGAGGCTGCAGTAGAAAACAAAGGAATCAACTGACAGTCTCTGTCCTTGTTGGATGTACATGTTTTACTGAGAATGTCAGACTTCATTTTCACATGACTGAGAAAGATAATGTGAATTTACAGAAAATATGCTTTCAGTTTAGCTTATAGATCCCCTTCCAAACCACTGTGGGAAAATCATGAGATATTAGTTTTCTTTCAAACAATATTCATGATATCACAGCAGAAGGTTTTTTCACATGGTAAAATCACCTTAGAACCCACCACAATTCCTAAAACGAGTATGGTACCATCAACAAATGATTTATAATGTAACTAAAGTCCTAAAACCCTCTATTAACTACAATGCTTTTTAATGAGGTGCTATCATGTATATTGGTCCCAAGATGGCTGCCAACACTTCTTGGATGAAGTGCTGACAGCCAATCAGATCAGATGTGTGGTTAGGCTCCGCCCAGATATATATCTTTTTTTGAACCTAAATTACTCAAAATCCACTGGAGCACATATATTGAGACCTAGCAAAGGCACATCGGGCTAACAGTCCCTACAATTTTGCCAAGTTTCGTGCAAATCCATTCAACCGTTCGAGCTAAAAGTGAGGCCAACCGCCCTATGGAAATTAACATGGGAAAAAAGCGTTTTGGGACCCCCCTTTTTTCTCGGCCCCCCTTGATGAAACCCCCCCAAATTGTCAGGGGCTGCTCAGAAACAAAATGTTCAATTTTCCTGAAAATTTCAGCCAATTCCGTCCACAAACGCCAAAGTTATTAGACATAGAATTTTCAAAAATCCCATAGAGAAAAAATCCTAACTATATATACCTACTAGCGACCGCCAGTAGGTAATATATATATGTATATATACATATATATATATATATATATATATATATATATATATATATATATATATATATATATATATATATATATATATACACATATACACACACACACATACACACACACCTCCCCCCCCCCCCCCCCCCTTTCAAATGGTCCAGTACTGTGTACTGGAACTTTTTTATTTTGCGAGGTAGAGTACCTGCACTGCTCAAGAAAAACGTAATACTTTTAATTGGAGAGTACCAGCACTTCTCAGAAACAAGCATGTACTCTGTTACAGAGTACCTTCAGTTCCATTTCAAGCGCTGTATACACATATACAAACACACATACATTTATAAGCCTAATGTGTGTGTGTGTGTGTGTGTGTGGGTGTGTGTGTGTGTGTATCTGCACACATTTACAAAGCTATGCAAAAAACGTGGCAGGCCATATATATATGTTACACAAAACAATTTAGTTCTACTTTTAGGTCTGGCCGGTCTTGTTTTTTGCTTCTCAAAATCTGGCCACCCTAGTACGAGGGTAAAAAGGAGTGCAGTGCCATGTGTGTGGTGCAGGCATTTTTAAACTGGGCTGATGCTTCAACAGGGTTAGCGAGACAGGAGGGATGTGGTCGAATTTCTTGTGATGTGACCGGTAACAAAGCAGCCGAAGCATGTAGAACTGCACTGAGCTTGACAAATTGTCTTTATTGAGTGATAGTCCAAATAATGGAGGTGAAGCAACAGAAGCTGCCAACTCCCAGAATACAGTAATTGTATAAATTGAAACCCAGAACAGGTAACATGCCTTCAGATGGCCAACTGCCAATCCTCCCTGTATGGACACACCTGCCCAGCACAGGCGGACTGCACCAGAGCCAGATTGCCATTAGCCCAGCCCTTGGTGGATGGGCGGAAAGAGGAAATCTTACCATGCACATGACACAACAAATGACACGGACAACTCTTTGTGGATAAAATTTTGTTGCACGTTTTATAGATTACACAGGTTGTGTTAGCTGTGCCTATGCCCTACGGTAACCCTCTTGGGACACACTGCCCATCCTAGCTAGCAGAGGAGCAATACTAAGATGCAGTCCCCTCTTTGTCACCCTGCAGGCGACATGGTCATTGTAGGAGAGTTGGGTCTGCTTCCTATTGTTACCACCACTTTTTGCTGTGATTCTCTGGTTTTTCGACTTTAGTGTGGCTGTGGACCTGCTAATCAGGCCCACAGCCCAGCTATTCTCTCATAAAATTGATACCATGTACTTTAGGTACATACCAGATTGATTACTGGGTCACCCTTGTGAGCCCCTGTATAGTGTACCATAGGTACCCAGGGCATAGGTGCACCCTAGGCCTACCAGGGGATGCAGCATGTATTGTGACACCCTTGGTTTGCCTTCCAAACTGACACCACAGGTCTGTTCACACAGCCTGGCTAAGGTGGTGTAATCACCCCTTACTTAGATATAGTATACCTATATCTAAATATACATATAGATACATATACATCTATAAGTCACTCCTATGGCAGGCCTTGCAATCCTGAAGGCAGAGTGCTTGGTTTTATGTGAGAGCATGAGCTGAGCCCCTCTGCAGCTTTCGGAACCATCTCCTTATAGCTGTTCTATGATATAGCCATACAATATACTCTTAAGTGCATTATAATCCTCACAGTTAATGCTAACTTTGGTTTGGCTTTATCAAAACATGTTGTGTAAGGTGTCAAACACTTCGGAACACTACCCCCCACCCCCACCAGTTCTGGCGGCGGGGTAGCATTCCACCCTCCTAGAGGGAGAAGACATGTAGTTACTGGTTTACCCGGTTAAAGTTAAACAGAGCTCCAGCATCACAAAATGGATGCTGCTGCCACAGACACAAGTCTGCCCTCCTGATTCTGGACGAAACTCCGGCAGGGGAGGCTTGGACAATAGGTTTCCTGTCCAGGGAGGTGCTGGCACTTTAGTGCATTGGGGCAGGGGGGGTTGCATTCAGTCAGTGAATGCTTTTTAGACACTGCCTGGGGCACACTAGGTGCTCCATGCATTTCCCAGTTCAAACCGTTTGCTGGGGCACTCAGCCCCAGCTCTGGCACGAAACTGGACAAAGGGGAAAGGGTGTAAACACCCCCACCCCAGGTCCACCCATAGGAGAGACCTTAAAGTTAGTCCAACCCCTATACTTAGTATACGTATAGGATCCCAGTCCCTAGGACATTAGATTACTCTGGGCGAAACTCTGAAACATATATCCTGGACCTTCGACATTCCATTTCGACTGGAAGACGGAAGACATCTCCCTTGTGGTCAAGGAGTGACCACCCTGTTCAAACAGGCACCAAAAGCATCTTTGCCGGTCTGTATTTTTGAGGCTCCCGCCGGATCCTGAAGAATCTGCAACACAGGACATGGACTTCTAGACATCTCTGACCCCAACATTCTCTCACAGCAAAGCTGAGGCCCGTGTCGGACATGAGAGACATGGGACTGGAACTCCTCAACATCCTGCATTTTTCTACCTGCATCCACTTCCCGAGGTATCCCAAAGTTGTGTATTGGGGTGCTTGAAGCCCCAGACCTGAGCACTTTTTGCACCGAAGCTCAGAGCTCCACACTCCACGAGTGGCCTGTGGGCTTGCTTTGTGCATTTCTACTCAATGCGTCTTCGCGGTTCCTAGTCCGTTGGCTAGTGAGCCCTCAAGAAGACAATCCTTTATTTTAACTTGCTTTTCTGGTTGCTCCAACTTCCCTGCAAAGGAAAGGTTCCACAGACCTTGCTGGTCTGCACCAAAGCCCATCTCGACATCCTGCGTGGGTTGCGTTTTCCAAGGCTTGTTGGGTCCAATCTGGATACCGACACTGTAGTGAACTAAATCCTGCTTGGGACAGCTCGAATCCAGCTTCTGGTCATCGTCGACGCCTCCTGGTCCTTGTGGCTGAAGAGACAAACTTCACCTTTTCACCTGAAATCAGCCGACATCTGGTGGCATCTTTCAATCACCTCCCTGGTCACTGGCAAGTGGCCCAGACTCTGTCTCCTCTGCTTTCAGGTTCTTCATATCTTCGATCCACCCTTGGATCCGCCCGGACACTTTTCCTCTGGTCGCCTGCAGCACTTCTTTGCAGATCTCAATTGAAATCGACTACGAAACCCGACACCAAAAGAGACCTATGCACCCGGCTTCCATGGGAGAGGAAACTCGAGTACTCTGGTAGTCTCTAGGGTATTGGCCCTCCTAGTGTCTAAGTCTAAGAGAGTTCCATAGTAGTTCATTTAGAAGTGTCCTTAAATTGTAAATTTGTAACTTGTTCGTTTCCCATAGAAAGTCAATGGTAACCCGCGGCTGTGTTTAGACACTGCACGCGTCTCCCATGGGCCTCCTACATCCTAACCTTTGGTTGTTTAGAGTAGCCCCAGCGATTCCACAGGCCCCAGGCCTGCTTTCTAATTCTCACGTGGTTCTTATACCACTATTTTAGTATATGCTTTGTGAGGCCCATAGGGCAAAATGTATACTGTGCAGCTTATTGTATGCTAATTAAGTAACTTGTATTGTACTTTTACCTCTGACCTCATAAAGAGTGCAGAGGGGTTGTGTTTAGAATAAATACATATATATTTGATATTATACCGTGTGTGGTGTGCTTTCATTTGGTACTCAAGGGATTATAATTGGTAAAACAACTTGCTTAATTCGCTCTATGAAGTCTTAGCCTGAAGACTGCTCGTCACTGCTATCCCTAGGATAGCTTTCTATAAGGTTGACTTTACAACCACCATCAATAAGGGTCGATCAGACTGGTGCACCAGAACTAGTGGACATCATATAACAGGCATATTCTCACAGTCATCTGCATTTAGTAAGCTAAATCTGTTTTTGCCTTTAGGCCATCCTACCTGTGCCCTGGACTAGCATTTCCAACCGCTATGTAACATGATGACACTAAAGTCGAAGGTATTTTTGACTTTCGAAAGCATTTTTTTGACTTAACGAAGAAATTAACTTGTCATCTGATGATTTGTCGTTTCTTCGTTGCAGAGTTTGCACTGATTGGCTTTGAGTTTGGCTGTCATGCCCTCTGGTGTCTGATCGTATTAATATTCTTCAACAGAGAATGGGCATGGAGGGCACTGTGCTTAAATGGTTTGCATCCTTCCTCTCTGACAGATCTCAAATGATCAAAATAGCGAACAGTCTTTCGTCTCCTGTGGCGGTGGGTCAAGGTGTTCCCCAAGGCTCTATACTTGCACCCACACTGTTCAATCTCTACTTAGAACCACTGGGAAACCTCCTAAGCAAATCCGGGATTCACTATCATCTCTATGCAGATGACACTCAACTCTACCTCAAGGTTGCCTCCACTCATGATCTCTCCATCCTAAAATCTACTCTTGACTCCATTCAAAACTGGATGTCATCTCATCAATTAATTCTGAATCCCTCCAAAACTGAATTCCTCCTCTTCTCCTCCTCACTCTCTCCTCCCCCGGTTCAATCATGGATGGATCAGATGAATCTACTAAACAACAAACCCATCATTGTCGACAGCGCAAAATCTCTTGGTGTCATTCTAGACAAAAAACTCAATCTAACTCCCCACATCAATTCTATTGCAAAATCTGCTCGCTACCAACTGCGCCTTCTTTGGGGAATCCGTCGCTTCTTCCCGGAGCAGGACCTTATAACCCTGGTGCAATCGCTGGTCCTCTCCAGACTAGACTACTGCAATTCTCTTCTTACTGGCCTCCCCAAATCTCACCTGTCCCCACTTAAGTCTGTCTTCCATTCAGCAGCTCGTTTCATCTATGGGGCCAAAAGAAGCGATCACATCACACCGTTGTTATCCACCCTCCGCTGGCTTCCCTTCGAGGCTAGAGCTATCTACAAGACCGCTTGTATCACCCACAAAGCCTTGCACTCCTCCTCTCCCCGCTACCTGGTGAATAAACTGAAACTCTCTGGAGGCTCTAGACCTTCACGCAATGCCGAGAATCTCCTGCTTGAACCTCCCACTTTCAAGAAGGAAAGAACAATGGCCCAATCCTTTTCAGGCAACGCAGTGAGAATCTGGAACTCGTTTCCGCCTGAGCTCCGGACCACCGCCTCCTCCCAGGCCTTCAAAAGGGACCTTAAAGTTCTCCTCCTCCAGAGACACCTCCAAAAGTAATTCACGTCCTCTTGCTATTCGGAGGAAGACTTCCCACTAATGATATTTTTTACTTTCCATGACCATGGGAGTGCCTTCCCAGTGTTTTCCTGTGGTGGGAGTGTCTGCCTTTTTGCAGTGTTCTCCATGTACTTGTGTTCGGTGCCCTTTTGTAACATGCACACAACACTTTGCCCTTGTAACACACGGTTGCTACCTCTCACATGTTTTTACCTTTGATACTTGCACAAGTGCCACCTTGCCTACGTAACGCCTGTTCTTGTGCCTAGCACTTATTGCAGTATTATACCTCAAATTATACTCTGTTTTCTCTTATAACTGCCCACTTGTCACTTTTCCTCTTGTGCACTTTTGACTACCTCATGTATTTTTGGTTGTTCACAATTTTTACTACCTCAAGTATTTTGTTTGCTCACAATTGTCACTATTACCTTTACTACCTCATGTATTTTTGGTTGCTCACAATTTTTACTACCTCAAGTATTTTGTTTGCTCACAATTGTCATTATTACCTTTACTACCTCATGTATTTTTGGTTGCTCACAATTTTTACTACCTCATGTTTTTTGTTTGCTCACAATTGTCACTATTACCTTATGTAAGTAACGTATGTTTTAGTAATCTGCTCTTCTGTAATGTTTCTCATTATGTTTCATTTCTGTTCCTAATGTGAAGCGCTCTGACGCCTTCGGGTAAAGTCCGCGCTATATAAAAATGCATAAATAAATAAAATAAATAAATAAATAAAAATCGTGGACTTCATTCCCGCCGCCATTCTGGCTCTAGTGTTCTGCATCCGCGAGTTTGCGGAGGGCTAGATAGTAGAATGTGTTTTAAATAGCAGTTTTATATACTGAGAACTCGACCCGATGGTATTGGGGCGCTTTACATGGGCACCGGTTACAATATGAAAACCCAGCGCAGGATATGCCCCTGACGCCGCCTCCGAGCCTGTCGGCAGCGGTCACTGTTCCCTGGCTAGTTTTCAGCTAAGTGGGTGGGGTGCGGGGTCACTGTCACAAACCGGAGCTGGGTAGGGACCAACGTGAAAGCTTTGGGTGCTGCCGCATGGGCTTTCTCCGCTAGATGCTGCAAATTAAGAATAATTCAATAATCCAATTCAATTCAACATGAGAAGAAAAACGCTGCAGCTCACCGGTGCAGCTTTTCTCTGCTAAAATAATTCCGACGTAGAATGCGGAGTCTGCCCCACCCTTGCATGGCATTGGTGAGTAAGTTTCTAGTCAGAGCCCTGAGGGAGCCCTGCTACCGCAGCTCAAGAGCCTGGAATAAATGTGCGCAGCCCATTACTGGCATCTGGCACCCCCTCTGGACAAGAAGAGGAACTGCGTGACCGAAGCCGACCGATTACTTGGCACATGCCACAGTTTGAAGTACAGCTCTCGAGGACCCCTTTCCGCGGAACGAATTCCTCGCTGGTTTTTGCTGGAAAAATGGCGGAAACATCCCTCGCTGCTCCAGCAGTCCATCCAACACCTAGCAGAATAGCAGCGCGTTCCCTATTGTTTGCTCGGCGAGCACAGCCCCGCCTGCTCTGATACAAGACGTAGGTCTGCGTGAGAGTACCCAGCAGTATTCCACTTAAACCCTCTGGTCCCGCGCCGATGTTGGACTTTTCCCAGCTATGGTAATTGGCAGACCGCTGCTCCATGTAATAGGCAAAGTAACCATTTCTAGCGGCGACCCTGGCTACTTGCCCAGGCACTTTCTTGTTAAGGCACAAACGCAGATATCAGCCCGTGCTAATTGGCCCCAGCAGGTCGCCGAGCTTCCTTTCCAATGTATTGTGGAGGACCCATACTTTCCAGCTGCTGTAATTTTGTGGCAAACACAAAATAGAGGAGTCATGTAATAAAGTTCACGCTTTTAAAGAGCTAAAAAAAGCCTGGTCCGATCTGAAGGCCAAACTTGTACAACAGCCTGCGTTGGGACCCTCTCTGTGATGGTAAGGTCAGGGCCTCTCATTTGGAGGAAGTGCGGCACAAGGAGGGCGTGAAGCTGGTTCTTCTAATACGTTTAGAAGGAGGGAGATTGTTAATGTCTGCCTTGCAACTCAGAAGCCAGGGGCATTTCTGTCACTAGATAAATTGGTTCAGGGGTGTAATATACAGCAGTCATTGGGCTAGACTATCTACTCCATCACGTTTTCAACTTATTTTATGTACATGGTGACAATACAAACATTTCTAGCCACCATAATAATCCACTGTACCCCTGTCTGCAATCTTTTCTTTAAGGTACAACCGGAGACTGTCATCAGTCTTCGACTTTACACTAACTGCTTCAGCCTTTTTTTCGCTAGTTTTTTGAGTTCTGCTCCTTTTCTGTCCAACACTCTTAGCATATTGTATATTTTTATTCGAGTTCCTACAGGTGTAGTCAGTCCCTTCCCTGCCAACACTTTGCCGCGCAGTTCTGAGCCAAGAAGTTCATGCTAACTCACACAACCCAGGTTTTTCCTTACCGGATCCTCACCTGGTCTTTAAATAGACATGTGGATGCCCAACTAGGTTGAAGACAGAAATAAGTGGCAGTTCCTTTTCCAGAGCAACAAGTCGGACCAGGCCTGTTATTCATGAGTTGTTACATCACCCGCAATCTCCATGCCAACTTAGGGCAAACAAAGCAAAACCAAAGGGGATGATGAATGGAGTGTTGAACATTGCAAGCACTCACCCCAGTCAACTGATCTGGGTTTAACCCATCATCGTTCTTTAGCTCACTCCGCCACCCCAGTTCAGACATCGCCATATGCAAATCAGTCTGACCCTGTGCCTCATGGGAACAGTCCAGCCCGAACTGCCAAGCCAAGTCTTCCCTGGACCGGAAACAAGCATCCTGGGACCGGTTTCTGGCTAATCAGCCACCATCAGCCAGGCTAGCTTGAATCCAGAGGCAAAGTGAGCAAGGGACCCACGTCTGGGCATACCCTGCCAACTTAGGGTGAACAAAGCAAAACCAAAGAGAATGATGAATGGAGTGTTGAACATTGCAAGCACTCACCCCAGTCAACTGATCTGGGTTTAATCCATCATCGTTCTTTAGCTCACTCCGCCACCCCAGTTCAGACATGGCCATATGCAAATCAGTCTCACCCTGTGCCTCAAGGGAACAGTCCAGCCCGAACTGCCAAGCCAAGTCTTCCCTGGACCGGAAACAAGCATCCTGGGACCGGTTTCTGGCTAATCAGCCGTCATCAGCCAGGCTAGCTTGAATTCAGTGGTAAAGTGAGCAAGGGACCCCCGTCTGGGCATACCCTGCCAACTTAGGGTGAACAAAGCAAAACCAAAGGGGATGATGGATGGAGTGTTGAACATTGCAAGCACTCACCCCCAGTCAACTGATCTGGGTTTAATAAAATCATAATTCTTTAGCTCACTCCGCCACCCCAGTTCAGACATGTCCATATGCAAATCAGTCTGATCCTGTGCCTCATGGGAACAGTCCAGCCCGAACTGCCAAGCCATGTCTTCCCTGGACCAGAAACTAGCAGACTGGGACCGGTTTTTGGCTAATCAGCCGTCATCAGCCAGGCTAGCTTGAATCCAGTGGCAATGTGAGCAAGGGACCCATGACCCACAAAGCAAAACCAAAGGAGGTGAAGGAAGGAGTGTTGAACATTGCAAGCCCTCACCCCAAGTCAACTGATCTGGGTTTAATCCATCATCATTCTTTAGCTCACTCTGCCTCCCCAGTTCAGACATGGCCATATGCAAATCTGTCTTCACCCTGTACCCATTGGGAACAGTCCAGCCCGAACTGCCAGGCAGGTTCTCCCAGGACTGGAAACAAGCATCATAGGACCGGTTTCGGGGTTTCACCCTTCATCAGCCAGGATAGCTTGACTCCAGTGACATGGAGAGCACGGGACCCACGTCGGGGCATACCCGTCCCACTCGGGGTGACAAATGCAAAAAGAACAATTGATGTACAGAATGCAGAACAAAGTCATACATTCACCCCAGTACAGAGAGCTGGGCCTAAATCCATCGTTTTTTTGCTCACCATGCCATTCCAGTTTGAACCCAGTCATATTGAAATCAGTTTTGAACCTCTGCCCAATGGGAACAGTCCAGCCCGAACTGCCAGGCCTGGTCCTCCCCGGACTGGAAACAAGCATCCTAGGACCTGTTTCGGGGTGTCACCCTTCATCAGCCAGGATAGCTTGACTCCAGTGGCATGGAGAGCACGGGACCCACGTCTGGGCATACCAGTTTCACTCAGGCTGACAAATGTAAAAAGAACTATTGATGGACAGAATGCAGAACAATGTCATACATTCACCCCAGTACAGAGATCTGGGCCTAAATCCATCATTTTGTTGCTCCCCATGCCATTCCAGTTTGAACTCAGCCATATGCAAATCAATCTTGACCCTGTGCCCAATGGGAGCAGTCCAGCCCGAAATGCCAGGCCAGGTCCTCCCCGGACTGGAAGCAAGCATCCTAGGACCGGTTTCGGGGTTTCATCCCTCATCATCCAGGTAGCTTGAATTCATTGGCACGAAGAGTACGGGACCAGGTCCTCCCCGGGCTCGAAACAAGCATCCCAGGGCCGGTATCGGGGTTTCACCCCTCATCAGCCAGGATAGCAGTTGCATGCAGACCACAGCACCCACGCCTTAGCATACCGGGCTTGGCCCACAAGGGACAGGGTCAAGACTGATTTGCATATCGCTGGGTCCAAACCGGGGTGGTATGGTGAGCAAAAGAATGATGGATTAAACCCAGATCCGTGTGACTGGGGGGTGAATGTTTGCATTGTCCAGCATTCCTTCCATCAATGGTTTCTTTTAAATATGTCACCCTTAGTGGGAAGGGTATCCCCAGACATGGGTCCCATGCTCATTATACCACTGGATTCAAGCAAGTTTGGCTGAAGAAGGGTAATGCCCTGAAACCGGTCCCAGGGTGCTTGTTTCCGGTCCAGGGAGAACCTGGCTTGGCAGTTCGTGCTGGGCTGTTCCCATAAGGAACAGGGTCAAGACTGATTTGCATATGGCTGGGTCCAAACAGGGGTGGTGTGGTGAGCAAAAGAATGATGGATTAACCCCAGATCCTTGTGACTGGGGGTGAATGTTTGCATTGTCTAGCATTCCGTCCTTCAATTGTTACTTTTGCATATGTCGCACTAAGTGGGAAGGGTATGCCCAAGAGTGGGTCCCATGCTCATGACATCACTGGATTCAAGCTAGCTTTGCTGATCAAGGGTGATGCCCTGAAACCGGTCCCAAGGTGCTTGTTTCCGGTCCAGGGAGGACCTGGCTTGGCAGTTCGGGCTGGGCTGTTCCCACAAGGAACAGGGTCAAGACTGATTTGCATGTGGCTGGGTCCAAACTGGGGTGGTGTGGTGAGCAAAAGAATGATGGATTAAACCCAGATCCTTGTGACAGGGGGTGAATGTTTGCATTGTCCAGCATTCTGTCCATCAATTGTTTCTTTTGCATATGTCGCTCTAAGTGGAAAGGGTATGCCGAGACGTGGGTGCCGTGCTCACTCCACCACTGGATTCAAGATAGCCTGGCTGATGAAGGGTGATACCCTGAAACCAGTCCCAGGATGCTTGCTTCCGGTTCAGGGAGGACCTGGCTTGGCCGTTCGGGATGGACTGTTCCCACAAAGAACAGGATCAAGACCGATTTGCATGTGGCTGGGTCCAAACAGGGGTGGTGTGGTGAGCAAAAGAATGATGGATTAAACCCAGATCCTTGTGACTGGGGGTGAATGTTTGCATTGTCCAGCATTCCGTCCATCAATTGTTTCTATTGCCAATAAACCATAGGCACGGCCGCCACTGTATGAGTGTGCTGTGCTATGGCACGTGCAGTGTCCCGGGGGTTGGGGTCCCTGGGTCACTGTGACATCGCACCTGGGAGATGGGGGACCCCTGGGCCACTGGATGGCTCGGAGAGGGTGGCACCACACCCCCTCTCTAAAAAGGACTAATTGGCCCGGGCAATGTGGTTCTGAGTGCCCTTAGGTGGTTGTGCAGGGAGCCCCACAGCCCCTCCCCATTAAAAAAAAGGAATCCGCCAGAGTGATGGAGTCTCCGGGCCCATGAAATGGCTCAGGAGTGGGATAGAGTGCCCCTCCGCCCCCCCCCCCCCCCCAAAAGGGAAACCCAAGTGAGTGTGAAATGAGCGGAGTAGACATTCATTTAAGTTTCACTGCTCCTGCTGGCAAGCAACTCATTATGCTCTGCAAGGGCTTTAAAAAAAATATATATCTCCTTCCCAAAGAAATAACACAACCCATAATATGAAATGCATAACAAAATCTCTCAATTTGTGAGGTAAGTTAATATTCTTTTGCGTGCAACACCTCTGAGGTTACTAGAGGAATATAATGTAAGATCACTCGCACTTCCACTGTTAGAACCACTACTGATACCCCCAGTAAGATCATCATAACAGATGTTGCACCATCAATGCAATTTAGTACATATGAAGTTCAATGTTTTCATTGCATTCTTTCTGCACTTTAAACAAATTAACAATCTGCTCACTAATTAAGCACATAACTCTGTGCTCATTCCACCAGCCTTTATTTTCTAATTGCAATGAATCACGTGGTACGTTAACCAACTTTGTTGCAGCACTGTACCTCAAAAACTTTTTAAACTCTCTCTTGTGTTTCTTGATAATCATAAAATAATTAATTCCAAAATAAACAAATTTAACATTGTGTTTTTCTCATAATAATGTTTAATCTTCCTGGACCTTTCCCTAAACCTCATTTATTAACTTGGACGAGCAGGAAAATTATCGTCTACTTGTAAAATTAATTAGATAACTTCGTTCTAACCTTGCGAACTTTTAATAACAGAAACAGAGAAACTCTTGCAGTGGAATGAAAGGTATTATAAGTAGAAACTTTTCCTTGCAGGTACTCTTCCACAACCAACTTATTTGCCACACACTGCATACCTTCCTTTAGAAATAAACTAAACCTTTGGCTGTAGGTCTAAAAAGGGTGTTTTTCATTAAATAATCTCATAAGGTTTTAAAAACATAAACATCTTATCCAACACCAAATGTGTACTGTTATCCAGTGGCAGCTGGTAATTCGAGCAGGGGGGTGGCACACAGGCCAGCCAGCCAGGCAAGTATGCACAGACTTACACTGACCCATCTGTGTCCACAGTCACTCACACTGATGCATTCAGAAGCGTGCACACATACACCCAACATTCATAAGCACATACACATGCACACACTCATTCATAGCACTCACAAATACACATGCATTCATACACACACACACACACACCAAGGATTATAAAAACAAAAAAATTGCAGGCTGCAGCTGTGATATCAGGTGGCGGGAGGGGAGCCTCAGTGGTTCCTAAAAGATTGGGAATGCGGCCTCTTCTCATTGACTGACCTTCTTATGGGTCAGCCACTGAGAGGACTTGTCACAGAGTGAGATGGGGCAGGACACCTCACCAAACTCGGTGACAAGAGTCAGTGATGGACAGTCGGCCCTGGGCACTTCAGGGTTAAAACTGAAACACTCTGATCCGAGTCTGTCTGTGACATGCCTCTCGTCATGAGGGGGAGGACCTCCAAGCTCTGTGCCGGGTGAAGAGGTCATACCCACAAGGCTGTGAAACCTTGAGCCCGGCAAAGTTAAGCTCAGGCAGCCAGGCGCCTACGCATTACTGCATTTACAGTGCCTGGCTGCCTGACCTGAACCTGAAGAGCGTCTGTCTGACTGGCTTTTGCTCAGCCTGACAGACATTCTTCAAGTTTGAAAAATGGTGGGCGGAGGTGGGCTCGCTCTCATAAAAGATGGGCCACTAGTGCCATTATCAAATACAAAACATCTGGCTACCCTCAGGCGCAGTGCGTCCATAGGGGCGTGGGGGCGTAGCCCCCCCGCCTGCAGCCGCCCGCAGGAGACACAGAGGGAGAACTGACACTGCATGTCAGTCAGCATGACGTCGGCAGGCGTCATGTTGATTGACATGATTGTCACCAGGCAGGCAGCAACACGAGTGCGCATGCGTGGGGACGGAGGGTGAATTTTTTACCCATGCCCACGCATGCGCACTTGTGTTCGTGCATGCCCATTAGGAGCCCTTCGGTCTCCTAATGGGCGTGCTGTGGGCATAGAGTAACCTGTGCCCCTGCAGCACCAGGATTGTCTGAAATATGGAAACAATTAGTGCGGACATGGCAGCCTGTTGACACGAGCTGTGCAAAAGAGTGACCACACGCAAGTAAGGAGGAAAAGAGTGTTTTGACGTGTTTTATTTGTTTAAGATTCCCAACAGCACTGCAGTGCTGAAAGAATAAAAGCGTGCAGTCTTAAGTAAAGATTGCACCCTGTACGGATGTGTGCAATGTGGCTATTAATCAACCGTAGACAGTGTGAAAAAAGTTCAGTGGGGTTGTAAATCACAAACTTATAGCCAGTTTCTCGCAGACTCCTGTCAGGTCCGTTTTCCTCCAAAGAGACCATGGATGTTTACAGTAAGGGTAAAATGAATGTGAATATATTAGATGGTGGAGTTGGGGGACCCAGCTTAAACGTGATTGGCAGTTTCTAAGAGCCGCAGCAAAGGAAATTGAACAGGGAGAGTGGGTGCATTGATGGATGCAAGCATGATGGGTGGATGGATGCATGAATGATGGATGCAGGTTGGATGGGTGGGTGGATGGATGGATGGGTGGATGCATGAATGAATGATGTATGGATCCAGGATGGGTGGGTGGATGGATGGGTGGATGCATGAATGATGTATGGATGGATGCATGGATGAATGCATGATGGGTGGATGCATGATGGATGGATGGGTGGATGCATGAATGAATGAATGATGTATGGATGCAGGATGGGTGGGTGGGTGGATGCATGAATGATGTATGGATGGATGCAAGGTGGTTCGGGCTCGCTCGCTGCGCTCGCTCGCTGCGGTGCAATATGCAAATTAGTTTTCGCCACACCACTTTCAAATGTCACCAGCCGCCCCTGGCTACCCTTTTAAAAACAAAAACATTCTGCAAAACGTCTAACACCACATCAGTTGTTGTCCGTAGAACTAACCTGTAACAGGTCAATTTTGAAAAGAAGTTACAATAAAAGAATCTAAACTCTCATATTACTAGACAACAAGTAAAAGGACCCACAAAGTCTATTGCTAATTTTCCCCAAGGACACTCAAAAAAATGTACACAATGCACAGATTGGTCTTTGATCTTTCACTGTTTAGCTGATGATAAACAAACTTTGCATAAGTTAACAAATCTTTCAACCTCACCATCAATTCCAGCCCACCAATATGTTTCACACAAAATCTTCTGCGCAACACTAAAAACAGAATGACCACTATCTGCTTAAGTGATCATTCTTTCATGAAACAAAACAGAATAAAAAAACAAATCATGTTGCAACAAAACATTTACTTGAAAAGATAATTAAGAAGAAAGCTGTGCCGAAGTTCTTATATTACAATCCAACTTTTGTCAAGTAGCCATCCATTAATTAAGAATACTTTAACTACTTTAAAATTCTGTCATCCTTGCAAGTATCAATACATTCTTCTTCAGTTAGTGCACTGGCAATAACACCAATGGCAGCAACAACAAACTCATGCTAATTTTCGCTTTTGGTCTACAAATCTGAAACTTTACCTGGTAATCTTGATAAACATTCAGCTTTAAAGTTATTGGGGCTCACAATTTGCTTGATGGTAAAATTATACTCTTGGAGTTTTGAAATCAAATAGACAACCTAGCTGGAGCTGTTCCCAGACTGGGGCCTGCAATTAAATATACTAGTGATTTTTGATCAGATAATAAATCAAAGCTTGTACCTCATAGGAAGCTTTTACCTTTTCAACTACCCAAGCACATGCAATTGCTCCCCTTTCAATGGTACTGTAATGTATTTCAGCACTTCGTAACAATCTTGACAGAATTGCAATACCATGTTCTTTACAACTGACTGTTGACAAAGGAAAGCACCAATGCCATGGTTGAAGATGAAAGGACATCTTCAACCATTTTTAAAAGGCTTCAAAGCTGGTGCAGTAGGAATCATGAACAAATGTTATGCTTTATTCTTTACCACAAACACCTTTACTCATAAGTGATTTTAATGGTTCAACAATCAATATATAGCCAGACACAAATTGTGCGTAAAAATTACTCATGCCTCGAAATTATCAAAGGAATCTTGATCCTAAGGCACAGCCACTTTAAAAATGGCATTTAACGAGTCTGTCTTTGGTTTTATCCCTGCAGAGGAATAGTGGGACCTAACCATTTCTTTCTTCACAGTAACACCATGCTCCTTTAAAATGTGTAAAACTTTCCTTAAAATGTCATTGTGTTCTGAGCTACATCCTCAGCAAATTACTCATTAACTTTTGAAAGATGCTAGCTGTAGACACTAGCCCAAATGGTAATCACATATACTTATAAAGACCAAATGGTGTAATAAAGTGGTTACATGTTGGGAATCCGCAGTCAACATGAAGTGGTGATAAGTAGATCTAAGTTCAATAATTGAAAAATATTTAGGTTGGCCAATAACTGCTAGCATTTCATGTATACGAGGTAAAGAATGTGTTTCTACTAAGATTATATTGTGCAAAGAGCGAAGATCCGTACATAAACAGATCTCGCCCTATCTCTCGTAGACTATATAAAAATAGGCAAAACCCACTCAGACGGTTCTGCAGATACAATTAAACCTTTGATACACATCTGATCGGAACTTTTTTAAGACCCTCTCTAACACCTCGAGGAACTGGTCTTAATTTATGTGCCACAGGAACTACACCAGATGTAAGTTTAACGCAATGTTCTACTCCCTTCGTGTTAGACCTGACACCGTTGGCGAGGTTTTTCTCCCATCTTTTTGCCTCTGACTCATGTATTTTTGATGCTGTGCTGGATTTCGTTTTTGCTGGTTTAGATGCTTTGGACACTCTGCCACTGCTGATCAGTGCCAGAGTGTAAGTGCACCCTCCATCAATTGTCATATTGATTGGGTATACCTGATTGGCATATTTGTATCACCATGAAGTCCCTAGTAAAGTGCACTGTGTGTGCTAGGGCTGGTGATGACAGATGCTACTAGTGGGCCTGCAGCGCAGATTGCACCACCCACACAAGTAGCCCTAAAATGGTGTCTCAGGCCTGCCAGCGCAGGGCCTGTGTGCAGTCAGTGGACTGCCATGTCCGCCTGGCCAGTGTCCCCACTGGCTGGGCCTAACCCTTCCCTGTCTGTGCACATCAGTCACCCCTATGGAAGGCTCAAGGTACCCCCCTGGGCAGGGTGCAGCGCATGGGTAAGGTAGAGCATGTACTAGTGCAGGTAACATGCTCTGGTAGTGAGCAGCAGCCATTTTGTGTGCTCACTGCTGCAAGGTTATCTTGCTCCATAGATTAACATGAAGGAGGCTGGTCCCATTGGATCCCAGCCTATCTTCCCATAGGAACAAGATGGGACATAAGTGATTGATATCCCTGAACTCAGAATTTAATAACACATCTTTTAGGAAAGGTTGTTTTTAAATTCTCTGTTTGATAATAGTACTTTTAGAAAGTGGCTGTTCTCTTGTCTAACCTTTCTGTGTGCCTGGGACTGTTTGTGGATTGACTGTCTGGGTTGAGGATGACAGGGTCTGCAGAGCCCCTAGGGGGTTATCTGAGCCAGCCCGTGGATGAAAGGCAGCATCTGCTGCCAGGGAAGTGGGAGGAGATAGCACCTGATAGTGAAGGGCTGTGCCTGCCTGACCACAATGCTGGCTCCACCTCCCGCTGGGCGACTGTTACCTCTGTCCCTGATACTGCGAGAGAGAAGGAAGCCAGGAAACCCCCAGAGCCCCAGCAACACCCAGAACTGGTTTGGACCGGGCTCAGGGCCCACTTGCACAAAGACTTCAAAGGACTTCAAAGACTTTTTGGGGTATAAGAGAAGGACCCCTGACAACAGAAAATCAGATTCTACAATCAAGAGGAACCTCTGCTGGAAGAAGAACTGCTGGAGAACTGAAGGAAGATTGCCTTGCTGTGTGCTCTAAGGGCTGACCTGTTCTGCTGTTTCAACTGAAAGCTGAGGAGGAGAAAGGGACTTTGCTGTGTGCTGTGACCCTACCTGCTTGCTCTACCAAGACCTTGCTGTATGCTGTGTCTTATCTGAATCTTCAAGGGCCTGAGAAGAGCTGGCCTCCTGTTTCGCAACCCAGGAACATAAAGGTTGTTAAGGACTACAAGACTCTGCTGTGCCCCCCTGAAGCTGCCGTGGGCTGAGGAAATCGTGAGCTGCTGCGTGCGGTGGAAATCGGGGGCTGCTCGACTGAGATCTGCTGTTTGCCCCGTGTAGCGCGCTGGTTGCTCTCTGATCTGATTGAGAGTGCCGCGCTGACTGCTGCCTGTCGTGTCCCGAGATTGGTGTGTTCATCGACACGTGTTTTGTGGTGGCCGGAGGGTTCTGAGCTCCCTCAGTGCTGGGCGGGTTGATTCAGCTTGCCCGCATAATCACCGCCGTGGGCCGGGGCCCTGAAATCGACCTCGAGGGTCCGCTCGCAGCACCGAAGGGGCCGCGCTGTGATTGGCTGCTGCCGGAGGCTGGTCGGGAAGCGCCGCGCCCTGATTGGCTGATTCCCCGAAGCAGCTGTGACGTCAAGGAAGGCTCGTCTGAGCACCGCGCTGTGATTGGCGGGCTGCGGCAAGTTCAGCGTGTGGAGCGGCCTGCTGATTGCTCCGTTGAGAAGGAGCTGTGACGTCAAAGAGGGCTCGCCCCAAATGCCGCGACAGGATTGGTCCCCGTCATCGGGACCTCTGCAAGTGCCGTCTGATCACCGCCGGGACCGGGGAAGACTGACCCGACCTCGCCGAGGAAATCCCTGAAGTGCACCAGCCCCCGGCCTGCCATCTCTGCTCCCCGCCGCTCCCGAAGGACTGAGAGCGGGCGGAGAGGCTGCTGAGACCGGGCGGGCCGAGAGCGAGTGAGCTCTGATCGGCGCGGTGCGCTTGAGGCGCGAGGATACGCTAATTGGCATCAAAGAGTTCCCAACACCTCTAGGTGAGGCGCGTTTGCAGCGCTTGAGGCCCGTAGTATAAACGGGCTAATTCCTTTTGTGAATCAAACGTTGACAGTGCTTAACCTAATTCATTTAAAGAGCGGAGGACGCTAGGAGTCAGTATTGCTAATTTTTAGATGCTGATTTAAGGAACTTGAGACTGATTCAATAAGAAACTTCCTAATAAGCTGAGTAACCATCAAGATTAAGTGCAACATTTACCTGAAGAAGAAATTAATGTATATTGTTGATTCTTACTGCTACAAACTAGATAAAGATATATTTTTATAAATATACTTACCTCTGTGGTCTAAGTTTGTGGTGGATTGGGGATTACTGTTTGTGTTAAGTGCAATCATTATACACATTGCCTTGGGGATAAGCCTGCCTGCTCGCGCCAAGCTACCTAGAGGGAGAGCGGAGGTTATCTACTGTGTGTATTCCTTCACCCTGACTAGAAGCAAGGGTCCCTACTTGGTCTAAGGTACTTACCTCTGCCAATTAGAGACCCCCAGTTCTAACACTTCACAAATACAATTTTATACAGAAATAATGAAAGAGACATTTATAAAGCGCATGGCTACCCTGGAGCATTCAAGCGCTGGGCCAGACACGAGAGAGGCAGGAAGAACTTAGGGGAACAGGAAAGTCTTCAGTAGTTTTCTGAAGACAAGATGACTGGATACACTCTTTCCCCTAACAAAGAAATACACTGTCAAATTCAATACATCCATGAAGGAACCCAACATCTCTATATCAAACTCCCCAAAATCTTTGGGATTGACATCAGACTGTATTAGAGCTTTGGTACCACCTCTCTATGCAGCACTAAAATTAGTTAATATTTTTTTTAACCAAGAGTTATTCTTGTACAAACTTTAAAATACTTCATTGAATGAAAACATGTCAGTTTTTTAAATATAGATGAATATAAGGTCTTATGACAAACCTGCATAATTGCTTTTTTTGGATTTACGTTATACTGGTACCTTACACAATGTTAGAAAAAGCATCCATATCTAATAATCACTTTCCTCTGAACGCACGTATGGTCGTAACAACCTCCAACTGCCTGAAACAGCCAAAGCACAAAAACACAATGCTGCTTTTTATCTTGTGTCTACTCATCTAACACCACCGTTTCAGTGCTCTGCCATAATGTTGGAACAAACTCTACTGCTGCCAAATTGTACTCCTTGGTGAACTCCAAAGAAATGATCAAGCCTTATCCTCATCCCATCCCCATTACCAGTATGGTGAAGCAGGAGTGTCACCATACAATAGGTAACTTACAGAAAGGAGAATTTATTAAGTACAAGGAACAATAGAGTCTACAGAGGAAAAAAGATACAGAAAGCTGGAGAGTACCAAGCAACTTCATTCTAACTCACAAACAAAAGCCTTCTAGAGAATTTCAAATGATGCTTGTACATTGTAACCAGGAACTGCACAGTGTGATAAAACAAAACAAAACTTACATAAAGGAATATATGAAAGAAGCTGTGAGAATGTATAAATGTAAGAAGCAGCACTATACACTAGCCACCAAGTGTGATATGCTATTGGAATGACATTCACACAGTTTCCGCTTTTATCTGGGGTAGACCAACCTCCCTATCACAAAACAATATACAGATTTTGCAATGCATACATACACAGATTATGAGGACAATACAATATATCTGGCCAGTTGGTGGAGTGTCCATTGAAAATGAAGATTTGGATGAAACCTCCAAGTTCATATCTGGACAGGCAACATCAGTCTTTCCCTCTCCCTAGCCGGCTGATGCCTTTGAGCTTGACAATAACACTATTTCCAGGAGCCAAAAGGCCATTTAATCTGTGTGTGCTATGTACACACCCATTTGACAGGGTGCAGCAACACAGTATGAAACATATTGTCTATGAGGCCTTTTCTTTGGTCTTTGGGTAGTGAGCAGTCAGTTTTTAATCAGCAATATCTGAGGTTAATACTGTTATTTATCCCTCATGTATCAGGGCCTTGAGATCTTCACACTATGATTGGCTTAAGCACGCCCTTTCCTCTTTCCACAGTTCACAGTACAGCAACAGCTTGGCCAGGGAGTAAAAGATTACTGTAGGAGGTGGTTGTATGTCTTCAACGGAAATACATTGCAACACTGTGATCACACATAAGAAAAGAAATAGCTAATTAGAGGTATGGTTTTAAAAATTATGGGGCATATTACCAACAACTAGCGATAATTATCGCTATGTTGGTTTAGCGGCAATATTTTTATCGGCGAGCTGCGGCGATTTTTATCGCTTAGGAGCCTTGCTATTATCAAGGTTTATCTCCTAAGCGATAAAAATCGGCCGAAATGCATGAATATCGCTGAAAAGTCAGCGATATTCATGCATTACCGAGCAAATGCTCTTAGCCATGTTATCCACCTACCATTGGATAACATGGCTAAGAACTGCTCAGGGGCAGGTGTCAGCTTTTGGAGATATTCGCTCTTAGCGCGAATATCTCCAAAAGTTGGTAATAGGAGATAGCGATGTTAGCGACTGTTTCCAGTCGCTAACAATTTGGCACGCCCACTTTGCATGTCATTAGTGATAAATATCACTGACATGCAAAGCGGGGCCCAAGATGGCCACTATCTCCTACTAGCTGTCGCTAACTGGTGTTAGTGACAGCTAGGTAATAGGGAGATAATTTTATCTCCGCTTTCTTGGCTTTTAAAGCCAAAAAAGCGGAGATAAACCCCCTTGATAATATGCCCCCAGATGTTTATATTTAAGTAGGTAGCTTCTGAGACGGAGATTTAGCAACAGACATTATGATAGCACTCTGGTGATTTGGTGATTTAGTCAGTTTATCGTTATAGTTTATGGGGAAATACTACCCTAGTGGGAGTAATTGCATTGGCAGATTATGTGCTTTGACAGATGCTAGATCCCTGTGCTCAGTTAATTTGGTTTTAGTGTAGGATTAGTTTCAGACAGCAGTTACAATGCATCACTAAGATATGACGTTTGCTTTTAGAACTAGATGCTCTGCAAATGAGGAATAAGAGAGCCATCAGTATAAATGACAGGATTCTAAACCCAGTAATTCTCTGCTATGACATAACTACAGTGGGGAACGAAATTGTAACTCACTGTTATGTCATAAAAGAATTTCATGTCAAGACCGGAGGCTAGCAGTATGCATTAATCTTTTATTGTTACTCCATGCAGTACTTTAAAGCAACTTTTAATCACACATAAAATTCTAGAATTAGTACCAAAAATACTGTCTATATAAATCCAAGCCCAGCAGCCATCTTCCTCTTTTGGTTGCTGCTCCTTGTCAGTTAAGTATCTGTTATCACTGTTAGAAACTTTATACAAGAACTGTTATAATGTCTATGGATTATATTAAGGATAGTTTATATTGGTAATTACGTTTAAGGAGTTATTAAAGCTAATGTCAGTTTTATTTAGTGTAAAAAATCCTAATTTACGGGATTAATTTCATTTTAATGAGTGTTTATTCCTTTAAGTATGATTACATATGTTACAATGGTTTTCGTTTTGTTTTAATTATAACAGCGTAACCGCATGACCATTGGTTCGAGAAGGGTAGATAATGGCCTCAGCACAAGGTGTCTCTGTTTGCAATCCCGCTGAGGCAGTGTGCTTGCCTGAGCACGTTCCATCCAGGCATTTTCTCGCGTAGGGTGAGCATGTCTCTGGCCAAAGGCACTTGAAGTGTTTCTGCCGCCAGGATTTCCGGACATGCAGAATGGCGTCGCCATACATGCGCGGTGACGTCACTGCATTACAAGCAACCTCGCCGCAAGACTATAGCTGTCAGCTCAGCCGACAACGAGTGGAGACAAGATATGGCCACGCGCAGCATTGAGAAGCATGGCAGAGTCGGATTCCGACGCGCGCCTTGGGATTGGGTCCCGCGCGTGAGCTTCTACCGTACACAGCTTACGACGCGCGCCTTGTAAGTTTCTGTTTTGTTTTTATTCGTGCGTGTGAAGGAGCGGCGGAGATCCCCTCCGCGGAGACCCTGTGTGAAGAGGAGCAGGGCAGCGGGGAGTTGACGAGCAGCAACGGAGGCGGCGGAAACGCTGGAGGAAGGGGTAATGCATGTTTTTACCAGGTGCAGTAAACAACTCTTATTCCAAGTACATCACATGCTGAATGTATGCGTTCCTCTTCAAATCCCACACGTATCAGAATATACCGAGCTTTCTTATTCTGTGAATGTCATCAGGTTTGAGCTGCTTAAACGCACCTGAAGAAAATACAGGGAGTGCGGTGTTTGCTGCACAACTTATATGTCTGGTATTTTCCTCCATACTCAGAGTCAGGGCCTTATCAGGGGGAAAGGCGGGATCAACAGACACTTCACTCTCACAGCACTTGGGTGACCCTTGTTTGAGGTCCTGGCTTCACTAAATAAACAACTTTCTGAATGTTGCTGGCGCCGGCCGTAGCATCTTCATTTTACATTTCAGTTGGCTAAGCATTTCACTGTCCGGGGAACTGTTGCAACTTTGACAGGTTGAGAGCGATGTACTTAACATATTACCTCGTAATTAAGCCTTACTGCTCTGGGCAAAGTTATTTATAAATAAATAAAACCCATTCAGCTATCTCCCCAATAGCCTTTTCAAAATCAAACTTATTCAGCGCATTCTATTGTGTTAGGAATACAATTGCATTGGCACATTAGGGACCCAGAGATCTTACCCCCTGCCTTTTGTTTGTTGCTGCACACTACCGCCAAAGCATATTGTCTCATGTCTTCCAATGTTGTGTAATTTATCGGAGAAGACTGCATTTTATTCAAAAAAGCAAGTTTAGCATTTTCCGGTAAGAGCAAGTTGGCTTACAAATTAAGATTAATATTTGTTTTTTATCAGCACACATTGGTGTTTTCAGAAATGTAATCATGTGTGTACTACCTTGCATGCCACATTTGACACACACAGCTTTCCTTCTCTCTCCGACTGCATTTTCTAAATAAAACTTGCCCATGTATTACACGTATTGACTGCAAGTAGTGAGCCCACTATAATTTAACTGTTCAAAGTGGTGCTTTTGCACAGAAGTATTTCACCGTTGCAGGTTTGATTATTTTGATTTGGATAACTACAAGCCCGCATTCTGGATCCTCTTGTGTTGCACAGCGGTACTTGCGCCTCCGCCCCTCCCTTCAAATTAACAACATATTAATGACTATCTTGAAAGCTAATTAAGCTTGGCAGTCTCCTGCACGGTTAAAACCCCGCCCCCTTGTGATGTTGCCTTGCCGTAGCTCGCGAGTCCCCCCCCAATCCCCACCACCCCCGAGAGTCCTGCCTCGCGCTGCCGTCTAGTGCTGTAGGGCTCTTACGCCTCATCCTCACAGGAGACCTGGGGGTGTGCAGAGTCAGGGTGACCACGTGGGCCTTTGTTATATTATCTGGCGCGATGCATGCTGCGCTTTATCTTATGTTTTTTGGGCTTCACCTTTAATAATGGTGATCGCACCTTTGTTTTATTATGTGCGAGTGGAATAGCTTTTTTGTGACAGCACGTTACACCCCGCGCTGTATGTTATGTTCAGGGGCTTCGGCTGCATGCAATTATGGCGACAATGCTTTTATTTTTTAAATTAAAATTGGCACATCTGCCGCCGCACTTTATCTTGGGCAGCTGCGTGCCTTTGATGCCTGTTGACATTCTTACCGAAAACAGACTCCCTTAGAGCCAGCCTTTTACTGATAAGCATGGCACCCAATTCACAAAAGATATTTACAAAATTTTAAGCTATTGCCATTATAAATTACAATAACTTTTATTTAAGTATTAATTATTTAAAAAAATTAAAAGCCATTGTTATTTGTAATATCAATATATCTAAGTCACGTAAATACAACACAAATTGCAATACAAATGCTATAGGTGTCACATTTGCGAAAGTTTAAACTATTGGCATTGTATATGACAAAGGTATTAATTTCGCTATTTTCAAAACCAACACATAAATAAAAAATGTGTCATTTACAATACCAATAGCTCAAACTTTCCTAATGAGAGACCTATTGCATTGCAAATGCTTGTTTATTAAGTAAACAGTGCATTATCGGTTCGTATTTGAAATTCCTGTCATCCCAAAAGAATTTACGAGACAAATGGTATACAAAGATTGTAAAAGGCAATACTAAGGATTTTTGGTGAGATGAAGAAAAAAAAAAGAAAGTGAGGAAATATTTGAAAGTACGTTATGTAACAGAGAAAGTTTACAAATTATATATCAAATATGAGGGATGAAGAGGAGCCTTATGGTTCTTTTAATCAGGAGGAAACTTTTAAGAAAATTGTGCAAAAAGAAGTGAGGGCCTCAGTTAAAGAAGTTTTAGAATCAAGAGAAAAAGTAAGGCCAAGGATTTGTCAGATGAAGAGTTTTGGTCAATTGATGAGGAGGAATTAACTAACAAGAAGAGGTCTGGTTAGAAAAAAAGTAAAAGAAAGAATATTGAAAAGGACATAAATGCTGATGTTTTATCATGGCAGAAGGGTGGTCTAGGCACCACGGAAGACTAGGGTGCCCAACACAGCACAATGGAAGGTGTCCCTTGCGGCACACATGAGCTTCAGGCTAAACCTGATGATAAAGATCCTCAAAGACAAGATGTGGCTAGTTTTGATGAATTTGTGTTTGATAGCTAAGGAGATGACATTTGAAATCTAGATTATGACAAGGTAGGGAAGATGCAGAAAGAGAAAGGATTGTACAAGAGCCACAAGCTGCTGAAATGTTTAGCCCAGATATGATAAGACATCAGAGGAATACTGAATGGTGTCTCTGGCTCATGAATTTATAAAATTATGGATCACAGTACCTTTAGAAAAGGAGGCAAGGGCTGTGATGAGTGTAATGCTCTCATCCAGTTATTGATGACAACACTTGTGTAACACCAGATTTAGACACAGATCTCATTCGTTTTTTATTTAAATTTGGACGAGATTTTAGAAAGGGTTTAGAGAGGGCACTTAAAGAGTGTCAGGATAGACTGCGTGATCATGGATCAAGGGAAATGGACATGACTGAGGAAGCCAAGTCTAAGTCAGTATCAGTGGATATAGAGGTTGGGCACAAAGAGTGGTTTGTTTCCTTGTAAACGTGAACACAGCTTTGATGGCCAAAAGGCTATCCTCAAGTGTTTTAGCCCTAAGTAAGGGGATTTTGCAAAGAAGAAGCCAAATGAGAATCCATAAGGATTTATTTTCAGAGATGGCCCAGTAAAAGGTGTTGGGAAATATGTGGCTACCTTCACATGTCTACATAAAGCCCAGAGCTCTTTGAAAAGGGTGTTTGGAGGACATATTTTTGACAGAGCAAGGGGTCGTTTCTCTGGCCGGTCATACAGCAGGTCCCATTATCAATCACAGGGACATGGTTTGTTTAGAGGTTTCCTGTCCGCTACCGGGTTCTGTCCTCAAAGAGGAAGAGTTAGCACAGGTCACCAGCTCAGAAGAACAGCCGTTTTCTCCCAAGGAAAACAACGTAAGTACGAGAACGCCTTTTGGTTCTTTTTTAGGAAAGGTCCGGGGTGATTAAATGGTTGTACACAATTAGAAAGTTTTAACAAAAGATCAAGGGTCCTGGATGCTGTCCAAGGTTAAACAATTGAGTTCAGGGAACAACCAGTTCAAAATGTAGAACCTTTGGTGATGGTGTTTCAAGTAGACTAACACAATTTGGTGGAATTGGAGGATCAAGACAAGTTAAAGAAAGGAGTGTCACAAAAAGAGTTGACATTTGTGATCACAATTTTGTTTTGTCAGGAAAAAAGGAAAAAGGTTGGCATCCTGTAAGAAATTTAGGGAACTTGCATTGGGTTTTGGGATACAGACATTTTAAGATGGAGGGCATCCATTTTCTATGAGATATTTTGGAGAACAACAATTGCTTGTTAAAACTTGATTTAAAATATGCTTATTTTACCATTCCAATAGCGGAAAGGAGTCACGGGTATCTAGAATGTAGATAGTTAGGAAATCTTTATCAGTTCACATGTCTACCTTTCAGACTGGCATCCGCTCCTTGGTGTTTTGCAAAGTTACGGAGTACAGTTGCTGCATTTCTCAGAGAGACGGGATTTCGAATGATTATGTGTCTGGACGATTTTTTTGTCAAAGTTCTGTTTATTGGTAATTTGATATAAAACATTCAAAACAATCTTGGCTAGTAGCCATTTCAGCCTTCCAAATGCTACTCATTGCTAGTTCTGGCACAGTACTTCCCCATGCTGGAATCATCAATTTATGAGGCTTGATTCAATGATGTTTGCAAGAAGTACAAATAACTAAAAGCCCCAACTCCCAACCCCTTCCCTCTTCACCCCCTCCCCTGTGGTGGAGAAGCAATACCCATCCTTCCCTTGCTACTACTCAACTCTGACTCTGACTGGTGGGGGGCAGGGTTTCCTATAGTTTCAGATTGGTGACGCTCTTTCATTCGTTAAATGTCATCTATGTTAGCCCTATCACCGGATTTAAAATTGAAACAGGTGTAGCCCTTGCAATGTGGGTGGACACACTGCCAGCAGGCGCCCCTGTGTAAGATACAACACATGTGGACCCCACTTATATTCAAAATTCTTATACTCCTCTCTAAAAATTTCTGACATGTGTGCCATCGTGAGTATTTTCCATAATCGTGAGTGCCATTGTGCCAGTATTGGTGCTTCTTTTTTCTTCCAATTTGCCGCTATCGCCTTCTTAGCTGCTCCCAAACAGGCCCACATAATTGCTTTGTCTGCCTTGGTTTGGTGTTCTAGTGTGGTATCCCTGAGGCCCAGGAGAATCGGGTCTATGGAGCTCGGTATAGGATACCCTAGCATGCCTTTTATTTGGGCCAGAATTTCTTCCCAGAATGGCTTATTTGTCTGGCAGTCCCACCAAATATGGCAAAAGTCTCAGAGGATACCGTATCCTCTCCAACATAGATCTGAGGTGAGTGGAAAGATCTTCCGAAGTTTGGCAGGTGCTAAGTACCAGTCAAATTATATTTTGTAATGTGCCTCCGTCACGTCACAATCTTTGGACACGTCACAGGATCAAGAAGAATTGAAGACACAACTTCATTTGTTGCTAGATAAGTTGGAATCTGTGAAGGTTACTCCAGAAGTGCAGGATGAACTGAATTGGTGGCTGGACAATTTGGACGCTTGGAATGGCCGAGTGATATTTTGAATATATCTAGATTAAATATTGGAGACAGCAAACCTTTTTGGTTGGGGAGCAGGAATGATTCAATAGGAGACAGGTGCAAATAGTCATGGGAAGAGAGTTGGGATCTTATTAATAGTTTGGAGATGAGAGCAGGTTTTTTTGTATTGAAAAGTTTTGGATGAACATTAAAGAACTGCTATACTTTATTGAAAATGGACAATGTTTCAGCAGTCCGATACATAAATCGATTGGGTGTCAGAAAATCCAAGCACATAACTCAGATAGTGAAATAAATTTTGAGTTTGTTTCTGGAACACAGGAAAGGTTTACAGGCAGAGCATTTGCCAGGTCTGTTCAACACAGTGGCAGATTAGAATTGAAGATATCTCATGGACAACAGCATTTGGATGCTGAATTTTCTCCTATTCCAACAAATTTGGGAGATTTGGGGTCCCTTATATGCTGCTTGTGTCGACGTTGACATTCCAGTTACCTCTATATTTCAGTTGGAGGCCAGATCCTCTAGCGGAAGCAGTGGAAGCTTTTCAACAGGATAAGGGGTAAGCTTTTCCCCCTTTTGCGATTGAACAGAATGTGTTGTTGATGGTGAGGAGGCAGGAAAGTCAAGTAGTTCTGATCACTTCATTCTGGGCAGCTCGAACTTGGTTTCCAGGGTTATTGGAGTTAGTAATGGAGTAGCTATATTTGTTTTCGGTTTCAGATGAAATGTTGTTTTGTCCAGAAGGAGAGGTTCATCCTTTGGTCATGGAAAGGGCACTGAACCTTCTTGCTTGGAAGATGTCAGGAGATGAAAGCACTTTACAGGTCTTTCAGAACAGGCTCAGAAATTGTACAAATACTCTTAGGAACCTGGGACAAGAAGACGCTATGTTGGAGCATAGCAAATAATGGGTTATTGTTGCATGGAAAGGGACTTGGATCCCGTGGAAGCATCTTCCAGATAACTCTCAATTTTTTCAACTACATTATTTGAAAAAGATTTGGGTTATAGGACAATCAATTGTCGGCGGTGGCAGCTGGATATGCTCCTGTAGGAGGTGTTTCTGTAGGCAGAGATACTTGCATTTGTAGAGTTATGAAGGGTATTAAATTACAGAGAACACCTCGACCAAGGTATAGTAGTTTGTGGGATGTACATTTGTTCTATAAATAATTGTAATAATTGTAGAGTTAGCCTTCTAATACATATTTCACTTCACAACAAAGTAAGATAGCAACCCTGTTATGCTTAATTTCTTTTAGAAGGGTTACTGATGTAAGAGCTTTGGAGGTGAGTAATCGTTTTATAAGCCTGATGGGGTTATGTTTGAGATTACAAAAATAACTAAGACTACGTCTTCCTCAGTGTTTGATCCACAATTTGATGAGCATGCAAAATTATGTGTAGTGCAGTGTCTGAAGGATTATGAATCCAGTATGAATGAATACAGAAGGGTTGTTGTGACATCTTATGTAACGCTTTATAATAATGCAAGCTCAGCAAACATAGCGCATTGGGTTAGAATTTGTATGCTTGAAGCGGAAACCGATTTGCAGAACGTTTGCTCACATTCAATGAGGGAAACGATGGCAAGTAAGGTTTTTCCTTCAGGAGGTCCTCTGGAAGAGATTGTAATAGCTGCAGATTAGTCTAATGCCGATGTGCTTGCTAGGTTCTATTTGAAACCTATGGAACATATATTGCCTGTTGTGTTTTCACAGCTTTGAAAATGGATAATGCTAGCCTCCGGTCTTGACATGAAATTTATGTAGGTTATCTTAGTTTGTAATAAGAGAATGAAGATTCCATGAAAGATACAGAGGCTAGCATTATCCCACCCTACCTTTTCAAGTAAGAGTAGTGGTTTATGACATTTTACTTAATTATAAGGTACATACATTTTCTTTGATAAAGAAAGCAGTCAGATTTCAGTTTACATTTATTTCAATGTTATATATTTTTTACAGAGACTTAATGAAGTTGGAAAACTTTGGTATATGAGACAAGAGTGGAAGGTCTGGATGTTTTAGGATTTTTCAGTTCAGTTCAAATTTTGTAGGAAGATGGCTGCTGGGCTTGGGTTTATATAGACTATTATTAGTTCTAATTCTAGAATTTTAATTGTGGATAAAAGTTCCTTTAAAGTGCTGTACAGAGTAGCAATTACATTTAAATGCATAATGCTAGCCTCAGTGTCTTTAAGGAAATCCAGATTTTCTGATCACAAACTAGGAGAATCTATATTTCCGGCTGATCTGGCTGGGCTATCTGAGAGACTGTCAGAGCAGCGCGGGAGAGCTGGAAGCACAGGTTCTGGATTAGAGGGAAGTAAATGGAAGGCACATCATGGTGGGGTTGGTGGCAGGAGGTCAGGTATTTATGTTTTTAACATTTGGGACAAGGAGGAGAGGCCAGGTCACGTATGGTTCCTCCATTATGTCCCTGACAATGTGTAGCAGTGGAAAGAAAGGACAGATGATTTCAGGGGTTATAGACGGGTAAAAAGTGAATTACACAGATGTTTTTCATCTTGGAGTTCTGAGTAACATCATAGACACCTTGAGCTTCGCTCTTGTTGTCTATCTGATATCACTCAGAACCCCTTTTGTGAAAACCACCCCCCTTATTCACTGTTAACCATTTATAATTCTATGTGTTAAGCATGAATTCCCTAGTAAGCCTCTTATTGTTTGCACCAAAATCTGGTATGACGTAGAAACAGTTGATAACAAGACTAATTACCCATTTTCACTACGTAATAAAGGCTTTCCAGGCAAACAAGGCTGTATGAATATCTATCAACGCAGCGCTGCTTGTCTGCTTTGACTGAAAGCAGTAAGCACAGGTGCAGGATGGCGAAGGAAGGCAAAAAAGGTGGTGGGGTTCTTAAGGATGGTAGGCATGTAGGCTATCCTGCTTTAGGTTTAAGCTTATACAATTTATAAATCCCTCTGTAAGGGAAACAGCCCTCATCAGTGTAAATATATAAACACAGATAAACCCCTGCTCAAACACAGAATAAAATGTAAATAAAAGGAAAGAAAGAGAAAGGATGAGCCATTTTTAGTTCCTACTGAAGCGGGCAACACAATGTAACTTTGTTATGCAATTGCACTATCTGCGTGTTGCACAGTGCACTTTGGGGGGGCATTTTTAAACCTGTGTAGGCACCGATCGGAACACCATTTTTACTTTGCACGACTGGGCGATTTTTGGGTGCCATCTTGCTTGGGTCAGCGTGCCTGCCCAATTTCCTAAAGAACATGCTGGTAAGTGATCCAGAGAAGCACTATTAGCCTTGAACTGCAGTCCTTGCTATAATAACGTGTCTACTAACCCTGTGTCGAGGAGTTCAGATTACTGGTGCAAGGCCTGCGGTTTTAGTCTAGGGGCGTCAAGCTTGGTTGTGGATGGAGGTTTTCCATCCATTCAGACTCTCAACTGAAGACTGATGGTCAGAGCTTGTTTCATTAACTTCCAAAACACTTGGCTGATATACAGCTCTCATTATCTAACAACACTTGGGACTTATGTTTCTCACAGAAACCTGGTTGAAGGATGGCTCCAACTCTGATCGGGCCCAGGCTGTTCCCCAGGGATATCGGATTTTGTGCGCCACCCGTGAGGCGGTGCAGGGGGTGAGACAGAGAGGGAAGGGGCGTTGTCATTGTCCTGAGGGACACGTGAGAGGTTTCTACATCTAGTCTTTGTCAAATCGGCAATATTGAGGGCCTAATCTTTTGTATCAAACTTAGTCCTCCTTTTCCTTTGCCGATATGCTAGTTTATAAGCTACCAGACTGCTCGAATAGCGGTCTTCCAGAGCTATGTGATGCCATTGCCCAATAGACATGACAATGGGCGAACTTCGCGGGTCTGGGAAATTTTACCATGCTTGTTGATGTCTCAAACTCAGCTATCTCAGACTGTAACTGGCCTCAACCTAACCCAGCTAGTTACCTCCTCTACCCCTAGAGCATCTTTTAAAACATCAACGGTGTGCGAACTGATCCCCCCGTACGTCTGCTATGAATGGATCATTTTCTTGTTCCGTCCAGCTTTTGTGACGAGTGTTACCAGTCAATGAGTCACAAAATATCGGAAAAGCAACCTTGCCATCCCTTACGGGTAATCCAGACTGCGATTCGATCCCCTTTAATCTATGGATCGCTAATGCTCTGGATAAGCTGAGCCCTTTAAAAACAGTCATAGCCAAGAGAGCTAAGCCATCTGCCCCTTGGTTCTCTGCTGATCTTAGAGATGAGAAAAGCCGCTGCAAGAGGTCGGAGCGCAGCTGGGGAAGGTCTTACAATCCCACAGCAAAAAACAGCAATAAAGAGGCCCTTAAAAAAGTTTGCAAGGTTATGCGACTTACGATGAGAGAACACTTCTTGAGGCGTATTGAGAATGCAGGGAACTCCTTTAAAGAAATGTTCAATATTGTAAAATCTTTCACCACACTAAAAGTGACGACAAGTGCCTTTCACCCTTCCTCTGCCCTAGCCTCTCTGATTTCTTTGCAGAAAATATTCAAAAGTTTTACTCTTCGTTCCAGCAAGAAGTTGGCTTAGAAGGATCTGCCCCATCACATCCAACAACCCCCAGGTTGTGTTTTTTGGACGTTTTTCCAAATACCGAAAAGGATTCACTGGAGGAGCTAATGAATTGAATTGTAAGTCCAGCTTCCCAGAGGATCCCTGCCCACCTCAAAATCTCTCAGATGGTTGCTTCTACTGTATATCAATTTTTGAATCAAATTTGGAATGCCTCTCTGAAATCTGGCATATTCCTTGCCGTTGCTCAAAAAACCGAATGGGGACCCAGAGGTGCTTAGCAATTTTAGACCTATGTCATTGCTATCGGCACCTGTGAAAATGTAAGAAAAGATAGTGCAGTGCCAACTATACTCCTTTGTAGAAGCCACTGGTTTGCTGCTGATGGAGCGAGCTTTAGAAAATATTTTATTCTAGCTCGTGATGTCATACTCTCATAACTTGAAATAATATATTAATGAGTGTTTGCATGATTTGTTTAATTAACTCAACCTAGATTAAGTTTGCACCACACATGTACACGCGGGAAACTAATTGCATGTGCTTTTGTTGCATTTGCAAGTCTGTTTTGTAACACATGATTAATATTGTTTTGTATGTTATGTCTGTCCTATTGTCTTTGTCACTATTAATATGCGGCTGATTATTCATGGCATGTGCTTTTATATGAGCTTACATGATTGTCCTATGTTGTGTTTGTCTGTCTGTGTATCATTTAATCATCTTTTTACTCTTTCAGAAACATAAAGCTGGATTACATGAAGAATGGTAGTTATTTTATGTGTTGCTTTATTTGTTTGCTTTTGCTAAATGTCTTTTATTAGTGGGTTAATTAATAATTAGCAAGGGCTGGGTGGTACAGAAGGGTTTGTTTTACCTGAATTAATTATTCTTTTGTGTTTGTTTAAATAATAGTTTTCTGAAAAAGTGACGCAAGCTGAAAGTGGCGCAGTGACGCAAGTTAAAAGTGGCGCAGTGACGCAATCAGAAGTGGCGCAGAAAAGGCCTGCTGTGGTTGAAAGCCACATGAGAAAATTATATTTTGAAGTGGATGATAAACTTTTATTCTGAAATCACTTGAAAATGAACTGCTAAAGACAACTCTGTGGAGTGGGTTTGGATGTGCCACGGAAAGCTCAGAACGGACAGGCTCAAGGTTGAAAGGAAGAGACGTGACAGATTTTGTATTGCTTGTACATCTTTGCTACAAAATGTAGCAGACTAAGGAACTGTCGCCAGGATTCTGTGCATGAACAATGGCTCTGTGTAAAACCTGGTCTCGTGGTGGAAGATGTCACAGTTTACTGTGGCGTGAGGTGATTCAGCCAATGGAGAGCCAGAATTCAGCTAATGGAATGTGAAAAAATAGTTAGCTCAGCTTAATTTAGGGTATAAGAATAGGCTTTAGCTGCAGATTTTTTGGCTTACGCTTTGATTCCAGACGGACGTGTTCTGCTGTCCGATGATTACACATAAGGAAATGTAACTTTTAAGACTTTGTTTTCAGGCGATGAGGGTAGAGACAGAGAGTTAGTTAGGTTTTGGAAATGCTCTTTTTCACTTATTTCTGCTAATGAATAATATTATCTTGAATTAAGCTCTCTTTATAAAATGCTGAATAAAACTTTCTTATGACTTTTTCTAATGCTTGCTTAATAAAGTTCCAAACCTAAGTTTTCCTGAATATGTTTAAATAAACTTTTAAAATGACAAGCTGGTCTTGTTTATTGAAAAGAGTTCAATTTCAACATATTGATCTATTCAACTCATACTCTATGTTTTTATGGGCCTGGTATTGATTGGTAAGTGTGATAGTGGATTATGACATCTTTAATAAAGAATTTTAGTTGCTGCGCTGCATCAATTTGGTAGCTTCAGACGGTTATATGTTGTTTTTGACATGCATGTTACATATAGGTTGGTATAGTCATAGGATCAATGTTTAACATATGTTGAGTTTCTGAGTTTTTGATTTTGTCAGATTGTTATATATGTAGTATGTAATCTTTAAGGGTTTTTCCAGCAGTGTGAAAAATTCCTGTTTGCCATGGCAAGAGTAGTGTGACTAGAAGAGTTACACAGTGCATTTGTCTGTTTCAAAATTGTGGTATAGAATATATCACGTGTTGTGGACGTACAACACAAGTTTAGGGACCTTAGATTGACTGGTTGAATGTATAGTGAGGATTGCCTATGAAATTGTAGCATTAAGCAGAGGGACCTGGTGAGCCTGTTTTAAAGCTTTCTGTAAAAAGAGTAGTAGGATTTATTCAAGCTTGAGAGAAGGGTGAGATAGCGTCGTTCTATTCTTATCGACGCTTGACGTTTTTTGTGGTTGGTTCAAGTCCTGCCAAGAATTTGTGTGTGTATGATTAGGGTTTTCTTGTTTGAAAGTGTGTGAATGATTAGTAATCTGAAGGGTAGGGTAAGAATTACTCTATTAGCAATTGAAACTATTCTCTGAGAATAGCGTTGTCTATTCCACGCTGAGAATACTTGAATGAATGTATATAAAACTATCTCTTTGTTTAGAGAAGCAGACAAGTGGTTTCCTTTATGTAGTTATTAATTGCGTTCAAAAAGTAATAGGAAAGTGTTTTTGGAGCCTTCATGGTAAAGAATGCGCTATTTTAAAATATTGTAAAGCGCTCTGAAGCCTTTAGGTAAAGTCTGCGCTGTTTAAAAAGCATTAAAGGGTGTTTTGCACTATTTAAATTCATTTTAAGGCATTGCGCGCTATTTAAATTCATTAAAAAGTGCCCCGATCGAAAATTGTGAAGGAGGGGCTGTTTTAGGAGTGAAAGCGTGTGAGGAGAGCCTGCAGCTGCAGCCTGCTGCATACGTCAGAGCCCACCGCGCTCTGATTGGATGAAGTCTCTAGAGTGTTAGAGCAAAGCAGTGCTCTTATTGGCTGAGGTGCGATAAATATTTAAATGGTATTTGCTTTTGCGGATGTTCCCGATCTGATTGTTTGTATATCGCGTGTAGCGAGTGTTGTATTGCTTGGAGCGTTATAGCAGCAGTAATGACAAAAATTAGTTACAGCCGTGTGGTAATTGGCTGAGTTTACAGGGACAGCGCGCTGATTATCTGCCTGAAGCGTTGTGCTCTGGTTAATTTTGACACGTGAATTAAATTAGCTGCTTATTGTTAAAATTGCGTTGTCCTAGAATGCGGAGTATTTTGTGAGGGAGGAGGGCTGGAGCGAGCGAGAGAGAGCTCTGTCAGCGGCTGTCTCCGTCAGCCGCCGCGCTGTCATTGGGTGAAAGATTGACGTGTCATACACGGAGCCGCGCTCTGATTGGGCGAAGCTCCGTGTGTTGTCCCAAGGAGCCGCGCTCTGATTGGGCGAAGCTCCGTGTGTTGGGCGAGGTTTAGAATTATATTTGAAATGTCCCCGTATTAAATTGTAGTTTCTGTTGATCTTGTTGGGTGTTCCGCGCGTTGAGAGGAGCGCGTGTGGAGGGAGACATAGAGGAAAACGCCCTTCGTTGACGCGCATCCCTGTTTAGGTCCCCGTAGTGTCATAGGCAGAGCCGCGCTCTGATTGGGCGAGGCTCTGTGAGCCGCGCTATGATTGGGCGAGGCTCTCGGTCCTAAGTGGTGTCACGGAGGAGTCACACACCTATTGGATGGTGACGCGTAGTGTCACGAGAAGAGCCGCGTTCCTATTGGGTAAAGCTCCTGGCGCGTCATAGTGGAGCTGCACCCTGATTGGCTGAGGCGACGTTATGCTGTGATTAGCTAAGCCTCTGCTTTAGTTGGTTTCCTTGCGCTGTTGTTTTTAAAGGCTGACGCTGTCACACGCTGTATAAAGTGTAAATAAATATGGTGACAGCTGTCAGTGAGCGTTGTTGAGCGCGAGAGTGTGAAGGGAGAAAGAGAGGTAGCAGCAGCAATAACATTACAGCTAAAGCACCGCTGAGATTAGCTGAGGTATTATGAAAGCGGCGCTCTGATTGGCTGAGGTGTGTGTGATGTCACAGCGAAGTCGCGCTGTGATTGGTTGAAGCGCTACTGAGTTGTTTACAATTTTAAATGTCCCCGATGTGGTTTCCTTGCTGGTTGCATTAATAATTTGGAAGAAGCATGTTGCAACTGATGCACATGGCGAGCGATTGCACGCTGGGTTAAAAATTTAATTTCATAAAGAGGAGACTGCAATGGCAGTGTGCTAGTGCCCAGAGCTTCGTTTTAAAATAAAATTGAAAAAACGCGTCCCTCTTATAATAATAAGACTGAGCCTTAAAGCCTGTGACTGTCTCAGTTTCTGATGTAGCCCTGTCAGTGAAGCTCATGTGCGCAACAAAGCTTATCTGAAATATGTCATTGTGCTGTGTAGAAAAGGAACAAGCCTGGTGTTACATTAATTAATTGAAATAAATGCTGTGTTATTGTGCGCAGCCAAGCGTTTAAACATTGCATTTAGCCGAGTGTGGAGAGAGGCTCGTGCTGAAATATATGCTGTGCCACTAACATTGCGTTAAGGAAAGCTTTGATAAAACATCTTCCGATCTATAATTAGAAAATATAGATCACATGGTTTCTTTTCCTTTAAAGGTGCTTGTTACAGCTGACTCGTTTTGCAGCAGCCAGCAGGTGTTGTGACATAATTCGAATTAGTGATTCATGGGGTTTAAAGGGTGTGTGGGTTAGAAGAAAGCAGATTTAAGCTAAAATTATTGTTAAAAGGGTCTAAAGGTTTTTGCAGCAAAACATTTTATTTAAATTAAAGGCAAACACAGCAAGTTTTCTTTTCCCACAGCTGTTGATGCAGAAAGGTGTGTAAGTGCAAATAAATACATTTTAAACATACCCAATCACATTTAGGTGTTTTGTTGTTGCAAATTAAATATTTTATATTGCTGTTTTTGCAAATTCATGTTTTTTCTTTCCAGGTTTATTAAAAATAGTGATGCAGGTAAATTAGGAGTTATATTAAATTATTAAGGTTATAAAGTTTTACTTCACTTGACCTTGTTAAATTAATTAATTAATTGATCAGCAAAGATTGGAAGGCCAATTAAGTGAACACATTTACTTATTGTAATTATTTTAAATTGAGATTAATTTTAATAAAGGTAAGTATATTAAAACATGGATCAAAATTATTCAAAGAAGAAGGAAACGTTTTTCTGCCATCAGAAAATGAAAAATGTATTTAAAAAGGTTAAAAGGGTTGTTGCTACATGTGAGAGCAAACTAATGAATAAACAGGTGAGTAATGAAGTAACTAGTAAGCATAATAAAAATACAGATGCTAAAGATGCAGTTTTAAATGACACATATTCTGAAAGAATACCACCTCCCCCAAAAGAAATCATTTTTAATGAAAATTCGATTCCCAAATCAGCGAATGTAAATAATAAACCTGAGTGAGAAGAATTAATTTATCATTATAAAAATTATGTTGTAAATACAGATAAGGACAGAAATAAAAGCAAACTCCCAGAGCAGATTAATGTAAAGCCAAGAGTCCCAGTCCAGACACCTTCTCAAGGTGTCACAACAGGTAGGTATGATGAGATGCCTAGTACTTCTGGAATTAATATTCCTGATCATGTAAGTTCTATAAATGATTTAAAGGAGCAGTTAACGTCAAACATGGAAGCAGTGACAGTTTCTGTGACAATTAGACCTGTTCCCCCAGTGCTTAGAAAAGATGAAAAAAGTCCCACAGCTTTAACGGTCCCAATTCAAAAGTTTGCTGAAAAACTTTATTCTATTGTACCTGAAAATGAGTTAGTAATGATTCAAACTCAGCAAGAGAGATTGATGACTCTAGTTTCACCTAGTGAAAACTCTGACGTTGACCTGACACAGCCTAGTGAGTACAAATTACAGGATAATACAATCAGTACAGACAGATTAAAAAGATTACAGGATGATGAGGACATTGAAGGCTTGAACAATACAGGTAGGATTGCCTCTGCCCATATAAAAGATTTAATTTGGGCTTTGAGAAAAAGGGGTAGTCTGAATAAATGGAAAACAAAATGGACGAAGAAAAAAGAGAAGGAAAAAGCGACCTTAGCTTTTCTAGGAGGGTGTAAAAATTCACAGATGCAGAATGAGATAAATCAGCAGCAACAGTTACTGAATCAACAGCTACAAATTCAGCGACAGGTGGTGATTCAGCAGAATGAAATACCTCCGCCACCATTTCCAAATTATGTTAATGAGCAGAAATACAATACAGATACAGGATTCAGTGGAGACAAGGAAAACAGACCAGATCCAATTAAAATTGCAAACAAGCAGGGAAACTCATTTCCTAATGTTCCACAGTACAAGATGAAGTCAGAAACAATTGCTGTTAGTGAAACATTCATTAAGCAAGGTGTCCTAAAAGAGATTGAGAACAGCCTTTGTGACTCACCAGATATGGGAATTAGAAAGCTAGATGAAAGGTTCAAAATACAGGACCTGAGAAAGGTTAACGAGATAGTTATCCCTTGTTGTCCTATTGTGCCCAAACCAGCAGAGATCTTTTATCAGATACCACATGATACTGAGTGGTATTGGGTCCCAATGCACCCAGAGAGTCAAATAATTTTTGTTTTCAGGTTCCAAGAGAGAATTCTCATTCAGGTAACTATTGAGAGAAATAAAATGATTCAGGCAATGGAATTCCCAAAGACGCAAAAACTGGTAAGAATGCTCCTAGGCATGGTTGGTTACTGTTGCCAATGGATTAATGGTTTCTCAGTAATTATGAGGCCATTGCAAAGTCTGACAAAAGCAGATATAAGAGACCGAATTTTCCTGACAGAAATAAAGCTCGAAGCCATTGAGCAATTTAAAAAGAGTTTGAGTGAAGCTCATGTTCAGGGCATGCCCGACTTCAACAAAGAAATTGAGCTTCTTGACAAAATAGCAGTGATAAAATGTGCTGGAGAGAAAAATTATCATGTCTCAAAAGGCAATGAGCACGCAGGTACCATTGTTAAGTTCTGTGCTCAGGAGAGGGTTGCAATCAAAGGGGAAAAATTCAATGAACATGTTTCATGCATCATCATACTAATCTTTGCAATTCAGACATGGCAAGAATTAAAACAATTACAAGATGAGGCACATGATGAGGAGAAAAACACATGGCTCAAAGAAGGTTTCAGACAGCAAGAGGAGGATGAAATTTGATTTTACAAAGATAACAGACCTATTATGCCCAATTGCATGATTGCTGACATGGCACGGATGTACTATGGTCCAGGTCATTTAGCAAGAGACACAATAATTCAACTGTTCAGAGAAACATATCTGACATGCCAGAAAAACAATCCAGATCAAAAGATATTTGAGAATTTGGGAACCATAGGCTAGGAGGGTGGTCCATTTGCAAAAATTCAAACAGATCTTTTTGAAATGCCCCAACATAACAAACTGAGATATGTCCTAGTCATCATTTGTTTACTTTCAAAATGGTTAGAAGCTTTTCCAACAAGAAAGAATTATACAGTTTCTGTATTCCATCAGTTGGGAACAGATGTGGAAAAGGAGCAGGCTCATGATCTATTGCCAAGAGACTTGGTCAGAACAAAGGTTCATCGGAGGAGAAACTGTCTAGTACCCAGGTGGCAGAAAGCAAATCATGTGACAACAGATACTGGATGGATGCATATCAGTCATACCCTTTGTGCACTTGCACCTGATAACGCTGATGAAGTTAGTGAAGACATTGCAACTGATTCAGACTCTGAAGAAGAAATTCCTGAAGAAAATCCAGATCTTGAAGATCGACAAGGTGGTCGACATCTGGATGATGATGTCAAAAATCCAGATCTTGAAGATCGACAAGGTGGTCGACATCTGGATGATGATGTCAATGTGAATGAAACATTGAATGATGAAGATCTAGAGATTGTGATTCTAGATTCAGAAAATGATGAAAATCTGATAGAAAAAGAATGTCAAGGAAAAGAAGAAGATTCAGAAGCAGAAGACTCTGAGCAAGACGAAAATCTAATCCAGGAGATTGAAAGGCAAAGGAGTAGCTCTGTGTGCAGGAACAAGAATCCTGGAACTGGGAAGCTAAAGGTGATCCCTGAAGAAGAGGAAGAATTACCAAGTACCAGCTGTAAGGATGATGTTACTAACAGAGTGAAGCTGCTGAGTAAAGAAGTTCCTTGGTACAGATTTAAAGTCTCAGAAAATGTTACAGATGGGAGTGAAGAGTCTGAAATAAGAAAATTCAGAAAAAAGGCTTGGAAAGCTGAATGTAAAGAAAGTAAGCCTAAGAAGAAACTCTTGAGAAAAGGTGATGTCTGGCCTAAAGATTTAAAGTTCAAATTCGAAGTGTCAAATCAGAAGAGTGATTCAGACAAAAAAGAGCAAGCTGAAGAGAAAATTGAAATGATTGCCAGGAAAAGCAAAAGACCATTGAGACCAAATGTAAAATACAAGTCTTCAGAATGGGTCTACATAACTATCCCTCCAATAGTTGAGGAGCGCAGTAGCAGTCAGGTGGTCTTGAAAGAAAATGGTGACAATGACTAGGTTTAGTTTTCTTTAAGTTGAGGTTTATTTTTGGCATAAGGCTGAAGAAATTTTGTTAGGATGACACAGGTCGAAGAAATTGTGTTAGCTGGAAACACTTTTAGTAAGACGCAAGGTCAAAAAAACATGTTTAGAATTTGAAAAAAAGAAAAAAAAAGAGGGGGTATATACTATGTACTCATTTTTCAAAAATTTTCAAAAATTACTTCTTGTTTTTTGTTTTGTTTTATACTACTCAGATTGATATTTGTTTTGTTGGTGCAATTCAAAATGTAGTTATGCAATTTAAAACTTAGTTACCTAAATTCATTGGGGGTTGGGGATTCAAAGGTGGAAAGGATTCAACTTAGCTGAATAAAGAAAGGGTAAAGGATACAGAATTAGTAAGATGTAAGACTCAATACTAATTATGAGATAGATGAAATTAGAGTTTAAGTACTAATCCTGAGTAAGCCTGAAACATGTTCAATAGATAAAAAATGTTATTAACATTTTTGGGTGTTGTTTGGTGATTTTGAAATCACCAGATGAGGGAGTTGATGGAGCGAGCTTTAGAAAATATTTTATTCTAGCTCGTGATGTCATACTCTCATAACTTGAAATAATATATTAATGAGTGTTTGCATGATTTGTTTAATTAACTCAACCTAGATTAAGTTTGCACCACACATGTACACGCGGGAAACTAATTACATGTGCTCTTGTTGCATTTGCAAGTCTGTTTTGTAACAGATGATTAATATTGTTTTGTATGTTATGTCTGTCCTATTGTCTTTGTCACTATTAATATGCGGCTGATTATTCATGGCATGTGCTTTTATATGTGCTTACATGTTTGTCCTATGTTGTGTTTGTCTGTCTGTGTATCATTTAATCATCTTTTTACTCTTTCAGAAACATAAAGCTGGATTACATGAAGAATGGTAGTTATTTTATGTGTTGCTTTATTTGTTTGCTTTTGCTAAATGTCTTTTATTAGTGGGTTAATTAATAATTAGCAAGGGCTGGGTGGTACAGAAGGGTTTGTTTTACCTGAATTAATTATTCTTTTGTGTTTGTTTAAATAATAGTTTTCTGAAAAAGTGACGCAAGCTGAAAGTGGCGCAGTGACGCAAGTTAAAAGTGGCGCAGTGACGCAATCAGAAGTGGCGCAGAAAAGGCCTGCTGTGGTTGAAAGCCACATGAGAAAATTATATTTTGAAGTGGATGATAAACTTTTATTCTGAAATCACTTGAAAATGAACTGCTAAAGACAACTCTGTGGAGTGGGTTTGGATGTGCAACGGAAAGCTCAGAACGGACAGGCTCAAGGTTGAAAGGAAGAGACGTGACAGATTTTGTATTGCTTGAACATCTTTGCTACAAAATGTAGCAGACTAAGGAACTGTTGCCAGGATTCTGTGCATGAACAATGGCTCTGTGTAAAACCTGATCTCGTGGTGGAAGATGTCACAGTTTACTGTGGCGTGAGGTGATTCAGCCAATGGAGAGCCAGAATTCAGCTAATGGAATGTGAAAAAATAGTTAGCTCAGCTTAATTTAGGGTATAAGAATAGGCTTTAGCTGCAGATTTTTTGGCTTACGCTTTGATTCCAGAGGGACGTGTTCTGCTGTCCGATGATTACACGTAAGGAAATGTAACTTTTAAGACTTTGTTTTCAGGCGATGAGGGTAGAGACAGAGAGTTAGTTAGGTTTTGGAAATGCTCTTTTTCACTTCTTTCTGCTAATGAATAATATTATCTTGAATTAAGCTCTCTTTATAAAATGCTGAATAAAACTTTCTTATGACTTTTTCTAATGCTTGCTTAATAAAGTTCCAAACCTAAGTTTTCCTGAATATGTTTAAATAAACTTTTAAAATGACAAGCTGGTCTTGTTTATTGAAAAGAGTTAAATTTCAACATATTGATCTATTCACCTCATACTCTATGTTTTTATGGGCCTGGTATTGATTGGTAAGTGTGATAGTGGATTATGACATCATTTATAAAGAATTTTAGTTGCTGCGCTGCATCACTGCATGACACGCTATCCGGCAGGTTGTGGCACGGAGACGGCTCTACTGGAAGTGTCTGAAATGTTCAGATAGGCCCTGGACGGTGGTAGCGCTACTTGATCTCTCAGCAGCATTTAACCCGTAGCTCATTTTACCCTGTTGGAGAGGTTAAGCCATTATGGCTTTCAGGGCACAGTGTTATCTTGGTTGGGTTCTTTATTAGAAGATCGATCCCAACAGGTCTTCTGGCGCCCGTTTTTATCTTCGCCCGAACCGTTGGTTTGTGGGGTGGCACAGGGCTCTGCTCTTAACCCGCTGCTTTTCAATCTATATCTAGCCTCTGTGGCCACTCTTATCAAATCCTGGGGAGTTAAGGTTGTCTCGTATGCTTGTGTTTTCATTCAGAGAAAATTCAGAAGCAGCAGTTCTTAATTTCAAAGAGTGCTTAAAAGATATTTCAAAGTGGATGAGCAGCAACTTTCTGAAACTAAACGCAGACAAGACTGAGGTGCTCCTTTTTAATCAGTTAGATTCCCCTCTATTTAGCCTAGGAATATTTCTTCATCCTGTTTTGTTAAGTTAAGATCTGTCAGAAAGCTATTGTGTTTTCTCCCAGAGGAGACCCCAAAGATCATTGTCCATGCGTTTGTGACCTCACATTTGGATAATGCCAATAGCTTCTATCTGGGGCTTCTAGCTTTTCTGATCAGTAGATTACAAATAATACAGAATGCAGTGGCTAGGCTCATTCGTCGGGTCCCTTTTCACAAACACATCGCCCCCCCATTTGAGGCAACTTCATTGGCTTCCGGTTTCCAAGAGGTTTGAGTTTAAAGCCCTGACTTTTTCCTTCAGAGCATTAAGGAGCATAGGGCCTAACTCAGGAATAGGTTCAGCGTGTACTAGCAGGAGCAAGATTTGAGATTTAACCACCTGCAACTCCTTCCCATTCCAAGGTTTGCTAAAGCGCAACAAAGTGACAGGTAATATTCGGTACAGACGGCTAAGCTCTTGATTTTCATTCCCACCCACTTATGCCTGGCAGAGACAGTACAGGGATTCGGGAAAGAATTAAAAACATGGCTCTTCAGTCAAGCTTAGATTGTGCTGCCCAGTCTATTCTTCAATCTTGCTTTGAGCGCCGGGACACCTCAGTTGAGGTAGCCGCGCGCTGTACAAATGGGTTTGATTGATTGATGCAATGCAGCATCAAGAATGACTGGTCTAAGATTATTCTGCTTGTTGTTTAGAGATGTCACTAAAAATGTATTTCTTACTTTTGTTTCTTCCAGTTTTGTGTGCTTTGATTAAAGGTTCAGGGGCCATAAGCATGTTTAGATTTGATCTAATTATTTAATACACGCTTGACAATTTTGGAATACTATAATCATATTTGATCTTTTGGCATTGTTTAATTATTTCTCTGATTAACTCCTATGAATTGTAGCCAATATGTACTTTCATATTTATATACAACCAAAGAATCAGTAAAACACGTTGATACATCAGACCCCTTTTTAACATGCCAGTATTGATAGCGGGTCACCTGACAAATGCCCAAGGGTTTAAACATTCAATACAAGGTTTAGTGAAAGGTACCTGTGAAAGCAGTGCTGTCATGACAGGTACCAGTGAAAAGAGTGCTGTCACTAGGCGCCTGGGAAAGTGGTGAAAACATGATACAAGACTTTCCACATACAAACAAAATTCATAGCTACAAGGTGTCCCATTATGACACCTTCAGCTAATCCTGGGTTTTCATCTAACTTCACTTTAGTGCTGGGGTTTTATAGAACATTGTTACCATGTTAACTGCAACATTTCAAGTTCCAGAATACAATATGATGTCTGTTAAAAGGCCAGGACTGCTGATCCCTGATACATGTACTACAATCTGGAATTACCTGGACAATGTTGGAGGGATAGAGAAGTTGCTCTTAACAAAGGTGCCTTTCACCATCCATAGCCTTGGATGTTGACTGTCGGATAATGTCAAGTCTAAAAATGTTGGGTTTACTTATTCATTGCACATTTTGTATGCTGCCAATCTTGTTTTATTGATGATTCGGTCTACAAGCACTGTACTGCTGTTTTGATATGTTTTTGTTGTCATTATATAAGAAATGCCCCCAAAAAACCCCCAAAAGGCCAGGACTGACTTTTTAAAGTGAGACATTTTCCATAGGGTTACTTTGCAACTATGAATGTCCACACAAGAGCAGCACCACCATCATTTGTCAAGCAAGAAGTGCAGAATAATTGTGGTGGGCATGCTTAATGCATAACGTTTCAAAAGCCACTAGATGCAGGGCGGCAGATCTGGTATAATTAGTCATTTTAAAGGTTTCCCAAGGTTCTATGCTGTTGGCAAGGTTGACCACACCCCTACATCATAATATTAAGTAAGGAGCAGGTAAATGAGCACCAACCGTGTTTAGGAATTTCTTTATTAAAACATTTGAATATAACATTCTTTTTTTCAAAATCTGTTAATAACAATGGAAAACAAACAGAGTCCATACATAGTGGGTGTGAGAGGTAATGAAATATGAGATAGGGTAATGACATATTTTTGAAGGAGAGTGTAATGCACGGACTTTCTATGCATAAAACAGTCTAATATAAGTCCAGTGGACACATTGCCAATGGAAAGGCAAGCCGCTAAACGCTTTAAACACAACTTCCTGAGGTCTCACCCTGAAATCCCCTTTGTCGACACCTACTTCTCACCAGTCAATGGATCCCTTAACATCGATATCATTTTCCACACCTCTCGCAGAGCTCAATGGAGAAAAATGTTCCTCACACTACTCACTGTCTCCACCACCAGGAAATCCGCTCACTGCTTAACTCTCTCCATCACACCTTCCCAACTCTTCCTAGGCAGAACCACTATTACTATCTACAATAACGGGATTGTCCTAATTCAATCCACAGACAGGAACCTGGAACTACTAGACAACCTGTTCCCCACTTTCAAAGACAACCTCTCCAACCATCGGTCCTCCACTCACATCCCCTCCAGTATTATCACCCTAGACCTCACAGCCCCAACTGACAACTCTTCTTACCTAGCTCAGCACCAGAACGACATGCACCTCACCTCCTCCCCCACCACACCAGTCACTCACCCACCTGCTGCAACCACCCCACACTCCGCAATCACAGACATAAATAACCTCCCATCACACACCAGCCGACCCCACACTCCCACCCCGGTGACCCCCACTCATAATACTACCACCCATCCTCTCCTCCCTGACACCATAGACCCCGCCCACAACCCCTCTAACCTAGTTCAGCACCAGATCGACACACATAGCGACAAATCCCACACCCTGTCCCCCCCTCTCTCAGCCCCCACTTCCACATGCTAACTAACCATACAGAGCACACCACATCTACTATCTTAACTCCCCCGCCCCACGACAGGACCATCTCCAACCTCAACTCCCCCCCCACTCTCAGCCCTCACTTCCCTTCAGGCTCCCCTTTCACCACCATCATACACTCCACTTCCACCCCGCTCTCTCCGCCTGCCATGAATCCCCGCCTCCACGCCTCCAACCTCCTCCATACTTCATCCACTCCCATCGCCCCCTTACCCTCTCTCCTTAACACCAACCCGCACGACGACAACACGGAGCCCTGCATGAACACTAACCCTCCCCCCCACCCGCACGCTAAGTCCCAGGTCAGCCACCCAACCATGACTTCCACCCCCAGCACTAATACTCACCCCACGCTAGACAATATTATGTCCTTCCTCCTACAACTCAAAGAAGAAATTCACACCATCAAGGAAGACATGCACACCATCAAAGAGCTGCTCACCACACCCCCTAGACTCGCCTCACTCACCACCACCCCCCCTCTCAACCTGCTCCCCTCCCGTCCCGACGACGCTCCTAAGCCATGTCCCTCGCACCGGACCGCGATCCATGCCCACAATCGCAACAAGCACAACTGCCGCACTCACTGGACCGCGATCCCCGCCCACAATCGCAAAAACCGCCCCCTTCGTACATGCAACCCTCTCTCGGACCTCGACACTCTCTCCCTCCTCCGCTCCTACGACCAAGCTCCCCTAAACCTCACAACTGCCTCGCACCTCCCCATTCCCACAATACACTCAAACCCCCGTAGATCCTCCACTCGTAACAACAGAATATCCGTCCCAAATAACCTTAGAAAAGTCCCCCTCTCTCTAGTACCCTCTTCCTCTCCAGACACACCCCGTCTCAAATGCACTCTCCTAAACTGCAGATCGGCTTCTAAACACTCCTCCGCCATCGCTGATCTCATCCTAAGATTGGACCTTGACCTAATCATCCTGACTGAAACCTGGTTAACCGAATCCTCTACACCTATAATGGACATTCTGGTCCCCCCCAACTACCACATCATTAGGTTTGACAGGTCTGGCAAGATAGGTGGCGGAATCGCATGCATATACAGGAACAGCCTTTCTGTTCTGTCAGTTTCCGTGCCGTCCCTACCCTCTCCAACTTCCTACGAATACATCTGCCTCGATATCATCAGTGATGGCAAACCGATATGCTCTCTCCATGGCATTTACCACCCTCCCAGAGACCACCTCATCTTCGCCCAGCAAAGGATGGACCTGATTTCAACCAACGCAGGACGACAGCTCACCCAAATATACCTGGGCGACTTCAACCTCCATTGGAACGATCTTAACGATGCGGTGGTAAATAGTCTTAAAAGCTTCCTCAGCGCCCTGGACCTCACACAATTATGCAACAGCCCGACCCACGAGAAAGGCTCTATCCTCGACCTTATCATCGCCAAAGAGGGCGCTACTCAACTTGAGGCTATTCAACCCTGTGACTGGTCAGACCATCATATTGTTACATTTCACATCAAGAAAAAGTCAAACTCAATTCTGTTCAACCCACCAGACCTAAAGTCTGGAAAAGAGACCTGAAAAGACTCAACCCATTATCCTTACCCCCGAACAGTCGCGACCTCCTACTCCCCCCTTCTGGCGTCACAGATGTTCAATCCCTGACTGACCACTATCTTAGCGCAGTGACCTCAATAATTAATGAGGCTGCTCCCATGCAGCTAAAAAGAGTCTCCGCTAAAATCTCCAACCCATGGTACGACGGGAGTCTCAATGAAGATAGACGAGCCATGAGATTGGCAGAGCGCACCTGGAGGACAGCTCCCTCTGCACTACACCTGAAAAACCTGAAGAAAAAGAGAAACCCCTACTTTAGGAAAATAAAGCGCTCAAAAGCAAACTTCTTCAGCCTCCAGCTCGACCAAGCAAAAAATCGCCCTAGAAAACTGTTTGAGTTAATCAGAACACAAGCCAAGGAACAACCCCAACCTCTCAGTACCTTGCACGAAGCACCCTCCTGTGAAGACTTTGCCACTTTCTTTACCCAAAAAACTGACAACATAAAGAATGATCTCCGCGCTGACGCAAGACTCCACAGCACACTCAACTGCATAACACCCACCGAACCTAAAAACAATGCAACATGGTCAACCTTTGAAACCTACTCCGAAGAAGAAATAGGCAAACTGCTCAACACCTTGAAATCTTCCAATCACCTCTCGGATCCCCTCCCTGCTAACGCTGTCAAAGATTTCATCCCACTGCTCCTTCCTCTCTGGACTAAAATCATCAACAGCTCGCTCCAAGATGGAACCATCCCTGACTCCCTCAAAGTTGGACAAGTCACACCTTTGCTAAAGAAACCTACTGCCGACCCATCCGACCTAAACAACTACCGTCCCATTACCAATATTCCCACTCTCGCCAAATTATTGGAAAAATGCGCTCAACTACAACTGACTAAACATATCGACCTGTTTGATCTCCTCAACCCGCACCAATCAGGCTTCCGAGCAGGACACAGCACTGAAACTGCTATGACTCACATAATTGACGACGCCCTTCAAATCCTAGATCAAGGTGATACCTGCCTCCTCATCCTGCTTGATCTCTCTTCAGCATTCGACACTGTCAAACATGAGAAGTTACTCGATCTTTTGAGCACAAGAATGGGTCTTTCTGGGACTGTTCTCAAGTGGTTCACCTCCTTTTTACACAATAGGTCGCAGAAATTCAAGAGTAAAAACCTGATGTCCTCTCCAATACCTGTTTCGTTAGGTGTCCCCCAAGGATCTTCCCTATCACCAACCCTGTTCAACCTAGTTATGGAACCTCTCACCACCTTGCTCCAAGCATCCAATGTACTTTTTCACATGTACGCAGATGACACCCAACTATATCTCAAATTACAATCCCCCAACGACATTTTACTACTGAACTCTACGATCAGAAGCACCCAATCCTGGCTTGCTGATAATCATCTCAAACTCAATGCTCTGAAAACAGAATTCCTGCTGATCACACCTCCCGCGAAGATCCCCATCACGCAAACCTGGCTTAAACAGTTAACTGCACTCAATGTCCAACCTATCATAGTGGACTCAGCGAAATCTTTAGGCATAACCCTCGACTCCAACCTTAACATGCAGCATCATATCAGTAAGGCTACTAAGGGAGCGAACTTCCAAATCAATACACTGAGGAAACTTAAACCCTTCCTACCAGCCAAAGACTTCCAAACTGCAGTACAAGCTCTAGTAATCCCGCGAATTGAATACGGCAGCACCGCCCTTTGCGGTCTCCCGTTAACCAGCACTGCACCCCTAAGAGCCTCTCTAAACGCTGCAGCCAGACTCATCACTGGATCAAAAAAACACTCGCACATCACCCCTGATCTGAAAACACTGGACTGGCTGCCTTTTGAAGCCAGAATACATTTGAAAATCGCCTGCATGACACACAAGGCTCTACACCTGAGCTCCCCCAGATACCTCACTCAGAAGCTGTCAATCTCTGGCGGCTCTAGGAACACTAGAGGCACAGACAATCTTCTGCTAAAACCTCGAAGATTCCGGAAGGTAAAAACCTATAAACGCTCTTTCTCAGGAATGGCACCCAGGATCTGGAACTCACTCCCTCCTGAAACCAGGCTCATCTCCTCCTTCACACTTTTTAAGAAAGAAGTAAAAGCTATTTTTATGGCCAAATACACTTGACCTATTAGCGTGGATTTGGAAAGACCCTACTCCGACCTGTATTACTTTGTTCGAACTCTATGACTATGTATTTCACCTGAATTATTGTTGCTACTAACTATCTACGCACACATTTAACTCGCTGTTCGAACTCTATGACTATGTATCTCACCTGTATTATTGATGCTACTGACTATCTATGCACACATTTAACTGTTATATTTGTATTATTGATGTGCTGTACTACTTATGTGTAACCCCACTCTCTTGCTGGCATTCCCAGCCGTGTAAAGCGCTCTGATATCTGCAAAGATCATGTTCGCGCTATATAAAACTTTCCAAATAAAATAAATAAAAAATCACCTGCATTACCTCTTCTTTAGATGGAATGTGAGCTTTATAACAATCATTGCAAAAACAACATGTTTTGTTAACACTGGAAAACACGATTTCTGCTTATCTTGGGTGTTAGGTAGTGAATAAGCACTGATAAGCACTGATTTCAAAAGGTTTGGAAAACAGTAAACACTGAAATCTACAAAAACTAAACACTGAAAACAGAACAACCTAACTGTGCCTCCACCATCATAAATGCCAGATTCTAAATCTGATAATTCACTGCTATGACTTGGCAACAATGATTAACAAAAGCTGTTACTCACTGTTGCTACATCATGAATGCATTTGAGACTGCTCTAGCCGGGCTCTCACAAGGCCTGCAGTACAGCACTGGAGGAGAAGAGGGGGAGAGAGAGGAGGGGTAGACAAGGAGGAGGTTAGGGGAGGGCAGGACACTGACGGGGATTGGGATTGGTGGCAAGAGGCTAGTTTTTAATGTTACTGGGCTGATTGGCCAGGTTTTGTATGGCTGTCCCATTACTCTTCTGTCCTGGCTTAAAGCAGGGGCAGATGAATTGGATGGGCCATACTTGTAATTATACGATTTTCCTTACTGTCTCGGAAGACTGCTTCCTAAATCTTTTTTTTTCTAGCTCCACTCTATGGATTCATTCCATTCGTGCTGGTAATATTGTAATTTATAGAGGCCACGATTCTCATTTCTGTCTTTTATTTATTTCTATTCTGTTCATGCTACCAACATGAATGGAGCCATTGTTTTAACAAGCGTGTCTCTCAGGCGCTCCTCCACATTATGGAGCACTTTTGGTACCTTATATTTTACATAGCATAATTAATTTATGTATGTTCAGAAATCATTGCAGGAGACTACTTTGCAGTGAGGTGTTACATAGTTCAACAATTGCCTAGATTTTATAGTTCAAAAATAAAAAATGTTTTGCCTATTTGCGATGGCTCACTCCTTCAACTCCCTCTTTTTCCTCTCCTAAATCAAATTAATTTATTTCAGCTAAAAACAAGCCTTACAAATGGAACCAGCATGCAAATTCCTCTCTATTTATGTCCTCATGATGACCTCGAAAGCAACACTTGAAGTCAAAACGCTGTCAACATTCTTTGCAAGTGTTTGTTTTCCTACTGATTCATACAATACCCTGAGTTCCAATGATTGGCAATGGCTAGTTCTGAGAATGCCTGTCAATTGTATTTCTTTATTCACTTATGTTTGGAGTTCAGCACATAGTGAACCAGCTTATGAAATATTCAGTTGTTTTTTATCCTGACAAAAATCCTCTAAGGCCGTACTTCATTTTATGTAGACCCCCAACTCCATCTTGGATAACGGAAATCGCCATCTTTGAAAATCTTAAACAATGTAATTCACCGTCTTTAACAATTTAGGCGAATCATTGTTGACACAGATGTTGCCTGACCTTATCTTTCTAAGCACTATGAAAGTTTGAAGTCATTCGATTAACGACATAGATATAATACCTGATGTGACATCCGTCTGGTTCAAATGTCTACTTTTCACCATGTCAAGGGTAAACAAGAACAAATAGACATATAGCTGAAATAGTGTAGTCTGAATTGATGCCCTGTTACCATATATGTTCATATGGAAACGTCTGGGAGGCATACCTTGATGCACATAATCTATGTCAGACATTCCTAAATTTATGTCAAAAATTCCAATTTCTGTTAAGATTTAGTATAGAAGGACTGCCACTCGACCACTTGTCAGAAGACGTTCTTCAAAACAGATTATCGCACAGGATTCTGCCAGAGTGCAATCATTACTGCAAGGCCCCACTTCGATCTGCCTGAAAGTGATGGTGTAGCTGGAAAGCAAAATGAGCGAAAGCCATCTAAATAAAATATCTTAGTTGCCCGGGTCTCTTGACAGCCTATTACATTAAAGTATTTAATCATCAACATCCAGCTTTTGTTTGAGATTTTTTGGCGCATGCCACTAATGTTCCATGACAGGAAGCAAAATCCATCCACTCCCTCGGAGACCATTGTGTCAAAAGCTGGATTAGGCATTCCACCACTGCTATTATTTTCGTCAGGTAATAGAGTGGGCAATGATGGATCCCATTTGCTAGTTGTTGTAGAGTCCAGTCACTCTCTATCAGATAACCCAGACAAGGTGGCAAAACAATTCTGGAGAGTTGGCAATTCTGGAGAGGCTTTTTTACCGGCTTAGTTTCTGAGCCAGAACTGAGGTTTTCAGCGCTTAAATAGGTAATCTGACTAAATGGCCTGTGAAGAAAAAACCCTAGGTGAAGGGCACAGACCAATCCCAAGATTTTTCACTAAATATTATAGGCACTGCAATAGAGAACCAACCTGGATTTTCAAGTTGACTTCTATGCAATCTCCCTTTGAAGTTTTTGGTGAGTAGGCAGAGACGGTCTCACCTGCTGCCATCACACTTTGCACTCCGCAGACGCTATGTCTCTACTTGAAGCTGATAAAGCTGAACCCCTTTGGGGGTTGCCCTTTGCAGGGAATACTGTCTTCACACCTCGGCTGATAAAAGACAGCCTTTGATATTAATTAGGTATGCAGTGCAAATCTTCTGCTTAAGAAACTCTAGATTGCAAGTTGTTCTGCCTTCCATGGTCTCTTAGTGTAGCACATAGAAGTAGATGTTAAGGTCTAGATTACTTTTTTGGTGTTGTAAGTCTTTATTAGCAGTTTGCAAAAAATTACATCTTGAAAACAATAGCATTGGCCACAAACTTACAATGACCGGGTGAACAATTTAACGAGAAAATTGTGCGATGTGTGCCTCTTAAGGGCTGAGAAATGCATATATTGGTATATATCGGGTGGGGTTATGTTAGAAATGTTATTTTATTGTCGCTATGTATAACGTGCCTTCTTGATGATTTTATAATAATCAGTGTCGTTGTTTTAGATGTACTGAGAAACAAGCTGTTCCTGTAATAATATAGACTTTTTACTTAAAAGTGTTCATTCTTCCTAGTGTAGTGGGTGTGTGATACGGTGAATAATGAAATTATTACTGTCACCATGGTGCCCCTGATCCTATGATAGAGATTGTTAGTAACCCAAAAGCAATACCTTTATTTCAATAACACATTGAGTAGTGTTCTGCGGGGCTCTAATCTACAATAACCTGTCTGTCACATTCATTGATGGTGCATTGACCCAAGTTCAGTCATGCCACCTGTGAAAGGCAAAGCACACCATATAGAGCTAGGCCAGAGTCGTAGTTTATGCAACAGTTGGCACCCAACATCGGGCTCGAATTGTACAGTTACACTTTGAGTAGAAATGTTTTTCTGGATTGATCGCATGACCAATCAGCTGGAAACAGTGTATCTATACACTACCCCCAAATAGAATCTGGACTGTGTCCCTCCCGGTTGGAATAGCACCGCGCATAGAGGAGTGTAACACCTAGGAGAGAATCTTTGCGTGCATTTACATTAGTACGCATGGTACACCTTCATTGGCAGTCCTCCCTGATGTACTTACTTAAACAGGCACAGAATAAGCATGAAGCTGCAGCAGCTCTGTACTTTGGAATTCAGTTAATGGGGAACTTCTCTACAGTGTCCTCTATCAACCTAAGCAATATTAAGGGAGATAAGGGAGAGTCTTCAGTTTTGGCTATAAGTCAGAGGCTAGGAACCGTTCCAATTCAAGATCCTGAAGAGGAACTACTAAAAATAATTGTAGAAGTTTACACCACTCCAGGCAAGGACACCTTGGGTATTAGACTTGTTAAACCACATCTAAAATCCCAAAATGACTCTGAGATTTCTGTTCAAAAGAAGTCTCCAATGGAAGGGAAGAAAAAAACAGAAAGACAAAGAAAAAAGATGGACTGGATCACAAGCTTCTCTTGAATTCATCAGGGGAGATTATAACTTAAGAGACCACATAAAAATGAAAAACCTTAACAGTATCAGTATTTTGATAGCTTCTCTTCATGTTCTTTTCAGGACACTGAGAGTAGATGTTCAGAGAGGAGGAGCTGATCCAAGTCCTGAAGAAAGAGGAGTACAGTGGGAAAAGTGAAGTCATGCAAGACTGACATCCACATAAAGACGGAAGAGAAAGGATAGGACTCTAAAACCCCAGTAAAGAAGAAAGTTGTGGGACTTTCTAAGAAAGAGGACATGGAGGAAGAGCACTTCTAGACAGCGCAGCAGAAGTCATGCTAGTGCATCATACACTACAGTGGTTTCTGGATGCAAATCCAACTGATGACTTTATACAGATCGAGACGCCAAATAAACATTTAAATCCCTCCTGATAGGGTTTACAATTTAAACATACAAATTGAAGAAGACAAACCACTTATTATTAAAGCAGTCATCTGGTCACAATTATGTGATGATTATGACATTGTCCTGGAAGAAGTCTGGCGATAGTCTTTATTAGGGAAGCATGGAGTGAGATTTTATTCTGACGCTTGCCCGCATGCTATAAGAATAGTCATGACTTATTTTCAGCACAAATCATGGAGATCTTAAAATCAGATTCCGAGGTAATATCATACATTAATGTTATCTATCTTACTGATGATGATTTCAATCTACACCTTGCTAGGGTAGACACAGCAGTACTGATATTAACAACACATGGTTACAAAATTAATTAAAAAAAATTGAAGACTGCCTAGCAGATGGTGACCTTCTCAGGATACAAGTTATCCAGCTAGTACTTTGAGCAACAACCGACCGACGCACCTAAGTTGACCGGAAAACTGATCCCCCTGTTGATGTTTGCGGATGATACTCTATTAATATCAAAGACACAACAGGGGCTCCAGAAGTCCATTGGAGTCTTTGAAGTGTTTTGTGCAGACCATGGTCTTGTTATTAATACAGCTAAAACAAAATTCATGGTTCTGCACAAAAGGAAACATGTTAGAGGGAAGGTGGTCATAGACGGGGTCCAACTAGAACAGACCCAAGTCTTTAATTACTTGGGCATTACCCTGTCATACAAGTTAGACTGGAAACAGCACACCAATCAGCTGGTTACGAGGCATGCACAATTGACAGGAGCACTCACCAAGGAATTTTATTCCTCACACACCAGGCCTATCACCCCGGTTCTAAAGATTCACAATGCAAAGGTTGGAGCAGCGGTCCTCTATGGGGCTGAACTCTGGGGGCCCAGCAACCTCACTAAGTTGACGGTTGCCCAAAACAAATTCTTTTCGTAACATCACCGGTTTACCAGTATCCACTCCCTTGATACCTCTCCATTATGATCTAGGATTTCATAGCTTCGAGGATATGGCAAAATATAGATCAGTCGCCTACTGGAGGAGATTATGGGTAACCCCGGAACTCCTCCAGTATGCCCAGGGCTTCCTCGAGGTTAGAGACTCGGATAAATCCCATAAAATTCAATGGATGAGGGAGGTGAAAGCAATTTATATGGCCATGGGTCTATCTCCATTATGGGATGACCCTGTGAGGAATGTCTTCCCACCCAAGAAAACACTTTGTGATCTGTATTGGAAATGGTTGAGGCTAAGACTTTTGGATGTCGTATTGAATCATCTTTTACCACCGATTTCTTAGAACTCAAGCATGTACCGGTCCTAGAACCCTACTGGGACTGGATTACCATCCCAGGGGACCGGAAGAAGTATCACCAAATGAGGGTGGGGACACTACCACTAAATATTTTAACTGCGAAATGGCGAGGGAATCCAATTTCGGTGTGCCCTTTTTGCCCTGACCAAAGGGAAAATATTGGGCATGTAATGTTTGCCTGCCCAGAATATAATGCACCCAGAAGATCGTGGCTTAAACCGATTTGTGTTCAGTTAGGCCTCAAAACTGCTAGCGAGGCCATTAGGATTTTAAGAACTGATACTTCTCAGCCAGTTGTTATAGCCATGTCTAAATTCTTACACTGGATGTGGATAATCCGGGCCCGTAAAATGAGTTTGCAATAACCCCAAGGCCAGTTGGCATATGCTGCTATTCGATTTTGTAAATTGTATTGAGAAACTGATGTATCTAGCATTGAATGAATCACCTTTTTAATACTGTTTTATCCTTTTAATATAATGTATTTAAATTTTGTAAATATGAATGAACTAGTATGCTCTTTTTTAGATAAAGTCGAAATGATCAATTGTTGATCTTACTATCTATTGGGCGGGGGATGAACTTGTAAATGTCTTTTATGATTGAAAAATATCGAATAAAGTCTATTTTGATTTGATTTGATTTCTTGTCTATCTTACTGATGATGATTTCAATCTACACCTTGCTAGGGTAGACACAGCAGTACTGATATTAACAACACATGGTTACAAAATTAATTTAAAAAAATTGAAGACTGCCTAGCAGATGGTGACCTTCTCAGGATACAAGTTATCCAGCTAGGTCAAGGGTTTAGCTCCAGGCTTCCTTCAGAATCTCACTACATTGCAGCCTCCTGCTACACTGCAAAAGTTGCAATCCTTGCTTAGATTTCTTAGCTTTTAGACACACTTATTTGCCTCACTACGCTGAGAGAGTGTAGCAACTTGTATGACCTCATTTCTCCTCGTTCTCATCTAAACAATGACTGAACACTCACACATTGATATCTTGCGTGCTCTACAAGCAGACATGCTTGAGCCTAAATATTTATAAATTAGAGGTAATAAAACCAACATCGATTTCAGGGTCATACCCAGTCGCTACGGTTATACCTATGTGACTTACAACGAAGGACAGACCATCCCTATTGTTTACAAGTCTCACTTGAATTGCTTAGCTAAAGCATGTTTTCCTTCCATCGAAAAGATCCCCTTGGCATAGGGAAAACAAATTATTGTTTCTTCTGTACCAGCACTAGAAGTAGCCACTGAGGTAAGCATTCCTAATGCTCGCTCCCTACACCAGAGATGGGTACAATGGGCTTCTTCTTTAGTGCAGTGGATGTGAAGCTTCAGAATGATCCCTCTCTTTGCACACAAGCGTTTCTCCAATAAGAGCAGGATGTTGCTCCGACTCCAGTCACTTTACTCATTGAGTTTTACCACAGCATATTCTACACATATGGTTCTGCCCAACCTGTGGTAGGAACAAAATATAAGTATTCTGCAGCCTGTGCAGTGGTACGAAGTGTAGTGAAGGATGGCGAGTTCACCCCACAGCACACCCACACTAAAAACCTAGGTGGCAGTACTGTGCAACATTTAGAATGACATGCCATGTGACCTGCATTGCAAAACACGGACTTGTCAGTTCCCACACTTATTGAGTCTGACTTATTTTCTATGTGCAAGGTTACAATGTTGACTTGTAGCATTGGCGGTTAAACGGATTCAAGGATTCAAAGGGAAAACCTATATAAAATACACAGCTTTGAGGAAAGGTAGCTGACTTACAAGATAAGTTTCCACTGGTCCATGTGAGGCACACTTTGTGCCATCAGTGTGACGGCATTCACACCAAAGAGAACTGGGCAGCCAAAGGCTGCAATTCAGACTGTTTTAGAGTAGTAGTCCTAACTAGATCTCAAACGAAGGCAGACACAGATATTTTAACAGCCATAAATGCAACCAAGAACGGTGGGAATCCTCCTGCAGGCTTTCCTCCCAAATACTTCTACACCCTTAATTCAGATAACATTTCTGAAATCATGATAATGGGAGATAGAGTAATACTGAATAGACTGTTTTCACATGGCATGCAATATAGGACACAACATATGTGCTTCCTGGGTAATTTTGATTTATTGTTATAGATAGCGCAATCACAGTTTTTTCATAAGGCTTCGTTTCCATTTTTTTTAAGGAGCCTCCCGACGTTTGTGTACGCCGTGCCCTCGTAAAAGGAACCAGAACTCAGGAAGTTCCTCTATATTTGGTTTCTCTGATCTAGGGTTAAGAAAATTGTAGTATCTCTTTCTTCTCTGAGTTTTATAATGGGGAAGGTGAGGTTATTTTGGTGAGGAGGTATCTTGTTGCTGCCGGTGACAAAAGCAAAGAAAAATCCAAATGCTCAAAAAGAGGTAAAAAGGTCATAAAAAAAAAGAAAAAACGTGAATAAAAGAAGCCCTCTTTGGATCTGGAGCTGTTTTATGAGAAGGCACTTCGTTAGTCTACAAAGCTTCTTGCTTGTACTTGCAGAATGGGTGAGTTAGCCCCCTGACTACTGGGTCTGTGTGTGGGTAAAAGCGAAGCCTTTCAGATGATGGCTAGCCGATTTGGAATTGCAGAGACTGACACTTAAGCAGGGAGAGGACAGTCTTTTAGCCACACCGAAAATGTGACCCAACCCTTCCCTCCATCATGCAATTGGTATCAGCCTGTGAGCCTAGAATGCTTGTCGCCGCTCAGGTTGCAATCGCTGTGAACCATAACCCACACTTTTACAACAGCCCTCCAATTTAAATATGAAGGTTATTTCAGCCCCCAGTCTGCCTACTGTACGGCTTCCTCTTTCTTGGAGTGCTGTAACCATAAAGGGTAACATACCTGAGAGAGCCATGCTCCTCCTGGAGCACACTTGGGTGATTCATCTGGCCTGTGGCTCTCCTCGGGGTTTCCAGTCTTCCTGTCACTATTGCAGCTTCCTAGGACTTTGGACATGGTTTCCACTGGTCCCATGTCTCAATAGTTGGATCAGCGTCACTCTCTGTGCTTCCTGCATGCTCATTTAAACCCAGCTGCTCCCAAACCTTTGAGCATGACTTAGTCTTCTTCCGGTAGCCTCCATCAATCAGAAAGCTCACTTCCCACTGTCCCGATGCAGTCTACCTAACCTTGTCTTGCTCGCTAGTTGCAGCACTTCTGAAGTCCTGTACAATCAAAAGGGATTCTCATTTTTAACTTCCAGGTGAGGAGCAGAACAAAATCCAGGGTAGTCCTTCCGGTGAGTAGTCGGAGTCGGCCTCCTCAATGGGTTCCCCCTAACACTTGTCTAGATTAGATTTAATCAAAGAAACCCATGAAGGTTGGGGATCTGCTCATGCAGACATTAATGCAACCGTAGCAAAGCTACTGGTGGCCTAGTTTATATAAACATACTAGGGATTATGTTAGGCAGTGTGAAGTTCATCAGGAGATTAAACCCTCCCTTGTAAACAAAACAAAAAACCCTCACCAACTCCCCTCGATTTATTTAGATCACATCGGCCCTTTCCACTCAGCTAATCGACATAAGAAGTACATGTTTGGTGGCAAGGAGTCATGTTCTCAGTTCTGATGTGTTTGGCCAAGAAATGCAAGCGATTCTGTAGAAGTAAAAGATTTGCAGTGCCTGGTAGCAATTGGGGCAGCTCATTCATTTCATTCAGAAAACGGTCCCGCATTCACCTCTAAAGCTTACAGGGATTCAGTGTGTACTCTGGGAGTTAGTCTGCATTTCAGCAACCCATCAAATCTGAATCGAACTGCTTTGTGGATCGTGCTAAATGCATGATTAAACAAGCTTGACTGCTAGGTTGATAAATTCAGGTCTTAGTTGGTACCATAATCTGTACGGAGTTCAGCGACCATTAAATAATTTGCCTAGGCGAGCATTCAGAGGATGCACTCCATCCGAGTTTCTCTTCAGAGTTCCTATTTACGTTGTCAAAAACAAAGGGATCCACCCTTATGGGAAATTATAGAAGTGTTCTTCCAGACTACATGTGTCTCCTACAATGGTGTTAAGCACACAGCTTTGTTTAAATACCCCTCACCCACCAAAAGGGCCCTTGGTGGCATGCTTCATCATCGGGGTCTTCCCGCCCGGCTGGGGGACGGGAGTGCTACGACCTACGACTACGTGGGAGCACTGGTTATGAAAAACAGTACTATGTGTGGTGTAGCATACATCTTCACTCCCTTGTTGCATTACTTTGGTTCCTATGTATGTCCCTGGCTTAGAGAATTCTGGGAAGGTGGCGGATGAAGAGAAATTTGATTTGGGGAAACTTTAAATCTTTGGAGAGTATCTAAGAAGTCAGAGACAAGCTGTCTAACACAAACTACTCTGACGCTGCCACCTGTAAAGAGAAGGTTATCACTGCTGCTGAAGGGTGGGTTCCCAAAGTTGGGGAACTAGATCGAGAAAAAATCCACAATAACAAACTTTTGAACCAGCCTGATCATCTGTCACTGTTCTTGCCTTAAGGGGCAACAGAACTGTTATTCTGCCTCCTCTGCCTGTCTCAAAGTAAACAAACAGGTGTCTATCAACCACATTAAAAAGCTTTATGAGGCCAGTCCTCTACAGCTGACCACCACAGAAGACAAGATGGCTTTAGAGTAGTGCCTTTCAGCCTCTCCCTACTCTGAATACCCTATCCCTGAACAAAGAAGTTATCATTGTTCCTAACCGGGGATATTTGAGTCTAACACTCTACGCTGAATATTAAGTGCAACAAACAGCTGATGCTGTCAAATATGACAGTAGGGGGGAGGAGCTATGCTAGAAACCAAGTTGGCCGCTTAGGCTCCCGGCTCTGCCGGCCTCCGTCTTCAGCCAGATAATCCTGTCATATATCCTGATGGTACGCCCGACCTCTGTGTAGATGAACCGTTGCTGAGTATGATGGTGCAATCCCGGGAATTTTATCGCCCTGATTGACGGAGTTGTGTCGTGTTTTTGATCTCGGCCCAACCCAGCGTGTGAGCCGGGGCCTCGAGTACTGGCCCAACCGGGTTTCAGTTGAGCAACATCGGCCGTGGGACTCAGACAGGGCCCGGTCTCTTGCAGTGGAGGTTATCCTGGCCTGATTCTGATTTTTTTTTTTTTTGTAAAACAGTTTTTATTGCAGAGTTCAATGTAAGTATCACCACACATTTGGATTATTTTGTTGCGGGACCTTAGGCCCTTAGGTTCCATCCGGTTATCATGCACACAGCCGTACAACCCACAAATCCTGGCCTGATTCTGATGGCGGTCGTTTGGCCTGATTGATATTGAAGTAGTGGTGTCAATTTTCGTCTGTGGCTGTGGGGGGGGGAGTCCCTGTACCGGCGCCCCGGTTTGCCGCCCCCTGGGGTCTGCTGGGTTAGGGCCCTTGCTTGCGGTAGCGGGACACACACTGAGGCTGTTTGTCCGATGATGCACCCTCCGATGCCGTCCTCTCCGCTCATGCTTATTCCCGCGGAGAAACCGGGCTCTCCGGGGAACACGCCTATGATTGAAATCGACAGAGCGGAGATGGGTCGGCCAAATTGTGAACCGTCATTGAAGACCGTATTGGCCGCCATCGAAGCACTTCATTCACATCTGGAAGCCATTGTTCACAAAATGATCGCTGGTATCCTCAAAACTGGGCGCCCGAGGCCGGACCCTGATTCATCGCAAGAACCACAACGACCTGAATTTCCCACGAGGTACATAGTACCGGAGGAGGAGGTCCCCGTGCTGGCTAGAGCGCAGAGTGCTTGCGGACTTGGTTCTTTGACAGTATCGCAGCAATCACCATCGCTACCGACTAAGATTGATCTACTTGGTTTTTCTCTCCTGGGGACTGCCATTAGTGACTATCGTAAGGCAACGACGTCTTTTCCCTCCCTAGCGGTTTTCCTACATCTACGGAGGAAACAACATCTGGACTTAATGTTGGTGAGGGAGATCATATGTCTGGCTGAGGTTTGCAAAGACTCATCGTTTTTGACTTGTCCCAGACTGATCTTTATTGAACTCCTTTCAAACTTTGATTCTCCTGGGATTGTGATGGTATTGTCAGACAGAGTTCACATGAGGGACCGGAAGGGCCAAGGATGAGATTGTTTGCCTGGGTTGGATTTCGGGGCTTTAGAGGACACAGGATCCGTTACCATAATGTGTGCGGGAGGTTAGGCGGTGTTTAACGTCTCCCCTGTTTAGCTCTGTCTATAACTTCCGGTTACTCTTTGGTTCTACAGGGGTTGTTCGTTGCTGGCGGGGGGAAGGGAGACCGGGAGCCTGTATGAAACTCTCCTCCTCCGTTTTCTTTTCTACTTTTAGAAATTAGTTAGTTGGGGCGACAGGCACACTGCTAGTTGGGGTTAGGCGATAGCCATATGCAGGGGTGCAGGGTGGGGGGAGGGGCCTATTCTTTCGTTTTGTTTTTGCTTTTGTTCTTATGGTTTCCTTTTTTTCCACTCTCTCTTTCAGTTTCTCTTCAATAATATTGGTAATTATCCTGTACTTGTCTATATTCTAGTATCTGGTGAACGTCCTTCTTTTACAATCCTGATCTATGGGCGGGTGGGTTCTGAGGATTTGCGCCTGAGTTGGGTTGTAGATTGAAACGTCGTAAATCCTGTTTTGTAATTATTAGCGCAGGCGTCTCAGCTACTCCTTTATTGCTTCGTGTTTATCCTGTTTTTGTACTGATTCGCCGTATTATTATGTTTGAATGTATGACACCAGATATATCTATTCCTTTTTCTTGTTTTTAAAACAATAAAAAGATTTATAAAAAAAAATTGACAGTAGGTACTGTCCAACTTGATTCCATGATTTACTATAAAATTCCACTTGACGCTACGACATTTGAACTGGTGCTCACGAGACAAGCAACATTGAACATGACTCTAGATATTTTACAGGAGATTTTTCAACCCTTTCTACAGTCACTTTCTGCAAGAGACTGCTTCATGCTTGTCAATGGTTTCGTGACAAGTGTCTGATTCTTCCATGGTTCTATCCCCGGATCATGTTGGGAACTTTTATTTTCAACTTGTGGTTGTCAACAATACCTGCCGTTCTACTGCTACTTTGGAGAGCGCTGATAAGAGGGGCTATTTAGAGTGTTAAGTGAGGAACTGTGATAAATTACCTTATACATCAAGCAACTGTTTTGAATTTGATTGAATGTTTTTAAATACTGTTTTCTAGATGGATATTTGAATCCACTACTTACTGCTTTTAACTTCTTGACGGCCTGAGTATTTGGACGGCTGTTCAAGGGCAGGGCAATTGCTAAAACCATAGAGCGGACTGCTGTCCTCAAGCTGACAGAGTCAGGGAAGGTTGGCAATCTAGCTGTTCTCTGGAACGCCTATTTATGTCAGCAGCGGCACAGACACAATATGGAGAGTGCTGCTAAGAGGGAAAATGTCGAATTTTTAAGTGAGGAACTGCCATAAATTACCTTTTACATCAAGCGACTGTTTTGAATTTGATTGAATGTTTTTAAATACTGTTTTAAATATAGGTTTTCTAGATGGGTACTTGAATCCACTACTTACTGCTTTCAACTTCTTGCCGGCAAGTGTTTTTGAAAGGCTGTTCAAAGGCGAGGCAATTACTAAAACCATAGGAAGGACCGCTGTCCTCGAGCTGCCATAGAGTAAGGGAAGATTGGCACTCTATCTATTCTTGGGAATGCCTATTTATGTCGGCAGCAGCGAGGATGCACGCAGCGGGGGCGCCGAAGGCACGGCATAGGCAAGCCTATCGCGCCCTACCGGTACCAGGAACCCTGCCCGACCCATCTCAGACCACCAAAGGCTAATCAGATACAATGCAGGAAAACTGCTACCCCACAGTGGGCACACACCATGCCTGACAGCATAATAGGGAAGGGAGGGGTCTGTCGCTATTGTAATGTTACCGTAGGTAAGCACTTAAAGAGTAAAAGCTTAAGGTAAGACACCCTAGGAAGGAATCTACAATTGAAAATGGGGCTAATAAACAGCATGTCCCTTTCAGGACATAAAGTAGAGATTAGGCTACTAATTGACGAAAACAACTAGATGTGCAATGTATAATGGAGACTTGTCTTAAAGAAAGCTCAACTCTGAACATAGTCACAACCCTTCCTCGGGCTATGGCATTAGCAGACAGGATCAGGAGGGAAAGATAGGAGGTGGAGTGGCCATTATTTAAATAATAGAGTTTAGCTCTTCTTTTCACCCCGATGGTTACCAACAGTGACGTAGTATAGTTCTGAATTGCAATTTCCCCCACTTGCTCATTTTCAGGTATTCTTATTTATAGGCCTCCAGGACAATGCAGCGCATAATTTTTAGAGGTTTTCCTTGACCTCACAGTCAGCACTATTGTTGGAAAAGAATACGTGACCTCGCTTGGTGATTTCAATATTCACATAGATTAACATAACAACCGATCCACCAGAAGACTCTTACAAGATTTGTAAGCTATGCAACTAACTCAACGTGTGGGTTCTGCCACCCATGAGAAAGGGCACATTGGTGATCCTATCTTACCAATGACCCCAAAATTAAGGTTTTAGAAAGCATGAACCAATACCCTGAGGCATCGTGGCGCTAGGGAACAAGGAAACATGAAGACCACAATTAAGATTTAGTAAATAGCCAGAATTTTAGGAGCCTGCGAAACCTAAAAAGGGAGGAGGCCGTAAAAGGTTAGGATCACTTGCATTTTTCCTTGGTCTTAATAACTGGCAAACAGCTCTAATGCCCGCTAGAGGGCGCACTCTTGCGTCAGTGACTCGAGTCACCGCTGGGAGGGACGCCCAAAGGTGAATTCCAGTGGTGCCACAAGACTTTGGAATGGTTCCTTGGAGGGAGTGGGGTGCCAAAGAAGCCACAACAGTTGGTGTTAGATTTTTAGATGAAAGATTTTGTCAGTTCATATAATCGGGCACTTGTATGACAGCTATGAAACTGAGTTTCATTATTTGAAGTCGCACATTTTGCCCAGGAATGTATTTGCTCCAAGCGGCGGCCACAGACGACATGCCACTTTGTGATGCTGCTTCGTGTTTTCCCATCTTGCAGTGGTCAGTGATTGATTGTATTGTACCCTGGAGGCAATGAGGGTGGCCTTTCCGGAAGGAATGTTGATGATTTGGAGGAGGCCCGGAAGTGCAGTTCAACAAGGGTGTGGGGAAACATAGTAAGGAGTGTCCTGAGCCCAGGAATTTAACAGTTCCATGAGTGAGTATATAATCAATTCCGGGACTTGTAGTCATGGTTTTAGAGTGGCTTTCATAGGACTACAAATCCCACCCAGTAAGCAGCAAAAATCAATGAACTGGTTGAGCTACTCTCTTGTGGAACTGGATAGCTTAAGTTCTGGATCTTTTGCGGACCCCTTGGAAGGCAAGGAACCCAGGTGCACGATTAATAGAGTCCCAATAAAAGATTTGTTAATTTTAGAGGTACTGTGACCCTATCGCTAAGAACGCAGTGCTCCAATCCTGGTCTTGTGTTCTTTTAATTAGTTTTTGAGGTGTGCGAGTTTAGTTGCAACCAGTGTCGGTAATTGGAACTACAACTCCCAGAATGCATTAGATAGCTTTGCTTAAACCTTGGAGCGAAGCACTGCATCCGAGGTGGCATGGGGTGTTCTACACTGGTCACCCATTTCATGGCGAGATAGATCCAAGAATGCCTGTGCACCTGAATGTCATGGGTAGGTTACTAATTGTACAAAAATGTGGGTTTCCGTGCCCATGATGGAAGTGTGTGTCCGGAAGCAGCGGCGTCGTGTTTTGTACTAAAGAGAATTCAGTGACGAGACCGTGAGTAGCTGTGATACTATCTGAGCAGGCCACACCTGAAGTTGGAGCGGGGGAGTCAGTGACGCAGAGGGCGCGCGGTGCTGAAAGAATGCGTTGCAGCCATGTCCTCTTCTAGCGTAGACACCCAGCGAAAGACCGACAAAAACTGGAGAAATGTGAGCCTTAAATGTTTTGTACGTTCCCTCAACGTGGTTTGAAATCTTTAGTCCCTGGCCCTGGAGCGAAACACTTTACAATACACCTTTTAAAGTTTAGGGGATGACTCTTGAACTACCAGCATCTCAGTGGGACGCACATGGTGCCCACTTTAAGGGAGACCTGTAAGTCACTCAATGCCCGTCTGACCTACAGTACTGAATGTCTTGAGGAAAGTAAATAACCATGCGCAAATGGATACATGAGAGGGCAGATTCCCCAGGCCCTTGCATTGTATGAACGTTTTTCACAGTGGCAGTAAGCAGGTCTTCAAGCAGGGGTGGGGAGTGAATCCTTCAGGAGGGACTTAAATTGCACCCTCGGAGCCCCGACCATCAGGCTGCACCCCCGGAGCCCCGAGCAGCAGGAGGGTGCACTCTCGGAGCCCCGAGCACCAGAATGCATCCCCCGGATACCGCGGGTTGGAGCTGCCCCTTTGTGCAGGAGGTAAGGATGGGGAAAACTAGCAAGAAACCGGTTTCTACACTGAAGTTGATCCTGCAGTCGTTCCAAGTTAAACAAGCATTGGCCACGCGTGAGGTGGGGAGGTGGAGAAGCAGGAGTTGTGTGCGCGCTTGGCCAATGCTTACAAAAACAAGCATTGCGCGCAGGTGCGCGTGAGGGTGCGGCTGAGAGCAGGCAGCATTTCCCATGCAGGAGCATGCGACCAAATGGCAATGCGCACTCAAACAAGGAAATCGCCAAAAAGTGCACGCGCTGCATTGAAAGCAATGCAACACATGCACGTTTTGCCTGGAAAGCTGCATCGATCTCAAGAGGTCTCTTTCCTATGCAGCGCATGCGCGCTGCGTAGGCCGAGACCTAAAAACTAGCAGCTACCTGCTTTGGTATACTCCGAATGATCCGCAAGATCATAACACTTATTCCCAAACAGACACGAAGAACCGTGGTCCAGGCCTTCGTAGTCTCACATCTGGATTACGGCAACTCCCTCTATCTGGGTTCCCCAAAATATGTTGTAAACAGATTGCAGGTAGGTCAAAACGCAGCAGCTAGGCTACTTCTACAAATACCCAGCCAGGAAGTGAAAGCTTCTCTGAAAAAGCTTCACTGGCTGCCCATCCAATTGAGGTTCAAATTAAAATCTCTCTGCTCGGCTCACAAAGCCATAAATGACAAAGGCCCAGCCTTGCGTAGGACACTCATTTCCCCATATGCCCCTAAGAGGTCCCTTAGATCATCGTCAGACTACCTCATGAAGACGCTGAGGATAAAAAGGTCAAGATATGGAGGAAGAATATTTTCATACCTGGTTCCGAAGCTTTGGAATTCCATGTCCAGGAAACTGAGACTGCAGAAAGACGAACGCAGCTTCAGAAAAAAACGTAAGACATGGCTGTTCCCATGATGATTCTCTAAGTCTTCTAACTACAACCACCTCTCCTCAGCGCTGGGAAGCCCTTGGGCAGCCATGCACTCTATATAGCCCTAAACATAAACATAAACAAACGTAATGGACATTTCATTCCTGGAAGAACAATTGCCTCACCTGTGGTTTGTGAACTAAAGCAACACTCCTCATCCCACAGAGCACAAAGAGATACCTTAGCTGAAAACCTTATATCTTATCCTGTGCTGAGGGCAAAGCATGGGTAAAGGTTTCATTTCAGATTATATGACCCACCTAGATATTGTAATTGCCATATGTGATAAAAGTTCAATGAATGCTATTGTATTACCAGGTTCTATTTCAGGTGATTGGGACTGTTAAAAGAATGTTGTCTTATTAACAGGCATATGTTACTTTGAATAATAAAGATCCTTACTTGAATTCAGCTAATTACAAAGAAATGCACTGTTATCACCACTATGCACATTATTTCATACAGGACTAGCTAACCTAAAGAAATTTACAATTAGACACAGTAGAAACATTGTGCGCTCTGTCTCCAGAGAGTCATTCTAACTTCTTAAAGAAATTCCCTTACTTTTAGAGTGCTGAAACCCCATTTTAGTCTCCTATTTCATACAGAAGCCACAGCAGCTTCCACAAAATGTAATCACCAACAGGCTTTTTTACTTTATTCAAAACCTGGATATTCAAGGATAGGAGTATTAGAAAGCAAATGTTGCTGAAAAAAGTATTTGAGGAAACAAATTGTGCTATATCCAAGGAAAAGAAGCGTTATTTTAAGCCTGTATAATAATGAAATGAATTATTTTTGTGAACAAAACTATCTAACAGACGACCTGTCTCGGATTTATAACAATGAAGTACTTATAGAAACCTTCTATACCAAAAGTAAATTGGACCATGTTCAATAATTGACAATTCCTAAAGAATATTTCTGAATTAGACATAAATCATATTCAACAAAATGGAACCTACAATTCATTTTCTTGAAAGTTTAGCCTTATGGCCCTATAATTCTGACACCTGCATGCAGCATTTTCTTTCCAACACTTGTGGACTTAAAATTAATAGTCCAAATCCACGTTATAATACACAAACACCTGTAGTAGTTACAACATATAGTGTAGGTAAGCTATGCCAATGAAGGCTAGAACATTCTAGTCTTTCAGCTGTAAAAGAAAACTTGTTATTAATTAATGAAAATATGGATTTTTCTGACATTCTTCTGGGACCACATCCTAAAATAAATAAAACATTCCTTGCCACAGGAATAATGTTGTTTATAATTAATTAAACAAATATTCAGAGAAAGATGCTGCAGACAGAATAAAAAAAACTCGCAAATGTTTTTTAAAGTTATTGACAATAGAATGCACACTCTCTCCAAGACAGTGTACTTATTGAATCACATTCTGTGCTCTGCTTTAGGCCTCATAAAAGGAGACCTAGGTTTATTACAACATGGGAAGACTCAGTTAAGAGCAATTATACAACTAAATTGGGCACTGCAAACACTCAGATCAGGTTTCGTGCCTTGGCAACTTCTCAATGAGACAGCCCTGTTTGGACCATGTAATTTGACACTCACTCAAAAATCAAAGGCTAGGAAAGAATCCACATACACACTAATTATAGTACAAGTTGAAGACGCACTATTTACAGTTTGTAACACTCCACCTATTACCTGGTTAACATACAATATTATTTAATTGCCAATTAAACCTTTCATTTTCACAACTGTTAAAGACAGAAACTGTGCAAAATTCACAATTGTTCTATTAATGGACATTTCCATTTTCCCATGTCAGTTTAAATGAAAATAACGATGACCCTGTGGAAATTAAAAAGGCAAATTGTAGAGATCCCCTTGGACACTGGGTCTGTTCGACACCATATCATTACAGGGAATGTATAGAGCTTTGAGGCCAGGGTTAAGTTGCGTTTTATCTGTTTCTCCCATTACATCCATTCCCACATATCATGAACTCCTGAATAATGGTTCCCATTTATTTCTAACAAATGTCACTTTTTGTGGGTTGGAATCTGGCCAACAATACCTGATAACAGTTTCAGAAACATTACAATATTGTGTACTCGCCACCTCGAAATATAATTAGGAACATCTCTTGGCCTAGTGTAAAGATTAAATCTATGTGTTTGGAAAGCCATTGCCTGTTCTATTGCACAATGAAGTCCCTTTGACTACAGTGGTTAAAACCTATTACCTGCAGACAGCCAGAACTGCTTGGGAAATTCAGGGGGTGCTACATACACAATTCCTGGCACATTTTCCTGATATGGTACAGGCTATATTTAAATAATCTTTGACAACCGGTGCAGTGCAGCTTTTTAAGAACATTGGATCTGATCTAGTGACTGGATTAAAAGAAGATTTGGACATGCTGGATATCCAAACTCAGTGATCACTGGATGCTCACATTTCACAAAATGGATGATACACAAGTAAAACCTGTGTTCTGGTGCATAAACTGTCTGACTGAAATCATCCTGGACTTACAACTGTTTAACCTCTATATGAGCACCACAGACAATGCTAAGCAATGCATCTGGCCCTCCTACAGAATGATACCTATGACACAGCAATGTCACCAGTGGCACTTATTGAAGTAGCTCTCGAAAAATGGCTTGACTCGCCGTTATCATTCGAGGACCCTGGAAAGGAGCCGCAATTACCATTGAGTGCCTCAGATGAGCAACCAATTGTTGGTCCATGAAATACAAGGACTGTTAACTATGAACACACTCTGTATGTTTTTTCCGAACATCACACTTATGCTGCCTATGCACCAGACAATGTCGACATAGGATATGTCCTATGGTAAGGATTTAACTCAACAGGTAAGCCGATCAACGACACGTATTCAACAAATAAACCCTTAATGCCTGTATGAAATATGAACTGAAGAAACCTTTGCTTTTTAATAGATTCTTCAAATGTTCGTTTTTTATATACTCAACAAAACAAAAGGAGGTACCCACAAATCCAATAGGGACAGGGTGTAGTGTAAAAAAGCAATAGAAGTCCCTGCAGCAAATATACAGTATCACTTTTGTCAACTTATATGCAAATCTAAAAACGTATCAAACAGTATCTTGAACAAAAACACCGTATCAATTTTCCAAAAAACATTAGCAACAAAACGTGAGAGGAGCACTGCATTATATATCAACAAGACAATGCATTATTTGTTAAAAACGTCAATTTTTTTTTAAAAAGAGGGATAAACTTCTACAGTTTAGTTAAAAACACAATTTATAACAATTGTACATGAAAAAACAGACAGTCGACGCTGCGTTTCAGTGCTTTTGTGATGTTACACCTTCTTCAGGACGGTTTTCTGTACAGAAAAAATGTGCGGAAAAAATATGCACATATTTTATTTGCAGGCTCCAACAAATGCTGACGTTTATGTTAATCACTTATTCATGCATGATTGAACTTTAAAACTAATATAAACCATTTCATCCAAGTTCCCACTGTCTCTGGTGATTGTGGACTGCTACCGGTCAAGATGGAAGGTCCGATCTTATAACCTCTTATAAACCTGGTAGTAACCAATATGGTTAGAGTGTCACAAAATGCCCATCTGTAAATATGGGGGTGACTGATTTGCAGTGCTTGTGAAGAAAAGTGTGCTTAGTGAGAATAAAATTGGGTGAGGGAGCAGGAATGAAAAAATGTTATTCTGTTTTTTGCTTGCTCCACCAATAATTAAAAGAGCAGCAAGGTAGATTTAACAAATATCTACCTAGATGTAAAGATGGTCAACATGTTTCAGCAAATTAAGGGGACTAAAGAGTCCATTGCTTTCATCAGGACCTATATATTAAATAATGCTACTGCAAGGATATAGTGAAATATTAAAAAGTGACTACATATTTGACAGACTGCAACATGAAAAAAGATCACCTGAATTCCTAGGTGTAGTCTTTGCTGCAGGTGTATAGTATGTCACTAGTGGGAAGAAAGAAGAGACACAGACAAAAAACAGTAAAATGACCACATAAACATAGACATAATAACGTGTAGTTGATCCACATTTAACTGTAACCTAATTGTTTTGGTAAAGCAACACATTGGTTCTGTAATTTTTCAACATGAAGACACTTAAATGTAATGCTTGCATGTAACATAGTGTACTCCGTCTTACCCTTATAGTCGAAGTAGTGGGCTTCACCCCGCCTGGCAACGGCTCAGGAAACGAGGGAAGCACCGCTCTATTAAAAAGGAAGCAAGAGCAAAGGTATGTAATCGCTTCCTGTCGACTGAAAATAATACACACCATCAGTACTCTGAGAAATATACGATGCAGGATTTCTGTTTCAAGAGAGTATGTGAGAAACACATCATGAATTAGATCCGAAGTTCTTACGATGACTGTTCAGCGAAAGGATCATGGCTGATTTCATCAAGTTAATCACTGGCGAGTGTCGTAGGGACTCGGCGTTTGCTAAGTATTTGCCTCTATGTTAGCGAGGTAAGGATGTTTGATACTACTTGATAGTCCTATGACACAAGTCTGAATGCCTCCATATATCACTCTGTGTCCAATATGTCATGGAAAATGGCAACAAATAAAGCATGATCACTCTTAGCCTTATTTCTTAAGGGGAGTATTGCAGCAGACAAAGTTATAAAACGGACCAAGGTATGTCATCATTTAATCTGCCTTTGTTCGTTCCCAACTTGAAAACCCATTTTTGTTCCTTACGTAGAAGGAAGTTGGAGTAGTCTGTAACGTGGGGGGGGATGTAAGGTTGCTCGAGGACAGTCCAAACAAATGCAGTTGGGGCATGTTGTTTTTCCAAAAAGTGATTGGTAAGTTTGGTTGCCTGCCTCTTACAACGAATCGTGCTTTTATGCTCGGAGATGCAAATTTTTATTTTCCAAGTTGTCATCCCAACATATTTCAAGCCGCATGGGCAGGTTATGAGGTAGATTAGCTTCTCGCTATTGCAGTTGGTAAATCTCATTTGTTTCCATGGTCTGTTTGTACCTATGTCGATCTCAGTTGACTTATTGGTTTGTGGGCAGGCTTGGCACGATCCACAAGGAAAAACTAAAGGTGGAAGATCCCAGATTGTGCCAAGAGCCCTTGGCATTTTGATGTGAGGTCTGGTATGGACAATACGGTCATTCAAATTAGGACCTCTCTTGAAAGAAAAAAGTGGTGATTCGATGGTTTCTTGTCCTGAATTCAGAATGGACCTATGTTTTTTTACTATTTTCTGAATCTTGTTAGACAAGGTCCTGAAGGTACTGACACAAGTCAATCTGTTCGATGTAGCTTTAGGCACTGGAGGTTCCAAAAGGGCCAATCTATTGTTATTATTGGCCCGCTTCATTGATTTTCGTACCAATTTAGGAGGATATTTTTTACAATGAAGCTGATGTTGTAAAGCTGTTGAATGTGTTTTGTAGCCTTCTTTAGTTGAACAATTCCTCTGTACCCTCAGGAACTGCCCGGAGGGTAGATTTTCTCTGAGGGATTTGGGGTGATGGCTATCGAAACAGAGTAGGGAATTTCTCGCCATCGGCTTTCTATAAAGCTCTGATTGAAGCCCTTCAGGAGTGGTAAAAATTTTCAGATCCAGAAAAGCAATATTAGTTTTGCTGGCCTCCACAGTAAAACCTAGAAAGTTATTCCTGCTGTTTAACCAGTTCTGAAATGCCAAAAGATCTTCATATGTCCCTCGCCATATGAAGATCTTTTGGCCGAACAGAGGAAGCTGTAGAGTGGAATTAATATCACTTGAGGAGATAGATAAAGACTTGTCATTTGAGAAGCAAGGTATATATAAAAATGATCCCCTATTTTTGATTTTCATGGAGCTATCAAGGTGGGAAAACATGAAATTGTTTTTATAAAGAGCTTTGTAGTTATGTTTGTTTCGCTGTGATGATCGAATGTAAAGCAAAATAACAAACGGTGGCCTTCCAACGTACAGCCCATACACTACCTCTGATTATTATTGAAAAGGTATGTGATGTTAGAAGACAAGATAGCAACTTATAATTATATGTGTATTTCACAATAATGTTGCTATAGGCGATATCCAGTTTTATTATGATTTTTTCTGTATAGGTGGTTTATTATTTCTCCACATTTGGAACCATAAACAGCGCAATTAAGAAAGCGGATCTGTTTGTTTGAGAAGCATGATGACTAGGTCCCTATTTTTAGACTAGAGGTATGTGTTCTTTTTTAAAAACAAGAGTATGTGTTCTTAAAGTCAACAGTAAGCTAAAGATTGAATTATTTGTTATTAACTGGAGATCCTGGTCACTGTTGTCGGAGGGTTGGGCATAATGTATATAATGTTGCTTGCTTTTTGAGAAAAATTATGATATGTGAGTATCCGTGATTCTTTGGTGCAGTCCACACTCATCAGAGACAGAGGGAACTTGGATGAAATGGTTTATATTCGTTTTAAAGTTCAATCATGCATGAATAAGTGTATAACATGAACGTCAGTATTTGTTGGAGCCTGCAAATAAAATATGTGCATATTTTTTCTGTAAATTTTTTCTGTACAGAAAACTGTCCTGAAGAAGGCGTAACATCACAAAAGCACCGAAACGCCGAGTCAACTCTCTGTTTTTTTCTGTACACTTGTTATAAATTGTGTTTTTAACTAAACTGTAGCGGTTTATCCCTCTTTTTGTTTTTAAATCAATTTTGATTTTTTTAACAAATAATGCATTATCTTGTTGATATATAATTAAGGCTCCCGGTTTTCCGTTTAAACGGATTTTAACATATAAATACAGACGGAAAAATATTTTTCTTCCGTCTGTATTTATAGATAGAAGCGGAAAAATACAACCAAATTGGATTCTCTAATCCCAAGAGTTGTTCGGCAATCCGTGCTCCAGCCCAGGGTTGCCTGGCAGGCCCCTCTTCCTGATTGCGGTGTTTGCCTGGTCACATTAACACCTGCTGGGCAATTAATCTCTCGTAGGCGCGAGAAATTCTGGGCCTCATCCCCTTTCACCTTTTTGCCTTCACTACGACCCCCATCAGCTCACCCTGCTTGAAGAAATACATTTGCCGGACGATTGATGTCACTTTCTTCCCCCCTCTCGAACTTGCCCCCTGCCCAGCAATCAGTTGTTTCTTTGACATCTCCGGAGCGCTGGCTATCTAGTGAGCACTGAGCCAGCACCCCATGCAGTTTTAGGTCACAGGTAAGTGAAAGGGTGGGTGTGGACTTGTATTTCGCTATTTGCAACACTACAGCTCTACAAATTTGAGGAGGTGGGGAATGGTTAATAGCACGAGTAATTGGCACTAACAGGACCGGCAGAAATGTGTGACCCAAAAAGGTCAGAAAGACCGGCTGTATAAACACATTAGGGAAATTAGGCCGCATTCATTTTCATATACATTCAGGCCTTAAATTGAAATTTTCCTCCGTGACTTGGTGCGGCAGGAAGAAACAAAACATTCCTGAGACAGAGACAGCCCTTTTTCTTCAATTTAAATCGTTCTTTTTTTCACTGTGCGAGGAAGAACTGTGGGCGCAGCTACACTGTGAGGTAGTAAAGTACTTAGTCTCTAACTAATGCATATTAGTGAAATATGCACATCCCCGCAAAGACTGTACATTGTCAACTTGGCAGGGCTAAACAGCTAATAAAACGGTAAAGCCCTTTCTTCTCCTGCCTCATGCAAGTGGCAGGCTGAGGTCTTTTTTTTATACTCCTGGGATGAATCCGACAGGCTCTCTGACCCCTGGAAGGCACTGGGCCAGCGGCTCCCCTTTGCTTGCACTAAATTCATTTGTTGGCAACTTCGTGTACTGTGCAAACTCTATGTTGCCTTCCCCAGCAGTGACTTTGATACTCCTGAATCAAGAAATCGCCGATTAGAGGCAGGGAACACGCTCCACAAGACTGCCCCAAACAACAGGCTCATATCGCTTTACAGGACAATAGGACACCACATGTGTCCGTGAAGAGTAAGAGAGATGAAGTGGGCAGAATAATCCAGATAATCTCGAGTTTGAAAGCGCAAACCTTTTTTGTAATTGTTTGACTTTCAATTCTCCCCAGAATTTAAAAGACCACTAATATTTTTGGGAAAAATGGGTCATTTCTGACATTCAAACTTTGTTATCCTGGTCACAAAGTGTCACTCAAAGTGTCAGACATAATACTTTGGAATGTCCACAGAAAACCTGTAATTATCACCCATAAACAAACCAGGACCTTAGCAGATATAACTATGAGCCTGTGTGATTTGGCATCTGGAGCCACAGTCTTGAATGTACAATTGCCTCTACATTCCGCACCACAGAAGATGCAGCGCTTGCCACCTTAGGCACAACTAGACAGGCATCAGGATTGTTGTCAGGAGGAACTATTTTTTTTTTTAAAGATGCCTGTGCATGGCATTATTCAAGGCATCTAAAGCGAGAGCAGTGCTTTATTTTAAAAAATCCATTTAAAACACTGTTTTAATTTAAAAATTTAAATTAAAACAGATAGCTAAACCCGTGACAACCATTTGCACTGTCTATTTAAATAAATGTGGAAAAATACTAGCTGCAACGTCTATTTTGCTTGCAACAAAAATAAATACAGATAAAACAACATAAAAATAAATATGGATAAATACAGACGGAAATGGTAAAAAAATAAATACCATAAAACCGGGAGCCCTATATATAATGCAGTGCTCCTCTGACGTTTTGTTGCTAATGTTTTTTGGAAAATTGATACTGTGTTTTTGTTCAAGATACTGTTTGATACGTTTTTAGATTTGCATATAAGTTGACAAAAGTGATACTGTATATTTGCTACAGGGACTTCTATTGCTTTTTTAGTTTTTTATATACTGCATATTTTTAATCTGGCCTATTTCATATCGTCACTGCTATGTTTAATCGTTAACCCGTATACAACACTCTAGATAAGTGATACTCAAAGTAAAGCCCAGGGGCCACATGCTGCCCTCCTAACTTTTACATGCAGCCCCCCTGGGCAACAGCAGCACTAGGCTGCTGTTTACTCGACTCATTTTTAAAGAACGCCCACATGTGAAAATATGATCTTCTTTTCAAAATCCAAAAAGTGTATTTTGTTAACCTGCAGAACTGTTTCACCGTAGTAAATCAGATTATAGCAGTGCACTCAGAAGCATTTTTTTTTAAAGTGATGGTTTTCAAACATGAATTTAGAAAAGTTCATGATTCCCCAACCCCCACCCTGACAACAATGCCATTAGTGATTACATCCAAACACATGGCAAGGTTTTTGTACAGCACTCATCCTGAAGTCATTTTGAGGTCCTCTTACATGTGATAATGAAAAAAGGAGGGAAATTGAAATAAAACAATTGCCTGGGATCACGCACTTTGGTCAAGTGGGGAAGCTAAGATTCTTCCCAGGGTTTCTGGTTTCCCAATCCGCAATTGAGTTCAGCTACTAGATGTACATGCTTCGCTCACCCTACACCCACTTTACAACGCCCCCCCCACCCCCGCCAGGCATCAGTGTGGTCCTCGGTCACACCACGGACCACAATTCCGCCCCGGGAAAAAGTTTGTGAGTACCCAGGCTCTACATAGTTTACTATGTGTATATATATGTATATGTATATATATGTATATATATATATATATATACACACATATATATTCCTGCATGTGATCAAGGGCTCTAGTAGCTCGAAATGCGTCATGGCTGTTTTCCTGTGCCAATAAACTATTCTTGGCCAGATCCTGTGGTCCGTCTCCTGTTGATAGCTTCGCCGATCTTAAAGTGTTTGGAGGTTGCTTAAGGAGTTTCCTGTATATATATATATATATATATATATATATATATATATATATATATATATATATATATATATATATATATAGTCATCAATTATTTGAAACAATATATGGCTTAAAACTATTCATGCTTCGCTATACTTACTCTACATATCATTTCCTGCCATTTTGATATGTTGATTGCTTTTATTTCATGCTTCATTCACATTTTTGATATGTTGCATGATTTTGTTTTATTTTACACATATAGTTTGATCAAGTGTATATTTTACTCTAGGTATTTTAGACCTCAGCAACTTGAAAGCATGGTACTCCCTACACATTAGATAAAACCCTACTGGTTAAATAAGGCCCTTTAAGGTCACATGCAAAGTACCAGCCAGGGATGACGTAAAGCCTCTAAGGGTTAACATCATTGTATGTGGGCCCTGAGTCCGTCTTGGATAATGTCAACTCTGAAATCTTAGAAAATGGAACTGCAATTTTCCCCAATTTATGCAGAATCACTGTCAAGTCTGCCATTTGATGCCGATGTCCTCTGATCATATCTTTCTAAGAACTATGAAAGTGTCAAGTGATTCAATTAGTGACATAGATATAACACCTGATGCTTCATCCATCTGGGTCAAATGTCTTCTTTTCACCATATCAAGATTAAACAAGAATATATTGCCGAAATAGTGTAGTCTGTATTGACATCCTTTTACCTTATATGTTCAGAACGAAAAGTCTGGGATGCACAACTTGTTGCAAATAATCTATGTCAGACATTCCTAAACTTATATCAGAAATTCAAATTTTAGATAAGATTTAGTTTGTAAAGCCTGCCACCTGTCAGGAGAGGTCCTTCGCCCAGATTATCACGAGATTCTGAGAGAGACTGTGTCACTTGCTGCCAGCATACTTCACAAATGCTTCATCTCGCCTGAAGGCGATAAAGCAGAGTCCCAGAGAAAGACCGTAAGGTGTGTTTGCCCTTTGCAAGGAACACTGTTTTAATGCATTTGGGGTTAAAAAAAGACTGCTTTCAACAAGGTATGCAGTACGCCTTTTCTCCCTCAGTAACTCTAGCCTGCAAGTTGCTCTGCCTTCCATGTTCTCTTAATGTAGCACATAGAAGTAGACGTTAGGGTGTTAGGTTCTAGATTACATTTTAATTATGACAGAAACGTTCATTTTATTCTTGTAAATTTTAAAGAGCCTTCTTGCTGTTTCTATAATCTTCTGTGAAGTTGTTTTAGATACACTGAGAAGCAGGCTGTTCCTGTAGTAATAAATACTTTGTACTGAAAAGTGTTCATTCTTGTTAGTTCAGTCGGTGAGTGAATAACAAAATAGGTTTATTACTATTACTCTGGTGCCTTTGATCCCTTCAGAAGGATTGCAAGTAACCCAAAAGCAATACCTCTGTTTCAATAACACACTGCTCTGCGGGGCTACAGAAATCTGTTTTTTCACATTCATCGATGGTACACTGAACCAAGTTCACCTGTGTCACCCTTGAGTGCTTGTAGAACTATGCCAGAATCGTGGTTTACGCTATAATCCTGCTAGCCTATTATGAATTATTCAAGCAAACCATGGTTTTGGGTTACTCACTGACTACTAAATGATTGAATATACAGATGAGTCCACAGTGAACCACTGTTTCTTCAAATACTATTTAACCAGGCTCCTTTGGCACATTGAGTTACATTTGTGTTTGTATACCACTGTATTCTAGAACTAGCCATTCTGTGGCACCTAGAAGCAAAGGTGTCCAAAGAATTAGGTGATACTTATAACTTCAGCCATAATAAGTCATAGAAACATAGGCCATATAAATAAAAGATCCTAAAGTTTGCCACTAACATAATGAATAACAATCTGGATTTTTGATTGAATGGGAATATGTTACTTCACTGTGTCAAAAGAGATTCTAGCAAAATACTAAATGCCAGTCTTCCTGTTTTCAACTTAGCCACAGACGTGGCTGTACAATAGGAGACTGCTGGGCAGTTGTGAAAGGGCAATGCAGACACACTACTAGGCATACTACATCAGTTTCTCCAGCACATCATCAAGTCTCTTGTGATACAGTAGCTCTTGGATAGGGTTGACATCAACTGGACTGCAGATCTTAGAGGACTGCAGGCAGGCTCTCTTCCTCTGTCAGTCATCCACGGAATCTTCAGTCAGCCTTGCCTTGACTTTGTCTCTTCTCGGTTACCAAGATTTATCTCCTTGGCCCGCAGGAACAGGGGACTCCAAGTACTCAAACAGGTAGCCAACATTCCATGTAATAAATCTGTGACAGAAAGTTGGCCTCACTTGGCCTCCTTAACTGAGTTGAAGTGGACGAGCAGTTAAGGCATAGCTCAAGGGAGGTAGTGTAGGGACAGTCTAAGATCAGTATGAAATAGCCATCACATACCACTTAAATATTAACTTAGAAAATATAAACATATAATAAATATATTGAGAGTATATATGGAGAGATAAATCATTAAAAAAACACATTAAAAAATGCACAATTAAACAATAATTGCGATAATTTAGCGGTAAAACAATTAGTTCACAATATAATGTTTGTGATGACCAGATCAGGCCTCACCTGCTCGCAAAGCAAGACCAATCATGACATGGAGAGGCCTTTTTCAGTTCTCCCAGTACTACAAGTTAAGTGGACAGTAGGGCTAATGGATCAACACCAGCCAGCCGGTCACTTAAGGAACAAGAAAATCACAGCACAGGAATGCTGTGACTGAGTGGAGGTAACTCAGTTCACCCTTCCCTTGGGGGAAAAACATTAATGGGCATAACTAGGCTTCCATCAGAATGCAGGAATTCATGCAAGGACACGGATTCTGAAATCTAACTGCGCGTTTGAACAGATCCTTACTTGGGGTGCAGATGGTCATCGCAATCATGGCAACTCCTGCAAAGTTTCACAACAGAGGCTCTCGTAATGCTGTGTGTGTTCATTGCAGCCTCCCTCACCACCTAAGAAGTTCATGCAATTGGCCAAGATATGTCTCTTGTTGGCATGAACTCCAACAATACTTCAGAGAAGAGCCTTTCGGGAATAGCATAACTGGCATGGTAACCACTGAAATAAACACAAAAAGCGATGGGTGGGATTCTTGAATTAATCTTGACTATACCACACTGATGAGCCCTAAGTAGGTCAAGCCTAGTCTGGGGTTGATTTTGGTCCCTTCTGGAGGGGTCTCACCTGGCAGTTTGGGACAGAGTGTTCCCACGAGGAGATGGCTCTGTACTAATTTTCATGTGACAGGACTTTGTCTAGAGTGGAAGAAAAACGATGGACTGGAATGAAGCCTAGGGAAGTGGTCAGTGGATGAGATTAGTTTTAACCATTCCATCCATAACCTTGTTATGGTTGCCGTTTGCGACAGGTATGCGCAGACATGGGTCCGCGTTCCCTGAGCCATAAGACTCAAGCTCTACCTCAATGGTCCAAACCGGTCACAGGTTGCTGATGGTCCCTTCTGTGGAAATGCGCCTCAGAGCAATTGCCTGTGGTTGAGATTAATTCCAGCATTCCTTCCATCAGGTTTTTGCTGCTGTGGTATAGTCTCTAAAATTGAAGCACTCCGAGCAAGCATGTCATCTGTGTATCTATTTTATTCTATTCATTTAATTGGTGTTGTAGAGCACATGCTTTTACCCACTAGGGGTATCTGGGCACTAAAACACTGAATCAAAAAACAACTGTTGCATGGAATGGTGAAATACAGGAATTACGAAAAAACAGGTTTTTATCAATTTGCAATATTTATCCAAATTATCTTCCTTTTGTAGATGAAGTGGAAGCTGATTCCACAATGTGGCCAGGGCCACTGAAAAAGCTAATTTACCCATTGACTTTAAACTTGGGAATCCTAAGTAGAAATGTATCCTTAGAGCAGAGTTGTTTGGTGAGGTGGTATCAGTGAAAGCTCTATGTGAGCAAAGAACAACAAAACATTAAACATTACCTTATGCTTTAAGTACAAAACTTGAACTTACAGTCAGCCAGTGTAAAGAAATCAAGACTGGAGTAATAGAATCCTTTGGACGAAGTCCCAAATCCAAGCTGATTGTGTAGCTTTGGAGTAACTGCAAGTTCAAGGCCCAAAAAAAGGCTGGGAGATCAATGCACTGCAGTAGTTTAGGCGAGGAAATTCCAATGCGTTATGCAATGGTATCTTAGGAGAAGAAATGTATGCTCCGTTTCAGCCAATGAAGTTAGAAAAAAAACATGATTTTACTACTGCATTGATTTGAGGGGTAAGGGTTAAAGCGTAGTCTATTTTTACTCCCAAATTCTTTACTACTTGTTTTGGATCTAAAGTCAGAGGCCAAAGGGCATATTTATAAAAAAAAAGTAATGCAGTGCAGCATGACAGGGAAAGGGCAGGAAGGTGCCATATTTAAATGAATACGGGGCATTCATTCTTTATTCCTGGGCTGGCACCGTTTTGGCTGCCCAGCGCCAATGCAGGCCCACCATGGTGCAAGGGTGCCTGTGTTGCATACAGGATTGTTTTGTGCAGGAATGTCATGATCGCGATCGCGGAAGCATCGCGAACTACAACTCCCGGCATCCTCCGGGAAAGAACTACCGTTCCCGGCATCCTTCGCGGCGCATCGCACTCCCGCGAGACTGTTCAAAGGGCGAACAGCGGCCGGGGAGCGGTGTCGGTAATTCCGGACCTGACGCTGATCTTGTACTGGGAGCTCTGGTGATCGGGTGCGGTAAGAGAGTGGTGGCTGCAGCGCTGAGAGGTTCGAGCTCAGCGGCAGCTTGTTTCTTACACGCCCTTACTATCAATTCCCTTTGTGGAGACTTTGCTTGTTGATACTCGTGCCTTTGGATTATGTGTGGGATTTGACCCAGTTGGTATTTTCGGCCAACGGCGGGTAATTTTGTGTAGCTATCGAACTTGGGATAGTTACTCCTTTTGTGGTGATTTCTTTATTGCTTGTAAATACGAATTGTCCTGGAACTCAACTAAGAAGTATTAGTTGAAGATACTATTCAAAGATCTTCCAGAGGAGCCTTGTATGGAAATGCATTACTGTGTGTAGAAAGGGTTTCACGTATCATATGTACATATATGTGTAACTTGAATTGTTGACTTTTGTATTAATAGGGGATTAGGAGGTGTGGCCACACTCTACCCCTGTGATGTTTAGTGGAGTCACAATTAGGTAGGTGTATAGGAAATTAGTTTGGACTGCAACAGACACTGTGTACATGTTCTTCTAGTCTATTTATGTTCCTATATGTTCTATTTTTCATAGTTACCTCATATCCAACCCTACGTGCTTCTACACATCCACAAGGCTTTATCTTTTCTTTTACAGGTAGGAACCTTCCTAGCCACGATTATAGAATTGATTCATTTACAGTATAGGGAGGTAGTCTTATGCCTGTGTTCTGCTTGTGTCTTACAGATCTCCCTCCCTGCTGTCCCCATCCTTTCCTTCCTTGCTCTTTCTTATTTTTACCCCTCACTTAATCCTGTCAACACTCTGTGCCATAAAGGCTTTCCAGGTGTTGGCTAGATTTAGAGGTGGGCTTACCTTTCTACAAACCGATCCTGAGGACGATTCGCAACAAGGAAAGACCACCTTCCTGCACAAAAACAATCCAGTGCAGCATTTTCCTCTTTCTATGTGTGCTGCAGAATACAGAAAAAGCAGTCGTGAATGAAGCAAATATCTTTCTTCACCCAGGACGAAGCAATAGGTAGTGCAGTTGAAACCTCTACTTTCTTGCACTGCCAAGGAGATTACAAATTTGAGAATGGGGCAGTTTTTTTTATTAATGTCTCAAAGAGCAAAGATGGTGGCAAGTATTATTTGAAAGGAGTGCTTAATGGATAGGTGAACCACTGAACGGAGAGCTTGAATAGGGAAAGGTGAACAGAGGTTCTTTTCAATTGGGAGCCGGAGGGATAAGTGGAAGGACTAAGAGAAAACCACTTATCTCCCTGAGATGCAAGATACGTACTTTGGTAGTTGTACCAGTTAGGGAAGTTACAGCCACCATTTATCTTAGATAGGCACAGTTTCTTGAGGGAAATTCTTGCTCTTCTTTGTGATCATAGAAATTTGAAAGTAGTTCTTTCTGTTTTAGAAAAGAAAATATGGTCCGACGGGAATCATGCTGGCGAGGAAGTTAACTAAAGGGGTCAACATCACTTTAATAGTTTCTCATTTTCCCCACCAGGGGATATTTTGGGGGGATCAAAATGAAAGAAAGTTTTCGAATTTTAGAATAGTTTGTTGTTAGTTGTACGCAACTGAGTTACAGAGATTGTTATGGATATATTTGTTGCCAATGAAGTCCTGTGTCAGTGATAAGAGAAGGGGTGCAATGAGGGTTGTGGGGGTGGACCTCTGTTTTGTCTTTTTTCAGGGAGCATGGACAGAAAGACATATGTTTGTATGCTATCCATAATTGCCGGGAGTGCGAGATTGGCCTTTTTCCAACAAGATCGAGACTTTATCAGCATAAGCTACGGTCTTGAAGTAGTCATTCTGAAAGGAAAATCTTTTAATGTAGGATGAATCATTGAGAAGGTGAATAAGAGGATCTATTGCTTTAAGAAATAACAGAGGGGAAAATGGACATCTTTGGCATGTACCTTGTAGTGAAACAGGTGTTGAAAGTGAACCGTTAATTTTAAAGCATGCACTAGGATCAATATACGGCGACATTGCCATTTTTATGATATTGTAATCCACGTCACACCAGCGTAGAGATGCTTCCAGGAAGAGCAAAGTAACTTTGTCAAACGCCTCCTTAACACCCAGGGCTATTGATGGTGAAGTAGAAAAAGCCCCTCTCTCAATGATATGGCAAAAGGTGTGTATGTTGTCACTGGCTAGCTTGCCTTTATGACATCCAGTTTGTTAAGGGTAACACAACACAAAAACACAAAGAGAGGTCAAGGCACTAAAATCCTGCACCAATCAATTTCATTACAGTGATTGTAAAGAGGTCCAGCATGGTGCAATGAGCCAGAGACGTGACCCTCCTACGTCTCCAATAATGGAGAGAATATCCCCACGGCAAAATTATAGCACAGGTGGCTCTGCCATCAACTATGTTAATAGATCAATAAATTAATATTATTGACCACAGTCCCTTATAATCAAAAAACGAAATGGTATCTCCCAAACGATTCACGTGGCAAGTCGTTTTTCTTAGAAAAATATTTTCTCTTTCTTATTTTTATGTAATTGTTGTTCCTTAAAAAGAGTAAATCTTGGCATGTCAAATACTTGTTCTAAAAAGTTCTCCATGTCAAACTAAGGTATGAGGAATGAGTGGTACGAAGAGTAAATGTGACAAATGTCTCCCACACGGGTGGTAGTGGCATCCGGTTCCAAAAGGAAAGTTTGACATGAAGAACGTTTAGAACAAGTTTTTGACACGCTTTTACTCTTCGTACCACTCCTTCATCCTACCTAAGTTTGAGATGGAGACCTTTTGAATAAGTCCTTGACAAGCTAAGCCCTGAAGAAACGCATCGGCTGTCAATTGTGCTTTGTGTTTTTAAGGAACTACCATTGAATAAAAAGAATACATAAAATATTTTTCCAAGAAAAACGACTTGCCACGGGAATCATTTGGGAGATACCATTTCGTTTTTTGATTATGATGGACTCTGGACAATAATATTCATGTACTGATCGATTTACATCGATGAGTGCAGAGCCAGCTGTGTTGTAATATCAGTTTGTTACGGGTGAATGATTTTCTTGATAACTGATTCCAGGCAGGAGCCAAGACTTTTCACAAATTTTAGCTTTCATAATAGTAGGATAGATTGCATAGAAATGTTTAGAGTCCAAGGGATCCTTGCCCACTTTTGGAATTGCCACAACGGTGGCAGCTGCAGCTGTCAGTAAATGAAGCAAAGTGATTTATAGTCTACTCTAGGGGTGGAGATTAGTGAGGGTGGAAGGGCTTTGTAAAAACTGATGGGATGCGGCCCTGTGCCCTTACTTGCTTAAACCGATTTGTTGAAACCGTCAGAATCTACAACTCTGTTAAAATATTAGTGGGAAAGGGCAAAATAATATATTGCGGGGCGCACCAGTGTCATGTGACATTCGACCAAAGGCACTTAAATTGGTAAGATCTAATAAAAAAAATAAAAAAATCAGTAACCAAATTACATTTGTCAGAAGAACAACACAAGTCCATTTGTTTTGGAGGATTGTGAAGTTCTTATATTTATTTATTTACAAAGTTTTATATAGAGCTAGCTAGACTCGTAGGTATCAGAGCGCTTTACATACACAAAGGGAAAGAAAGATGTCATAACATCGTAGGATATGAGGATGCATAAAGATATAAGCAAAGACATCACTGCAAACATGGCAGCCATCGTGTAAGACGCATTCAAACGTTTGTTACAATAAAAGGCTTACAGTTTTCCTATGTTATATTCTGCAAGGCATCGGAGACAGATCTACTAAATGGAACCTCACCATCAACGAACATGTCACTGATGGCGTTCTTCACCTCAGGTCTGAATGAGGTACTCTAAGACTGCGAGTTTGCAGCAACTTGCAGTGGCCACCGCCATAGCTGCATCAATCAAGGCAATTGAAGAGCGGCCCCTTTCACGCACAATGTCTTGGTCTACTCATGCTTGTCATCCGGTATCATATGTGTATGTATAGCTCATGCAACGCTTGCCCATAATCAGTGCCCCAGTATATCCACTGAATTAACCACCTCGATAGAACTTGCAGCCACAAAAGATACTATTTTGCCAAATGTGTCTACTCTGCAGTCATACTCATAAGGCAGGTGATGTCAGGTTACAAGCCTGGCCTGGAAGTGAGAATGGCGCAAGTACTGTCCAGTGCATTTTAGCCAGCCCTGGAACCACTGCTGTGCACAACGCTGGATAAAGCATGATTTGCTTGCCCCTCCCACAAAAAATATTTTCAATCAACCAGATACAGCAGACCACTTTCCATGGTAGGTCCCATAAAGCAGTCAATCTCAGATGTAGCTACTGGACGCTCAAACTGCTTCCAGGCCCTTTACATCAACAAATCAAATCTAGGTATGTGATTAGGAAGGGAGTTGTCTGCCGGTGCAGGCATGGGCGTCTGTGTGGCTGGCAATGAGTTCCATTTGAAAGTAATGCAAAGCTCCCCCCAATTGGAAGAAGGCACCCTGGTGCACAGCACAAAGGAGACAATGATGTCTTATGAACAGTTCATCAGGTTAAATTCACAACTCGGAGAGGTTCCTTAAGTGTTTAATTCATGATTATAACATAAACATAACATAAAAAGTCATCCAGTTATAAATCCTGCCGGGAGGATTTATAACTGGATGACTTTTTATGTTGGATGATGTATACGCTTCTTCAAGCATTGACGAACTGCTTTGTAATCATGAATTAAACACTTAAGGAACCTCTCCGAGTTGTGGATTTAACCTGATGAACATTGTCTCCTTTGTGCTGTGCACCAGGGTGCCTTCTTCCAATTGGGGGGAGCTTTGCATTAGTTTCAGTTTACCACGCTGTTAGGAACAGACAGCGTTCATCCCTGGCAGCACGCCACAGACTATCATAGTGATTTAATTTTGGACCTACATAGCTGTGCAAGTCCTTTCTCCACTTTCTAATGAGTTCCATTTGTCATCTACAAGCATACCTTTGTGCATCTCACCATCTTCTTCATCTTTTGCCTCATCATCGTCATTAGAGTCCACTCCAGCAAGCCTGGGTGCTTGACCTGGCAGCAATTGTGGCCGTTGTGGGGTGGAGGCAATGAAGAATGTGGATATGGTGGAGGTTGGTGATGATGGAGCAGTTAGCTGAATTGGCTGCCCCAGCAGGGGAGGTTGTGGTGTACTGGGCACCAATCCGGAGAAACTTGGGTAGAAGTCCTTCATTGTTGTCGGACGGCCCTCATAAAGCCCACCGGGACATGGAGCATATGTGGCTCCAGATATATAGAGACATACCTTTGACCCTTATGTGGCCACAAGGTTGGCCTGATAGGTCATCATAGTAATATGAATGATCATAATATTTAACATCATGATGTTCATCTTACTGGTCCAGGCCCAGATCATGCTACACATAGGCCTGGTATTTTATGAGCAGCTGGAAAGGTCTGCAAGCGTGTCCAAATGGGCTTGGAAATGTTGCTGGGAGCGTTCTGGATATTTTGTAAGGAAATGTGTGAGCTGGCTGCAGCGACCAAGCTGCTTCCTTACTCACAGAGAATTGATGAGGGTGCTGCTGTTTGTTTGTGCATTAACAATGGAAGTGCTATGGACAATAGTGTTGATGACTACAGTGCAGAAATTCTGGTCAACAATCGTGGTTTCGCAGACGGTGATGGTGACAACGGCTTTGCAAACGATAAATGCAGATTAGTCGATGGCGGACACAGTATTGGCATAGAGGTCAGCAAAGGAGATGCTGTTGACAGGGTAGTGGCGGGTCATACCAGAGTGGGTAGCAACAATGAAGTAATGGGTGAGGTACAATATGACAATAGTTTTTGTGGCAGTTTGAGGTATTTCTATTTTGCTTAAGCAGACTTCTTCAGAGTGTTTTAGGAGATTGCACTGCTGTCAACGATGCAGCAGATTTAAATATGCCAAACTGACACTTCTTATGAGCATTTTTTGATAGTCAGTCATTCATTCATTCATTCATTCATTCATTCAGCACTCCTCAGTCATCTCCAGACGAAACAGATTGTTTTATGTGCCGCCTTCCCAGACAAAGTGCAACAATTTTTGCAGTTCTTGGCCTTATGAGCTTGGGTACAAGCAATACACCTATTTCTCACGAGTATACCCTCACAATGTTGTTTTTTGTTCAACACAATCTGTATGCTTTAAACACAAGCTTCTTGAAGGGATCAGATTGTCTATAAAATTCTGGCCTAGTGGAAAGAACTGTCCCAGCCCTCGGCCAAGAACAGAAACAAAATCACCCAGGAGGGCAAATGCTGCTAAAATATTTGGTAATGTCACAGATTTATTTTTAATTAGCTTTATAATTGCTTATCTGAACTAAAAGCAGAGCTCAGAGAGACTCCCGCCACACACTACATGTCGTAGAAATTTCCGTAGCAGAATCCTCTGGGGTATGGGTGTTGAATTCAGTTTTCTTTCACCTGAATTGTTGAATTTGGGTGATTTTCAAAGAGGTAATTAGGTTATTAAATCAACACTTTTCAGGCATTTAAGGCAGCCTGGTGGATTGATTGTATTACTATTAAAATGTAAAGTGGGACTCCCAGCTATACAATAGGAATGATTCAAGCCTGTGAATCGATGAAACATCCAATTCAAGAGAAAAAGGATTGCCTTAGAGCTACAAGTAAGGGTGGAGGTACATCTCCATGGAGAGCATCTCACGGTTTCTGATGCAGTCACGAATCCCCACCATGGGAACTTCCGATTCCCAACGAAACCTATGGCTGCCCATAGTGAAGACTCCGATTCAGGAAAATGTTCAGATAGACACATTGCCCAACAACCTTGGGTACCAAAGATAACCTGGACAGCCGCGGCCGCTGAAGGTAAGATCGGTGGGGCAGGCCGGGGAGGAGTATTTCGAGAGACGACCACAAGTGAAAATTAAATAATTTTTCCTCATGGTAGTCTCTCGAAATCCCCCCCAGCCCGCCCCACCGCCCTTAAATGCAGAGGCTAAACCCGGAGACTGGCTATCTGACTACAGCAAGGAGGACAGAGTCCTGAAGGACACACAGACTGCCGGGCCCTGGCTGAAGAACCAGAGTGCAAGAGACACAAGTGCAGATACAGCACGTAGGATTACAAGACCGAAGGGCAAGGTCAATGTGCACGTTACCTGGTGGGCCCCCGGGCTGCATGGGACTGAACTGAGACTGAGCAGCTTCAAGAAGGGGTATGGCAACAGGGGGTACACCCTCCGTGCCGCCTGACCTTAAGATGGCAGGAGCAGCCCTCCAGCGGTAGATCTCCTATGAAGTAGCACAGGAGATGCCAGTAGATGGGGAGTTTTTAAACAGGAGTCCCCGAGGTCCATAAAGGATGCAGCGTGGGAATAACATGTGAGAATCCAGAGCTGCAACTTGCGCCTGACCCTAAGATGGTCACCACTGGGGACATCTGACTGGGGGAAGCTACCACCCTGTCATGCTAGAGAAGCCCGAAGGTGCACAGCAAGTTCTCCAGCATAAAAGCACCAAAAAACATAGATGTCGGCTTGGTCACTCCATGGGGCTCTCCATGATTGGGGCTCTCCATTATCAGTGCTCTATACTGGGGCATAGTGAGACAAGCTTATTCTAACTATAGGTCAGGCTCGGACTTTCCAAACTATAAAATGACGCCCAGAACAAAAATACAATGTCGCTGTGAGGTACGGGGGGCTATAGTAGACTAAAATCTGATGAGGATCAGGTCTCAAGGCACAACTCCTCTTCAGCTCCACCCCCGCCAAGAGGTTTGAAGGCAAGAACGATGGGTGTCCTACAATCTGCGGACCTTGGAAACTGTCTATTCCCACCTCTCCTCTCACCACTTTTGTCCTGGGGGCTAGTTGGAGAAAGTAGCGGAAGGCAATCCCCAGTAAGACCAGGACCAGTGCCTTTCGATGGAACTTTGACGATGCCCCCTGGGAGGATAACATAACTGTTTGTACCTACCTCGGCGCCCAAGCACCCTTGGCCGTGCCCAGTGGAGATGTCCTATGCAGCTATAGAGGAGTTTAGGCTCTGGTTCACCCCCTCTGCCGACACCTATCCAGCGTGACATCTAACATTGTTTTTCCTCATCGCCCCGGTATGTTTCGTTCCCTCCCCCGCATCTCATTTTTTTGTTTTCTCCTATGTTTTTACTTAAAGCCTGTAACTTGATGTAACTATGTAACCTGTGTCGCTCTAATCCTCTGGGTCTAACCAGCGCTATATAAAACTTCGCAAATAAATAAGAGCATCAATCAGACATTGCAGTTTATATGTCAGGATTTTATATACCCCTCCTGAGAAAGACAAAAATTGTAATGGGTTAGAACTGTTCTGCATCAAAGTTTCAACATTTTTGCATTCATTATTATTAGCACGGAGTGCCAAACAATGACTGAAAAAAATACATTCAATCATTTTTTATGCCATCTGTAGTTTTAAAGCATTGATCATCTCAATAGAATATTACTGCCTTGTTTCTTTGTAAGAGTATATCAAAATCCTTGAACGTTTCTCGTTAGGGAAGATGCCTTTGTTTTGCATTTGTTAATGCTCGGCCAGGGGATGGGTTAGGGTAAATGAGCGCGGGCGAAGTATTTGAAAGTGTTGTGGGCAGGGAGAATTCCACATCCATTCTGTTACCCCACTGCAGTCCTTCTTAAATCCTAAACCTGCTATGGCTTGTTTAAGGTGGATATTATACTTTTTGGTCTACATTCCAAAGCAAAAGAATTAGAATACATGAAACAAAGCCAATCCCTCCACACCTGAAGCCGCTGGTGCTCCCACATGCTCACCTGGAAAACACAGGTTAAGTAAACATTACCATACGTGAGAGAAGTACCAAATCCTCGCTAACCTTAATAAAAGGTCTCTGAATAGTAGAAAATGCATGTCAATTGCTTTTTCATTTCAATATAACCATACATGGCAAAATAAAAATAAATGAAGCATTATTGTATGACTCACATTTCTGTATTTGTTTTAACAATTTTTGCAATGTTTTGGATATTTAAGTTAATATTTTTCAGTGTATTAATTTTGATGATATCTTATTCTGATGTCCTTATTTTATCCATTACCAAAAAGTTAATCACATAAGAGACCTCCAGATGCGGTTTCATTAAAGCTAGAAGAAGAAACCAAAAAACGCTCAAGGAAAAAGGTCATTTTTATCTTTAGAAATTTTTAGAATGATCGTAATTGAGCATTAAAAACACGTAAAGTTGTTTTCTCTCCATTTACACCATTTAATGAAACTGGGTGTACTCCATTTCTTTAATGAATTCTCTTGAGGATGCAACACTGGGAGAACGTACGAATCGGACGAGAATGCTTCAGTGACGATAGTACAAATTGTGTAAATTATATTGGAAGTAATTCCAATAGAGGAGACGGTCCTTAAAGAAGATGGATACAGCGCTTTAGCTGTTTGAATGGATTTAGTGTGATTGCTTGCAAACCTAATTTGCCGTTGAGAACAGCAATTAGAGCTCTGCAGCACTTCTTATATTTTAACATAGATCGGGAACATCTGTTGGGCACGCAGCCACATAATAGCTAAGAAGTGACGTTGCCATTGGGCTAATTTTACTGTGTTTATCAGTTTCAAGAACTGCAAGCTAGTGGGTTTTCTAGAAGGACTGCTAAACTTTTTTTATGGCCGTCTAATCGTTTAGGAGTGTAGTCATCAGTGGTATATCAAGGGACACATTGCTCAGTTGTAATCATTTTCGCTCCAGAAAGGGATTGCACACATCTATTGGAGTGCAGGAGGACTGTGATGGAGTCGTCTGGTGGTACCAGATAAATCAATTACAAGTGATAGCCAAGACATTAACAGTAGAAACCGAGACAATGACGGGTCAACACACTATCAAAACGTAAGCAGCTACAAGGAAATGATGTCTTGTCAATGAAGTTTGAGGTGTCCTGCTTTAAGGGTAGCTAGATAAACAAGTTACTTACCCATGGTAACACCTTATCTGGTAGAGACTCTATCTAGCTACAGATTCCTTACCTTCGACTTATCCCCAGGCATCAGACTGGATCCAGAAATGTTTTCATGGGCAGTACCCTGCACACCGGTGGGTAGCGTTGTTCAGCTACAGATGGCACTGTCCTCAGCACTGGAAGGGACGTGCGTGGTGCCTAGATACGGATGACACTAAAATGCTGATGTCAGTATACTTTTGTGACTTTCCACTCCAGGAGCCACAAAGAACACGGACCGCTGATGTGAAGACTAGAGCTCTGAAAAGGGAACAGCCTTGAACCTAGAAATTGGTTTGCAGAGCAGGGAGAATGGGTGGGTCAGAAAGGAATCTGCGGCTAGATAGTCTCTATCAGATAAAGCGTTACCGAAGGAAATTAGTCCATCTGACAGACTTCTAGCCACAGATTCCTTACCTTAGAATAGATACCGAAGCAATCTCTCTCCAGAGGTGGATCTGCAGAACTAATTCACAAAGGAAAGTCCTGCAGAACCGAACCGACAAAGTTCTCATTCCAACGGACCTGGCTAGCCAGGCAATAGTGCTAGGTGAACGCGTGTAGCCTAGCCCACATTTCTGCCTGACAGATGTCGAGGACTGGAACCCCACATGTTTACGAAGTGGTCAGAGCCTTAGCTCTGGTGGAATGAGCATGCAAGCTTCATGGGGTTGGCTCTTGGCCAGTTCGCAGCAGATTTTGATGCAGAGGGCGATCCATCAAGAGATGGTCCATTTCTGCACAGTCTTCCCCTTTCTAACTTCGACATACCCCAACAAAGAGTTGGTTGTCCACCAGTAAATCTTTTGTGCGGTCACAGTAGAATGACAAAACTCTTTTAAGTCCAGTTGATGGAGGTGCTCCTCTCTCTTAAGAGAGATGTGTCAGAGCATAAAAGGCAGGCAGGGTGATGGACTGGCCCACATGAAAGGGAGTGACAGCTTTAGGCAGAAATGAAGCTCTAGTGCGAAAAACCAGCTAGTCTAAAATATGGTTAGGTATGGAGGCTTAGATGACTGTGCCTGAAGCTCACTGACCCTTTGAACAAATGTTGTCACCACTAGGAAAGCAGTCTTGATGGTAAGGAGCCTGCGAGGACAGTTATGTAGCGGCTCAAAGGGAGCTCCCATCAGAAATTTAAGTACGAGATTCCTCTGATGCTGCGCCCACTGGAACTTCGGGTCCAACTACAGAGCCTGCATATGTCAACAGGCATATGCCACAAACAGGATACAGGAGGCCATGTGACCCAGCAGCCTCAGAGTGAGTTTCACTGAAACCCAAGATAGAGACTGAAACATCTGTATCATAGCCTAAATATCCTAGACTTGCGGTTTGGGAGGATAAGCCCGAAACTGCATCATGTCCAGAACAGCTTAGATGAAAGCAAGCATCTGAGAGGGAGTCAGGTGGACATCCGCACATTGATAGTGAACCCCAGCTACTTGCAAGAGGTATGCCATAATCTGGAGGTGGGAGACGACTGCCTGGGCCCAGCTCACCTTCAACAGCCAATCGTCGAGATAGGGAAAGACTGGTACCCCGGATATCCACAGATGAGCTACAACCACCCCCATCCCCTGAGTGAACACCAGAGGAGATGCTGTTAAGGTCAAAAGGGAGAAAGGCGAACTGAAAGTGCTCATGTTCCACCGTGAACTGCAGGTGACATCTATGTGCAGGCAGGGCGGGAATGTGAAACTATTCGTCCTGCAAGTTGAATACTACTGTCCAGCTTCCCGGGTCCAGGGCAGAAAGTACATAAGCTGGCGTGAGCATTTTAAATTTCCCTTTTTGGGGAATAAATTGAGAGGGCACAAGTCTAAGTTAGGACAAAGTCCCCCATCCTTCCTGGGCAGCAGAAAGTAGCATGAATAACAATCACAATTTGGTTCTGGGGTAGGCACCCTCTCCATGGCTCCCTTGGCCAAGATAGCTGCCACTTCCTGGTAGAGCAAGGATAGATGGTCCTCCGTCAGCCTGTCACAAGTGGGTGGCAGGGATAGATGAGTATTCACTAAGGGGAGGCAGTAGCTCTGTCGGATAATCTGGAGGACCCAGCTGTCTGCTGTTATCGACCTCCAGTGGTACAAGTGATGATGTATCCTGCCTCACACTGGTTGCTCATGATGGGTGGAGGACAAACTAAAAATGTTTGGAGGCTGCCGGGGGTGGTGGACTGACCCAACCTCTTGCTGTCCGACCTACAGGGTCTGGGGGAAGCAGGAGCTTGGAAGCTTGCAGGCCGTTGTAGCTGGGCGGGTAAAGACGCAGCTGGAAGCCCCTTCCGTAGCAGTGAAAGGCGGACTGGTCTTGGCGGGGTCTGTGGAAAGGCCCAAGGACCTGGCAATAGCTCTGCTGTCCTTGAAGCGCTCCAGCGCTAAATCCGCCTTGTCTCGGAAGAGTAGGAAGCCATCAAAGGGCATATGCATAGGTAGCAGGGATTGAAGCCAGCTTTCCTAATGGACACCACTAGGAGAAGAATCTCAAAAAAAGTTGACAACAAGGTTGAAAAAGGCCAGTAAAAAAATGACTGGGGGTAGTTCTCTCCGGATCTGCGCTGACTGGTGTGGAAAGAAAAGAACTGATATCAGGCGCCTATATAGGCACCGCACATGTCACTTCTGGCGCGAACAACGCTATGCGGTGCTGAACGCTGCCACCTACCGACATGCAGTAGTCCTGCTCACTAAAAAATGTCCAGATCTAGTCTGAAGCCTTAGGACAATTCAAAGGTAAGGAATTTGCAGCTAGAAGTCGCTATCAGATTAACCATACACATTTAGGTCATTTTATGAAGGCTATTTGCTAAACTGCCAATATTTAAAATGGACAAACTCACGTGTTAGTGTCCAGATTATCAATTGGGGCATGACAGGTATTGATTTTATTTTAAAGTGAAGGAAGAACCCAGAGACAATGTCAAGGGATACTAAGAGACTTGCAAAATAATGCACTCTCCAGTTCATCAAAATCAGCATTGAGCAGGACATGCCAATGTCTGCCTCTGTCGTAAGGTTTTGCTCCCTGTATCTGCTTGGTTCTGTTTCTTGACCATTTTGCATTGTTTTAGCCTTTAATCTCCTTGTTTTTTCCCTCCTGTTATTATCTGTATTCTGTTTCTTGACTGTTTTGTATTGTTTTTGCCTTTAATCTCCTTGTTTTTTCGCTCCTGTTATTGTCTGTGTTCTGTTTCTTGACTGTTTTGTATTGTTTTTGCCTTTAATCTCCATGTTTTTTCCCTGCTGTTATCGTCTGTGCCCTGTTCCTCGCCCTTTTTTTCCCACCAATGCGTCCCTTCGGCCCGCCCCCCTGCACGCCCATTCGCAACCCCGCACCTGCCTCCCAGCTGCTCCTCCTTCCCGCCTCCCCTTACATGGCGGCTGCGCCAAAGGCAAATCAGTCTGCGCCCGTCCGAGCCCCGCGCCAGAACCCCTGGCCCCCGCATACGCCACGACGCCCGTCTCCACTACGATGCCAGCACTCTCCATGCACTCAACGCCGGACAAACTCACACCTGCTTCCTGGCCACCCCGAAACGCACCCATGGACCCTTCACCTGCCGGAACTACAGCTTCAACAGCATCCAACCTGCCACTTCACCCACCAAGACAGGACGCAACCACCTCAGATGCATACTCCTGAACACCCGCTCCGCACGCAAACACGCCGTAGAACTCTGGAACCTGCTCGACACATTCTCCCCGGACGTCACCTTCCTGAGACCTGGATGAATGACTCCTCTGCACCCAATATCGCCATAGCCTTCCCGGACGGCTACAAGATCACTCGCAGAGACCGCACCAACGGAGTAGGAGGGGGAATCGCCATCATCCACATGTCCACCTTCAAGGTCTCAACTAACTCCAACGACACCCTCAGCACCGCCGAAAACCTGCACTTCCAGACCCACACTGATCCCAACACCACCCTCAGAGGAACTCTGATCTACAGACCCACCGGACCCCGGCCGCAATCCAGCGACTCCATCGCCGACTTCGTCAGCACGCACGCACTCGCCTCCACACTATATCCTCCTCGGAGACCTGAACTTCCAAATCGAGAACGACACCAACTCCACCACCCTGATTAACAACCTCCCCAACCTCGGACTCAGACACCTCGTGACACTGCCCACCCACTCCGCCGGCCACACGCTTGATCCCATCTTCTCCGCAACCTTCCACGTCTTCTTCAGCCACACCACCAAACCCCACTGGACCGGCCATCGCTGCATCCACTTCACCTTCCGGAAACCTACCACGCACCACCGCACCCAACAGATCCCCCGCCGCAGCTGGAATAAAGTCACTGAAGACCAGCTAAACACAGCCCTTGCCAGAAGCCCACCCTCTGACCCCTCCGACGCCGCCGCCAACAACCTCAGACGCTGGATCGACGACTGCGCCAACACCCTCATCCCGATCAAGAACCCTTCCAACAGACGCACCAACAAGAATGCCAGATGGTTCACCACGGACCTCCAGACCTCCAAACAAAACTGCCGGCCACAAACAGACACCGGAGAACCAAACAGCCCACAAGAACGCCATGCGCCAACACCATCACCTCATCAGATCCACCAAAAAGACCTCCTTCAAGGACCGCCTAGACAACAATGCACAAACTGCTGAAACAAATGCAACGCATAAAGAATGCCTCTGCACGCCTGATCCTCGACATCCCTCACCACAGCCACATCACACCCCACCTGAGAGCCTCAACTGGCTTCCCGTCAACAAGAGGATCACCTTCAAGCTCCTCACCACTGCCCACAAGGCACTCCACAACACCGGATCAGCATACCTCAACAGACTACTCTCCTTCTACACCCCGAACCGCCAGCTCCGCTCCACTGACCTCGCCCTCGCCACCGTCCCCTGCATCCGAAGAGCGACCGGCGGCGGCAGATCTTTCTCCTACCTCGCCGCCAAGTCCTGGAACACCCTCCCCATCCTCCTACGGCAGACCGCAGACCTACTAACCTTCAGGAGGTTACTTAAGACCTGGCTTTTCGAGCAGTAGCAGCACCTCCCCTCCCTCCCCCTCCCCCCCACTCCACCGCAGCGCCTTGAGACCCCCACGGGTGAGTAGCGCGCTCTGCAAATGTAGAACTCTGGTTTTGTCTTAGCTGAGTAGTAGAGCAGAGCAATGTGGTATCATGAAGTCCATTTGGCATGTGACCATCACTTTCCAGTGAATACTAGAATCCCCAATGTAAACATTTAGGAGTGTGCTACAGAAACATGACCCTTTGGTGATCAAATAATAGGTGTTTTTTACAAACTCTGATTGTTTGTTGTCTTATAGACCTCTGAAGTATAAAATAAAGACTCTGTCCGGCTGAAATTCAAGCTTGTGGCCAGCACGTTTCACACAGATCTCTATACAGGTTTCAGGTAATACTGCTGAAAAATAGCCTTTACAAATACATTTTATCTAAATGTTACGAAGGCACGGAATAATCAACAATGACTAACTTATTTCTAGCCAAAGTTAATTTGACCATTTAAATTCAGTTTCCCAAGATTTCCGAGGGTGGAGAGTTACAGCGTTTAACATCTCAACCCATTTATTTTTAGCTTTGGCTTGTCAGCGCAGCCATACCTTAATTTGATCATCTTTAGAAGATTTTTAAGAAGTGCCACAAATGGAGAGAATTTGGCTCCGCTCACGTTGATTCCTTTCAGGAAAGCATTTGATAGGGCAGGCGTTGTGTTTGTCTGCTTACAAAGTAGTTCCATTGCCTCTGCTGTTCCATCAGGCTGTGACGTGTTGCTCAGGCACATGTGGGCAAGAACAGCTCTATTGGTTATTGCATCGCAGGTTAGTTATTCTTTTCATTTTATGGAGGTTATACAGTGTGTTAAAGGAGGTAATGTTTGTTAAAATAAAAGGCATCTTTGAATCATTTCTTGAAAATAGAGAAAGAAAGAGCATATATTATCTAAATTTGTTTGCGGTCTGTTTCGGTTGTGAGGAAATCTCACAAAATCGAATTTAGATTTAAAAAAGAAGAATCGTCCTAAGTCTATGGGAAAACCCTCATGCTTTTTCTGAAAACAAAGCAAAATCCAGATAAAGCCCTTCTCTGCACCAGCCTACTTCCCACCCCGTCCCCGATTTAGTGGACATGAAATTTGAAATAAACTATCCACATGCACTGCTAGGCGGCAGGGAAGAGAAACACAAGCATTGGCATAGCCAATAGGTCTCGCCTTTGGGACCTTATAAGTGTTTAGCCATGCAACCGTTAATGTTGTTGCAGTAAGGATATTGTGCTGCATAACCAAATACTTATAAGGTCCCAAAGTCGAGACCTATTGGCCATGCCAATGCTGGTTAGTTCTGATGCCATTAAAAGTAATGGGGTAACCCAGTAACCCTCAGAACCTGGGTAGGTTAACTAAACGAGAACAATGGTTCTGTTGGGAATCTCATTTGCATTGAAGAATATATTGAATATATAATTGTGGAAATCTTTCATGTGAATGATATATCCAAAAACAAAACAAAGCAACTGACCACAATAAAGAATATAGGCAAATATTTTGTATTTGGCCTTTCTAATGGTTTGATTCTCAATGTTTTTAAGAAGCTGTCCAAAACAAACAATACATCAACAAAATGTACATTGGATAAGTGAGTCGTGACTGGTGACTGGGTGCTCAACAGAAAATTAAACAATCAACGTAATCATAAACATACATATAAACACTATATTTCAATCATAAGTGTCCACTCTGCATCACAATTGTTTCAAACGGATATACTATTTCTTTAGTTTGGTTGAAACTATGTGTGGACCAATACATAGACAGAATGTCAACGTTTCGACCCTAAATAGGATGCGCTGACTTTTGTGCATCTAAAGGCGGGTCATCATCAGGACTGCAAAGGGGGATGGACAGTCTTGTGAAAGGTAGATGTATCAACAAAGATGGCTTCCGATGTAGGTGGAGAAGGTCAGCCGACAGACTCCAATTTATTTTGGGCGTAAATTCCTCTGGTTTGATTAATTTCGGTCTTTAACACCAGCCGGTGCGGGCGCAGGGACATCTTAATCACTCTCCGGAGAGTGATTAAGACGTCCCTGCGCCCGCATGAGAAGTGATCGCCATGGCAGCACAGACCTACACGGATCTTCGCACCGAGTGCTTTGAACTGAACTGTCATACATTTTTATAGCTGTGGAAAAGGAGGCAGCCAATATAATGATATTTGACCATGAAATGCATTGACAGACGTCTTCTATTTCCATACATCGCAGTAGAAATAAAAGTAGGATAGTTCTGTTTCTCTCCCTCACCACTACCCTCACCTGCAGGTGGTGTGCATGCTGCTCTGATGCCGACTATAGAACCGGTGGGATGGGTTCCTGGTCTTTTTTTTATTTTATTTTTTATATTTGTTTATTGATTTTCAATAGACTATACAACAGAAACAAAGGCGCAGTGCGCCAACCTTTAGCCAGTCACATCAAATGTACATAATTTAGTGTCAGATGCATTTTCTTCTGTTCTAGTACAACAGCATGTTCTATAGTACACAATTGCTTCGTACCAGATCTTTGACATTATATTGCCTACACATTGCGCAACATCAGGGGAATATACTTCAATTCAACCTTGTCCTCATTATGTCGCATGCCAGACCTCAAAGTACAATACACATCAACAGTGAGGTCACCCATATAAATTACCCACGGTCTTCCACTCCCTTCATGCATTCACAAGAATATCAATCTTCCGATTCAGTCTCCACCACCTCATTTACTCCAGAACTGTCATCTTGTGTAGCCTGACTTTCTGTTAGTCGTGTCCAATCTAAAAAGGGCTCCCATATGTCTACCGGACGGGATGTGGAGGGCAACTGATCTCAAAACAGTTCTAATTGTGTGTGCCCATAAGTCACATCTTTTAACCAGCTTTTAAAATCTGGAACCCGCCTTCTGCCCCAGCGAAGAGCAATCTGTCTGCAGGCATATAGCAACAAGAGCGCATGTAACTTACGCCGTTTGGGAATCGTATCACGCTCATATCCCAGAAGGCCCAGCAGTGGTGAAGGTGGATCTTTTCTGCCAATTATTTGATTCACTGTATTAAATATCTCACCCCAATACAACTGTAAATGCGGACATTCCCAAGCCACATGTAGGAATGTGGCCTGATCGTATCCGCACCTCCAACAGCGCGCATCCTCTTGTAAACGCATGCGATGCAAGCTAATCGGCGTTCGATAGTATCTATGGAGAAATTTGAAATGTATCAACCTTAAACGATAATTCGGGGACAAAACAGCGAGTTGACCACAGCAGTATTCCCATTGTTCTTCAGTCAACTGTGGGTCTAGTTCCCCATTCCAGAGCTCCAAAGATTTGGGCTTCAGAATCGGGTATTCAGATTGCATTGTCGTATAAAGTCTAGTGACTAGCTTCCTGGATGACTTCAGTTTGAGAACATTTTCAAGGGCTAACATAGTCGGTGGGGCCTCAGGGATTCACGGAAATAGCGCGCGGCATGCCGTGCGTATCTGATGGTATAAGAACTTTTCCGCAAATGACGTCACATGATCTTCTTCCTCCAAAGGAGGTGGTCGGAAATTGCTGTCTGGGTAAAGTTCAGCGAATGTGTTTAGCTTCATGGCGGTGAGCAGCACCTTGTAAACTCCTTTTTCCATACAAGGCAGTAAAGGGTTATGCTCCAATATCTTCGATGGAGCATACAGTGTCGGAACCCCCGCTCTTTTCTGCAGTTCACGTCACACCAATCCCAGTGTGCCCGCAGTGTCCACATCCGTTCTCGGGTGACTCACACTAAGATACAAAGCAACATCCAGTGGAAGCGCAGACACCGAATCTCGCTCAACTGCACCATGGCATTAGAATGGGGTCTCGTGTACCCAGAAGTGCAGAAATTGAGCTTGTGCACATAGTGCGTACAGGTGCATATCAGTGGCTCCAAGGCCGCCCTGTTTAAGGGGGAGTGTCAAAAGGTATTCTGGCTTGCCCATCTGCCCATATCAGCGCTAGCAATTGTGATCGTAGCAGCCCGAAGAAATGTTTAGTAAGCGGAATTGGCACGTTTACAAATAAATAAATACATTTGGGCAATATAATCATTTTTGTCAGTGCTACTCTACCGGCACTGATCGAGGCAGTTTTGACCAAATAGCAACCTTACTCTCCAGCCATGAATAAGCCCGGCCAAAATTCAGGTTCCATATGTCCTGCAGGTTTCTACTCAGCCACACCCCCAGGTATTTAATCTCTGTGGCTTCCCACCGCAGAGGGAATTCAGAGCAAATTTCCTTTGTGCCATCAGTCAGTGGGAAGATCACTGATTTTGTCCAATTTATGGATATTCCCGCAAAGCCCCCAAATCTTATAAACTCCCACAGTACTGGAGCAAGATTTACCTCCGGATCAATTATGTATAGGGTGACGTCGTCCGCATATAGCGAGATCAAGAGGCTTCGCGTGCTGAACCCTATGCCCCTGGCAGTGTGGTGTTGCCTAATTCTAGCCGCCAGTGGTTCCATAGCAATGGCAAATAGAAGAGGCGACAGTGGGCACCCCTGCCTCGTACCCGTCGAGATCACGAAAGAATCAGACACCATGCCATTCACCCTAACACGGGCCTTTGGAGCTTCATACAGCAATTTTATTCTCTTCACAAATAAAGGGCTGAACCCCATACATTGCAATACTACAAACAAGTATGGCCATTCTAAAGAATCAAACGCCTTAGTGGTGTCTAGAAAGACTGCTGCTGCCTGCACACTTGGGTGTATATAGTGTATAACTGAGAACAACATGCGCAAATTATGTGATGTCGACCTCCCTGGGATGAATCCCGATTGATCAGGGAGCGCAATCATATATATATATATATATATATATTGGCTGTAGACGGTTCGCCAACAGTTTCGCGTAGATTTTGACATCAACATTTATCAGAGACAGCAGCCTATAGGAGTCAAGTTCTAGTTCTGGTTTATCCGGCTTCAGCAGCGTGATAATCATAGCTTCTCTCATGGATTGGGGCAGAATCTCCGCCTCCAAAGCCTCCTCGAATACTGCTAGTAAGCGGGCGCCAATTCATCAGCATATGCCTTATAGAAGGCTGTCTTGAGGCCATCTGCACCCGGTGCCTTATTGAACGGAAGACTTTTAATTACTTGGGTCACATCTTCTTTGGTGATGGGCAGGTCCATATATATTCTGTGATTATCATTAAACAACGCAAGTGCAATCGAGGCCAGGAACTCTGACATGTCCCCAGTGTCAGACATCTCAGCCGTACTATACAAAGTGGAATAAAAGTCCCTAAATGCAGACAGCACTCCTTCCTGGCCTCTGACAATCTTACCTTTCATATCATTTATTTTGTGTATAAATGTCATATCCCTCATGTTTGCTAGTGTGCGTCCCGGTCTGTCACCTTCGCCGTATCTCCTGGCCTCTGAATATTTACCTAGGAATTTTACCTCCCTGTTGGCCTCTTCCTCAAATTCCAATCATTTAATTTTAAGTAGACCTGCTGTCTCGGGTGTCGTGCACGAGTATAGCTGACTCTCCAGGTCCTTAATTTCCTGCTCCAATTTCGCCTGTGTCCCTCTTATGGCCTTTAACACCCCTGCCTGCCTACCGATACATTGTCCCCTTATAACTACCTTGAATGCATCCCACAAAGTGTCCTCAGAATCTACTGACCCAGTATTCGTGTCAAAGTAATCATTAATATCTGATCTTATCTCCTCTTTGAAAGCTTCGTCAAGCAACGCATGCTGGGGCAGTCTCCAGCTGAAAGCATGCGGCGGGGTCCCAGGAATAGCCAGTCTGAGAATACAAGGTGCGTGATCCGATGGCGATCTTGCCATATGGGATACCTCCACTGTCCAAGTTACAACCTCCCGCGATATGAGCCAGAAGTCTAACCTCGACCAAGCCTGGTGATGGGTCGACACACACGTACCCTCTCTTAATGTGGGGTTCCGTTCCCTCCAGATATCCAAAAGGTCCCCATCTATCATTACATCTTGCAGCGCCGTGCGTGCTTGAGGGTGCCATGTTCTAGCAGTCCCCTGCCTATCTGCAGTGTCCGATAGTACCGCATTAAAGTCCCCACCCTATATTACAGTTCGGCATCCTACTGCTTTAATCTTAGACCACAGTTGTCTAAAAAAGGCAGGGGAATCAGTGTTTGGGCCGTATACAGCAGCTAGTGTCACCTCTCAACCGCACAATATCCCATTCAATACCACGAAACGCCCTTCTGGGTCCACAAGGGAGTAAACACACTTCCAATCAGATCCCCTCCGTATCAGCACCGCAACTCCTCTAGCATAATTAGAGTATATTGCGGAGTATATCTCCCCCCATCTGCTATGCTTATGTTTTTGTGACAGCGTTACACTGATGTGGGTTTCCTGCAGGAAACAAATATCTATAGCGTGTCTAACTAAATATGCATGTACTATTCTCGCCTTGCGCCCATCATTTAACCCCCTAACGTTCCAAGTTGCAACATTTAGAGTAACGGTTTGTGGCATTTCCAATTCCAATACAATATACTGTACCATCCAATCTGGACAAAGCATTGAATCAACCATAGTCCTGTTGTACCTTCATGACTGTGACTTACTGGCTTAAAAATAGAAACAAACCTCCCATGTCTCCCCCCCTCCCCACCCACAACAACCCCCCAATCAGGTTGTAGCGTATCCCACCCAGGAACAACATCTGTAAACATTAAACGGACTTTAGGGAACCTTCCCTGGGGGGCGAGGATAGACCGGCATACACCCCCACTTTCGCAGGGTGGCCGGGGTATCTACATCATGAGTTCAACATGCATTACGAGGTCAGTGGAAGAGTTACTTATTTTCTCAATCAGGGAACCTCTCCGGGATCTATCTCTACCCCATCAACATGCCATATTTGCCCACCATACATTAGTGTATTACATTGGTCAACAGGACACTTCATACCATGCAGACTAGTGGGGAAAAGAAAGAGAAAAAAAACCCCACCAAGTTAATCATTATCGCTTAGCCTGTCCGTCGATCACTCAGTTCCATCGTTCCTTTTCTTAGGCACTTTACCCGCTACATGTTTGGCAAATTTCAGTGCAGATTTAACGTCTGTTAAGTAGTGTGCCGTTCCGTCATGTGACACCTTCAACTATGCTGGGTATAATAAGGAGAACGGTATCTGTTCTTGCTGTAGTAGTCTCTTAGCGGGCAGGAATTCTCTTCGAGAAGGATTGTACCAGCGGTGTGAAATCTGGGTAGAATGATATGGATTTCCCCAGATTTGTGACCTGACCTTTTTCTCTCGCCAGTTTCAGAATGATGTCTCTATCTTGGTAGTTCAATAATTTAATCAAAATAGGCCTCAGTGTTCCACCCACTGGCGGTTTAGGGCCCAATGTTCTGTGCGCCCTTTCAACAGTGAACACATTCGAGAGGTGTGGGTCAAACAGTTCATGCAGGAGGTCTGCCATATAGTCTTCCATTTTGGACATTGCTGTCGTCTCCGGTATGTCAGTGACACGGAGGTTACTTCGGCGAGACCTCGCCTCTAAGTCATCGTTCTTTTCCCTTATAACTCCTAAAAGGTTATCCATATGTAAGAGCTGTTCCTTAGTCTCCGTTTGGAATTCGTGGACTTCCACCTGCCTGATTTCTAGCCCATCAATTCTCGTTTCATGCACCGAGACATGGGTTTTAAAATTGTCCAGCTGTTGTGTTAATGTGTCCAACTTAGCGTCGATACTCTTAAGGCTTGTGCGCATTTCCAGCAGCAGAGTCTACGTCCTCGTCTCCTACTCCGGACAATGTATCCATGTCTGATCCACCTTGCGCCCCCGCCTCCGTGTCTGCCTGCCTTGTCGAGTGCCGTGCATCAAAAGATCTTGCTTCCCCATATCTGCACAGATCTGGGCCCTCTGCGCCAGGTATAGCGTCTAGATGAAAAGTTCATATATCAGCACAGTAGTGCCTCAATGAGCCCCCAGCGACTCCCCGCTTCAACAGCCCTCTCAGCGGGTCTCGCAATGCAATCTTCACGCAGTGATCAACAGCAACTTAAGGTAGTGACTCAGCTCCGGCGTAATTTACGGTCATTGGTCCCCCCAAATTCAAATTTTGCGATTGACTCAAGCCGCACGCCAGGTACTATGCACTCCCAGCTCTCCCTCGACCGCTCGATGATTAATTTGTTTGTTACACCACCAGATCTTTTCAGTCGAGTTTCCTCACAGTACTCAAAATGGCGGCGGCGCGCACATCCAGTTTACGCTCTGTAGTCTACTCTCGCCGCGGAGCATATTGTGTTATTGCCCACAGATTATGCACCTAGTCGTTTAGATATCTGCGCAGCTCACATATATGCAAATTTCATTTGCCACTTCAATCGGCCAGTAGCACCAATACAGGCCTATGTATGGTAGCGCGTCGTCTTTCAAGCCGGGCTTGTAGGGCTAGGGTCCGCCACCTCCTCGCATTCGTGCCACAGCTCCACAGTAAACACACCTCAGAACCAGGCTGCCTATTTTTATGCATGTGATGCACAAAGTGCCATTCTGTCTCCAGTCAGCTAACAATCACGCCCTCAGTACCTCTGCATTTTCAAATCTGGCATGATTATCTACCGAGCTCCTGCCGGAGGCGGGGTCTCACAGTTTATTCAAACTTGTCTTCCCGCCGCTATCTTCTCACTGATTCCTCTCTTTACGTAGATAACAGCAGCCCGCACGCAGGGCATCTGCCTCGGGTATCAAAGTATGGGCAGTCCGGCAGCCTTTGAGCTAGCGTTATGGCCATGCTTTCACCCTGCTCCTACTCGCATCCCCATAATTAACACATGGCGGCTGTAAACTTTTTACCAGCTCACCTCCATGCGCGATGTTTTCATTTTGCTGCCATTTTCTTGCCCTTCACTATACGGTCTTGTCTCTCGCCTCACATCGTTCTCCTGCTCAGCAGGGCAGATCTCCGAGTGCGCGTTAGGAGGGGGGGTCCGCACTCCGCAGTGTGCCCAGTCACGGCTTTCTCACCGCCTTTTCTCACGCCAGCTCCGCTTCGAGTTTCCAGGTTCACGGCCCGCAGGCAAGGCCTCCGCCTCGGGCTCCAGTTTGCAGTTAAACCGGCTCCAGACAGGTCGACGTTTGAGCCTTGGTCCCACTCAGCACTTCTTAGCCTCAGATTTTCTTACCCGCTGCAGCGCCAGAGTCTGCTCCAGGTCAGTCATGCACAGCAACTCTTCCCCTCTAGACCACAGATGATTTTGCTTTATTAAAAGACTTTAGTGCAGGATAAATGAAAGGATTAATTCCCCAGCCAGCGGAACTCGCTCAGAAAGCGGCCATCTCGCAGCACGGTTAGGTTAGCCACGCCCCCCTGGGTTCCTGGTCTTTAGTGGTTCTCCAGCTGCACTGGGACAACATCACAAGGGAAGCAGGTCACCCTGTGCAAGATAAACTTACGTAGCCACAGTCTTCTCCAGCGCACTGTGTCACTGCTAAAACATTTCACCACGTGTATTAGGCACAGTTTCAGGACCCTTAGACTCATGCACACTGCATGTTCCAGACAGAGTCCTCTGGCGTCACACCACTGCCTTGCACTCCCTTGTGCCTCACTACTCCAACTCACGAAAAACGTTCTGTTAATGCTCTGCACACACTTATCCCTGTGTTCTGCAGATCAGCACCACTGCTCATGAGTCCAGTGCATCAGGGTTATTGCTACATTTAACCCCTGTGTCAGCAGCGATCACACTGTTACATACTACTCCAATGCACCCGGCCAAGATCTGCACCACCATGCTAGCTGCATGCGTAAAAATGAACCCAGTCCTTATAAGCCACCCTCTAGAACATTTATAGTAGCATTAGATTGAATCATTTCTATGGAAAGTGTTAATACTTCTTGGGTACCAGGATGGTGATATACAATACGTATGCTCAATAGCACACCCCAATTTATCAACCGTCTCACTCACCGTACAGATCTTTGAGCGGAAGGCCTTCATTGCAACACCTGGACCTGATAGCACTTCCCTCTTGTTACAGATGAGAAAGGTGTCCCAGAATGAGAAGGAAAGCTCTGTATCTCAGAGAGAGAAAGAGCATTGGCTGATGGACAGGGAGTTGAGATTGACTGAAGTGAGAGAGCAGCAGTGTGCATGTAAGAGGAACAACAAGAGGGGCCAGACTGTGTCTGAGACTGCGTGTTTACAAGAGAGGGTGTTTGCTTCTGGGCGAGGCTGTGTGTGTGTGTGAGAGAAAGGTGGTTGTGAGCGTATGAGCACGAGAAATTGGTTTTGGGTCTGCGTGAGAAACTGTGCCCAGGTGATGGAGGGGTGGGCGTGTAGAAGAGTATGTGCAAGTGAGAGTGTGTTCATAGTTGTGTATATGCGGTGTGTTTGACCAGTACTTGTGAGATACTGCACTGTCAACTCATTTAATTAATGCAGTGTGATCCTGTACAAAGCTTCTTGGACGTCTCGTTTACCGCGTGTCCAGGCTCCTTTTGGGCGTTGAGATGAGGAAGTTGTAGAGTGAGCACATAATCACATTAGATTGATGGACGCAAAGAAAAGAAAGTAGGAATTGTTCAAGCACTGTGTTTTGACTCAGGGTATTATTGCCCCTGGTGTCTGCGCAGTCGCAGGTTTGCTGGTAACAAGTATTTGAGTTTAGAATGTGCCCTCGGCTGTTAAATATTCCTTTTTTCTATGTCAGCCCAAGCGCCCTTTCTTCCATTAAAAGTTTCGCTTCATGACCTGAGCTTAGAAGCAGACCCAGCCACCCTCTCCCTTCAATGGGATGCGCCATAGTGTCCTCTGCCCGGAAAGCACTTAATGCACCATGACGGCTCTTAACTGTAAAACAAGTCTTAATGGAAGAGATAAGGCAGATGGCGGCTGCACGCGTTCACACGCAAAAGTACGCAAGCTTTAGGCCAGGAAAAGCTTGTGGGTAGCACTTTGAAAATCCCCTTGCTAAAGTCGAGCAAGCAGCGCATGCGCTACTCTATGCTCGACCTAAAAAGGGGTAGTGGAAGAAAGAGGGGAATAGACTGTGCGTCTCTATAGGTGTCTGCATGCCTCTATCTCCAGGTCATTGCAAGTGGCCTTCACTGTGGTACTGAGGAAGGGGTCTAAATGTGTATTCTACACCACCCTGGAATCAGACAGACGTGTTTCTTTCATTTGTATAACTTCTCCTGTGACCTGCGCCCCAGCCCGATACCCTAGTGTCAAGAGGGCTCATTTAGTACTTCTGTATGGCTCCATATCTGTACCACCACCAACATTGTCACCAGTACCACCACCTATATCAGTCCATCTTTACTACCACTAGCATTACCACCACAACCACTGCCAGTAACAGTACCACTACTAATGCCAGTGTCACCACTACCACCACCAGTAGTACCCCCCCACTTGTACCACAATTGTCAGTATCACCACCATTACCACACCAACAGTACCAATATTATCACCAGTGCCGACACCAGTACCATCACTGCCAGTGTCTCCCTTGCCAGTAAAACTAGGACCAGAAATATCACCACTATCACCAGCAGTACCAACACTGCCAGTAGCCCCTGTACCAACATCACTACCATCATCAGTACAACAATCACCAGTACCACAACCATCAGCACATTTTACCACCACCACTAGCGACACCATCAGTGGTTCCACCACATCACCACACAGTCCCATTGTTACTAGCACCTCTGCCATTACCAGTAACACTACCACTAGTACCAGCAACAAACGTATCACCAGTACCATCACCACCAGGAACACTACCACCAATCAGTAATCATGTTTTCACATGTTGCCCAATAATACTAGTGAGTGAAACACTTTCGCATACTGCTGATAAATATTACGTAAGAAAATATGCTTCCCATCCTATGGAAGGTGTTCACAGTAAAGGGATCTTCAGTTTAGGCGCAGAATGGGATTACTGCAAGCTATTTGGGATGAACCCATCTACTTTGGCTTTAGGAAGGTGTGCAGTTTTGTAAATATAATACTGATGTTCCACTCAGGAGGAATTTTTTTCGTACGGTATAATGTGCCAAACTGTATGGGACTGCAAAAATACTGCCTAAATGTAGCTCTCCTATGCATGGTGATGGTGCAAGGGTACCAACAGTTGCTTTTAAATAAATACTACAAAACAAAATTTTATAACTTTTGTTCCAGATTTCAAAATCGTGCCTCAAAGATACTTACTTTCGATGTCCATGGCGATGAAGGGTGTCCAACATAGGTCCAGGAGGGTCGAATTCATCCCAGGATTTCTGAATAACCACTAGGTACTAGGCATTGAGAATTATTGTATGTAAATACATGTGGAACATCTGAACTGTTCGACACGACCTAGATGCATCAGTCTGAAGGTTTTAGGATCTTTGACTTGTTTGTGGCTTTTTTTTATCACTGGAATATTGACATCATTGGGAAAAGAGGTTCCATGTGTCTTCGAGTACTAAGGGGGGGTGGAAGGGTGTCAGATGTTTTCAGTGAGAACATGTACAAAGGACAGCAGTTCAAGCGACCACCGCTGTGTAAGTGTCGAAGCAGTCACCACAGAAACATTTATTAAAAGGTCTGCTTGGTTTCTGTGCTAACGCCATCGCTCATCTGAGGTTCGCACCGACCCCATTCTTTGCTGATCCGAATATAAACGCTGCCCACATTGAATTGGATGTCTCGGTTTCAATAATTGACTGTTTCAAGGCCTGTCCGTGGACCTGTGCAGTCGATGCACCTTCTGCTCGAATGATAACGCGTGGCACCAGATTGTTATCTTGTACTACCAGCCTCGAGGCTGCTTCAGACTGCTGCGAGAGAGGCAGCCTTTGGAACCAACACGAGGAGGGACAAGGCAGTCCTAGTCCAAACGGCTGTCAGAAGAGAGAGGTCTTCGGCTTCAAAGGATGTGGCAGCAGGAATGATTTCCAAAGGAGTGCGAGCTGCGGACTGGGTAAAGTGAGCCGAACAAACAGTTGCAGGAGGCTGCCCTCAAATACAATACAGTACGTGTTGGTTGGATAAAGGAGGAGGCATGCGAATAGAAAAAATAAAAAAGTTGGTTTTCCTTCCTAAAGTTTACAATGAGCAAGAACTGGCAAAAGCAACTAGTCTCCCTCGAATGCAAAAAATGTGTAGAATCACAGCCAGGTGCACATACAGTCTGACTCAAGTAGCACATTCAGCCAGCCCTACTGGCTTTGGCAATGCTTGTTTTTCAAGGGAGGGGGGGGGGGATGTGGTAATTCTAAGCCCAGTTCATATGCACCAGTCTCGTACTAACTCCACCCCACCTCTCCTATCCCTCCCTCCCTCTCTCACAAATGTTCAGCTCTGGAGGGTGGTTATTTCTTTACCTTTTCCTTCCCAAGTCGGTGCTTTGCATTCCACCGTCAACAACCCGGAATTATTTTGCTTCCTCCTCCCATATTCCTCCTACTTGCCGCGGTGGCTGTAACAAATAAAAAATAAACCATCCTTTTTAAAGTATTGCTTTACTGATTTTTTGTTCACTTCAAGTTCTTGTATTTCATGAACTGTTAAATGCTTTTAAACCTCTTCATTCACTTTCATTTTTTAGTGCCGCCCACGATTCGATTCTGGGTCTGGGAGTTTTTCCAAGCCGCTGGTCAAATTATTTATAATCATTAACCTGGCTTCGGTTCCATTAAGCTGGGTTCCTCCAGCCTGGAGCTGCAATCCGTCATCGCAGCCCCTTCCACAGCGGCCAGTTTGCCTACTGAACTATCTTGCCACCTTTTGTCTGTGAGCAGAACAGAGCAGTGGCTTGGTCAGTAGGATTGGGCGGTGTAAGCTTCATGTTCACCAATAACCATGATGGCATGCAATGTTAAAGTGCATTGTAGGAGAAGCGGTGCAGAAGGGGAGTTAAGGGGCGGAGGAAAGGGAGCAGAGTGCAGATTGTACGGGGTACTTAAATCACAATATTTTCTAAAATAACCAACAATTTTAAGGCTTTCAAAAGAGACGAGAGAGTGCGTTTCTGTGTGAAATATATATATATATATATTTTTTTTTTCTTCCAGGTGAAATCCGACAAACTCATCATGCCCAACTATTTTCCATAGATTAGATATATTACGGGTGTAACACCCCACCAGACACCTTCAGCTACGCCCCTGGAGCAGAACCAGACTTTACAATGGAGACCTCGATTCTCCAGTAAACGAAGGGGCGTGAAATACATGTGCACCGCTGTCTGGAAACAAGTGGCGATATCTTCTCAAACTGCTGGAGTGAGTGCATTATTTGTCGGTGCGCCCACAGCGCCACGCACTGCTTCCACAAAAAGGAATTCTGCTCCACTTGAGAAGCTGGTGAGACCAGTTTGCATATTTCACAGCAAAACATTCAGTAGCAGGTCACGGGAGGGAGGCTCCATACTATACAAAAGATAAAAATGGTTAAGTTACCACCGTCAATGCTCAAAACAAACATAAGGGTAGGAAGAATACCAGAGGGACGATAAAGGCTTTGAAATTCTTTGTGAATCCCCATACACCACGAAGCATCCAATTTCTGACAGGAGTGAGTTACATACTGTGGGCTCTGACTGACGTCAGCCATTCCTCCCCGGGCTACCACCAAACATGCAGCTAAACCGGCCTACGACTTTCGTCTGATAAATCTGTTCCTGCTAGAGGGACCAACCGCCCGTAAATTTCATGGACCGGCGTCCGTAATTGGGACATCACGTCCGTTGTCCGTGAGGATCCCTTTTACGGACGCCTTTTGTCCGTAATTTTGGCCATCACAGGGAGCAGCACTGCTCCTTGTGAGAGGCCTCACCTTCCTGATGGGGCGCCTCGTTCTCCTCCTTGAGCAAAAGAGCAGCCCCTCCCCGCCCATTGACATTCTGTATGCCGGCTGATTGCCACATACAGAATGACAATGTGGCCAATGTGACAGTCTGGGGGTGCTAAAGCATGTGGCGGACTCCTACCTTAGTGTACAGCATGGCAATCTGTTAGAAATAAGGTAAAATGCCCATGCTGCAACGTGAGAAAGCTGTTTATTTAAAGAAACCTAAAAAACAAGTTAAAAAGAAGGGGTCATCGTTCTTTTACTGTCCCATCATTTTAGAGTGAGGTATTTTCAATATTATATTCAACAAAGCTCTGGTTACTGCTATTTTATTTTAAGCAACTAACACCCATTGACAAAGCCAATAGTCCTGGCTTCTTGTTGGTGTAACGGTACTTGTTGTATTATACATCTGGATGCAATGACAGAAACAACATAATACCAGTCGGGCGGAAGACTATGCTAAGCACAGATTTTTTGCCTAGGTGTTTTAAACCACGCCCTTAATTACATCGAACACACTCTTTGAAGAGACCCCCCACGTTTTTTACACCACTTAAAGCCTTGGAAACAACACCATGTCACAGTCACCTCACATCCTGGCACTGCGCATCATGCATGACTCATGACTTCTACTTTTTCAGATTGCCTATGTGCAGGTGCCATAGTGAACCCTTGCTTTAGGAACAACAGCAAGGTGAAGTTCTTGATGGGCCTCTTCTGTCTGCTACTCTGCAGACAAAGGCTCAGCTCATAATGTGAAAAGGTGGGAAAGTAAATAAGTAAAGGAATGTGCGAATGGCTGGGTGGATTACTGAAAGGATGAATGGATAGATAACGAAAGAAAGGATGGATGAGTGAAAGTATGGATGAGAGAAAAGGTAAATAGATGGATGTATGGGTGGAAGGGTAGATGATGGGCAAGTGAATGGGTGTATGGATGAGTAAGTGAATGGATAGCTGGATGGGTGAAAGGGTAAATGGCTGGATGGGTGGGTGAGTGAATAGATGGATGGGTGGAAGAGTGGATGGACGACTGTATGGATGGATGGGGTGAAAGGGTGGGTAGATGAATGATGGAAGAGTGAAAGGGTGGATGAAGGGATGGATGAGTGAAATGATGGATGGAAGGATATGTGGGGTAAGGGTTTGCGAATTGTTGAATATGTTTGGATATAGATGGGCACACAGATGGAAGGACAGAATGAATGGTGAAAGACTGAATGATGCATGAAAGAATGATTACACCTTGCAGCACCCATTATATTAAGTAACATTTCCTATACAATGACTTTCATGTTAATATGAGTCATTGTCTCTAAATAATGTGTGTGTGATGTAATGTACTCCGACACCCTGCCCTACATACTTGGGTTGAGTAACACTATAAAAGAAATTAAATACACATGAGAGGCGGTCTAAGTGAAGATGAGGGGCACCAATGGAGGGTGGTAGCAAGGCTGGACCGGGCATTGGGTGTTTCACTGGGAGGCGGAAAGGGGGGTAGAGCCGTTTTGTTACTTTGGGCTGGCACTGCAAAGCTCCTTGTATATCCAGTAGTTTTTAATCAACAATAAAAGCGGCCTCTCTTATATTCAGGTGTTGTTCACCATTGTCTGGTGACTTAAGTACCTGCTGGAGCGAGATGCAAATTTTGAATCGTCTAAGGTAGCAAGCTGCAGCCATACTGAAAAACCGTGACCTGCACGGTTGTCTCAACCTAATGTAAACTTATTTTGACTTGTACTTAGGTGGTTGTCTATTTACTTACTTATATACTATTGCGCTACCACCTCTGACGTGTCTGTAAAACGTAACTTTTGTCCCGAAGGTTTGTCCTGAATTTTGTCCCTTTGTCCTGAATTTTTACACTCACCGTCCTGAATTTGCACCTATGCCAGTTAGTCACCCTAGTTCCTGCCCACGGAGTGGCTTCCAACTCTTGGCAGGTGTTTTTATGAGTACGGCTGGACTCTGAGCCCCCTTAAATGAAGTTCAGATCTCCGAGGACTGGAGTGGTGTGCACAGAGGGGCGGGTGCAGAGAATGTGTGCTGTACTCGCAGCCAGAGGCGTGGGGGATACGCGTGAAGCAGAGATGCCTTTGAACAGAGATGCGAAGCATTGGACGTGCTGGAAGTGAGATGCAGAGACGTGCTGGGATGTACAGGGGTTGGGAAGAAAGACAGATGTGTTGAAAATGAAGAGAGAGAGAGCTACCGAGCTGGAGTTTGCTTGAAGCAGGAGATGCAGACCAGGAGTAGTGACCGGGAGTAGAAGCAATGTACCTACAACAGACACCGAGAGCTGGTATTCTGTCCTGAGAAGAGTCGCAGAGCGCAACGAGGATGAAGTGATTGAAGCTACAGATAATGATGTGCTCAAAGTGAAAGGGGCAGAGCAGGTGGGAAGCGCCAGGCATGGGGGCACGAGCTGCAGAGTGCGAGGGTGCTGCTGAATCAAGAGATCAGGGGCAGCTCTAGGCTCATGGTGGCCCTGGGCAGGAAGCGTAGGTAGGGGGCCCCGGCAAAGGGGGTCCGGGCGGGGCAGAGCACAGAATCCAGTGATGAGGAGGCTGCCAAATCCCTGCCAGGGGCCGCCACTCAAATATGTATCCATCCTCAGAGGATTATTATATTAAGGATATATATTGGCGTGGTGGCCCCTGGGGTACGGTGGCCCTGTGCAGGTGCACAGCTTGCACATGCCTAAGGCCGCCCGAAGAGATGCTGCGAGCGGCACCCTTTGACGGACACATCTTGGCAGCTGCTTGCTGTGCTACTTGGAGCTTCTGTGCTAGCATACAGAGCCTACAATGGCCCAAAAGCGTTGAGGGAAGGTTGATTCAAAGTCCTCGGTCACTGAGAGTGCAGGCCAACCCTGGAGATGAGATTCAAGCTCCACAGCGACTGAGGACCGCATATTTAAGTTGTGGTTGAACACTTCCCTCAAGCTGTGCAGCCTGGGGACAGGGAGCGCTCTGCATCTGACCAGCAAGCTCACCCTAACCTGACATACCGTGGCTTACTGACCCGATCACGAATGCTGCCTGTCACACCACATACAAGCTGGGACAATACAACACGATGTATGTGCGGAAAGCATTTTAGAAGCAGAGAAATTCAAAGGGGATTACAAACAAGCTGTGGTACAACATAAGCCCTTCTGAGCTCAGGAAACTCTAGATCTCTTATGGAAAAAGAGTAACAGATACAATTCAAACAAAACATTATACATATAGCATGTTAAGTTTTATTATCATTTGATCTAAAATGACATTCCTGTAATCTCTCCCTCCAAAAAGGATAAAAGGACCAAATTCTTATTCTGTGTATGTTTTATAAATACTGTAATAAAAATATACCAAAACTATACATACACTTCACCAGGTTCCATGGAAAGTGTTACAGGGCGTTGGTTGTGGAGTGACCTTCAGTGGCATTTCATCACTGGCTGATGAATTCAACAACCAGGAAATGCCTGATCAGGCGACCGCGCCGCCAACATGCAACTTGCAGTCTCAGCATTACCACTCCTGCAGCGTCACCGGCTTACTGTCAAATGATGCGGTTTCACTCGTCGACATGTAACTGACTTGAGCCAGTATCTGGCCTTTCAGAGGCGCTGACTGGTTTGGAAATCTGCCAATCTGAACAGAAGGCCAGTCCACCTTTGTAGGGTGCTGCAGTACGTTAAAAATCGCAGTACAATGCAACACTTTCTCAAAATGTTATGTTCAATCTACAACAGAGTCCAATAGATTGCCCAACATGTAATCTGAAAGTCATGTGTAAGCCATTAACAGCCACTGGGTCACAGTATATATTTGCCGTAAACCACAGGCACAAGATTTGAGATCACTGGCCCTTTTATCACCTCAACTTCAATGTACAGACTATGCCCACACAGTAGGTGCAGCCATCATATAGCTCAGCCCCAAAAACAAGTTAAAAAAATGATGCCCAACTCATAGTACGAAGTACCATGGCTTAACTGGTGCTAATGGATTACAATTTTGGCAGATGAGCAGACTGCAGGACACTGAGAGACAAAATGATTTTCCCAGGATCACACAGTCTTAGTAAAGTGGGAGACAGGATATAAAATGTAGGGCTCCTGTTAACACAATTAGCAACTTTGATGCTTGACCACTTCTCCACCTTTCAGGGATGTACCATGGAGATTGTTGGCAAACTACGGGGTTGATGTACCAAGGTTTTGAGGGGGTGCTTGCAGCGTTATAATTATAAAAGCCCACAAGATCAGCCCAAAATTTGGAGCTCTACACAAGCACCCGCAGTAAATAACCCTCCATTTTCTTCCCCTGATAGAACAAAATAGGGCGCACATTTAGTAACTGTGGTAGCATATGAAACTCCCTAAAGCCTTGGCTGTGGTACTTTTGCTTGATGCCAGTTAAAAATAAACTGCTTAAAAAGCGAAGTCAAAACATTGCCGACAGATGGCCTCTGTCGAGTGTCAAAGATACTTGACCACCAAGAGTCATAAAGTGTCAGTAAGGATACCCGAACTACTATGAAAGTCTGTGCTGGGTAAAATATGCATTTTCTGCAGATTTTGAGACACGATGATATTGATAACGGAAAAAAAGAAGCGAGACCAGATTATCTGGCTGGGCTTTGGGCAACTGTAATCTGTACTGAACCATGAAATTGGGGAACCATCGAACACAGGCGAGAACAGACAGTTCCACAAATATGCATTTCCACTATTCAGAACAATTGTTGCTTGGAAACCAGGCCTGAACGACTCGAACATGATGTGAAAAAGCCTCTCTGCAGCAAGTTTGGGAACAAACCCCCAAGTATTAACTGTATGGTCAGTTCTGTAACAAGTGGCTTAGTGCACTCGTTTTACTCCTCTATCTACTTCCCATGTTCAGTGTAGTGTGCAGCACTGAGCCCAAAAACGAAAACAAACTGGACATAACTTGGTGTTATAGCAGCCCAAATGTGAATATTCATATTAGTAAATGAGCAGCGTCAAACTTCACCCAAGGACCAATGAATAGTTAACGCCCCCTTAACCCCCACAAATATGTTTCTTTTCAGGACTCATAAAATAGGCACATAGTGTACAGAGAGTGAATACTGGGCCAGTATAATTTGGATAATTAATGCATTAAAGAAAATGGTAAGCACACCATGGGTATACCGGCATGCCTCTCCAGAAGTGGTATCAAACCATTTGCGAAATCTCGATCAGCAAAATTCATAACAGTATTAATTGTAGGGTCTGCACCCGTCATCTTTACAAGATTGAAAAGCACGAGCAATCCTGTATCAGCTGAGTTTAGGTATCTAGATGAAGACAGTACTCATGAAATCAGGTTGACACTTCCAACAGAAAACTGGGAGAAACGGATATGCTGGAGTCCACCGCCAGCTTCCACTTGGGCTGCTCTGCTGATGAGTTTTGATCAGATGTACCATCAGAGACATACCACAGGGAGGTACTCTCCTGTAAAGCATGCTATTGAGGGAGTTATTCAAGGTAAAAAGTACAAATTATGAAATCTATATCCAGGTTTTCAAAATTTTAAAAAGATCCGGACATGAAGAAAAGCTTTACATCTAAACGTAAAGTAATCCTCCACCCCCTATAAATGTTATCTGGAGCCTGGGCTCCTGACAATGAACTGATTAACTTCTCCCGAGATGCCCGAAGACTGTTGGGGGTGGGCAATTCAAGGTCTGAAAAACCAGTTCCACCAACCAGCAAGAATAGTGGACTAAACCCCATATGCTGGTGGCCATATAATATGTGGTAAAATGCATGCCAAGTAGCAGAGTGGCACTAAAGAAGAATTCACTTCAACAATCACTGTGCCTTAAGACCGGTTTTCGCCAGTGACCTAGGATGAATCTTTCAGAATCCACCCCTAAGGCAGAAACTTTGGTTTTATGATAACTTGAAAGCTCTCGAATCACATGATAATCCTCTTCTGCAACAGCTAGCACACAATACTCCTGATCTTTAAGTTCTATAGAATGCTGTTCCTGCTTTACTAAACTTAAGGTCAGCAGAATTCTGACAAATCGCACACAATACCATAAGATGGTCAATGAACTCGAGAAGACCGATCATCACCACCAGGAAAGACACCCCCATGAAACTGCTCCTAATGTCCTGCACCCACTCTTGAGTCAGAAGAGTATTTCAAGCATCCTTTATCATGGGGCAGATACAAGTCATAACATGCTCACAGCCACAATCCTATTGTGGTTGTGATTTGCGCTGACTTCCAGAAACCGCTATACATAGAGTTAAGTTTGCTCAACAGGCTTGTGACACACAGTGCTACATTGGTTCCACCAATAGGACCATCTCACCCAGAATTACAGCAAAAATTAAAGTAGAGAGAAGGACCAATGAGAGAACCAGACCTGAAACCTTTCTGAAGGTACTAATACAGCTGTAAAAAAAAAATGCCCAAGAGGTGCAGGCATTTTAGAACCTCAGAGTTGCTGATATGTCCCTTCTTAGATGAAAGGAACTGCACTTCGAATCTTCAAGCCGAAGCCAAGTAAACGCAAGGTTAAAATAAACAACCTTTGGACTTCAGGCCCTGGAAGTGCCATGTCTTCAGGACACTTTGCAGGAGTCAATTATTTTACGATGTACTTGATATGTCGACAGAAGGAAAATATTTCCAAAAAACCTTGGATACAAAAAAGTGATCTGTTTCTCGATGCTTGGTCAGCAGGCCATTGTCCACAATCCAGGGACAGCACTTGCAGCTGCTGTGCCCGGGTCACAATGCAGGGTCGGGCAACCTCGCTGTAATTTTCACACTGTGCTGGCACTCTCTCTGAAATGGCGTTAGGAAGCAGCCACTAGCTGTGGTTTCGGCTTGGCCTTCGCAGCTTCTCTCTCTGTATGGAACACAAAAATGGTGACATGAACATGGGATAGTTTGCAGTATTTTCACATGAATGGCGCTCTGCCTGTGCGCGGGGGTTGAGTTATTCTTGTACAGGACATACCTCCCCACTAAAAACTATGCTCACCTCATGAAAATCGGATTTCATACTAATTAATACGTTACTTACCTTTAGTAACGCATTATCCGGTAGAGATTATTTCTAGCCTCAGATTCCTTGCCTTAGAATTAGCCCCAAATGTCAGACTGGATCTGGATATTTTTTGTGACCAATACCCCGATGCGCCGGTCGGTGGCGTTGATGGGATCAGTGTGGCATTGTGTTCGGAAATAACGTGTGTGGGGTCCATATAGGCACCACCTCAGGGTGCTTACATCAGCTTCTTTTCACGACTTTCCATGCCAGGAGTGTGGAGCCACAAATAATACCTTTCCCTAATCCCTTTCTCTCCCTCTGCTCCTTCACTCGTTTTCACTCGTTTTTCTACCCTTTCTATCTTTCACCTTTCTGATCTTTTCTGCATCTCTGCTCTTTTGTGCCTTATTTCTGATTATTTTCCCTTTTTTCTTTATCCCTTCTTTCCTCCCTTTACCTTTCCCCGCCGCTGCTGCCCCCGCGGCCCCTCCCCCTCCAGCGCGACTGGCCCAATCCTGCTCCCCTCCCCGCTCCCGCCTCCCAGCTGTCCAGCCCTCCCTGACCCCTACTTAATGGCGGCCACTGTGCGGCCGCACAGCGGCCGCAGGTTGCGGGCGCACCGCTGGTGCACCGAAGGTGCGTCAAAGGCAAGCACGTCTGCGCCCGTCTGCGACCCGTCCGTGACCAGCACCAGGAACCCTGGACCTCCGCCCCGCCAACGCTACGACCCAGCAGCACTCCACACACTCAACCCAGGCTGCAACAACAACTGCAAGCTAGCATCACCAGCCGACACCCATGGACCCTTCAGCTGTCACCGCTGCCGGCACACCTGCAGCACCGCCAAGAACACGGATCCAGCACAACCCGTCCACAAGAACACAACCGAACCGAAGACCCTGCAATGCATCCTCCTTAACGTCCGATCCCTCCACAAACACGCCACAGAAATCTGGGACCTCCTCGACAGCACCACCCCAGATGTAGCATTCTTCACTGAAACCTGTACCAACACCACCTCGGGACCGGACATCGCCATCGCCATCCCCCAAGGATACAAGATCTCCAGGAAGGACCGCCCCACCCACCCAGGAGGAGGAATCGCCATCGTCCACAAATCCAGCCTCCGCCTGAGCACACTCCCCGACGAGTCCACAAAACTGATGGAACACCTTCACTTCAAGATACTGGCCAGCCCCACCGCCGCCCTCCGAGGAACTCTCATCTACCGACCCCCTGGACCCTTCGCCAACTCCATCACGGACATTATCTCCCCGCAGGCCATCGCATCCACCAACTACACCTTGCTGGGAGACCTCAACTTCCACCTTGACAATCAACTGGACCCCAACACCACATGCCTCCTGGACAACCTCCACAACATTGGACTCCGCCAGATCGTGACCGAGCCCACGCACTCAGCAGGACACACCCTCGACCCCCTCTTCACTACAGGAAACTCCATCACCTTCAGCCACACCACCGAACTCCCATGGACCGACCATCGTTGCGTCCACTTCACCTTCAGAACACCCACCATCCACAGACACCAGCACCTGCTTCCACAAAGAAACTGGACCAAAATCACTGATGACCAGCTTACCTCCTCACTCAACAACACCACCCCAACCATCGCGGAAAACGACGACCCCAACACCGCAGCCCGAACCCTGCATAGATGGATCTCGGACAGCACGAACACCATAGCCCCCATCAAGAAAAACAACAATACCGGTGCCAAGAAAGCCAGATGGTTTACCACCGAACTTCGAGAGTCCAGGCGCACATGCCGCCGCCTCGAAAAGACCTGGAGAAACACCAAATCCACAGAAGCCCACAACAACTTCAGAGCCACCACCAACGCCCACCATCAACTCATCAGAGAAACGAGGAAAAAAGCGATTGAAGACAGAATCTCCACCCACGCACACAACAGCAAGGAACTCTTCAGCATCATCAAGGAGTAAGCCCAACCCATCGGCGAGTCTACCGACATCCCTCCCTCACAAGACCTCTGCGACAAACTCAGCATCTTTTTCCACCACAAAATCAAGAGCATCTACAATAACTTCGACGAAGACAACCAACACACTGAACCCTCACCAACCACCCCCGACACCCGGAAACCAGCGATTGATGACTGGACAGCCCTCACCACCGAAGATACACTGAAGACAATGAAATCAATCCATTCAGGGGCCCCCACGGACCCCTGCCCCCACCACATCTTCAACAGAGCCGCCAACACCATCGCACCCATGCTCTGCCACACCATCAACCACTCCCTGGCGACCGCCTCGTTCCCCGACTGGAAACACGTCAGGGTCAACCCCCTCCTGAAGAAACCCTCAGCGGACCCCACCGCCCTCAAAAACTACAGACCCATCTCCCTGCTCCCGTTCCCAGCGAAAGTCATCGAGAAAGCCATCAACAGACAACTCGCCACATTCATTGAAGAACACAACATCCTCGACTCCTCCCAATCCTGCTTCAGAAAAAACCACAGTACGGAAACCGCCCTCCTTGCCGCAAAAGACGACATCCGCACCTTACTGGACAAAGGAGAAGAAAACAAGTTACTTACCTGTAACTACAGTTAACCAGTATTGGTATCTTTCATAGATTCACATGCCTGAATCATTCCCCGTCGTCGAGGCGGGAGTCCCACGGTAAATTATATATATATAGCAGTGCCTAAAAACCATTAGTAGTAGGCTAGAAAAGGATATAGGCCCAACTAGGCCCAAAACTTAGCAGCCTATCTACCTCATTATGTAAAAAGAACTGAAAATGTAGCCTCAGCCAATCAGCTAACCTCACCCTCTAGAACCTTCCCAGCCCAGGCAGTTCTCCTCAGATTTTCCCAGCACAAGTGAGAAGTAGTATCCATAATAAGAACTGCCCAGCCGGGGAGGAGGGTGGGTGCATGTGAATCTATGAAAGATACCAATACTGGATAACTGTAGTTACAGGTAAGTAACTTGTTTTCTTATCCAGCACTGGGGTATCTTTCATAGATTCACATGCCTGAATCAGAATAGCAAGCAGTAATAACCATAACTGTCGGTAGGGGAAGGTGGGAGACAAACCAAACCATATATCCCCACACAACCTGGAAGGTACTAGAGCAATAACATATTTCAGTACATATGCATAATCATGACAATACCTTCATATAATATATATCTATATATAGAGCATTAAAACAGTATATTAGCACAAATGTAGCAATAGAAACAAGAAAACCATAAAAAGGCTGACCTCAGTGAAGAAGATGCTGCAACACTGCTTCTCCCACTGACGTATCTTCATGTAGCACCGGCTGCAGGCAATAGTGCTTGGTAAAAGTATGCACACTTTTCCATGTAGCAGCACGGCAGATGTTTTCCAGGGTCACCCCTGCAAATAGGGCTGTAGACGCTGACATCATCCTGGTGGAATGCGCCTTAACCGTTCTTGTCAGGGGATTGTTCGCTTTCTCATGACAGAAGACAATGACAGAGGAAAGCCATCTGGCTATAGTTGCCTTCGTCACCGCCTGACCACGTGTAGCTTGGCCATAAGCTACAAACAGTTGGGTAGATTTGCGCAAATCTTTTGTCTTTTGTAAATAGAATTTGAGGCATCTTTGGACATCCAAGGAATGCAGCATCCTTTCAGCTGGAGTCTTGGGGTCTGGAAAGAAAGTTTTGAGTTTCACCGGTTGATTGATGTGAAACTGGGTCGGAACTTTGGGAATAAACTTAGGATGAGTTCTAAGAGTCACACAATCTTTTGAAAAATGCAGGAAAGGTTCCGATATAGTGAACGCTTGTATCTCACTTACTCTCCGGGCTGAAGTGAGGGCCAACAAAATAGCCACTTTCCATGTCAAGAAAAGTTCTGATTTATGAATTCGTTCAAAAGGCCTTTTCAGCAATTGAGATAACACAATATTGAGATCCCACTCAGGAGGAGGAGGCCGCACTGGGGGAAAAACTCGAAATAATCCTTTAAGGAACTGTTTAATTAAAGAGGAAGAGCACAAAGATGGTTTGTTGTAACTCTTTCTGAATCTGGATATGGCAGCAAGGTGAACTTTGATAGAAGAAAAAGCGAGACCTGATCTGGCTAGAGACAGCAGATAAGGCAGAATCTTCTCTGGAGGAGCCTGTAGTGGATGGACGTCATGCTCTCCGCACCATAAACAGAATTTCTTCCATTTGAAGCGATAGGTTCTGATGGTAGACTGTGCACGAGCCTGAGATAGAACAGCTCTACAGTCTGAAGAAATCTCCAGGTCCTTAAACTCTAAGAAGTCAGGAGCCAGGCGTGCAAGTGCAGCGACTGAGGATCTGGATGAAGTATTTGTCCTTCCTCCCTTGTCAGCATTGAAAGTGTCGGCTTGAGGCGCAGTGGAGGTTGATGGGAGAGTATCAGAAGCTCCTGGAACCAATACTGTCTCGGCCAGCGAGGAGCAATTAGGATTAGAGAGCAACGCTCTCTCTTCATTTTCTGTAGAACCTTTGGGATGAGAGGAATCGGTGGGAAGGCATACGCAAAGATTCCGGTCCACCTCATCAACAGGGCATTTCCTCTCGATCCTTGCTGGTGGAACCTGCTGGCAAAGTATATGCATTTGCTGTTCTGTTGCGTGGCAAACAGGTCCAGTGTTGGTGTGCCCCAGAGCTGGAAAATTGTTTCCACTTGGCGTTGTTCGAGTTCCCACTCGTGACATCCTGTGAACGATCTGCTGAGATCGTCGGCCAGAGAATTCTGAATTCCCTGAACATGCTCCGCTCTGAGGGAAATTTTGTGATGGAGTAACCATTCCCACATTTCCTGCGCTTGAAGAGACAGGGCTAGAGATTTTGTGCCCCCTTGCTTGTTTAAGTAAAACATGCTGGTGGTGTTGTCCGTGCGCACCAGCACTGCAGAGCCTGCAATTCTTGGCAGGAAGGCTCGCAAGGACAGAAAAATGGCCCTCAACTCGAGGCAGTTGATGTGTTTGTGCTTGTACTGATGGGACCATCGTCCCTGCACTTGAAGGTCTTGGAGATGGCCTCCCCAACCCTCCATGGAGGCATCTGTCGTCAGAGTAAATTCCGGTAGGGTCTGAAGAAAAGTGAGCCCCGGAGACAAATTGTTCTTTGCCGCCCACCATAGAAGAGCTTGTTTCATCTTGGGCGTGACCTTGATTCGGTCCTCGAAAGATCCGTCTATCTGCCGCCACTGTCGATGCAATTCCTCTTGGAGAGGCCTCATTCTGAGTCGAGCCAGTGGAACTAGATGGAGTGCAGAGGAACACATCCCTAGCAGGGAAACAAACTGTCGGACCGAAAGAGACTTTTTTGACCGTATTTGACTTGCCAGCTTTGTGATCTTGTCCTGACGAATTTGGGTCAAGAAGGCCTTGCACTGAGAAGTGTACAGTACTGCTCCTAGGAACGTCAGAATTTGTTTGGGTTGCAGTTGAGATTTTTTGACGTTGAGGGTCAGGCCCAGATTCGAGAACATTGATAGAGCACTTTTGACCGATTGCCTTGTTGAAGTCTTTGTTGGACTCTTTATTAACCAATCGTCGAGGTACGGGAATACTTGGATTCCCTGTGACCTCAACGCAGCTGCAACCGGAACTAGAGTCTTGGTAAAGATTCTCGGTGCAGATTTCAGGCCGAAAGGGAGCACTTTGAATTGAAAATGGACACCAGCCACTGTGAATCTCAAATACTTGCGGTGGTTTGGATGAATGGGAATGTGGAAGTAAGCGTCTTCCATATCCAGGGAAGCCATGAAATCGCCTTCCATGAGGCAATTGAGGACATCCGTGAGCGTCACCATGCGGAAACTCTGCTTTTTCAGATATTTGTTTAAGTTTCGTAGATCCAAAATTGGACGCCACTCTCCTGAAACCTTTTCCACAAGGAAGAAGCGAGAGTAAAACCCCTGATTTTTCTGGGATGTTGGAACTTTTTCTATCGCATTTTTGTGTAGCATTTTCATGGCTTCCATGTATAACAAATGACGACGAGGAGGGGAGGGACCCCTGGGCGGTGACGTTGGAGGTTTCTGCAAGAACTCCAGAGTGTGTCCGTGTTTGACTATGTCCAGAACCCACTGATCTGAAGTTATCTTCAGCCACTGTTGATAAAAGGCGGAGATCTTGGCGCCCACGGGGAGGGAAGGAAGGGAGGATGGTGTCCGGCAAAACTCACTGGCGTTTATTTGAATCGCGTCCCTGGTAGTTAGCACGTCGTTTCCCTCCTTGACGAGAGAAACCCGCTGACGATGACTGCCGATAGGACTGTTGGTAGTACGGCTTATTCTGAGGTTGATACTGGCGGTTTTGCTGATTTTGATAATGTCCTCTGGAAGAAAAGCCACGGCCTCTTGCTCCTCTGAAAAAACCTCGCTTATACTGTAGTGTACCAAGCGATTTGGCCGTATCAGTATCCGTTTTGATCGCAAGCAATGCTTCATCTATGTGCTTGCCAAACAATAACTCGCCATCATAGGCCATGTCAAGTATTTTGGTCTGGACTTCAGGTCTGAAAGAAGTCGCTTTGAGCCATCCCTGCCGTCTGAGAACTGCCGCTCCGGCCAATTGTCTAAAGGCTGTATTAGATACATCGAGGGCGCAATCGATAATCTCAGAAGCTGCCCGCTCGCCTTCCATGACAACCTTCCTGACCTCTTCAACACGGTCATCGGGAACCAAGTTGATGAATTCCGACAGATCTGACCACATTTGTCTGTCATAACGTGCTAAAATTGCCAAAGAATTAGCAATCTTAACAGTAGCAGCGGCACTAGCTGAGAATTTCTTCCCAATCGCATCCAATCTCCTGCCCTCTTTGTCTGGAGGTGTTGAAATTGATGCAGCCGGATTCTTGGATCGTTGTTGAGCTGCTTGTAAAATCACTGAGTCAGGACGTGGATGACCAATCAAACATGAAGGAGTATCCGGTGGTGCTCGGTACTTCTTGTCGACTCTTGGAAGAACCGCCGGGATGGAAGCTGGCGTCTTCATTATATTAATCCCTTCTTTCCAAATATATTCAATGATAGGGATAGATCTGGATACCCTTCTATACCCTTCTTTGAAATCATGAAGAAAACAGTCAGTCTGCTCAACCGAAACTGTAATTGCAAATCGAGCAGCTGCCCGTTGCATGATGTTATGAAAACCTCCTATGTCCTCTGGCGGAGAATCTGAAGGTTGTGGCAAATTAGGAGAGGGCATAGGAATGATGTAATCATTCCAATGTTCCGTAGGCGTGGAATCCGGAAGTTCCCCATCCTCTCTTTCATCCTCATCTGGAGAGGAGACATCAACATCATGATCTCCAGTCCCGGGGTCAACATCCTGCCTTGGAGAATGCGAAGGATGTGGCGGGGGATTTATTGGCATGTCTACTGGCACAGGATTTGGAGCAGGCAGAGTTGCTGGAAACCTCTGACGATAATCAGCCAGCATGGCCTGTAAATCATGAACTAGAAAAGACGGAAGATGAGTCGTGTCTTCTGTGTGTTGTTGCTCCTGATGATAAGGAGTAGCTACATTTTCCTGATAGTAATGAACCTCATCATCATCTTCATCCTCTTGATATTTTATGTGTAACTGGGAAGGGTGATGGGCCACTCCAAAAGTCTCGTCATCATCCCCTTCATCATCAGAATCTGCCTCCACGTAGTTTTCCAAAATATGCGAAGGCAAGAGGGGAGACAAATGAGAGTAACTCTGTCTTTGAAATGATTTCATCTGGAAATGGGTATACTGTACCCTTACCGGAGATGTGGGCAATAAATGCGTAGACGGCACATTCAAAGATGCCAGCGCTGCTGTCGACGGTAGAAGTGAAACAGATGTGTGAGTTGCCGGTACTGTCGTCGACGGTATCGTCATTGGTGTTGTAATCGTCGACGAGGACTTTTTTGAAGGCGTCCTAGTAGACGGATCCGTTGACGGACTCTTCGTCGTCGAGCTTGTCGTCGATGGAGCTGAAACCTTCGTCGACGGGCTCGTCGTCGACGGGCTCTTCGTCGACGGGCTCTTCGTCGACGGGATCTTCGTCGACTGGATAGTGGAAGCCTTCGTCGACGGGGGAGCCGTCGACGAGAGCGTTGACGGAAGCGATGACGAACGCTTCGTAGATGGTGATTTGGTCGTCGACGGAAGACTCGTCGACGACGAGCTTTTCTTCGATGATTTTTTCTCAGAAGAAGAAACCATGACGGACATTACAGGAGAAGTAATTGCTGAGGTGGTAACAGTACTTGAAGAAGTAGAGGACGTAGAATAGGTGGTGACAGTGAGAGAGGACACCAAAGAGACAGCTTTAGTGCGGACTGTACTCACAGTAGAAGACTCTGTTGACGCAGCACTCCTTGTGGACTCAGAGGGTTTATGAGAGAATTTAGGTTTTTTCAATCTCTCAGGAGAACACCTCTCTTTGGAACTGGCTCTCTTACTTGAGGTAGAGGCTCTGTCCTCGTCATCTGTGGCAGACGACTTCAGCCACAAAAGAACTCTTGCCTCTCTATCCCTGATGGTCTTAGGAGGGAAGGTTCGACATATTCTGCAATCCTTCACAACATGTGAAGGATGCAAACAATAAATACAATCCGAGTGCTGGTCGTCCACATGTACTCTCTTCTTGAAGCAGGAACCACAAGACTTGAATAGAGCCTTCTTTTCCGACATCTTGAGAGAAAAGAAGAAATTTTGAAGAAAAACTGAGTAGGCACTCAGGGAGACTCCCTTACACACGAAGTGCGGTGAAAATCTGAGGAGAACTGCCTGGGCTGGGAAGGTTCTAGAGGGTGAGGTTAGCTGATTGGCTGAGGCTACATTTTCAGTTCTTTTTACATAATGAGGTAGATAGGCTGCTAAGTTTTGGGCCTAGTTGGGCCTATATCCTTTTCTAGCCTACTACTAATGGTTTTTAGGCACTGCTATATATATATAATGTGAATCTATGAAAGATACCCCAATACTGGATAAACAGTAGTCCTCATCCTCCTCGACCTATCAGCGGCGTTCGACACAGTCTCCCACCGCACCCTAATACGCAGACTCTACGATGCAGGAATCCAGGACAAGGCCCTCAACTGGATCTGCTCCTACCTCTCCGGCAGGACGCAGCGGGTCAGACTCCCCCCTTTCCTCTCGGCCCCCACACCTACCACCTGCGGAGTCCCCCAGGGCTCCTCCCTCAGCCCGACGCTCTTCAACGCCTACATGGCTCCACTTGCCCCATCGTTAGAACCTACGGACTCAACATCGTGTCATACCCAGACGACACCCAGCTCATCCTCTCCCTATCCAACGAGCCCAACACCGCCAGACGCAACTTTCGAGAAGGCATGGAAGCCGTCGCCAAATGGATGAAAAACAGCTGCCTACAACTAAACACCAACAAAACAGAAGTATTCATCATGGGCCCAAACCCCGACACCTGGAGCGACACCTGGTGGCCCACCGCCCTCGGAAACCCGCCAACCCCCACAGACCACGCACGCAACCTGGGAATCATCCTGGACTCCGAGCTCAAAATGGACCGCCAGATCAACTCTGTCTCATCTTCCTGCTTCCACACCCTCCGCCTCCTTCGTAAGACCTTCAAATGGATCCCCCTCAAACACCGAAAGACAGTCACTCACGCCCTGGTCACCAGCAGACTCGACTACGGCAACGTACTCTACGCCGGAATAAACTAAAACCTCATCCGCAAGCTACAGAACATCCAGAACGCCGCCGCAAGACTGGTCCTCAACCTGCCAAAACACTGCCACATCTCCCAGCACCTGCGCACACTCCACTGGCTCCCCGTCGAGGCGAGAATCACCTTTAAGATGCTCACCCACGCACACAAGGCCCTCTACGGCACCGGACCAGCATACCTGAACAGCCGACTCAAATTCCACGCACCCCAAAGGACCCTACGATCAGTCCAGCTTTCCTACGCCGTGGTCCCTCGCACCAGAAAGACCAGATCGGGAGGCCGTTCCTTCTCCTTCCCCGCGGCCAAAGTATGGAACGCCCTTCCGCTCCACCTCAGACAGACAACATCGCTCCCCATCTTCGCAAGAAACCTCAAAACCTGGCTCTTCGACAGACCCCCTCCTTGATGGAATGGAACCTGCACCCCCCCTCCCCCTAGCGCCTTGAGACCCTCATGGGTGAGTAGTCGCGCTTTAACAAACTCCTGATTGATTGATTGGCTGAAGACTAGTGTGGGAAACTAGGGCCCTGAAAGGGAAAAAAACCCTATCCCCAGAAATCCATTCAAATCTTCTTTTGAGAGTTGTGGCAGAGCATAAAGAGTAGGCAGGGTGATGGACCAGCCTACCTGACTCTCGGGAGAAAGGAAGCTCTAGTTCGTAGAACCAGGTTGTGTGGGTAGATGTTCAAGTACATAGGCTTGGATGAGAAAGCCTGAAGCCATCTAACCCTCCAGCCAGATGCTATTGCCACCAGGAAGGAAATATTGATGGTAAGGTGCCAGAGAGAACAGCTGTGCTAGGGCTCAAAGGGAACACATCAGGAAAGTCAGGACTAGATTAACACCATCGGTGCGGCGCATTTTCCCGCTGTGCGCTAAAGATTCGCGAATCCCGCAGTTCATGACGAGCTCAGCTCATCATGAGCATACAAGAGGTGTACTTCATGACAAGTTGAGCTCGTCATCAGCGTCGAAGGGATTAAGGTCCCACTGAGGCATGATGAAAGGAGAAGGAGGAAACATATGTTGCAAACCTTTCAAGAGCCTATGTAAAATAGGGGATTAGAAAAGGGTTGGCTGGTCGGGCTGATATATCAGAAAGGTAGCCCTTTACAGTGCCCAGAGCAGAGCCCTGCCAGGCAAGGAAAAGAATAAACAGAAGAACTTAAGAAAGGGGATCAACCTGTTTTTCTTTACACCATGCCACAAGCTTGCTCCAACAGCAGGTGTATACTGTTTTGGTGGAGGGACGCCTGCAGCCAGAATAAAACGGCAGACTCCAGGCGGAAGGTTCAAAGCCATCAGTCGTCACCACTCAATCTCCATGTAAGAAGTCGGAGCGTGACCGGTTCAGGTGGAGAAACGTGAGACAGAAGATACTCCAGAAAAAGCAGTCTAATCAGGGGACCGATGGCCATGCTCATCAGCTCGGGATACCAAACTCTCTTGATTTGATTTAAAAATGTATAAAGCCCAACGAATGCCCGGAGGAGTCTTGGCGCTGGCACTAAAGAAATCAATGTCAGAGAGAATGCATGTGTTTAAATGTCTGTTTGAAAAAGCCAGGTTTTCAAAGTTTTCCTAAACATAGTGAGGTTCGAGCTACTTTTGATCAAGATGGGTAGACTGTTCCAGAGCTTGGTCGCTCTTACCTGCCTGGTTGTTCCTGATCTTGAGAATCCTGGGAAGAAGTGGTATGGCTGGAGTGACTTACAGGAGGCCTGAGCTCCACTTCAGAAAAAAAGCATCCCCGAGCGAGAGCTACTTTGGAAACTCCAGCATTCAGAACTACTGCCATTGTGTGTTCTCTGCAGTGGTGAAAAGATCTAACTAAAGCTCTTCCCACTGCTGAAACAGACTCGGATGGACATACTATTTGTGATGTGATAGGCATGTTTGGCGAGCTCATTCGCCCAGGCATTCATTCACCAGCCAGGTGTTGAACCACCAGGGAAATGCTCTGCTGTTCCAGCCATGTACAGAAAGCAGGGCCTCTTAACAAAAAGTCCACAACCCCACCCTCTTGGTTTGTTGCAGTACCACATGGCAGTGGTGGTGTCCGTGAAACACTTGCACTAGCCTTCCCCTGATGGAGGGTAAAAGGGTTTTAATGCCAGCCGGATCACCCAGAGCTCCAGGAGATTGATGTGGAGTTCCGATTCAGCTGGAGCCCAGAGGCCTCTGACCTCCACTTCTCCCAGCTGGCCGCCCCATCCCAGGAGGGACGCATCTATCACTACTGTCAGATCTGGTTGGGGAAGGGGTCTAATGTGCGGTTTGTTTACCACCACTGCAGATCTTGTGCAACTCCCTCCAATATCTGGACAATGACTGAGAGATTTCCCTGATGCTGTGCCCACTGGAACTTCAGGTCCTACGGCAGAGCCCACATATGCCAGCACGGCATGTGTCACAAGCAGGATGCAGGAGGCATGAGCCCAGCAGCCCGGGAGTCATTTGCACCGAAATCCAGGACAGATGCTGAATCATTGTCATCACATCCCAAATTTCTTGAACTAGCTGTTTGGGAGGATAAGCCCGAAACTCTACTGTGTCCAGAACAGCTCAGATGAAAGGAAGCGTTTGAGAGGGAGTCGGGTGCAACTTCGGGACGTTACAATCGAACCCTAGCAAATGCAGGAAGTATGCTGTAGGCTTTAGGTGGGAGACAACAGCTTGGGGAGAGCCCGCCTTTAACAGGCAGTTATTGAGATAGGAGAAGACTGCCCCCCTGATCACCGCAGATGAGCTGCAACTATCGCCATCCCCTTGGTGAACAACCAAGGGGTGCTGGTATGGCCAAAGGGGAGCATAGCAAACGGAAAGTGCTCATGGTCCACCGTGAACTGCAGGTAACACCTCTGGGCGGGCAGGAAGGGAACATGGAAGTATGCGTTCTGCAAGTCCAACGCTACCATCCAATCTCCCAGTCGGGGTAGACCAGACGCGAGCGAGCGTGAGCATTTTGAACTTCCCCTTCTTGAGGAAGAAACTGAGAGACACAGGTCTAGGATTGGAGAAATGACTCTCCCCTTCTTGAGGACCAGAAAGTAGCAGGAATAGCAACCACAACCTACTTCAGGAGTTTGCATCCTCTCTATGGCTCCCTTTGCTAATACAGAAGTCACTTCTTGGTGGAGCAAGGTAAGAAGGCGCTCAGGCAGCCTGTCGCAAGCAGGTGGAATGAGTTGAGGGGTAGTCATGAAGGGGAGGGAGTAGCCTCTTCGGACAATCTGAAGAATCCATCGGTCTGATGGTATAGACCATCAGTGGGTAGGTGATGGGGTATCCTGCCTCCCACTGGGTGCCCATAATGGTAATAGGGCAAACTATAAGGGTTTGGAGGCTGTGACTGCCAGGGAGGAGAGGGGGAGAACTGGCCTCACCTCTGGTTGCTCGACAGAGATCTGTGGGCACCGCATCCTCAGCCACGCAGAGGCTGGGAAACCTGCACACTGCTAGGCAGTTATAGACACAGCTGGAAGCCCCTTCTGTGGTCATGAAATAGCAAAAGGTGGATTGGAGGTGGTAAGGGGCCATGGAAAGGCCCAGGGACCTGACAGTAGCCTTGCTGTCCTTAAAGAGCTCCAGTGCTGAATCCACCTGGTATTTAAAGAGATCATCGAACGGCATGTCCATAAGTGATGCTTAGACATCTCCTGAAAAGCCAGTTGTCCTCAGCAAGGCGTGGCGCCGTAAGGCCACTGTCAGTGAAACCACTCTGCCCAGCAAGTCAGTGGGATCCAGTCCACATCGCAACGTGAACTTTGCTGCATGTCTCCCGTCAGCAACAGCCTGGGAGAGGATGGCCCAGGCATCCTCCGGGATCATAGGCAGCACCTGAAGAAAACATCTTCTTTGCCAAGGTGTCCAGACTCTTGGATTCCCTATCTGGGTGTGGGGTGTTGTGTGAGGACAGAAGATGTTGGTGGGGCAGTGGCGGGCAATAATCCTGTTCACACGAGCCATTGGGCTGGGACCAGGTCCCAAAAAGGACGTCAGTAAGAGCTTCATTGAATGGAAGAAGCAATTCTGAGGGAGTTACTCCTCGCTGAAGCACCTCAGTCAAGATGTCTGTCTTGACTACCGAGGGCAGGCTAAGGTCCCGGACCTCGGCTGCCCTTCTCCTGACCACTGCAAAGGATACGGCCTCCTCTGTAGCCATGGTAGAGGGAGGAAAACATGCCAGCTATCTGAAAAAATGTCTAGTCCACTGGCCTCTACCAAGTTCTCACCCCAGTCCATATGTGGATATAAGAGATGTTATTCCTCAGGGTCCAGTGCCCCCTCCCATTCCTTCCCAAGTCCTAGCCCATAGGAATAGAGCTCAGGCTTCAGCCTGAAAGGCATGGCTCCAGTCAGCAACAACCTTTAGGCTTGGTGTCTGAGCCACGGATCAGAATAGGGACAGCTCCGCCAGGGATGGTCAAGGTGTTATGACGCTGGGCTCAGAGCTGTCAGTGAGGAACCAGTAGGGGCCCCACGAAACCAACAGGCCCTTAAGAACCGCTGGTGAGGGCAGGCTGCTCAAATATGAGGCGCATGGACTTATAGCGCTCCTGGAGTTCAGTGGGGTTTGTTCAGCTTCTGGAAACTCAGGGAAGCGCAGAGCTGATCCAGGCGCTACTCAACCATGGAACAATGCCGTGAATGGCGACTCTTCCTTGTCTCGTCGAAAAACGGACAAGGATAAGTCAAAGATTGCTTTGACGTCTTACTTTTTTTCTTTTTGTGGGATTTACCAGAGTGGACTGAAGTCTTGGAATGTGAGGATGATCTTGGACGCCGTGACCGATCCTGGACCCTTCCTCTCGACTGGGAACGAGACAGTCCTGTTGTCACTCGCCAGGCAGCATGGAGCTCAAGGGACCATTGTCTCAAGGCATTGGGTCGCATGGGCTGACAATTGGTGCAGGTCTTGGCGTTGTTGTCGCATATCAGACACCAGAGGTAAATAAGATGTGGATTCATCACCAACATATGTCAATGACAGGCGCCGCAAGGCTTGAAGTCAGTGTTCCTAGTGGACATCCCTGCCATACCAAGCGACATCTCTGCCACACCAGGAGAAGAACTCTCACAAGAATTCGACAAAACATGTCTTTTTGACAAATAGTTCTGTTAAATAATGACACATTAATCTCCTATTACATCTGCTGTTTTATGTAATGGAAAGGTAACTAGCGCCAGGACACCCCCGGGTAATCGTGCGCTATACAAGCTACCATAACATAACATAACCTAACAAAAGCTCAGTAATAAAGTGTCTGACGGGGTAGCTCTCTATGGAACTGTGCTGACATGGGCGAACAGAAAAGAACTGACATCAACGAGCTGGGGTTGAACCTATATAGGAACCAAACATGTCACTGCTGGACCAACTGATGTCACCTTCCAGCGAGCAGGGGTACCTCTCACAAAAAATGTCTGGAGATAATTCTAAGGTCTCAGATGTACCATCTCCGAAGGATCTGGAATTTAGAACAGAGCACAAATAGCATGTGGAAAAATCCATGTGACAAAACATGTTTGAATTACACTATAGGTAGATGGAGGCGAGTGCGGAATCCAAGTGTCCTGTGCAGAAATCCCTAGGCACTCCTCCTCAAAGGTTGTATGACAGAACAACCCATGCCTTTACCACGCATAACTTTACAACGAAAATGTAAGAGTTTTGCAGGCAAGTATAAAACTATACACACACACACACACACATATACATATACATATATATATATATATACACACACACACACACACACACACACACACACACACACACACACACACACATATATATACACATCTATATATACACACGCATGCATACATTTGCATATGTGTGTGTGTATATCTATATGTACATATATGTAGAAAAAGACATCTTACCTTATTGACCATCAACCCCCAAACTCTAAAAATACCGTTGCCATTCAAATACCCCTACCCACCCTAAACCCTAAAACAAATGTACCCGTCAACCCTAAAAAAATACCATTGCACCCAAATGCATTTACCCACCTGAAACCCTAAAAAATACCCTTGTCAGCCAAATATCCCCACCCACCCTGAACCCTAAAAATACAACCGACACTCAGAAAACATTAGTCACCCTAAACCTTAAAAATGCAATTGCCACCATAAACCCCCGCCAACCCTAAAAATGCCTGTTACCCAAAAATTCCTGCCCACCCTAAACCCTAAAAATACCATTCCCACCCTAAAATCCTACTCACCCATAACTCTAAATAGACCCTTGCCACCCAAATACCCATACCCACCATAAACCATGAAAATACCCTTGCTACCCAAAAACCCTTACCCACCCTAAAAATACACTTACCACACAAAGACCCCTACTCCCACACCCTAAAAATACACTTGTCCCCAAAAAACCTGCCCACACCAAACCCTAAAAATACAGCTGCCACCCAATACCCTTACCCACCATAAAAAAATTCCCTTGCCACCCAATACCCTTACCCACCCCAAACTCTAAATAATACCCTTGCCACCCAAATACCCTCAACCACCCTAAAGCCTAAAAATGGCCCTGATATATATATATATATATATATATATATATATATATATATATATATATATATATTGCAAATAGTTACATTTTCCTTGTAAAGGCATGCACGGTAAAGACATATGTTCGGTAAAAATATTGTGGGAGACACGAATGGTCAAGACTCATGCGTTGTAATGGGCAAGTGGTAAAGGTTATGAGTGGTTCATGCCGCGTTGTAAATGCTGTTTTCCCTCCTCTAATGCTAGAACAACTGATTCTCAAACAATAAGCCGAATGGGAAACACACCTGATTCAAGGATGCTTGTTTTAATCTTAAACCGGAACATTGCACCAGTGGATTAAACTGCTTTGGATAGTCACTTTCAGTGTCGTAATTACTGCTGTTAGTGCCCATTTATTTTCAAAACAATGACACCACTATTAACATTGCTTCACAACCCCGAAATTTACTTCCTATGAAAATAATCCCAATTTAAAAAAGAAAAAGTCTTTCTATGGTCCCTGCGTGCGCGCTCAGAGCTCGATTCGGATCAAAAGATTGTGAGCAGAAACCACCAGATTTACTTGTTCCATAGAAAGCCCTCCTTCTTTGACGCCCACCTCCACTTTGGTGGCACCCCTTCAGTAGTAAAAGGACAAGCACTGTTCATTTGTTACAGCTTCCCATGAAGCGGGAAGAGTGTTTCCCTCATAACCTGTCCTCCCTCTGCCCCAGCCCCAGACTAGTGTGCTAAAACCGCTTCACATTTCAAAATGAGTACGGGAAACCACAACCGCAAAAGGACAGTCACAAACTACATCAAGTCAAGAACATTTCCAGACACTATAAACAAGCACATTTACTCTGGGGTGAGAATACCTAAACTCATAGTATCCAACTATCCACCCTAAATCACTCAACAACTCCTCCCTGGTACGAACCCCCACACTACCTGGATTAGGCACACAAGCCACATGTGTGTTTTTATGATGCCTTACAGGGGTCAAGAAAACACACGAGCTTGATTGATTATAGACTGCAAGGGGAGAAAAATCGGTAACTAAAAAAGGAGAGGAGAAAAGTCGGAAGAATACCTGGTTTCTTTTCTGGCAGGGGTTCCGTGGGGGCCTCTGGCAGCTCTAGCTCTTCCTAAAAATGCAGAAGAAAGGACAATGTTTACCGATTATTAGGACTAAACATCAGAAGACTAGCATGTCCTCATGCACGAGCAATCAATGCCGCTTTGTAGCTCAAACATAAAGCCCACACCGGCAAGAGGCTCATAAATCATAATCACTTTTCTACCCCAGCATCCCTCACCTGCACCTCCAGACAGCTTCAACAGCTCCACAGTGACGTCCACACCCTGGCACAGTTGGCCATTAAATGAAGATGGAAGGAGTCTGTGCAAGCATATAGGAAGGTACCAATTCCCAATAAAAGACAAAACTGCAACATTCTTTTAATGTTTTTAAGACAAATGTCTTAGCAGAGCCCTTTGCAGCTTGAAAAATGTTGGCCATTTAGGTTTATGTAAACTGCACAAACTTTTTATTTTCCTTGCTTGCAACATGAACCAAGCTGCCATTCTACACCTTCCTCACCAGTCACCTATCGCCTGTCTCCCATCAGCCTACTTACAACTTTCCAGTCACCCCGTTATTCACGTCCACTACCCAACAAGCAAAAAAAAATTGCCCATACAACCAGTCCTAACCCTCAACTTGCCAGTCTTTGGCTAGTTACTGAAGCGTTTATCACTTTGCAGGTACAATCGTCTTTAACGCCGGTTTTACCAATGGAGTCTTTCTTCCCCAGATGTATTTATCTCCTGACACTCCTATTCCGGCAAATGTGCAGCAGTACTGGCAAAGGTGGAAGACTGGCAGGTATGCAAACTGGAGATTTAGCAGCATGTATTCATCTCTGAAGGCTAGCGGCACAGCCCCACCACTCGTTTCGATGCACCAGCATGTTGCTAAACACTAACACTCCTCTCACGACCAGCCAGTCTCTGCTCAGGGCCTGCCAAGACATTCAGCTGTAAACCTAAACACTCAGTCACATCAAGGAAGAAGTAAATCCCTCTAAACATCCATTTGGACCAAGCAGCAGAAACTCAGCTTCTGATCACATTGTCACTTGGAAGCTCCAGGACAACGGAGGGCATCATTGCATCAGGCCATACCTGCGTCAAGGCGTCCAGTTCCTCCAGGATGGCCTCCTCATCTTCTTCGGTCAGGCTCCCAGACAGCATTTCATCTATTTGCTGAAAGTATTGGAATAAACAGAATATTGATGGTCAGTGGCATCATTTTTTAGATCAGGACAGCTATTTACTGAACAAATCCCGGCCTCGCAGAAGACTAACCTACGGAGCAGCAGGACAAGGAGAGTATCGGATCATCCATTGGGATGGGTCAACAGGCAAACGCCATGTGACTTGCCACAGAGACCGCGTATCTTGAGGATCCAAAGCTCAGTTTGTAAGTCAAGCCCTACTCATCATACGGATACTGGAGAGGTGATCATACAGATACGGGTCAGCAGAAAGCCACACACACCGCACAACCCAGCGACCATGACCAGTTTTCCTTGTGCAACTGATATTGGATAGATGCACAGCAATATTTTTGATCAGAGTTGAATTTGGGTTGAGAAGCGTTTTTTGGTTATTTTATGGTGCTCCGCAAGGAGGCGTCGAGGGCCCACCGACGTCGGACTGAAAATTTGAAAATGTGAGGCTAGAGAACCTCTAGTCTCATCCCTTCGCAGGCACACACATGCTTGTCATTCCTTAAATCAAGAAAACAACTTTCATTCAATGTTCTTTGTGGTTCTTTAATTTATTTGATGATTCATTTTATCAATTTTATCTTGATTAGTCAGATTTCTTCAAAATCAGTTTCAACAATTTAATTCAGGCATTGTCTTTTTAAATATGTCCAATGCATTTCGGGCATTAAAGGTATGCCCTTCATAAGGGAATAGACAGGTCGGAATCTGTAGACTGTCCACGAAGAACTTTCTCTGCTCTAACGGTTCCCTGGAGCCTCACCCAGGGAACCGTTTTCCTTGTGGACACATGATTTATGGACTGCACCACAAGTGCACCTCAAGTTCGGCCCAATGCTCAGTTCAAGGGCTCTGGTAGGAACAAATCATTAGTAACTTACGTTTCTAGGCTTGAAAAATGCTCAATGAATGTCTTTAGGATAAAAAATAGTGTAGCAAACGCAATTTCGGCTTTTTGTATATTCACTGAAAACACATCATTGGCAGTGCACAGATCTGCATCTTTTGGGTCACTGTTTTGAATCCGATAAAGGTGATTCCACTACAGAAAGACAAAGCTTAAACAGAAACCGTCTGCTCGTTCCAAGCCCTTCTGTCATAGAATACCAACAGCGGGTGACGTTTTCAGAATTTCGAACTAATATGTTTGTATGTCACCGATTGGATAATGCGAGGAGTAAGTATATTCCAATTATTGGACCTAACGGAGAAGTTACTTACCTTCGGTAACCATATATCTGTAAGAGACATATCTTAGTTATAGATTCCTTACCGTAGAATTACCCCAAGTCATCAGACTGGAAACTGAGAAACTTTTTCATAGCAATATCCTTGCGCATCGGTAGGGGGCGTCGGTCGAATCCACTTTCATCATTGGCATCGTGATTGCAGGGATGACGTTGCGGTATCTACTTGGACGCTGCCCTTGCAAGCAGATGTCAGTTTTTTACACAACATTTCACGCCAGAAGCTCAGAGCCATGCAAGACACTGACCACTGGTGCACAAAACTAGGGCCCTGAAAGGGAGTCCCTTAACCTAGAAGTCAGTTTGCAGGATGGGAGGGGAGTTAAGGAATCTATTATTAATATAGGTCTCTTACAGATATATTGCTACCGAAGGTAAGTAACTTGTTCATCTGAAAGAGACTATTAGTTATAGATTCTTTACCTTAGAATAGATACCCCAGCAATACGAACCACGGAGGTGGGTCTGAGAACTAAGTAAACACTAGAAAGTCCTGGAGAACTGAACGGCCAAAGAAGCAGTCTCTCCACACTTGGCTGTCCAGGCAGGAGTGTTTTGTAAAAGTGTGCAGGGATGCCCAAGTTGCTGCCTGGCAGATTTCACTGAGGGGAGACTCCAAGGACCCAAGCCAGTAGGCTGCCGTCGCCCTGGAGGAATGGGCACGCAGTCCTACCGGAGGTTCCTTCTTTGCCAAGGAATAACACATTTTTGTGCAAAGACCTACTCACCGAGAGATGGTCCGTTTTTGCACAGCCCGAACTTTCTTGGCGCCCATATAGCCAACAAAGAGCTGGTCATCCACCCGGAACTGTTTTGTGCGATCCAGATAGATGGATAGCGCACGTTTTGGATCCAGACGGTGGAGCCTCTCCTCCTCCTTTGAAGGATGCGGGCGGGAAGAAGGTGGGCAAAGTGATAGTCTGTCCAATGTGGGGAGGAAAGAAGGTCGAGTTCTAAGGACAACCTTGTCCGGATGAACAGCAAGGAAAGGAGACTTAGAAGACAGAGCCTGGAGCTCACTCACCCTGCGAGCCGCGGTGATGGCAATTAGAAAAGCAGTTTTTAAAGTTAAGAGCCTGAGAGGAGAATTATGAAGCGGCTCAAAAGGCACGCGCATAAGGTAAGTCAAAGCCAGATTCAAGTCCCACTGGGGCATTACAAAATAAATTGGGGAAAGAGATGAGTAATGCCCTTAAGGAATCTATTAACAATAGGGGACTTGAAAAAAGAAGGCTGATCAGGAAGCCAAAAAAAAGGCTGAAATAGCCAAGAGATAGCCCTTGAGTGTGCCCAGAGCAGAGCCCTGCTGGGTCAAAGAAAGTAGGAAAATAAGAACCGCAGAAAGAGGAGAAAGGGTATCTACAGCCTTTCCTGTGCACCAGGCCACAAATTTGTTCCATCTACAGGCGTATATCGTCTTAGTGGAGGGACGCCTGGCTGCCTAGATAACATTACAGACTTCAGGAGGAAGGTCGAAAGCTGTCAACTGTTGCCGCTCAATCTCCACACACAGAGGTGGATCCTGGACAGGTTCGGGTGGAGAACTGTCCCCTGCTGCTGCGACAGAAGATCCTCCCGAAGAGGCAGTCTGATCGGAGGATCGATGTCCATGTGTAAGAGCTCAGGATACCAGATTCTTCATGCCCAATCCAGAGCCAGAAGGATGACTTGGGCCCGGTCGCGCTTGACCTTCTTCAGTACTGTGGGCAGAAGTGGTAAAGACGGAAAGTGGCGTATCGAAGATAGCAACTCCAAGCATGACATAAAGTGTCGCTGAGCGAGTGCCATCCGGGAAATTCCAACGGGCAAAACTGTTGACATTGCGCTCTCTCCACTGCTGAAAGAGACCTTGCACCACCTCCAAATGAAGATACCATTCGTGATCTATCAGGCACCTGCGGCTGAGTTCATCCGCCCTGGCTTTTAGAGAACCTGCCAGGTGTTGAGCCACCAGAGATATGCCCTGATGTTGCAGCTATGTTCAAAGGCAGAGAGCCTCTTGACATAGGGTCCACCACCCCACCCGCCCGGTTTGTTGTAGTACCACATGGCGGTGGTGTTGTCAGTGAACACCTGTACTACTCTTCCCTGGAAAGAGGGAAGGAATGCCTTTTGCAAGACAATTCGCTCGGAGCTCCAAAAGGTTGATGTGCAGCACGGACTCCGCTGGAGACCAGAGGCCTCTGATCTACGTCCCTCCCATGTGGCCGCCCCACCCCAGAAGTGATGCATCTGGCACTAAAGGGGACTCTGGTTGGGAAAGGAGAGGGATCTGCCGGTGACCCAATCCTGGTTCGTTAGCCACCACTGCATTTGGTGTGCAGTGCCCTCCGAGATCTGGACGCAATTGGAAAGATTCCCCTGATGTTGTGCCCACTGGAACTGCAGGTCCCACTTCAGAGCCTGCATATGCCACCTGGCATGATCCACCAGCAGGATGCAGGAGGCCATGAGGCCCAGCAGCATCAGGGTCATTCTGACCGAAACCCAGATAGAGGCTGAAACATTGGTATTATTGCCCAAATATCCAGGACTCTCTGCTCAGGAGAATAGGCCCGAAACTGCACTGTGTCCAGAAACGCTCCGATGAAAAGGAGCCTTTCAGAGGGAATCAGGTGTGACAGCGGCACATTGATAGTGAACCCCAGCGATTGCAGGAGGTCCGCCGTAGCCTGGAGGTGTGAAACAACAGCCTGGGGCGAGTCTGCCTTCAACAGCCAGCCGTTGAGATAGGGGAAGACGGGAAGCCCTTATCTGCGCAGATGAGCTGTGACCACTGCCATCACTTTCGTGAACACCCCAGGGGCACTGGTAAGGCCAAAAGGGAGCAGCGTAAACTGAAATTGCTCGTGGCCTATCGTGAACCGTAGGTAATACCTGTGGGCCGTCAGGGCGGGGATGTGGAAATATGCGTCCTGCAAGTCCAACGCTACCATCCAGGCTCCGGGGTCGAAAGCAGACAGGGCCTGAGTCAACGTGAGCATCTTGAACTTCTCCTTCCGGAGGAAGCGGTTGAAGGCCCTGAGGTTAAGATAGGACGCAGACCTTTGTCCTTCTTAGGGAAGTAGTGGGAATAGTAACCACAACCTACTTCTGGCACAGGGACTCTTGATAGATCCCTTGGCCAAGAGAGCTGCAGCTTCCTGGCAGAGAAGGGCCAAGTGATCCTCTGCATGCAATTGAAGTATGGTGGCATGGAGGAAGTATGGTGGCATGGAGGAAGTATGGTGGCATGGAGGAAGGAGTAGTCTCGAAGGGGAGGGCGTAGCCGCTTCTGACTATTTGCAAAATCCACCTGTACGATGTGATGTTTTGCCAGTAGTCACCCTGAAAGGTCGGACTAGGAGGGTTTAGAGGCTGCTGCAATGGGGTTATGGGTGGACTGGCCCGCCCACTGGCTCCCAGACCTGCATCGATGGGTCCCACGTCTGCAGCCAAGCACAGGATGGGCAGCTTGCGTGAACGGGTGGCTAGCCTGGGCCAGTGGCTCTGGGTGGATTGTGATGGGGCACACCTTCCGTAGCCACGAAGGGGCGAAAAGCAGACTGCGTGGGGCGAGAGGCGATAGCGAGGCCCAAGGATCTAGCCGTAGCCCTAGGATGCCTAAAGCGCTGAAGCTCGTTGTCCGCTTTGTCACCAAACAAGCGACAGCCATCAAAGGGCATATCCAAAAGAGTCGATTGGACATCGCCCAAAAAGCCATTGGACCTCAGCCAGGAGTAATGTCACAGGGCTAATAACGTTGAAATTGTCCTGCCTAGTGAGTTAGCGCTGTCCAGCCCACGCCTAATGGCAAACTCTGCCCTCGGCGACTACACGGGAGAGAGTGGGCCGGGCCTCCTCTGGACACTGTGGCAGCAACTGCGCAACCGTATCCCACACAGAGTGGAATAACAGCCCAAATGACAGGCAGTGTTCACCGACCGCAGGCCCAAGCTGGCGGAAGAAAACCTCTTCTTCCCAAGATCATCCAGCTTCTTGGATTCCATATCTGGGGGAGCAGTGAGGAATGTGCCCTAAGAAGTAGATGCTTGGACCACCACGCTCTCAGGGCTAGGGTGTTGGGAGAGGAAAAGTGTGTCACCCAGGGTCGGGTGGTGGCGTAGGGCAATCATCCTATCCACAGGAGCCCATGTGCTGGGCTTGGACCAGGTGCCCAGAAAGATGTCAGTAAGGGCGTCATTAAACGGCAGTAAGGGAACTGAAGAAGCCGCTGCCGGTTGAAGCACCTCGGTCAGGAGGTTATTCCTGAACGCCACCATAGGAAGCTCAGGGTTTCAGGCCTCAGGTGCCCTACCCAACACCACTGCGTATGAGGCTCCCTCCTCCGTAGCCACGGTAGGGTGAGAAAGCATACCAGGATCGGGTGAGGTATCCAGACCACTGGCATCACCCAACTCCTCTCTCCAGTCCGGTTCATTCAGCTGGTCAGCTAAAGAGTCACCAGACCCTTCCCAGTCCTCCTCGTCCTCGTCCTCTTCTGGCTGCCACTTAGGGCGAAAAGGAACGCCAGGATAGAACAATGATACAAAAGTACCACTCATCGCCGGATCCGGCGTCGGTCGACGTCGGACAGGCTCCTGGTCCAGGTCAGGGTGGAGGCCGGGGTCAATGCCAGCTGGGGATACAATCGGCATCGGAGGGGGCGGAGGTGTAATCAGTGGGTTCGATGCCGGAGGTGTGATAAGGTCGACCAGCGCCAATCTGGATCCAGGCCTGGATATCTGGGGGCCTTGCGGTGCCAGGACCGTAACCACCAGGTTCGAAGGTCTAGAACCCCAAGCCGAGTCCGCGGAGCCGAATGCGCACCAGCGGAGTCTGGCTGCCCAAAGATCTAGTTAAGGGCTTCGTAAAAACTACAAAGTTTGGCAGGGGTAGATCCGGCTCCCGGGAAAGGAGGGAAGCTTGGAGCCGACTCAGCAGGCTCCGCAGGCGGAGCCGGGGGATGACCACCATCCGAATCCCACGTCGGCCGATGGATGGGGAGAACACGAATAGAGATGATACTTCTTCACCTTCTTTTTGTGCTTTGACTTACCCGAAGACGATGAGTGGTGGTGATGGCTCCACGACCGGTCCCACGACCACCCTCTCGACAGGGACGAAACAGGCTTCCGGGCCTCGAGAAGCTTTCAGGACCGAACCCCGAAAGACTTTGTATTCATGACCCGGCAGTCAGAGCACGACTTTGGGTCGTGGTACCGCTCCAAACACCAAAGGCACACGAAGTGCGGGTATGTAACCGACATCAATTTGTGACAGGAGTCACAAGCCTTGAAGCGGGTCTGAGGACTGGACATCCCTAAAAGCACCAGGAGTCGAACAACTCGAGAAGAAGTTGACAAAAGTTGAAAATAGTAGTCAAAAAGTGACTAGTGGTACAGCTCTCTCCGGATCTGTGCTGGCTGGCGCGGAAAAAGAAAGAAGTGACGTCAGCACGCGAGGGCGGCAACTGAGTAGATATCGTAACGTCATCACGGCGATCAAGATGCCGAACCCCACCTACCAATGCGCAGGGGTACTGCTACGAAAATTTCTCAGGACCCAGTCTGACGCCTAGGGGTAATTCTAGGGCAAGGCATCTATAAATAATAGTCTCTTTCAGACAGGGAAGGTTGTATTTGAAGACATGCTGTATTTTCTTTAATGTGCACTGTTTTTAAACAAACAAAAAAGGTGTGAAGCTGACTTTAAACTTGAAAGAAGGTTTGCTCAAATTAAGTATTAATTAAATTAAAATCAGGACTGTACATTTAGATTTTTGTTCAATAGGTACGGTTTTTAATCATGTGTATGTATACGTTTATAAAGTTAATTTTCAAAAACGTATTTTAAAAAAAATCAAATAACTTAAGTACTGCTGGAGGCCAGGGTGCATCCACTTTTTGGATAAAGTCCAAGTAGAGGCCTGCTCATAGAAGAAGTTTCTCCAATTTGTAATAGGAGAATCAGTCAAACATGGAGTATTCATGCAATGACACCACCCCACACCCCCTGAAAAAATAGAACGTTTTAAAAATCAATGCTGCTATTTGTGCAATATGGGGTACAGGCTATTATTCTAATTACAGAAAGGTTTATACCTTTGAGAGCGGGCGTCAAAAGTGACCACAAAAGCTTTAGGCAAAACAAACAAGTACAACCTCAGAAAGACTGGAGAGATCACACCACCAAAGGAACCGATTGGCTATGGGGTGGTAATTGTAGCTTGGGAAATGGAGGATCATTCAAGATGGTATGTTTTGGTCGCCATCAAGCTGCATGGCACATAACGCATGGAAGGTGTTCAACAAAGATTAAGCTACAAAACAATATGCCAGATCTTTCCCCAAAGATCCCACACAAAGAAGCAGGAGAGTGATTTGTTACTGTACAAGCAGTGAACAACCTTTCATGTGCATGGAAAAAACTTTAGCCACAATTAAAGACAAATTCCTGCTACTGAAGGCCCCTAAAACAGACCAGTATTTTCACACCTACCCTCTGGTATTCAATGGATTCCTGAGTTTCATCCATGATTCGCTCCACTTCCTCAATTGACATGGCCTAGAAGTAAAAGAAGGAAAATTGCTGATGATCATTCCTTGGACCAAAAGGTTTTTTGCATTGCCTTACTGTATTGAAGACACAGCTCTCACCTCATGCATCTTTTTCAAGCAATCATTTCCAACTTTAAGCCCCTCAATGACTTTCATCTCAATCTGAGTAAATTCAATGTCTTGAACCTGGAAGAAATAAAAAACACAATGAGGGCTTGACAACGATCTTCAAGAGCCTGAACTGCTCCACAATGAACACTGCACCACGGAACCCTTTAAAGCACTGAGTGACCTAGGCAGAGTGACAAGCCAATGCACCATGTATCCAGTACAACGGTTACAGCATGCTCTCTCTGGATATACAGTCTGCACTACTTCACAGTCATTTCTGTTCCATGAAGACTTCGAGCATCACTATGTTCATGTCAGCCATCCTTCATTGAGTGAAATATGAGACAACTGTTGTGGGGTCAGCACTACAAGCTGGGAATCAAGATTAAAATGCTTAATGTACATTTCTGACATACAGATCAAAAGAACAATGGGATCTTATGGTTGAGCCATTGTACATTTCAGGTATAGTAAACAGTAGAAAAGAGGGACAAGAGCAGGTGGGTAAAAATAATTTAAAACTATGGACTTGCCCGGTCTTCTATTATGCTGTCAACATGTTTTGGCCAGTCATCTATGGCGATAGATGTCTGGCCAAAACATGTTGACAGCATAAGAGATGAAAGGACAATAATATCCCAAGTTCATCTTATGATACGTTTTTAACCCTGTCTAGTGGGCCTAGAATAAAATAGAGAGGGACACTGCTAAGGTAGTTTTAATTCGTGTTTGCATAGTGTATCCCCTTAACAGTTTGTTTGTAACTACAAAAAAAACCAGTGTTGGCTGCGCAGTGGGTGTTTTAGCACGCCCTATGATCAAGCATGCTATTAGTGGGTGCAACTGTTGACCATATGTGAGTTCCCATAAAGGGTGTAGGAAAGTGCCCCTTTTTGCACGGTTGCCCCCACTTTTTGCCAAACTGTTGATGTACTTTGACTGAGTGTGTCCTCGGTTCCTGCCATCCAGGTACCCAGGGCCTATGTTCTTTCCCCAAACTGTACTGTTGCAAAACCCAATTGGCAACTGTATGGCCACATGTAAGTCCCTTATAAAAGGTACCATACGTACCAAGGGCACTGTGACCAGGGAAGGTCTCCAAGGGCTGCAGCACTTGATTTGCCATTGCAGGCTGCATGTTTTGGTGCAGAACAAGGTGAAGCGTCGACATGGCACACATCCCTGTGTGCCATGCCTGCAATCCACTGCCCTGTAGCTGGTATAGTGTACCCCTCTATCTGGGTACACTATACCAGTGGTGAGGGTACAGGGGCATGAACTCTGCACCTCTACTGTGTATAAGTCATTTCTTAGACATTGTAAGTGGAGTAATCCCATAAAGTGTATATGGTGCTGGAAGTTTGTCTTTACGAACTACACAGCACCATTATGGCTTTACTGGCATACTGATGCCAGTGTGGGATTTAATGCAAATTTTCTCAGAGGGCATCTTAGAGATGCCCTCTGAAAAACGGTCCAAGTCTAGATTCCTGGCTGAGTGCCTGCTCGTCAGCTGCCACCACCAGACATGTTTCTGGATCCCTGGGTCGAGAGCCTGCCACTCTCCGGATCCTGACACAATGCACATCCTGGGACGAGGTGCCAAGCCTCCTCCCCTAGGATGGGCAGGGTCCACGAAGGGGAAGCTTCAAATGCTTGCCGCATTTGGGAGCTACAGCAGACATTTGCGGGTCCCAGCAACTGGCCCCCACCGGATTGGGTGGGAGAATCAGTGGGAAAACCAAGTTAGGAGGATAGGTGTGCCCACTTTTGCCAACCCCACCACTCAGGTGAGGGAAGCGAGGTGAAGCACATCTCTCAGTCCCTGCCATCTTGCAGATGGGGGACCTAGCTGACCAGAGTGAGGCTTATGCCCCTCTCCCACTGGAGGGTGGCATAATAGGGGGTGTACCCACCCCAACTAAGAGACCCATTGGTCTCGACTTTTACCTACCTGCTACCCCCCCAAATTTAGTATTTAGAGCCAACCCCGAATCTTACCTCCTAGGACAAGAGGATAGAAGAAGAAGAGACTGAAGAAGCCGTGCAAAAAATAGTGGATATCAACTGACTTTGCCCCAGCTCTACCGGTCTGTCTAAACCTCGAACCTTGAACCTGCTCCAGCAAAATCTCTGTCTCCTGCAGCCCCCAAGAACTCGGAGGACCTGCCCTGCCTTCCTAAAGCAAGTCTTTGTCTCCCATGAGTACTAGACGTGCTCAAAAGTAACTGATTCTGACTCCAGCCGACTCCGTGAGTCTCCCCCACCCTGCTCCCGAGCGAACCAACCCCTTAGGAGGTTCACCCGGCGATCCTAGACTGAATCTCAGCGACCCCTGAACCTCAACAAGCTCCCAAAGCAAACCTGCAGCCAAGAACTGACAGGTCCCTTCAACCGCGACCGAAGGAGACACCCTGATCGACTCCATAACCAAAGCAGTCCAGAAACAGCAACCTCGTCCGTCCGACCGACTGACACTACATGCTTGCGGTCACAGGATGACGCCTCCTAAAGCCCCATTCGCCTACACAGCAGCTGACCGACTCCAAGGGAACCTCGACTGACTCTGCAGCATCAGCCTGGACCGCAACCTACACTCAGCCGCCCCTACACCCCTGGTGGTGTAGTTCTTTGTTGGCCACTGGACCCTACAGTGCTGACCTCGACCCCAGGAGCTTTTATTCCCCAATCTGGTGGCCTGTTCGCCGCAGTCCCCAATCCCACGCTGTGCTTAGCCCATTGGCTGACGTGTGGTCCATGCACTCTGCCCCCAGCCGCCTAAGTGCCACTGGCGGTGTGACTTGAGTGCCCACTGACTGAATCCTACCTGCGGACCCGTAAACACAGTTCTGCCATTTCAGGACTAAATGTGGCTCATGAGTAATACTGTGAACCTGTATTAAGTTTGCAAAACATATGGATTCCTTTTTCCACTCCCACAGGAAATGTACCAACCTTGCATCAAGAGATGCCAGACTGTGTAAGAAAAGTAATTGCACAGTAATTCTGACTATCTGTAAATACAAAGTAATTCTTGCAAAGTATTTCTATATTTACCTGTACCAGGCCTGCCTTGGTTCTAGGAAATACATCTTCCTAAATATTATTTTCCTACAAACCAATTGGTCGGAGTGGAGTCCTTGAGTGTGTGAAATCATCTCTTGCCTGAGTTGTACAATAAATGCTTAGCACTTCCCTCTGAAAAGGCCTTCCTGCTCCCCCACACAACCACGCAATAGAGAGTAAGGTACTGTCTACATTAACCTCTGCCTACCCTTGGGGATCCCTCAGGACTCTATGCACACTATACCTTACTTTGGTATAGTATATACAGAGCCAGCTTCCTACAAAGGGTGATAACATTTTAAGTCATACCACTTCATACCACTTCATCCCTTTGTTGTGAGAGATTGGTTTATAGTTAGGGAGGACAGTCGAGGAGTTGTACCTCTCTCCCCCCTTCTCTTTGTGTGTACTTCAACCCACCCCCCAGAAGACATGGCTTGTCAAGAGAAGACACATAAGACACATGAGCAATGCCACAAAGCATGCGCTCCGTGTGCAAAAATCAGACAGGAATTAGGTAGACTGATGGCTGAAGGACCTTACCCATTGGCAAATTTTAATTTTGTCAACAACTTATCACTGTGCCAGAGAGGCATCTTTAAGCCGCAAGATGTTCTTTCAACTGCTGGCACAGGGACACTCACTCATCAAGCGTGGCAACGTCAATGTGCTTTCCCAATAGTCTGCTTGTATTCCTCCACAATATGAAGTGCACAGTTCTGACGCACAACAGAGCCCACAGCAATCTGATAAAAGAAGCATTCTCGTTTGCTCTGCCAGCAGACACTCCAAGAACAATATATAAAAAGCAGAACTCTCAAAACAGCGAGCCAATCACTTTGAAAGATCCTGAAAACCACGGTCTTATTCAGGCAGTAGGCTTGACTCCAGCCAGAAGTGGTCTTAAGATAGACCTGGGACAGCAGCCCCCATGCCTGGAGGACCGGATGACAGACAATGCTTACCATATGCTCCAGATTACTAATCTGCGTTTCTGTTTTGTCTAGCAGCTGTTCCTGGTAACGCTTTTTCTTGATCAGCAATTTGGCTTTCCTGTTAAGAACGAAAAGAAAAGCAAGCATTTTAAACTTCACAGGTCACGTCCAATGGGATGCTCACAATTTAGACTGGGATCTTTTCTAACTCCATCACTGCCAAAAAGATAATGGAGTAGATTTCACAGGTTCAATGGAGATACAATGAAAACTTAGCATCAGGGGGTGAAAAACAGGATCCATAAAGTGCTGCTCTGTCATTTCCATTATTGAAATTGTTACAAACGAAGAACAAGAGGTCAAATTTGTTGGGCACTGTGGGAACATGGCCGACTTTAGTAGGAGTCGGGTTGGCTCCTCGTAGGGTGAAGGCCCACAACAACACATCTATTTCAACTTGTATGTTTATCCAGACCAACCAGTGCAATAATGACCATGACTGAATCTTCAACAAGTTCAAGATGCAAAACCACCATGTTGATCAGAGTAGACTGGACTTCAACAGCCACTCTAGCATTCATGTTATAAATGCACGCACTCCCCTCCACATTCATTGCCTTTTAATCTCAATGACTTAAGCAGGGAGCAAAAAGTCAAACACATTTGTACTCTTAGCAATAAGAGAATCAAAGAATTTTCAGGGTGTGGCGAAGAAAGTAACAATGGAAAATAACCAGCCCATTTACCATTGAAAGTTAAACATTCCAATGTAATAGTTCATATTTGGACTTTGCACTCTTTATCTAGTGTTTACAGTCCAGAGTGAATAAATGCAATGCCAGATAACTTAATGCAAATAGCTGCTGAGGCAGACCCATGTTTTGCCTCAAACTCCATCTAGGAATAGGCAACTGAGTTACCTGGAAGAGTTCAACTGGCAACATAACCACACAACATCATCAAAGGGAAAGTGGTGCAGGGGTGAAGTTTAGCTTGTTTTCATAAACAATGTGAAGCATGACCTACGTTCATCACAAGCAAGAGCATGTTCAGCTCACTGGCACAAAGAACTGCTTCACCACACGTACAGTGTAGGTAGCAGCAGGCCAGGCTAAACTCACAACAACCCAAGTAAAGTTACCTGCTAAAATAATCAAGGAAATGGCTAGCCCTGCCCATCTAATCTCTGCATAGTTAATGCATTATTCTAATAAGGTGTTCATTATCCTTAAAGTGGATCATATTACACAACTTGCCGAAATAACCAAAAGCAGGCTTCTCACAAATGAGAGCTATTATTTAAAGAAGTCCCTTTGGGATAGCAGGGAATCTACTGGTAGTGTGAGCCCACTCAAATGACGAGACCTCATGATATAGGTTCGGGTCACCCCCTCCAGCACCCAAAGAACAACACTTACTCTTACCTGAACCTGCGTGGACCTTGCTGCAGTGATTCTTCAATGAGGAGCTGCATGAAGTCAATTTCCCCAAGGGAAAAACTACACTTGCTGCACTCCTAAAACTCTGCTGCTTACAATCTAGTCTGTGTAGAAGACTCCCCAGCCGACAGAGTCCAGCGAAATAGAGTACACCAGGATGTTCGCCTTACCCCCAGCAAAGAGCCATCTCCAAAAGTGTATTTCACTTAGCCGTACCTCTGCCTTACACTAAAAATATTCCCCAAGTGCAAGACTAGCCCTGGAAAACTTTCCCCCTGAGCAGCTCTCCAGCAATGCCAAGTAGCGCCATGAGGCTCAAGCATCATTTGCCTAACATGTCGTCACCAGGGTATAACAGGCGTGAACCCACCCAATGACATTAGTCCATGATACTTTTTATGCATTCAGACGAGGCGTGTGGGGAAGAACGAAGACAGCATCAACAACAGTGACAATAACAGCATAAACACATTTACATATCTTGGAATCTTATTATATATTGATACATTCCCTGCAGATTACTTACCTTAAGAATAACTCAAAAAATACTCTCTTGGAGGAGGGAACAAGTAATGACAATCGACTAAAGTAGTCGAGCATCATAACCTTTGCAAAATACTAGTCACTGAGTGCTTGCGCTGTGATCAAATAATGTTTAGCAAATTTATACAGGGATGACCATAAAGCTGGCCAGCAGATGTCAGCCAACGGAATGCCTTTGGTGAGAGCTGTGGAAATGACAAGGAAGTCGTGGAGTTGGCATGAATAACCACTAGTGGCTCTTTCTTGGCACATGTAAAATCAAATCTTAATATACAGGAAGACCAAGCATAAAATGGAGCCTTTGGTTATCTGCCTTTTTTAGCTTCAGCCAAGCCTATAAAGAGCTAATCATCCAGTTTGTCATGTTGAGTGCAGTTCATGTAGTATGATTCTGCACACCTGGGATCCAGTCTAAGCAGTCACCTTGATGATATGAGGTAGAGGGAAGACTCGGCCATGTGAAAGGTGGAAATAACCACTTAAGGAAAGAAGGCAGTGTAAGTACACAGAACTAACTTGTCTGGCTAGGAAACTGCAAAAGTGAGGTGAATTGAGAAAGCCTGTGTCACCTTTGGAATCTTTCTTACCAGTCTTGGTGTGCTGGAACGATTTTTGACTTCGGTCCTTGATGGTTCTGGTCTGTCCGAGTTATGGACGACCCTTTCCGATAGCCACGGTGCTCCCGGCAATAAAAAGCCTAAGCAGACTGTGCCTTCCAGAAGGAGTTCCAAGGGGAAAAACCCAGTAGGGAAAAACCTCAGAAGAAGGTGGAAACTTCAGGAACAGAAAGGAAGGAGAAAATCAAGGCTCAAGAAGAGATACCAAACAAGGGAAAGGAACTTGAAAACCAGAATTCCAAGAAAGAGCGGAAGGCTCCAAGAAAAACCGAAATAAAAGAGGATGCGCCAGCAGAGAACAAAGGAGCGCCAACGAGAGGAAAGGTAAACCACAACGTAGAAAAAGTCATCAGCAGGAGCGAGTACACACCAACAGGAGCAAGGAATATTGCAATGCAAAGAAAGGAAAGGTTCAGCCCCTTATATACTCATGAACAGGAAGTGACAAAGCAGGAAATAAGTGGTCACCATCTTGGATAGGGAAAGCAGTGAACAACAAAATAGAAATGGTAGCCATGTTAAGGTGGTAGAACCAACCTCCCCAAGGCCTTCTGGCGCATGACCGTTGAAGCATGGAAAAAAGAACAGGCAACAAGATGGGCCCAGGAAAGCGAAGAGCAGCAAGGAATTATTTCACAGCAAGTGAAAAGGTAAGTAAATAGTGCCCCACAAGTGTATTATAGGAAGGAATCTTGCAGCTGCGGCATTCCTGATATGCAGAGATGTTACACAACGGGCCGACTCGCAAGTCCGCGACGTGCCCAATACCAAAAAGTAATTGGCATTGCAGGATGCACCCGCAACGCCAAAGCAGAAACAGCAGGCCATCGCGCAGCAGCACGATGCACCCAATTGTGAGGGGGAGATGTTGTGGGCTGCACCGCAGCCTGCAAGAATAAAGCGGGCAGCAATGTCGCCGAACCACGGCTGGGTTGCCGCAGCCTGAAGTTCCAGGACCCTGGGAGCTGAAATTAGTGCGGTTAGCAAAGCGGTCTTCAAAATGGGCTTCACAGGGGATGCATCAGCAAAATTGAACACAAGATGTAGATCCTACATGAGAACAATGACAGGCGAGGAAGGAAACGAGTAAAGCAAACATTTCAGAAAGCAGCCAGTAAAGGTGACAAACAAAGATGGCTGAGCTTGGAGCCACAAAGGCCAGCGGGGCAGCCACGAAACCACTGATTGTAGTCACTGTTAGCCCCAACTGTGCAAAATGATGGACATCAGAAATGGGTGATTTAAAAGGATCCAATAGTCCCGATTTAAACAATGACATGCATTGGTTCCAGTTATCTACACAAATAGATTTCATGATGGGTTTTCTGGCAGCCAATAAGAGATCTGCAATTTCCTCAGAGGCAAAAAGAATCGCTCAATATCCATACTTGTGGCAGTCGCGCTTGGGAGTGTGTTGAAGAACATAATCCTGAGGATAGAACAGGTTTGTCTTGTAGGGAAAAGGTGGTCAAATGCATAGTGCTAACAGATTGGAGTATCTGATGTTACTTGCTCAAACAGGATCAACTATGTATTCTGTAGCAGAAGCGGAATCAGAAGAAATGTGCACCGAAGTCCTCAGAACAGCTGAACCCTGAGGGAACCATTCAGAGTGAAGCGTATGATGCACAAGTGGTGAAGCTGTCTTTTCTGGGGTGTGGAACAGAGATCCGGATACCCCTATCTATCTGGGGATTATAACTTCCACCACTCTGGGGTGTACTTCTCAACCATCGTCCTCCAGCAAGAGGTGACAGACAGCATCTGTTGTCAGGTTAAGGGGCCCTGCCAAATGGGCAGTCACCAGAAACAGTCCTCCTAGCTATACCCACTCCAAATAAGAAATAGCCTCCCAACAGAGAGTCAATTCGATCAACATCGGGGAGACCAGCCATATGTCCAAGAATGGAAATACTTGGGACTCCTGACTAGCTCAGTGATGTCCTCACATCTGTCAGCACTTTTGTGAAAACACTAAGAGCAAATGGCAAGATCTTTACTAGTAGTGCATGGACCCCCACAGAAAGACTTGGGTAACCCCTGTGAGAGAAAAACTGGAAGCAGGCATCATGGAGATCCAAGGATAACAACCATTCTTCTGTATTCAAGACGAGCAATCCTTGGCTCAGCATTTGAGATATAAGCATTTTGAAAAGGTGGTGGTTGGTTTCTAAGGGTTACTACACTTTTAAAACTGGGCTGTTTCAATCTCAAAGGATTTGCAGATCTAACCTGCAGAGATCAAGAAATTAAATAAAAATAAATACATCGGATTTCTCTTGTCATGTTTGACTCTGCGGTTCCAAAGGTGGAACCACAGATCTGAAAGCTCTAAAACATTTTTCTTGTTGCTGCCATTCCAGCGCAAAGATCACCGTCACAGCATCCTGAAAGAAAAGGTTAAAGGCCTCCAAATGAGGCAATGTGAGCACACCCCAAGTCCTAGGTATTAGTGTGTGGTCAGTTTATGGGAGCCTCCATGGCTTAAATAAAAAAAGAATTTAAAAGTGTCATGGCGTCTATGGATTTTTTTGGGATTCACAGTACCTTGACACCTAAAATGGAGCCTGGGGTTTGCGAAACCTGTTTCAGTACATTTCATGAGTTACATTGGTGTAGTGTACCCAGACTTGAAAATCCGAAAACAAAAAGGAAAACAAAACAGGACCTTGCCAAGGATGAAGCTCTGTGGGCAAATCACTGAGCACAAAGGTGGTTAACCACTCAGTGGGTATGCATAAGGAACAGTCCTGTTGGCCAGGCGGCTGTGTAACCAACCTTGCTGTACAAGACTGAAGGCCTTGCAAAGCAGTTTGGAAACTAAGGGAGTAATTAAAGAAACCAATGAAATTCACTGGAAAAACTACCATTAGTGGCTCCAAAGAGCAAACCCACAGAATTTTTTTTTATAAACCTTTTTTATTGGATTTTGCATCTTACATACAGAGTATACATCAATTGTTAACTTTAATCATTGCTTAACATTCATTATGCATATTATCATTGCAGAAGATTTGAGACCATAGAGCAATTACTTGTCTTAGCGCATATGACGTGCAGAGATGTGTCTGTTCTGGGATAGAGGGTGTTGTATAAGAGTGCGTAGATCTTGGGTGTGACTGACAGAAATTTGAAATTTATGGTATGCAAGGCACACCATATCTAATGTTGACAGCCATGCATAAAACACGCATGTACAAATGAAATTCAGCATTTTGACCCACTGTAAAAAACAAAACAAAAAAAAAAGAAGAAAAAAAAAAAAAGGAGTCTACCACCAAGAATTAAACTTGGCGGATGACTTCCGTAATGGTATGCACTGGATACCAAAAAAGCTGAATTTCACTCGTTTTGCCCTTTTGAGCAAAAACCATAACTCTGTGTGATTTTCAATAAAAATAACCGTTTTTGTTGGCAGGATTGGACGCAATCGCCCTTTTCTTGTGGGAGAAGGCAAAGGGAGTCTGCTAGAGCCCAATCCTTTCTTGACACTGAGAAACTACTGAAAACAAACAAAAACACCCCACCCCCACCACACCTACACCCCAAAACAAAAGGAGGAGTTAACATCAGCTATCACTGACTGCCTCCTGCTACTCCCTAGCCATTCCCACTGGCCATAACCCCTTTTTAGGTGTCGCCTGTCGATGCGCTTGCGCATTGAGCTTGCGAGAATATAGGGGCTTAACGCAAGCTTAACCATCGGGCGATTTCATTGTGTGCCCGTTAAAAGCAAGCTCAATGCGCAAGCGCATTGCCCTGAAAAGCGCATGCACATGAAAGCCAGCCATCTTCCGCCAGCAGCTTCACTTGAAAGGGATCATTTCGCACTTTTCACTGTGTCGCATTTCTCCTCCCCCCCTCCCCACAGCAATGCCCTCCGTCTCATTTTGTGCTGCCAAGAGCTTGTTTTTCATGCTTGTCCTCGCACTCTCCCCGCATTAGCCTCTTGTTACAGGCATTTCTCCTCCCCTAATTATTCACGGCTGGACGGACGTACTTTTACTTTCACGGCCGCCAGGCCGGGTCTCTCGTTTCTCCTCCCCCCTTCCCCCCTCCCCACAGCAATGCCAAGAGCTGGCTTGTTTTCATCATGATTCCTTTTTGCCTCAGTGCATATTGAGTGTTATCACAAGTTCTTGATCTAACCTTCCTCCAAATACACATGAAGCCCTTCATAAGGCGCACCCCATGAGATTTCAGTGCAGCCCCCCTCTCCTGACCTGCTGTGGATCAATCACACCAGTGGTTCAGCTTGGGATCCTTACATTGTTCACTGTCGCTGCCCTTCTTAGGACGTCTGAGAGTAATGTTCCGGCAGGCCCAGAGGCCCTAAATGCATTGTTTCCTAATGCATGCATCTTGGTAGCAGTTCTGTATACATTAGCTTCCCTCTCCTTAATACGGGTTTATATTTCCAGAGAATTTGAGGTTGCTGAGAGCGCTGTGCCCCATCCTCCGGCTCGAAGACATCTATACTCCCCGTTTTCTTATTGTGTACTCTTATCTAAGTTGGTGGCATTGCTGTCTTCCCCCCCACAAATCCCCTGGTATCTGCGCCGGCTGCTGTTTTGTATTCTTTCTGTGAGCAGCGTATGCCCTCCCCTCCCCTCCTACGTGCCGCGCTGCCGTCCGTCTCTTGTTTTGAAAGCTTGCTCTCTTCCTTTTGGTCTGAGCTGTAGCAGCAGTGTGCTTTCCCCTCCCCTTCCAAGAGCAGCCCTGCGTTTTCCATAGATGTTCTCTTCCCTTCGCCGACTTTCATTCCTGCAGTCCTTTCATGGCCTCAGTGCTACACGCCCTTGGTGGGAACTCAAACCTTTTATGGCCCAGAAACCCTAATTTGCTGCTTTAAAAAAAATAAAAAATGGGTGATCTTTGTGGTCTGTCAAACGAAGCGCTTGCCCTGTGTGCGCCCAGCGTGTTTTTTTCTTTACATCCTGTTTCGTCCTACTTCCCCTCTTCCTGCGTAAACACCTTCTCTTCTCCACATCTGTTTTATTCTCTCCCTGCTCGTCATTTCTAGCATGTTTCGGTCCCCACCGCGGTGACTGCTGTTTTGTCCCAACATAATTATCAGTTGCTATGTGACAAAAACATCATGTGAGCCGTGGCCTACCTGTGCCATGCCAGGCTTTAACTTTTACAATCCTGCTCCAAGCCCCCACCACACTTTCAAGGTCACTGCTGTTTTGCTCCCGACATCATTAACAGTTGCAATGCAGTGAAAACATCATGTGACCTGCGAGCTCCCAGCGCCATGCCAGGCTTTAACTTTTACAATGGCGGCTGCATGCCTTTCTCTGGTTCTGGGCGGCTTGCGCAAATCAACTTTCTCCACCATTAAGATTAGGATTTATCCCTTGCACGCTCTTTATAGCTGTTGCACGCACGTGATGGCCATTCTGGATGCCTCTCCTCGCCTCACCACCCCTTCCTCCACCACCTTAGAGCGTGTGTCTACGGCAGGTATGAGGAGAAACACTGCACACACACAGTACACCGAGATGTATCAACAGTCCCAGTGCAGCAAAAAGGATTAGTTAGTTACCTGTAATCCTAGTTCTCTTCCAGGGGTATACTCATTAAAGTCATAAGCACTGAATTATCTCCGCTCATGAGCGGGAACCCGGAACACATAAACAATATACATATATATGTGTAAATATAACCAAAAGTACATAGTACTAACTAATAGTTTAGTTTAGTTTAGTTTAGTTTGTATAGCGCAAACAGCTACCCAACAAAGGGTTTCCCGGCGCTTGTGATTCAGTGTAGAGAGAAGGACCGCTGGCTTAGATGTTAAACAGCCAGGTTTTAATGGCTTTTCTGAATCTGATGTAATTAGCCTCTGAGCGCACAGATTGTGGCATGGAGTTCCACAGAGAGGGACCAAGGTAGGCAAAGGATCTGCCTCCCATACGTGATAGTCTGATTTTGGGCACAGCAAATTTGTTCGCTGTTGCAGATCTCAGCGTCCTAAATGGACGGTAGCGTTGTACCAGACTTTGCAGATATTTAGGAGCTTTGTTTGCAGAGATTTTATGCATAAAGCATAGTGATTTAAATTTAATTCTATTCTCAATTTTTAGCCAGTGCAATTCACGTATGAGTTTGGTAGTGGGTGCATGGATAGGGATTTTACCTAGCAGTCTTGCAGCAGCATTCTGCACAGTTTGTAGTTTGCGAACTGTGGCTTTGTTGGACCCTAAGTATAATACATTGGCATAATCCAATCTAGATGTTATTAGGGCGTTAATGACAGTTCTTTTAGTATGATCTGGTAGCATCCAGCAGATTTTCTTTAGCCACTTCAAGATGACGAAGCAGGTGGCTGATGTTTTTATGGCCTGCTGGTGCATATTGAGTGTGTCATCAACAACAAAGCCAAGGTTTCGGGCCTGATTGGATGGAATCGGAGGAGGGCCCATTTCCTGGGGCCAATGTTGAGGTCCCCAGAGTTCTTTGTTTTTTCCTAGGATTATAAGTTCGGTTTTTTCACCGTTTAATTTTAGGAAATTATTTTTCATCCATCCAGTGATTTTTGTAAGCCCTATTCTCAGGGTGGAAGGATCATTATTGCCTGTTGGTGGAAGGGAAAAGAGAAGCTGAGAGTCATCAGCATAGGAGAACATTATCAGTCCGGTATCCTTAACTATTTTGGCAAGAGGGCTCATATATAAATTAAAAAATAATGGACTTAAAATTGAGCCTTGAGGGACTCCATGTTTAAAAGTGTATGTATCAGAGTACACGGAATTTGAGAAAATTTGAAAGGTTCTATTTTCAAGTAAGGATGTGATCCAATTTAAGGCAGGGCCACAGATGCCCATTGAACGAAGAGTTTTTATTAGTACCGCATGTGAAACAGTGTCAAATGCGGCACTAAGGTCTAAAAGCACCAGTGCCACTGTTTCACCCTTGTCTATCATTGAACGAATATTTTCTGTTACACCTAGGAGCGTGGTTTCTGTTGAGAAACCTGCTCGGAAGCCGGATTGATGGGGAGGTAACAGGTCATGTGTCATTATATAATTTGAAAGACAGCGATGGACATGCTTTTCTAGGATTTTTGCAAAAATAGGTAGGAGAGATATTGGTCGGAAATTTGCGGGAACCTTCGGATCAGCATTGGCTTTTTTTAGAAGGGGATGGATCATGGCGTGCTTCCATTCCTGTGGGACGTACTCTTCTTGCAAGGATTTATTTAAAAGGTCTGTGATGGTAGATAAGGCTTTCTTACTAAGTAATTTTAAAATGGAACAGGGTAACGGATCTCGTGGCGAACCTGATTTTATCGTATTTAGAAGTTCGATGACAATGTCAACGTTGAGTGTTGGCCAAGTACTCAGGGAAGGGGTAGGGGGTTTATCAGAAGGGGTGGCATAATTGGTCTCTTCACTGTCTGATCTGTTATCATCACTACTGTCATAATGATCTTCCTCATAATTGTCCTGATTAAGTTGGATAGTCTGATAGATTTTATCAACTTTGTCAACAAAAAATGCGGCAAGTTGATTACATTGAGTTTTATTTAGATCAGGTGGAGTTGGTGAGGTATTTGAGCCGGCTAACTCTTTGACTGTTTTGAAAAGTGTTTTAGCTTGATTTAAAGCTGCAGTGATTTTTGAGCAGACAAAGTTGGCTTTTTCTTTACTGCACAGCTTTTGGTATTGATTTAATTGATTTTTGTATTCATTTTTTGCCTCAACTGAGTAGGACTTTCTCCATTGACGCTCAGCGTTCTTACATTTGGTTTTTTCATACTTTAGAGAGTCGTTGAACCACGGAGCGGGTGGACGTTGGTAAATGCCTTTTAGCTTAGTGTGAGGAAGACAGGAGTCAATGGCTGTTAAAAGCCATGATTGAACAGAGATTGATAGATTTTGTACTCCTGAAATGGTGCATGGTGTCGTGTCTTCTAGTAAGGTGTTAAGAATGTTAATGTCTAGCTTTTTCCATTTTCTCACCATGGCAGGCCGCGCCATAGGAGGGATTTTGGATGTTGGCATTTGAAAGGAGAATTTAATGGGAAAGTGGTCTGACCAAGGGATAGGTAGAGCTGGGAAAGTGTTTAAGTTCTGAATATTAGAAAAAATTGGGTCCAATAAGTGACCTGCAGAATGAGTAGGGCCAGAATTTTTAAGACTTAGATTGAGGGACATGAAGTCATCAATAAGTTCAGTGGCCTTGGAGCAATGCTCGTTATCCAGGTGAAGGTTCAGATCACCAATAACTGTAAAATTGGTAGTGTTCATAATGAAAGGGCCTAGAAGTTCGGAAATGTTATTTAACCAATTTGAAGCAGCACCAGGTGGACGGTAGATAAGGGCACCGAAAAAGGTGAAATTAGGTGAGAGTATAATTTTGAAGGTGGCGCCTTCACATCCAGGACATGGGAGGTTAAAACTAATTAATTAACTAATTATACACATATACATGTATAATAACCATAATATGCAGCCCAACATATATACATAGGCTAATAAAGCCAAACCTTACACACGTTCTGAAGCATGAAAATATGCTATATATAAATGCAATAAACAGGCATGAGCCTAAAATGCATTTCATAACCATGAAAAACCCTTTATTTTCATCAAAGAACCTGCTGTAAACAGTTATTAGCCTACAAGGCAGCATATGAAAAAATGTCTGTGTACAGAAAATCAGACTGGCACCCTGCCTTTAAGGCCCCAGAGAATCTGCACACTTTGCCTTTAAGGCATCCAGGAGAACTCTGCTCCCATCATGCACCACAGGTGACAGTTAGGTCAGTTCTTTTGTACGGTACAGCAGGGGCGGTGGGTGACATTTGAAAGTGGTGGGGCGCAAAGTGATCGCATACAGCACCGTAGCGAGCGAGCGCAGCGAGCGAGCCCGAACCCCAAAAGGGGGGTGTGGGGGGGGTTATACCCCCCAAGAAAATTTTGAAAAAAAAAGAAGAAAAATCGTGCATTTCCAAGCAAATTTGAGAAAGCAGGAAGGTTAATAAAGCAATTGTTAAAGTGCAGTTATTACATTAATAGATGGCATAAAATTAATTATGGCATAACATAGGTAGCTGCTTATTCAGTATAACCACAGAGCTTCATACATTCCGTCCTATTACGCTCAGGTGCTGAATTCAGACTATAAGACTTTCATGAAAATCTCAGCTCTAAGAGTAGAAGTGTGTGTGTGGGGGGGCTCTCTGTGTGTGTGTGTGGGGCTCTCTGTGTGTGTGTGTGGGGCTCTGTGTGTGTGGGGGGGGGCTCTCTGTGTGTGTGGGGATCTCTGTGTGTGTGTGTGTGGCTCTGTGTGTGTGTGGGTGGCTCTGTGTGTGTGTGGGTGGCTCTGTGTGTGTGTAGGTGGCCCAGAAATAAATCGGTACAGAAATATTTCACATTAACCGATATCTTAGTAAACAATCATGAATGCCATACAATCAGTAGTGTGCAGCACACATTTAGATCAATTTAACCAACGCATGACTTTGGCTAATAACAATGTAAAGACTTCGAATTTCTGACACTAAACACAATGAATGGTCATCAACCCAAAATCCCAGAAATATTAAGTTCACATTAAAAAGACAAAAGGTGCCAAATTAACCAGTAGCATGCAACTCGTTTTGCTCAGGAACAACATTATAAAGTGCAACATGTATAACAGCTTATCACAGTCACCTGGGGATCACTTAGTCAACCTTATTAACAGGTCAAATTTCCATCTCCCACTTGACCATGCCCAATCATCCTCATATCATCCTCATAATGTGAGCAGGTCTCAGGTAATCAACACGGTCCCTCATAAGTTAAAAGCATAAAAAAGAGGATTACAAATAACAACAATAACTTAGCATTATTATTGTTGGTCAGAATTAGGCGTGGTGCTTTAGTTTAAGTATTTTATTGCTTTGGCTACAGTATGTTACTACCTTGCCCCTCCCTACACAATCTCTGCAGCTCCACCGGGGGAACATACATCTCAAGAATTGAGGTGTCCACTATACCATGGGGGCAGTTGCATCTGTAATAGCGGCACAAGCAGTGTTTGCCTTTAAATCAGTTTACTTGTGGGGGAGTTCTAGCCTATAGAGGCTTCCTCAGAGCAGTTTTATGCTTATAAACCAAAGCACTGCATGCACATTACAGGGCGGAACAACTCCAGAGCCACCACTTTCAGCCGTGTTACATAGTGATCCCAGTGCCAGATGGAAACTACAGCTGTGCACAGAGCCCGTATAAAATCAAACAGATGTGCAAAAAAAGCCCAGTACAAGGTTTGAAATGTACAGACGCACCTGAAGAGCTCAGTGCCGGATGGAAACCCAAGAGGCTCAGTGACGGATGGAAGACACTATAGTGAGCTCTGTGCCTGGAGGCTGGATAGACCCCCTACAGAAGCACAGTGACCCCAGTGCCAGATGGAAACCTCTGCTGTGCACAGTGAGCCCGGAGGCCGTATAAAAACGAATAGATGTGCATAAGGAGACCAGTACCAGGACTGAAACATGCAGACGCCCGTGGTGAGCACAGTGCCGGGTGGAAACCTGCAGGTTCACGCATCCCAATGCCAGCCTGGATATCAAGTGACATGCACAGTGAACCCAGTACCGAACTAGAAACCTACCACCAGGTACATGGAGCCTGGGACTGCGCTGGAAACCCACTGGCATGCACGTTGAGTCACCTACCCAGGTGGTAACCTACAGACATGACTGGGGAGCCCAGCACCTAAGTGGAAACCTTTAGACAGGGGGCACCAGCCCAGTGCCCAAAAGGAGACCCGTAGACACCCAAGGGGGATCCCAGTTCCATTCAGGTACCACGTGCAGTGGGCCACTGCCTGTCGCTTGCCAGCTCGGTTAGCATTTCTTTCAGGAAATCCTGCAGTCACAAATTTCCTCTGTTTTATGTAGAGAACAGAGCTTTACTTGTACTAAAGGAGGCTCCTTTGTTCTTTGATTGAACGCCACATCTTGCAGTCTAACATTTTTGCTAATTCGAGGGCTTGTGTCAACTTGACATGAGAGAATTCCCAGAGCATTAGGGAATCCTTGCTGAGTCTGCCCCCCCCCCCCACCACCTTCCCAAGGGCCCGCATTCCTCCACCCAAATCCCCAGAAATAATCACGGACACCTTAAGGCAGCCATTCAAAGCATGAGAGGCTGGAAGAAGTAAAGTACTGACTGTGGCAAGCATTAGATTACATGGGACACAACCATGAAGCGGCCTCCACCCACCGCTGCCATTCCACTGAACATACCTCTTCAAGCGGAGTGGGAGATTACAGGGTAACAACATTAGCCTACCACAAACGTGTTAGCTAAAAATGGAGGCCGAGCTGAAGACGCCATGTTTGATCGCTAGCACAGTACTAGATCCCATCATATTTAATGAGAGTGTACACCCCTTCAGACAACATCCTATAATAGAAAACTGTAAATCATCCAGTAAAGTGAGTTGGTTTCAAAGCTCCTGGTTTTTAACCCAAGACAATGTTTAAAGCAGAGGCAAAGTCTAACTTTCAGCGTTCACAAGGGGAAGTTACTCCTAGTCTTAGATTTACATTATTTTTGCCTTGTTAGAGCAACCGAGAATGACAAACATTTTTGATAAAGGAAAAGACTCCAATGTTTAATTACATCCAAGATGTGCACGCTCTCAGCCCCATCCCTGGTATCGTGGCATATATGACGTACACGTTTTCAGCTTCATGTTCGATTTATTAACAAACCACAAAGTGCACACGTTTTCATCCTCATCCTTAATGCAATAAAATACCACAAGGTGTGCAAGATCCAAACCTCATTCCTGTTGTTATAACAAACTATAATGTGTGCAAGCCTTCGTGGTGCAATTTCATTTACAATGCATATGTAAATTGTAAATTGATACTTGTATAGCGCACTACTCACCCGCAAGGGTCTCAAGGCGCTTGTACGAATACCGCTGTGGAACCCATCCTGGCTTTCCCTGTGAGGCGTCCACTCCTGGGCACCCCCAAGGTGGAGGCCAGGCATCCTTGGCGTTGTGGGGGCCGTTGTGGAGATTAAGCAAGCTATTGCCCAGAGTTGCAGAGTGGGACTCCATGATTGGAATAGGCACCGAGGCGAGAATTATCAGGTCCGTGGAATTTTGAGCCCAAGACCCGCAGAGGCGGGGAATTGAACCCTGGTCCCGGGCTAGACTTCTGCATCAGGGTCTGCAGCTCTAACCATTGAGCTACACTTCTCCACTAAGCACGCCCAGCTCCATGTTCCAATAATAACCTATGTGATGTTCAAGGTCTATGCATCATCCTCCCTGGAATAATTTTACCCTAGTATGTGTGCATGTTTGCAAGTCGTCAGCCTTGTGCATAATATAACCCCTAACAACCTGTGCATTCCCACTATACAGTGTGCAAGCTTCATCATGCAAAAAGCGTGCATAGTCCCAGCCCAATCATGCATGAATCAACATAATAACCTACTATAAAATGTGAAAGCTCCAAATATCATGATCCGCGGAATAATATTAACCAAATAGCAAGCGAGCATGTTTGCAAACTGTCCGAATCACAAGTGATATAATAGCCTCCTACTGCAAGCTCTCAGCTTCATTATCACCATGCTCATCCCTGGGGAAATAATATACAATGTGTGCAAGCTCCCAACATCACCATCATCATCATCATCATCATCCCAGGACCCTATCTATAGCTCACAAAAAATGTGCACAATCACAGCCTCATCCTCCATGGATCCACAATAACCTACTATAAATTGAGCAAGGTCAGAGCATCTTCATCCTTGGAATAATATTAACCAAGTTGTCAGCATAATGCATGCTATAATAACCTCCTACAAGGTGTGCAAGCTCTCTGCTTCCTCCACAGAGCAATATATATCTCTAGCAGGTGCACAAGCGATAAGCATCCTTCCGAAAGCAGTAATTATACAAGGTCGGAAATCTTCCAACCGCGTGCCTTGAGCACCAAAAGCAGCCTACAATGTTTGCAAACCCTAGTCACGATAATTTCTGGAACATTAATAACTTAAAACGAATGTGTAAGCCCCTCAATCTTCCTCACCATGACCTCCAGAACAGTGTTAACGGTCTACAGGGAACAGAGGCTCTCAACTTCGCCCTGTAACAAGAATAATCTATGAAAGGCGTGGAAGCTCTAGGCCTTGTCATTCCTGATACAATCATGAAAATTGCAAGTTGTGCAATCTCTCAGCATCATCCCTCGTGCAATGACCTACTTACTACAAGATATGCACCTCTCAACCTCGCCACTGGAACAAGAATGACCAACTGCACGATGCTGGGGCTCCCAGCCTCCTCTTCCCTGATGTCTCTAAGCTCACTGCCGAAACAATGAAAAAACTACAGAGAACTGCATTTACGTCCACCATTCGTGAATGTTTACAAAGCAAACTAAATGAAACATGTACGATCGGTACTCTTTATGCCCGCCTCTTCAGCAGGTCCTGATATGAATGACTGTCTCCCTCAAATGTCTCCCGCCACAGACAACCTGAAGGCCTTCTTGTCCGATGCTCCCCAGCGCACCTTTTCTCACTCACATTCAAGTCTGTACACCCAACAGCGAGCACATGCTTGGTGCATTCATCAACGCTTGGTTTGCTGGGTGAATTAGTAACTTTGGCTGGGAACGTCGGACTCTCGACGGGGAAGAGACTTGTCGGAGGACACAGGTGTTCTATCTTGTGTCTCTATCGACGATGATCAGGGGACAGGACGAGGAGTCGGTTAATTTTGATTTTTAATTCTTCTACACGATGTGACCGTGACGAGCTCAGTCGGAGTCGACGCACCGCTCACAGTGACGCACTCTCCCACTAGTGACAAATATTAGCTCCTGGCCCTCGGGGTCTAAAACAGAAGCATATGACCAACATTATTCACTAGGGATGGGCAAGCCGGCAAACTAACAGGGAGAGTCGAGCAACTGACAGCCACAGGCCGGGCTTGGCTCTAAGAGCCTGTGCACGGGCCAAACCCTGAAAATATTCTTCATGTAAATCAGCAACAAACATCATGCAAAAATATGATAAAGTCTCTTCAAAATGAATAAACGTGTATTTATTTAACACGCAAAAGCAGTTCGCCGAGGTATATTAGATGTTATCACTGCTTGCGACGTATTTAGTAACAGAGGCAGCTTTTACACTTAAATATTGAAACAGTCACGCCCCCATCCTAACTATGCCACTAGTAAACTAAGAGTCACGCCAGTTGTTATGTGTTCCCCATATGTGGCCTAAATTCTTAATATGCATGAGGGAACATTAACATCTACGAAAATATAATAAAAAAGAGGTTTTTGTACAGAACACATCCCACGCTCACTATTTGAAGGTGCTCTTATATTTTATAATAAAAACAAAGGAGGATCAGTAAAATAAAAATAAAATATTTGCCTAGGATCAGAGAATTTGGCCAAGCGGGGTAGCCGAGAATGATGCTCGGTGTTTTGGTTTTGCACCATGGAATTCAGCCACTAGATGGGCATATCTTTCTCTCTCATTGTTTACATCTAAGATTATGTTTTGTTTTTATTTTTTTGCGCCTGAGATGAGAGGGAGGTTGGCAGGCAGGTGGCATAAGAAAGTTTGGCTTGTTTTGGGCTCGAGGGTCAACAAGGACCGCGAGCAGATTCAGGACCAGGCACATGGTTCAAGCTTTCTGTTTTTCACGGAGGGAGATGGCTAACTAGTACGAAAGAGGAGGCAACATGTAGCAGCTTCTACCCGTGGCTTCTCTGATTGGTATTCATGATGAGCAGTTAGTTCTACAGCACACAGAGTGAAGTGAGAGGTAAGTTCAGTGTGGTGTGGGTGAGAGCGATGTGTCCCCCTGCCCCTCTCAGCCCTGGAGGCCGATTCCCGATGGCCCACTGATTTAAGCAGCTGTGTCCTGTGTTGAAATGTAAATGAAATGTTTATTATACTCAGGAGAGTTCAGCTTACATTGCACCAAGTTATAAGCATTCGCCTAGAGGACTGGCTCCCACCGAAGCGTCGTGCCTGCACATAGCTGCATAGCATAGCTAACCCGAGCCCTTCGAGGATGTGACGACCCTTAAAATTACAACAGTGCAATGCCAGTGACACAATAAAGACATTGACACTCTGTGGATAAAATGTGTCACACGTTTATTGATTTAGCTTACGGGTGATCCAGGTGCCCACTGTGAGTTCCTTGAACGGCAGACACCCTTCTTGGAAAAGCTAGAGCTGTCCACAGTCCCCTTATAAGACCACCTGGTCTTACTCCTACCTGCCTGATATCATGGGCAATAAAATAGAGGGGTGACTAACCCTCTCCCCTTAGGGTGCCCCCATTTGTTCAGCCTACACCCTAGCAGGGGAGCAACACTAGGCGGATAACTCCTCTGTGTCGCCCATCGTGCGACGTAGCCAGCCAGCGGTGCCACCTGCCAGCCCACAGGAATCCCAGCTACTAGGGCGAGCACCGCCGGCAGAGTCTGCAAATCAGAGCCGGCAGCCAGAGAGAGCACCGGAGGCGGCCCACGGAGCACTGGACGTACTGAGCATGAGTTAAGCTGGCACAGCATGCTTATCTACTAAATATAAAGAATACACTCACCCCTCTCCTCTCCCTCCCCAAGCTCCGTTATACACCACATGGTTTCCCTCCCTCGGCCAGTCCTAATTCCTTCTGCCAGGAATACTCGCATTCGTTAATGGCGGGTAGAGACTTGAGAGGCTGGATCAGGATCTGACGTCACGCGCGGCATCCAATAATGGATTGCCCTGCGGTGACCGGCCAATCCTGGCGCCTAGGGGGGCTCATGTATGCTCGCCCTGTGTCGCCTTTGAGAAGCCGGGGGCTGCGACCAGCTAAAACAAACACCCTCTTATGGGGGAACACGGATGCGCATGCGCAGGCAAGTTTCTGCCCTGCAGTCACTTGCGCGCTATATACCTTGGCTGGCTGTCTGCTTCTGCAGCTGAGCGCGTCACGTGGTCGTGGACTGTCACTCAAGCTGCGCAGTAGTCCAGACCAGCCCCCCTGCACTCCTGGATAACTCGGGTGATTCCCGGCGGCACTAGCTCGAACTTTGTAAACAAACAGTGACAGTCACACCAGTTTATTTTATTGCAGCAGCGCGTCCATGGGGCTTGTGGGGCTACGCCCCTACGCCCCAATGGACGCACCGCTGCTGCGGTACAGTAAACTTTAGCAGGAATCTGCACTTAAAAACTTCATAATACAACTTGAAAAGGAAAAACCTCAATGCTACTGCTCGCCCGGGGAGGCGGGAGGGTGCTTATGACTTTAATGAGTACACCCCTGGAAGAGAACTAGGATTACAGGTAAGTAACTAATCCTTCTCTTCCAGGGGATACTCATTAATAGTCATAAGCACTGAATAGAGTAGCAAGCTCATACCCACCAGAAGCGGGCGAACAGATAAATGCATAGCTACACTTTCAAACCATAGTATTTAGCTAGACTTAGCAAACAAATTTCTGAGGGATGCTTGTCCCACTCGTGCATCAAACTGCGCATCAGAATCTAGACAGTAATGGCGTGTAAACGTATGCACTGAACGCCAAGTAGCTGCTTTACATATCTCTGACATAGCCACATTCCTAAGGAGAGCTGTGGTAGAAGCTTTCCCCCTCGTAGAATGCCCCTAGGTCTACCTGATAAAGACTTGTGGGCTAGCTGATAAGCCAGTAGGATACATGACGCTATCCATCTAGAAATGGATCTCTTGGACGCTGCCAAACCAGTATTTGTAGGACCATAGTTCACAAAAAAACGGTCCGTGTACCTCAAAGACTTTGTTTTATTTAAGTAAAACTGCAAAACCCTTTTCAGATCTAATGAATGTAGAGCCCGTTTTGCCGGACTCTAAGGGTTTGGAAAGAAAGTAGGCAATGTTATGGTTTGATTAATATGAAAATCCGACACCACCTTAGGCAGGAAAGCAGGATGATTCTGAGTACCATTCTGTTTCCATGAAAAATAGTGTACGGTTCATTGCAACACAGAGCCTGGATTTCGTTCACCCTACGAGCAGAAGTGATGGCTACCAGGAACGCTACTTTCCAAGATAAGTGTTGTAAAGACGCTTTATGTATGGGCTCAAAGGGGGGACCCATTAACTTAGTCAACACCACATTAAGCTCCCAAGGTGGAGAAGGGGACCTGACTGGAGGATACACCTTCCTTAACCCTTCCAGAAAATCCTTCACCACAAGCATCCGAAAGAAAGATATCTGTTTTGGCGATTTTCTATAAGCAGTTATTGCAGCAAGATGGACTTTGATGGAACTAAACTGCAAACCAGATTCAGCAAGGTAAAGTAGATAAGGAAAGATCACCTGTTCTTGACCATGAATAGGGTCAAGACCCTTACTCTGACACCAAAGGTAAAAGCGTTTCCACTTAAATCCGTAGGATTGTCTTGTAGAAGGTCACTTTGCCTCCTTAAGAATGTTCATACACTCCGGATTCAGCTGTAAGTGCCGGTACTGGATGACTTCAGGAGCCATGTTGCCAAGCGCAGAGAGGGCAGATTGGGATGAAACACTCACCCCTCATGTTTGGACAGAAGATCCGGGCGACACGGCAACCTCCTGTGTGGCATTATTGACAACTGGAGGCGATCTGGGAACCACCACTGGCGTGGCCATTCTGCGCAAATCAGAATCATTCTGGATTCGGTCTTGTACAACCGATTGATCACTGCTGGTATCAACGGTGTCAGTGGAAAGGCGTACAGCAAGTTTTGACACCAGTCTATCAAAAGTGCATTCCCTTGAGACCCTTTCTGGTAGAACCTGGACGCGAAGACGGGGCATTTTGCGTTTGCCGCGTCTGCGAACAGATCGATGTCTGGTGTTCCCCAAGCCTGAAAAATGCTGTGCACGACATCTTCGTTGAGAACCCAGTTGTGCGCTTCGACGAAGTCTCTGCTGAGGTCGTCCACCTGTGAGTTGAGGCTCCCTGGTAGGTGAATCGCTGTTATGGACAGGTCTCGTGCAAGTAACCAATGCCAGATAGTCTGGGCTTCTATGGACAGAGTCCTGGATCTGGTACCCCCCTGCTTCTTTAAGTAATACATTGTAGTTGTATTGTCGGTTTGCACCAGGAGGAACCGCCGAGTCTGTAGAGATGGAGCCAGGGACTGGAGAGCAAGATGGACCGCTCTGAGTTAGAGTAGATTGATGTGATATCCTCTCGAATTCTGACCATAGCCCTTGTACCTGCAGAGGGCCCATATGCTCCCCCCAACCTTGGAGAGAGGCATCTGTGATCAGAGTCTGCGTTGGTGGGTCCTGATGAAAAGGAACTCCCTTCATCAAGTGTGCCTTCTTCATCCACCACCGGATGGAATCTCTTGCAGACTGTTGGAGATGGATTTGATCCTCCCAGCATCCCGTCCTCTGTTTCCACTGATCTTCCAGACACTGCTGTAGAGGACGCATATGCAGACGTGCATTTGGCACGATGAAGATGCACGATGCCACGGACCCCAGGAGAGAGGACACTTGCCGAACTGTCGGACGTGAAGACTGAAGGAGAAGAAAACACTTCGCCTTGATGGATGACCACCTCTCCTCCGAAGGACACGCGCTTTCTTCTTCCGTGTCCAGCTGAGCACCCAGGTAGTGGATCTTCTGGGTGGGGTTCATTATGGACTTCTAGTAATTGACTTGAAGACCCAACTTGCACATGAGTTGGAGACATATCGATAGATGTTCTTCCAGTAGCGATGGGGATGAACTCTTCAGAAGCCAGTCGTCTAAGTACGGATATATGAAAATCCGTCTCTTTCGAAGACCAGCCGCAACTACCGTCATACATTTTGGAAATGTTCTGGGAGCTGATCTCAGGCCGAAAGGGAGCACTGCGTACTGATAATGATGAGCAGCTACTTGAAACCCGAGAAACTTGCGATGTTTTCTGGATACCGGAATATGAAAATAAGCATCTTTCAGATAGATGGAGCACATCCAATCCCCCTGGTGCAACTGAGGGAAGATCTGATTAAGAGCCAGCATTTGAAACCTCTCCTTTCGAATGAATTTGTTCAACCGTCTCAAATCCAGAATGAGTCTGAACTCCGTAGCTGGACCTTTTTTCTTTACAAGAAAAAATCGAGAGTACAGGCCTTGACATCTCTGCTGAGATGGTACCGGTTCTATGGCCTTCTTCAGAAGGATGTTAGCTTCCTGTTGTAAACGCTTTATATCCCACTGTAACCTCGTTAGAGGACGCATGACAGGGGGTGGCTTCTTGAATCTCAAAAGGTACCCGCTTTGAATGATACCCAGTACCCATCTGTCCTTTGTGATCTGTTTCCACTCGTCCAGACAACACACAATACTTCATCCAACCGGAGTGGCACACGGTTGCGGAGGAAGCCTCCGTTCATTGTTTTTGAGGCTGCTTGGTAGCAGATGACTGCTGCCTATTTCCATTGCCTCTGCCTCGTCCAGGTCGTCGCTGTTGGAATTGCGACCTCTGTTGATTCTGGCCTTGGTTTTGCGAAGACCAATTCGTCTGTTGGTTCCTCTGCTGGAAAGATCTCTTATCGAACGGACGAAAATTGCCCCTACGTTTAAATTCTTTCTTCTTTTCAAGACCTACGGCCTTAACTCCACTTTCATTTTAGCCATCTCGTCGTCAGCGTGAGCTCCAAACAGAGTCGAACCATTAAACGGTAAATTTACCATTTTCCTCTGGGCCTCAGGCTTTAGCCCAGTAAGGCGAAGCCAAGCTGAACGCCTAGCACAAACACTGTGTGCATAACCTTGAGCTGACAGATCCGCCGCATCAGCAGCCGCGCTAATGCTCTGGTTAGCCACCAATCCTCCTTCTTCCACAATTTCCATGAAGTCCTTCTGATCCTCCTTAGGGAGTTTATCTGCAAAACGAGCCACCGAGTCCCAGAGCAAACAATCATAGCGGCCCAATAAGGCTGCCGCACTAGCCACTCTCATAACCGACCCCGAGGTGTTGCACATTCTTCGCCCCAAGGAATCCATACTTTTACTAGCCTTTTCAGGTGGTGCAGAAGAGGTAGATGCTGCAGAATGTGCTTTTCTGTCTGCCGCCACAATAAGTGAGTCTGGAGGTGGGTCAGAACGCAAAAATATTGGATCTTCTTCTGGAGCCTTGTACTTCTTTTCAATCCTAGAAGGACCTGAACCCACCGTGGCCGGAGTTAAGAATGTTCTCATTGCTGGTTCTATCAAACCGGGCACTAACGGCAGAAGAGGCCTGCCAGTCGTCTTGTGATGCAGGGTTTCAAAGATAACGGACGTTGCCACTTGGGGAACTGCCATCTTGATGTTGAACTTATTCGCCCCACGACATAACACATCATTAAATGTGCTCAAATCATCCACAGGAGACACTCTAGAAGGCGGAGTAGATGATATAGTGGGAGAATAGTCTCTATATGAAGATCTTAAAGAAGACGAAGACGACGTAGAAGAAGGTGAAGGGGTTCTATGCCGCCTCTGAGGAGTTGCTGATCGCTGCCTCCTACGCTCCCTTGAGCGTGATCTCTCTCTCACAAGGGATTTAGAGCGTGATCTTCTATGCAGCTCCGTCTGAGGGACCGGAGCCCTCTTCCCCATTAGTCCCACATCTGGACGCATCTTCCAATGTCTAAGACTTTCCAGCCACCTCGGTGACATGTAATAGGTCGCTCTGTACGCTCAGGTGAAGCCTCAGGTGAAACCTGCACAATATGCAGTCCTGCTGAAGACTTGGAGGCTCTGGAGACTACACTGTGCTCAGAGACCAATGAGCCAGATGGAGTCCGTTGTCTGGGCACCAATTGTCTGTCATCTGACAACTGCCCTGAGTTTGAGCCAGAATGAGCCACCACAGAAGAGTCCTGGTGCACTGTCTCTTGACCCACCGCATACCTGTCGTCTTGCTGATCCTGCGGTGAAGACGCCACTAAAGGTTGTGGACTTATTTCTGACCTCGACAAAGACCTAAGTGAGGTCCGAAAGGCTGGTCTTGATAGTCTCGAAGCCGACCTGTATTCAGGTGGGGGAGACCTAGACACTCCATGCTTCGAGCCCGAAGCAGGCTTCGTCGTCGACCTACGTCGCGATGGAGACCTTGATCTTCTCCTTTTAGGTCTCGACGTAGAATCCTTCGACGTCGTTCTTCATCTCGATGACGACGTACGTCTCTCTCTCGACCTCGGTCTTTCCTTCGACGTCGTTCTTCATCTCGATGACGACGTACGTCTCTCTCTCGACCTCGGTCTTTCCTTCGACGTCGATCGATGACTCCCTCTCGACGTCGCACCCTTTGACGTCGACACTAGATCCTTCGACGTCGGACGCCTCTCTTCCCTCGACGTCGATCTCATACGATCCTTCAACGTCGAACGTTGAGCCCCCGACGTCGTCCTTACTGCAATCGACACCAGATGTTTCGACGTCGAAAAAGATTGACGGCGACTGTCGAGACGCTGAACCTTGCCTCACTGGCGAAGTCCTCGACGTCGATGGAGCTCTCTTCGACGCCGACAATGCTGACGGCGATCTGGATCTCGACGTCTAGCGCACCTTTTTTGACGGCGACGCTCCCTGGAGTCGATGTTTTTTAGTTCTACCTTCTGGAGAAGCTGTTCCTCGACGTTTGGGTTGAAAAGATGGCTTAGCAGAGAAGCTCTTGGAACTCTTCTCACCACGGTTTTCTCTCTCCAAAAGGCCCAGCAACCTCATTTTCTCCCCTTCTCTTTAAGTCCTGCTAGAAAGGTTGAGGCAGTGATAACACTCTTCCACCTTATGAGAAGCTGGAAGACAAACCACTCAAACAGAGTGTGGATCAGTTTTTGACATCATCTTCCCACAGGAGGGACATTTGTAAAATAAAGGTGGCATTCTGACTATAAAACACCAACAGTCTAGTCAGAAAAAAATATTAAGCCCCCACCAAAGTAATATATTGTCAAAAAAGACAAGAAAAACCAACTTGACAGAAAAAAACTACAAATGAGCAGAGCTCAAGTTCCAGGTTCCTCACAGAACAAGCCGGAAAAAAGAACTGACCTAACTATCACCTGTGGTGCATGATGAGAACAGAGTTCTCCTTGAGGCCTTAAAGGCAAAGTGTGCAGATTCTCTGGGGCCTTAAAGGCAGGGTGCCAGTCTGATTTTCTGTACACAGACATTTTTTCATATGCAGCCTTGTAGGCTAATACATAACTGTTTACAGCAGGTTCTTTGATGAAAATAAAGGGTTTTTCATGGTTATGAAATGCATTTTAGGCTCATGCCTATTTATTGCATTTATATATAGCATATGTTCATGCTTCAGAACGTGTGTAAGGTTTGGCTTTATTAGCCTATGTATATATGTTAGGCTGCATATTATGGTTATTATACATGTATATGTGTATAATTAGTTAGTACTATGTACTTTTGGTTATATTTACACATATATATATATATATGTATATTGTTTATGTGTTCCGGGTTCCCGCTCCTGAGCGGAGATAATTCAGTGCTTATGACTATTAATGAGTATCCCCTGGAAGAGAACATCATGTGACCGCGACCTCCCAGCGCCATGCCAGGTTTTAACTTTTACAATGGCAGCCTTGTGCCTTTCTTTGGTTCTGCGGGGCTCGCCTATATCAACTTTCTCCACCACTCAGCCAGGCGCACTAGGCACAAGCATGGCGGCCCCTGCTTCATAGTCATGGCGGTAGCATACTAATTTGCCTCATGTTTTTAGGTCGAGCTTGCTCGACATTTTGTACAGGGGATTTTCAAATTGCTACCCCTGTTTTCCCTGGCTGCAAGCTTGAACGCGCGCAGTGCCAGCTTGCTCCATGTCACCGTGTTGGGCGCCTTCCTCCCCGCATTCCCAGCCCTTTGATGCTTTCGCCGCACTTCAATTGCTCCCCTCTCCTATGGCGTTTGTAATCCTGCCCCCTGCGTTGCCCCCTCACCCTCACACTGTGCTTGCATCTTTGTTTGACTATTTTCAAGACCAACACATTAAAAAAGAAATGTTATTTACAAAACAAATAGCTCCAACTTTTCTAATGAGAGACCTATTGCATTTCCAATGCTTGTTTTGGATTTAGGGATGGCAGTGGGAGAGCAGCTGGGAGGATCAGCCAGTTCCTCTCACCCTACCAAGAAAAGAATGAACCAAGAGGAGAAGATTGGAATAAAGGGGACTAGGATTGTTCCTCTCCTTTCAATCCCATCATCTGGACTCAATTTCACACAACTCTCGTTTCACAATGCTTTTCTGCCAATAAGAAACATTGTGAGAGGAATGAGCTATGGTTCTGTGCTCCAGCTAAACACTGTTTAGATATTCTTTTAAAAAAACACAAGAGGGTCAAAGGGGAATATTTAACGACCTGACTGCTCGCTCCCCTACTGCAAAGATACAAAACACACAATAGAGCAGACCAGGTCTGGGAATGGTGTGTAGTTAAACTGGTGAATGTGAGACCCTTGGGTGCATGTGTGGCCGTATGCTGTTGAGTAACAAGGCCAAAACAATTCCCCTCAGCCCACCCTTATGGTGGAATATCATCATGTGGGGAATGTGGATCACTAGATATCAAACCCAACTCCATAATGCCGGGAATGGATATCGGTGCGCAGGCCATAATGTTCCTCAAAAGGAGATGTGAATAAAGTGCAGTGCTTGAGTGATCGTGGTGAATAAAATTAACTACCAAGACTCAGGAAAATGTTCAGACAGAGGTATCTGTGTCAAGAGTTAAAAACGCGCCAAGTAGTTATACATTAGGACTACCTTCTTGCGCTGTGCATTGCGGTCGACATGTTTCAGCCTATAGGGGAATTACCCCGGCTTTCTTCAGGACCTTATATATGGTATAGCTACTGCAACTGACAATACTATTGTGAAATGAGGAATAACATAAGATGTACTAAGGGGAAGTTACATATCTACCAGGAACTTGTACTCCAATGTCCACTGGAGGAAGAGGGACATGTCTTCTTCCTATCAAGAGATAAAGCAATACACAACAGCATAAGGTTACCCACATACAACCGCATGAACACACACAAACCGTAAAACAATACACACCTGCGTGAATAATTTACATTCCGCAATATAGAAAAAGCATAATTGCTTAACCACTGAGAGGCATTTCCTCACAGTGATACTCACCCAGCTTTATGTGGGTGAAGACCTCACCTCACCCGGCAACCGCTCGGGAGAATGAGGCCCCGCTCTGCAGTGTAGAAAAAAGGGACGCAGTTAGCACACAACTCAACTGTGCCCGGCCAAATAGCTCTACACATTTAAACCTAACACACGTGTGATAGAACCCATCTGTCAAGCCTATAACTGACCCAAATATTGGCTGACAATGGACACTCAAAAGATTTTTTCACATACTGGGATGTTACACATATCCATTGTGCAATATAGACATTGAAATGCGCTTATCAAAAAACTTACTTTGTTGCTATAAATGCTTATTCAAGTTTTCAGGTCTGAGTATAAATGGGATCTTGCCTATGAACCACTGCTTAGTGTGATATGTGGAACATGCAGCACCTCTAGACAACTATTAACGCCACCCACTATGAAAGTATCTCTCGGTCCCACAATATGGACGAAAAACCTAACTCAATTGTGTATGTTGTCTCGTCTGTTGACCTGGCCTGACCCTCTCCATCTTCTCCGACACTCGATGATAAAAACATTGAATTCATTCTATGTTCGGAACTGCAGGACTTATATGGCAATCATATGTTCAACATGCAGCCATTTTCTGGTCCACTGCACATGTCACGTTCCACCATACAGGGACTCCATTTGGTGTATGTGTTCTTGCAGACAGTAATTGCTTTCCTTGTGGCACTTAGCCCAAGTCATGCCTTTTGAAGTATGATGCTTACTATTCTTTCGAGGCATTTTTTGAATACACATCTCATGGAACTTAATGACCTATGAGAATAGTTATAAACACACCCCCCCACATTTAATATGGCAGTACCTTTTATAGAAATGATTAGCAGGCACTTTTACATTTTGTTGACAACAATGTCAAGAGTGTTGCATGGGTTTGCTGACCCTCGCTATCTGGATATCTCCTAGCCTGTAGACACGTAGTCTTCTATTTATTGGAAAGCGGAGTTTGGTGATTTTATCCGGACGCATGCGCTTGGGAACAGTGTTCCGGTTTTGTGATGACTGCGCATGCGCGTCAAAATACCGGCGTTTATCAAACGCGTCTGCTTTTCCGCGATATAGACGCATTCAATATCACTAAAAGTCTAACTGAAGCTTTATTTGGTTCTGTTTCCTGGTACTTGGCCCACGGAGTCTGTTCTGTGGAGACGGAGCCCGGCGGCGGATAGGTCACGAATGAATGACTAATTAACCAATTGCCGTCCCACATAAAAGGGAGGAGGGCGGTACTACAGATACCTCCACTTCCGCTTGGCTCAGAACTAGGGGCACCGACGGACAGGTAAGACACCTGTGTTTGGGCTGTTTTCACTCATTATGTGTTACTGAGTCGACATGACTGACAGGAGCGTGTACGGTCCTCTGGTTCTTCAGATACCATGTCTTGATCTGGGTCCTCGTTTTTATGTAAGGTTTTTCGTCCATATTGTGGGACAGAGAGATACTTTCATAGTGGGTGGCGTTAATAGTTGTCTAGAGGTGCTGATCAGCATGTTCCACATATCACACTAAGCAGTGGTTCATAGGCAAGATCCCATTTATACTCAGACCTGAAAACTTGAATAAGCATTTATAGCAACAAAGTAAGTTTTTTGATAGGCGCATTTCAATGTCTATATTGCACAATGGATATGTGTAACATCCCAGTTTGTGAAAAAATCTTTTGAGTGTCCATTGTCAGCCAATATTTGGGTCAGTTATAGGCTTGACAGATGGGTTCTATCACACGTGTGTTAGGTTTAAATGTGTAGAGCTATTTGGCCGGGCACAGTTGAGTTGTGTGCTAACTGCGTCCCTTTTTTCTACACTGCAGAGCGGGGCCTCATTCTCCCGAGCGGTTGCCGGGTGAGGTGAGGTCTTCACCCACATAAAGCTGGGTGAGTATCACTGTGAGGAAATGCCTCTCAGTGGTTAAGCAATTATGCTTTTTCTATATTGCGGAATGTAAATTATTCACGCAGGTGTGTATTGTTTTACGGTTTGTGTGTGTTCATGCGGTTGTATGTGGGTAACCTTATGCTGTTGTGTATTGCTTTATCTCTTGATAGGAAGAAGACATGTCCCTCTTCCTCCAGTGGACATTGGAGTACAAGTTCCTGGTAGATATGTAACTTCCCCTTAGTACATCTTATGTTATTCCTCATTTCACAATAGTATTGTCAGTTGCAGTAGCTATACCATATATAAGGTCCTGAAGAAAGCCGGGGTAATTCCCCTATAGGCTGAAACATGTCGACCGCGATGCACAGCGCAAGAAGGTAGTCCTAATGTATAACTACTTGGCGCGTTTTTAACTCTTGACACCGATACCTCGGTCTGAACATTTTCCTGAGTCTTGGTAGTTAATTTTATTCACCACGATCACTCAAGCACTGCACTTTATTCACATCTTTTTTTGAGGAACATTATGGCCTGCGCACCGATATCCATTCCCGGCATTATGGAGTTGGGTTTGATATCTAGTGATCAACATTCCCCACATGATGATATTCCACCATAAGGGTGGGCTGAGGGGAATTGTTTTGGCCTTGTTACTCAACAGCATACGGCCACACATGCACCCAAGGGTCTCACATTCACCAGTTTAACTACACACCATTCCCAGACCTGGTCTGCTCTATTGTGTGTTTTGTAGATATTCTTTTAGCCTTAGAAAAAATATATAAATAACGTCAGGCACAAAACTTAAGACTCAAAGAGACAACTGCTAGCTTAATATTTTCTTAAGATATGAAAATATCAAGTTGGCGTCAGTCCTCTTGCTGGAGCACAAACACACAGTTAAATGCACTAACCACCTGCTTCAAGGTGGTGGTTACGAAGGATTGGGGTGCGTACTCACCCATTTCCTGTTCTTCCAAGCAGATCCAGAAAAACTGAAGAAATTAGCACTTTTTAAATCCATTTTTTGAATTTGCAGGGAGAGGGGGTATAGGGTTACAACAAGTGTCCTGCATTCCCTTGGTGCCGGCCGACCATGGGCCAAAATGCTGCATGGAAGCTCCCCATACCAAAACATCTCTAGTGTCTACAGTTTGGTTAACTGCTCTACCTCAGTGAAAACCTGCCCATGTCTTATACCCTCACATTCAGATGACAGGAGAACACAGATGTGGTTCACATCTTGGCAGGGGTATGTTTCTGCATGAGGAAGGCTTAAGTAGACACCCATATCTTTTGGGGGTAACATTTTTAATCTGATAAACATCACTTCAACACATTCTCCAGGCCAGATAATCGGGGTGAGACGGAGCCATCAAGGAAAGACACCTTAGGAAGTGTGTAGGTTGAAAATTGGTTTCCATTCATTACAGGGGTGATACCTGTGACCACAATACAGTTAGCCTAAAAAGGCATTTTCTTTACAAATTTCACAAATGAACTTCACCCAACAAGTAACTTGTGGGCATCGCACAACCATAAAACTCACACAGGTCTTATACCACCAAGCTCCAGACCAAGTGGGTCATAGATATGGAGCAAACCTTGTCTTGGATAGGGATAGGTCTCTGCACAAGGGACACTGGAGAGAAATGCCTCAAATTGGAAGAAAAATATTGCTGTAAATCTGACAAATGTCACGTTCCGTACATTTTCCAGACCAGCAAGGGAGGTCAGGGAAACATCAATAGATTTATTAGCTTGTTCAGAAGTGGAAAAAATAAACCTTCATACTTTCCATATAGTTGTAAATTTGATATCCAACACCAGATAAACAGTGCACCATAACAGTGATTCTGTCATAATTTGATCTGTGCTTATGTTAATTCATTCTGAGGCTACATCCCTCGGAAAACCATCCCATATTTGATATTGGCCCATTCCAGACATTTATGGCAATATTTCCTCGGTTAGATTGGAAGGATTTATAATGGTCTAGTTGGAAAAATGCCACAAAATATCAAGTACATTTGTGAAAAACAAAAAAATATATCCACATTCGTCATGCTGCAATGAGATATTGATGTGGGGTTAGCATTAAAACACAGTCTTGAACATGAAAAACAGAAAAAGGTTAACATAGTGTACAAAGAAATAAAAGAGGTACACGTCTCTGAACATCTTAACACCTGTTTCTGAATAAAACCCCTTACACAGAGGTGTTCAAACACCCTGGTAGTAAAAGGGTTAAGTGATTAAACCAATTCACTAAGACCTGCTCTCTCGAATCCTGGGTGAGTCGAGTGCATGCCCAGGGTTCTCCCTAATCTGCTTAAAATATACATTACACTCATTACATCACAAAGAAATGTGTGGCTGCTATACTCTTTAGCAAATCTTTTCCCAACCAAGTGCTCCAAATAAGTACATACCCGGGAGATCTGCATTTGCTAAAATCAAAACACTCCAACACACTAATCCTGGGCTCAGCCTATTCTTCCACCGCAAGCACATATTTCAAGGCTGCTCACACAATTTAGAGACACAAGAGTAATCGTGGCTTGGGGGGAGGGGGACTGGAACATTGCAATCAATTCCATTTTAGACAGCCAGATCAGGACATCCGTCCACTTAGGGCATAGATTAGCCACTGTGAGGGCATTGAGAATGAACACTGCCAACTACAAAGCCCCTACAGAGCTCAGATAGTCAGGTACAATAATTCTGAACATGCCCACCCGGTGAGTTCCCCCAGAAACACGGCAAGGCTACATGGAGGGGTCTACTAATGTGAGACTCTGCCATCACAAAAATATTCAGAAAATGCCCACCCGGTAAGCTCACCCTGACGCAGGGCAAGTTTTCCTGGAGGGGCCGCTTTATGTAAGACATTGCCATCAAAACAAAAGCCCTTAACCCCTTTGATGCTCATGACTAGGTCAGCTCGTCATGAGGTACACCTCTCGTACACTGAACAATGGGAATCAATGATAGTCAGCGCACAGGGTAAATCTGCACCACACCGATGGTGTTAATGAGAGGATATGCCTGAAAAAGGCCTCAACCAAATCCACAGCTGCGTACAATCTAGCCTTTTCTGCCCAAAAACAGCATAAGTTGGAAGCAGACAAATTTCCTCTTGAATAATCTTTATTGATTTTCAGCAGGTTATACAATTAAACTTTATTCAACATAATATGCTTATTATTAAAGCACCTGTTACAGGAGCAGCTGTGGTGGAGTGCCACACAATATCTTAAAGCAGTATTCTTAAACCAGTATTGACAATTTATATCAGAAGCACTCGGCTTTCTATGCACATCAATTAAAATCATCTGTTCCAAGTTTTCCGATCTCGTCTGCCTTATATTTGGGATTGAGGTCTAGTTACATGCAATCAGGTGTAAACGACCAGGTGCGGGTTTAGGGGGCACCGGAGCGGTGGGTGGATGGAGCCCCATGATCCGTGCATTCGTGAATTCATCGCCTAACCATCCATTTCTAAACGTGAGTATGTAGTCAATAAGGTACTTTATATGCAGTGATTTCACGTTGTTTTATATTAAAAGCGCTAAGGGTGTGCTTTATGTTGCAGCTGGATTTACTGTGTGCAGCTTAGTTTGTATGGCAGTCAGGTACTCCTGCCATTGCCATGAGTGTATCTTAGGTGGGCTGGATAATTCTGTCTCATGTTCCACATTAAGTGTTCTAAGGAGATCTAGGAGTCATGATTGGATGGTGGAGCCCGCTGCGACTTCCAAGACATAGCTATTCTGCGCATTGCTTGCCCCAGTGCCAGGTCTAAAGATGTAATAAGATTCTTACGTGGGGCATCGCGCTTAGTTATTCCGAACAGAAAATGGTGACCCCAGGATATTATCGGGTTGCCCGCTGCCTCCGTCAATGCACCAACTGCGTCATCCCAGAATGTCCTGAGACGAGGGCACATCCAGACCAAGTAGGAAAACGTGGCTTCCGGGGCCAGGCATCTGGGGCAGACATCAACTAAGGTGGGATACATACGCGCCAACCTCTTGATCTCCAAAGCCTATTGTCACAAATTGGCTCAACAATCAAATTGTTAACTTGCGGAGTTATGCACCTCCAACTTCAAATGGATAAACTATTGGCACCCACACTGAATCAGGAAGGTTACGCCTGCCACATGTGTCCTCCTACTAAATCTATCGCCCACTACCCTTCACAGCTAACTTGCTAGATAACGAAGAGCTCGGACCCTCTTACATGGGTTACCATTGAAAAACATTTCTTGAAGTCCCTAGATGTCCTTTATAAGGATAAGGCCCATTCTCTGGAAAAAAATGCCAACCTAGTGATTAGAGCCATGCTGGTTACATGGAAGTATGCGCAGAGCCTTCTGAAACCCAGCTCATGCCTGCATGCCTCTGCCTCTATATGGCACAACCATGGGATATGCATAGAAGGCCACCCCGTATCCTGCCCATCATGGAAGTCAACTGGGTTCATAGTAGTTGGCCAAATGTTCGATGGAACTGGTTTTCAAACCTTACAGACACTCTAGTTGGAGTTTGGACTTTCTAAGTCTCAACAATGGTCCTTTACCCAAGTGACACATTGCCTCAAAGGGTGCCTTAGAAACAATACTGCAGAGGTCCACCACTCACCCATATGTCAGTATCTTGAAACTTGGGGGAACCATGGATGTGGGGGGTCTGGCATATACAACCTACTTATATACAACTTATTTTCCATGCCAGCCAGAGATCGCACAAAACAAATGTGGCAGCTCACATTAAGACAAGACTACACTGCATAAGACTGGTCCACCTTCCTCCACACGATGCTCTTCTGCAGGAAGCCAAACTGAAATTCCACTATTTTAAGCTACTACATGGCTGGTACTGGAGCCACAAAAACCTACATGGCGATAGCCTCCTACGGCTTTTCTTATGCTGGAGATGTACAGCCAGAAGCTGTCATTTACCACAATTCACCTAGCAGTGCCTGGTACTCTAACCATCCTGGACCACCGTGCGTCAACCTTGGATGTACTAGGACTGTTTATTCACCCATCAATGCACCCGACCAAACTAAATAAGCACTATCATCAGTGGCTGGCAACAACCCTCGTGCCTGCCAAGGTGTGCATCCTGAGGGTCTGAAGATAACCCTCCCTCCCTACCCTGCAATGATTATTTGAAATGGCCAGGGTCACAGACTGTAAGCGGATAATCTACGAAATGAATGACCAAATAGGAGTGTTTGATGGCACATGGGAACCTTTTCTTTTCCTAGCTCTGCACCAGCCTGAGAGGAATTGTCATTTAAAGGGGCCTGAACGGCAAGCGTTGTGCTAAATTCCCATCACAGCAAATCCGTATTTAGCAAGAATACTACCCACTCCACCCAGCGAAGGGAGATGTAAGGATATCCTCACGAGTAATTGTGCCCCCCCCATGCTATATGCGGCAGCAATGTACGATACACTTCAAGTACGTTACAAGGTGTTTGAGAGGACTTGCTTTCCCAAATGGTGCACTGCAAGGTGGTCGGTGCACCACTAGAAGGGATAAATGTATGTCACATCATTGTTTTGTAAAGTAATCTTAATAATCACACCACATTACACAGGTGGACTTTAAGAACAAGCTTTTTATTATCCATGGTTCTTTGAGCGCTTACTTTCACGTATTATGTGTGTAATAATTATATTGTTTCTAGTTCTAAATGATGGAATACTACTAGCTGCATCTTTGAGTATTGACCTCATTCTGTGAAATGAAGATTTCCAATAAATATAAAAACAAAACTGGAGGAAATCCTCCTTTCTGAAATCAAACACACAAAAGAAACTTTCTTCTTGTTCATTCCAAAGAATCTCCAATAAACATCCACAAGTAGTTCTCTACTCTAGCTCTTCTAGGTTCACCTCCTGCCACTACCATTCACATCAAATCTTTGGGATTCACTCAACAGCTGGATACGTTGCAGCAGAAACATTCTACTGAACTTCATCTACTGTGGAAAATGAAATAGCCAATCACTACCTCGGTTTTCCACACAGCAGCTACATTTCTAGTGTTCTCCTAAAAGAGCAGAAGAAACGCTCTCTGTGGACTGCCCAATACAGTCTTAGCACTGTAAACACTGTGCTATGTGTAGCTCTAGGTCTACTTTTTGTGGCAAACAAGTTGTAAAAAAACACACCTCTACAAGCAAGTATCAAAATTAGACATTGCTGTATCTAGGTATTATGTTCAGTTTCCAGCAACTGACAGATAGCTGCTGGCCACTCTCATGCAGGAGGGCCAAATGTGACCAACAGCAAAGATAGCTGGTAACTAGATGCTTCAAAGATAAAGAAAACAAAAACTCTAAAACAGGCTTCCTCCTCCATCACCACAAAAGTTTCCAAGTCACCCCACTGACACCATGCCCTCCTTTTGGATGAATGTAAAGACGTGTTCAAATCTTACTTGTAAGTCAGATGCATACAATGTTTTTTTGCACCAGCTCTACGTGTGGTGTTTTAGGTCCTCTCTTTCTGTCAAAGTTTGTTTGCCAGGAATGTGAAACATACCACTGGCATTTGAGTTTGGGTACACAAACAAATTTAACCTGCATACAAAGAGCATTACAATATTGGCAGAAGCACAGCTACAAGCTATACTCGATGCATTGGAAGCTTCTTTAGCACAGCATTTTTAATGCTCACCTCCTACTCTGGAGTGTTGAAATCACTACTTTAGACTTTATGCTCCATGCTTGACACTCCACCTAAATATAGGCAGCAAGTCACATTATCAACTCTTGCGTGCACAAGACAGCAGCTAACACCACATCCAACTAGAACTCATCTGTTTGGAACAGAGTACAGTTAAGTGTTTCACAAGCCCAAAATACCTAGGCTATTCATGAACTGTGCAATCCAATCATGAGACCCACATAGTAGGTTTCAGAAGAGGATAAACATTTTCACATCCATCTCACTACAGGGTGTTAGACATCAAGCTGCACTGCAAAACCATGTGCTAGTTTTAGTTACAACACATTGAAAAAACGCTGAAGAATGTACTTTGTTGCTATTAATTTGTAACACGTAAATTAAGCCTAAATCTAGGAGCTGTGCCAATGTGCTGTGGTTCGAAATTGCCCCATACAGTTCTAAAATCAACAGGATGGTCTTGTCATACAATATTACACATCTTTCAGACGAAATGTGACTAGTAAGTAGTTAACAAACCTGTGTTATGTCCAGAGCTCTAATACACAATACATGGCTGTGCCCTTCTAAAACGTGTAGTGGTATTTCTATGCCAATAGCAGTTTGGAGTGTGTCCACTCAGAAAAATAAGTGTGGTACCCCAAAACCATAACCCACTGACTCCCCAGAACTTCAGATGCATAACTTTAGCTCTGCACGTGGCAAATACTTCTGAGCAATATTGTATCAAACTGACTGGTTATTTTGGGCCAACTTACAGACAACATCCAGAGTCAGGACTATGACAGGCAGATCCCTGCAAAAGTAAAGGTGTAAAGATATCTGGAGCAAATTCCTTCAGACCTTCAAATGTTAGATGAACTCTACCGCAGATCACTGCAAGCAATCAGTGACTGGGCACTCGGGACAGATCTAAGTATACTGCACAGCCCTTCAAGTAGAACATTTGGAGCTCTGAGGAGGAACATCAGGTTTAGAGCCTGCCACTCACTCTTTCTTGCCGTCTCGCAGAAGCTGCCGAGCCACTTCTCGTTCCTTCTCGAGTTGCAACGTAATCTTTTTCTGATACATCTTAAGTTTATCCCGCTGCTGCTTCAGTTGCTGTAGGAGAAATGACACAGGAAGTCTCATTACACTTGCACAATACATTGTGGACTAAAACACACCTCAGGAGCATGCATGTATGTCCCACAGGCCATCAAGTCCTAAATTCGAAAATGGGTAGCAAGAGTTTTTCTTTTCTAGCATCCAACCCTATGGAACTGACTCCTATTCATGGTACTAACCCTCAACTGACAACTTTTAACAAGTCCCAGATAACTACCTTTTTTACAGCAGACTACTAGCTCTCCGTTGTGACTCAAATGAGTGAACCAGGAAGTAAGTCACAATTTCCCAACTCCCAGAGTTACCAATGCCAAGGGTACTGGGACCTCTGGGGTGGGGACATACAGCCCATTACGAGCAGGACCCTTCGGGGCCAAAAAGAAATGAGGAATTGAAAAGGAATGTGGTCATTCCCGTTCCCTTGATAATTCCTTATTTCAAGCTGGACTGCATTTAGCAGCCAAAAACTCTATGAGTGAAAATAGAAAAACCATTCAAAAGGACTATTAACGGAGGAGCCAAGATGGCGACCTGAGCGGACGTGCAGCCTCTCGGCACCGCCGGCCCCGGAATCCCGCACCGCAATCCTGTGTGCTATCCTGGTGTTTCTTGAACCGAAATGTGCGGGAAGCGGAGCTGGTTCTGATGGTGTCCCTCCGACCTCTCCACCCGCCCGGAGACAGAAGTTATCGGACGGATCGCCCTAGCCCGGGACCCTGCCTGTTCCGCAGCGCATTGTTGGACCTCGCGTGCTCCGACACAGCCGACCTGCTGCGGGGGCCAGGCGACAGCAAAATGTCATCCTCCTCCGCATACAGCCCGGCCACCGCCTGCTGCCAAGAATTACAGTGTACGCGCTGAGTTACACGGAGACAGGGGAAGACGCGCTTTGTCTACGAGTCCTTTGTTCGTGGCCGCCATGATTCGGGTCGGCTCCCATTGTCCCTCTGCCCGGCATCGGTGAGCCCCACTCGGTTCTGCCTGATGTACCACACTGCCGGCGAATTCCCGACTACGCCGCAGACCGAAGGGGATATTGTGTACCCGGGGAACGACAGCTGTTGATCGGTCGTGCCCTGCGACCCCCCTTCCCCCCCCCCCAGCGCTCCGGTGGATTGAGGGCAAGATGGCGATGCCTGCTTTTCGCCGCTGTGAGGATGACTACGCACCCTCATCATGGAACAGCGAACCCACTTGCGTGCAGGGGGCCGGGGTGCATTCTTCCCCCGGGAGTGCAGACCTATGGGGACCACGGCCTGAATGGACATATAAAGACGTGTTGACGACCTTGGGTGAGCTGAGATCGGCGATGATGCACAACTACAGTGTACTGGGTGTTAAAATTGATGCATGTGCCAGTGCTCGATGTCGGGAGCAGGGGGTTCATCCCCGACAAAGTTTTGACTTGGAATTGCTACAGTCTATCAGCACACCACCACCTCAGAGTGCTACTGTGGAGGTTAAAGTAGCCATTGCTGCGGCTTGTAGCGACTTGTTGCCACCCACCAGGTCTGTCGCTGCTACACTGTCTCCCCTTTGTTCAGTGCCTGACTGTATGCATCGCTTCACGGCTTCACAGCTTTGGATGGCAGCTGCCTGTCTTCAAGCCTCTTCATCTGCTCCTTTATCACAGACTTTGATCTCCCTGCTCTGTGACTTTTGTCGTTTGGATACATCGGAGAAGCTTGTGACCGAGGGAGGTTCATTTTCTGGGGACAGGCGACGCTCTTTCTATGTTTATGCACCTCCCCCCTCCTCTAGGCGGCCATTTTCTCTCGCCAACTTGGACTGCACTGGACTATCACGGAGAGTGGGTGAGAGGACGAGCCCCAGATCGGGCCAGGGCTAGGCGGTCCCCTTTGTTGAATTGCTGGGCTGGTGGGTGGAGACTCTGTGGGACCCGAATTCGGCCTGTTTCATTACGAAATGTGAATTGCCCTCCCTAATTGTTAGACTTTTGCTGACTCTATCTGTTCCCGATATTGGGGTGGAGAATGTTTATTGGGCCGGCGGTGTCCGCGCATATGTATAACTGGCCCTCCTCCCGGCCTTTCTTTAGTGCGAGTTCAAGGATAGAAATTCTTTTCTTACTCCCTATATCACTGGTTTACATTCCTTTTGCTTTCTCTTTCCTTTCTTCTTTCTCCTTCTCTTCTCTTGCTAAATTTCGGGTTTATGGGGCGACAAACACTCTGCTAGGGGGGGGGGGGGGTAGGCCATAGCCTCTGCATGTGTGTAGGGTGGGGGGTTATATTTCAGTTTTTTGTTAGTTTCTATGGGACCTATTTTTGCTTCTTTTATAATTTTTTCCCTTTCTCTTGGCCCGTGTTCAGGCATACTGGGGGATGGGTGGCGGCGGAGATACGACTGGGATGTTGAGATTGCTACCTTGTGGCGTGGATATCTTGTGGCCATCCTGCCTGGTTGGGACTTGCTTGTCGAGATGTGGATTGGTCGAAACTGTAGCTAATGTCATGTCCCACCTGCATGGACCTTGCTCTTTATTTTATTATTTTCATGAGTACGGAACAACACGACCTGAACTCAATAGTTGCACAAAAATTTAAAATTAACCTTCATTGCTCCTGTGTCATGGTATTGCGGCGCTCTCCAGTTTGATTCCTGCATAGTAACTGATGCTATGCTGTATTACTACGTTGCCGTATTGCATGCACTAGTGCTACATGAGAGTTCGTGGCCGGCCGGATGGTTGTGGGCCCGTATTTGTTCTTTATTTAATGCACAATAAAGGTTTTCAAAAATTTTAAAAAATAAATAAAAAAAAGGACTATTAACAAGAGAATTAAGGGGCTGCTTGTAATGAGAGCCTTTGTATTCTCAGTCAGGGCCATGCCACAGATTTGCAGGAGTATGTGCTAAACTGAAAACACAATAACGTAGCACCACATAAGAAAACATGCGAAGAGAAGTCATTAGCAGGTATATTTTATGAAGTTCTACATACAAAATGATAAGAAACCAATGATTTTGGAGACAACTGCATTTTCACCACTATTATCAGTTTTCAATTTCATCTTCAGTAAATGGGCAGCATACGCCTACAAGACTAAGTCCACCCTAATGGGAAAAATGTAAGTGCGTGATGAAATGCAACGCAAAGCAGGTGGAGGTTTAGAGTATCTGCATTACTCAATAGTTTAACTCCCCTGTAAGGTTGAGTTATACACATGGATGTGCTGAGCCCAAAGGCAGAGAGGAGGAAATGGTTTCTGGGAAGTTCAAACTGGAGAGGAAGTTTCTGTAATGCCTCAGGTGTAAATGTGATGGACCCACTGGTGTGGAGGGATAAAGGGCTTGAAATATCTCTTATCTGGTGGCCCAGCAGTGGGGGTCTCTAGGAAAATGTGGAATTTGCTAGAAGCAGCTATCCTGCATCTTCTATGCCACGGGGATATGAATGGACCGTGGTAAGACGAGTATTCCTGGGCATGTGTTTTATCCGGATGGCTAATTTCCCATGATTTTGGAATGCAATTACAGTTTGCTCATAAGACAGATTTACCATGGTGCTATGGAGTGGGAGTGGCATTGGATCCAAGGAATCTCAGGATTCAGGCACGGTGCCTTTTCAAACTCCAATTCCTTGTTTGTAGCTGGCCTGTCCTACCACTGTTACCTATATGGAGGAAAAATCAATGGGTTTTACAAATAGGATAGGAGTTATATTAGAGAAACCTAATCATAACCTAAGAATTTCACTCAGGATATAGTGTCTTTAAAAACTCCTTCCAAAACTTGCTGTGGCAAACTAGAATTAAATTCAAAGGGAGCAAACTTTTCTGATGGCTTCTGGTACAAATGCTTAGGAATATTTCTAAAATGCACTTATGCCCCTTACTTTCCCTCTAAAATCACCTAGGTGACAACAGATATGCCTGGCCCTAGGGGACGTAATACAGAGCATTCCGATACATTGGGGCACTGACTGAAAACCTATTTATCAAGGATAACATCACCGCCTCTGGTATACATTAGGAATGCAGAGGCTGACCCTCATGTTTTCAGGACAGAGCTCTTCCTATGTTGAGCTCTGGCACCCTTTTATTACTTTATTGATATCTGAATACCCAGAACTTACCTGCCCTAAATAGCTTTATCTCGTTCGTCTGAAAGACATCATGACTACTCCACCCTCAGAGAGTACCAATTAGGTTGCAATAAACACTTTGCATTACTACTCCACCCTCAGAATACCAATTAGGAAGCAATAAACGTTTGCATGATCACATCACCCATATATCATCTGGTTCCGAGGGGCGGGGAGTTACGGGATTTGTTATTTGTTTACTTTGTATTACATAATATAATGGAGCTATTTCTGCTCATTACAATGCTTTGTTACATGGTTATGACAAACTGAAATTAATAATAGCAAGATCTACACCATAAAATGCACCTGTGTTCCCACTCTGACTACACCCATGTGGATCAATTATTTGCCATGTGACACCATGACTAATGTCACATTTACCTCTGGACAAATCAACCATACACCCGCCTCCCCAAGCTAGCCCTGTGGAGTTGGCATGTGTGGTGTACTAAAACTCTGTAGTCAACATATCTAAGCAAGCCTGGAGGCTGACCTCGAATGGAAGGAAGATTAATACTAACCCTCTCCTAACCTGGAGAGCCTGAGTGGTGATGTGCTGCATGTGACAGACTAACTTTAACTCTCTCAAATAACTGCTGCAAATTGGTGATAGCATGGGGGAGGGGGTCAAACATGAATAGTTTCTCTAGCTAGTCCAGGGTACTCCCATTGAGCAGGTTACAGATGGACCTTGCATTGCCTCTTCTAGAATGCTCAAGAGGTTTGCCATATGCTGGTGAAAGATTAAATACTCTACTTAGAATAAGGTGGTATTCAGATTCTTGGTCCTTAAATGAAATGAAATGAAATACCAGTATTTGTAAAGCGCACAGCAACCACCAGAGAGGTGTCCAGGCGCTGGGGGCCCTCGGGAAGATTCAGCAAGCTATTGCGCAGAGTAAAATGGTGCTACACTAACCCGCTGCTGGCACCGGGGATACAACCGTGAAACCCATGGTGCGGAGGCCGGCACCCTGGCCACTGCACCACACCTCTAAACCAAAACATAGTAAATGTTGGACCTGGCCCTTTTTGCGGGTTTAAAGTTCAAATGTCTTCTGTTTAAAATATGATGGTAATTGGTTTTTCCATGATTGGCATATTTGATTTACCAATAAGTCCCTAGTACAGCAGATCAGGGCTGCCCGGGGCTTGAAGATTAAATGCTACTAGTGGGCCTTCAGCAATGATGTGGCACCATCTGTAAGTGTGGTTTTACACCGTTATTTAGACCTGGCAAGTGTACCAACTTACCAGGCCCAAACCTCGCCTTTTACTACATGTAAGTCACCCCTAAAGGAGGTCCAAGGCCCCACGGGTAGGGTTCAGTATATTTAAAAGGTAGGAAATGTACTGGAGTGTTAACATGTCCTAATAGTGAAATACTGTTAATTTCGTTTTTTACTATTGTAAGGCCTATCTCCCCCAAAGAGTAACACAGAGACTGCCTTTAAATATTTTTTAATTGTTATCTCCCCTTGGAAGCAGACAGAGTTTTGGAGTGTAGGATATCTGGACTCACCATTTAAAAATACATCTTTTGGTGAAACTGGTTTCTGAACTATAAGTTTGAAAATGCCACCTTTAGAAACTGGCCATTTTCTTGCTAAACCATTCTGTGCCTCTGCATCTCTGTGGAATACACGTCTGGGTCAGGATGACAGTTGCGCTGCGCGTGCATTCACTCTAGACCGTCACACAAAGGAAGCGGAGGTGTGCCCTTTATATCCTGATGGCCCATCACGGATGAGTTTCCCTGAGTGGCGGGAGGAGTTGTCACTGAGGCCTGCATAGGGCTGGGAGAGCCCTCAAACAAAGCAGTCTCCAACCTCCTGTAGTGTGTCTGGAGCCAAGGCAGGGTACTGTGCACTACAAAGACTTTCCTTTGAAGTTTGCCTACTTCAAAGGCAAAAATGGGTATACGTACTGGACCTCAGACACCCTAAACTCAAAACACTTCTGGATTGAAGATATTCTTCTAGGAAGAAGAGCTGGATGCTGTCAGGAAGGACTGCCACTCTGCTGTTTGCTTAGCTGTGCTGGCCTGGGAGCGAAAGGACTGGACTTTGCTTTTTACATTTTGCTTTCTGAGGTTCTCCAAGGTCTTTATCTGAGCTTGCCTCCTGTTAAAAGGTCTCAGAGCTATCAAAGACTTCACTTACTGTGGAATATAAAATAACAAGCATGAACATTGCCGGCGCCATCTTGCCTAGCAAGAGCCTCTGCGTGCGCGTAAGCGGCAACCATTTTAGACATCACGTCCATTTCATACTCGGCTGGTCACCTGTGTGTCACCCTAACCTCGCTATCATCCCCCAGTGCTCTGACTAAGCCTGAACAAATGTACTGGGGTTGTACAACTTTGTCATCATGACAAAGCCCCGGAGTCACTTCCCGTGCCAAACCCGTTTGTCCTGTCATCCTCTATGCACAGGCAAGCCCCTTTGATAACCTCCTTCCCTGCACCTGGCCACTCAATCCGGTCCCAGGCACTAACCGACCCCTGTGGACATTGTTTATTACCTACACACGGCAGGGCTTGTTTCACCAACAAAGGGGCCTGACTTAATCAATAACCCAAACCCTTAGATCTGACCGATCGCACGTGTTTTTGGATCCTGTCGGAATGTCCAGCTGCGAGATAGCGCTCATCTGTTACATTTGGGTGGGGGATGATTGCTGCTAGGTTTGTGTGGGAACTAGCCTAAGGCGGGGATTCCAAAGATGTTTAACCATGCAATAAACTGATGCAAATGTATATAAAAGGCCGAACCACAGAGATGCAGTTAGAGCACCTCCTGACGATAGCCCCGGTGTCTGAAGTGATGTGCTCTCCTCTGGAGTAATAAACCTGTTCTTCGCCTTCCAGTTTCCAGCGCCTGCCTTGTTATTTTGATAGCTAATCTTAAGGTGCATTAGAAGTGGTTTGCACCAAGCGGCATCGAAAGTCTTGGGAGTCACGCTGCTTTTAATCAATTGGCGCACCAAAATCGGGCCCGTGGGTCCAGTGAGAGAGATCCTAACGACGGAGGGAACATCTAACAATTGGAGTTAACCTGCCCTGAAAAGACCCTCATCTGGCTGCCGATCAAATGAACTTCACCGGTTCCGAACGGACCTCTCTCGAGTGACCCACGGTCCTGACTGGGACCTTACAGGAACGCCGCATTGTTGGAGTGAGAGGACAAACGGGCGCTGGAAGGGGACGACGATGAAACTGTCCTTACGCTCCGGGTAAGGTCTTGAAAAATCGATTCTTACTTATTATTGATTGATTGACTGGTTGTATAAGTTTGACCGAATACTAGTATTCCCCTTAGTGGAGACATTCCCTGCGTGCAAACAAACAGAGATTAAGAATTCTCTCTTTCTTTGCAGACAGCGAAGGACACGTAATGCGGGCTTTTTGCCTAAATTTGATTTGAGATATTAATGTTGACCTTTGTTACGTCATGCCTGTCTTCTCAAAGATTATTTGATTGTTTTTGGCCGGACCGTTTATTAGAGGTCAGTAATCCGGCACCGCCGGAAGGCACCCCTAATAAGGACATGTATGTGGAATATGGATTAGCCACTGTAACGTATAGCGAACAATGGCATAAACGCAGTAGGAAAGAACGGGAAAATCAGTGGCCACTGACGGGATCTTTCGACCCCGAAAAAATAGAAACGCTAGGAATAGCCCATTGCAAAAAGAGAACTACGCCAGCCATGCTTGACAGCCTTGGTCTGTGGCAGAAAGAAGCAACCCAACGAAAGAAAAGAAAGGAAGCCAGATTAGAGAAGGAGATACGAAACGCAGCTCACCAAGCTTATAAAAAGTTAGAAGATATAAAAGAAAGAGAGACTGATAGAAAAGAACAAGAGACAAATATTTCAGGTCAATATCCTGTTAGAACGCCCTTGACTCTTTACCCTGAGTTACCAACTAAACAGAAAGTAGGTGATGATTTGTTATTAGGTCCTCCGATCATCTACATGCCACTTCCTTATGCCCCCACTCATCCTGCAGTACAACGTCAGGAATCCCAAAGCGTAGTCATTGCCTTGACTCCCATAGCCTCAGCACCAACAGAGTCTCTTGTGCCTAATGCCTCATGAGAAGGCGCGTCAGTAGAAGCTGAATCAAAAGAGAAAGAGAAAGGGTTGCTGAGGATCCCACGATTAAGTAAAAACGAACAAACAGGTATCGATAAAAAAGTTAAAACGCTCGTAGATAGGAAAGAGACCGAAGAGTATATAACCGACAAATGCAACTCCTATATCGAAAACAACATAAGCCCTTTGTAAGATCCCGGTGTTTTACATATGTCAATGAAGAGGATAGCCAATTCAGCCTCTTTTTACTTCGCAGCCCCCTTGGAGGAGCAAAAGCTAACATTTTTGTTGAACATTTTTGTACTACTATGTTCCCAAAGGGAGTACTTTAACCAGATATTAGGTGACAGTGAACCCCAGGTGCATTCTGGTTCTTGAGGTCCTAGACATAGAAATTTTTATTGTGCACACCATGTGTTTCACCTACCTTCTCACCCACGTTCCCTTTCCGTAAGTTGTCAGTTTCAATTGACATACACTAATAATTGCTTGCAAAATGTATTGGCTCCTGTGCTGTGCGCACCCCGTCCTAGGCTAGTGGGCTTAAACTGTCACATTAGGAAGTAGATGCATAGGCATTGTAAAAAGCACCCGCACAAAATAAGCGCTGCACGTTACACTCTAATAATCTTGCAGACTTTCAGAGGAGTTTTTTTCAAACTTTCCTGAGCCTTACCAGGAGTATGCCATCCAGTCAAACATTAGACAGAAGTAAGGTGTAAATCTATGAAATGAAAAGAGAGATGCGCTTCAACTAAATTGCTTGCATTGCCAAAACCAGGGCTTGGAGAATCATCACAAGAAAAGCTAATTTTAAGTGCCAACGTTTGATGTCCATGCACAGTCACATGACCTGAATGAACATTTAAGGAAAGTCTTGCTCTGTTTTACCAACCCACAACCTCCTAGAAAGAAAAAGTTATCTGTTTAGATTGTGACATGGAAAAGTGTTTCTAGCGATCGCATTTTAGGAGTTAGGCGCAAGACACATATTGCTGGTTGTAGAAAAGCACAGCTTATTTATGTCATATAGAGTGGTGCACCCCGCACAAGCATTTAAGGCATGTCCTAGTCAAGTGGTTGCAGACCCCATGGGTATGTCAGCCAGCCCTGGCAGTTACAATTCTGTAGTTTCCTAGCACGACTGTGCCCACACGTTTTTTTTTAAACTGAAGTTGTACTGTTTTCCCCTATACGCCCGAAAACCGATCTCGACGCAAACATTAAACACATTTTGTTAGTGGTCTTGCCACTGTAACAAAGATGCACACCCTTAAAAACAAGGATACACGCGATGAAACTTGTCACCTCCTATAGTTTCCCTATTTTGCGAATGGGGACAGCCCCAGACCACTGTAGATCGTTTTTTTAAAATGAAAGCATTAATACATCACCCCACCCTTACTTATACTGAATACATCTGGCATCCGACCTTTTCCTACAACGCGGTCTGTAATGCTGCACTTTGAACAATCCATGTAGTGAACGATTCTGCTATTAGTTAACCTTGCCGCACTGAATCTTTCTGGGCTTCAATACTAAGGTGCCAAAGACTGCATCTCAGAGATGAGTCTGGTTCATGGTGGATTAAAAATCTTCGTCATCACACGTATGGATGTGTTTTTGATGCTGGCCCCTCGCATCCTTTTTCTTATGTTATAGCAGTGTTTCAACTGAAGGTTGTAAAGGCTTAGCACACTGTCCTTTAGGCGAAAATAGGCTAGTGTTATGAAGTTGCGCTTTGTGTGTAGGGACTATCTCTGGGTACATGAAATGTTTGTATAGTATGAATGTGTGTATGTGTCATGTACGTATGGGCCCATATGAGAACGCTTTTGTATGGCTGGGTTGCTAACAAAGTGACCAAATGAGATGTGAAAAACAGACCCGAACTCGGTGCCCACATGTGAAAGACAAATAGCATTTTTTTTTTTAAACGGTGACACATTACGTGTGTCTCCTGGAGGACAGTGAATGGGAGGGCACTTTACATCAGGAGCCTGAAGGTTTATTGCAGTACAAAGAGCGCAGCTCTAGCAGGTATCACAAGTGTGCAACCTTTCACTTTTCCTAGGAACACTTTCTATTCTATTAAGACCAAAGTGACGCGCATTAGTGAGAATGATGAATTTTGATTTATGAACTGACCAAATGAAGAAGTGAAGGGCCCCTGGGCTTGGGTTTGTGCTATCTCCCACCAACTAGAAGGTAGAGATAGTCATGTTTGAGATTTACCTCTTCTTCTTCCATCCACGTAGAAACATAAGAGCTGTGCCATTGCACATCTGATTGGCATCCCTACTTTACGCATATACATCAACTCGGATTATCGCTGCTAGATATTGGGGGACCCCACTGTAATTATTAGTACGACTGTACTTGGGTCTAGCCATCAGAAAAAAAGTATGTATTTTCAGGTCATCTGCTTAGATCTTCTACTGTCAAAAGGGGAATGAAGGAGCCTGGCCCCTGGGTAAATTGAAAGGAACTATGAGATGCGCGACATGCATGAAAAAATCCTTTTGTGTAAGTAACGCTGCGTTTTTCTTCGTGCTTGGTACATGTATTGTCACATCCTATTCTGTATTGTGTGTACACAAAGACTTTTTTCTTTCTCTCTCTCTCTCTCTCTCCTGTGAATTAGCTTTTGAATAAATGACGACACTGTACCTCACAAGTACACGTCTAATTGGCTTTAACACAACAGTGTTTCAACAAATTGACAGAAACAAAATACCATATTTAGCCATGTTACTACCCCTCCTTTCTGTAAAATGATGGCATTTAATTGGCTCAAAATGAAAGGACGGGTAAGACGACTGATGTCCCCTAATCTAGCCCTTAAAAGGGAGCTATATGTCAGTGGCTTTTGATTTAATGCCTTAGTGGCACAACCATTATCGTTCATGTTACCACACACATTGCACATAAGTAGAGTGACCAGACGTCCACGTTTTGCCAGGATGGTCCCAGTTTTTAACCAGCTGTCCCAGAAAATTCCATGAAATGTAGCTCATGTCCTGGTTTTTAAAGATAAGCTACTAAAATTGGTGGGAGATGTTTTTTCTCGTTACACAAAACAGGGATAGTCAGCAGTTGTTTCAAGAAAACAATTTCAACAGACAAGCTACTGGGTTTAAAAATTGCATTTTATGTACGATCTTACTGACTGTTCTGTAACTCTCTGCTAAGGAACGCGTTCATCGCTTGAAGTAAAAATGAAGTCCTTCTTCCAATTTTGTGAAATCTCCTTGATTGTTTTGGCTTTAAAATTCTGGTCACCCTGCATATAAGTTGTAGGGACATCGCAAGTCCTTCATTAACTAATGAAGTAGCTAGGGTGTAAAGGATAATGCAGAAAAAAGAATAATGTTTTAAAAAAATTAGTTAAACTAAGGTGAAAGGAATGTTGTAGTAAGCCCTGCTGAATGGGTACTGAGGCCAAGAGGTTTAGTTAAAAGTAAGAAACATTGACAGGATGGGACACGCTCAGCCTGTGTACTATTATGGTGCACAATACTAGGAAGGGTATCTGTAGGCCCATGATAATAACGATTCACACTTTTTATTTATGATTAGCAGATCTTGAAGAAAATGTAGCCCTGCAGGAATTTGTTTTGTAACAACAGGTTTTATGCTGGAAAAGGTAGTTTGAATTTGACAGACTATATGATTAATAATTTTAAATTTCCTGCCACAGCCATTATTGTGAAAGAAATAGGACACAAAAGATAACATGTATGCTGGAAATTCCCATAGGTGTTTGTAGACCTGCACAACAGTAAAAGTTCATGAATGAATAACGTACACAGATGTAAAGATTCAGAGTATTCACATTATCTTCCTATTTAGGAATCGGACTGTGGGCTGCGCTTGCGCAGTCTCGCTCTGAGATTTAATGTTTGAGAGTGAGGCTTGAACCCGCCCCTCTTCTCCATTGGCTGGCTTCCTAAACGGAGGCCAGCCATTGGAGGAGAGGGGCATCACTCGGTTCAAGCCCCATCTTTTTCGGATTCTGGGCGTGTTTTTTGCACTTTTCTCGCCGTGTCGTCATCCATCACTCAACAGCAAAAACCACGACCCCCAATGCGAAAAGGACGGTCCTTTCTCTGAGGGATTCCTGCCTCACCTCGGAGAAAGATGGTGGTGTGCATGGCGTTGTCCGACCGGCAGGCTTGCGCAACAGACAGAGACTCCTCCCCCCACCCCCGCACCCCCGAGCCGGTAAGTTTTCCGCCTCCCCCCCTCGTTGTGCTTGCTTTCCTGCCCCCCCTCGTTGTGCGTCTGTTCCCTCGTGCCGCCCCCTCGTTGTGCTTAATTTCCGACATTAGTGCACGCTATATTTTACTAGCCACTTATACGGAAGGGCCACTTCCGGATTTTTAGGAGGGGATCGACTCGTACTCTATGCAAGTCAGGACATCAAAACAACGGATATTTATTTACATTATATACAGGGGATATCTGCACGAGCGCGACCAGTCACTCCTAAAGTCGGTGACCGTTTATCCCGACCTGGCGTCTGCGGCTCCCGCCTCCGCCGCTAGATGGGCTTTGCCATACCGGGCTTTTCCCTGCGCTGGGCGTGGGGGACCCTTTGCCACGGTGAGCTGGGCCTCCGGGATTGTGCCTGTCTTCGGTGCTCCCTTGGGGTGGTATGCACCCCCCCCCCTCAATCCTCCGGCCACGAGCCAGCACCGCTGCGGCGAGGCTCCTGTGGCCCCGGTGCGGGGCGAAACTACGTGGGCTCACCGGGCGTTGGGTCCACCGCATAGGGTCGAACATGGTCGCTGCCGGGCTGAGTTTGACCCCACTCGGGCCTGTACAGTCTTTGGCAGTGCCAGCTTAGACCCAGCTGGGGGTGTCCAGCTCAAGGGCTCAGCCTGTGAGGAGTGCCCGCCGGTGGTAGATCATGTCACTGCCAGGCTGAGTCTGCAGGGGCCGGCACAGCTCTTTGCCAGTGGGGATCTGGGAGCCCTTGATGGTTGAAGCGTCCTTAACCCACTGAGCTGCACCTCCCGCCATCTCCTGCCCCCTTGCTGTGCTTGGTCTCCTGCCCCTCGCTGTGCTTGCTCTCCAGCCCCCTCACTGTGCTTGCTCCCCTGCCCCCTCGCTGTGTTTGCTCCCATGTCCCCTCGCTGTGCTTGCTCTTCTGCCCCCTCGAAGTGCTTGCTCTCCTGCCCCCTCGATGTGCTTGCTCTCCTGCCCCCTCGATGTGCTTGCTCCCCTGCGTCTCCTGCCCCCTGGCTGTGCTTGCTCTCCGGCCCCCTGGCTGTGCTTCCTCTCCTGCCCCCTGGCTGTGCTTCCTCTCCTGCCCCCTGGCTGTGCTTCCTCTCCTGCCCCCTCGTTGTGACCGTTTTTTCTGGCCTGTTCTCTGTGTGTGGCTCTGTGTGTGTGTGTGTGGCTCTGTGTGTGTGTGGCTCTGTGTGTGTGTGTGTATTGCACTGTGTGTTTGTGGCTCTGTGTGTGTGTGGCTGTGTGTGTTTGTGTGTGTGTGGCACTGTGTGTGTGTCTCTCTGTGTGTGGCTCTGTGTGTGTGTGGCTCTGTGTGTGTGTGTGTGTGGGGCTCTGTGTGGGGGGCTCTGTGTGTGTGTGTGTGGCTTTGTGTGTGTGGCTCTGTGTGGGGGGCTCTGTGTGTGTGTATGGCTGTGTGCGTGGCTCGGTGTGTGGCTCGGTGTGTGTGTGTGGCTGTGCGTGTGCGTGCGTTTGCGTGCGTGTGCGTGTGCGTGTGTGTCTCTGTGTGGGTGACTCGGTCTGTGTGTGTGTGGGTGGGTGGCTCTATGTGAATGACTGTGTGGGTGGCTCTGTATGTGTGTGTGGGTGGCTTTGTGTGGGTGGCTCTGTGTGGGTGCAAATGCAATAGGTCTCGCATTTGCGAGCGATTAAGCTATTGGCATTGTAAATGACAATGCCATTTATTTATCTTTTAAAAACAAAAACATAAATAAAAATAATGTCATGAGCAATGCCAATAGCTCTAACTCTAACAATGCCGAGACCATTGCATTGTAAATGATCAGTATTTTCTCAGCTACTTGGGGTTGGGAGAGAAAACTAAATTGTGTAACATCTTCCCCTGCCAGTTCTCTAAAAATTCGTTTTATACTCACTGCTAGATTCAAGAATGCCCACCAGTCATTGTAAGAGAGAGGTCGGACCCGCACAGCCTGACTGCAAAGCGTGGAACACCTATTACTACGACCAAGGTGGAGCCGGAGAGCCAAGATATGCTGGACGAGGCACTAACACCGACAAGAAAGAAAGAAGGGCTGTTCAGAAGCCCCCAGCCTGTTGGTCTACTTGTGCCTGAAGTCTCAACCCATTGGGCCCAATTGGTGGGCTCACTTGTGTGGAGTCTCTGTCCCCCTTGGTCCATCTCCAGTCTGACCCCACTCCACCCGCTCTTCCTTTGGCTCCCCCAAACCCCCCCCTTTTTTACATGGGGTTTTTATCAACTTAATGAAGGAACAATGCACCAAGATAGGATAGGGTTAGTAGGGATGGACTTCACAGATAAAGAATGAGGTGCGGATACCCTGTCTAAGGTACCAGCGATAGATTAGTTAGTAAACAGGGAAAAGGGATTGTGATCCCAGAGAAAGAACCATCTTGCCCTGCAACGTGGAATCTGGATACGAGCTGGACGCATAGCTCCATCACCGGTGCTCAACAGCGCCAACGCTAAGATGAACAATGGGAGCCTACCAGTGATGGCTCACTGTAAAAAAGACACTGGAAAGAAGAGCTCTTACAAACACTAATGTCCTGACCATCGATTATATTCGGTTACATTTCTCTCCCAATCACCTTGTATTGGTTATGCCCCAAATGGACAAGAAAAAGTTTTTTCTGTGAAATTCTTGCATTCATAGTGTCATTGTGTTAATGATAGCATGGGAATGTCATACCATATGGAAGAAAAAGTAAACAGTGTATCACAAGGATTATACAACACCAGTTGCCATCATGAATATACTTATTAGTTTTGCCCCCCCAACCCCACAGTCCACTTTTCAAACGTGCATGCAATGGTCCCTATCCTTCGAACCAATTAGTATGATAAAATGTTTGTGTTACAAAGAATTTATTGCTTTATCTAGGAATTGTGCTCATCACCAAGTTTAAACTGTGGTACAGCGAATACCTTTTTGTACACACCATCTCCCAGTTTGTTACTCTCACTGCATAAGTTATTGACAATGCTGTTTGTACTGATAACGATCTTCTTCTCCTACTGTCTGTGTATCTGCCTGTACAACCTGTATGCCACCAAAAACTACAATAATCAGCCCAACTACATGTTTAGCTAGGAGACATCTCGAAGGACTGGGGTTGGAAAATATCAATGTTTCTCTTGGTCCCAGTACTGACAATATGTGGTTGTTGCTTGGATGTACGCTGTATACCAGCTTAGTGTTCCCCTTTACACAAGTACCTTGTGCCCCAAGACTATTGACATTGGAATAGACTAGCAAGCTGGTTAAATTATGTTCAAAGGGAGGACTGTGGAACATAAAATAACATGCATGAACATTGCCGGCGCCATCTTGCCTAGCAAGAGCCTCTGCGTGCGCGTAAGCGGCAACCATTTTAGACATCACAGCCAATTTATACTCTGCTGGTCACCTGTGTGTCACCCTGACCTCGCTATCATCCCCCAGTGCTTTGACTAAGCCTGAACAAATGTACTGGGGTTCTAAAACCTTGTCATCATGACAAAGCCCGGGAGTCACTTCCCGTGCCAAACCAGTTTGTCCTTTCATCCTCCATGCACAGGCAAGCCCCTTTGATAACCTCCTTCCCTGCACCTGGCCACTCAATCCGGTCCCAGGCATTAACCGACCCCTCAGGACATTGTTTATTACCTAAACACAGCAGGGCTTGTTTCACGAACAAAGGGGCCTGAATTAATCAATAACCCAAACCCTTAGATCTGACCGATCCCACATGTTTTTGGATCCTGTCGGCATGTCCAGATGCGAAATAGCGGTCATCTGTTACATCTGGGTGGGGGATGATTGCTGCTAGGTTTGTGTGGGAACTAGCCTAAGGCGGGGATTCCAAAGATGTTTAACCATGCAATAAACTGATGCAAATGTATATAAAAGGCCGAACCACCGAGATGCAGTTAGAGCACCTCCTGACGATAGCTCCGGAGTCTGAATAGATGTGCTCTCCTCTGGAGTAATAAACCTGTTCTTCGCCTACCAGTTCCCAGCGCCTGCCTTGTTATTTTGATAGCTAATCTTAAGGTGAATTAGAGGTGGTTTGCACCAAGCGGCATCAAAGGTCTTGGGAGTCACGCTGCTTTTCATCATCACCAGCACCTGGGCTCTATTGCAGAGTCTCCGGTCTAGCCAAGTGGTGCCAAATCCAGTTCATGGGACCTTGGAAGCAAGTTCTGGAGATTTCAAGAAGAAAATCAATGCATCGCTAACAGCATCATCCGGAATTGGCCCATCCTTGCAAAACTCGATGCATCGCCGCTATCTGCAATGAAGTGTGGTTCCCACTTAACGCACGGACCGCAGCTTACAACGCAGAGCGCAGGTTTCGGTTGCAGTGCCTCCGAGGAATCGCCACCGCGTGAGTTTCGAACACAGTATCACCAAAGTCCATTACACACCGCTCTGACTCCAACGCAGTGTCTGCTTTGATCTAATGAAACCGACGCAGCGCGACTTAACTTCGACGCACCATCGATGCATCGTCCTTGAGCGTCACCTGTGGCAGACACTTCAGCTCAGTAAAGAACCGATACATCGTGCCAAGAACGACACATCACCTCTGCCGCGTAGCAGTAAGAAACCGAGTATCGCCAGATTTTCCAACACTTTACCTCCATAGAGCCTTGTCCTTGACCTAACAAATCTGAGGTACTTTGGCCTAGTCAAGCGCACCCATTGATTATAAGGAACTACAACTGTAAAAAGTGATATCTTGACTTATGTAGGTTGGATTTTTGTCGTTCTGGTCTTGTTTTATTCACATACATTTTGGCAATTTTTCTAAACTGGTGTGGTGTCCTTTTGTAGTGTTTTCACTGTGTTACAGTGTGCGTGGGTACAAATACTTTAGATATGGCCTCTGAGATGAACCTGACTGCTCTGTGCCAAGCTAGCAAGGGAGTGAGCAGGGGTTGTCTTCGCTGTGTGACTCCCTTACCCTGCCTACAGTGAGGGTCCCTACTTGGACAGGGAGCAAACATCTGCCAACTAGAGACCCCATTTCTACCATTAAGCAAGTATGTGAGCCAAAGAAATGTTAACACATGAGCCTTTGCCACTTTTTACCAAAGTGGCTCTAAATTTCTGCTTCAGCTACTACCTTCACTTTTCACTGCTGATCTATTCCCTGAGCCAACACAAAAGGCTTCCTGTTACTTAATTGTTTCTGGTTTGGCAGCTGGAGGGATATTTAGCAGTGAAGCTTTGCTCTCAGCGGTCAGATAACACCGACTACGCAGAGTGATTTTGTTAAACATATTAGAAGCAAATAAAATTGGACATCTTTAAAACAGAGGGCGAGAAGAAACTGAATAGTGAATTGGCACTTTTCAGGAAACACACTTTAAAAGGGATGACTCTGGTAGGTTCAAATTTAATACTGCACAGGTCAACTGGATACCACAGCTACTAACAAAACACTTGGGTTAGCAGTTTTTATGAGGAATGCAGCAGGCATAATGATATCTGAGACCCTGAAAAACCACCATGGTGGAAAAGCTTTTGTGAAATAGAGGGTAGGAGATAAATGATAAATTATAGTGATGGTACTGTGACCCAACAAGCCTAGAGCACGTCAGGAAGCAGAAAAGGGCACAAGCGGATAAGGATAATGCAACAGCACTGCTAGCAGCAATTGGAATCACTAATGGTACACCCATGGACTCAGATGAGGGTACCTGCTCCAAGGAGTATGCCTCGGAAGACAACAACACCAGCAAACGGAGCATGTCCCCAAGTGACCCTGCTAACAGCAGAGGACTTCATTTGATATCAATACAGAGCATGTGCAAGATGTTTCCAAATTGAGGGTGTGGCACAGACAGGGACACAAAGTGATTTGACTTCCAGGCAAGCACAACACGGCATAGAGATGGAATAATGCTGCTATTCCAGTCTATATACCCTACATGTAAGCTTAGATAAATTCCTTTGCTCTGGGCAACTTTGTGAGTTTGTCAAACACCCTTAATACCTTGGCCCCATCATAGCCTGTTGTTACTGTGACTGCAAATGGGGGTGAATCAACTGGCAGTCCCCATGTGGTGCCTGTACCCCAATACTTTGGAGGATGCTACCTATCAAGAGGGCTTCCGGAAAGCCATCTCAGATTACTTTGAGCGAAACCAATGTATGGCCTCGGACTGCCTTACTGAGTGGGAGGCCTTTAAAGTGGTCAGCCGGGGGCGCAGCATGGATGCAACAGTAGGGATCCTGAAAAACCTCGAGTGAGGTCTGATAAAACTGTATGGGGTCATACATGGCCTAGACAATCAGACTGGCACTGATCCTGCATCAGGCTGTAATTAGCAGAGGCCAAGGAACAATATGGTATCCGATTAGAGAGGCTCTGATTCCACAGTTCTAAAGAATATATCGCTCGAGCTCATGACCGTGAGGGTAGGGCAGGAGACCACTGGTGTGGCTGGTGCAAACAGAGCAGTGGGTCCTCAATTACTCAATTGCATATACCTGATGGGGGGTGTATTCTCAGGTGGGGTGTATTCTCAGGTGGATATTAAAAATGTCCTTTAGAGAATATTATACCGCATTATATGGGAGATAGACTGAGCCGCCCAGAAAACCTACAGAGGACATCCAGAACCCCCTGTGGCTTCATAGTCTCACCTTAGGTGCTGCGGGAGGGCCCATCACGCCACAGGAAATTAAATGTGCCATACGGGATCTGCCTCGGAGTAAGATGTCGGGCTCAGATGGCCTACCGCATAGTTTTATTCTACCTTTTTTGGAATACTGGCCCGCACTTGGCCGAGTATATGCTAAGGCACTGGAGAAATGGGAGCTCCCATCCACCAGCATAGATGCAATGGTTATCCCACTCCAAGACACAAATGAGGGGTGAACCTGCCACAGCCTATTGACAACTATCCATGTTGAACATGTATTTCAAGATCTTAAGCAAACTTCTTGCGAACGGACTGCTTCCACATATGCAAAAGTTAGTGCACCCTGACCAATGTGGATTTATACCGCAGCGTAATACTTCCCTCAACCTGCGCCGCTTGTATAGGATTATGCGTTCTCCTTCATTAGAGAGAAAGGGTTCACGCTGGGAAAGTGTCCGTTGACCTGGAAAGGTGTTTGAAACACTTAGCTGATCTTACTTGGAAGCGGTTATGGTCAAAATGGGGCTGGGAGCTGCCAGGTGGGCTGGGTGAGCCTGTTGTACTCTGGCCCTACGGCTAGGGGGCTAGGGTCCAGAAGGGTCGGAAGGTCTCCGGTTTGTACGACATTTACTGAGCTACTAGACAAGGGTGCCCAATGTCGCCCCTTCTGTTCGGTCTTGCCACTGAGCCGCTAGTGGAGTTATGCAGAGAGTTGGATGAATGAAGGGCATTATGTTAGCTGGGTCTAAACATATACATTTATTGTTTGCTGACAACTTGTTGCTATATGTGTCCAATAAGGAAACAGATGTCCCCTTCATGTTGAAGGTGCCACTAGAGTTTGGGGAGGATTCGCTGTTGGGGGTGAAGCAGGCAAAGACCTGTGTCTTTACCCTGCTTCTGGGTTTGGACAGCCCACTATCCCTGGTGTCTGGTACCCATTGGGCCCGCTGCACCTTCTGCTACTTGGGGGTACAAATCTATCATAAGCTGGAGGATATGCAGGAAGGTAACCTAGGAGCAGCGATATGTTGCATCCAAGGGTGCGTGGGCTTCTGGCGAACCCGGAGGCTACCTCTTGTAGATAGGATAGCGCTAGCCAAGATAATAATGTTGCCTCAACTACTTTATGACTTCATTAATCTCCGCACATGGGTACCGGAGATGGGGTTGGTGACAGTGGGTGACTGCTATAATCCTTCCACATTGATGCAATCAGAAGTTCTCATTGATGCCTATGGCTTACATCCAGGGCAGTTCCTTACCTTTGAGGAACCTGCCAGGACATGCACAGAGTTCTGGGATGGGGGGATTCGCAAACCTCAGATGCATGCCGTCCTACAATTGTTATTGTCAATCAGAGCAGGAAGGCACTTGGTGATATGGTTTAATGGTGCTCTTAATGGGATGGTCAGGAAGCCCTTGCTTGACTTTAGAGCGACCAGAAAGGAATACTAGGAAGGGACATCCCTGACTAGGAATGGGCGAAAATGTTAGCTTACCCACAGAAGGTATCTGGTAATACTTGCTTCATATATATTCAGTTTTAACTACCTCCATCAGCCTCATCTCACTCCTAAGAAGCTCACTGCATTCTAGGAGGGGGGAGGCCAAGCGCTGCACATGTTGTGCGGTGGCGGAGGAATTTTTCTGCCATATGACCTGGCCATGTGGCTATATACAGATTTTTGGGCAGCAGTGGCACAGAAATTAGTTATGACGTTCACCACATCGTGCCGTGCACTTTAAAGATATGCTTACCATTGTCCTTCCCTAGACAGAAGCCCAAGAAAGTGGGGAATAGATTCATTGATTTATCGCTTATACTGGCTAAAAGACAGATTATAATGATGTGTCATATGTGTCATATTGGTGTATTGTAAACTAGTAAGAACATCATTATGTATATAAAGAACATTTTTTTTTATAATGATTGTCCAAATTGTATTTACACACATTATAGATAGGCAATTTGTACTGTTTTGGAGTAGGGAGTCTTTAGGAGTATGTAGCAACTGGTAATTTTTGCACTATGCCATCCGAGTATCATTGCATGACACCATGAGTGACGCATATTTTTTTGTTTTAATTTTACAAGCCCTGATAAAGTCCTAAAGGGATGAAACAGGTAGGCTTGGGCTGATTGAAAAATCTGTTTATAGTGAAAATAAATTGTAGGAAAGTAAGATCTGCTTCTATGGTTACCCCCACTTTTTGCATGGTGCTAAGCTGTATTTGACTAGTCTGACTGGGATCCTGCTAACCAGGACCCCAGTCTATATGCCTTCTCCCTAACTTGTTATCTTCAGTACTTAGGTACACACCAGATTGGATACATGCACTGAAAGAGCCCTCCATTCGGCTCTGTGTTCCCGGTACAAGCCTTCTAGACCCGGACAGCACAAAATTGTTGCTGCTGAACAGAGACACGATACTGCCCTCCTGCTGCCGAGCCAAGCTCGAGCAGGGGAAGGCAGAACAATTGGCATCCTGTCACAGGGAGATGTGACCACCTCCCAGATAGAATTTAGAGTATTGGGGTGGGGTGGGTGTGCTTGCCAGCGCCACTCAGTCTGCATGAGGGGCACATTAGGTACCCCTCTTCATAGTCCAGTTCAAAGAAGTGCTGGGAGCCATTGGCTCCAACTCTTGCATGAAACTGGACTAAGGACATGGGAGTAACCTACCCCCTGTACAGATCTTCTGGTTCAGACCGGCCTGCTGATCCTGAGCTCCTCTGGACTCCATAAGGTTCTGCAATACAGCTGTTGGTTTTCCAAAGCTCCAGAGGCCTGCCCTGCCCTACCACCAAGTTTAAGGCCAGTATCCCTCATGGGGATTGCAATAACCGAACCCCTGTGCACCGGGTTAACTTGCTGTTGCAAAGGCTTGATAACTTCCTTCCAAGAAGATCTTCGGGCTCCAAGTAGCCCCAACCTCAAGTACCTCCAGGGAGCAGAGACTTCAGCCACACAGCATCGTGGTCTGCATCTTTTGGTGAGCTGATTGAGGTCTTCTCGCAACTCCATTGTCTCCGACCTAGGAGTCCATTTGAGGGTCACACTGGTTTCTTTTGGGCTACTCCGATTGCTCAGGGCCTGCCCTGACTCCCCTGCTTGTGGTGAGTCCCCTGGACCTTGGTGGTCCCGACGTTGCTCCTTCTTCACTGCCTGCGTTGGTTACATTTGCAAAGGCTTGTTGGTGCTCCCGCCAGACACCGACCACTCAGCACTCAACATCCTTTGTGGGACAGCTCAAGCATGGCTCCTAGTCCTCCTCTGTGTCGCCTGGTCCTCACAGCTGAAGAGTCATGGTCATCGTCACCCATCCAGCACCATCTTACATGGAGGGCATTTGTCTTCCAAGTCTCCTGGTCACTTCTGATTGACCTAGACTCTGTTCTATCTGCTTGGCGGTACCTCTCATCTAGAATCCATCTCCGAGTTCCATTGGACACTTTCTCCTTCTGCAACAGCGGAACTTTCCTAAAGTCCTCCATTGAGTTCGACAGCGGTTTCCGACAACTTCACACGTATGCACCCGGCTTCCTTGGTGTAGGTAACATAGGTGCTAGGGTATCCACGGGTGGGGTGGCTCTCCAACCTTCTGACTTCCACAGGGTTTCTTCAGGGTCAACTGGAAAGGGTCCTTAATCTTTAACAATCCAATCGCGTCTTACACATAAAGTTGCACAGAGCACTCCGTCATGTTTCCACATTGCACACACTTTCGGTGGGGTCCCTATCTACTTACCTTGGGTGGTTCTGTTGGTACCCAGCACTTCTACGTCTTCTCGACATTGTCTTGACCAGAGCCGTGTTTCCGATTCCACTTCCTTAGTATATGGTTTGGTCTCCCCCTGGGTTCCACAGAGTATTCTGTACTATTTACTGTGTGTCTTTGCTAAAGTATTGTGTGCATTGTGTTTATCTCCGTATTGGTGATACTGGAATGTACTAGAGAGTATCATATAATAAATACATATTTTTATAAATACTCAGTGTGGATCTTTTCACTTAATCTATACTATAAGATTGCATTCTGGTAAAACAAGCTGCCGTACACTCCTTCTGGACTAAGCCTGAAGGCTGATCGCCACAGCTACCACTTAGAGAGCCTTCTAAGGTTGTCTAAGACCTCTTAAATCACCATAAGGCTTGTCTGGACTGGTGCAAGGTGCCAACTTACGTCAGTGGACATCATATACCAGGCCAGCTTCTCAAATAAATAAAATTGATTCTGTACATATTCAAAAGGCTCCGGGAGGATTAAAAAATGTAAATGTACACTTGTAAAGCGCACAGCTGCCCCCTCAACGGGGCGTCCCGGCGCTGTATAACACTGTGGAAACCTTCCTGGCTCTCACTTTGAGATGCCCCTCCTGGGCACCCCCAAGGTGAAGCCAGGCATCCCAGTGTTGTTGGGTCCGTTGTGGAGATTAAGCAAGCTATTGCCCAGAGTTGCCGCGTGGGACCCATGATTAGAGTAGGTGCCGAGGCGAGAATTATCGAGTCCGCGGATATTGAGCCCAAGACCCTGCCGCGTTGGGAATTGAACCCTGGTCCCGAGCCTGATCTCTGCTTCAGAGTCTGCCGCTTCTAACCAGTGAACCCAAGCAAGGAGACAGAGGATAGTTGAAAATAAATATAGACTCAGTCAGTTCTATATTGCTGAAGACATGCCCAGCCGGACAGAGGTCTTCAAAGTTTATACTTGAATAAGGATTTGTAACACAAAATAACACCTTCAACAATTCACGTGCGTGGGGCACAAGCCTGTACCCAACCACAACAATACATAGACAACACATAAAAGGGCTTGCAAGGCAAGAGCAGCAGTCTCTGTAGAATTCCAGTCATACAGAGAAATGTTTGTAGGTACCATTACATAGCATTGCATAGAAATTCATTACACAAGTATATGGTACTCAAAAAGTCGACGGCGTTTCTGACCCCCTACTAAATGATGGGGTCCATCATCAGGACAAAACAATAATTGCCTTTGAATATATGCCTCTTTTGCCTAAGGAGGGAAGGAGAAGGGGGGAACAGAAATAAATTTAGTTTCACCAATTACATATTATAATCCTGAAAAATTGGTGACATTGTGTTGTGATTATACTAGTAACCGCGGTTTCCGAAGTGGGGGCCGCGAGTGATATTTACACTGAAGTGTTCACAGGCGTGCGACCGAGTGACGAAAACCTATTTTTTTGGTGGTTCTTGGTAACAGACATACAACTATGATGTCCGATTTGTGAAGTGTGTTGGTGAGTTATTTAAAATTGGACACCAATGAGCAGTTATATCAGTGCCAAACATAACCGGCGCAGTGATAGAGTTGAGTTTCAGAGAAAAATCTTAGTCAGAAAAATGCGTTGGCTCAACAAAGAGCGTATTGGTGAGAAGCTCACAGGCGAGCTTGAGAGAAATTCGATTCAGCAGGGCCAGGGTCTTGGAATGATTGTACCATGGGCTTGGGTAGCTAAAGGGGAAGAAAATATGCGGTAAAAATTCAGCAGGGTACATCGTGGGTTTGGAGGAGGAAAGCCGCTATTGTGCTCTGGAGGACAGATCACTGATGTGAACGTAGACCGAAGAAATTACGGGAAACGGTCACGTTAAAAGGGGAATAAATCAAACCAATCAAAAAGTAAATTATCTTGTGGTCTCGGACCCAGGGGCGAAGTACGCGAAGTGCCTAGCTTCCGTTTGTAACCTATATTAGTAAAGGTACGAATTTTAGATAACAGGATGGGATTACCAGTGGCGAGCGTGGCCAAAATTAAGAGATGCTTACCGCAATCCGGATACTACCGGCAGCGCTGGGGTCATGGAGCCAGGGGTGGCCTGTGAGGGATTAAATAAAGCCCATTAGAGCAACCGGGCTTTGGGTTTGGAGAACCATAGGAGCGTGGGCATAGAGCGAGGTGCAATCTTACCAGGTCAGTCGGCTGCAATGGATTTCCTGGCTGAAGGGGTCATGTGACCGACACCATTATAACACGGATGGCCATTGGAGCTGGTTGGGGGCATAAAAATAGATGAGGGACTACGGAACAGTAACCATATTGGAGGTGGTGGCTACTCATTATGGAAGGAGAAGTATAGGTAGAAAACAGATAGAAGGTGCAACCGTGTGACATTTGTGACAATAAAAACAGATTACGCAAAGTGCATTAAGTCATGCAGGCGCATTTAGGAAACCTTTTAAAGTACACAGATTTTTTATCCAATTGAGTTCTTTAAAGAGGAGTATGCAGAGCAAGATCAAATTAAAGTGGTCCATTCCTCTTGCTGGTTAAGACCAGAGTTAAGACTGTCAGTCCTTATTATCCATTTCAGCTCTTCCTTGTTGAGCAGTAGATTGAGGTCACCGCCTCGAGGTGGCATTGTCACTTGATTTATCACCGTCCAACGAATATCATTTTCTGTGTGTTGCTTGGAGGTGAAATGCTCGACCAAAGGTGCATTAGGAGTCCTGCATCGTATTCAGCTTCGGTGTTGGGATATGCGAAGCTTGATTTTTTGTTTGGTTTGTCCCACATAAATGAGATCACAAGGGCATAAAATTGCGTATATAACATTGCAGCTGTTACAGTTGGTGAATGTTTTCAATACATTTTTAATTTCCTTGAATACAAATTCTTTACCCTCAATAGTAAAATCACATATCACACATGTACCACACTTAGAATGGCCCTTAAGAGGTGTTGTGGCCCAGTGGTCATCAATCGTTCTTTTTAGGGGAGTGGTGGATAGTAAAGCTGCTCTCACTAGATGGTCTTTAATGTTTTTGCCTTTTTTAGACGCAAAAAGGGGGCGTTCCCAGTTTAGTTGGCCCGAATTCAAAATATGCCAATTCTTTTTTATAGTTTTCTTGATTTTGTTGGAGACAGTGGAAAAGGTCGTCACACAGACCAGCTTGTCTGCAGTTGGTTTGGGTTTTTGTTCCAAAAGGGCATCGCGCGGGCAGTACCATGCGCGTTTCATAGAGTTCTTAATGAGGCGGCGAGGGTAGCCCCTTTGTTTCAGTTTGGCAGCTAGAATACTGGCCTCAGAGAAATAGTCTTCTTTGTGAAAATTATTCCTTCTCAGGCGAAGGAACTGTGAATATGGCAAGCTATCTTTCAATGCCCTGGGATGGCAGCTATTGTAACTCAATAGAGTGTTTCTCTCCGTTGGTTTGCGGTATAGGGATGTATAGAGTAGCCCATCCTGGTGCTGAACGTTTAGGTCCAAGAAAGGGATGTTTGTTTTGCTGTGGGTAAGAGTGAATGTCAAGCCACTGCAGTTATTATTTAGCCAGTGTAGTAGGGCAGGGAATGTGTCAGTGTCACCACCCCAAATCATGAAGACGTCATCTATGTAACGTCTCCATGTAAGGATCCCTTGGTTGAATGGATTACTGTCAACGAGGATGGTATTGCATTCCAGCCAATCCATATAAAGAATGGCTAGAGTGGGAGCAAAAATTGCTCCCATGGAGGTGCCACGAACCTGTTGATAGTATTGATTGTCATATGTGAAGAAATTTTGTGTGAGACAGATTTCAAGCAGTTGATTTATAAACAATGTGGGTACCCTATGGGGGCGTGTTCTTTGGTCAAGGATTGCCTCCATTACAGACAGGGACTCTCTCTGTGGTATATTCGTATATAACGATTCGACGTCGAGAGTACATAAGGTCTCGGTGTCGTGATTGAAAGGGTGATTCTCAACAAGATTTATCATATGTGTGCTGTCTTTTATATAGCACTTGGTGACTGGAACAAAGTCTTTCAAGAAAAAGTTTACATAATGACCCAATGGTTCCAATACCGAACCGCATCCTGACACTATCGGGCGGCCAGGAGGTTGGTCAAGCCTCTTGTGCACTTTCGGAAGGGTATAGATAACTGAGGTTCTTGGAGTGAGAGTGTTTAGAAAATCATACTCCTGTTTGGTCAGATAACCATTATCCAAGGCATCCGTGGTGATCACTCTGATCAAGGCTTGGATTTCCCTTGTAGGATTGGTGGGAAGTCTACAATAGTGGTCAGTGTTCGATACTTGACGTAATAATTCGTCTTTGTAGTTATCAATATTTTGCAACACAATTCCACCACCCTTATCTGCTGGCTTGATAATTAGATTGGAGTTGTTTTTGAGTGTGGAAATGGCAGATTTTTCTTCTAAGGAAATGTTGCACGGTATGAAAATGTGTGATTTCGTCAGATCAGAGGTTTCCTTAAGGACCACCTTCTCAAAGGTTATGACCTCCTTGGGAATCATACCCGCCGTAGGGGAAAATTTGGAGGGTGGTCTGAAAGGTGTAATCACAGGTTTTGGTTCAGTGGGGTTGAGTTCAAAAAAAGCACGTAGCCTGATTTTACGGGAAAAAAGTCATAAGCTCAGACTGTAGGTCAAGGAAGTCGGGGTAGGTTGTAGGAACAAAAGAGAGGCCTTTGCTCAAGATAGATATTTCCTGGGAAGAGAGCGTGTGACTAGATAGGTTGAACAGAGGGATGGTGAGTTCTGTGTTCGGGGCCTCGGTTACCATTGGTAGAACCTGTTCCGGGTTTGTCGTTCCCCGGGAGGGTTCTGCCATCGTGTTTGTTGCTTCACCCGGCCTTTCCTGGGGGGTTCTTGTTGGCCTCTGGCTAAAAAATTATTTTGGTGACGTTGGGGTCCGCCACTCGGGCCCTCCCCGGCGTCTGAGTTATCTGAAGATTCGGCTGATGAATCATTAAATCCAACAACCGTATTCCTTCTGTTAAAACGCCCCCAAGGTCTCGGTGTGAATTGGTTTTGATTAAGATTACGGTTAGTATAGAAGTCCTTCTGAAGGTAGGGGTATGCACGTTCAGAAGTGAATGATTTGATATCTTTTTTAACCTTATTGGCCTTCTTATTTTGTTCTATCCTGTGGAATGGCCATCCGTGTTATAATGGTGTCGGTCACATGACACCGTCAGCCAGGAAATCCATTGCAGCCGACTGACCCGGTAAGATTGCACCTCGCTCTATGCCCACGCTCCTATGGTTCTCCAAACCCAAAGCCCGGTTGCTCTAATGGGCTTTATTTAATCCCTCACAGGCCACCCCTGGCTCCATGACCCCAGCGCGACTCGGCGCTGCCGGTAGTATCCGATTGCGGTAAGCATCTCTTAATTTTGGCCACACTCGCCACTGGTAATCCCATCCTGTTATCTAACATTCGTACCTTTACTAATATAGGTTACAAACGGAAGCTAGGCACTTCGCGTGCTCCGCCCCTGGGGCCGAGACCACAAGATAATTTACTTTCTCTCGGTAAGCAATCCCTTTAATTGGTTTGATTTATTCCCCTTGTAACGTGACCGTTTCACGTAATTTCTTCGGTCTACGTTCACATCAGTGATCTGTCCTCCAGAGCACAATAGCGGCTTTCCTCCTCCAAACCCACGATGTACCCTGCTGAATTTTCACTGAATTTTTACCGCATATTTTCTTCCCCTTTAGCTACCCAAGCCCATGGTACAATCATTCCAAGACCCTGGCCCTGCTGAATCGAATTTCTCTCAAGCTCGCCTGTGAGCTTCTCACCAATACGCTCTTTGGTGAGCCAACGCATTTTTCTGACTAAGATTTTTCTCTGAAACTCAACTCTATCACTGCGCCGGTTATGTTTGGCACTGATATAACTGCTCATTGGTGTCCAATTTTAAATAACTCACCAACACACTTCACAAATCGGACATCATAGTTGTATGTCTGTTACCAAGAATCACCAAAAAATAGGTTTTCGTCACTCGGTCGCACGCCTGTGAACACTTCAGTGTAAATATCACTCGCGGCCCCCACTTCGGAAACCGCGGTTACTAGTATAATCACAACACAATGTCACCAATTTTTCAGGATTATAATATGTCATTGGTTAAACTAAATGTATTTCTGTTCCCCCCTTCTCCTGCCCTCCTTAGGCAAAAGAGGCTTATATTCAAAGGCAATTATTGTTTTGTCCTGATGATGGACCCCATCATTTAGTAGGGGGTCCGAAACGCCGTCGACTTTTTGAGTACCATATACTTGTGTAATGAATTTCTATGCAATGCTATGTAATGGTACCTACAAAAATTTCTCTGTATGACTGCAATTCTACAGAGACTGCTGCTCTTGCCTTGCAAGCCCTTTTATGTGTTGTCTGTGTCTATGTATTGTTGTGGTTGGGTACAGACTTGTGCCCCACGCACGTGAATTGTTGAAGGTGTTATTTTGTGTTACAAATCCTTATTCAAGTATAAACTTTGAAGACCTCTGTCCGGCTGGGCATGTCTTCAGCAATATAGAACTGACTGAGCCTATATTTATTTTCAACTATCCTCTGTCTCCTTGCTTGGGACCATTGTTGTGTTTGTATAATAAGCTCCCCGAGGTCCCTCGCTGATACTATTGGGGCCCCTTGTTGTTTGAAATAGCTTCTAACCAGTGAGCCACACTTCTCCACAATTGATTCTGTGAAATTCCATATGTTGGACTGATTGTTGGTGCATGTTGTTGACAACGTATGGTTGGAATAGAATATCCATTAAAAAAACTTTTTCTGGTATAATTATGCTCGTTTTCAATATATTGTTTTTGGGTTTCTGATTGATTGTGGTAGTGAGGCCACGAAACGATGAGCGTAGGAATACTTGAGAATAAAAAAAAGAAAATCATTATGACACACTAGTGTGATCGTCGAGGCCTACACTGTTGTAGCACATTTTTTCTTGTTGTTTATCTTGGTTGTTTGAGAGTGAAATAACTAAATTTAAATTTGGTTGCCTATCCTATAATGCAGAGTACCTGATCATGCCTTCATTGGCCTATTGTTTTATTTAAGGCTCGGTACAGTCACTGAAAACATGGATGTCTGTGCTGCTGGGCAAATGTAGACACATTGTTGCACAGCAGAGGTGTTGAAGTGGCGTGACACAGATTCATACATCCACTTGGAAAAATGAGAGTACATTTCTGCACTATTGAGATTCTGGTCCATATAACTTTTAGGGATTTCCAAAGTTTGTCTTAATGGGGGTGTGTTTCTAGCATCACAACAGCTTCACTTGCCTACGAAACTGTGATTCTCCACTATATAACACCACTTCTTTTACTCTAGTGATGTGATAATAAAATAAACCCTCTTAAGAATCTTTGCTTTTACATAATAATAAATAGTGAGTGTTCATCTAGTCTTCTCCAAATTCTAAATGTATATAAATCTAACCTGCAGGCAAAAAGCTCAAATTCACAACCAAAGAATTCGCCAAAGTTTAGTAGCTGTGTGTGAAAGAGACAGTGCACCCCAGGATTCAGTAATGTGTAGAACCCCTTTTAGCAGCAACAATGTGAAGTTTCCTGTAAGAGTTTTACTTGTCTCTCACATCTTGTAATTGTAGTTCAAGTCCACTTTTCTTCAGAAAACATTAATTTATACATACAGCATCTCAAAGAGGTTAATGTTAGTAATTTGACTTGGCCTTTACAAAATCCGAATCCTATCTTTTTCAACTATTCATTTGTAGATTTACTGCAGTGTTTTGGATAATTGCTCTTTTGGAAAGCTAGGCCATTAAAAAAAAGATGTTGCAAGTGGGGTTGGGGGGGGTAGAGAATGACTCCGTTAGGGTCTATTACCAATAATTTGCCCAGGTAGAAGCATGTGATCTGTTGGCATGAAAATGATTATTTTGTCCAACTGAAATAACAAGCAGCTCTGTTTTTCTATGTAACATGCTTACTCTCTTTTCTGAGATGGTGAGAGTAACAACCTACCTATATTTTTTCCAAGGTAGTGAGAATTAAAAATAATATTAGTTAAAAAAGCAACTCGACTAAAGAACAATTCAAAATTAGCTCTGAATTCCAGCAACTAGAATGCATCTCCAAATACTCCCAAAAACTCTGAAATACAAATGAGGAACTAAAACAATCCGAAGATTTTAAGAGCTACTTGCTAACAAAAAAAACACCAATAATCAGATCACATTCGAAATCAAGTCCAAACAGCATAACAGCCACCCACACTCTAACATAGGTTTGTGTATTCAACTCTACATAAAAGAAATAAAAAAACTAATTGCATCTGAGTACTTGTGGCTCTTCTGCTGATTATGGAACCCCCACATACATTGACTAACATTCTGAAAACTCTGCAGCTATAGTGGCCATAGCGATCAACAATGAATCACTATTAGCAGAAGAATTCCCCAACAAACTAAAAACCTATATCAAACCAACTTTTAAGAGCAAAGACTGGACCTAGAGACCCAGACACACTACAGACCTATGGCGAATGGACCATTCTTGGGTAAACTAATGAAATAATCTGAATTCATCAAGGTTTCAAAGTTCCTTGACAGAAACCACTCCCTCTCCAATACCAAAAGGCACCGAATCAGCACTAATTGTTATCTGGGATGACAGCAAGCACACTGTAGATTTTGGCAGCATTGCTGAAATAATCCTGCTTGACCACCCCACAGCTTCTGATACTGTGAAACACCAATTACTACTTGAAAGACTAAATGATAAAGGAATGTAAGGCACCAAACTGAAATACATCCAGTCATACCTCGGTGAGAGAACTCAAACTAAATTCGGTCCCCCCAGTGGGAACCCTATGATGAAGCATGTCACCACTAGGTGGTGAGTGAGAGTTCTTTTAAGAAATAAGGGTTTCCTCTTTTTCTGTCTTTTTCTTTTAGCACTCCACTGGTTCACACCCTTTTTCCGTTGTGGTTGCTTCTGGTTAATAACATTATAGCACCTTTTGAGTCACTCTTATGTTGTTGTTACAGAACTCAAACTGTATCATATCTCAATTCCTATCATTCTCATTCACACAAAGCATAGGCGTTGTCCAAGGGACAACAACTGAACCTCAGTTTTTCAACATATAACGGACTCTACTGCCTGGTCAAATAGAATCCTTCAAACTAACCTGGTACAACTATGCTGTTGGAAAACACACGGTCCTTAAACTGAGAAAAACATCAGATCTTGGGATATCGGGAAATCAGTACTCACTGATTGTCTATTTGCAGTTGATCTTTTGATGCTGCAAAAAAACATTTGAAATCAAAACCATTTAAAACTAAAATTCTAACCAGTGAACTATGGAAAGAGCATTACCCAACCACAGCCTGGCAAAAGGGAAATTAGCTCTCCTGCCACCACATTCACAAACAAAGAACTCGGGTAAGATCATGGTCACCAAGCTCAGACCTGAAAATCAAGTCGACAATGTTAAGAAACAAGCCTACAGCATTATGAGAATTCTACAACAGATCTTCCCATACCCGGCTATCATCACAGAGTACAGGCGTCTATATACTGTTAGTGATATCATGGCTAGATTATGCAATGAAGCATACAGTGGGCTTACAAAATGCCTGTCAATCTAGAAAATGCAAGATGTAGCCGCCTCCAAGTTCTCAGCCTGAACAAGTGTGTGACCACATCACACCTATCCTCAAGGCATTGCACTGGCTACTGGTTAAAAGATGATCATCCTTCAAAGCCCTCTACGTCAACCAAAGGGCAAACCATTGGACTGCATCTACTTTGGTATTCAAACTTTAGACTCAAAGAAGGGGCTGTTGCTCAGGAATGGCACTATAACTCCTATCCTGATTCTGCCTTTCGGAAGAATTAGGATAGGAGGTAGCTCATATCAGTACAAACACACAAGTTATGGAACAAATTGCCCAAGAAGATAAGAAAAATCAGCAACCATTTCAAATTCAGAAAGGCAGTACAAAAAGCGAATACTACCAAAGTAAGACACAACATCGTGAACCCGATACCGTGCATAAAGAGAGATAATGATATTTGCAAAGGACCTGCAGAACAGCAAGAGGAGCTGGGTAATGCCACCCCAACCGTATTGATTAAAACCTGACTGACCGTATCTCAATGTTAACAAGTTATTTCCAACTCACGCAATGAATGGCCCAAAACCACAGGATGGGTTTCCAACTACTCTAGACAATGCCATTTCAAAGGCATACCTTTGGGGATCACACAAACATTACCAACAATCACTTAGTAACCTCCATTTAAAAACGTTGAGCACCTGCATTCATGACTGATTCTATCCTTGCACAACTCTACACCTACTTCCATATACCATGAAACTCACAAAATACCTTTCCTACAGACAGCATCCAACTTTTCCCATGTAGGTCTAACCACAGATTGAATGTATGAATTTGGGTTTGTATAGCGCTAGCTACCCAGAGGCCTCCTAGCGCTTGCGGAGCGGAGAGAGAGGTGAAAGTGAAGCTAGCGTGCGATATGAAAATATAGGGTATGAGACACCTTTTTAGCCATGAAGTAGAGGGAGTCCAGACACCCTTCAGTATTTATCTTTTTGATATTGGCATGCATCAAAAAGCGGTTTTTTAATGATGCCTCAGAGAAATGGCATTCAAAGTTCAACAAAGCTCAGAAAAAAGCTTTTTTTTCAAGATCAATTTTTTCGTGTACATGTTTTTTCATGTAATTTGTATAAAAATAGGAAGCATTGGGGAGCATTACAAATATCCTCTAATTGTAAACATTTGTCAAACATATACACATTTTACTAATGTGGACAAAAGGCCACGCCCACTTTCAGGACACGCCCCCACAGGCAGCATATTTAAGCGCCAAACCGAGCGCCATATTCAGAACTGCCCAGGACTCCGCAGGCACACGCCGGGAGGATTTTAAGATCGCATTTTTAAAAATTTACAATTGTCATACTTCTGTATATTTGTGATTTAAAACAAACTAAGCCTACCTCAAAACAGCTGAGAGTGCTCCTCAGCGCTGGCTGCATCGATTCCTTGACGCCACTCCGGCGAGATTCTAGGCCACGCCCACTTTCAGGACACGCCCCCACAGGCAGCATATTTAAGCGCCAAACCGAGCGCCATATTCAGAACTGCCCAGGACTCCGCAGGCACACGCCGGGAGCATTTTAAGATCGAATTTTTAAAAATTTACAATTGTCATACTTCTGTATATTTGTGATTTAAAAAACTAAGCCTACCTCAAAACAGCTGAGAGCGCTCCTCAGCGCCGGCTGCATCGATTCCTTGACGCCACTCCGGCGAGATTCTAGGCCACGCCCACTTTCAGGACACGCCCCCACAGGCAGCATATTCAAGCGCCAAACCGAGCGCCATATTCAGAACTGCCCAGGACTCCGCAGGCACACGCCGGGAGCATTTTAAGATCGAATTTTTAAAAATTTACAATTGTCATACTTCTGTATATTTGTGATTTAAAACAAACTAAGCCTACCTCAAAACAGCTGAGAGCGCTCCTCAGCGCCGGCTGCATCGATTCCTTGACGCCATTCCGGCGAGATTCTAGGCCACGCCCACTTTCAGGACACGCCCCCACAGGCAGCATATTTAAGCGCCAAACCGAGCGCCATATTCAGAACTGCCCAGGACTCCACAGGCACACGCCGGGAGCATTTTAAGATCGAATTTTAAAAAATTTACAATTGTCATACTTCTGTATATTTGTGATTTAAAACAAACTAAGCCTACCTCAAAACAGCTGAGAGCGCTCCTCAGCGCCGGCTGCATCGATTCCTTGACGCCACTCTGGCGAGATTCTAGGCCACGCCCACTTTCAGGACACGCCCCCCAAATCCGCCTATAATATGTGTTTCCAGAGGAAGCGCAGCGGACGAGCGCAGCGGGAGTGCCGTTTGCGCGCCGAAGGCGCGCCTAAGGCAAGCCCGTCTGCGCCCGTCCGCGACCGACCGGGGCCAGGGGCCCAAACCCCTACATCTCCTGCGCGTCACAGACAGTGCTACACAAGTAAGAGACTGATAGACCTCTGCCCCACTTTACCTACCCTCTGTCATCACACAATGGAGCCACTGGACCTAGGTCCATGCCCACATTGTTCATTTAGAGGAAGCTGCTTAGCACCCGTTGTCCATAACCCTGAAGCGACTCTTGTTAAAGGGGGTCTCCTAAACTGCAGATCCATCAGCAAACACACTCTTCAGATGTGGGATCTCATATTGCATGAGGACTTGCAAATACTGTTCTTAACTGAGACCTGGCTGGGAGAACACTCTGATCCAGACATAGTGGACACTATCCCACCAGGCTACACCCTCCACAGACTCGACAGGATAAAAGGTAGGGGAGGCGGTATCGCCATTATCGTCAAACACCCTTTCGAGTGTGTTCTAAAGCCAGTAAAAAATTGATGACAGCGCAGCAGGCGAATTTAGCATTAAACTCACTCAACAGGAGACTATCTCGGGCATCCTAATCTACAGACCTCCTGGGTCCCTGGGCAACTTCCGCAGTAGCCTACTAGAGGGGGTAGCTCAGACCGCAATTAAACACAATAAAGTTTTGGTGCTAGGTGACTTAAACCTACACCTAGAGGATCCCGCACAGAAGGAGGCAGAGGATGTTCGTCTGATCTTACAAGAATTACAGCTCAACCTGCTAAGCGTCACAGCTACACATCAGAGGGGTCACTGTTTGGACCCTATCTTTGCGAGCTGGGATATGATAAAAGTACTCACCCCTTGTCAGCTCCCTTGGACTGACCATTTCCTGGTCCCTTTTCAATGCTGTTATCAGACTGCTAAGATTATGGATAATGGAAAAGGAAATACTATGAAACGCAAATGGAGACAATACTCCAAAGAAAACTTTATAACCGCTATCCAGAAAGCACAACCTTTTCGTTCCACGGATTGTGATCAGGCGAACAAGGATTTTAATCTACTTGTAACTGCCACTTTGGATGAGCTAGCTCCCATGTGCAAGGGTAAAGCCAGAGAGGGCAGACAACGTACTGCACCTTGGTTCACTACCGAACTCCAGCAAATAAAATCTAACTGCAAAAAGCTTGAAAGGAGCTGGAGAAGGAACCCGAGTGAACAAGCAAAAAACAGTTATAGCTCAGCACACCGGAGCTATCAGTATGCGGTGCGTAGAGCAAAAGCCAAATACTTTCAGACTCGTATTGAGGATGCCGAGTGCTCCTCGCGAGAATTGTTTACAATCTACAAAGAAATATCTCTAGTCTCCAGCTCTAATACCCCTACTAAGACCTCCTTGGAGGGTTGCAATAAAGTCGCTGACTTTTTCTCCAGTAAAGTCAAAAAGATTTACGCTTCCTTCTCTCAACAACCAGATAAGGGTATAGATTTTATAGCAGATAGCTCACTGACAGCCCCTGATGCCTCATTAATAACTTTCGATGTCCCCGCAGCTGACAAGCTAATAAAGATCTGTCTAAGTGTGAAATCTAGATCCCCTAATGATCCGGCTCCTGCCTGGGTCATCTCAGAGGGCCTGACAGCCCTAGAACCTCACATCAGACACGTCCTACAAACCTCCTTTTCCTCTCAACAGGTCCCGATGGAGTGGAAGAAGGCCATAGTACTGCCAATAAGGAAAAAAACGAATGTAAGCTTGGAGGTGCTAGAAAACCTAAGACCTATTTCCTTATTGCCGTACGTGGCGAAGGTGGCTGAGAAGGTGGTTAACGCTCAGCTCACAGAGCACCTGGAAAAATGGAATTTACTCTATCCCTCACAATCAGGATTTAGGGCGGGCTACTCCACGGAGACGGCCCTCCTACGAGCCACTGAGACTTTAAGAGCAGGGGCAGATGCAGGGCATACTATGGCCTTGATTATGCTCGACCTTAGTGCGGCTTTTGACACCGTAGCACATTCCATCCTGCTACGGTGTCTGAACGAAGCCGGGGTCGTTGGTCCTGCGCTACGCTGGTTACAATCGTTTCTGACGGAAAGATGCTTCCAGGTACAGCAAGGGACATGCCGCTCAGTGGAAATGTCACTAGACCAGGGAGTGCCTCAGGGCTCAGCTCTGAGCCCTACTCTTTTTAACCTATACATGGCCTCCCTGGCGAAAGTTGTACATTCCTTTGGGGTGGAGTTGGTGTTGTACGCTGACGACACCCAGCTGCTAATCTCCCTATCGCAGAACACCTCCAACACCCCTAACAACTTTAAATCCTGTATGCAAGCACTAGCAGAATGGATGGATGCCCATTGTTTAAAACTCAATGGCTCTAAAACAGAGGTACTGGTGGTAGGGGGAAAAAGCGAAAACTGGTCGGCTGAGTGGTGGCCTTCATGTCTGGGCCCCACCCCCATACCATGTCAGGAGGCTAAGAACTTAGGAATCTGGATGAATCCCGCTCTCTCATATGATGGCCACATAAGGCGTCTTGTGGGCAAATGTTTTGGAGTACTAAAGACTCTAAACAAAACTTTAGACCTCCTCCCTTTATCGGCCAGAAGGACACTAACGCAGGCACTGGTGACCTCGCGGTTAGATTATGGCAACATCCTGTTCCTTGGGGCAACCGAGGGCAGCATAGGTCGCCTACAAGTCATACAGAACTCCGCCGCCAGACTGGTGTTAAGAAGACCCAGGAGAGCCAGCTCGAAAATGGCGCTGGATGCGCTTCATTGGCTGCCTGTGAAGAAGCGTGTGCTGTTTAAGTGCCTACTCTTCTGTCACCGTATCGTCTGGGACAGGTCACCAACTTACCTAAAGGATCTAGTCAGCCGATACGAACCAACTAGGACCCTACGTTCGGAGGGTACCGGAATGCTGACAGTCCCCAGGATTAGGAAGGCCAGAATGGGCGGACGCTCCTTTGCGCTCCAAGCAGCTCAACAATGGAATAAACTTCCCCCTGCTCTGAGACTGGAGAGCAGTGAAACGCGTTTTAGGGCCTTGCTTAAAACACATCTATACACTGCATAGATCCTGGTCTTTGTCTGCTGTTTCCTATGACAGCTTCAGCGCGGGGACACGCCGTGATGGCGTTACTGAGCGCTCTATAAGCTCAATATTATTATTATTTAGAAATGGAGTTTGAGCTTACTGCATTTCCTTAGAACATTCACCATAATAGTGAGCTGCTCTGATGAATCCCAAATACAGGTCTCTATACCTACATATATTTGGATACAAACCCTGCCGTAGTGGAAGGCAATCCTCTTACACAAATGTACATTGTGGTACTGTAAACTGACATTGAAAGAGTTTGTGCTGCATGAGCTTGGACCTACTTCTCCGAAGGACAAAATAACCTCGAATAGGTGTTATCCTGGACCCCAAACAATGTAGAATGGGTGTGGGGTGATATGAATTCCATAGGCCTCGGATCTTGCTCATTATATTTTCCTTTAAAGAGATGAAAGCCTGTACAAACAACTTGATATCTTCAATTGCTGCTCCTCTAGGGATGCAGCAAATATGTTTATTGCCATCTGTTTTCCAAATCTTCTTGTTTGCTTTGTAGCTCTATTGGTTAATATAGGGAACTGCTCCACATCTGTCCCTATTCAATGGACAGTTCTTCACAGTAATTCCAAGCTATTCACCCTTGTTTTGATATCATCCACAGGCAGTCAGTTGAGACATGAGGAAATTTGACAGCCGCTTTCTGCTCAAGATTTGGTGAGTTCCAAGATTGTCCTCCCCCAGTCCATTATTTATTCACAAGAAGAGAAGCCCACGGACATTACAGTGGAGGAGATAAATTTGACAATTGGGGGTATAGTCCTGGACAAAGCTTCAGGGTTAGACAAAATCCCAGGCGAACTACTCGGGAGTGAGACAACTATGGAGTGTTTATTTTTCAGTGTAGTACTCCGCGATTCTGAAGGGGGCACCTATCCCACACAAGGGCAGAGCCTGAAACAATCCCCATTTTCAAAAATGCTCACGCGATTTGCTGGTGAATCATCATCCAATAAGTCTCAGAGACAGTACACTAAAAGCTCTTTAGTAAGGTGATCCTAGCTAGATTACAGGACTGGATAGCTGGCAATGAGATTTCGCCAACCCTCCAAGAGAGCTTTAGAGAGTCCACAAGCACAATTGATCAAGTGTACTACCCACAGATGCTGTACTGGATAACAGTCATTCTGGGAAGGCGACTTCTTTATGTCCTGTTTGTGTACCTGCACTCCGCCTTTGACATGCTACCAAGAACAGAAAAGAATTGGGAAAATCGTGAGTCAACTATTTTAATCATAACTGTATATAAATAATATAATGTTAGCTTATATTGTCTTTGGTGAGATTTCTGGCATTTGCAATCGCTTACTGATTGAGAATATTGTCTAGTCCTTATGTCCAGGTACCCTCATTTTAAGTTTGTACCGTCACTGGATTGCTGTTTAATTGCATTTGATTGTACTGTGCATGGATTAAGATATTGATATTGATATTATTAATGTGCTCTGTCTTGATGGAAAAAAAACACATACCTGGATGGATATTGGCAAATTGATTGAAATTATGATAATTGTGGTTTTTATATATATATAATGATACCCACCAAATTAATATATTCATTTTAACTATGAATTTGTGGATGTAAGGTTATATAAACAAATAGGTTATGTTGATCTGTTTAAATGCACCTGTTGATGTAACATAATATATGTAATTCTGTAGTAGTGATTTTTTATTTATTAGATTTATTTTAATAAATCCAATCTTTTTACTATTAAGAATTAAGCTGCATTATAAATAATAATAATAACACACCCACTGCTTAGATGCTCCTGATTACTTAAGATTTGCACCTAGCCAGGCTATTTGGCAACAACTATAGCGCAGATCCTGAGTGTCGATACTCTAGCAGCTCTTTCTTCATTTTGAGGCACTTGCTGCACAGTAGAGTCAATATGTAGGTCTTTAACGGTACCTGAAACTTGGTGGTGCCTATTGTACATAGCATCACTTGAATTTCTTCAGTACTGAAGTTTAGGATGTGGTCTCTGCCAGACTCCAAGGTAAGCTTGCCTAATTCAGTCCGGAGTTGGCCGCGCACAGCTTGCCTTGAAGCTACTCTCTTCAGCAAAAGGAATCAATTCATTTTTGTTGGTTGAATTTTGAGCAAGGACTACAGGGCTTTAAGTTGCTCTCTGGGTTCCTTCTCTTCATCTCGATGCCAGTGCACATCAGGAAGAGGACTTCTATTTCTGTATCATCCAGCTCATGTTTGAGTAACTTTGAATGAAACCCCCTTTTACAACTTATATGCCTGTCTGGTTCGAAGAAAGCAATGTTTCCTTGGAGCGGATGTTTAGCATCAATTGGCAATTCACATTTGTAACCTTCTTAATTGCGGTACATGAACGGCATTGGTGCCTGTCGGGGAGGGGGCTTTGTTCTTCTAAAAAGGTTCTGCTGCCACAATGCCTATGAAGCTTTTCTACTTTCATCTGGTACTGTGCTCTTTTTTATGCAAATGATTTGAAATGGAGGTTACTCTTCTAACTTGACCATGTCAATGTTTTCTCATTAGGCATTGCCTTTGCTCTCAAGAGTTCGAGCGATCTGTTTGGCTTTTGAATGTTCTTTAGCAGCATGCATTATTTCCTCCGCATGAGCTGTCACATTTAGGTTAGGAAGTCCTTTATAATTTGATCGTTAGTTCATCAAAGTCAGTCACCTCACATAAGCACACTATGTTTCACAGTTGGTCTGGAGGTCATTGCGATTTGTCTCATTCACGTAAGACCTGAAACGGCAGAAACCACTCCTAGTATGTGTGTATCTAAATATCAAAGTGTGTGTTCAACACAGAGACTAGAACTGTGAAGCCGTCATCTAATCATTTATTAAAATGGGAATACCAAATACCTTATAGTGGCATCTTTTTTTTATCTTCATTAGCCTTCATCTAAGTAAGCATTCTAGTTAGCTCAAGCTTCATCATAAGGTATTAAATTGGGGCAAAAAGAAGGGTATGCTTTTCTCCAGCAACACCATGTTATCTTTCTCATTCTGAAGCCATCAACACCAGACATGAAAAGCCAGTGGCAAAATATGGCTTCAGCACACACTAGTGCCAGTGCTTGCAGGGACTTTCCAGCGGTGAAGTGGTGGCACACGAAAGGTACAATACGCACTTATTTCCTGGAACGGGGGAGGAAGAGGGAAGAGAGCTAATATACAGAAGAGACACATGGTGATGCCAACGTTTAATGCATGCAAAATAGTCAAGCAGAAAATTTGGGCGATTCAACTGCAACATAATGGTGTCTATTCAACAATGTGCATTTATGCAATATGCTTTAGGTCGGTAGTATAAACATCATTAGCGTTCCATCAGACTGCTAAAGCAGACTTTAGCCAGAGGCTAATAATCGTAGGACTTGCAAAACAGATGAAGTAGGGTCTAATTTAAACAAAGAACATCTTGTGAGTTGCAGCCTACCTGTGCCCCAGATTGCAGTGAGCAGAGTCCAGGAAGTGGTAAGGAGACAGACTAGTACTGTCTCTTCCCAAGACAAAAAGTTGTTTAAAAAACGATTTTCACTTTCTGTGCTTACTATCTATGCCTGTGGCTGTTACAGTTAAAAATGGTGGTTTTAGACTGCCTGTAATTGCATTTTTATCACCTGTGTTGTGCTTTAAATGTGGTTTTCCCTGCCCATGATTGCCTCCATTTAGTGTGTTGAATTGTGGGATTTGCAGTCCAACCTCTGTAGTTTGTCCCTCTCATTCCTTGGTGACAATTCTGTTTTACCTCCAACTCGGTTTCCTAGGAGATTCTGAACAGGAGAAAGCAGCTTCCAACTCCCTGGCCAACAAACCTTGTCTGAGGTCGCTGGAACCTTATATGGTCTGCTAGTGGTTGGTACATGTGTACATCGATTGGTGGTTGTATCTGGTGTTTCTATTGGATAAGGGTTAATGTCCTCATTGGTTGGGTATCTGAGGGTTCTGATTGGTTTCTGGGTCTGTGATTCAATCATTTTAGGTTTGGGGCTAGGGTTAGGATTTCTATTGGAAGTAGGGACTAGGGCTTCCTATGTTATTGGTTTTTGGGAGTAGGGTGGGACTAGGGCTAGGGTTAGACCTTTAATTGGAAGTAGCGATTAGGGCTTCTGGTGTGATTGGTTGCTGGACTGGGTGTGGGACTTAGAGTAGGGTTAGGCTTTCTATTAGAAGTAGGGACTAGGGCTACCTGTGCCATTGGTTGCATGGACTTGTTTTGGGACTACTGGTAGGGCTAGGGCCTTTATTGGACGTAGAGATGAGGGTTTTTTAACTGATTGGGTGCTTGGACTAAAGCTAAGATTGGCTGTAAGGTCCTTGTCTCCTATTGGTTCTAGATTTTAGGGCTAGTGTTGTGATTGGATAGTGTTAGGGCTAGGGTTCTGATTGGCTGAAGGGGTCAGCTGATTACAAGGGCTATGAAAAAGGCCAGGCTTAGGGCGTCTCAGCCCGGGTGTCTCTGCCGGGCGTCTCAGCGAAGGGCAGAGAGGACAAGGGAAGTTGCCGGTTAGAGCCTGTTCGAGACTGGTTGGGACTAGGGCCAGAAATGCTGCTCTTTATTAGGTCTCGGCTAGAAACGCGCAAAGCGCGTTCTCGCCAGAGAGCTATAGCGATCGTTTCAGCCGAGAAAATCCGACAAAATGAGACAAGAGCTGTGCACGTGCGCAGCATTGTGAATGGGAGAGGGAGCGACAAGAGCTGGCCACGCGCAGTTTTGGTCGCGCGCACGCTCACGGCGCCAGCGTCTCCACCGTGCGCCGATAACTGCTCTCTTCCTGGCCGGCTTCACGGAAGGCAGCATGGCGTGCGGTGCCACTCTGAAGCGGCCCATGGAGTTAGAGGCCCTGCTTAGCCCCCAGTCCCAGTCCCCTAAGCGCAGGAGGTGCGCCCCGCTGCCTGGGTCCCCTGGGGGACATTCCCCGCAGCGGTGCGGTCTGATGTCCCACGGCGAGGAACAGCCTCATGGAACACCACTGCCTCTGCCTTTCGTTGGGGAGAGACGCCTCACCCCAGGTAACTGTAGAGGAGGCTCAGGCCGGTTGGCACAGGGATAGCGACGACATGGCGGTTATCCGGGGACAGCGATCTGGGTCAACGTGATTGATGGTGGTCTATCAAACTGGAGTAGAAAACAAGAATTCAATAGTAATTTACAGAAATTACCATCAACGCAGAAGAAGCTCGAAATTCAATGTGTGTCCGTCTTCTAAATGAGCAATGCTGTTTTGTGGGGTGTGAGTGCAGGGCTTCACTGTTGGTTAATATTTTGGTGTGGGTAGGTGCAAAGAGAGTTAAGTTTCTGGATGTAAGTATCGGCTGCAGTCGAGCTCGGCGCGGGACTGACGCAGTTATTCACACAGCTCTGATGATGCACCTAGGGCACGGGGCTGACGCAGTTATTCACACAGCTCTGATGATGCACCTCAGGCACGAGGCTGACGCAGTTATTCACACAGCTCTGATGATGCACCTCGGGCGCGGGGCTGACGCAGTTATTCACACAGCTCTGATGATGCACCTCAGGCACGGGGCTGACGCAGTTATTCACACAGCTCTGATGATGCACCTGGGGCACGGGGCTGACGCAGTTATTCACACAGCTCTGATGATGCATCTCGGGCACTGGGCTGACGGAGTTATTCACACAGCTCTGATGATGCACCTCGGGCACGGGGCTGACACAGTTATTCACACAGCTCTGATAATGCACCTCAGGCACGGGGCTGACGCAGTTATTCACACAGCTCTGATGCACCTCGGGAACGGGGCTGACGCAGTTATTCACACAGCTCTGATTATGCACCTCAGGCAGGTGCTCACAGCTGTTATTATTCACACAACTCTGATGATGCACCTCAGGCACGGGCTCACAGCTGCTATTATTCACACAGCTCTGTTGCGCTCTCTAATACTCTTTACTAATAACTCTCTCCTACTCACTATCGACTTCTCACTCTACTACTTACTGTGTGTGTGGGTGCTAATACAATAGGTCTCGCATATGTACGTGATTAAGCTATTGGCAATGTAAATGACAATGCCATTTATTTATGATTTAAAAAAATAATAATAATGAGCAATGCCAATAGCTCTACCTTTAATGCTGCCGAAACCATTGCATTGTAAATGCTTGTCTCATTTAGCAATGCCCAAAACTCGTTTTTACTCATCCAAAAGCCTCCTCCTATGGTTTTCTTTCACTCTTTTATCCCTCCACTATCCTTTTCAATCGAAATTAACAGACTAACATGTTCACTTCTCAAATTCCATATTAAACTATACTAATATACTACCAAATAACTGAATAACATATCCACTACTCAAATTACTTCATTTTTTTTTTACTATACTAATTTTCAACAGTAATCTTTTATGGGTTCCCGGAGTGGCGTTCTAATAGCCAGAAAAGCGCTTCAACACCCATCAGGGGTAACAAGTGCTATATGAATGCAAATCTTTCATCCCCTTTTATCCCTCTGCTATCCTTCTCACTCCAAGTAACTGACTAATATCCACCACTGAAATTACTTCATATTTCACCATATTAATTCGCCACTAATCCTTTGTAGGGTTCCTGAATAGGGTGCGTCAACAAGCGCTATATAAATACAAACCTTTGTCCTCCTCTATCCTTCTGCTATCATTCCAAATCCAAATAACTGACTAATCTATCCACCACTTGAAATGTACTTGCATGTTTCACTATACTAATTCAACACTAATCCTCTATGAGTCCCAGAGTAGCGCACTACTCGCCGAAAAAGCGCTTTGACGCCTCGTCAGGGGTAGTAAGCGCTATATAATTGCAATTACAATACAATTTAATACCTGTACCCACTTACCCACTTAATGCCTTACTGCTGAACGGTTTTCAACAACAGCTCAGAGAGACTGGACTTCTGCATTGCTTGTGCAAGTGAGAGACCTACGGATGTCTGGGGGTTTGGAGGGGGATATGTTGCCTCCTGCATGGATCAGAGTGGAAAGGTTTCAGCTTTGTTTAGGAGCATTTGTGGATACGTGTATTTGGCGAAAGAAGTTCAGTGTTTGAGAATGACTTCTTGTACAGTATCTCCATGGTGGGTACACTATGTGATACTGCAGAGAATGCAAATCTGTAACATGCATGCTACAACTCGTGCTTTACAGTACACATCAGAGATTACACGCAGATTTTACAGCAGGTGCATTAAACAACTAAGTTAAAATCGCTAGTTTTAAGCCTCAAGACTTGCAGGATACATATAAATCTATGTAACATTCAACACTTGTGGGGAAGGTTGTAGAGGGTCACAAATGGTTTTGTATGATGAGAACATGGTGGAAGTGAAACTGACCATTGGGGCGAGAAGGTCTCCAGCATGGCAAATGGATGTGTTCCCCTTCCCTGAACGTATAACTGCATGTGAAACTGGTGTCCATACTTATTTTTCGCCAGGCGTCACACTAATCTTACGAAGGCGCAGATGCTTAGGCATTTCCTTGACAATGTGAGGTCTAAAATCTGTCCTGTGCCCAGGAGAACTGCACCAAACGACGAATAAAGTAGACAGTGGACTGGTGTCCTTGTCCTGGGTATAGCACATAAAGCTGTAGTGGCAGGGTATTGTTTTTTGCAAATGTTACTTGTGACCAGACCTTATAATTTGTATCAGTGAAAGTGTGGCCTACTGACTCCTGTTTTGTAAGGTTAGGCTCTTATCACAGTATGAGAACCACAAGACTTTATTGAGTGTGTGGAAATGTACAGTGAATATCGGACATGTATTGTTTTGTAGAAACCGTGCGGTGTAAGAGAGAGAATGAGAAAGAGTATAGAAGCCACGAGGGTCCCTTTTGGAAGCCCCAGACTCTAGAATGGCACAAGATGGAGAGTAGGGAGAACTTTCCTACACAGTGGAAGTGTATTGTCTTAATGGATGAGTTACTTACCTTCGGCAACGATGTATTAGGTAGAGACACAGTCTAGCCGCAGATTCCTTAACTTAGAATATCTCCAGGCATAAGACTGGATCCGGAAAACTTTCCGCAGCAGCACCTCTGCGCGTCCGTGGCGCCGCACGGCTCCGCCCCGACGTCGTCCACAGACGTGACGTCAGCGGAGCCATATATGCCCCTCCCGGCGCGCTGACGTCAGTTTTCGTTGGAGAAACTTTTCCGCGCCACAATGCGGAGCCATTACCAAAAACTGTGAGAATACGGAAACAGTGTGCAAAAACGATGAAAAAGAAATTGAATGGTGAAAAACAGCATTATAAAGGACAGCGCCCGGCACTGTATCTTGAAAACTAGTGAAGGGAAAGAGCAGAGCATCGCTCTGAGGAGTAACCCCGCAAAAGTGAAGGGAAAACCTCCCTTGGAGGCAGATGAAGACGTGAAAAACATCATAGCAGACTACAGAAAGTCTGCAACTATAATGTAGAACTGTGATGGACAACAAGTACGGAACACAGGAACAATGACAATTCACCAGAAGACGTCAACCGAAAGAAGACACGTATCCCCAATGAGAGACCTATAGAGTAGATCCCACCCTGGACAAACTAGGGCGTAGGGTTGGAAAGGACACATGAGCATACCCCCCAATAACGAGAATGGGCAGAGTAGAGCAATGAAACAGAATGAAGCATTGTGTGTCAGAGTGAAGTGAAGATGTCAACCAGCAGAACTGTGAAGCCACCCGGAGGGAGGTGAATATAGAAGTCGCAACCTGAAACGGTCCTCGCAGAACGAGGAGGATGGGCGGCGTTAAAAAGAATCTACTGCTAGACTATGTCTCTACCTGATACATCGTTACCGAAGGTAAGTAACTTGTCCATCTGATAGAGACATCTAGCCGCAGATTTCTTAACTTAGAATAGATACCGAAGCCATTCACATAGAGGAGGCGGGTCTTCGACTGAACTTCATAAAGTTCCAGAGAGAACTAAACCGTTAAGATGACGAAACACGGCGGGAATCGCAAGCCATCGCAGCCACACCAGCCACACCAGCCCATGAAGCTCAGAAAAGAGCGGAAAACATGGGGAGGCAAAGGCACCACTAGCTGTCAAAGAACAGCCGGAAAACCCCCATATGTATACCGGGTGAGAAAAGAAAAAACAGGTCAGATAGGAGGGTCTGAAAGGGAAAGTTCATGACTTCGCAAAGAAGTGGAACTGAACCTAGGGCTCGATGTATCCGCAGGATTCGGCGTGCTGACCGCAAGTAAAAAACGCAGAAAGAGGACAGAGTCAGCACATACCGGTCCAATATGCACTATAGTGGGAAAGCACTGTTGAAAGCTGCACCGGACAAAATACGTGGTGCAGCATTGGTAGGATGCTGATCCATAGCCAGAAAGTGCCAGTAGTACTAAAAACAATAGAAGACACGACAGTACATAGTCGCTCTGTCACAGTACATGTGAAAGAGCTGAATGCAACCAGCCTAAGCACAGAAAACAGGACTACCGTAAGAATGATAGTTAAGTGGAAGATACATAATCATACCGTGTGGACGCTAGAACAATAGGAAGAATAGCAAAAACCTTCCTGTAGGGTTACGTGAGCAGCTCAGATGCGAGAGACGCAATAGCAAGAAGTCAACCAACATAAAAGGTGTACCAGCAAGGTGGACACCCACATAAGAACTCGTAGCAGGAGCAGACCGGGTCGAGGACCACGGACACTGCATGAAGGAAATTGCCTGCACCACTCTGCTGTGTAAGAACACAGGGCAGATATAGAGTAAGATACAATAAAGGATTAGGGTACGCAAGAGATACCAACATTCATATGGAAACAGAAATGGACTGGACAATGCCCAGACCCGTAAGCGACATTAGCCCTCCGCCGGGGAGGAGCAACGGTCCCCCGAAAGACAGCTGAGGAAATGGAGCCAGACAAGAAGTGGAAACAGTCAGGACCAACCTAATGGCCCATGGACCCAAGAAGCAAGATTACTGAATAGAACACTCCCCTTGAGAGCATTACAGCAGGAACACAAAGCAGAAGTGTGGAAAACACCTGAGCGGAAGCAGCATGGTATGCGGAAAACTTCCTGCTGGGAAAGTGCCTAGAAATTGAGGGCACACAGCAATGAACAGTAGAGACGTAGATGGCAAAGACTCCACCTTTAAAAAACATGCCCAGTAAGGGCTGAAGGACGAGAAACTATTACCCAACCCTAGAGGGGAGGGGAGAATCAGCACCACAGCAGCGGAAGAAACAACGCAAGCACCCTATGATAGCAATAATACCAAGGTGCACTCCCAGTTTGCGCCAACACTAAGAAGCGTGCCGCACAGCGGCTTTTTTGGGGGGGGCGCAAAACGATGACATGGCGTCAGCCGTGAAGAGCTGCGCCTGAAGTTAACAGAACAAGGGCCCATGGGATAGTGACCGGCAAAAGAAGCGCAGCCATCCCGAACAAGAGGAGAACTGTCCCGACCAGAACCAATTGCAACCGAAGTGCAATAGAGCGATGGTAACATTAAGATTGCAGCAGAAATCAGGACAGCCTGACCCTCGGGGGGATGTCCGTGAGGAAGACTCCATAGGAGCATACCAAGGCTAATGCAGTGACCCAATAGCCAGCAGATACCCCACAAAGGAGGTCTCAAACCCCGCGAGGGGAATCCTCTTGGTCAAAGCAAATATTCAGAGGACTGCAAAGAAGACAGAACCAGCCGTCCAGCTGTAGCTGAACAACCGCTTACATTATCCGGGTACTATGCAAGAACCTGGGACATTTCTGAAAAGCAAACCACATGGTAACATCACCTATACAGAAGAAAAAGATACTAGAAGGCAGAAAATTGTTCCTCAATAGTTACGGCAACGCAGACATGAGGCGGGAGACCGCTGAATCTGCGTGGCTGTCAAAAAGGTCCACACCAGTGAATGGCAGATCTCTAAGAGCATCCCGAACACTGTCTGGGAAACGACTGTCATGCAGCCATGCATGGTGGTGCAAAGCCACAGCCCGAGCAACAGCCCAACCCACAGAGTCAGTTGCATCGAGGGAAGATCGGAGGGATAATTGTGCCATTCCCCTGCCATCAAGAATAAGGAGAAGTAATTCTGCCCGCAGACCTTCTGGAATAGAAGGAAGGAGGATAATCGACTAAGTCCCAAAGGGCAGAGGAAGCATGTGCGAACGCGCAAGATGCATTTAATGCGCGGATGCCAGCACTGGCAGAGGCAAAAAGCTGGCGACCACACGTTTCCAACCACCTAGACTCCCTGGTGGGAGGTAACAATGGCAAAGTGGAGGAAGGCTGCAAGTCAAAAGCCGCCTGAACAACTAGACCCTGAGTTTTAGGGTGAAGGGACAGGCAGAGTGGATCATCGTGGGCAGGACGGTGTCAACGAGCTTCATGTGGAGAAGATCCAGTAAAGGATCAGAAGGCAGGGAAACCACAGGGGGTGAAATCGAAAATGCAGCCACCGCCCTGTAAACAGCCTCAGTTACCATCCTGGGAGGCGACAATGAACCGTCGGTAGGAGACGGTTGGAGACTAAGCCGTTACAGCAAAAGTGGAGGAGTCTGAGGCTGATCGGAAGGCCAAGCCACACTAGGTACCTGCACCATGGGGCACCAAAACTACCTCGGACCTGGGGAGTCCAGAGGAACGTCAACCTCTTGCAAAAGAGGAGGCGTCGGCACCGGCATTGACCGATGCCGTATGGGAGTCGTATCGATGTCCGAGGAGTCGTGAAGAACATTAACCTCATGTAAAAGAGGTGGCGTAGACGGTGGCACCGGTGTTGACTGACGCCGAGTTGGAGTCGTCTCGACGTCGACGACCTCCGTAGGGGACTCAGCCTGGGCGCCCACCGACTGCGATCCCACCGCAATATGCGGGGAGGAAAGACTTCGACAGGGCATCAAGCCTGGCGGCACCTTTGACATCAGCACAGGAAGCCGCGCAGGGCTATGCGGAGACTGGAGGAGTGGGCTGGACGGCCGACTAGGAGGACCCTCTGGGCTGTGTCCCGCTGGAGTCATATCGACTCTGGAGCCGGAGTCAATGCACACAGCCGGCGTCGAGGACGAATCCGCCGGAGAGGATCTGACATGAGTGCCTTCCATCTCTGTGGGACCCGAAGTCACACCAGGGAGAGGGGGTGACCCAAAATAGGAGTGGAGTGCTTTTGAATAAGCCTCCATTTGGGCCCACTTTGCTCCAACTCCCGGAAAGGGAAGGTACTGAGGAGACGACTGCCGGACGCCTGTGCCTGGCAAGGAGTGGGAGGAATGTGCACCAGCGGCACGCGTATGGGAGGAAGACCTCCGCGACTTACGTTTGTGCTTACCCGCCTCTGAACGACGTCCCCGATCCAGAGGGAGAACGGCGGCGCAAAGGTGCAAGACCGGACAACAGGGCTTCTTCAGAGCTCACACTATAGTGCAAGCCCTGAAGAAGTCAGTGTTTGGACAAAACGCGTTGGCGGTTGCAAAACGTTTAAAAAAAAGAAAAATAAAGGATGAAATTTAATACGACCACATAACATTGACTCTTCATTGGAATACATTTGCATCTTGAAAACTGTTTATTGCTTATTACTTGACCTTTAAAGTGTGCTTGGCTAACTTTGTTTAAAGAATTATCTGCACCTCAGAAAGAAAATGGAGTTATGAAAAGGACCCACAACAACCCAGTCCCTGAACTGTAGACAGTGGATCCACATTCCTGCCCAGAAACTATGCATAAAAGGGAGGCACAGATCTTCGAATTTTGTTCCAGTTCCAAGTTGCTTCACTGCCCAAGAATAGGGGCAACATGCAGAGTACTCGAAGAGCTGCTGTGATCCAGTACGGTTCTGCTGATATTTAATCTCCCAGAGGCCCAGGAAATCGCCTGAAATCTCCACTTCTTGCTGAAGAAGCTGTGGGTCTCACAGCTTTGCTGGACTGCTGCAGCATTTACCATCTGAGACAGAGAGAAAGAGGCGGGCCAACCAAAACAAGCTCTGGTGACCACAACCATGATTGATCGCACTGTGCAGACAAAAGCTGCACAATTGTGCTTGGAATCTCTGCATGCGTACCGCGGTCTAGTAAAACTATATAGAGAACATAACTCCTAGGCAATCAGGATAATTCAAGCATTATTTATAAATGATGTAATATAGGAAGAAACAAAGGAAAAAGAGAAAATGTACAGAAAATATTCACTCTTTAATGATTCTTTGTTAAAAATTCGTATAAGAAATTGTGTGATTTACACAATCTTTAATGCATTTAAATTCATAATAACAGCCCATAAACAAACAAAAAATTAAAAAGGTTAAAAAGTGACGAGATCTTATGACTTCAACGCGCGTTTCAGCGTACACAACACCTTCTTCAGGAGTAGCCACACAATTATTTAGAAAATCTATAGTAGGGACAGTTTATGAGGATGGAGAACTGCACTTAGTCTCTTAATCGATCCAATTTAAAAATCTGATCCTCTGATTTATGGTGTTGTAATGCGATGTAAAACAACATGAACAGAAAAATCAGATGGCTTCCTTAATACTCATACAGATCAAATGTCCACATTCAATAATCTGATGACTGTCCGTGTTTGCAGACAGGCTATAACACTCAATATACTCAATTAGTAATTGTATTCAAATGGACGACTTTTCTAAAAGGAAAAAATATGTAACACTGATAAAATTCCTATTTTATAACTAGCGCCGGGCAGAAAATGGCAACCGGCGTCTTGGAGTAGAAAACAGCGGTCTAGTAAAACGCCACCTGAGAGACATAGTCTTTGAATTGGCTACACAAACTTGGCTGAGACTGATGCAACGGCATACAATAACTCCATAGGTAAGGATTACAGATTCACCTGTCTGGCAGAGGAACACTGTTCGACTGTTCCACTGTGCCAAAGTAACCATGACCCTGCACTAAAGTCAAAGACTTTCTCGGAGTAGTGTAACCCGTAGACCCCGTCAAGTGTCTTGCTGGCATTACAGGCACGGTTACAGGTGCATCTCACAGTGCAACGTGGTTTTTATATTCCCTCATATGCAACACTATATTTGCTCATCAGATTCTACTCACAGGAGTTCAGTTTGTGGGGGCAAACACTGACATCTGTATACACATCCATTCACAAATGCGCCACACCAAATACAACATTTCTTCAGGTGCAGCTAGCCGGTCACCAATAGTTCCTAACATGCCTTGTACCATAAATGCAGTAAACACTTTTATACTGTAAGACCAACAAGCTTGTAGGACTACAACCGTAGTATACATGTGACACTGAGATTCAGACTGCCAAGATTAATTTAACAAGATTACACACATTGGAACAACAATCAAATGATGGACGGAATGCTGAATGAATAATACATTCACCCCCAGTCAAGAGATCTGGGTTAAAGCCATCATTCTTTTGCTCACCATCCCACCCCAGTTTAGACCCAGCCATATGCAAATCAGTCATGACCCTGTGCCTCATAGGAACACTCCAGACCGAACTGCCAAGCCAGATCCTCCTGGGTCCGGAAACAAGCATTCTGAGACCGATTTCGGGCTATTACTCTTCATCAGCCAAACTAGCTTGAATCCAGTGGCACAGTGAGCAAGGGACCCACATCTGGGCATACCCATCCCACTTAGGGAGAAAAGTGCTACGCAAACAAATGATGGACGGAATCCTGAATGAATCATACATTCACCCCCAGTCAAGAGATCTGGGTTAAATCCATTGTTCTTTGGCTCAGCATGCCACCCCAGTTTAGACCCAGCCATATGCAAATCAATCTTGACCCTGTGCCTCATGGGAACAGTCCAGACCGAACTGCTAAGCCAGTTCCTCCCTGGAACGGAAACAAGCATTCTGGGACCGGTTTCAGGGTATTGCCCTTCATCAGCCAGACTAGCTTGAATCCAGTGACACAATGAGCAAGGGACCCACGTCTGGGCATACCCATCCCACTTAGGGCAAAAAGTGCTACGCAAACAAATGATGGACGGAATGCTGAATGAATCATACATTCACCCCAGTCAAGAGATCTGGGTTAAATCCTTTTAAAGAGTTAGGAGCCTATAGTCAATCACACATCTCCCAATTTAAGCTCCTAAACTGCTGAAACACACAGAACATGCAGGTTTCCATATACAGTTTACCGCTTTCAAGTACACCTACTACTAGCAGAAATGTATTATGTGTCCTCTCCTCACTGGGCTCCTCCAGCATAGCAGCCAGCTCGGACACCACTTGTAGGAAGATTTGAAGTTGGGCAGCCCCATACTACTCCATTCTGGTTGCAGTGCCTCTATGCAGCCTTCTTCCTGTGCCAGTGACAACTCCATCATGCCTCCAGATGTTGCCTTCTCCATGCAGGCTCTCTAAATCCTAGTTGCACAGATGTTGAGTTCTGAAGTATAGTGTTTATATAGATGACAGACGCCAGTCACGTCAGTATGAAGATAGCCAGTCTTATTTTCCGGTTACGCCTTAGGTACTGCAGTACCTCCTCTCAGGCCTTCATGCTCCTTCCAACTGTAACTGTTATAGCCTTAGCGCACACACTCAACATTCCGTTATTCATTCTCGAAGCCACACTCACCCCCTTCAAGTACCAGCTCACGCATGCAAAGAAAGGAAACCCACAATAAATCAGAGAGTGATCTGTGCTTGACTGATTCTTAATTTTATTACAGGCCAATATAACAGCATACACTATTAAATGATAGTGCCTCTAGCTCGGTAGGTTCGAAAGAGAACACAAATAGGACGTGCAACTTGTTGGAATAACCATATGGCTTGACGCTGCTGAAATGCAACATAACATCTTAAATCCAAGATCCTCCCACGTCATCCCCCAGGTTCAGCCTCTTTTAATACCTCTCCAACCAACCCACCTTTTATTTCCAAACTCTGGAGCCTAGCCTCCTCAAGTCACACCCTTTTCAGCCACACCCCCTGTAGGCCAGGCACTATCCTTCCTATATATCCCTCACCAGTCCATTTCCGTTCTTGCCCCTACACTTACCAGTACCGCCTTATCCTGCTCAGTGACCCTGCTACGCCGCTTCCTGCCAAAAATGTTACCCATCTCGTTCCAGGTACTACTGCTGACGGGCTCAGCATCCCCTCGAGTCCAGCTCCTGTCCTGAGTCTGACAGCACTTCCGCTCCCGCCCGGCAACAACGACCCGGACAAGACAATTCGTCGGGAAACAAAAGAAGGACTGTCGCTCACTTAACAGAGTTGACGCCATCTTGGACGAGAGACTAATGAACTGAAAAATCCTAAAACAATGTTTCATATCAGAACATAAATATAGTCCGGTTTCACTTTTTGCTTATACAGACCCAAGTTTGTCACGTGACAGTATTTCAATTTTAAAACGTTTATGATCGTTTACAATAAACACTTCAATAAACCAGTTTACTGCCATCGTTTCATAACTGCATGCTCACCACTATTATTAAACAATGTGTATGTTTCGTTTTCCTTCTCTTGCTTTCAGTTATTGGTGAAACAGCAAGAAAGACTCTATCCTGAGACTGCGAACACGAGGATCACACAGTCCTGCCTCACGTTTTCCCCAGTCTGTTGTTTGTTTTAACAGTATTGAAGATAGATAGCCGAGAGAGAGTAAAGTCAAGAGCGGACTTTGCATCGATGGCGGCCACGATTGAACTAGCAATTCTATCGTAGCAACAGCGATAAGTAGTGATTATGCTGGGGTACACCAACGAGATTAGGAACCTCCGACTACTGAATTACCCTCTTTTTTTTTCAGGTGCAGATCTTTTAATTTATAATAAGTTTTAACATTGTGCCCCTTTACAGATATTGGAAAAGGAAATAAAAGTTCTTTGCTTGTTTTTTGAAAAATATTTTTGTTTTGTTTTCAGTTTTATTACCATTTTGACACAGGCTAGCGTTGCACCCACTTCTAAAGCTGCGGGAAATCTGACAAATGAAATCAAACAGAATGGAAGTAATTTCCCAGAAAATGAATTCTATTGCAGGACAGGAGGCTCCGATTATGCTTAGTCTCATTTCTTTATTGAAATGCTCAGCAGCCAAGTAAAAAACCACATTACCCAGAAACACTTGGGTAATAACCATAGAGTCTTGTTAGTATAAATAGGTGTACAGACAATCCCACTTCCTCTTTCTTTGCTGCTCCGCAGCCAGTTAAGTGCTTCTTACCTTACTATTGTTGTTTGCCTTGCACTTTGTATTACTTGCGCGGCTCCTGTTTAACATTTCTGCCGCTTTGTTTTCCGCGCGTATCGCGCTGCTTGCGCTTGCCTTCGCCATTCCGTTCGCGTTGCGTTTCGGTGGCGGCGCGGCTGGGTGCGAGGCATCTCCACCCTGAAGTCGGGCGCTTTGTGCCTGGGTTCTATTTGTTGTTGTGGAGTGGTTTATTGGGGTCAGGGCTGCCTCGCGCTGTTCGCCTTCCTGTTCAGGCGGCCGGTTCAACGCGCATGCGCGTTTTGGTGTTTCCGGCGCTCCGTGTTGTTTCTTCACCGGAGCTCCTCTGAAGGACGTCCCCTGCGGCGTAAACGCCCACAAGCCTCCAGGATTGACCCTGTCGACGCCAGTGTCTAAAATAGGATACTGGTTGTAAAATTTGGCATAGGCTTTGCCTAGGGTGACGTTTTTGGTGACAGTAAGCCTTCCCTCCACTCTCTACATATTTTGACCTGTAGTCTCTACAGCTTTGGCTTGCTGTGAGGGTTTTTTCACCCCCCTTTATTGAGCCTTTGGCTTGTTTATACCTTACATTCCTCATTTGTGGGCATATATTTTCACATTACTTGTGAATCATGAGTGATTATTTCTATGAGGATGAGGAAGAGTACGATGAGGAGGCTCCAGACTCCATGGAGCAACATTTGGTGGAGGCTTTGGACCGTGGAGTCCAACACTCAATGAATAGGGCACTAGTGCGTGCTATCACGCCTCTCAAAAGGCACTTGACTAAATATGCTGAGCAGCAGGGTTGGGTCCCTGCGGCTAAGAAGTCATGATCTTCTCCTGCTAATCCACATTCTTCTGTCTTCAAGAAATTGGCGCTGTCCTTGTCCTCTGCCAAACCTGACGCTGTTGTTGAGGAAGGTGAGAGCGATGACCTGCAGTCATCCTCTTCCTCGGATCCCGCTCCTCCCCCTCCCAAGAAAAAGAGATGCAAGGAGCATTTTGTTGATGCGTCTTCGCATCCACCTGTCCTGACTTTTGAGCCGGCGGACATTGTCCACCCCCAGTCCACGGCTTGGCTTCCTTCCCAGGCTGTGACGGAATACGTCCAGCAGCATATACGCCAGCCCTTTGAAAAGGAGGTATGTGCCCGTCTCCGGTCTGAGTGCCCGCGACCAGACTTGGCTGATCATCTGGCGGAGACCCCTGAGGTAGATCCCACTATGACAACGTACCTCTGCAAATTTGCGAAAGATCCCAAAAAGGGTCTGGATAGGTCCTGGCGGGCTTGCCAGGACGAGGTTTTAGATCTCCTGGGTCCCCTCACTAAAATGTTGGACCTTGGTTTCCTGGCTAAAAGTACTAACCGGATGGTGGATCCGGATGAGCTGATTAATTGGGCTCAGCGCGCCATTTGCCAGTTGGGTAATGCCAACTGTGCGCTCTCTGCTGAGAGGCGCAGGTCCATTTTGCTAAAGCTGGATCCTAAACTGCAAGAATTGGCTACTTCGGAGTCGGGTCCTGCGGCTCAGGGTCTTCTTTTTGGGCAACCATTTTTGAAGGAGCTGACCAACTTTGTAAATACATTCAGCGGCCTGGATAAGGCTCAAGCGTCTCTCTGCCGGACCCTTCGTCCGGTTTTCAACAGGGCCGGAAGAAGTAGGGGGCGTTCCTCCGGCCGTGGTCAGCAGCAGCCCTCCCAGAAGGGGTACCAGTCCCAGCGAGGAGGTCAGCAGGACTCGGGTTATACCCCTCGTTCAAACTTCTATCCCTCAAGAAAAGGACGTGGCCAGTTCAAGAAAGGACGTGCTGGTGGATCCGCCGGCGGCTACCTCGATTCCGCCACTTCAGGTGAGCATTCTTCCTGCATGCAGTGTTGTTCTGGGGGGCAGGATTCGCCTTTTCCTAGAGAACTGGCGATCAATCTCCAGCGATGCTTGGGTGCTGGAGACAGTTCAGGGCTTCAAGCTGGAGTTTTATCATCCTGTTCGTCAGTCCCGTCTTCCTTTTCCTCTCCATTTCTCAAACCAAAGTCGAGACTTCATCACAGAGGAACTCAGGTCTCTGGAGGCCAAGGGGGCGATTGTGCCGACGGTGCGCCATCCTCAGGGCTTTGTCAGCTCAATCTTCCTTGTGGAGAAGAAGGGAGGGGGATCGAGGTTGGTCCTCAACCTGAAGGACTTCAATGCGGGAGTGGTTTACCGCCACTTCAAGATGGAGGGGATCCATCTGTTGAGGGATCTCCTGAGGGAACGGGATTGGATGGTCCGTCTAGACCTCAAGGAAGCATACCTCTCGGTTCCGATTTTTCCGCCCCATTGCCGTTTTCTTCAATTCCAGTGGCTGGGGATTTGGTATCAATATCAGGTTCTTCCATTCGGCCTTTTGTCAGCACCGTGGTGCTTCACGAAACTGTTGCGTCCGGTCATGGAATCTCTCCGCAGTCGCGGAGTTCGCTTGATCATCTATTTGGACGACATCCTCCTGTTAGCGGATTGTCCGATAAAGCTTATGTCTCACCTGACGTGGACCGTAGACCTGCTCCAGTCTCTGGGGTTTTTGGTGAATGTTCCCAAATCTGTACTTCAACCTACACAGGTGATAGATTTCTTGGGGTTTCAAATCAATTCCCTTTCTTGTCAACTTCTGCTGCCTCGTCAGAAAGTTCGTTACATCAAACGGGAATTGAAGTCTGTTGTCTCGAGTCCGACGGTGTCGTTGAGATCATTAGCTCGAGTTGTAGGGCTTTTAGCGTCTTCTCTGCAGGCGATATTTCCGGCTCCGCTGCATTACTGTGCGTTGCAGCATTTGAAGATTCAGCATCTTCAGAGGGGCCTTCGCTATTCCGATCGCATCCCTCTGTCGGAGGAGGCGAAGTCGGAGATGACGTGGTGGTTGAATCACATGGAGGCCTGGAACAGCAGGGCCCTCTTCGGATCTTCTCCGGAGATTGTGATCGAGTCGGATGCCCGTCAATGGGGCTGGGGAGCCCGCTGCGGTCCAGTCACGACAGGGGGACGTTGGTCCCCCCAAGAGCGCTGTCTCCACATCAATTGTTTGGAGTTACTGGCGGGATCGTTCGCGATCAAATGTCTGTCTCCTCTTCAGTCCCGCTGCTGTATACTTCTCCGAATGGACAATGTGTCAGCAGTCCGTTATATCAACAAGCTCGGAGGGACTCGTTCGAGGTTGTTGGCGGAGATCGCCAAGGAGTTTTGGCATTACTGTCTGCACAACGGGATCACAGTTATTGCGGAATACCTTCCGGGTTGTCGCAATGTGGTGGCGGATTGGAATTCCAGGTACCTGAGGGATTTCAGCGACTGGAGACTCCATCCGCGTGTATTTCGACAACTTCTACGGACCTGGGGCCCTTGTCAGATCGACCTCTTTGCGTCCCGGCTCAATGCACAACTTCCCCGGTTTTTCAGCTGGAGACCGGACCCGGAGGCTCTGGCAACGGATGCCTTCCTTCAACCGTGGCCGACCTCCCTGTGTTATGCGTTTCCCCCGTTTATGATGATCCCCAGGGTTCTGGCATATGTGAAACGTTTTCAGGCGGAGCTGATTCTGATCACTCCTCTGTGGCGGGCTCAACCTTGGTTCCCTGTTCTCTTGGAAATGACTTGCGCATTGCCATTTCTTCTGCCTCAGAAGCAGAATCTCCTGTTAGATCCGCTTCAGAATCCGCATCCCCTAGTTCAGTCAGGCTCTCTCCTTCTCCTAGCGTGGCGGATTTCGGGGAACGGTGGGCTGTGTCAGGCCTTTCTTCGGACGCTACCAGACTCCTCAGCAACGCCTGGGCACCAAATACTCACAAGCGTTACAGGGGTTCCTGGAAACGTTGGAGTGACTGGTGTGCTCAACGGCAAGCTGATCCAACATCAGCGGATGTTTCTTTAATTGTCAATTTTCTGGCCTCCCTGTATTCGGCTTCTGGTCTGGCGTACCGTACTATCAATAATTTCCGCTCTGCTATTTCGGCAGGTCATGTTCCGATTGATGGTAAGCCTGTAGGGGAACATCCTTTGGTGTCCAAGGTCCTTAAGGGCGTTCGTATGGCTGTCCCTCCGCGTCCCAAATATGTGGCCTTATGGGACGTTTCGGTTGTTTTGCGATTTTTAGAAGCCTGGCCGGTTAATTCCTTGCTTTCGCGCAAACAACTTTCGGCCAAGCTTACCATGTTGTTATGTTTGCTTTCTTGCAAACGGATTTCTGACGTTCACGCATTGGATCTTGCTGGTCGGAGTTTTACTCCTGAAGAGGTTACATTTCGCCTTTCCCGGCGCACCAAGACTGATACTGAGATTATCTCTTACCCTTCTTTTCCGGCGCGTCCCAACCTTTGTGTGGTCCAATGCCTGAAAGCTTATGAGGTGAGTACTTCTCTTATTCGTTCTGATATGCATGGTCAACTGTTAATTGCATTGCTGAAGCCTTTCCGCCCCGTTACTACAGCTACGTTGGCTCGCTGGGTACGGTGGCTTATGGGAGAGGCAGGGATCGATGTTTCTGTTTTTGGGGCTCATTCAGCTCGTGGAGCCATGGCCTCTAAGGCTTTTTCATTGGGGGTCACCTTGGGGGACCTTATGAAAGCTGCTGATTGGTCAACAGATTCAGTGTTTAAGACTTTTTACTTTAAACCTGTACCTACGGTTGCGTCTGTGGTATTGGATGAGCTTTGAACAAGCATAATCGGAGCCTCCTGTCCTGCAATAGAATTCAAAATTTGCAAACATTCGTGACAAGAATTTTCAATTCTATTAAGGACTAGGAGGCGAGGATTATCCCACCCATAGATTATACCTTGTATTACTGACAATTGTTTTGCATTAATCTGTTACAACAGTATATATTGCATTGTCTTCTTTTCCCACCCTTACTTCGGAATATGTCTGATTTTGTTGGAATGGCTATTACGGCTTTGTATCTTTTTTCAGGTTCTGATCCCAAGTGATGCGCCTCCAGTTCCTCGTAGGAGCGCCTGTTATCTTCTCTAAAGAGGTCTCCTGTTTTTCTGCCTTCGGCTGTTTGGGATGTCTCCCTTCGTTACCTTCAATGGACTGATCTTTGCTGTTGCATTGACTTTTGGATTGTTTACTGTTTCCTGGATTCTCCTCACCAAAGAAAGAGGAAGTGGGATTGTCTGTACACCTATTTATACTAACAAGACTCTATGGTTATTACCCAAGTGTTTCTGGGTAATGTGGTTTTTTACTTGGCTGCTGAGCATTTCAATAAAGAAATGAGACTAAGCATAATCCTCGCCTCCTAGTCCTTAATAGAATTGAAAATTCTTGTCACGAATGTTTGCAAATTTTGAATCCACTCTGTTTAATTGACTGCACTGCCTTGGAAATAAACGAAAACTGCTTTTGCAACAAAAAGCCCCTGTACAAAAGAAAAAAACCAACAAGTCGGAGACGCAGCAACGCTGTTCTGACTGAGGAATGAAGAAGCCAAGAAGTCCATGAACACTGGAATATTTGCACAACATGGAGTGGCTGCCTGCAAGTTGTTTTTGGTCCAGCTAAAATAAGTGCTTTAACCATACAGATCGTCATCATTGTCTTCATTATACACGTTGCCACCACTTCCTGGCGCAGAGCCTTGGCTTGGTCCAGCTCCGGGTTGGCTGCCTGATGGGAACCTGAAGCTGCCAAATCCACGGCTTTGCTGTAATGTCTGTGCAAACATCTCATATTTCCTTATGTCATTGTCACTGACAGAGCGGCGGGCAAAGCGCATAGCCTCCTCAAAATGATCCTTGCGGATTTCAGGGACTGGATCATCCTCCTCCACTTCCATGGCTGAGGGATTGATCTGTCGCTCCCGCTCTCTCCGGATCTCGTTCTCGATGCACTCGCGGATAGCTAACTTGCATGCTCGCTGACAAATTTCTGTAAGATCCGCACCAGAGAAGCCATTGGTCATTTTAGCCAGGAAATCGACATCAACATCCTTAGCAACCGGAGACTTCCTGAGGTTGGCCTTCAGAATGGCCATGCGTGACTTCTCATCGGGCAGAGGGATGTAAATCAACTGATCAAGGCGGCCGGGTCGCAGAATGGCCGGATCGATGATATCAGGACGGTTAGTGGCACCGATGATGAACACGTTCTTTTTGGTGGACATCCCATCCATCTCCGTTAGGATCTGATTGATGACTCGGTCTGCGGCTCCACCACCATCCCCGATGTTCCCTCCTCGAGCCTTGGCTATGGAGTCCAGCTCATCGAAGAACAGCACACAAGGAGCTGCCTGGCGCGCCTTATCAAAGATCACCCGGACGTTTGCTTCAGATTCTCCAAACCACATGGTGAGCAGCTCAGGCCCCTTGATGGAAATAAAGTTGGCCTGAGATTCATTGGCAATCGCTTTCGCCAGTAGAGTTTTACCACATCCCGGGGGTCCGTAAAACAGCACTCCTTTGGAAGGGGTCATTCCAAACTTGAGGAACTTGTCTGGATGCTCCACAGGGTACTGTACAAGCTCTTGAAGCTCTCTCTTCACATCTTCGAGACCACCAATATCTTCCCAAGTGACCTGTGGCACCTCTACTACTGTCTCACGCAGTGCAGATGGGTTACTCTGACTCAAAGCCCACCTGAAATCGTCCATGGTCACAGCCAATGAGTTCATTACTTCTGCATCAGTGGAAAAACCCTTATAGCCCGAAACTGGAACCTTCTTCTTCCTGATCAATGGTCCGGAGATCATGAGCAAACTGGCTGGAGAATCTGAGAGTAATCTGCATAAGGCCTTTGAAGAGGCAGAAAAAAATGCCCCGGCCATCATATTCATTGATGAGCTTGATGCCATTGCCCCAAAGAGAGAGAAGACACATGGTGAAGTGGAGCGACGAATCGTGTCACAGCTGCTCACGCTCATGGACGGCCTGAAGCAGAGGGCACATGTAACTGTTATGGCTGCTACTAACAGACCCAACAGCATCGACCCTGCGCTTAGACGATTTGGCCGTTTTGACAAGGAAGTAGATATCGGAATTCCAGATGCAACTGGTTGGTTGGAAATTCTGCAGATCCACACCAAGAACATGAAGCTCGCTGATGATGTTGATCTGGAGCAGGTGGCTAATGAGACACATGTACACGTTGGTGCCGACTTGGCTGCTCTGTGCTCGGAGGCTGCTCTACAGGCTATCCGAAGGAAGATGGATCTCATTGATCTGAATTACCCTCTTTAATATCTTTTTTTAATACATTTTGGTTGGACGAGAATCTCACATTCCCAAATCCCCCCTACTCCGAGAAGTCTGTTTAATTTAACAGTAAGTCTGTTTAATTTGAGCAGTAGGTCTTTAATTTGAGCAGTAGTGAGGGCAAGGACATTTTTGACTGCCTGAGAGAATACATTTTAAACTTGCTAAGCTTATGTTCCATTTAACTGTGGTGCCTCATTGGCAGCGAGGTGTACTTTAAGACACTCCAAACAACTAGCGAGAGATCCACTTGCAGATAGACTACCTGATACTTCTTAGGATCTAATAAAAAATTTGCTAACATTCGTGCCAAGAATTTTCGATTCTATTAAGGACAGGAGGCGAGGATTCTATGTCAGGACAGGAGGCTCCTATTATGCTTTTCTCATTTCTTTAATGAAATGCTCAGCAGCCAATAAAGTAACAAAAAACTACATTTCCCATGAACACTAGGGAATAACCACAGAGTGTATAGTATAAAAGGTTACAATGCTAGTCCTTCTTCCTCTTTCTTTGCTGCTGCGCAGCCAGTTAAGTGCTTTTTCAGTATTTGAATGTATTTACTGTTATTGCGCTAAGATATTGATGTTCTTTCACTTACTTTGTGTATATTGACTTCGGCGCTTGCAGCGTGCTGTGTTGGCATTTTGTTTGCGCTCCAATTCCGTTTGCTATATTGCTCGTTGCCGGTTTTTTCCTTCACTTTCAGCCCGTTATTGTCGCGAGCTTTCACGGGAGCGTGTGTTCACCTCCCTGGGACCGGGCGCCCTGTGCTGCCTTGTTTCGAGTTGTGGAGCGGGAGCAGGGGTTATCGGCTCGTGCGAGGAGCGCGAGCGCTCTCGAGCCGTTTTCTGAGCAAGCAGCCATGTCGAGCATGCACATTGGCTTGTTTCCGGCATTCCTCACGGCGCCGGTCAAGAGACAGTCGTTTCTAACATCAACGCCCACAGCCTGCTTCAGAATTAACCGCGTATGACGCCGGAGTTCAGAGAGAGCTTTGGTTGTGACTTTGGTGCATAGGCTTTGCCTAGAGTGTGTCTTTATATCGGCAGGCTTATCTCCCTCCACGTTTTAATAGCAATTGAGTCAGGTTGGTGCCTGCTGTGGGGTTTACCACACTCCCCCTGAATAGTGTCATTGGCACTCCATATTACTTCCAGTCATCTTGTGGGCTTTATTCTTTGCACTTTGTGTATCATGGAAGATTATTATTGTGATGAAGATGACTATTACTATGGGGATGATGATGATGGTTCTTTGGAACACAATTTGGTGGAAGAATTGGACAAGGGTGTCCAACAATCTGTAAATAAAGCGCTAGTGCGTGCTATTAATCCACTCAAACGCCATTTGAATAAATATGCACAGCGACAAGGTTGGTTGTCATCAGCTAAAAAGTCATCCGAATCTCCTGTTAATCCCCACAGGTTAGACTTCCAGAAACTAGCAAAAACCCTGGCAGCTGAGGCTTCCAAGTCTTCTGCACCACATGAAACCGACGACTCTGATCATGTGCGTACTTCAGCTTCTTCTGATCCTGACTCTCCTCCACCGAAAAAACGTATCCGCAAAAAACATTTTGTTGACGCTCCTGAGCGTCCCACGGTGTTGAACTTTGAGCCTGCGGATATCCTTCACTCTAATTCTTCCTCTTGGTTGACTTCACCTGCAGTCGCAGCTTATGTTCAGGCACATATCCGTCAACCCTTTGATGCCACTGTCAGAGCCAGGCTCCGATCCAAATGTCCGAGGCCTGATCTCGCGGATCATTTTGCGGATACGCCAGAGGTCGATCCAAGGATGGTCACCTATTTAAAAAAGTATTCTAGGGACCCTAAAAAGGGCCTTGACAGGTCTTGGCAGTCCTGCCAAGACAAATTACTTGATTTGCTGGGTCCATTGACCAAAATTCTGGATCTTGGGTTCCAAGCGAAGGAGTCCTCAGCTCTTGTGGACCCAGATGAATTAATCGAATGGGCACAGCGAGCTGTCTGTCAATTGGGAAACGCCAATTGCGCTGTTTCTGCAGAGCCACGCAGGTCAATTCTTTTGAAATTAGACCCAAAACTAGCGGAACTCTCGACCTCTGAGTCGGGTCCGGAGGCGCAAGGTCTTTTGTTTGGGCAGCCTTTCTTGAAGGAGCTTACCAAATTTGTTTCCACCTTCAGTGGCATCGATAAAGAGCAGGCTTCCTTGCGCCGGGCTATGCGTCCGGTTTTTGCCAAGGTCGGACGACATCGTGGACGCTCGTTCGGCCGAGGGTCGCATCAACAGTCCCAACGAGGTAACACCTCTCAACGTGGAGGCCACGACTCAGGATATTCAACCAGAGCCAACTTTTATCCCTCCCGCAAGGGGAAAGGTCAATATGGAAAAGGCCGTTCCGGAGGACAACAAGGCCATTACCAGGACTCCAACTCTACAGGTGAATCTGATTCATGCTTGCGATGTGATTTTGAGGGGCAGAGTGCAGTTTTTCCTCGACAACTTGCGCATGATCTCCAGCGATGCATGGGTGCTAGAAACCGTTCAAGGGTTCAAGATAGAGTTCTATCACCCTCTGCATCAGACCCGTCCTCCCCCTCCTTTAAGTTTTTCCCTTCAAGATCAAGCTTGCCTCTCCGAAGAAATCGACGTTCTTCTCAGAAAGGGGGCAATTCTTCCAACCGTCCGTCATCCGACGGGGTTTGCCAGCTCAGTCTTTTTGGTCGAGAAGAAAGGAGGCGGTTCTCGCCTGGTTCTCAATCTGAAAGACTTCAACGGGGGGTCGTGTACTGGCACTTCAAGATGGAGGGCATCCATCTCTTGCGGGATCTCCTTCGCGAAGGAGACTGGATGGTCCATCTGGATCTCAAGGACGCGTATCTGTCGATTCCGATCTTCAAGCCCCATCGTCGGTTCCTCCAGTTTCAGTGGAAAGATGTTTGGTACGAGTATCAGGTTCTCCCGTTCGGCCTTTCGTCAGCACCGTGGTGCTTCGTGGTGCTTCACGAAGGTTCTGAGGCCGGTTGTGGAACATCTTCGAGCTCGGGGAGTATGTCTGATTATTTATCTAGATGACATTCTCCTTATGGCGGATTGCCCACTCAGGCTCCTGACTCATCTAGAGTGGTCCATCGTTCTTTTGCAATCTCTCGGATTTATGATCAACATTCAGAAGTCGGTGTTGGCTCCGACACAATCCATAGATTTTCTGGGTTTCAAGATAGATTCAGTTGCCTGTCAGCTTCTCTTACCCGGACAGAAAATTTGTTACATCAAGAGGGAATTGACGTCTGTTATTTCCAGACAGACTGTGTCATTGAGATCGTTGGCACGTGTAGTAGGTCTGTTAGCGTCTTCCATTCAGGCAATCTTTCCGGGTCCTCTGCATTACAGGGCAATGCAGTGTCTGAAAATCCAACATCTCCGGAAAGGCCTCAGGTACTCAGATCAGATTCCTCTGTCGGAGGAAGTGAGGTGGGAGATGCAATGGTGGCTAGACCACAAGGAGGCCTGGAATGGTTGAGCTCTCTTCGGTGCGTCGCCGGAACTAGTGATAGAATCCGATGCCAGTCGCTGGGGTTGGGGAGCCCGATGTGGTCCAGTCTCGACGGGGGGTCGTTGGTCTCCTCAGGAGTTATCTCTCCACATAAACTGTCTGGAACTCCTAGCGGGTTCCTTTGCAATCAAGTGCTTCTCACCCCATCAATCCAATTGCTGCATTCTTCTCCGGATGGACAACGTGTCCACAGTCCGCTATGTCAACAAGCTGGGCGGGACTCGGTCCAAGGTGTTTGCGGAGATAGCCAAGGACTTTTGGCATTTTTGCCTGCAGCAGAAGATCACTGTTATTGCGGAGTATCTTCCGGGTTGCCACAATCAAATTGCGGATTGGCACTCGAGACATCTTCGGGACTTCAGCGACTGGAGGCTTCACCCACGCGTGTTCCACTCCCTTCTTCGGCGTTGGGGCTAGTGTCACATAGACCTGTTTGCGTCTCGCCTCAACACGCAGCTTCCGCTGTTTTACAGTTGGAGACCGAATCCGATGGCCCTAGCCACGGATGCATTTCTTCAGGTTTGGCCCTCGACTCTGTGCTATGCGTTTCCTCCATTCATGATGATCCCCAGGGTTCTGGCGTATGCCAAACGGTATAGAGCGGATCTGATTCTGATTACTCCGCTCTGGAGGGCTCAAGCATGGTTCCCGGTTCTCCTGGAAATGTGTTGCGAGGCTCCTCTCCTTCTTCCCCAGAAGTGGAATCTTTTGCTGGATCCTCTCAAAGATCCGCATCCCCTGATTCTGTCCGGCTCTCTCCAGCTGCTGGCGTGGCGGATCTCGGGGACCGCTGGACGATCCCAGGCATTTCTAGCGACGCTTCCAAATTTATTAGTGAGGCCTGGTCTCCCAATACTCACAAACGATATAAAGGTGCTTGGAAGCGGTGGTGTGATTGGTGTGTTCAATGGGAAGTTGATCCCGTTTCAGCAGATGTCTCCTTGATTATTAACTTTCTGGCGTCCCTAGCCTCTTCAGGTCTAGCTTATAGGACAGTCAATAATTTTCCTTCCGCTATTTCGGCTGGCCATGTCCAGATTGATGGCAAGCCTGCGGGTGAGCACCCCTTCATTTCCAAATGCTTAAAGGTATTTGTCTCTCGAAGCCGCCCACTCCTAAGTATGTCTCTTTATGGGATGTTTCCATCGTTTTGCGGTTCTTGGAGGCTTGCCCTTCTAATCCGTCGTTGTCCCGCAAGCAGTTGTCTGCTAATTTGACCATGTTGTTGTGTCTTGTCTCTTGTAAACGTGTGTTGGATATCCACGCATTGGATCTTGCGGGTCGCAGTTTTACGCCTGAGGGTGTTACATTTTGTCTTTCCAGGCGTACTAAGTCTAATACTACTTTGATTACGTATCCATCTTTTCCCACTCATCCCAACCTTTGCGTTGTGCAGTGTCTCAAGGATTTCAAAGTAAGTACTGCTTCTTTACGTTCAGATATGCAGGGTCAATTGTTAATTGCTTTACAGAAACCATTTCGCCCTGTGACCCCCAGCTACTTTAGCACGCTGGGTACGATGGCTCATGTCAGAAGCTGGTATTGATGTGTCTGTGTTTGGTGCTCATTCGGCACGTGGGGCGATGGCTTCTAAAGCTTTCTCCATGGGTGTTTTGACATTAGGAAGGCCGCAGATTGGTCCTCTGATTCAGTTTTCAAAACGTTTTATTATAAACCAATTGATCATATTGCTTCTGTGGTGGTGGATCAGCTTTGAACAAGCATAATCTGAGCCTCCTGTCCTGACATAGAATTCAAAATTTGCAAACATACTTGACAAGAATTTTCAATTCTATTAAGGACAAGGAGGCGAGGATTATCCCACCCATTGTAATTGATTTGCATTGTACTATGCTGTAATCTGTATCGATGATGTTGCAAAACTCTCTTATTCCTTGTTTTGTTCCCCTCCTGGTTTACATTCTTATTTTTTCTTGCATTATTTGGGTATTACGACTATATGTCTCTTTCAGGTTCAGACCCGAAGTAGAGTTTGCCGGTTTCATCCATCTGCCTTTCCTCTCTTTCCTGGTTCGGGGACCAAGTGTTCTTCTACAACCTGCTTCCAGTTCCTTTGGATATCTGCGGCGTGTTTTGTTCTGTTCCTATGGATCTACGTTGGATTGCCTTCTGGACTTGAACTGTTTCCTCAACAAAGAAAGAGGAAGAAGGACTAGCATTGTAACCTTTTATACTATACACTCCATGGTTATTCCCTAGTGTTCATGGGAAATGTTGTTTTTTGTTACTTTATTGGCTGCTGAGCATTTCATTAAAGAAATGAGAAAAGCATAATCCTCGCCTCCTTGTCCTTAATAGAATTGAAAATTCTTGTCACGTATGTTTGCAAATTTTGAATTATGCTTTCTCATTTCTTTACTGTCCACAAACAGCAGCCAATAAAAACACAGTAAAGAAACACAAAAACGACATATCCCATGAGCACCTGAACGACCATAGAGATGATACAGTATAAAAAGTAAATAAAAGGGCTTGCAAGGCAAGAGCAGCAGTCTCTGTAGAATTCCAGTCATACAGAGAAATTTTTGTAGGTACCATTACATAGCATGGCATAGAAATTCATTACACAAGTATATGGTACTCAAAAAGTAGACGGCGTTTCGGACCCCCTACTAAATGATGGGGTCCATCATCAGGACAAAACAATAATTGCCTTTGAATATAAGCCTCTTTTGCCTAAGGAGGGAAGGAGAAGGGGGGAACAGAAATACATTTAGTTTAACCAATTACATATTATAATCCTGAAAAACTTGGTGACATTGTGTTGTGATTATACTAGTAACCGCAGTTTCCGAAGTGGGGGCCGCGAGTGATGTTTACACTGAAGTGTTCACAGGCGTGCGACCGAGTGACGAAAACCTATTTTTTTGGTGATTCTTGGTAACAGACATACAACTATGATGTCCGATTTGTAAAGTGTGTTGGTGAGTTATTTAAAATTGGACACCAATGAGCAGTTATATCAGTGCCAAACATAACCGGCGCAGTGATAGAGTTGAGTTTCAGAGAAAAATCATAGTCAGAAAAATGCGTTGGCTCACCAAAGAGCGTATTGGTGAGAAGCTCACAGGCGAGCTTGAGAGAAATTCGATTCAGCAGAGCCAGGGTCTTGGAATGATTGTACTATGGGCTTGGGTAGCTAAAGGGGAAGAAAATATGCGGTAAAACTTCAGTGAAAATTCAGCAGGGTACATCGTGGGTTTGGAGGAGGAAAGCCGCTATTGTGCTCTGGAGGACAGATCACTGATGTGAACGTAGACCGAAGAAATTACGGGAAACGGTCACGTTACAAGGGGAAAAAATCAAACCAATTAAAGGGATTGCTTACAGAGAGAAAGTAAATTATCTTGTGGTCTCGGACCCAGGGGCGGAGCACGCGAAGTGCCTAGCTTCCGTTTGAAACCTATATTAGTAAAGGTACGAATTTTAGATAACAGGATGGGATTACCAGTGGCGAGTGTGGCCAAAATTAAGAGATGCTTACCGCAATCCGGATACTACCGGCAGCGCCGAGTCACGCTGGGGTCATGGAGCCAGGGGTGGCCTGTGAGGGATTAAATAAAGCCCATTAGAGCAACCGGGCTTTGGGTTTGGAGAACCATAGGAGCGTGGGCATAGAGCGAGGTGCAATCTTACCGGGTCAGTCGGCTACAATGGATTTCCTGGCTGAAGGTGTCATGTGACCGACACCATTATAACACGGATGGCCATTGGAGCTGGTTGGGGGCATAAAAATAGACGAGGGACTACGGAACAGTAACCATATTGGAGGTGGTGGTTACTCATTATGGAAGGAGAAGTATAGGTAGAAAACAGATAGAAGGTGCAACCGTGTGACATTTGTGACAATAAAAACAGATTACGCAAAGTGCATTAAGTCATGCAGGCGCATTTAGGAAACCTTTTAAAGTACACAGATTTTTTATCCAATTGAGTTCTTTAAAGAGGAGTATGCAGAGCAAGATCAAATTAAAGTGGTCCATTCCTCTTGCTGGTTAAGACCAGAGTTAAGACTGTCAGTCCTTATTATACATTTCAGCTCTTCCTTGTTGAGCAGTAGATTGAGGTCACCGCCTTGAGGTGGCATTGTCACTTGATTTATCACCGTCCAACGAATATCATTTTCTGTGTGTTGCTTGGAGGTGAAATGCTCAACCAAAGGGGCATTAGGAGTCCTGCATCGTATTCTGCTTCGGTGTTGGGATATGCGATTTTTTGTTTGGTTTGTCCCACATAAATGAGATCACAAGGGCATAAAATTGCGTATATAACATTGCAGCTGTTACAGTAGGTGAATGTTTTCAATACATTTTTAATTTCCTTGAATACAAATTCTTTACCCTCAATAGTAAAATCACATACCACACATGTACCACACTTAGAATGGCCCTTAAGAGGTGTTGTGGCCCAGTGGTCATCAATCGTTCTTTTTAGGGGAGTGGTGGATGGTAAAGCTGCTCTCACTAGATTGTCTTTAATGTTTTTGCTTTTTTTAAATGCAAAAAGGGGGCGTTCCCAGTTTAGTTGGCCCGAATTCAAAATATGCCAATTCTTTTTTATAGTTTTCTTGATTTTGTTGGAGACAGTGGAAAAGGTCGTCACACAGACCAGCTTGTCTGCAGTTGGTTTGGGTTTTTGTTCCAAAAGGGCATCGCGCGGGCAGTACCATGCGCGTTTCATAGAGTTCTTAATGAGGGGGCGAGGGTAGCCCCTTTGTTTCAGTTTGGCAGCTAGAATACTGGCCTCAGAGAAATAGTCCTCTTTGTGAAAATTATTCCTTCTCAAGCGAAGGAACTGTGAATATGGCAAGCTATCTTTCAATGCCCTGGGATGGCAGCTATTGTAACTCAATAGAGTGTTTCTCTCTGTTGGTTTGCGGTATATGGATGTATAGAGTAGCCCATCCTGGTGCTGAACGTTTAGGTCCAAGAAAGGGATGTTTGTTTTGCTGTGGGTAAGAGTGAATGTCAAGCCACTGCAGTTATTATTTAGCCAGTGTAGTAGGGTAGGGAATGTGTCAGTGTCACCACCCCAAATCATGAAGACGTCATCTATGTAACGTCTCCATGTAAGGATCCCTTGGTTGAATGGATTACTGTCAACGAGGATGGTATTGTATTCCAGCCAATCCATATAAAGAATGGCTAGAGTGGGAGCAAAAATTGCTCCCATAGAGGTGCCACGGACCTGTTGATAGTATTGATTGTCATATGTGAAGAAATTTTGTGTGAGACAGATTTCAAGCATTTGAATTATAAACAATGTGGGTACCCTATGGGGGCGTGTTCTTTGGTCAAGGATTGCCTCCATTACAGACAGGGACTCTCTCTGTGGTATATTCGTATATAACGATTCGACGTCGAGAGTACATAAGGTCTCGGTGTCGTGATTGAAAGGGTGATTCTCAACAAGATTTATCATATGTGTGCTGTCTTTTATATAGCACTTGGTGACTGGAACAAAGTCTTTCAAGAAAAAGTTTACATAATGACCCAATGGTTCCAATACCGAACCGCATCCTGACACTATCGGGCGGCCAGGAGGTTGGTCAAGCCTCTTGTGCACTTTCGGAAGGGTATAGATAACTGGGGTTCTTGGAGTGAGAGTGTTTAGAAAATCATACTCATGTTTGGTCAGATAACCATTATCCAAGGCATCCGTGGTGATCACTCTGGTCAAGGCTTGGATTTCCCTTGTAGGATTGGTGGGAAGTCTACAATAGTGGTCAGTGTTCGATACTTGACGTAATAATTCGTCTTTGTAGTTATCAATATTTTGCAACACAATTCCACCACCCTTATCTGCTGGCTTGATAATTAGATTGGAGTTGTTTTTGAGTGTGGAAATGGCAGATTTTTCTTCTAAGGAAATGTTGTACGGTATGAAAATGTGTGATTTCGCCAGATCAGAGGTTTCCTTAAGGACCAAATTCTCAAAGGTTATGACCTCCTTGGGAATCATACCCGCCGTAGGGGAAAATTTGGAGGGTGGTCTGAAAGGTGTAATCACCCGTTTTGGTTCAGTGGGGTTGAGTTAAAAAAAGCACGTAGCCTGATTTTACGGAAAAAAGTCATAAGCTCAGACTGTAGGTCAAGGAAGTCGGGGTAGGTTGTAGGAACAAAAGAGAGGCCTTTGCTCAAGATAGATATTTCCTGGGAAGAGAGCGTGTGACTAGATAGGTTGAACAGAGGGATGGTGAGTTCTGTGTTCGGGGCCTCTGTTACCATTGGTAGAACCTGTTCCGGGTTTGTCGTTCCCCGGGAGGGTTCTGCCATCGTGTTTGTTGCTTCACCCGGCCTTTCCTGGGGGGTTCTTGTTGGCCTCTGGCTAAAAAATGATTTTGGTGGCGTTGGGGTCCGCCACTCGAGCCCTACCCGGCGTCTGTAGCCACCACAACAGAAGCAACATCTACAATAGGTTTGAAATAAAACGTTTTAAATACTGATTCCGAAGACCAATCAGCAGCCTTCATGATATCCTGGAGGCCTACCCCAAGGAAAAATCCTTAGAAGCCATGGCTCCCGAGCAGAATGAGCCCCAAAGACGAAGACGTCAATGCCCACCTCCAACATGATAAAGTGTAGGAAGATGCACAGCTTGGTTACTTAAAATTCTTTGAACTATTTCTGTGTTTTGTTTAAGATTGATTCAATTTGGTGGTGCTCAATGAGGTGGCGTCGAGGGCCCACGACGTCTGAGTAACAGATTTATAAGTGAAACCAGAAGGACTCTGGTGTCATCCCTTATCGGCACACACTAGTATCGTGTCTCCTTGATTGAAGAAAACACTTTCAAACCATATTCGTTGTATACTTCATTTATTTCATGGTTGTCATTTTTGTTTATATAGTTTCTTGTCACATCTCATCATGATTATAATTATTCAAAAATCAGGCAATATCAAAAGCGTATCCAATGCATTTCGGGCATTAAAGTGGCATGCCCTTCATCAGGGAATTGACACTAGGAAATAATGATATAAACGGACATTAGAATCAACGGTTTTGCATAGTGTTTACATCGTTAGCATGGTAAACAATGTCATATCAATGGTGCTCCCAAAGTGATCATGTCGTTGTTACATGCGTGTCATGCATTTTAATGTATATAATGATATGGGGAAGTGAATCAGGGATTGTGATCAGGGTAAGAAGAAGGAGAATAACGTTCACTTACAAGCCTGTAGTGAAACCTTGTCGGGGTAATCTAAACAAAGGTAAAAAATGGAAAACAATCGTCAAAGGAATGCGGTTAATATCGTTAGCGCCTACGAGTAGCAGTGCGCTGTGTTCGGTACTAAAGTGAGCATGGAAACTAACCTGTGGGTTGTGTGACTCGCGTCTTGTCCGGTGCTCGTCTTTCGAAGTCGCCGGTGAAACAAAACAGTTTCCGGCGTTCTTAAGATCAAAAAAAGTTCCCGCGGTCATGTGACCGGTCACCTGGTTGAAAAACCGAAGAAAGACTTCCGTGTGATGATCGTTGCGTATTCATCGATCACAAACAAATAGTTATAGTGAATCGGAAAGGGTGTGTAGATAACCTGCCCTAACAAGGGAATAGAAAGTCGTAAAAAAACAAACGGATTAAAGGCTCCCATTTAAAAATGCACGTGGGTGACTAAAATGGGTAATCTACAGGATTGAACTGCCGTAGGGGGGATGTGGTGCTGTTTAGTGGGTAGAGCTATCGCAAACTTGATAACGTCAGGTAGCAAGTTGATTTGTTTGGTGTCAACAGTGTTGGGAACATGCACATTAACAATGAGGTCGATTTACAGAGCAATTCTATTATAGGTAACAAGAGAATTCTATTCTTTCATTCAAGCCGGTAGGTTTCTGGGTAGATAACTTATGGATCCAATAGTTTCCTCGTCTTAACAATAGTTTGTTATTGTTGACCCCTTCATATTTGGGAACAGTCTCTAGAACAATGAACTTCACCTGGGAAACATTATGTTGTAGTTCTGTGAAGTGCGCCGAGAGTGCTGACTTCGAGTTCTTCAGTCTTATGTTAGATTTGTGTCCATTCAGGCGCACCTTGATACGTCTCTCTGTTTTTCCGACGTAAGTTTTTCCGCACGGGCATTTAATCCCGTATATTAGGTTGCTGGAGTCACAGGTGGCATTGACTCTTAGTTTTATTGGGTAACCCTTTGTTGGATGATTGAAAGTGTATCCTCTGATAATACAATTGCAATTGCCGCAATTTAGGCAGGGTCTTGTTCCAAGGTATGTGATAGGATCATTGGACTTGCTTTGTAGGATTTCACCTAGATTCTTGGCTCTGGTGTAGGCAAATAACGGAGGTTGGCTGAAGGCTCTATTGAAATCTGGTTCAAGGTTAAGGATGGTCCAATGCTTCATTATTATTTGTTTGAACTTTCTGCTGTTGGTTGAAAATTTAGAAACCACTACTGTTTGGTTTTGTTCAGATTTCACGGTTGGTGTCAAGAGTTTAGTTCTGTCCAATTTCTCCATTTTCATTTTGGTTTCTTCCACTAGGTTCTTAGGATAACCTCTTTGCAAGAATTTGTTTGACATCTCTTCTAGTCTCATATTAAGAGTGGTCTGATCTGAAACAATTCTTTTGACCCTTGCCATTTGTGAGTATGGTAAGTTTCTAATCAAGTTTGGTTCGTGAAAGCTGGAATGCAATAGCATATTATTCCTGTCTGTAGGTTTAACATAGAGGTCGGTGATAAATCCATTTTGTGTTATGGTGACTCTCACATCCAAAAAGTTTACTGCCGTGCTGGAGATCTCCCAAGTTAGTTGAATCCTTTGATCAATGGAGTTGAAGTTGTTTAGTTGTTGTCTCAATTTCTCCTCAGAGTCTGACCATATGATGAAGAAGTCATCTATGTATCTTGTAATCATTTTCAAATGATTTGTCCAGTTCGTATCGTTCAGAATGTGCTGGGTCTCAAGGGACAAGGGAGGAGCAATCGTCATTATGAATACTACCATGTATAATGACAAAGTAACTGAACATGTCACGGACAGATTAACATACCATGAATTGGATTCAAACCCCACTATGGAATACGCCAAAGCGCTAAAAAACATCATTGATCAGGCACTAAAACAGGGAACTATCACGGAGAGAACTAAGAACTTCCTCATAACTAGCAACCCCAAGAGTCCCACATTAAGAATGGTGCCGAAAATTCATAAAAACCTCAGGGATCCTCCCATGAGACCAATCGTCTCCACCAGAGGCAGCATACATCAACCGATAGGACAACTTATCGACAAGTATCTCCAACCGTCGGTACAAGCTACCCTAACATACACAAAAGACACGTCGCATTTCTTGCTTAAATTACAAGAAATCCAACTTAACCCTAATGAGAAAATACTGCTATGTACTGCTGACGTTAGCAGTTTATATACAAACATACCACACAATATGGGCATTGAAGCAATTGAATCAGCTATTCTCAACACTAATATAGACCATGACTTTCAACTATTTCTGATGGAGCTTATGCAATTTACTTTGTACCACAGCTACTTCAGAGTAAACGACAAATGGTACCAACAACTCACCGGGATGGCAATGGGCAATTCAGCCGCGCCGGTATACGCTAACACTTTCATGCACTGGTACGAGACCCAGCACATTCTGAACGATACGAACTGGACAAATCATTTGAAAATGATTACAAGATACATAGATGACTTCTTCATCATATGGTCAGACTCTGAGGAGAAATTGAGACAACAACTAAACAACTTCAACTCCATTGATCAAAGGATTCAACTAACTTGGGAGATCTCCAGCACGGCAGTAAACTTTTTGGATGTGAGAGTCACCATAACACAAAATGGATTTATCACCGACCTCTATGTTAAACCTACAGACAGGAATAATATGCTATTGCATTCCAGCTTTCACGAACCAAACTTGATTAGAAACTTACCATACTCACAAATGGCAAGGGTCAAAAGAATTGTTTCAGATCAGACCACTCTTAATATGAGACTAGAAGAGATGTCAAACAAATTCTTGCAAAGAGGTTATCCTAAGAACCTAGTGGAAGAAACCAAAATGAAAATGGAGAAATTGGACAGAACTAAACTCTTGACACCAACCGTGAAATCTGAACAAAACCAAACAGTAGTGGTTTCTAAATTTTCAACCAACAGCAGAAAGTTCAAACAAATAATAATGAAGCATTGGACCATCCTTAACCTTGAACCAGATTTCAATAGAGCCTTCAGCCAACCTCCGTTATTTGCCTACACCAGAGCCAAGAATCTAGGTGAAATCCTACAAAGCAAGTCCAATGATCCTATCACATACCTTGGAACAAGACCCTGCCTAAATTGCGGCAATTGCAATTGTATTATCAGAGGACACACTTTCAATCATCCAACAAAGGGTTACCCAATAAAACTAAGAGTCAATGCCACCTGTGACTCCAGCAACCTAATATACGGGATTAAATGCCCGTACGGAAAAACTTACGTCGGAAAAACAGAGAGACGTATCAAGGTGCGCCTGAATGAACACAAATCTAACATAAGACTGAAGAACTCGAAGTCAGCACTCTCGGCGCACTTCACAGAACTACAACATAATGTTTCCCAGGTGAAGTTCATTGTTCTAGAGACTGTTCCCAAATATGAAGGGGTCAACAATAACAAACTATTGTTAAGACGAGAAAACTATTGGATCCATAAGTTATCTACCCAGAAACCTACCGGCTTGAATGAAAGAATAGAATTCTCTTGTTACCTATAATAGAATTGCTCTGTAAATCGACCTCATTGTTAATGTGCATGTTCCCAACACTGTTGACACCAAACAAATCAACTTGCTACCTGACGTTATCAAGTTCCCGATAGCTCTACCCACTAAACAGCACCACATCCCCCCTACGGCAGTTCAATCCTGTAGATTACCCATTTTAGTCACCCACGTGCATTTTTAAAGGGGAGCCTTTAATCCGTTTGTTTTTTTACGACTTTCTATTCCCTTGTTAGGGCAGGTTATCTACACACCCTTTCCGATTCACTATAACTATTTGTTTGTGATCGATGAATACGCAACGATCATCACACGGAAGTCTTTCTTCGGTTTTTCAACCAGGTGACCGGTCACATGACCGCGGGAACTTTTTTTGATCTTAAGAACGCCGGAAACTGTTTTGTTTCACCGGCGACTTCGAAAGACGAGCACCGGACAAGACGCGAGTCACACAACCCACAGGTTAGTTTCCATGCTCACTTTAGTACCGAACACAGCGCACTGCTACTCGTAGGCGCTAACGATATTAACCGCATTCCTTTGACGATTGTTTTCCATTTTTTACCTTTGTTTAGATTACCCCGACAAGGTTTCACTACAGGCTTGTAAGTGAACGTTATTCTCCTTCTTCTTACCCTGATCACAATCCCCGATTCACTTCCCCATATCATTATATACATTAAAATGCATGACACGCATGTAACAACGACATGATAACTTTGGGAGCACCATTGATATGACATTGTTTACCATGCTAACGATGTAAACACTATGCAAAACCGTTGATTCTAATGTCCGTTTATATCATTATTTCCTAGTGTCAATTCCCTGATGAAGGGCATGCCACTTTAATGCCCGAAATGCATTGGATACGCTTTTGATATTGCCTGATTTTTGAATAATTATAATCATGATGAGATGTGACAAGAAACTATATAAACAAAAATCACCTCCAACATGAGCCAACGCACCCAACACGCCAATGTAGCAGGAGTGACAGGCTTAAAGGGCTTCTGTAAAGCTATAAGCAGTTGACCCTGTAAATCATGTCGAAAAGGTGCAGTACTCACCTAGTAATCCTTGATGCATTGAACCACACAAAGCTTTGGATTGTGTGGAAAAGAAGGATAAGATACAGAAGACGTGTTACATTTAGTACGGCGAGATATGGCAAAGGAAACACCCTCCGGAGAGAACATGTGTCCAGCAAGATCCAAAGCCCGAACATCGGAGACGCGTTTGCAGGACAACAGGCATAGCAACATAGTCAACTTGGCAGACAATTGCTTGCGAGAGAGCAAAGGATTAGAAGGCCACGAATTCAAGAAACACAAAGACATCCCACAAAGTGACATACTTAGGACAAGGAGGTTTTACCATTCGAATGCCTCTGAGTAATTTGGAAACCAAAGGATGTGCCCCAATAGGTTTATTATCAACAGGAACATGGCCAGCTGAAATAGCTGAACGAAAGTTATTTATCGTTCTGTATGCCAAACCAGAAGAAGCAATAAATGCTAGAAAATTCAGAACTAAAGCGACATCTGCAGAAGAGGGACCCACTGACCATTCTGTACACCAATCACACCATCATTTCCAAGCTGACGCATAACGTTTGTGTGTGTTGGGGGCCCAAGCGTCACCGATAAATCGAGCAGCGTCTGAAGAAAGGCCTGGGATTTGCCACTGTCCACCGAAATCCGCCACACCACAAGACGGAGATGACCCGAAAGAATGAGGGGGTGAGGTTCCAGCATAGGGTCCAGCAACAGGTTCCACATGCTGGGGAGAAGGAGCGGCGGGGAGCAGCTCATCTCCAGAACAATCGGAAACCATGCCTGAGCTCTCCAAAGAGGAGTGATGAGAATGAACTCCGAAAGAAAGTGCCTTGAGCGGGCCAGAACTCTGGGAATCATCACAAAGGGAGGAAATGCATAGCACAGGAGAGGAGGCCAAGACTGGAGGAACGCACCCATGGCCAGAGCCTCCGGATCCGGGCGCCAACTGTAAAACAGGGGAAGCTGTTTGTTCAGGCGAGAGGCAAAAAAGGTCCATGTGACACCGTCCCCAAATCCGGGACAAAGCCCGAAACACCCGAGGGTGAAGACGCCAATCGCTGTAATCCCGCAGATGGCAAGAGTTCCAATCTGCTATGCGATTGTCTCGACCAGGGAGGTATTCGGCAAGTGTGATCTGACGTTGCAGACAAAGATGCCAAAAGTCTTTTGCAATCTCCGCCAGGAGTTTGGATTTGGTGCCCTCGAACTTGTTGACATCCCTCACCGCTTCGATATTGTCCACGCGGAGGAGAATGCAACAGTTCGACGCCTGATTTAATTAATTGATTGAATTAATTTTAATTAATTAAGGGTAAGACAACGAATTGCGAAAGAGCCCGCAAGGAGCACTAAGCAATTGATGTGAAGGGATAACTCCTCCTGGGACCAACGGGCCCCCATCGCTAGGGACCCGCACCGGGCTCCCCAACCCCAAAGACTCGCATCTGACTCGATCACCACATCTGGAGTCTTCCTGAACAGTGCTCGACCGTTCCAAGACTCCATGTGGTCCAGCCACCACAACATCTCCCAGCGAGCATCCTCCGAAAGAGGAATGAGGTCGAAGTAACGAAGGCCCTTCTGAAGATGCCTGATCTTGAGGCGCTGAAGAGCTCAATAGTGCAAGGGACCCGGAAAAATGGCTTGGATTGAAGAGGACAACAGACCTACAATCCGAGCCACTGACCGCAACAAGACCATTTGTTTGGATAGCACCATGCGCAACTCCCATTTGATCGCTTAGATCTTCTGACCGGGTAGAAGGAGCTGACAGGCCACCGAATCGATGCGGAAACCGAGAAAGTCCATCGTCTGTGATGGTTGAAAGTCCGACTTCAGTGGATTCACAAGAAAACCTAGAGATTGTAAGAGTTCGATGGACCACTGTAAATGAAGTTGCAAAAGGAGAGGGGATTGAGCCATCAAAAGAATGTCGTTGAGGTAGACAATCAAGCAGACTCCACGGGCTCGCAAAGATTCCACCACCGGACGCAGCAGCTTCGTGAAGCACCACGGAGCCGAGGAGAGACCGAACGGAAGTACGGTGTACTCGAACCACTTCCCCAACCACTGAAATTAGAGGAAGCGGCGATGAGGAGCATAGATCGGAACAGACAGGTAAACGTCCTTCAGGTCGAGACGGACCATCCAGTCCCCCTCCTGAAGTATATCTCTGAGAAGATGGATACCCTCCATCTTGAAGTGACGGTACACCACTCCACCATTGAAGTCCTTCAGATTGAGGACCAGACGGGAACCTCCTTCCTTTTTCTCCACCAGAAAAACGGTGCTGATGAAGCCGTCGGGATGACGGGAAGAAGGAATGATGGCCCCTTTCGCCAGAAGAGACTCGATTTCCTCGGAGATGAATGCCTGATCTTGTTGGTAAAAAACATGGGGCAGAGGAATACGGTGTTGGAGAGGGCGGTCGTAAAACTCGAGTTTGTAACCCTGTACCGTCTCCAACACCCAAGCATCGCTTGAGATTAGCTGCCAATTGTGGAGAAAATATTTCAACCTGCCCCCAAAACAACCTCGGAAGCCAGAATCAAGCTCACCTGAGTTTGAGGAATCGAGACGTCCACCTTGGGATTCTACGTAGCCGCCTTTGGAATACTGGCCTCTCCCTTTACGGGAAGGGTAGAACTTGGACTTGCCAGAATTGTAGCTGTCGTGACTGCTGCCTCTTTGGGACTGACCACCACGTTAGTTAGTTTGATTGACTCCCCGGCCGGACGAACGTCCCCTTCGTCCAGCCCGTCCGAAAACCCGGCGGAAAGCCCGACGAAGATTGGACTGCGCTTTATCTAGGCCACTGAACGTTGCTACAAAGTTAGTAAGTTCCTTGAGAAAAGGATGGCCAAAAGCAAACCCTGAGCCAGGGGTCCAGATTCTGATGGGGCTAGATCAGTCAATTTGGGATCCAATTTCATGAGAATGGAGCAACGGCGCTCACATGATAGAGCACAATTGGCATTGCCGAGAATGCAGATGGCTCTCTGAGACCAACCCACCAGTTCCTCAGGGTCGATTAAAGCATCAGAATCCTTAGCGCGATACGCAAGGTCTAAAATCTTTGTCAGGGGACCAAGAAGGTCTAACATTTTGTCCTGACAGGACCTCCAGGATCTGTCCAGACCCTTCTTCGGATCCTTGGAATACTTTCTCATATAGGTCACCATAGTGGGGTCAACATCAGGCGTATCCGCCAGTTTGTCAGCAAGGTCTGGACAGGGACAATCCGACTTCAAGCGAGCACGAACATCCTTGTCAAAAGGGCGCAGAATATGCGACTGCACATATTCAGCCACCTCAGGGGAGGGAAGCCAGGCTGTAGAATTGGGATGTATAATGTCAGTAGGGTCAAACGTAAGCACCTGGGGTTTGGAAGGATGCATCCACAAAGTGCTCCTCATGAGCCTTCTTCTTGGGTGTAGGAGCCACAGGGTCAGAAGAGGAGGAATCAGTAGAGGACTCATTAGTTGAGGGGGAACCCTGTTGTGGCAACACGGGACGTTTTGAATGTTTAGAAGCATGTGAAGAGGTCACATTTTTTGCCAATTTCGCAAAATCCGCCATATGTGGATTTTTGGGAGACCGTTTGGAACGTCCAGAATGAGGCAACCATCCTTGCTGAGTGGCATACTCAGATAAATGCCTTTGCAAAGGGGCAATAGCATGAAATAAAGCTTGACCCATATACTCGGCATCCACTTAGCCAGTGGGCTCCTCTTCTTCATTGTAGTACTCTTCATCCTCATAGAAATCTCCCATAATGCCTTTAGACAAAGGTAATATGCCCACAGAGGTGAAGGAAATATATAGACAACCCAAAGGGCAATGCAGGGGGAGTGTAGACCCCAAAGCAAGCCAAGCAAACCAGGAAAACCTGTCAAATTAAGTGTGGAGGGAGGGCTTGCTATAACACTCTAGGCAAAGCCTATTCAAAATTTTACAACCCCTGTCCTATCCTTGAACAAGGGCGTGAGGGGGCCTGACGATCCGGCAGGTGGGCATAGGCTGTAGAGACCAATTCAAATATCTCCTTTGGAGAAAAGCTTGTTAAGCGCTGACAAAAGCCGATTCAAAATCTCCTCAAGAGAAATGCTCGGAACGCGCTGTCAAAGTCAGCTGCCGGAGAAGAATGACAAATGACACTGCGCATGCGCGGTGACAAGCGAGCCGGTCGAAAATGAGAGACGCGCGCGCAGGACACGCGTCTCTCAGCCCCGTCTCCCGCTCCACAAAGCAGCAAACAGGCGCAGAAAACACAAGCCTGTAACCGGGGGGTGAGCACACGCCCCCGCAGCAACGCCGAAGAGCAAGCGGCGAATAAACCGGCAAACAAGTCAAAGAGCAAATAACATCAGCGCAAACCACATTTGCAAAAGCGCACCAAATAATATCAACAATGGAAGCACAATAGCATAAGTATAGGAAAAAGTGCACTTAACTGGCTGCGGAGCAGCAAAGAAAGAGGAAGTGTTGTCCTCTATGGCACCTTTTATACTGTATCATCTCTATGGTCGTTCAGGTGCTCAAGGGATATGTAGTTTTTGTGTTTCTTTACTGTGTTTTTATTGGCTGCTGTTTGTGGACAGTAAAGAAATGAGAAAGCATAATCGAAGCCTCCGTCCTGCCATAGAATTGCAAACCTTATGAATAAGCAATGAACCCTCAACTGAAGGGTCTGACATGCCTACTCATTTTGTGCTATCTAATTTGGAAGGGGTGGACTTTGGTCAATTACAGCACCTGGGTAGCTGAGCTGCCATACTCACACTGCTGCCCTTGCATAGGCAAGTCCTCACGCTGTACTCACACAAGCATATTTCTCACTCTGCTCACACATAGGAGCAGCTTTCAACCTGTAGACCACTTACCATGCCCTCACAAAATACAATGTTAATTTTATGGCAAGACCGGAGGCTCCTATTATGCTTTCTTATCTTGCATTTATTATAATAGCAGCCAAGACAAGTGTAAAACTACAGTTCCCAGGGGCCCAGGAGAACACACTGGCCAACGGGAATGCAATAAAAATGATACATAACAACCAATCATGACATAGTAACCTATAAAATGTCATATCTGACTACGCAGCTTCCTCTTTTCTTGCTGCTCGCAGTCAGATAAGTGCTTTATCTTTTGCTCTTAGTATTGTTCTGTATTCAGTATTTATTTATTATATTGTTGTGTTATTGCTGGTTTTTACTGCCGCTTTAGCGCTGCTTTCACGCTTGCCAGCAGGTTTTTCACAGTTTTTAAGCGTCTCTGCGCTTCATTTCCTTTCTTTTCCCCCCGCGAGTGTTCACTGTGGTCACACCCGTTACCGCTCTCCCGGTCCTGACGCTCGCGCTCACCTGTCGGCCTGCGCTCTCTCTCGGCCCGGTGTAGCGTCGAGCATTTTTCCTCAACAGTGATTTCTTCTGCGCTTCACCTCGGGGAGTGTTTCTCCTTCCTCCTCGGTGGCGCGTCTGAACACCGGAGCACTCGTCCAGCCTGACACGCCCCATGGAGTGTTTTCCTTTGCCGCCCCTCCCCTCTGCCTCTCTGTTAACCCCTCACTGACTCTTGTTCCTAGTATTGGGCATTATGGAGATGGATAGCTCTCCAGAACCTACAATTTTGAATGAAGAAGGCAAAGCCTTTAAACAAGACTTGAATACATTCATTAATTCATCTGTGGAAAATGCTGTGGAGACTCATATGCTTCACATGTCTAAAGGGATGGAAAATTCCATGTTAAGCCTCCTGTCCAAGGCACTGGCCCAGTCTGCGGGGGATGGCAGACATAAAAAGGTGGGTTCCTCTGCAGCGTTGCTCGCTTCCAAAAGTGCGTCACGTCTGCGTCCCCCGGGTTTCCTCGCATTTGATTGAGGACCTAGTTCCTCCCATGGCTCCTGTTCAGGAGGGGATTGTAGGTATCGAGGGCAAGCGAAAACGCGAAGCACGCACTGCCACCGAAGAAATTAGTAATTTCTCCCATAATGGACACTGATGATGACATCCAGGATGTAGATGACCTTTGTGATCTCTTTGACATTTCTGACCCTCCCTCCCCCCTTCAAAAAATCCTAATCAGATTCTTTTGTTTTTTAACCAGTTTTTGATTCTGAAGGAGTCTGAACTCAGACAAGACGGAAGTCCTCATCCTCGGACCATCTCCCTCCACCTGGGACGACTCCTGGTGGCCCCCTGCCCTGGGCACCGCACCCAAGCCAACGGACCACGCACGCAACCTGGGCTTCATCCTGGACTCCTCCCTCACGATGACCAAGCAAGTTAACGCCGTCTCGTCATCCTGCTTCAACACACTGCGCATGCTCCGAAAGATCTTACGATGGATCCCCACCGAAACCAGGAAGACGGTCACCCAGGCCCTCGTCACCAGCTGTCTGGACTACGGGAACACCCTCTACGCTGGAACCACAGCCAAACTCCAGAAAAGACTCCAGCGCATTCAGAACGCCTCAGCACGACTCATCCTGGACATCCCTCGCCACAGCCACATCTCTGCTCACCTGAAAGACCTGCACTGGCTCCCCGTCAACAAGAGGATCACGTTCAGACTCCTCACCCACGCACACAAGGCTCTCCACAACACGGGCCCGAAGTACCTCAACAGCCAACTCACATTCTACACACCCACCCGCCAGCTCCGTTCTGCCAGCCTCGCCCTCGCCCTCGCCTCCGTCCCACGAATCTGCAAATCCCCAGTCGGAGGAAGATCCTTCTCCTACCAGGCAGCTAAGACATTGAACTCCCTCCCCACTCACCTACAGCTGACCCTGGACCATCTCTCCTTCAGGAAACAACTCAAGACCTGGCTGTTCGAGTAGTAGCAACCCTCCCCCCTCAGCGCCTTGAGACCCTAACGGGTGAGTAGCCCGCTATACAAATTCTGTTGATTGATTGATTGATTGAAGGAATGCCTCGGTTCGATTCTTCCTCAATACGTCACCCTAACTCCACCGAGTGGTTGCCCGCTGCTCACATAGGGGAATACATTTCCGCCAGATTACGCCTGCCGTTGGAGACCCCAGTCAGGTCCAGGCTTCACTCCGAATGTCCCAAACCTTCATTACCAGAAAAATTACCATGGTTCCTGCTATTGATCAGCCACTCCTTACTTTCTTTTCTAAGTTTGGTAAAGATCCCCGCAAGGGGGTGGACAAGGCCTCGTCCACTTGCCAGGATAAACTGCTCAATGTGGTGGGCCCCCTGGCCCGCATTTTTGACATGGCTGAAGCTGCCCGCTTAGATGGTTCGGACCGGTCGGCCGAAGAGATCTCCATTTGGGTTCAACAAGAATTTTTTCTCCTGGGAAATGCAAATGCCGCCATTACACATGAGCGCCGTAAAGGCCTCTTGATTAAGTTAGACCCCAAATTGGCCAATTTGGCTCCTCAAGATCCAGGTAGTAAGGCTAATGGTCTGCTCGTCAGCGACTCCTTGGTCAGGGATCTTAGTAGATTTGTGTCCACTTTCGCATCTCTAGATAAGGCGCAACTGTCCATAAAGAAAGTATTTTTGGACGGGCCGGCAGAGGCAAGAGTTGCTCTTCCGGCCGTTCCTACAACAAGCAAGGCCCCAGAGGATCCTCCAACAATTCTTCGCAAGACTACAAACCCCAATCCTACCCTTAGCGGGGTAGAGGTTTCAGAGGACGCGGACAAAAGAATTACTGTAATAACCACAACAACCAACAAGGTATGTCTTTTTCCTCTTCACCCTGTGGGAGGACGTTTAAAACTGTTTCTTTCAAAGTGGCAAACTATCAGCACAGACCCATAGGTTCTAAATACTGGTCAAGGCTATCTTATAGAGCTCTATTCGCCGCCTTCTCAAACCGTCTTTTCCCCTCCTCTGGTCTTTTCAATAGACATGGCACTTCTGATATCCTCAGAAATTCAAACCCTTCTTCGGAAACAAGCCAATCAGGTCGCTCCTTTCGACCCATCGGGCTTCCTAAGCTCTATTTTTCTCGTTCAGAAGAAGAACAAGAAACTGCGTCCAGTGATCAACCTGAAATGGTTCAACCAATTCGTGGTGTACCGCCACTTCAAGATGGAAACCATTCTTCAACTACGGGATACCCTATGACCATCAGACTGGATGGGTCGCCTAAACGTACAGGATGCTTACCTCACGGTTCCATCCATCCTTCCCACTCCAAATTTCTCCAGTTCCAGTGGTAGGCCTCACTTACCGCTTCACCTCCCTTCCCTTCGGTCTTTCTTCAGCACCCTGGTGCTTTACAAAACTGCTGAAGACAGTGGTGGCTTTTCTGAGATCCCTCGGGATCAGACTTAATATTTATCTAGATGATATCTTGATCATGAATTCAGACAAGCAACTTCTTCTGTCAGATCTTCATACCACACAATCCCTCCTTCTGGAGCTGGGATTCCTCCTTAATGCCGAAAAGTTGATTCTCATCCCTTCTCAGACCATCGAGTTCTTGGGTTTCTTGATAGATTCCGTCGCAGCTTCTCTTCTTCTTCCCCAGTCCAAAGTTTCTACAATCAAGGCGGAAATCACCCATGTTCTACGGACCTCTCTCATTTCCCTGAGATCGTTGTCAAGGATAGTCGGTCTTCTCTCTGCTTCAATCCAAGCCATCTTTCCCGGACCCCTTCATTATCGGGCTCTTCAACGCCTAAAAATAAATCACCTCCTCCAAGTTTTGGCCTACGCCGACCTTATCGAATTGGATCAGGAATCCCGTTTAGAACTTCAATGGTGGATCGACCATTTAGATGCGTGGAACGGTCCAACTATCTTCGCCTCGGCCCCAGATCTTGTATTAGAATCAGACGTCAGCCTGGCGGGTTGGGGTGCCCATTGTGGTCCAATACCGACTGGCGGTACATGGTCACAAGAGGAGTCGAAATTGCACATCAATTGTTCAGAGATGCTTGCAGGCTCCTTTGCAATCCAAAGCCTTTAAAAAAACAGGGTTCGCTGTTCTATCCTTATCCGCATGGACAATGTTTCTGCGGCCCGTTACATCAACTATCTCGGCGGAACAAAATCCAAACCCCTTGCAGAGTTGGCAAAGAGCCTTTGGGAGTACTGCCTGTCCAACCAATTGTCCTTGACAGCAGAATATCTTCTGGGAGATCTCAATTCAGTGGCAGACTGGCACTCTTGCTATCTTCAAGATGCCAGCGACTGGAAGCTGCTTCCATCCGTTTTTCTATCCCTGTCTCAAAAATGCGGCCCTTTCTTCATAGATCTCTCTGCTTCCCGCCTCAACACTCAGTTGCCCCGGTTCTTCAGTTGGCGGCCAGATCCAGCAGCTCTTGCTACGGATGCGTTCCTGCAGGATTGGTCTCTCCATCTCAACTATGCTTTCCCTCCATTCATTATGATCAGCAGAGTTCTTTCCCAGGTTCGTCGCCAGTCGACCTCCCTGGTCCTTGTGGCTCTCTTTTGGCAATCTCAGATTTGGTTACCATCTTTTCTGGAAATGGCAATTGACTTTCCTGTGCACCTCCCCGTTCGCGAGGACTTGCTTCTGAGCCCACTGGGCCTTCATCAAAGTCTCATTCTGGACAATTCCCTGGTTCTGTCGGCCTGGAAAGTTTCCGGCCTGTCCCTTCTGACATCCTCATTTCACAAGAGGCTTCTCCCTTTATCAGCAAAGCCTGGGCCCCTGGCACCTCAAAAGCTTACAAATCCGCCTGGTCCCTTTGGGCTAGCTGGTGTCTGGAACGGCATATCGATCCCCTTTCAGCCCCTCTAAATTTTGTGGTCAATTTCCTAGCATCTGAAGCTAGTGCAGGTAAGTCCTACAGGACGGTCAATTTGTATAGATCTGCTATTTCCCTCAATAATTCCCCCATCGACGGCAAACCTGTAGGTGCCCATCCTTTATTCTGTCGTCTCCTAAAAGGAGTTCGTTTTTTCAAACCTCCGTTGGCTAAGTATTCTCATTTATGGGATGTTTCTGTTCTCAAATTGTTCACGGATTAGCCAGATAATTCTGCTCTTTCTTTAAAAATTTTGTCAGCCAAACTGACCATGCTCTTATGTTTGGTTTCCATTAAACAGGTTTCGAATGTTAAAGCTTTAGATATTTCTTCACGTCAATTTTCCCCTACAGGTGTCGTGTTCCAGGTCCACAGAAGAACTAAGACGTATCTAAATACTGTGTTTTATCCCAGTTTTCCCTCTCATCCAAAGTTATGCATAGGTCAATATCTAAAAGTGTACGAACAACGGATTTCTGATCTCAGATCGCCCTCACATTCCCAACTGCTCATTTCCTTTTGAAAACCCCATCTTCCTGTCTCTTCTGCTACTCTAGCCAGGTGGGTGCATTGGGTTATGTCCCTTACGGGCACTGATATCTCCGTTTTCGGAGCTCACTCTACTAGGAGAGCCATGGCTTCTAAAGCCTTTTGGGCTGGCTCCCGTCTTGAGGACATTCTGAGATCAGCAGACTGGACTAATGACAGTGTTTTTCGAATGTTTTATTGCAAACCTGTTGATACTGTGGCTTCTTTGATGGTTAATATGCTTTAAACAAGCATAATAGGAGCCGCCGGTCTTGCCATAAAATGTAGATTTTCCTAGTTATTATGACGGAATGTCTTAATTTTATTAAAGACACAGAAGCGAGTATTATCCCACCGCTACACTGCTAACCTGTGTTTCTCCCTTCCTTCAGCAAATCCTGCGCTGCCACCGGCATCGTCGTAAGAATCCTGTTTCTTATCGGATTTGGTCTACTGCTCGACAGTTCATCTCTCCGTCCGGACTTGAGGCCTCTACGACGAATCCTGTTGCTCCCTTCTACTGGATGAATACGACTCAAGATCTTTGCTCCTGGACTTTGCCTTTTTCTATAGTTTTGGCAATTGTTCCACTGTTTTCTGACTTTATTTGTGCTGCTCGTCAGCGAAAAGAGGAAGCTGCGCAGGCAGATATGACGTTTTATAGGTTACTATGTCATGATTAGTTGTTAGATATTGTTTTTTATTGCATTCCCTTTGGCCAGTGTGTTCTCTTGGGCCCCTGGGAACTGTAGTTTTACACTTATCTTGGCTACTATTATAATAAATGCAAGATAAGAAAGCATAATACTCGCCTCTGTGTCTTTAATAAAATTAAGATTTTTAGTCATAATAAACTGGGAAAATCTACATTTTGCATTCACACAGGCACATCATTCACACTAAGGGCTTCCGATTTTCTGGTATTTTTTAAAATATTGCTGTCTTTTTTTATCCATATTTATTTTTTAGCCACCTTATTTGTATTTATCCATATTTATTTAATGTTTTAAGATCCGTAAAATTGTGTATTTCCACATTTATTTTACAGATAAATATGCATTCTTATCTTTCTGCATGTCAATTTTCAGCAAAATAAACAGCCAAATATAGTGAAACACTACACTCACAGGTAAATATCAGCATTATAATACAAATATATGTTAACTTATACCTGTCTTTAGGGAAATCTCAACTTTTTTTTTTACTTCTCATGCTATCTATCTCCTGAGCTGCTGTTCTGAAAATCACGAAGACAGCGTGGAGAGTCACTAACATGAAGCACAAATGTCAGCATTTTTCTGCTTTTGTAAAATAAGTATAGACAGAAAACAAATTGTTTTCTGTCAGTATTCATCTGTAAATATCAGTCAAATAGAAAACTGGAAACCTTATTCACAATGCACTCTCAAAATGTTGTGGCTATCCATCACAGAAGCAAGCTGCTCACACACTGGTACACCACTCACTAGAAAGGAGCAACATTTGAAAACATGATGGAAGAGGTGAAACAGGTTGAGCATCTGGTGCATCTGTCTACTACCAATCAAATACATGGATTTATATAGCATGGCTAATCACTAATGAGGGTAGCCAGGTGCTTGAGGTGTCATGATGGTTCAGGCGTCTCAGTTAAACAGCCAAGTCTTGAGTATTCTCTGGAATTCCAGTATACAGTTGGAAGTCTGTAGCAGCAGAGGGAGCTTGTTCCAGGTTTTCGGCGCAAGGAAGGAGAAGGAGCGTCCTACGCTGTTGCTTCAGTGGACGGGGGGATGTGGGTGAGTGAGAGGGGAGGTAGAGCATTGTTGTCTGGTAGGGTGGTGAAAATTCAGGCTATGGTTTATGTAGGTTGGTGCTTGGTTGCGCAGAGCTTTGCATGTGTGGATCTTCAGCTTGAATTGGCATCAATACTGTATGGGGAGCCAGTGGAGTTTTCTGAGGTGGGGGGTGATGTGGGCTCCTCTGGGGAGGTTGAGGATGAGTATGGCAGCAGAGTTCTGTATGGTCTGGAGTCTCTGCAGGTGTATATGTTGATCCCAGCGTGGAGTGCGTTGGTGTAGCCTAATCGGCTGGTAATTAGGGCCTGAGTGACGGTACACCTTGTGTTCAGGGGGAGCCATTTAAAGACTTTCCAAAACATGTGAAGTGTTCAGAAGCAGGTAGAGGCGACTGCGTTGATCTGGGGACTTCATGGTCAGTTTGCTATCCTGGATTATGCTGAGGCTTCTGGCGCAGTTGGTTTGTTTGGATGACGGTCCTGGTTCCGAGGGCCACCAGGAGTCATTCCAAGGGGTGCATTGTTCCCGTAGATCAGCACTTCTGTTTTGTCCATGTTGAGGTTCAGGCAGTGGTCCTTTATGCACTTGGCGATTCTTGTCATGCAACTATGGAAGTGGCTGGATCTTCTGAGAGGATGAGCTTGGTGTCATCTGCGTAAGATATTATGTTTAGTCCGTGGGATCTGACAATGTTGGCCAAGGCGGTCATGTAGGTTTTGAAGTGGGTGGTGCTGAGGGAGGATCCCTGAGGGACACAGCAGATAATATCCTTGCGCTCAGCGTTGAATGGAGATAGGCAGACTGTTATATTCATTGCCTATGTCTGATTCCCTGTCTCGTGCTGGGCTCGTGTCAGCTTCCTCTCGTGCCTGCGAGCCGAGCGTTCTGGGGACAGCCGTTGGCAGGGGAGAGAGACTAGCACTGCTGTTGGGGTTTTCTCTGCGCTCTTACTTGTGGAATAAAGCTTAACCACACTAAAAAACCTGCCTCCTTTGTTGAATATACCACATATTCTGGCGACGAGGATGGGATATTCAACAAAGGAGGCAGGTTTCTTTAGTGTTGTTAAGCTTTATTCCACACCATCCACTTCACGTCAAGTTACTGACGGGAAAAAGGATAGACCTATTCGTGTGAGAAGACCACCCACATACTTGAATGATTTTATTTGATGTTTTAGGAACAGAGTGGGTAATATTGTAGTTATTAGTATATAATTGCAGTTATAAGCATATAGTAATTAGCATATTTAATATCTCTTTACTGCATTAACCACACTTCCTCCTTCTTTGTTTCTGTAATCACATAACTTTCACGTTTGAAGCATCTTACTTCTTAAATCGATACTTAATCAATTCATTTCAATTTTTGTTCTTTGTTTTATGTCAAAGGAAAGGAGATGTGTTCTATTCATTGCCTATGTCTGATTCCCTGTCTCGTGCTGGGCTCGTGGCAGCTTCCTCTCGTGCCTGAGAGCCGAGTTTTCTGGGGACAGCCATTGGCAGGGGAGAGAGCCTAGCACTGCTGTTGGGTTTTTCTCTGCGCTCTTACTTGTGGAATAAAGCTTAACCACACTAAAGAAACCTTCTGCATTCTTTCAGTGAGGAAGGTGGTGATCCACTTGAGGGCCTTCCCTTGGATACTGATGTGATGCAGTCTTCTGATCACGGTCCAATGAGATACAGTGTCAAGGCTGCTGAGAGGTTAAGGAGGATCAGAGCTGGCGTTTCTCCCTAGTCAGGGAGGGCTCTGATGTCATCGGTGTCTGCAATTAATGCAGTCTCGAGGTGTGATTGGTACTAAATCCAGGTTGGGAGGTGTCTAGGAAAAGGTTCTGCTCCAGCTATTTAGTATGTTGTCGGTTGATGGCATTTTCCAGGACTTTGCCGGGAAAGGGAGACGGGCAGAAATTTTTGCGTTTGCTTGAGTCAGAGGATGGTTTCTTGAAGAGTGGATTGATTTTTGCATGTTTCCAATCTTTGGGAAAGGGGACAGTGGTAAGTGAGGAGTTGAAGAGGGTGGTGAGCTCACTGCTGATCCTGCAGCTTCAGAGGTTGAAAATCTGGTGCGGGCAGGGGTCAGTGGGGGCTCCCAATTGAATGGAGTTCCTGATGGTGGTGGTGTCCTGTGAGTCAGCTGATCCAGTGACGTAAGTGAATCAGGGTTGGTAAAGCGCAGCTACTTACCTGTGTTGGTCTCAAGGCGCTGGGGGAGTGGGGGGGAGAGGGAGGGAGTGGCTCCGTTGCGTGCTGGGATCATCTGAAGAGTCAGGTCTTGAGGTCCTTCCTGAACTGGAGTAGTGTAGGGACTTGCTGGAGGGAGAGGTTGTTCCAGGCCTTGGCTGCCAGGTAGGAGAAGGACTTTCCTCTCATTCTAGTCTTGTAGATGCGTGGGATGGTGGCCAGAAAGAGGTCAGCTGATCGGAGAGGCGAATGTTTAGGTATGCTAGTCTGATGTTGTGGAGGTCCTTGTATGCATGTGTGAGGAGCTTGAAGGTTATTCTTCTTTCGAAGGGGAGCCATTGAGGATCACGGAGGTGCTAGGTGGTGTGCTTGTGACAGGGGAGGTCTAGGATTAGTCTTGCTGTGGCGTTCTGGATGGTCTGGAGTTTGCAAAGTAGTTTCTTGTTGATTCTGGCGTAGAAAGTGTTGTTTTAGTACAGTCTGCTACTGATGAGGACGTGCATAATTGTTTTTGTAGATTCAGATGGGTCCAGGGCACAGGTCCATAAAAAAAGAAGTAGGGGGACTAACCAGTTTAGGCAGTATGCAAGTGAAATCATGATGCGCGCCATCACAGTGCATGATGTCACGACGCATGACATTGCACGTGACCACACTGGGAGTTACATCACAAGAAGTGATATCAGATATTAAGACCTCACACATATGATTTTCAGGTATATAAGTACATTCAAGCGCATTTTGAGATTTAACAATTGAGATTTGGTGTTGAGGTGGTGCCAAAAAGTGGTGCAATCCCGAAGCAAAATCGGGGCCTCAACTAATACATTTATTTTTTTAAGCCTTCTACAAAGTAATGGGTAACAAGGAGAAGCATGGCAGTAGATCTGTTATACTTATTGGTTGCAAAGTCTACATTTTAAAATATTTTATTGGGTTAAGGCATCTGCTGTAAAGGTGCCCAGCATATCTCCGAGAATAGTAATCATGGTAAGATAACTCTGGAGTTTAAATCATTTGTTGGAGAGATCTGTGTTTTGTGAAGTCCCAGATTTGAATCAAAGTAGTATAAAGTTAATGTGTCTGCAAATCACACCACGTAACATGCATATGACAGATTTTTATTTTATGTAGATAGTAAAGTGGGTTACTGCTTTTAACACAGAGATCTGTTTGTTTCCTGCAGTTCATAAATTGTAATCTTTGCAATATAGCACAGTGACCTATGAAGGACATGTGACTCCTACACCTTGTAACCCTGTCTCATGCAACTCATCTTGTACATTGATTTACACATGTACATGATTTATTATCAATGTATAATGTGTATGTTACATAAAGAGCTCTGACACCCTGCATGGGTTGCGTAGAGCTGTTAAAGAAATAAAATAGTGCCATTGAAATTGTTATTTGTGTAAATACTGGGACAGACCAACACATCTGACAGTCTTACAGTGCATGCATCTGTAATATACAGGGGCTGAACAAAGGCAAAAGCAGGCCTCCCTTAAGTACCTGTGGAGAGTTAACAAGCCCTGTGCCTTTGTTTCCCCTCCATGGCATTTACATTCATGTGTGAGGTTCCAGGCAGCCTCCAGTCAGGGTATTAACACCAAAGGAGGCTGGATGGCCCCTTAACTGCGACCCAGTTGGAGGTGAAAAAAGAGATCCCTCGCTGCCTGCACGTTGCTGCTGGGAATTGAAAGCAGACAACTTACATGCACTGCTGAACGTGTCACACAAGTTTACCATATTTCTGAGTGGCCCAACTTCTTGGCTTGGGGAGACAGGCTCCACCCTGTGAAACTAGTAGGTTGATGCCGTGGACCTACCTGTACCCCAGACTTGTGCCCTGGATGGGTCTGTGGTCCGTGTTGATTTCGGTGAGTGTGTGAAGGAAATCGGAGGACGTGGACTGGGGTTTGAAGTTCTTTAAGATGTTGGTTATCTTGTTGTTGAAAAAGTCGTTGCGTCTGTCACACAGTTCTTGGGTGGGGATGATGCTGTTTTCTGTGGCTTTGGGATTGGAAAACTCTCTTACAATGTTGAAGAGTTCTTTGTTGGAACTGGACTCGATGCCGTCGGCCATGGCTTTCCTCCCAGTCTCTCTCAGTAGCCGGTGGTAGAGGTTGAGGAAGGTCTTCAAGGGGGTCCTCTCTGAGGTGTGCTGGCTTGTGGACTATTTTCTTTCTTTGCAGTGGCATTTTGCTGTTCTCAGTTTTGCTTGCTTGGTGAATCTCCTGTGTCTGCTGGTCTTCATGGGAGCGATGATGTCAGCACAATTGGTGATCCAGGAGTTGACGTTTTTGACAGCTTGGTCCAGGTTAGATGCAATGTTAGGGAATGATGTGTTGAGGGCGTCGGTCCAATGGCTCTTTGATAATTTGCTCTAATTGCGTTGGAGGGTGCCAGGTGGCTCAGTGGTGGAGATGCAGGGCTGGAGATGCTGAAGTGTAAGATGCTGTGGTCATTCCAGGTGAGTTAGATGACGTGGCTGTACTTGACCCTATTGCTGGCGGTGAAGATGGGGTCCAGCATGTGTCCTGCATTGTGGGTGTGGTCGGTAATAAGTTGGGTGAGTCCGATTTTATTCATGCTGTCAAATAGACTGGCAATGTTGTTGTTGTTGAGGTAATCAAGGTGAAAAATTCAGATCTCCGAGGAAGATGTAGTCCTTGGGGTCATTGGCGAGAGGGTCGATGAAGTCAGGGATGATTATGCAAAAGCTGGGGCATTGTTCTGGTGGTTTGTAGGCAAGGGTGCCTCTGATGGTGGTTTTTCCATGGAACTTGAAGTTGAGGTGTTCCATGGTCTGGATGCTGTCTTCTGTCTCGCTAGTGCAGTGGATATTTTCTTTGTGAATGATGGCAATCCCTTCTCCAGGTTTGTTGATGAGGCTTACATTTGTGTAAATCAAAGCTTTTGAAGTAACCTTCAGAGAAGACTGAAAATCCACTGATGTTATCTAATTTCCCACACTTGGACCAGCATTGCAGACTATTTGAGTTGGGTATTTGTGAACTTTTGCGGGGGGAAAAGCCTTGATGTAAAAAAAGTCCCAACTTGCCTTCTAAAACACAAGGCGGTGGTTTTCTTTATAGTGCAAGCATAATATGCTACAAGAAAGAAAGAAAAACAAAAGAAAACATATGGCAACAAAATGTGGAGAGCATGTGCTTCAATAAAACAAATTACAAAGTAAAGTTTTGCACTGGTCTGCCATCTTCAAACAATAAAAAATGATTGAGGTTGTGTTTTGGAGGGGCGAAGATGGCAGTGGCAGGCGCATGGAAGAGGACAGATTCCCCCTTCTATAATACAATGGCACGCTTGTCCATGGCAGGCTTTATCAATGGAACACATGAGAGACATCCTATCGGACACCTTTAAGAACTTTGAATATGTATTGGGGCCACTTAGTTCATTACCTTTTTTCAGGGATTGCCCTTATACGCCTACCCGACATGAATACAGGCTTTACACTTATTCCAATACTAATAAAGGCCCTGGGGAGCGGATTATATGACGGTCTAAATACCAGTTGGATGCAAGCTCTGATTATGTAGATCCCTCCTTCCACATGCTGAGATCACCGCTGCACACTATCTGTGTTATTTTGCTCATGTCCCTTTAGTTGTTGGATTTTTGTTCCATTTTATCCTTTTCTTTTATAAGGGGGAAAGAGGAAGGGGGGTAACAGAAGGACTGATGAGAATCTTGTGTTGCAGTTAGTTGACATTTGAGGTTTTTATTGAAGACACCTGAGAATGTTTAGAAACTGATTTTTTGAATAGCATTTCTGTAAACTGCACAAAAGCCAACAAGCCAACAAGACTGTATATGGCCAGCTGGTTCACCACCAATCTCCAGGCATCCAAGCCGACCTGCCGAAGACTTGAGAAGAAGTGGTGCCACGGACAGACACTGGACAAGCACGCTGCACCCAAGACGCCAGCCCCAAGCACCACCAACTCATTCGAACCGCCAAAAGGACCTCCTTCAAGGAGCGCATCAACAACAATGTGTACAACATCAAAGAGCTCTTCATCATCGTGAAGGGACTCGCCAATCCCAGCTCCAGCTCCAACAACATACCGCCATCGCAAGACCTCTGCGACTCCCTAACAAACTTCTTTCACCGCAAGATCACAGACTTCAACAACAGCTTCAACACCCAGACCCCTCCGACAGCTGCCAACACCGCAAATTCACTGGACTGGATCACCTCCTTCCTCACCGGCAGAACCCAGAGAGTCCGCCTTCCTCCTTCCCGTTCCTAAGCCACCAAGATCACCTGCGGCGTACCCCAAGGATCATCCCTCATCCCGCCTCTTTTTAACGTCTACATGGCATCGCTCGAGAAGGTATAGCATGAAGGCACATGATTCTTAGGGACCTCGCACACGATCACCCGTTAATACGTCATCACCACAACCTACCTATTAGTATGCAACTCAAGGGCGGAGGGGGGAGAGTTTTGTTGTTATGGGTTTTTGACGACGGCACACCAGTGAATGTTACTGATACGGTGTGTACACCTGAAACCAGCTCAGAACGTACAAACAACTGTATGTTTTGACAATAATAAAATGGCAATAAAATATGGTTTAAAAAAAAATACATGGCACTTCTCCCCAACATCATCGGATCACACGACCTCAACATCCTCTCATACGCCGACGAGACCCAGCTGATCCTCTCCCTCACCAAGGACCCCGCCACCGCCAAAACCAACCTCCACGAAGGAATGAAGGCCGTCGCTGAATGGATGAAGAACAGTCCCCTGAAACTGAACTCGGACAAAATGGAGATCTTAATCCTCGGCTCAACCACATCCGCCTAGGACGACTCCTGGTGGCCGGCCGCGCTGGGAGCTGCACCGACACCCACCGACCATGCACGCAACCTGGGGTTCATCCTTGACTCATCACTCTCAATGGCTCAGCAAGTCAATGCCGTCTCCTCCTCCTGCTCTGCATGCTTCGCAAGATCTACAGATAGATCCCCACCGGAACCAGAAGGACGGTCACCCAGGCCCTCGTCAGCAACAGGTTGGACTACGGCAACGCCCTCTACACAGGAACCATGGCCAAACTCCAGAAAAGACTTCAACGCATACAGAACGCCTCTGCACGCCTCATCATCTTCAACATCCCCCCCACAGCCACATCACTGCCCACCTGAGAGACCTACACTGGCTCCCCGCCAACAAGAGGATCACCTTCAAGCTCCTCACCCACACTCATAAGGCACTTCGCAACGGACCAGCATACCTCTACAAAATACTCACCTTCTACACCCTGAACCGCCAGCTCCGCTCTGCTGATCTCGCCCTCGCAACCCTTCCACGCATCCCCCGAACGACCACCGGCGGCATATCATTCTCCTACCTCGACACCAAGACATGGAACACCCTCCCCATCCACCTGCGACAGACCCAGGACCTGCTGACCTTCAGGAGACTTCTCAAGACCTGGCAGTTTGAGCAGTAGCAGCGCCCCCCCCCTCCTCCCCCTTAGCGCCTTGAGACCCTCACGGGTGAGTAGTGCGCTCTACAAATGCATTGATTGATTGATTGTTGTAATCTCTAAAAACTCAAAAAAGAAAGTTTTGAGAAAAAAATTATTGAGTATGCAGGACATGGTTTCAAGAAGGTGGCATGTTTTTAAAGCTATCAGCAGTGGCGCTTGGCGCTCTGCGTGAGACAGTTGTGGTCCAAAAGCAGTGGCAGCAGAGCATTACTCAATTGGCACCTGTGTGCATTTCCAGGTGAGCAGACGAGGGATGAACTAAAGGAAATATCTCCTAAGGTCACACTTCTCTTTATGCTGAGTAACACAGAGTAAGCAGGCAAAACACTGTTACTCAGACTAAATGACATCATAAAGACCAGCGGTTGTCTACTAGGCAGAGCCAAACATTGGAAACAAAGCCAATGGCCAAAGAGGGATAATCCACTGTCCAATTGTATGTATGTTGCTCAGAAGGACTGTACTAATATGTGAATGTCACTCAGATGTATTACTGAAGTGGGTTAACCTAAACTCCATTTTCTGTAAGCAAGATTATGTGTAATTTTTGAGAAAACAGGCAGGTGAGACAGCTAAAATAGTCTTTGGTCAGACCTAAAACACACAGAAATGGACAGAGCACAGGAGAACTAGGAGTCCTCGGCTCACACGAATAAGACATAGCACACTGGTCAAGAGCATCACAATTGTCTCTGAAATACATGAAACAATTGTGGTACTGCACTGCCAGACAGTGGAAGCTTCTTTCAAAGACATGGCCCAAGTATGCTACTGCAGGGCCAGTCAGTGCAAGCTATCTTCAAAGGCATTGAACAAATGTGGCACTGCAGGGCGAGTGAGAGCTTCCTTCAAAGACATAGAACAAGTGTGGTACTCAGGGCCAGTGCACAATTGCTTAAAAGAAATGGAACAAGTGTGGTTCTCAGTGTAGGAAGGTGGATATCTGACTATATGGTTACCCCAACTTTTTGCCTAGTGTTTAGCTGGTTTTTTACTTAGTTGGCCTGGGATCCTGCTATTCAGGGCCCCAGGCTATCTGCTCTCTCTGTAAAATGGACTCTATGTAATTTAGGTACATATCTAATTGGATATTGGGTCACCTTGTGAGCCCCTGTATAGTGTACCATAGGTAGCCAGGGCATAGGTGCATCCAATGCCTACCAGGGGCTGCAGCATGTATTATGCACCCCTGGCTGGCCATCCAAACTGACACCACAGGCTGAACACTCAGCTTGGGCAAGGTGGTGTAATCACCCCTTGCTTAGATATAGTATTCCTATATCTACCCTTATATATAGACACATATATAGTGATAAGTCACTCCTATGGCATGCCTTGACAATCCTGAAGGCAGAGTGCTTGGTTTTATGTGAGATGGTGCTCTAGCATGAGCTGAGCCTGTCTGCAGCTTTCGGAACCATGTCTTTATAGCTGTTATAGCCATACCATATACTCTTAAGTGCATTATAATCCTCGCGGTTAATGCTAACTTTGGTTTGGCTTTATCAAAACATGTCGTGTAAGGTGTCAAACACTTTGGAATACTACCCCCCACCAGTCCTGGCGGCGGGGGTAGCATTCCACCCTTCTAGAGGGAGAAGACATGTAGTTACTGCTTTACCCGGTTAAAGTTAAACAGAGCCTCAGCATCACAAAATGGATGCTGCTGTCACAGACACAAGTCTGACCTTCTGCTGCTGGACAAAACTCCGGCAGGGGAGGCCTGGACAATAGGTTTCCTTTCAAGGGAGCTGCTGGCACCTCCCCAGACAGCCTGTAGTGGATTGGGGCAGGGAGGGTTCAATGGAAACTGCTGTTTCCAGACACTGCCTGGGACACACAAGGTGCTCCATGCATAGCCCTGTTCAAACCAGTTGCTGGGGCACTCCAGCCCCTACTCTGGCACGAAACTGGACAAAGAGAAAGGGGTGTAACCACCCCCATCTCAGGTTCCACCCATAGGAGGAACCTAGCAGGTAATCCAGCCCCTTAGTTTGGTATAAAGTTAGGAGCTGTGTCTAGAGACATTAGATTGTCCTGGAAAGAAACTCTGAAACAAACTCTTGGACCTTCAACGTTCCATTTCGACTGGAAGACTGAAGACATCTCCCTTGTGGTAAAGGAGTGACCACCCTGTGCAAACAGGCACCATCAGTAACTTGCCAGTTTGCTTTGTTGACGCTACCGCCGGAACCCGAAGACTTAGCAGGCAGAATCTGGATTTCCAGACTTCTCTGACTCCGACCCACATCCACAGCAAAGCTGAGATCCGTGGCAGACACAAGAGACGTGGGACCGGACATCTTGAACTACCTGCATTTTGCTACCTGTGCAGCTTCTGAGGCACCCTCGAAGTTGTGCATTGGGGTTTTAGAAGCTCCAGACCCGAGCAGCATTTGCACCGAAGCACAGCCCTCCACACTCCACGAGTGCCGTGTGGGGCCTGCGCCTGCATTTCAGCTCAAGGCGTCTTTGCGGTTGCTAGCCCGTTGGCTAGTGGCCCCTCTGAAGACTTCATTTTGAAACACTACCGCTTGCCTAGTTGCTTCAGGCTTGCTCCTGCTTCCCTGCAAAGGAGAAGCTCCCCAGACCTTGCTGGTCTGAACAGAAGCCAATTTTCCAATCCTGCGTGGATTGCATTTGCCAAGGTTTGTTGGGTCCAATCCGGATACCGACACCGCCAACAGCTAAATCCGTCGTGGGACAGCTTGACTCCAGCTCCTGGTCATCGTCAACACCTTCTGGACCTTGTGGCTGCGGAGACAAGCTTCACCTCTTTACCTGATTGCATCTCGACATCGCCTGGTTCCTTCCTGGTTCCTTCCTGGTCACTGGCTAGTGACCCAGACTCTGTCACCTCTGCTTGCAGGTTCTTCACTGCTCTGATCCACTCTTGGATCCATCCGGACACTTTCCTCCTGGTCGCTTGCAGCACTTTCTTGCAGCTCTCCATAGGATTCATCGACGAAACCCTACAAGAAAGAACACCTATGCACCCGGCTTCCCTGGGTGAGGTAACTCGAGTACTCCGATGCTCTCGTGGGTAAAAACTATTCAAGTGACCTAGTTTAACAGGGTTTTCCCGTAGTCCACCCGAAAGTGTCCGAAATCTACTACTTCGTAACTTTTACGTTCCCATTGAAACTCTATGGTAACTCGATGTGTGCGTTTAGACACTGCACACGCATCCTGTGGGACCTTTGGTTGTTCAGTGTAGCCCCAGCGATTCTCTAGGCCCTAGGCCTACTCACCTTTCCTGAAATGGTTCTTATACCACGTACTTAGTATATAGTTCGTGAGGCCCCAAGGGCAGAATTGTATTTGTGCAACTTATAGTATGCTTATTGAGTAACTTGTGCTGTATCTCGAAATCTGACCTCATAAAGAGTGCAGAGGGGTTGTGTTAGTAATAAATACATATATATTTGATATATACCTTGTGTGGTGTCCTTTCATTTGATATTCAAGGGACTATTATTGGTAAAACAGTTGGCTTCACATGCTCTCTGCAGTTTTAGCATAAGACTGCTTTGTCCATGTTACCACTAGGATAGCCTGTCTATAAGGTTGACTTTACAACCATCACCATAAGGGTTGTTTGGACTGGTTGGGGTGCCCACTAGAATAGTGGACATCATATACCAGGCCAACTTCTCACACTCCGAGCCAGTGCAAGCTTCCTTCAAAGACGTGGCTCAAGTGAAGTATTACAGGGCCACTGCATGCTTTCTTCAAAGACATAGAAAAAGTGTGGCACTGGGCAGAACAATTTAACGCATCTCTTAGATAGAAAGAACAAGCAGCATTTCAGTTTTGCTGGTGTAAGGGACCACACTCAGGTGCTAGCTTGACTCATATGCATAGCAAGATTTCTGCACAAAAACAGGTACAGCACCTGGCAGGAATACACACTTTCCTCTAATCATAGAACACATACAGGTCTGGTCAGAAACAATGGAAGCTTCCCTCACATGCACTGAACATTGACAGCGTCTGCAGCAGCAGTCCAAGACTATGTGTAAACATATATGCACAATGTGCAGCATTTGGACGCAGTGTAAGTTCTCCTCAGAAGTCGCACATGTATATTATGGTCATCAGCAGTGCAAGCTAAGATAACCTCACATACAAGACAGGTATCACACTAGCAGCATCTGAGCTTATTCCAGGCACAGAAGGACAAGTTACTTACATTTGGTAATGCCTTATCTGGTATAGAAATGATCTAGCTGCAGATTTCTTACCTGTGAAGTTCCAGGCATCAGGCTAGATCAAGAAGATTTTTCTTAGCTGTACCTCTATGCATTGGTAGGTGGAATTGGTTCACTGCGCGTGACATCGCATAGCGTCAGGTTTGTCGTCGTGACGTCTGCATTGTCTTGATAGGCGCCACCTCAGCACGCTGATGTCAGTACTTTTCTTGAATTTCCATGCCAGAAGTGTGACACTATGAAGTAAACTGACAGTGGTATGTTTAAATAACTATGCCCTGAAGGGGAACAGCCCTGACATGAAGAACTGATCCGCAGAGCGGGGAGGATAGGTGGGTTGGTAAGGAATCTGTGGCTAGATCACGTCTTGACCAGATAAGGCATTCCTGAAGGTAACTAACTCGTCCATCTGATAGAGACATCTAGCTGCAGACTCCTTGCCTGTTAACAGATACCCAAGCAATAGCATCCCCGCAGCATGGACCGCAGAAAAGTTAAAACCAGAACGTCCTGTTGGACAGAACTGCCAAAGAGGTCCTCGCTATGGACCTGATTGTTCAGGCTTGGCAAATCTGTGCTGCCTGACAGATGTCATGAACCGGAACACCATGCTGGAGAGCCATGGTGGCTGCCTTAGCCCTGTTGGAATGAGCTCTGAAACCTTCTTTGCCAAAGCGTAATATATCTTAATGTAGAGCATAACCCATCATGAGATGGTCCTCTTCTGTACAGCACGTCCCTTTTTCGCTCCAATGTACCCACAAAGAGTTGGTCGTCCACCGGAACTCCTTAGTGTGGTCAAGGTAGAAAGATGACACTCTTTTTGGGTCCAAACAGTGGAGACGCTCTTCTTCCTTAGAATAATGCAGAGGAGCATAGAAGGTAGGCAACATGGCAGATTTCCCTAGGTGGAAAGGTGTCACAACTTTAGGCAAAAAGGAAGCCCTAGTGCAGACCACTACCTTGTCTGGAAAGGCGGTCTGGTAAGGAGGCTGATAGGAGAGCACCTCCAGCTCGCTCACTCTCCTGGCAGAAGCTATTGCCACTAAAAAGGCTGTCTTGATGGTGAGAAGCCAGATGGGGCAATTGTGCAGTGGCTGGAATGGTGCACACATTAGATAAGTGAGGACCAAGTTAAGGACCCACTGCAGCATGGTGAAAGGGAAAACAAATGTGTAAGCTCCTTCAGAAATATATATACACTTGGAGACTTGAATAGTGACAGTTGGTCTGGCAACAGCGGTAGTGTAGAAAGGGCCGAAAGGTAGCCCTTCCGAGTGCCCAGAGCAGAGCACTCCTGGGCAAGAGATAGGATGAAAAGGAGAATGTCAGAAAGGGATGCAGACACATAGTCAATAGAATAGACCATTCTGTACAATATTTACAAAATCTTTGCCATCGGCAGACATATATCGAGTTAGTGGAGGGACGGCTGGCTGCCATAAAAACATCACAAACTTCTGGAGGAAGGTCGAATGCTATCAACTGTCGCAGCTCAATCTCCACGAAAGGAGGGTTGACAGTTGCGGGTGGAGGACACTACCCTGCTGCTGTCACAGAAGATGCTCCCGAAGGGGCAGCCTAATCGGAGGATCGATGCTCATTTGCAGAAGCTCAGGATACCAGACTTTCCGTGCCCAGTCCGGAACCACAAGAATGACTTATGCCTAGTCACCCCATATCACCCCAGGACACTACCTTGAGCACTCTGGACAAGAGTGGTATGGGCAGAAAGGCGTAAAGGAGGCCTGAGCTCCACTCGAGATGAAAAGCGTTGCCTAGCGAGAGCCGCATTGGAAACACTAATGTGCAAACAAAACCGCTGACATTGCGTGTTCTTGAGGGAGACTAACAGATCTAACCAAGGTTCTACCTACCTCTGAAAGAGACCTTGCACTACCTCCGGATGGTGATGCCACTCGTGATCTGCTAGGCACAGATGACTGAGTTTGTCCGCCCTGGCTTTCAGGGAACCAGCCACGTGCGGAACCATCAGGGATATGCCTTGTTGTTCCAGCCAAATCCAGAGGTGCAGTGCCTCCTGAGAGAGTTCACTAACCCACCCTGCCTTGTTTGTTGCAGTACCACATGGCGGTGGTGTGGTCTGTGAACACCTGAACCAGCCTTACCTTGAGAGCTGTTAAGAAGGCTTTCAGGGCCAATCGGATTGCACAAAGCTCCAACAGGTTGATGTGGAGCCCGGCTTCCGCCAGAGATCAAAGTCCTCTGATGCCCACCTCTCCCAGATGGCTGCCCCATCCCAGGAGTGATGCACCTGTCACTACTGTGAGATCTGATTGGGGAAGGGAGCGGGGTCTGTCTGTGATTCATTTGCTGTTTGTCAGCCACCACTGCACATCTCACACAGTTCCCTCCGAAATCCGGTCGAGGTCGGTGAGATTCCCCCAAAGCTGGGCCCACTGGTACTTCAGGTCCCACTGCAGAGCCTGCATGTGCCATGTGGAATGAATCACTAGCATGATGCAGGAAGCCAAGAGGCCCAGCAGCCTCAGAGTCAGTCTCATATCGGTTTCAATGCCTGAATATCCTGGACTCGCCGCTCAGGAGGATAGGCCTGAAACTGCACCGTGTTCAGAATGTCTCAGATGAATTGCAGCATCTGAGAGGGGGTCAGGTGTGAATTTGGCACGTTAATAGTGAACCACAGCCAAGGCTGGAGGTTCACAGTAGTCTGGAGGTGGAAGACAACTGTCTGGGACGAGCCGGACTTCAACAGCCAGTCGTCGATATAGTGGAAGACTGAACCCCCTGATCGGCACAGATCAGCTGCGACCACTGCCATCACCTTGGTGAACACCCGAGCGGAACTGGTGAGGCCGAAGGGGAGCATGGTGAACTGTAAGTGCTTGTGGCCCACAATAAACCGAAGGTAGCGGCGATGGGCAGGCAGTATGAGAATATGGAAATAAGCATCCTGCAAGTCCAATGCTACCATCCAGTTTCCCGGGTCCGGAGCAGACAGAACCTGAGCAAGAGTGAGCATCTTGAACTTCTCTTTCTTGAGAAAGTAGTTGAGGGTTCTGAGATCGAGGATAGGACAAACGCCTAAGTCTTTTTGGAGACCAGAACGTAGCGGGAATAGCAACCATAGCCTACTTCTGCCACTGGACCTGCCTATATTGCTCCCTTAGCCCAGAGAGTCTTGGCTTCCTCTCGAAGCAAACCAAGGTGATCCTCTGTCAGCCGATCGTACGTTGCAGGCATGGAGGTAGGGGTAGCCTCGACGGGGAGGGAGTAACCCCTTCAAACTGTTTTCAAAACCCACCTGACCGAGGTGATGTCCCGCCAATGTTGGAGGTGATGCCATATCCTGCCACCAACTGGACGCCCATGATCTGGGTGGTTTGGACTAAGAAGGTTTGGAGGAAGAGAAGATTGTGGCCTGCCATGACTTCTGGCCACCCGACCCACGTGGTTGTGGCGAACTGTGCTCATGGCCACACAGAGGTTGCGGAACTTCGTGCACTCCTGTGGCTAAAGTAGGGCTGGTGCTGTTGGAAACCCCTTACGTAGCCACGGAAGGTGGATTCAGGACAGGATGACACTGAGAGGTCCAAAGATTTGGCTGTAGCCCGCGACTCATTGAATGATGCTGGGTGCCACAGTAAGCAACACGTTTAGCCTGTCTGCTGGAGGGCATACAATAGCAGTTAGTAAAAGAACATAGATCTAATTAGGGTAGAGTGCTGGACCTGCGAAAATGAACGATTTGAGTGTTGTTTGTTTCATTTTATGCTGAACAAATGCACAAGTACTTTTAAAGAATTTATTGGGGTCACTAATGCTCAATTCTTGCTCAGTCAAACCAGAAGTATGTATAGTTATCCTTCTTCGACCACTGCTGGCATCAGGCAGCCAAGGCTGAATTGTGCACTCACAAAAGTGAGCATCGGCACTGCTGGGCCATTCAGTGCATGCTCAACAAGTCCTTCACAGTGCCCCCACAGGTGCTTCAGTAGATTCTGCTGTCCAAAGACTGACTCCTGCAGCTGAGGGAATGGGATGGAACTACCAGCAATCTCCCACTGCTGTTAAAGCTCCCGTGACCCTTGTAGGCAGTGGTGCTGGAACAATTGTGAGACTGATTGTACTGCCATCAATGTTACATCACTAAACTCTTAGGGATTCTGAAAATTCCAAGTATCATAGAAAGGAAAAAGTGTCGCAAATGAGCCATGCCCATTGGGCAGGAGAGTGGTAAGTGTGTGGTGCACACTTATTTAAGTGAGGCACCTTGCACTAATTAAGACAAACCTTATGGGGATTTTACTGTTCTTAGACAACCATAGAAAGCCCTCTAAGTGGTAGCTGTGTAGAGTAGACTTCAGGCTTAGTCCAGAAGGAGTGTTAAGCAGCTTGTTTCCCCAGAACTAATCATATACTGTCGGTTAAACAAAAAAGAACCACACAGTGTAGTTATAAAAATAGTTATATTTATTATGCACACTCACTAACACATCGGTATATCTCCTACACCCAGATATCAACACAATACATACAATATTTCGAAAAACAGGTACGTAGCAAAAATACACACTGATCTCCAGGGGGAGACCAAACCATATACTAAAGAAGTGGAATGCGAACTCCGACCAAAGTCGGGACATGGACCAGAAGACTCAGAAGAGCTGGGAACACAAGGAACTACTCAAGGTAAGTACCCAGGAACCGAACTGAGGCTGTGGGCAGAGTGGAAACACAGTTGCATACTCAATGCAAGTCAATGAGAAAGTCGCGGTGGAAGTTTTTAAAAGAAGGACCCTTCCCATTGAACCCTGAAAAAACCCAGTGATAGATGAACGGTTTGAGTCACCCCACCCGTGGATACCCCAGGAACCAGGATAACTACACTAGGGAAGCCGGTGCATAGGTGCGAAGTGACGTCGGGAACCGTCATAGACCATAATGGAGAACTTCAGACAAGATGCAGGTGGGAAGAAGGTGAAAGAGTCCAGTGGAATCCAAGGATGAATTCTTGAAGAGGAACACCTGCAGGCAGAGGGGCAGAGTCTATGCCACTTGGAAGTGACCAGGAGGCGCAAAAGACCAATGACCACCTATGACGAAAGATGCAGGAGTGATGACGGTGAACTTGTCGCTGCAACTGGGAGGACCAGGCAACGCTGTGGAAGACCAGGGGCCGTTCAGAAGCTGTCCCACGTTGGCAGTCAAGAATCAGAGGGTCGGTGTCAGGCGGGAGCACCAATATGCCTTGGCAGCAGCAACAGACGTGGTAAATGAAGAAGGTGCAGCGTTGTGACCAGCAAGGTCCAGGGGACTCACCAAATGCAGGAGAGTCAGAACAGGACCCGAGCAAGCAGGGGGGCCTACTGAAGCCAAAGACGACCTCAGGAGGACCCACAGGCTGAAGGCACAGAAATCACATGAAGAACTCAAGCAGTTCACCAAAGATGCAGGCCCACGGTGCAGGCGCTGCAGTGAGGACAAAGATCCTGGTGGGAAGAGATGCTAGAGCCTGGAGCTTCTTGTAGCCTGAAGATCTCTGGAGGACACAGTCAACAATCCTTGGCAACAGACGTCGACGCAGTGCACAGGGGTGCTGTTCCAGCGTTTCTGACGGTGGATACTGCTGGATTCAATCTTCCTGAGAAGACAGTGCAGGCCTCGAGGGAGTTGAGGAACTATCACATGTGTTGCTGAGCCTTTCGGAGTGTGTAGGACATCAGGAGCAGCAGACCGGTCAGCTTGATTGCGGTGCTTGCAGATGTAGTGGAGTGGCTCCTTCACTCCAAGAGAGATTCCTTTTAGTGTCTTTGGTGCCCACAGGCCTAGAGAAGAACCTGGATGAAGCACAGATGAGGCAGAAGACTGGCAGGATGACAAGACCAGGAGCAGCAGGAGTCTTTCTTGGTGCAGGCTTGGTTCCTATGGGAAGTCCAAACTTCCCAGACGGTAGAAGTTAAAGTGGTTTCGGATTTAAATCTTGTCCCACAACAATCTCAAGAGCTACCCACAGGTAAGCCCTTAAGTACCCTTGGGAAAAGGTTGGGACGATTCAAGGATCCCTCCCAGAGGCGGGACTAGATAGAGGGGAGGATACTCCCATTTCCTTTGCCCAGTTCCGTGCCAAAGCGGGAGCCAATGGCTCCCTAAACTGGGTCAAACGGGTGTATGCAAGGAGGACACCAAATGTGCCCTTCAACGCAGTCTGGTGGCGCTGGCAAGCGACTCCACCCGAGCCCAATACATTAAGTCATGTCTGGGGAGGGGATCACACCTCCCTGAGATAGAAAACCTATTGTTCTTCTTTCTCCTGCTTGAGCTGGGATCAGCAGCAGGAGGGCAGAATCGGATTGTGGTTGGCAGCAACACTGGTTTGCTGTTAGACCCTGTAAGGCTGGTACCGGGAATCCAGGAGGCTTCGAAGGGGAGGCCCCAGTACATGAGATCCTACATCTAACACTGGAATTGGTGTTGGGGTAGGATTCCAACATGTTTGACACTGGTTTTGGTACAGTCAATATATAGTTAGACATCTTGTAATTGACTAGATGTCCACTATATGTATTACATTGCTGACCACACTTACAAAGGCTGGATAAATGGACTCTGGAGTTTGTAGGGGGTGTCCTGCTCATGCAGGGCACCCTCACACTTATAACCTAGTACCCTGCCTTCCGGATTGAAAAGCCTACTTTAGGGGTGACTTATAGGTTTTTAGTGCAGTGACCTTAGATATGAGGAAACTTATATCTGTAGTAAGTGGTGCTAGCACCAGCGTACACAGGCCGCAATGGTAGGTCTCTAGTCACAATTTGAGTGGGCTCTCATGGGTGGCATAATACATGCCTCCGCCCATGGGAGAACCCTGGTGTACCTATGCCGTGGTTGTGAGAAGTTGGCCTGATATATGATGCTCACTAGTTCTAGTGATCACCTTGTGTCAGTCCAAACAACCCTTATGGTGATTAGTTGTAAGTCAACCTTATAGACCAGCTATCCTAATGGTAGCATGGACAAAGCAGTCTTAGGCTAAACTCTTTTGGCATGTGAAGCCAGCTGTTTTACCACATATAACCCCTTGAATACCAGATGAAAGGACACCACACAGGTTGTTATGAATATAAACAATATATTTACAACTGACAAACACCTCTGAACGCTTTATGAGATCAGAGGGCTAAGCACATAACAATACTCTTCAGAAAAATACAGTAAGTCGCACAAATTACAATGGTGCCCTAGGGGCACGACAAACCATATACTAAGTAAATGGTATAAGGAGATCGATAGAGGAAATGAAGATGCCCAGAGGCTGTAGGATCGCTGGGACTACACTACCCTAACCTTAGGTAAGGAGCAGGAGGCCCACGGGACGCATGTGAACTCACACGCAAGATGCGGTACAAAGTCAATGGGTAGAACAAATTACGAAAAAGGTAAGTAAAGACAGTTCCGACTGGTTGAGACAAAAACTACAGGATACCTGGACACTAGGAGAGTCAATCTACCCTTGAGCACTGAAATGCTCTCGTTACCTCACCCACGGGCTGCGGGTGCATAGGTGTGAAAGTGTGTCAGGTTTCCGCGTAGAAGTCTATGGAGCCTTGGAGAAAGATGCTGCAGGCGACCAGGAGAAAGATGTCTGGAGCGATCCAAGGGTGGATCGAGGAAGATGGAGACCTGAAAGCAGAGGGGACAGTGTTCACAGTCACTGGCCAGTGACTGGAGTGGAACCAGGAAGGAACCAGATGATGTTGTCGCGATCAGGTGAAGAGTGGATGCTTGACTCTGTAGCCACGTGGACCAGGAGGTGTCTTCGACAACCAGGATGGAGGCACGAGCTGTCCCACGCAGGCTCTTGCTGTCGGCGGTGTCTGTTCCGGATTCGGAGTCAACATGCCTTGGCAAAGGCAACCCACTCGTTGAGTGAAGATGGCGTCTGGTGCGGACCAGGAGGGTCCGGGGTGCTTCTCTTTTGGAAGGAAGCAAGGGCCAGTCTGGAGCAACCAGACCAGTGGTGTAGATTTCAAAGATCGTCGTCTAGGAGGCCACTAGCCAGCGGGCAAGTGACCAGACAACGCGTCGAGCAGCAACCAAGCAAAAGGGCCCCACGCAGATCTCATGGATGCTGGAGGGCTGGTCTTCGGTGCAGGAGCTGCTCGGGGCTGGGGCTTCTCAATCCCCAAAGCACTTTCTCGAGGATGCCTCTGAAGTCGTGCTGGAAGCGAAGTGCAGTTTCTCCAAGATGGCCGGTCCCACGTGTCTCGTCGCACCCACGGATCTCAGCTGTGCTGCAGATGTAGGTAGAGGTCGGAGAAGTCTGGAAGTCCGGGTCTCGTCTGAAGTCTGGTTCCACCAGGAAGGACGAAAAAGTGAACCGCTAGGACGCTTGATGGTGCCTGCGGATGCAGGGTGGTCACTCCTTGGCCACAAGGGAGATTTCTTCAGTCTTCTGTGGAGCAGAACATCAAAGTCCAGAGTTTCTTCTTTGCAGTTTCAATTCAGGATAATCTAATTTGGAATGGGACCAGCTCCTACCTTTATTCTCCTAAAGGGGGCTGTACTGTGACTAGGTCCCTCCTATGGGTGGGACCAGGAAGGGGGGTGGTAACACCCCCTATCCTTTGTCCGGTTTCGGGCCAGAGCTGGGGCTTGAGTGCCCCAGCAACTGGTTTGAACCGGGGTATGCACAGGGACACCTTGTGTGCGCCAGGCATGTCTCATTCCTTTCAGCCTGGCCTACTTCAATACACAAAATCCTGTCTGGGGTGGTACTAGCACCTCCCAAGGCAGGAGACCCTTTGTCCAGGCCTCCCTCGCTGGAAGGACTCCCAGCAGCAGGAGGTCAGACTCGTGTCTGTGGTGGCAGCATCCATTTTGTTTAACTTTAACCGGGGTTCTCAGTTACATACATGTTGTGTCCCTCTAAAAGGGTGGAATGCTACTCCCGTCGCCAGAACTGGCGAGGGGGTAGTATTCCAATTCGTATGACACCTTATTCGACATGTTTTGATAATGCTATGCCAAAATTAGTAATAACCGCGAGAATTATAATGCACTTAAGAGTATATGGTATAGCGTTATCATGGAACAGCTATAAGGACATGGTTCCGAAAGCTGCAGACAGGCTCAGCTCATGCTAGAGCACCATCTCACATAATTCCAAGCACGCTGCCTTCAGGATTGATAAGGCCTGCCATAGGAGTGACTTATAGGAGTATATGTGTCCATTTTGGGGTTAGGTATACTATATCTAAAGCAAAGGGTGATTACACCACCTTGCCCCAGCTGAGTGATCAGCCAGTTGTGTCAGTTTGGATGGCCAGCCAGGGGTGGCATAATACATGCTGCAGCCCCTGGTAGGCCCTGGGTACACCTATGCCCTGCGTACCTAAGGTACACTGTACAGGGGCTGATAAGGTGACCCAGTATCCAATTAGATATGTACCTAAGGTACATAAAGCCCATTTTAACAGAGAGAGCAGGAAGCCTGGGGTCCTGAATAGCAGGATCCCAGGCTAACTATGTCGGAAACCAGCAAAACACTAGGCAAAAAGTTGGGGTAACCATAGTCAGATATCCACCTTCCTACAGTGGGTCCCTTAGTACCATATACTAGGGACTTACATGGGTACACCAGTAGCCAATTGGGAATTTAGGGAAGAAGCACAGTGACTGAGGTCCTGATTAGCAGGAGCCGATTTAGACTTGTCACAAAACAGAACAACACTAGCAAAAAGTGGTGGTAACCATGAAGGCAGATCCTACTTTCCTACACATGTAGTATGTAACCAGTGGTATGTTTAGAAGCACCCTGTCACAAATATATTACAAAAGCACGGTTTGATGGGCACTGTCATTTCCATTGAAATGACCACTAAATTTGCACAGATGTTAAATTTTACTGATAAAATTATATACATACACATGCAAATGATAATGTGTGGAAATTGGGTTTCAACAAATATTTGTAATTTGTCAGGCAAAGTGTCTTGATTTGTTTTGACCCAATTCAAATATTTATTTCCATCAAAAAAATGAAAAAGGTGCTTCATTTGTGTTTTCGGTTTATTTTGAAATATTTGTACAGTTTATAGGTATTTACATTTTGTTGTGTATTAGAAGAAAACAACATCCTACAGCCTTTCCCTTCACACCAGAAAGATTTCCACATAGTTTACTTTAAAAAATTGTCGCACTTTGCAGTAAGCAAAAGAAAAGTAAACACCAGTCTCCGAGTTTAAAGAAGAAGCGCAATTTGTCAGAAGACTAGACTGACATTTGATCTGCCTTGTAACGTACCGCAAACGTTACAAGATAAAAATAAAATGTAAAGTAATCTTTAATGCCTGTTCATCTTTGGAACTCCAGCATGGTTATTAGGTGCCTCATCGGGTCAAGGGGCTTATGTAGTTGGACCCCCTCCCACCTCTGGGCCTCGGTGCATTGCTCCAGCTGCACCACTGGTAGCTACGCCCCAGGCGTCTCAACCCAGAGGGAAGGGACCGTGCGCTTTACAGACACCAAAACTAATGAGAGAGGGTCTACACAACATCATGGTACAGCTGAGACATACAGCAGAGATGCTGAAACAAATATGTAACAAGGACAGCCAGCAATAATATGGCAGAGGGCGCAGTTGAGGAGATGTATCTGGGGACGGTAGGAGCATAAATAAGACAAATGCCATATAGAGGAACTGGAGTGTAGCAGGTAACTATCGAAACTTCACAAAAGGGCATTGGAGATGCATTTCATGTCCTAGGTTTGGGACAAAAAGCTAAATTTACCCGCTATGGAAATCTCCCCCATTGACGTGGCAGGAGCTTTGGATTCTATTAAAAACACAGAGGTGAATATTATGACTGATGTCTTCTTGAGTTTAACCCTAGCAGTAAAATATAGTATACCTTTATGACCCAACATGGATGAAACGAAAAAACAACAACTGAACATCCTATAAAAGTCTTCAGAAGCACCATGTCTGCATAATAATATCGCCACTCACAAAACAGCATCATGTATAATCACCTCTGCAAAGCAGCAAACTCCCTCGTCTTTGCAACAATAAGAATGTCTTATTGAACAAGTCTTTAGAGACAACATCAGAGGATCCATCTTCTACGTTCATATTTTGGAAAAAAAGGTTAGAAACATCAAAACTCAGATGTATTTATGTATCTGTTCGAACTGACAGCCTTAGGGTGGTCTTTCCCTTAACCTTTTGCCTTTTCCCCTCCTGTTTTGCTGAAATTTGTTTTTAGGCTTTCCAGTGCTAACTTATTTGTGCTCCCTCCTTTAAGCATGGTTAAATCAGTTTTTTGTCAATTGGCACATGTCATTTACGTATAAGTTCCTAGTAAAGTGGTACTACTTGCACTCCGGGCCTGTAATGCTACTGTAGGCCTTTTAAAACATGTCTCAGGCCTGCCATTGCAGCCGGTGTGCAGTTTTAAACTTCCATATCAACCTAGCAAAATAAACCTTTTGCCAGATCTAAACCTTCCTTTTTAATACACATAAGTAACCTTGGGGTATTCCCTAAACAGCCATAGGGCAGGGTGCATTGTGTTTAAAAAGTTGAGAATGTACTTTCAAGTTTTACATTTTCTGGTAGTGACAAACTAAAACATTTTTTCACTACTGTTAGGCCTACCTCTTCCATAGGAAAACATTTAGTTATTTTATTAAATTTAATGAGTGATAAAATTTGCTTGGGAACAGGTAGAAATATTGTGTTTTTTGTTTTCAAAGATTTGTAATTTATTATCCTCTTTAATGTTAAAGTCGAATATCAAGTCACAATTCTGAAAATAAAATTTTTAGAAAACTGGCCTTTTCTTGTCCTAAACATTTGGTACCTGTAGCCTGTGTCCTGGGTCACATGACTAGATATTGGCAATTGTGTATTCCTACTCAACACGAAGAAGGGGAAAGGGCCGTTCCTGTTTAGACTCTACTACCCCTGGCCCCCAAATTAATACAAATGTTCACACAAAGAGGGGTGTGAAGAGTACACAATAGACACAACTAAGACAAATTTCTCAGTTTGGAAAAACTGCCCTCACTCACATACCGAAGTATGTGACATGCTTCATCATAGGGCCTGCTACAAACGCCCTGGTGTACCGCATCCAGGGCGGAGCATAAGGGAGGGGGAAAAAATAATAAATTCCACATTACTAGACGTACAACAAAATAATTTCGACAAAAACAACACGTAACACAGAATGAGGTGAAAAGCTGTGCAAAACACCCTGTGGCTGAAAAAGATAGTGCGACAAAAAAGTGCCTACAAGGAAGTGATTAAAACTGATTAAGGATGCCAATAGAAAATATTTACTTTATTCACCATAGTTTGGTACCCCTACCAGGATTAAAAGTAAGAAAAGGATGGGAGATGTCTTATAGAGAAAGTGAGGTTCCTCATGACTTCCCTCCTACCACTGCTGAAGTCAACATGTTTCGACCACTGGATATGTGCCTCAAAAGGTCACTCCGGTCTTCATCAGGACTGTCGCAATCAGCGCCACTGTTGGCCCTCCCGAAATTTGGTTAGTGGGCCCTCGGAAAGGAGTATGTCTCCTCGATCCGTACTCTTCCCAATCTTATAAATCACAAGTGAAGGCTGATCCCAATAGTGTGGGAGAACATTCACTGTAAGGGAGCATAGAGAGATGATAATAACCCCCGGTTCTTACAGTCACTCTCTCTAGAAACCCCCAGTCTGTATCCAGCCTCTTTATTCATAATGTTATTTGTGATGTGATACAAGTTGATAATGAGAATTGTAGCAGTAACAGTATGTCTCCTATGCTTATGACCCGGGTACTAGACTCCGTCCCCTCGGGGTTTGAAGCATTGATCACTCGTTCACCCATAGTAACAAATTGTGATATTTATTGAAACGCAAAACACTGCATGCTAGCAAACCCACTCAGTGTACACCCCCACACACTCACACATACAAACCACCCTTTTACGGAATGAAAGTGATCTCCCCCTCGACCCTCTCCTTACCGTTCTGAGGGCTAGCACTGTCCTATCCGCCTGTGAGCCGTGACACCGCGTAGGTGGTATACGCGGTGTTTGATCGGTGTTTTAAAGCAAGCTCGGCTCTTCCGTCGCTCCACCCATGGCGTCCCACATGTTCACTTGTGGTCGTCATGACGTCATGCGTGGTGCGTCCAAGCCGGCCGAGGGCTCTGGGAGTTGTAGTATAACGGTATTTACTACGTCGATGATGTACGCGATATTTAATTGGTGTTCAAAAATAGACTGGACTCTTACACTGCTCCACCATGGCGTCACACGTCCAACAGACAAGGTCGTCATGATGTCAGACGCTGTGCATCTAGGCCAATCTGGGGCGCTGGGAGTTGTAGAATTCCGGCAATTTCAGCCGATATCAGTCTCCCATGAGCATGCATCCTCTGGCATTCACTCAAGAGCGGCTATCTGCAGAATTGGCAGTATGTATCCATGAATACAAAGTTGGTTATTTGACTCATGAATTGTATGGGGAAGATAAATGTTTAAAAGCGTGTCTGTCGAAAATACTAAGCAAAGCTAACTTATTCCATACATATTCCACTTCGGTGACATCTACAGGGCATTCTGTAGCATTCCATAGTAATCTAGCTAGCCATTAAAAAATTACCCATGCCCCACATATGATGTTAGTGTAAACCCTTTTGCAAGTAAAGTATCACCTGTATGGGGTGATAGTAGACTGTTTTTGGGCATGAACCTTTTCGTCCAAATACCTTAGGGACATCGAGAAACCTAATTATCTCTGTACATAAGTATCAGATCTCACTGATGTCAGTTTTGTATCACAGCAGATTGTCTAATTTCTCCCCAGGGCCTGCCAAGGGATGTCATCATTTAATCCTACCAGGTGGCTCTTAAGGCGATACACCCATCTCTGTTCTCGTTGGAGTAACACCCTCTGGTCACCTGCTTGGTGTCTGCCTGGTCGGACCCTCTCTATCACGGTCCATCTCAGATCTTCTATGCTGTGCCCTGTTTCTTGGAAATGTGCTGTTAGTTCCGTATTTGTCTTGCCGCACCTTATCGTGCTGCGATGTTCTGTGATCCTAACCCGCACCTTCCTACTGGTCATCCCTACATACCTCTTCTGACATGGGTAGGTTATTAGGTAAATCACACCCTGGGAATTGCAGTTTGTATGTGATCTCTGTTTCCAGGAGTTGCAAAGTCCTAAATCTATGGATGTGGTATTGCTCGTAAGGTGGCATACGCTGCATGATCCACATCGTGTATGTCCCATCAATTTTGGTAGGCCTGCCATCGTACGACACAGCAGGTGGGGTTTTTAAAATAAATAAATAAATAAATAGTCACCTAACTTACGAGACAATAAATAACTGCAATGCCCTCACACACACAATTCACGGTATAACCACAGATTAGGCAAAATTACAAAACCATCTAAGTGTAGAGCTCAATTAAGACAATTGCAATCCAGTTCAGTATCTTTGGGAAATAGATGTAGGTTTATTGGTTCCACAACCAGTCATCGTAGTTGTCTCCCTAGCTATCCCCAGGTCCCTGGGTCTAGTATGTATTAGGAGATCTTTTAGATTTTGACTACGTCTGAAGGAGAAAAGAGGTGTCTCTATCCTCATGCCCCCTGTGTTAAGGATCTTCCAGTTTTTCAAAACTAAGCGTTTGATTTGTTGTGAAGCAGTGTTGAAGGTTGATACGAACACTGCTTTTTTAGTTTGGGGTCTCATGGTCTTAGAGAGCAACGAGTCGCGGTTTGCATTTAGTGCTCTTTTTCTAGCTTTCTTGATGACCCTCGATGGGTATCCGCTCTGTTGCAATTTCTGTGTTAGAGCTTCTGATTCCACGACAAAGTCATTCTTCTCTGAGCAGTTCCGACGGAATCGAAAAAATTGGCCGACAGGCAAATTTTCCCGAAGAGAGCGTGGATGGAAGCTCTTGAATGCCAGCAAAGCGTTTTTGTCAGTAGGTTTGTGGAATACTTTAGTTTTCAGGGTCCCCTTCACATGGCTCGATGACTAAGTCCAAGAATGGTAAATTGGTCTTAGTGACAGTCGAAGTGAAATGGAGGAACGGATTCTGGGCATTGAGCCATTCAAGAAATTGGTCAACAGATGTTTTCTCGCCCCTCCATATCACTAAGACATCATCTATATAACGTCTGCACAGTCTTAGATTGTTTGCCCAAGGCCCATTGGCATCCAGTACCGTAATTTTCTCAAATGCCCCTACATAAAGTCCAGCTTGGCTGGGGGCGAAGACACTCCCCATGGAAGTGCCATGGGTTTGGAGATACAACCCCCATTCAAACTCGAAAAAGTTTTTAGTGAGAGCTATCTCAGTCAAGTGTAGGATGAATGCCTGTGGTGTTTCATAAGGCCATTCACTCTCAAAGAATAATGTTTCCAATACCCTGAGGGTTTCCAACTGCGGAATGTTCGTATATAGGGCCTCAATATCGAGCCCTATCAGGAACTCAATGTCTGGATCGAATGGCATATCCTTCAGTAAATTCAGAATGTCCAAAGTATCCCTCAAGTAGGTGGGCAACTGTTGTACCATTGGTTTTAAAAAGAAATCGCAAAATTGCGAAGGAGGCTCCAGGAGGGACCCCATCCCGGAGACAATGAGTCTCCCGGGAGGGGGTCTCGTTGCTTTGTGGATCTTTGGAAGGCAGTAGAAATAGGGAGTCCTAGGTTGCTTGTTCACAAGGAACTCTGCTTTCTTTCCGAGGGTCCAGTAACCGAATTTCGGGAGGGCCAACAGTGGCGCTGATTGCGACAGTCCTGATGAAGACCGGAGTGACCTTTTGAGGCACATATCCAGCGGTCGAAACATGTTGACTTCAGCAGTGGTAGGAGTGAAGTCTTGAGGAACCTCACTTTCTCTATAAGACATCTCCCATCATTTTCTTACTTTTAATCCTGGTAGGGGTACCAAACTATGGTGAATAAAGTAATTCTTTTCTATTGGCACCCTTAATCAGTTTTAATCACTTCCTTCTACTGCACTTTTTTGTCGCACTATCTTTTTCAGCTACAGGGTGTTTTGCACAGCTTTTCACCTCATTCTGTGTTACGTGTTGTTTTTGTCGAAATTATTTTGTTGTACGTCTAGTAGTGTGGAATTTATTATTTTTTCCCCCTCCCATATGCTCCTCCCTGGATGCGGCTACACCAGGGCGTTTGTAGCAGGCCCTATGATGAAGCATGTCACATACTTCGGTATGTGAGTGAGGGCAGTTTTTCCAAACTGAGAATTTTGTCTTAGTTGTGTCTATTGGGTACTCTACACACCCCTCTTTGTATGAACAATTGTGTATTCCTCCCAGACAATGTCAGAAAGGGGGGCTGGGTGTTGTCAGGATGGGACAGCCTTATAGGGTGGGTGGGGGCAAAGCTATTACCTACCACACTTGCACTGCAAAAAGGCTGTCTCAGCACACTCACAAAGGACATCACATTAGCCTTTGGTCATCCCAGACATCTTGGGACCTGGGCAGCAGAATGAAGGAAATTCCAGAACCAGATGTGGGGATGGCGGAGTGTAGAAGTTTCTCCCACTTCAAATCTGGCACAATGTGTAAATATTGGATCTTGAGACCCACTCTTCAGTACACTCCTAGAACTGTAGGTAGTTAAGAAGAAGGACCATGCTGCTGTGAGCCCCGCTGCATGTGGTCTGCCCTGCTGCCTGAGAAGGAAGACTAAACCTGCTCCCTTTATCCCAAGCAGAGTTACTCCAACAATCATGTGGCTGACCTCCTGTTTTTAGCTACAGGGACAAAACAAACTCTAGAGGCCTCCTTGCAAATGCCCAGCTGACCTTCTGCTCTGAACTTGCCCGAGCCCTGCAGGCCTCTGCTAAGTGCCTGATCCCAAAGAGGTGCCTCCCCAGGTCCTTGACCCTTGGCTGGCATCAGTTAAGCTCATCATGTGAAGAAAGATAGAAAACTTGAAGTTTTGTTCTCTTTACAACCATATGTGCCAAGATCTTGCTGCCCGCGACGACCGCCAATGCGAAGCTCCAGCGGACCCGACTCTTTGTGTTATAGCGACCACAAGCGAAGATCGGCAACGTGAAATCTGCACTTCGCGCTACAGAATCGGCAACCCACAGTGACCGCCAACGCGAAGCTCCAGCTATGACCGTTCGCGATGCAATGCTACAATGATGACAATCCGTGAAACCAGCCTGCTCTTCGTGCTACAGCGAAGATCATCTGCGATGCTGTCCCTGCTCTTTCCAGCCTCTCCCACCACAAACTGGACTCTGCGCATCAGATTTTGAGAAGATAACATTCTCAGCTGCACTTACCTGGTCCCTCTATTCGGCCCACACTCCATCACAGTTTGCTTGAACTTGTGACTTTCCACCTGTCTTGCACGACCAGATGCCACAAGTGGCACTTTGTGGTTTTAAGCACTATACTTACCTAAATGTTTGGAATTGCATTGTTTTCAATCTACGGATTGGATTTATGTCATTTTTGGCTCATTTTATTTATTACATTTTGCTCTATTATTCTAAATTGGTGTGGGAGTTTTCTTGTGTTGTTTTTTCACTTTATTACTGTTCGGATGCTACCTAAATACTTTACACATTGCCTCTAAGTTAAGCTTGACTGTTTTGTGCCAAGCTACCAGAGAGTTAGGCACAGGTTAATTGAGTGGCTATTGTGGTTCACGGTGGGAAGGATTGTAGTTGTTGCTTCAGAGGGGTTAACATCCCCTTAACCAATAACCCAATTTCTCACAATATGCTATTAGTATAGCATGAACCTATCCAAAAGGCAGCAGAGCACTATATGTGGGCAAAGACAAGCTTAAAGTCAACAAGTAATAGGATAGTAAGCTGGGTTGTGGCTGATTAATGTATTGCGATTTAGTGTTTTTTAAATATCCGAGCCTACAACTCTGTCCTAAATTGGAGCAGTGTTGGAGGGGTCCTGATAGATGTTTTGAATTTTTCTTCTTAGTCTGCAGTTTGATGGTGTTCTGGCTGTGGGTGTGCAGAGAACTAAGAGCAATGATGACCTTGTCTGCAAGATAGCGTGAAGTGCTGGTCATGATGGATTTGTAAAAGGTGCCGGTGGTTGTGAAGAGGGTGTGTAGGATGCCCCTAAGAGGTTTCAGCGCGGAGTCTACAAGGTCATGGAGTAGGTCATAACCGACATCCAGATGCAGTTCTGAAGTAATTTTTGGGGAAGTACCAATTTTACATTCTTCAGAAGAGAAAGCTGGTACCAAGCCATTTTATTTTTGGCGATGTGTTTCTTGAGGGTGAGGTTGGTGTCTAGGATAAATCCTAGTGACTTGGAATTCGATGAAAATTCGGTTTAAAAAAACCCCATCATGGTTCATATAATTGAGCCAAGTTTGTACTGTATATTGCTTGTTTTTTTTCAAACATATTTTATTAGATTTTCCTGGCACGTAGTGGGCCGGAGCCCACAGTATACATTATAAAGACATTTCTGATCAAAGTTAACAATAAGTGCATAGAAACATAAAGCCTGCAGAACCCACAGGTAAAACAATAGAAACATGGCAAGGGCAGTCCCAGACCCCACGGGGCTCAAGATATCCAGGTATGCGTATGTGTTAACGATAGAGTTGTGTGACTTGGGCTACACAGTAGTCTAGTACAGATATAGGAGCAGTCCTATAGAGAGTCTGTGGATGGTAAGGGGGGTAAATCTATGCCCCGGTAAGTCGCCCAGCTGAACCATATTTTTCTATGCTTCTGGGGGCAACCACAGGTCTGGAAAACCGCAATCTCTGCTCCCATACATCTGTCCATAGACTTCTTCCACCCATCAATTCCTGGGAGGTTGACATTTTCCACATTTGGGCAATATCTTGTTTAGCCAGAGTGATGGCCAGAAAGAGTAAGTGTTGCTTAAAGCGATTTCTGCCAATCCCTTCCATACTATGGAGTAGAAACAGCCTGGGGTCAAATGGGAGATCCCACAATAATACCCAGCCCAGACAGGATGCAATTTTATGCCAAAATGGCTGCAATGCGCCACAACTCCACACTATATGTAGGAAAGTTCCCTCTGCTTCCCCACATCTCAGGCATACAGGGACTGGATGACTCCCATCTTCCACAGGCTGGAGAGTGTGAAATATATTGGATGAGGTGGTAGCGTGTAGAGACCACCGCACCACGGGGACTGACAAGGGTTTCTGTCCAGTCATCGTCTGTCATGTCAGGTAAGTCCTCTTCTCATGCCCCCATGGTCTTATATAATGTTGTGCTGGCGATAGTGGTCAAAGTCTGGTAGATAAGGTGAATCTTATGAGCTCCCAGGTCTCCCATTAGCAGGCGGCCACAGAGGGAAACTCTGGCAGGACGCTGAGCGAATTAATTAAAGGACTCAGGGCGTGTCTCAGCTGGAGGTATTTATAAAATTGCGTCCGGTGCAGCTGGAAGTCTGTCCGCGTCTGCTGGAACGGTTTGGGAGTGGTTCACTGCATCATATCCCCTATGGTGGGAGACGCCTAGTAAATCCCAATTGCGGAAACCAGCAGGTGCCTCTACGGGGTGTAAATACATGCCATGCCACAGCAGGGTCGTTTGCGTCATACGGCCCTACCAACCCATGTTTCTAACTGTACATCTCCAGAGCTGAACCACCGTTCTGCTGGCTGGAGGCAAAACATCCAAATTTACATGGCTATACAGGAGCTGCTGAAGGGGGTACCCTGCATAACCAAATGCTCAGGAGCAAAAGCGGGTTCCGTGCACCATTCATTTATAACCAGGAGATCGGATGCTGCATAATATGCATACACATCCACCGCTGCAATGCCCCCAAAGTACGTTGACTGTGTGCACGTACTCAGTGCCACCCAATAGCCCACTTGTTCCACAGAAACTTATTTTGGATTACGTTGACTTGGGCAAACCATGCACGGGGTATATTGTATCAAAAACTTTGTAGATGATATAATATTCGAGGTAAGGAAACCATTTTAAAGTTTGCTGATCATCCGTGTAGTAATAGCTGAGGCTCGGACCATATTGCAGTCTCATCGCGCAGACTAGTGAGGAGTGAGTTAATGTTATGCATCCAAGAGATCTTGGGGCAGGGCGAAATGAAGACACCTAAATATTTAAAACCATCCGTCGCGTGTGACAGCTGTGCAGCCCAGGTTCTGCGTCCCTGTTCCCAGCATATAGGAAGGAATACTGATTTGGAGGAATTAATATCCAGTCCAGAGGTCTCTCAGAATGCCTGGAGAATTTGCAGGATCTGAGGTCCCGAAAACCACGGGTCGGTCATGAAAAACAGCACATCGTCCATGCAGAGTACGATTCTATCGGATTGTGTCTGTGACCACTCAAACCCTCGGATCAGTGGGTCACGCCGCACCTAGGCCGCTAAAGGCTCTACGGCCAGGGCGAACAATTGCGGAGACAATGGACAGTCCTGCCTCGTGCCACAGCCAATAGGGAAGGATGCAGACCGATTGTCCAGCAATCCGAACAGAGGCCGATAGGTCAGTGTAAAGTAGCCAGACATAAGCCAGGAATCGGGGGCCAAAGTTAATAGCTTCAAGGAGTTGAAACAGGTATGTCCAACACAAGGAGTCGAAAACCTTGTCTCTGTTGGCCGGTAGATTAGCCGCAGGGTGGCCCAACTCCGGGGATTTTGCTATGGCATTGTGGACACGCCAGATGTTATGTCAGGTAGACCGGTGTGGCATGAAGCCAGACTGATCTAAATGGATTAGCTCGTAGATACACTTATGGAGCCAGTCTGCAAGAACTTTGCCCAGACGTTTGGGCTCAAAATTAATGAGGGAGACAGGGCGATATGAGGATGGGTCTTCCAGAGGGCGGCCGGGTTTCAGGAACAGAACAATCTCGGCGTGACACCAATCCGGGGGTAATATACCTTAGTCTAGGGAGCCATGTAGAGCACCAAGCAAATGTGGGACCAGCGTAGCCATATGTGACCTAAGAAACTCACTCGGGAAACCGTTAGGGCCAGAAGCCCGGCCTGGGCGTATGCTGGCCATTGCAGCACTGTGTTCATCTACCATTATAAGGGCATCTAGTTGATCTATGGTCCACCAGTTTTTGAGGGGGGATGTCTGTTAAAAATTCGGCTATCAGGGCGCTTGAAATATGCTCCCCTATTGTGTATAGTAAGGCGTAGTATGTTGCGAACACTCGACCCACCACCTCGGAAGACGAGCACAAGGCTTCATCAGCATCCTGGAGCTTTGGAACTACTGCGTGCGACTTTGCGGCCTGGTACAGCCAATGGAGCATTTGCTAGACTACTCTCCCCATTGGTAGATCCTAGGTTGCGACATGAGCCAGCTCTCTTGTGCTTCATTAGTTAGGTGTTGTTGCATACGCTGTTGTGCCTGAAGTAAGTTACGTTGTATGGTTGGATTGTAATCAGTGACAAGCTGGGATCTGTTGGTTTTCCAATTCAACCAATTGTGCGATATGTTTGCACTTTTCACCTGCACGAAAACTTGTATCTACCCCGCAGATTGTGGGTTTAATGGCTTACCACAAGATAACCTTGGATGTGGCCCAAGGCCATTTTGGACCTAGATAGTCTGAAACTGCATGACTCAGGGTCTCTTGATATACTTGGTCGCGTAAGGGTCATGGGGAATACGCCAGTGAAACGGGGGCCAATGATATCCAATACGGAGTTTGAATAAAACTGGGTAATTGTCGGACAGTCCCTGTGGCAAAATAGAAATATGTGATATTCGATGTATGTAACTGTGTGGTATAAAAACATAATCTAACCGTGATATCGAACCATGGACGACAGATAAAAAGGTATACCCTATCTCGGAGGGATGGTAGGTACGCCACATATCAACCCATCCCAGTGTGTTGGCCAGGAGATGTTGTTTGGATCTACCCGTTTGCGGCTCGCGGCTCGATTCGGGCCACCGGTCCATGGGCGACATGACGTCATTCCAGTCCCCTCCCAACAACGTAAGACCCTCAGGGAGTTTCTCCCAGAGCCGTGTAATTCTGTCAATAAAAGTGTAGCCTAACGGGGGCATATATGCTGCCAATGTTGATATGTTCTCCATGCAGTGTCCCAATATGATGGTGTAACGTCCCCCTGGGTCTAGCCAGTGTCTGGAAGGAATTAATGGGACGCAGCGATGTATGAGGGTAGCTGTGTCCCAGGAACCCTTAGTAAACCCAGAATGGTATATTGTATGTAGGCCGTCCTATTTTCAGTTTCTACTTTTGGTAAATTTTGGTGGTGTTTTTTCAGTGTTTTCCAGTGATTTCAATACTTCAAAAACAGTGCTCTTCAGTGGGTACTCATTTTTGGCGACATAAGAAACTGCTGAAACAGTGTTTTACCTGTGTTTATGGAACTCTTTGCTTTTTCCATTTTTCTTCAGAACTTGTATACTGCTCTACATTTCAGAAGCTTAATACAGTCATGAAATACTTTCCATTGTCCTTTGATTTTGCAGCTCAGATTTAACCAGCATTTGCAATGCAATATGTCTCATATTTATGCAAGTGTAAGCTATTGGCATTGTAAATTACAAAGCCTTTTATTTATGTTTTAAAAACTTAAACAAAAATAAAAGGCATTGTTATTTGCAATGTCAATAGCTCAAACTCGCGTAAATGCGAGACCTATTGCATTGCAAATGCTTGTTTTTAGAAGCAGGCACTTCTTGCTACTGCATGTTTTTTTGTAGCTGTGTTTCTTCGCCCCACAATTTTTGTTGTTTATGTGGACTTTTGTTGCAAGGATATGGTATAGAGATTCCAACTTTGAAAATGGGACAGCATGTACTTCAGGTCTGTTGATTTCAAATGCAGTTTGTGTCACTTCGTTTGTGCGTGTGTTTATTTTGTAAATAACTGTTTCGTGTCTCACAGCTCGTTAATTATACCAGTATGATTTTTCATTCTTAAAATGCAGTCCGTGTGACTATTGTGGGGAACAGTTCCAGCTCAATAAATACGAAAGTCCAATGAATCAATAATTGCCATAACAATTTCTTTTACATTTTCAGTTGATTCTTACAATGGATCTATTCAATTTAAAATTTTTATTGTCTTCATGTTAACTTATATCCAGCTGTGGATTTTTATTCTATAACGACCTCCTGGAGTGCCACAAATAATCATATTCTTTCTGCAATGCCTTCAACTAAATTGGACTATAAAATTAATATTAAGCATTGGAGCACTTACCATCTAAGTTACTATCTAAGGTTTATTCCTACACAAGCGATTTGAAGCACTGTTGCATTGCAAATGCTTATTTTTAGAAGCAGGCACTTCTTGCTAATGCATGTTTTTTTTGTAGCTGTGTTTCTTCGCCCCATAATTTTTGTTGTTTATGTGGACTTTTGTTGCAAGGATATGGTATAGAGATTCCAACTTTGAAAATGGGACAGCATGTACTTCAGGTCTGTTGATTTCAAATGCAGTTTGTGCCACTTCGTTTGTGCGTGTGTTTATTTTGTAATTAACGGTTTCGTGTCTCACAGCGCGTTAATTATACCACTATGTTTTTTCATTCTTAAAATGCAGTCCGTGTGACTATTGTGGGGAACAGTTCCAGCTCAATAAATACGAAACTCCAATGAATCAATCATTGCCATAACAATTTCTTTTACATTTTCAGTTGATTCTTACAATGGATCTATTGAATTTAAAATTTTTATTGTCTTCATGTTAACTTATATCCAGCTGTGGATTTTTATTCTATAACAACCTCCTGGAGTGTCACAAATAATCATATTCTTTCTGCAATGCCTTCAACTAAATTTGACTGTATAAAAAATAATAATAAGCATTGGAGCACTTACCATCTAAGTTACTATCTAAGGTTTATTCCTACACAAGCGATTTGAAGCACTGGTTGTATTTCCGAGCTACTATAACACAACAAGGAGCTTTTCTTCGTTCTCCAAAGGCACTTCACTGTTAGCTGTGCTTTTTTGTACTCTCAGGCTCTTTGTCTTTAGGGACTTTTATTGCAAGGCTTAGGCATTACGGTTAGAGAAACTGACTAAGGAAATTAGGAAACGTGATTGAGTCTCTGCATTGCCTTTACATTCTGTGATTGTTTGCACTTTCCATCTTTATCTGATTTCAAATACAATCTTTGCCAATGTGTCTGTGCGTGTGTTTATTTTGTTATTAACTGTGTCTTGCTTCATGGAGTTCGTTAATTTTACTATCAGGCTTTTTCATTCTTAAAATGCAGTGCATGTAACTGCCTTGTGGGGCACAGTTTCGATTCAATGGATACGAAATATCGAACAAGGTGTGGCATTACAGACAGAGCTAATAAATTAGCAAATAGAGAAACACATTTGACACTCAGCATTACCCTAACATTTTGTGATCTTCCGCAATTCACAGTCTTAAAACCCATTCAGTGTGGCAACACCAACAACATTACAACGCTTGATAAAATCTCTACTCACTAAAGAACCAACCAGCCAGTGCTTGCTTTCCGCATTTGGCCTTTGATGTGCAAACAGCATGCTTCAAGCATAAACCATATGTGCCATGTACTATCCTCGGTTCAGTTGTTTTAAAAGCTTGCGGCTAGCCACTTGGTCTATTACCCCGAAGCTTGCCTACAATGTGACTTTAAATTTGAAACATATTCAATTGCCACTTTTCTTTCTCAACGCCAATATTTTCCCATTAATCGCGTATTACATGCCTTATTAATGCAAAATTTACCCTAAAACAACAGTTTGTCCCTCGTTAAGTAAATGGTATTTTTAAAGTCCTGTAAAGTACTCGGGTGTGGCCGCAGTAAGACAGCCGGCAGACCGCAACAGCTCCTCTCCCCCCACGTGAGCTAGGCAGGAGGCCTGGTGTTGCACTGGCCCTTGGGTCATTCACACCTCGGCTCCCCATGTGCAAAAGCAGTGTTTTCCCCTGACACCTTCACGCCAGGCCACCCCAGGCAGGCTGATGGTTTGTAATGCTTTGGCTTCATCAAGTGGCCAAGTGGCGCAACAACTATGAAAATCAGTGACACTCTGTTTACACCGGGTCAGCTGATTGTCATCCAGTAGGGTACTGTCGGGCACATTCGGTTTTAACCGATTTCCAGACAGCCTAATTGTATGGTACCCGAATCTGGTGAGGCACGGAGCTTTATTACCTCGGCGATGGGTCTCCTTCAGGAGAAGGATGTCTACCTCACATCGCTTGGCTTGGCGAAGAACAGCCCCCCTCTTGATTTTATTATGCAGCCCTCGTACATTCCAAGATACTATGGTCAATTCCCCGAGTTGCGGTGCACATTTATGCACCATCATCTTTCGTCTGTGTGAGAAACCCTTTCAGTCGAGCTCGTGAAGTCATTGTGTAACCCCTGTGTACATGTGGAAACAACAATAATAATAACAAGAAACATCTTAAATTTCCCAGCCCAATCCTGCCACCTACAAGGAGTATTTGATGTGGATAAGGAAAGCCTGGGGCCCCAACGGGGGTTCCCAGTGGAACTCCTCCAATCATACCCAAACTGCCATGAAACGTGAACATGGGTGTCCAGGGGCGCGAAGGCTCTGTGGCAGAGCATCCAAGCCAACGTAGCATTCTAAACAGTGCAGAGTGTGCTAGGACGATGACCAACCAGATCTGGCTGGAAGCTGAAATAAGGATGGCGATTGGCCTGCATTAGGATTCCTCGCCCTGGGCCAAGGAGCACCAATTGGATCTCGATCTGTGTCTTCTCTTGGAATTGTTCCTCTTTTGCCTTATCCGTTGTGAGCCTTGAGAGGAGTCAGATTCCAGTGGTGGCGGTGTATGAGGCTTAAGATGTGTTGTTTCATTCGCCCAAGCGAAGACCGCCTTCGGCGAGTTAAAAAAGTAGAATTGGAATTGTATGTGACACGCATTCGGGCCGGATATAATAGCATATACTGTATATTAAGGTCCCTGAGTCTGAGCTTCGCTGCTGCGGATGCTGGTGCTGCTGTTGCACCAGTCGAGTATAGTCTGGGAATATCATGATAGGGCGCGATTCAAAAAGTAGTTGGTCCTTGTGATTTCTAGCAAAATGTAGTATGGCGTCCAGGTCTGCATAGTTAAGCAGCCTGGCGATCACCGGCCTTGGGCTTTCTCCCGGGAGTGGCTTCTTGGTCAGTGCCCGATGTGCCCTATCCACTACAAAGCTATTGGATAATGAGGACTCCCAGAAACCAATAAAGCGTAAAATATTGCGCCAGGATCATCCTTCAGCGTCTTCCACACGGGACGCCAGCTCTTCTGCCACCACTGTGAGTTTGTTCACCTACTTTTGGAAGGCTGTTACTGTATCTTCGACTTTTGAGATGCGAGTTTCTGCCTCCAGTATGCGATACACGGCCTACAGGAGGTCCTGCCGTAGAAATGAGACCTCGGATCCCACAGCGCCGATCTTTGCATCAAGGATATCTCTGGCCTCAGTGATTGCCACCAATAGCGCGGTGTTGTCCGGTAGCGGGCCGCCGGTCTCCCCTCCAGGGGCAGTAGTAAAGGGGTCCAGAGTGCTTTGTTTGGAGCCAGCGCCCTCTTGCTTGTCTTTGCCTGTGCTAGCTGGGAAGAGAGCGTCTTGGTCCAGCGACAATCCAACGCTAATGTAATATTGTGGCAGGACCGGTCAATTTTGAGAACAACCCACCCAAGCATCTCGTGGGTCTCACCGGGTGGCGGTGCCGCAGGCCGGGCCTCACGGAATCTGGCCCGCCCCAGACCACAAACTGCACCAAGCCTGCCAGCTTCCGTGGCTCTAGGCAACCAGCCAAGTAGACCCCATACCGGGATCAGACTCGTTGCAGCCCAACCCGCAGGGACTGTGTGCCAAGGTTGGACTGCCGCTTCAGGTATGTCCCTTTCGCCACTCTCCAACCTGCACCATGCCGGGTACCCATTTTATCAACTTCTGCAAATCCACTGAGAGGGGACCGGGAGTCAGTTCCGTGGGGCAGGCAGGGCCGGCAACAGCAGTAGGATATGTCAAGGCTACTCCAGCCGACTCAATGTGAGCCCAGTATTTACAGTTCTCTGGTGCGGCCTGTAGAGCTAGTCTCCGCCGACTGTGCCACTAGAGTGACCCAGTCTCTCCACTGACCTGCCGCCGCCGTGAGCACACCGGTGAGTGTTGTTGTATTCTGATAATTCTTTAGTTGGGTTGTTAATAAGGGGGGGGGGTCTGTGCGGGTTTCTGCTCACTGGCCCCGAAGTCAGCAGTCTCAGGCAAGCTAGCTCCAGCCTGCCGCCGGACCCCACAATCACCACTTGTAGACTGGGCAGGAATGGGAATGACCCTACACAGCTCCGCTCCAGGCCAAGGCTTCACCTAGGATCACGTCACTGCACAGCCGGCTTTCACCAACAGCATGCCCCGGTACGGGGCAGCCTGGGCCAGGCAGGGAAGCCCACCAGAAGTCACTGCGTGGCCCCTGATGCCTGGGCGCCACCACACCAGCAACCCAACAGTCTCGCGCAGGGGTGCAAGCCAGCCCAAACCCCAGAATCAGCCCTGGCCTGGGCAGTCACCCCAGCAGTGGCCATCCGTCACAACGCCACCTCACCTCTGGGGGCTCAGTTAGCCCCCTACTCACCACCGGAGTCACCCCTGATTCAGGGTATGCAAGCCTCGGGCAGGCACCAGCCTTGAGCGGGCCCGGGCCTATTCCGCACACGGCCGAAATGCACCGGCGGGCCACCTTCTTCCTTCGAATCAAGGCTCCTGGGTGTTCCCGGCTGTTGGTGTGGCAGATATAATCAGTTGGAACAAGGATTGTGATGGATTTTAACAGATTAGTGGCTTGAACGTACAGAGCCTCATCAGGCTGTGTTCGCCATGTTGGCTATCCAAGCCACGCCCCCCTTCCGTGTTGTTTTTGGCAAATAACAGCAATTCTGTCTTGATTGGGTTGAGCTTCAGGTCAGCGCTGGACATTCAAGTCTGGATGATGTGCAATCACTGTTTGAGGCATTGAATGTCTGAAGCAGAGGAGACTATCAAGTAGAGTTGCGTACCATCAGCATATTAGTCAATCTTGATGCTGTTTTCTGTGAATAGGGCCAAAACGACTTCATTTAAAAGCTAAAGATGACAGGAAACCATATGGAACCCTGGGGGAACTCCTCACAGGATAGGGAACTTTTGTGACCTGGAGGTACCTCCGTCGGTGCCACAAAAGAGCTACAGACAACCTCTTTTCCATTGAAGACAGCAACTTTCCACTCAAACTATGGGAAAAAAACAAGTATTACAAATTGGCGAGATAATATTCACTTTTGTGTCCTTAAAGAGTCCAAGCCTCCTGTCACATTAAGGGGGCGTGGGGGGTTCCACTCTATTACAAGACTGGGGGATCAATTATGACAAACTTTACGCTTTGCCAGAACATTACAAGAAACACAAAGATTTGATTTGTAATAAGAAATTTATTTGATCACACTGCTGGTTTTATAATGTCATCCAGAAGCCCAGTGGAAATATAAGCCTTGGACGCCATAGCCCCTCTTGTTGGGTGGGCACCAAAAAGAGGTATAGCAATGCCTACTTAGGGTACAGGGAGAAACTGGACTGAAATGTGTTTTAAAGTAAATTAGGAGCTGAAATGCTGAAGGAGGATGAAAAACAGTAGTCTGAAGTATATATGAACAAAGACATGAAACTATACACAACGTTTTGCAGTCTGAAAAAGCAGGATGAAAAAATAGAAGACAAAGTCTCAATATGTCTGCTAACATAAAATATAATCCTCTGTGGAGAGAAAGATTTGTTATTTACATCAATAGTTTTCACTCTTGAAACCCTTCTGGATGATATAAAAGAAAATAACAGTCAACTTTTCTGATAATTCCTTCAAAGGTAGAAATTTGTTGTCAAATTTCTTGACAGGCGACGACCAAATTAAATCCAGTGCCTCCCTAACATCCCATACGGAAGAATCTTTTGGTTTTTCTGGAATCTTGAGACAGATTGATTTTAAGGCCCTCCAAACCAGGAAATGTTTTTCACTGGTTCCCCTTTAACAAGAATGTGGCATACCGCAGTTGCTGACATATAAGCATTAACTATCCTGAAGACTTTACCTGCTACAAACAGAGATACCAAACAATTTCCCACCAACTAGAGAGGCAGATAAGGTAGTAATCATTTGTTCCACACACCAGCTAACCCAGACTGTCCAGGCCTACTAATACCTAGATTGAGTGACAATGACTCCTGTGAGATTCCCTGGACATGCCAGGATTACCATAAACCCTTCAAACCTAAAGTTGCAGAAGGCTTTGAACCAAATTGTGAGGGCAGCTCTGCGGGTCCTGGAGGAGATGGAGTAGAACAGGACTTATTCTCATAAAATCTATCGAGAGCTGTCGAAGTTGAGATACCACACCTGAGTTGGCCAAAAATGACTCGCTAAAACAAGATGCAAGATATCTCCAGATGTGCATCAATGCCTTAAGAATGACAGCAAAGGAAGGGAAAGCATAACCTGAAGAGATCACAACTGGTAAATGAATGCATCTACCGCATCTACTTCCAGATCTGGTTTGCAAATGAAGAACTGCAAAAAAACAAAGAGGCTTAATTCTTTGGAAAACCTGGACTTCTAGAAAACAATCTTTCTTGTCCTGAAGGCCCCTGGGCCATCAATCTACTACTGAGCTTGATAGCTCTGTAAGATATTCCACTTGAACCATTAAAAAAAAAAACATATTTTATTGGGTTTTCTAGTTACATATTACAAATAGCACAGTACAATGTTACTAACCAATTCGCATCGGCACATGTACATTAGCGTAGCATATTCAAGAGTTTCCGTTTGCGCATGGATATGCCTGCACGGATAGTCGTACATTGTACATAACAGAGTGATCATAGCAAGCAGTACCAACATCGTAACGTGATGTAATATGTGCATTAAAACATACAAACAGTTCCCCAACTACCCCCCTCCCCGAGGTTACGGTCTTTGTCCTTGCCATCTCCATACTATCGGTAAATCCAAAGTTAAATCTAAAGGGCATGTAATATCGTATAAGCATCTAGGCCTCGCAGTTGGCTACATCCTATGCATCATCCTCAGTTTATATCTCTCTTCGCGGCCGAGTCCTTATTCCCTTTATTATCTTCGTCCTAAGCCAGCAAATCTAAACCCTGTAGACGTATCTCTTCCATCATAACCTCCCAGTCTAGGGATATCGGAGTCTTGCGCAGGCCTCTAGTCTCTTCCCTGCGCAGTGCTGCGCCTTCCGCCCCGCCCCATCATAACAATTCAGTATGCCATGCATGAACTTCAGGGGTTTTGCGTGATTTCCATCTCATAGTTATATTTCTAACAGCCAATATAAATGCAAGGTTTACAAATCGATATTGCACATTGTATTCCACTTGAAGCATGACCCCTTTGTCCAGACAGAAATGCCTAAATTCTCGGACTAAATCTACTAGACCTTTGGACTTTGCACCTCCTAGCTTGTTTGTGTGTCAGACAGCTGACACATTGTCTACTCACAGCAGAATACAACAGTTTATTTTTTTAAGCTAAATATTTTACCGCAAAGGCACCTGCGAGCAGCTCTATTAAATTTATAGAACATTGTCCTTCTTCAGCAGACCACTTTACTCCTGTAACAATATCACCCCCTCCAGACGTCCATCAGGGAAAGTAACCAAACCAGTTCCTCCCTTGCCTCTACAGAGAGGGAAAATAATGCTGACTAAGAGAGGTCCCTGTTGAGATGTAGAACCTTTAGATGTTGGAGGGAGAATAATATAGAGGGACTGGAAAGATCACCTGAATGGATGCAGATAAACGACCTACAATATTGACTAATCTCCTGAGAAAGAATTTGTCCATCTTGAGGATTGACTTTATCTCTTTCCTTATTAATTTGATAATCTTCTGTGAAAGAAAAATAGATGCTTTGGAAAAAACCTACAATGAAGCCTAGAAACTGAAGAGTCAGAGATAGAATTAAGATTGATTTCCTTTGATTGAATACAACTCCCACTGTTGTAGGAGTGCTACTATGCATGTTATGTGGTTATTCAAAGTTTCCTTGGACATGGCCACGAGTAACATGTCGTCTTAGTAGATCAAAATTCGGACTCCATGAGATTTTTGCAATTCTAATACTGGTTTTAACAGTATTGTGAAGCCCAAAAGGAAGAGACTCAAATCGGTACATTCTCTTGTTCCACTGGATTTTTAAAAACGATCTGTGTGAATGATGAATTTAATCTGACAGGTAGGCACCCTTCAATTCCACTTTTGCTAACCAATCTAATCTGCTAACCAATTGATGTAATCATAATCACCCCTTTCATCTTGAAGTGCCTATACATCACAAAATTATTCAACAATATCACTGGCTGAAAACCCTCATCCAACTTTTGAAAAGAAATTGCTAAGAAAATCCTGAGAATGTACAGGAGCTCTCTCTAATGACACTTTGAGCAACAAGTCACCTACTTTTTGAGTTATTGTTTCTCTAGAAAGTGAACACCATAGGCTGGTGAGGCGAAAGTTGAAAATAAAAGTCAATGCTGCAACCCTATCATTTGTAGCACTTATTGATCTGTTGTAATGAGAGGCCAATTGTGAAGAAAGAGGATGAGTCTTCCACCGAACTTCCTTGGGGTGGAAAAAGATTTAAACATAATTGGCCTACCGTTTTTTGGGCGAGTGCATCCTCTGTCACGCTGGAATCTGCCTCTGCACAGACCTCCTTTCTGTGGAAAGTTGGAGGTAAAGCATCCTCTGTTGCTGAACCCAGCATTGTGTGCTCCTCTATTTGCAAAACAAGTTGGGCAGTAAGAACTTTGTTGTTGGTGACCAGGAAAATGAGCTCTGCTTTCACTGACCTTTCCAAAATCATGAGGGAAAACACCTTCCTTAAATTCTGCTGGGCTATTGTCCAGGAATGTGAAGATTTGGACATAGGTCAAAATGTCTTTGACAAATGACCATTAGCATCCAGACCCAGTTCTATACCTGCCTTGTCTGGAAGCTTAAGAGTTTTCCTTTTATCAGTTGCTATTGCTGCATTTGCATTTAATTTCCCATCATGCATGCTGCAAGTTGGCTCCATAAGAACTGCTAAAACTAATCAGTGATTTCCATAATCTGAGTGAACAGTCCTAAAATGTCCAAAAGGTTGTCCTGACAGGCCTGAAGGGCCTTATCAATATATTTTTTAGTGTCCTTGCCCTTTTTGGACAAAAAGCCAACCATAGCATTATCGACTTCAGGTGTCACTGCTAACTTGTGTGGTGTATTATTTCTTAGGCATTCAGCTCGGAGCTTATTTCTATTAATTGTGTCCATTTTTTTTTATCCAGCTACAAATTCTGACATGGTAAGAGAAGGAGCCAATTCTCCAGACCTGGGAAAGAGTAATTATCTCTGGATCAAACTAAGGGGAACCAAAAGAATCTAGAAGAACATCACTTGAACACACTACAGGGTCTGGACCATTAGTATCCGACAAATCATCAACATCGGCATCAACCTGTTGTCCAGAACAAGAGTCAATCAATCCATCAGGGGATTGTAAGCGCGCTACTCACCTGTGAGAGTCTCAAGGCACTGTGGGCGGTGGGGTGGAGGGTTCTGGGGTGGTGGGGTGGAGGTCCGCCGATCTGCTTAGCCGAAGAGCCAGGTCTTGAAAGTCTTCCTGAAGGTGTTCAAGGAGGGGGCGAGTCTGATGTCTGCAGGGAGTTGTTCTAGGTCTTGGCTGCAATGTGAGAGAAGGGACTTCTTCCTGCTCTGGCTCAGTGGATGCACTGGGTTTCGGCCAGTGCAAGGTTGGAAGATCGGAGGTTTCTTTTGGGTTCGTGGAAGTTGATTCTGTCATTGAGGTATTTGGGTCCGGTGTTGTGTAGGCATTTGTAGGCATGGTGAGGATTTTGAAGGTGACTCTTTTCTCCACGGGGAGAAAGTGGAGCCTTCGTAGGTGTTGACTGATGTGTTCTTACTGGGGGATGCCGAGGACGAGTCTGGCTGCGGTGTTTTGTATCGTCTGACGTTTGCGGAGTAGGGATTTGTTTATGCCGGTGTAGAGTGCGTTTCCATAGAGCAGTCTGCTGGTGATGAGTGTGTGGGTGACTGTCTTCCTTGACTCAGAGGGGATCCATTTGAAGGTATTGCGTAGAATGCGGAGGGTGTTGAAGCGGCTGGAGGGGATGGCTTTGACCTGTCGGTTCATAGTTAGGGATGAGTTGAATGTTTTTGGCGTGGTCCGAGGAGGTCGGTGGGCTTCCGAGGGCGGTCGGCCACCAGGTCTTGTCCCATGCTGAAGGGGTGGTACCGAGGACGAGGACTTTTGTCTTCTCGGCGCTGAGAGTAAATTGAATCCCTTTCATTAGGAACCAGGGATAAAGTGATTTTGTTTGCTCGCTTCTTATGAAAGTGACCTTTCTAGTCGTTTTGGCCAATACATAATGAGTATCACCGTCCCCAGAGCAAGAAGAGATGGTAGCTCCATCTTTGGGCTGAGATGGCTTAGCACGTCTTTTCTTTACAGAAAAAAATGTTCAGTCCATAGGAGGGGGATCTATTTTTTTGTGATGCAATAGTCTAATCACAAGGGGTGAGTAAATTATCATTCAGTCTGCAAAAGGATGCAGTGAATGACTAATTGCATCCTATACTGACTGATGAGATGCAGCACTGACTGAATCACTTTGCACCATAAACAGCCCCTCCTTAACAGATTTCTGTGTACACTGAACTTCCTGGCCATTCTCACACACAGTGGATTCAGAGTCAGCATGGTCTGTACTCTATGGATGCTTGTTAATAGAAAGTCTCCTTAAACCATTTCTAACTGTGCCCTCTGTACTCTTTCAATAAGCAAATCAAAAGAGGTGAGGAGTCTTAAAGAGCAAATGAAAAATAAAAAAAATCATAGTCGCTCTTTTTCCTTTTTTCAGTGTTGATTTGCCAAAATCATTTACACATCAACTAAACTAAATAGAACTGTTAGACAATATATTTATCCAAGAAAGGGTCAGAGTACGAGAAGAAAACATTAGCCCCAGCAGAAGGTAGCTAATATCCTTCAAGAAAACAAAAAAAAAACCTTGTGTTGAAACGATGAAGAAAGTATCAATCACTATTCATGTGGGGAAAGGTTAGCTCCAAGCGGCATTAGTTTATGATACCACACGAGGAGAAGTGCTCACGCAGCAATGAATGTTGGGCAGCACAGAAAGCTGCAGCTCTCAGCAGAACAGGACGAAAGCCCACACCTCTCATTTGGGATACAGTTTCTTTAGGCCAATTATCTCCTTTACGAGCTCTCTTGGTTTTAGGTCCAACAGTGTTACGTTCCACTCTCCAAGCTCTTTTTCTTGAGCTTCTTCTCAATTGAGTTTCATCTTCACTGTCATCAGACTCAGTTTCAGATCTCTCTACAGTTTCATTTATTGTGAACTTTATAATGTCTGTCTCTTTCTTTGAGCTTGTTTTCTCTTTGGTCAGTTCTTTCACTCTGTTAGGAACTTCTCCATAGCTGGTACTTGGAAGCTCATCCTCATCGTAAGATACTTCCTTTTCACCAGTTTCGAGATTCCGGTTCCTGCTTTCAGAGCTTTCAGACCGCCCTTCAGTATTTTTCTTACTACAAGTTTTATCTTCACTTTGCTCAGTGTCCTTGTTAGTATCAGTTCTTACCAAATCTTGACTTTCAGGTCGATCTTCAGAATTTGGTTCTTTAGTAGCTTCACTTTCTCCTTCATATGCAAAACTTGCATCTGATATTTCCAGATGTCGACGAACAGGTCGTGCTTCAGTATCTGGATCTTTCTCTGGTTCACCCTCAGAATCTGAATCAGTTGTGCTTTCTCTTTCGTCCTGTGGATTTTCAGGTTCAGGCACACGAATGGTGTGACTTGCATGGACCCATCTCTTCACTCCAGCACATTTAACTGCAGTTGTGCTGACCAAAATGACTTGTCTGGGCTTCTGCCAGCGAGGGACTAAACTGTTTCTTCTCCTGTGTACCTTTATCCGAACCCAATCTCCAGGATCTAGATCATGAGCTGGATGTTTTTCTTTCGAGTTTGCCTCAGTTCCCATCTGAAGGAACACAGAAGTTACCACGTCAGACAGATTTTTGCAGTAATCCAGTAGGATATCATCATTAATAGTCAACAGTTTATCAACTGGCACAAATGCTTGTCTCATTACTCTTCCCATCAGAATTTCATGTGGACTTAGTCCTGTCTTTTTGTCAGGTATGCTCCTTAAGTTCATCAGAACAAGTGGCAAAGCATCATACCATTTCAGTCCGGTGGCCAAACACATTTTTGCAATTCTGTTTTTTATGGTTCCATTTACTTGCTCAACTACCCCAGAAGCCTCTGGTCTGTAAGCACAATGCAATTTCTGACGAATGTCCAGTGCTTCACAAATCATCTGCATTAGTTTGTTGTGAAAATGTGTTCCACGATCTGTCTCAATGGTTAATGGTAAACAGTAGCATGGAATAATTTCCAGCAGTTTTGCGACAGTCACTCCATCATTCCTCCTTGTACGAAAGACCTCCACCTACTGAGAAAGCAGGCAAATGATCACAAGTACATATCTTAGTCGATTACAAGGTGGTAGCTCAATAAAATCTAATTGCATTCGTGTGAATGGACCTCCCTCCCGTCCTATGGTTTCCAAACTCACAACTGTTTTTCTTCTTGAGTTCAATTGCTAACAAACAAGACATCGCTGAAAAAGGCTCTCAGCAATCATCCTGAATTTAGGATTATACCATGTCTGTCTGAACATGCGGATCATGGCATCTCTACCAATATGGGCTTGACCACGGTACATTTGGGCCATATTTGAGATCATGTTATCATGCATTACTGGTGGGGGGGCTTGGCTAGCAGCCAAGCATGGTGGTTGTCTTCTAGACGAGCTCCGGACCCGGGCCGCAGAATCCTGGAAATTATATGTCACACACTACAGACCGGCAGCCATGACTGCGGGAAAATGTAGCTGGGGTAGGCACAGACACTCGGTGCCGCTTGTGAGGAGGGGATTGTGAATAGTCATCATGATATCGCCCCTGAAGCCATCCTGCATGGACAAGGCCGGAGAGACACCACAGGCCTAACGTGCAAAGAACCCGAAATTCTGCAGCACAGGGATCGGGGCTGGAATTGGCGCGCACGGAGGAGGCGAAATTGCAATCCTGAGACAGGGTCGCATAAATGAGGTGAGAGCTGCTGCGAGACCTGCGGACGACACACCAGGACGGGGGTGGGTTCGCGGAACCGGAAGCACCATCACGCGAGCCCGGGGCTGCGCAGGGGCCTACTTTCCCTGGCAGAGGAAGGCGATAGGAAAGGGCCGATGCGGAACAACGGCGGCCCCTTTCAATGAGTGCTGACCGGAGGAGGCGGATTATAGCATCCCCTGGAGTGTTGCTGCGCAAGGGAAAGATAGCATTGCAGGATTTTGAATGCGGGTCTAGCAGGCGGACTCTTGCCGCTGGGCCGCCTAGTTGTGGGCAGTGGAGAACAACAGGCGATCTCCCGTTTGAATTGCTGGGAACATACGGTCCGAGTTTCAGGAGGCCTGCCTCCTCCCCTGGATGAAGCTGGCAGGAAGGAGACGCGCACAGGCAGCAACGGTGCGCACTTGATACTGCAAGGGACAGGAAGCGGTAGGGGCACGGGGCCTACACGAGTGCCGCTGAGCAAGGAGAATCTGGAAATGTGAGAGCAGGAGAGAGCTCTGATCTGCCCATTTGAAAAGTGACACGATTGCTAACTCCAACAGCTTTGTGCCGCCTGCTGCTGTGACCATGCTGTGTAAGCAGTGGGACGTTGCTGCGTGAATCTTTGCCCAACATTGCCAAGATAATTGCCGTGGGGCTGCTGATGTGGACAACCTGTGACCCTCCACACCACTGACAGAGTACCCCGCTGCACGGAAGCAAGCAAGGAGATGGAGCACAGGTGGTGAGAGGTAGGTCGTGTAAGACAGCGAGAGGCCTGCTATAGTACATACAACTGTGAGAATTGCCTGCGGTTATACGATCCGGGAGTCTACTGTGTGAGGCTGAGCCCCGCAGCCAGAACTGGGGTTGATACAGCAACTATATTGGAGGACACTGATGCTAAGGGGAAGAGGGACATTGCACAGGATAGACAAGGAAGTGTGAATAACGTGCTTCTCCACGTGCGAACCACTAACTGCTGGAGTGCGATTCACTTGCCCGGTGCACAGTCATACTATTGTGCTGTAGGCTGCTTGTGGAGTGTACCTGTCCGACTGAGGAAGAGGTTGGAGTACCTGCAGTGTCACAGAAGGGTACAGTACAGACCATTTGCCCTGAAGGATACGGATGTCGCTACCGTACACCATAATAACTCGGAGAAATGGGGCGGAACAAGGCAAAACACCAGGATCACAGCTGCACAGACTGTCCAAGAAGTAACGAACAACATGGACAGCACGCCAGCATCTGGTTGTATCCCTCCCACTACGGTAACTGCTCCAGAGGATAAATTGGACCTTATATTACAGGAAGTGCAGGACTCTAGAAAAGCAATTGAGCTCCAGATAGGGACCCGGACCACTGGCCTGAACTTGCTTAGGACAGACCACGCGAAGACGGTGGATAAGGTGAAAGCATGCGGCGATGCTATCCGAGGTGATGCCAAGACAAGAACAGACTGAAACTTATGTGAAGCAGCTGCAGACACAGGTTGCCACCTTACTTGAACGTGTGAAGGATGCAGAAGGGAGAGCAAGACCGAACAACACCTGAGTGATTGGAATGCCAGAGAAGAGTGAAGGATCCTATGCATCTGGATATATGGAACAGTGGTTCAGAGCTCACGTCACGACAGAGGGACTCTCCACACAATACTGCATAGAGCGCGCACATAGAATACTCACGGGGAGACCGAAGCTGGGTGCCCCACCGCGACCCCTCATAGTCAAACTACTGAACTTCCAAGATCGGGACACCCTACTGCAAAAGGCCAGGGAAGCAGCGCAGATAAACTTTGAAAACGCAAGAATTCCTTATATCCGGATTACACAATGTTGGTTCAGAGACAACGATCTTCCTTTATGGCGGTAAAACGGCGGCTCAGGGACCTGAATTTAAAGTATGCACTACTCTTCCCGGCAAGATTGGAAGTAATGCACAAACAGAAAGCTTACTTTTTTGAAAGTCCTGGGGACGTTGAGGACTGGCTAGCAGTAATGGAATTAACCAAAGCTGCGGAATCGCCACACAAATTGAAGATAGGAACCGATCCCTCGCAGGCACCTCAACAAGTCGCAGAGGCGGAAGATCGCGACGGACCACTGCACGTGCATATGTCATCACGCAACAGATACAACAGAACAAGACGCAAGCGATCCTCACTACGGCTACTTTCACGAATGCCCCACGAACAGACACTAAGTCCTCCTCAGAAGACGAGGTGACGCATGGATCGGACTCCGAAGGCAGTGTGGCTCTGTTCCCTTCAGCCACCCCACAGCTGATAACAGACCGGTTTGGTTGATGAACTCGTGCAAGTACTGATTTTTCTTGTGTAACTGTAAGATGTAACCATGTTTGCCTCCCTCATGATACTGTCAGATTTAAACAGAAGGCAAGTCATTATTAGGGCCCCGGTACCATAGAAGCTTAAGAGTAGTAGATTGAAGTCGCATAGCACTGCATGCAGAGCGCAGGCGCAGCCCCCCCATATGGAGAAGGCTCTCTTCATGTCCATTATGTTCTTATTAGTTCAGTTCTGTTTTATGGTCTGGTATAGTTTGAAGACCGGACCGAGTATTGGGAATGATGGGGGGTGGGACGGTCGCAGCGTTCATGAATGTGTAGATACATTGGCTTTCGTGGGAACCATGATACCATCCAATTGGATACAACGCCTTGTACAATGCATACGCTGGGTAAATACACCATCATAACATGGAACATATGAGGTATGGGCACAATACACAAACGACATAGGATCCATGCGCACCTACAACGCCGTAAAGCACAGATAGTATACCTACAAGAGTCTCATATGGTGGAAAGTGAGGTGGGGCCAAATTTTCTCAACCTCTTACTCTAACTATGCAAGGTGGACCACGATCTGGTTACGGCATGGTGTGCCATTTGTGGCGCATGAACAGAGGATTGACAAATTGGGTAGATATGTGTTTGTGAAAGGTGCACTAGACGGACAACTAGTGGTGCTGGGTACAGTATACGCCCCTAACTTTGACTAAGATAAGTACTGTGACACAGTGAGCGGGGCACTGGCGCTATAGGACACATGCCCATGGATAGTGGGGGGTGACTGTAACACAGTAATGGATGTGCCCTTGGACAGGTCACACCCCCCATTACGCGGAGCTGGGGTCTTTAAACAGACCAAAGCATTGGTTTGGTGGGCCGAAGGGTGGGAGCTATGTGACGTGTGGATGATGCGACATCCTGGGCAAAGTGAATATTCCTTCTACTCTGCAGTACATGACCTACACACTAGGATTGACAGAATATTTTGCTCTAACAGAATAGCCATGCAAGTGCTTCACTCCACATACCTGCCCAAGACTTTCTCGGATCACAACCCACAGGAGATAGTTTTTACATGGGGCAAAATATCCACCCCAGTCCCTCTGTGGCGGTTATGGCACAGTTGTTGGAAGACCCAGTATTCTGAAATGATCTCTCACACACTATAGACTGTTACTTTGCAGAAAATAGTAATACAGCAACGAGTAGGCTGGTGGAGTGGGATGCCTTTAAGGCAGTTTTAAGGGGTAAGGCGATCAGTGCGACAGTGGGCGCAAGACAGGACCTCCATAGATCCTTGGTAGAGGTAGAGGAAAGAATGGGCAGGTTAGAACAAGAGGCAGCGACTGACGAAGAACAAAAGGACCCGCTAAAAGAGGCGCAAATTAAACACGCCCAACTCTTGGAATCACTTAGAGTCATAGACTATCAGGCATATACCCGACGTGCACACGCAGAAGCAGATAAATCAGGAACTTTGCTTGCTAGACTGATCCACGATACTCCTCATACAGTAGTGATAAGCGAAATTAGCACAGAGGATAGAACAAGGGTTTCTAGTCAGGGGGATATCAATGATGCCTTCAGGAAGTATTACACCACATTATATTGTGCGACAGAAACTGCTACCAGAGAGCAAATAGAGGCTTTCCTATCCTCTTTAACATTTCCAGTGCTCCCGACCTCGGCACAAAAAGACCTAGCGGGGCCCATCACGCCACAAGAGATCAAAGTCGCTATGAAGGGTCTCCCACGTAATAGGACCCCTGGTATGGATGGGCTTCCCATCAAATTCTACGCCACATATGCAGAAACCCTAGTGCCCCAACTGATGGAACTGTTTAAAGCAGTTTGGGAGGAAGGTTCCTTACCCCTCACCACAGCGCAGGCCCTCGTAATATCGCTACCAAAGCCCGGGAGAGACCACGCAGACATGGCTAACTATTGGCCGCTATCATTATTGCCCACTGAATACAAAATACTGAGTAAAGTGCTGGCCAACAGGTTATTGCCATATCTGTCAAAATTGGTCCACGTAGACCAAACCGGGTTCCTGCCTGCACGGAGCACATCACTGAATATTAGGAAATTACATTATTTGATGACAGAAGCACCAAAACGGTTCCCCAATGCGGGCTGTATCTCATTAGATCTCAGACAAGCGTTTGACTCAATAAATTGGGAATACATGTTTCAGGCATTACTGAAATTTGGGATACCGGAAGGGTACATAGCATGGCTGCATCTACTATACAAGGCCACGACAGCGCGAGCCAGAACGGTTGGACACATATTGGAAGAATATACGATACATAAAGGGACCAGACAGGGTTGTCCGTTGTCGCCTCTCATCTTCATTTTGGCACTGGAACCCTTAGCAATAAAAATTAGAGAGAACTTCCTGGGATGGGGAATATGAAATGAAATGAAATGAAACATATATTTATAAAGCGCGATTGCTGCCCTGAGGCGTCCAAGCGCTAATTGACAGGTGTGGTTGCTTGACAGAGGACATTCACTGGGAGATTAGTGGTGAACGTTAAAAAAGAAAGTCTTCAATTGCTTCCGAAAAGAGGACAGATTAGGGTTGGACCTGAGTTTAAGGGGGAGTGAACACGACACATCTCTTCTCGGCCTACGCTGAAGATATTATTGTGTACATACGAGATCTCAGTCTGCCCCTAGCCCCAATGTTTGACTTGTACAAACAATTTGAAGGATTGTCGGGTCTGGCCTTAAACACTAAAAAGTCACATGCATTTTTCTTCACGGACCATGCAGATGACATGGACGTAGACTTCGGAGATACCAAACTTCAGATAGAACCGACCACGTTTAAGTATCTGGGCATCCAGATGTACAGGACACATGCAGATACGCTATATGGCAACCTTAACAGGGCAATTAGAGCCTTACGGTCTAGTGTCACCTTTTGAACTACATTGCCATTGTCCATTATGGGGAGAGCAGCAATAGCGAAAATGGTTGTTCTGCCGCGATTATTGTATTATTTCACAAATTTGGCATTAATAGTGCTGCAGTCCACCTTCAAAATACTGAATACTCCGATAATAGATCTTATATGGGGTAAGGGTAGAAGACGTATAAGCTTGAAGAAACTGCAAGTGAGTACTCGTATGGGGGGACTGGGAGTTCCAGACTTCCGCGCCTATTACTACGCCTGCCAATTACAATGGTTATCATACTAGACGGCGGGACGTAACCTGCAGGAAATAGGGTACACTGACACGGACATTGATAACGGAACACTACATGCTTTGTTATTGCCAGGTTATAGACCCCCGAGAGACCTAACCCCCTTGTTAGACACTGCGCTTAAGTCTTGGAAAGCAGCACTGCCGTATACAAATGCACCCCTGTATACGCAGGCAACATTCAGCTGTTAGGTATCCCATTAGCAAGTGGCAAGCTCACCAATCGCACGTTAGCACCCTGGTCTGAAGCAGGTATCAACACGGTAGCAGACCTATTTGGTAACGAGACACAGCTCGATCACGACACCTTCGTTAACGAGACAGGAGCCCCTGCACACCTGTACTTAACGCACGCTGCACTGATTCAATACGTAAAAAAGTATTGGGCACCACAGAGGAGGGAACCTACCAGCAACAAGCTGATCAAGATGGTACACTATATGGGCAGAGGTAGACACTTGATTTGCAGGATATACACTGGTATCAGCGCCCATACACGGGTCTCTCTGGATGCACTGAAGATAGTATGGGTAGGGGATATAGGTAGAGACCTGACAGAATGAATGGACGGCAATAATTGAGCATCCCAGAAAAGCAACGAGAAATTCAAAATTCAAATTTATCCAAACTATGGTATTACATTGTGCTTATTTGACCCCACGTAGGTTGGATAAAATGTTCCCACAAACACAGCATTCATGCCCGAGGTGTAAGACAGAAGGGGCAGACTTGATAAACATGCTGTGGGCATGATTAGAAGGATAACTGGGACGGCAGCACATCACAGGATTCACGACACAGTGGAAGAATGCATTTTGGGTCTACACAAACATTTGTCCAAACACAAGATACAATATCGATTCATAGACCTTGCATTAATACTGGCTATTAGAGCCCTTACTATGCGCTGGAAGTTGAGTAAACACCCTGCTGTGTCTAACTGGTGCACAGAAATGATACGCTGGAGTTGTGCGGAGGGTGCAGCACTGCGCAGGGAAGAAATAAGAGGACTACGGAAGACACCAATAGCTCTAGAATGGGAGACTATGTTGGAAGAGTTGAAATGAACGGATATAGATAACGATGGTTAAATGTTTTATGTAAAATGGTAACATGTGATGCCCATGCCTCGACCCACTGTGTACTAAAGAGAAGTTGTACGCCAAGGTACACACAATTCAAGAATATATTATAGTAACAATGGTTCAAAAATCACTGAAGCTAAGGAACTGTGACCGGGAATGATCGGGTGGGGGGAGTTATCGGGATAGGTAGAAATCAAGAAGTCTTCATATTTCATGTACTGTCCAAACACGGGCGAAATGGATGATCATAATAATGTTGACACTGTAGGAGATCTTTAGACTTAACATTGCAGTAATGAATGCATAAAACTATGTTATTGGAATACTGTTGTACGAGACGGAAATACTATGAGAATTATGTATTGTATCGATATATAGCATACATCAAAAAACGTAATAAAATATGTTTAAAAAAAAATCAGACATTTCTGGTCTTTCATCTTTGTAAACCCACATTTCATCCTCTTCTCTTTGTCTGTATCCTAATTTAACCAGACATTTTTCTCTTCTTCACTTGCTTCTTCCTGCATCTGTCTCACTTCCTGCCAAGTCTCAACTACTGTGCTTAGCATTAAAGGACTTGAAACATGTTAAGCTTTTCTGTCCCGATTTATAGATGCAAGATTTTTAGCACAGTATTTTGCAATTGAGTCTACGCAGTGATTACCTCTGGTATCATAGTCATCTCCCTTCTTGTGAACTGCACATTTCACAACAGCAATTTTATCAGGTAACTGGATTGCCTCAATCAACATTTTCACAAATTCAGCATTTCTAATGGGGGATCCTTCAAAAGTTAAATAACCTCCATGGGACCACATTTGACCATAAACATGGACAACCCCGAAGCCATACTGACTGGCAGTCACTATGGTAACTCTTATCTCTTTTCCCAGTTCACATGCTCGAATTAAAGCAATCAATTTTGCTATCTGAACAGAACAAATTCATTTTAGACAAGATGCTTCCAGGACATCTGCCACTGTGCATACGGCATATGCAGCACTCAGAACATCCACATCTGTTCTCAGACATGAACCATCAACAAACATTACATAATCGGATTCAGGCAATGGTTCATCTTTAATGTCAGGTCTTGGCTTGGTACAGTATTCAAGAACATCCAAACATTTATGATCAACTTCATTTCTCACCTAAACGTCCATAACATCAGGTAACAGTGTAGATGGGTTCACATTCACACATCGTGAAATTGTCACGTTATCTGCACCTAGAATTGTCTTTTCATATTTTGTCATCCTGTTATTGGTAAGGAACTGTGTCTTTGACCTAGTAAGGAGAATCTCCACTGAATGAGGTGCATATACCCTCAAAGGAAATCCCATCACTATACCTTCACTTTGTTCCAAACTCACACTTTTAGCAGCTACTGCTTTTAAGCATCCTGGCAATGCTTTTGCAATGGGATCCAAAACAGCTGAGAAATATGCAATTGGCTTTCTCAGTTTTCCATGTCTCTGAATTAGAACTGACAATGCACATCCTTCTCGTTCACTGCAGTATAATTCCAACTCTTTTTCATAATCTGGCATTCCTAATGCTGGTGCTTCACATAGACAGTTTTTTAGCATCTCAAAAGCTTCCATTTCAGTTTTATTCAACACTATGGGATCTTTTACATCTGCTCTTGTCAATCTCTGTAATGGTTTGGCTATTAGTGAAAATCCACTAATCCATTGTCGACAGTAACCTACCATTCCTAGAAACACTCACTTTTCTCTGTGGTTTTGGAGGTTGCATTTCTTGTATCATCTTGATTCTCTCTATAGTGACTTGTCTGATTCCTTTAGCAATTTTGTGACCTAAGTATTGTACTTCTTTCCGACAAAACTGTAGCTTCGATGGGGACACCTCAAGTCCTCATCTGCCAAATGAATCAGTAATGCAACGGTGTCTGAAACACATGCATCTTTTGTTTTTGATGCCACCCACAGGTCATCAATATATTGAACCAGTACTGATTCTCCAGGCATGCGTAAACTCTCTAATTATTTCTTTAGCAATTGATTAAAGATAGATGGACTCTCAGTATAGCCCTGAGGAATTCGGCACCATGCCAAAATACGGTCTCCAAACCGGAAAGCGAATATTGTCTGGCTATCAGGGTGTAATGGAACAGTAAAGAACGCATTACATAAATCAATGACTGTATACCATTCTGCATCATGTGGAATTTGGTACAAGATTACTGCTGGGTTTGGCACAATTGGACAACATGGGACAACAATTTTATTGATCTTTCTCAAATGCTGTACTATTCTGAACGTTCCATTAGGCTTTTTCAATCCCATTATAGGTAAATTACATGGACTGCTTACTATTTCTCTTAAAATTCCTTGTTCAATCATTTTGTTTATCACTGGAGTTATTCCTTCGAATATTTCTGCTGTCATTTTGTACTGGGGAATGTTTGGGTAACTCGCTCCTTCTTTTACAGAAACTTTTACAGGATCTGCATCTTTCATTAGCCCAATATTTTCTCCTGTGAAATCCCACACTTGTTCTTTGACTAACTTTTTCAATTCAACAGGTATCTTCTCTCGGTCAAATACAGGAAACATACTACTCTTTTCTGATTCTATCAGACAGTGACATAGTCATTTTACACAAGCTATCTTCGTCTGGGCTTTGAAGCTCGATGCCATCTTGTGAACAGTAAATGGCACAATTCATTTTACATAGAATGTCCCTACCAAGAAGGTTAACAGGACTACTGTCACAGACTACGAATCGATGCATGTATTTGACATTTTCAATTTCTACTTTCACTGGTTTTGTTAGGGATGTTTTGAACTGTCTATTTGGTATACCTACAACTTGGATGCTATCACCAGAGAGAGGAAGATTTTGGACTTCCACTGATACAACAGTAGAACGGGTAGCACCTGTGTCCACTAGGAAGGTCACATTTACATCATTCACCTTTCCATTCACAAAAGGACCAGATTGATCTACCTCTAGAGTGGCGCCAAGTACACACTCTTCTCCCTCTCTCAGGCACCAACAGAAGCTGTCATCCGGCTCACTCCTATCTTCCTTCAACCAATACTGCGAACCCACATTCACTCTAGGTGATCTTATTACCTGTTCTCCTCCGCAGAATATTGTCTCTGCACTGTATTTCTGTAGATTTACACTGTGTGGCAGTGGTGGTTGTGGCACCTGACTCTGTTGGGTAACTACCTGCTGCTGTGGAGATGACTGTTGAATTACCTCATTCTGCACCTGTGGATTCAATGATGTATTTTCGGGATTAACTCTTGGTGGATACTTACACTCTTTCTTCCAATGCCCTAACCTGCCCCAATTGTGACAAGGAAACTTTTTCTTAGCCTCATCCAGATTTCCCATTACTTTTGTTTTATTAAAATTTCCTTTCATTCTTACTCGACCCCCTTCTGAGTTTTTATTCTCTAATTGAGCTACTTGATGTTCCGTCACTTTTACCTGTGCCCACATTGCTTTCTCTTTAAGCTTTCTTTGCCTAACCTCAATCTCATCACTACAGTATTTTGCATGTCTCAAAACCTCATCTATTGAACATGACTGGCATCCCATCAAATTATGCTTAATCATGTCTCCTATTTCTGGTCTTAATCCAAACACAAATTGATACACAAAATGACTCATGTCCTTTTCATTCAACTCCTCATATCCACTGTACTGTTTAAACACTAATAGCAATCTCTCATAAAATGCATGTACTGATTCCTTTTGTTCTTGCAATGTCCTGTCAATCTTTACCCAATCTGTCTCTTTTGGTGGGATTTCATTTTTCAGAAACACTATTACTTGTTCATACTTTCGCATTACCTCAGGTCCAGGAGCACCTGTTACTGGATCTCATGGATATTCAGTTTTTGACCAGTCCACGGTAATTTTGCACTCAGACCATAGGTCTGCTGGTACTACTCTGTTTTCATCATTTTTTCTTTGTGTACCAGTAAGTCTGGTTTCCATTAATGGGGCATTAGAATCATATCATTTCAACCCTTTCCGGAAGATCTCTGAAATTAAAAAATCGTCTCGGGGTACCAGTTAATCGGTCCTCCATCGGTGGAGCATTTGGAGTCAGAAGGTTGGTAAGAAGGTAGTCTTCTATTTAGTATCTCATCTAGCACCACATCCTCTGATTCACAATCCTCATAACCTATCCTTTCTGACTCCACATTATTTCTTTTCTCCGTACATTTCTGTCCTATCATTTCATCAACTGTTCTTACCGGATACATTCCTACCACACATATCAGCATTTCTCCATCTCCGCATTCTACTCTCATGAGTTGTTCACCACAATCCTCGCAATCTACCTCTTGGTCCTCTGAACTCTTCAAATCTTTCTCGCTCCAATTCATGCATCTCATCTTCCCACTGAACTAATGCTTCAAATTGAGTTGGTCTGGGTCTTGATTCTAACTTTGTCATCTTTTCTCTCAAATTTCAGAATACAGCAAGGCTAAAGGAACCTACATCTGGAAATGCTAATGCGCCATCATTCTTGGTATATCTAGCCCAGTTTTCTACCCATATAAATGCATGGTAGCCATATTTTGTCATCATATACGATGCAGGCATTTTAGGCGGAGGACGCAATTTTCCCTCTCTTGTCTCTATCGCCTTATCCTTTTTAAACACATTCTTCAACTTTTTGAACCATGTAGGTTTATCTTTTTCCTCTCCGTAATAAAACTCAATTTTTCTGATGATTTCCTGACTTTCAAAACAATTGCGCACTCTTCCGCAAACTGCTTCGCTACACTGACCTATCACAGCGCGGTTCACACTAACACACCAATCAGAACAAGATACGTTTCAATTACTCACAACCAATGATTTAACAGCCTTTGCTAACGCACCAATCAGCTCTTACTCCGTCCTACTCACGCGGACCAATGCCAGCACAACACTTTCGACGTCAGCCCTGCTCCGACTTCTGCAGCTTAAACTGACCCCTCCTTTACAAAATGTATCGGCACACTTATTTACACTTTTATACAACTAAAATCAGTTAGTAATGACATAAAACATCTCCATTTGTCTTTTTTTCGCTAAAACCAAAGTGATAGTTTCCTCAATTACACAAGTATTCTGTATTTCCAGTAGACAGCGCTTACCTCTTCTCTACCACAAAATGTTGGTTCCGCTGATAAAGTAGCACATCCCTCTACTTTACCCTTCTCTCAAGCTAAGGTGAAACTCTATTACTCTCTCAGGGATAAGTTTTAAGTCAGAATACGCAATGATTCCTTTGCTTAAGCTCAAAATTTCATAGGTTGCCTTCGCTACACATTCACCACTTTTACACGTATAGGTCCCTAAACTTGTAACATACGACGATGTCACCACTTTGAAACAGACTATGTGATGTGTGACTTACATGCCATACTTGTGCGACTTACATGCCACACGTTATTCTTCCTAGGCAGAGTAACCAGCTTCCTACTTCCCAGAAGCCTCAATTCTGGACTACATATAACGCATAACAGACTCAACATTTAGGGGGTCATTAGGATCGCGGACGGACGCAACCCCAGAGCAGGAGGGAACCTCCGCATGGCATGCGGAGTTCCCTCCTGTGCAATTAGGATGTGACCGCAAGGGTTGCGGTCACATCCTCTATTTTTTACATTGCGGCGGGTGGAGTTTCAAGCTGCACCCGCCGCAATGTTAAAAATGCACGCATTGCATTTGCATGCAGTAAGAGGCAGGCACCGCGCGGTGCCTGCCACTTTCTGCATGCAAATGCAGGGGGGTACCATAAGTACCCCCCATGTGCACCCCCCAACCCCCCTTCACCTAGGGGGCCCGCAACGGGCCCCCGCAGTGAAGTTCTGTATGCTTTTCCACGGCGGAAAACCCGCCGCGGAAAAGCATAATTTACAGGCCATCCTAATATGGTGGACGGTGTCTAGAAGACACCTTCACCATATTAGAGCTTTTCCGCCGCGGTTGTAAGCCGACCGCGGCGGAAAAGCTGCAGACGGAAACCAGGACCCACCAGCCATCCTAATGTGGCGGTGGGTCTTTGGTCAGTCCGCGGCGGTTATTCCGCATCCTCTGGGCCGGCGGTGCCGTCCGCCGGCCCCGAGGATGCGGAATAACCGCAATCATAATGACCCCCATAGTGTTAGTCATAAATACTGTACATCAAAACTCTGTATACATTGCCCTATCCCTTCTATACATTACTTATCTTAGTTAACCTATAGCAACTAATGCTCTGCTACCAAGAAATACTGACCCAGCGCGGCTCCAGACAAAACCTGCAAAATCATCACCATACTCCCTAGAAGCTATTTACACATTACTCGTCAGTGAGGCCCATAACACCACGAGTCATTCATTCACACACTCATCCTACTCCAAGGATTGGTGAAGACTAGAGGAATGCTGCTGGATTTAAGCGGAGTGTCTTATTACATACTAAAATTTTATACATTATATACATCTGCAGTTTATTGATATTACCATGGTTTTATTTCAAGAAACATTTAAACACCCCACCATTTTTGTCAATGGATCTGCTAGTAAAAGTTAACAAGACCAGCTTAATTCTCCATTTATTTAATTTTTATTTAGAGATTAAATCTCCTAGCATGACCTTACTTTTACTCACTTTATTTCAATAATCATTTAAACATTTAATAACCTAGAGAGAAAGAGATATTAAGTTCAAAACATTTATATTTATTAGCATAACAGTTCAGGAAAATAAGTAAAAATCATATTACCAAGATTCCAGGACACGGACATCAGCATAAGGACATTCGTTCCCAAAAACCACCTCTATTCTTTCTCGATGTTCACCTCCCATCAGGACTCCTCACCCATTCAAAAAGTTAAAGTCCAGAAAAATTGCAAAGTCTTTGCACCATAGGAAATGTTCTTCAGTCCGACAGCATGTCGTGGTGCGAAATAAAATTGAAAAGCAAGCTTCTTTCTTACTTCCAAACATCCTCTTTTATACCCTTTTTCCCTAACTTATCTATCTAAGAACCGAAACTTTTAGGTTTCTCATTCATTCTTACTGGTGAATCAAGGAGTGGATGAGCATAACCTCATCTCCTCCTTGTCCATATTTCCGCCAAGTCATCAGTAAAATAAAAAAAATAAAGTCTCAATTGTCCTTTAGCAGTTCTTTCCGCTTGTGTTCTTTAAATTGTTATTTCAGATCATTTTCTCATGCTCACGATGCGGACATACAAATTGTTGGCACTAGCTCGAATGTCCAGGCCACGCGCTGTACAGGCACAGGCTGCTTTCACTTCTCTCGAGCGCAGTCGCACATGCATACATCGTCACAATCTCGGAGTCTCGAAACCCTCCATCTTTTTGTAGGCCGCATGGGCCATAATGGGAACTATTATAGAAACAAACACAATTAAACGTTAATTTTCAAAGTATAGCCCTTCTGTTTACCTCCCCCCATTCTAAGGTAACCCTGTTAGTTATTACCTTGCAATTCAGATACCTATAAGCATGGTTTACTCACCATTCTCCATCATTTCTGCTACAATTAGACATACAAAAAGCATATACACATAGATTTGGTTAGATTATGACATTTGCGCACAAGATTCATATAACAACTTCACTTCATTAGAAAATTACGATTCGCAACATAAGCAAATTAGTATCCCACGTGTATTTGTATGTGCATTCAATTCTATGTTGGTTACTTTCAAAACCACACCATTAGTACATATTACTGTTATGAGAAATGACTATAACGAGGGGTATAAAAAAAATATTGTTTTCATCCTCGCTCCATCACCCCCATAACTCCCAGATGCAAGGAGATGACAATGCAGGGGAACAGCATAATTCAAGCCGGCTGCACCTTACTGAAACATGCTACAACTTTGAAATTAAACTTATTATAATCCGCTTACTAAAATTGTACCTACTATACCCTGTCTCACGTAACCCTTTGCATACAAATCGTCTCTCTTCTCCTCCTCCTCTGCTGGGCTTCTAGAATGCACATCCTCCTCACCACAGCACACAGTGCTGCCATTGTAATAGAATGCAGTGTATTTTGGGTGAGCTTTTATACCTTGTGACTCTTTACCACCTGGATCAAGTTGGTGATGCACATGGAATTTGCTGTTTTTGTGATATTTTACAAATTGCAAATGCTTAGCACATCTGATTTGCAATTTGGTAATTTAGATTTGCAATTTAAGCAATGCAAAAAGCAATTGCAAAATAAGAAATCATTAAATATTTGGTTTGCTATACAATTGTGGCAAACTACTTTTTCTGAGTCATAAGTTATGATACATCAAAAAAGCCTATTTGAACAGTCGCAAACCAGTTTGCGAATGGTTTGTGATTTGTTAAACTTTCGTACATCAGGCCCCACGATCTGTTTCACTTGTAGAGGACTGCTGTTTTGTAGGTCCTTATTTCAGTTTCCTGTAAGCTATCTTGGTCTCCAATATTATGGACAACCTTAAAGCACTCCTCAACTTCAACACATCCCACACCCAAGAAATGATCTACAACTCACTTAAGACTGAACAAATCCCATCCCTCTTGAAATAAATGATCCCTGACAACTAATCACTCACCGACTATTCCGGGATAAGCTCATAATGAAGGTAATCTCCACTCAACAGTATTGAAAGAAATGAAGAACAGCACCGTTCATGTAGGCTATAAGTCTGAATTCAGACTCCAATGCTGCACTGAGGCAGGCCTCATCCAAGTATGACACTCCTTGCATAGAATGGGTGCTGATGTTACCATCCTCCTCTGGGTCGCAACAGTTCACCCCTGCTTGTCCAGATGAATCCTTGCAGATTTGACTCCTTCCGTGTTGCTGCAGAGTCCAGCAATGCCCCATGCTATCTCCAGTAATAGATGGATCTGAAACACCTCTGAACCCTCAGGGTTGCCAAGAATATCAGAATATGCGCAACACTGACTCTATTTGAAAATTACATCACACATCTAAAGGAGTGCCTTTACAATCCCCCCAGGCCTTGATGTGTAAGTTGTATTGGAAGCTTCATCCCCTCAAGACAGAGTTCATGCTAAAATCCAGTAACAACCAATATGTGCTCAGAAATAAGCATAATCGCTTCACTCCAAAACACCACAACACCATCCTTAGCTTTGTCTCAAGAAGTCTGATAGTATCTCAACCCCCTGAAAAGAAACTCCGGTGGCATCTCCTATTGACTGTCGGCTACATCACCTACAAACTGGTAAACTCAAGCACTTCCTTACATCTGGCCAGATTGCAGAGGGCTACACAATGCAGCAACCTCATCTGTTTTGAAACAAAAACATGCTGCAATGAGAAGACAAGACACAAACCTCTTGCTATGCCCCAAAGATCACGAACTCTACCACCACATACCCAGATCAGGGTCAGGGACGACCCTAGACTGCTGCTCTTCGGGAGGGACCTGAAACTCGCCTCTTCAAGCAGCACCTCAGCCAAATGAAGTGGAGCTGGTCATTCCTCCTACCCGATCTCTAAATCCACTCTCACTCACTTCCTTTGTTCTCTTTCCCTCTGTCACAGTCGATATATAGTCTTCCGTTAGTTTCCGGATAAGATTACATATAAAGCCCGATAGATATATAATGAATATCTCCGGGAGTGGGGGAGGCAAAATATTGCTCCTGCAAAAGACTCTCTTGTTATGATCTAAGTTTGCGCAGGTTTCAGAGCCTTAACAGGCAGTCACTCCCACTTTTACCCTGGCGATTCCCTCCAGAGTTCTGAACGCGCTAGGTCCTTAAGAGCAGACATCGAAAATATCATCTTTGGTGAGGATTATGATGCCATCAAAGTTTCTTCAACGTGGTCTTCATGAAGCAAAGCTGCACAGAACAACGACACAGGCACGCTTGTGGGAGCGGAAGTGTTAGGGTGACCAACTGGCATTGGTGCAAATTCAGGACGGTGAGTGTAAAAATTCAGGACAAAGGGTCAAAATTCAGGACACAAATTCAGGACAGGAGGTCAAAATTCAGGACAAAACTTCAGGACAATAGGTACGTTTTACAGACACATCAGAGGTCGCGCAATAGTATATAAGTAAGCCCAGCCATTTCCAAACATATTCAACCGTTTGCAAACCTATCCATCATGTATCCTTCCATCTATCATTTCACTCATCCATCCCCTCATCCATCCTTTCACTCATCTCCATTATCCATCCATCCATCCACCATTTCACCCTATCCATCTGTACACTTATCCATCCACTCTTTATCCCATCCATCTATTCACTCATCCATTCAGCCATTTACCCTTTCACCAATCCAGCCATCCTTTCACTTACTAATCCTTCCACCAATCCACTATTTTAGTCATCCATCCATCCACTATTTTAGTCATCCATCCATCCTCCCTTTCTCTCTCCATCGACCCTTTGACTTAGCCATCCTTCCTTCCATCCATCCACCCACCCATCCATCCATCCATCTACTCATCCACTCATGAATCCATCCATTGATCCTATCACTCATCCATCCATCATTTCACTCCTTCACACATGTATTCATCCTTTTGTCCATCTACCCTCCCTTTCACTCACTCATCCATCCTTACATCCACCCTTTTACTCATACGTCCATTCATTCACCCTTGCACTTATCTATCCATCAATCCATCCATCATTTCACTCATCCACCTACCCACCCATCATCCACCCAACCATCCACCCACCCACTCATCCATCCTTTCACCCACCCACCATCCAATCCACTCATCCATCCTTTCACCCACCCACTATCCACCCACCCACTCCTCCATCCATCCTTTCACCCACCCACTCATCCATCCATCCATCCTTTCACCCACCCACTCATCATCCATCCATCCTTTCACCCACCCACTCATCATCCATCCATCCTTTCACCCACCGACTCTCCATCCATCATCCTTTCACCCACCCATCATCCATCCATCCATCCGTCATTCCCCTCATCATCCATCCTTCCCCTCATCATCCATCCATCCTTTTGCCTCATCATCCATCCATCCTTTTCCCTCATCATCCATCCATCCTTCTACCCACCCACTCATCATCGATCCATCCTTCCCCTCATCATCCATCCATCCATCTTTCCCCTCATCATCCATCCATCATTTTACCCACCCCCTCATCATCCATCCATTCCCTAATCATCCATCCATCCTTTCATGCACCCCCTCATCATCCATCCATCCACCCTTCCCCTCATCATCCATCCATCCACCCTTCCCCTCATCATCCATCTATCCACCCTTCCCCTCATCATCCATCCTTTCACCCACCCCCTCATCATCCATCCATCCATCCCTCCCCTCATCATCCATCCATCTATCTATCCTTCCCCTCATCATACATCCTTCCCCTCATCATCCATCCATCCATCCTTTCACCCACCCATCCATCCATCCTTCCCCTCTATCCATCCCCTCATCCATCCATCCATCCCCTCATCCATCCATCCCCTCATCCATCCATCCCCTCACCCATCCCCTCATCCATCCCCTCACCCATCCATCCTTCCCCTTCATCCATCCATCCATCCATCCATCCATCCTTCCCCTCATCCATCCATCCTTCCCCTCATCCATCCTTCCTTTCATCCATCATCCATCCTTCCTTTCATCCATCATCCATCCTTCCCCTCACCCATCCATCCATTTATCCTTCCCCTCATCCATCCATCCATCCATCTCCTGATCCATCCATCCTTCCCCTCCATCCATCCACTCCATCCATCCACTCCATCCATCCATCCATCCATCCATCCTTCCCCTCATCCATCCATCCTTCCCCTCCATCCATCCATCCTTCCCCTCCATCCATCCACCCCCTCCATCCATCCATCCACCCTTCTCCTCATCCATCATCCTTCCCCTCATCCATCTTTCCCCTCATCCATCATCCAGCTACCCTTCCACCCAAACATCCAGCTATTTACATTTTCTCTCCATCCTTCCCCACACTCATCAATCCATCCATCCTCTCTCATTAGCCATTTATTCCATCTTTCATTCATCCATTCACCCTTTCACTAATTCATCCAGCCATTCACCCATCCCTTCACTTACTTACTCGCCGACCTTTCCATATTAATTTTGAGCTGAGCCCTTTTGAGAAGAGGCCCATCAAGAACTTCACCCTCGCTGCAGGGGCCGTTCCAGGACTGGGACAGAAGCCACCCAGGGCGGAGACAGGATCCACCACAGGGGGGGACAAGAGCCATCACAGGTGGGGGTGGACTGGAACTACAACATGGGGAGACAGGAGCCACCCCAGGCGTGGGGTGGACTGGAGCCACCACATGGGGGGACAGGTGCCATCACTGAGGGGAGGGGAGGAGCCATCACAGGAGAGGGAACACAGGGGTGGGCATGCAGTATTCTAGTATCATCTTGGGCTCCTCTCCTGCACAAGACAACGAGAAGACAGGCTCTCTGTCCAAAATGCCATCCCCCACTGTGATGTACAGTACTTACAGGGGATACTCTAAGACAGAGGTCTTCAAACTTTTTGATGCCGAGTCCCCCTTGTAAAACCTTTTTAGGCGTAAGGACCCCCTTCCGACAAAAGATTCTAGAAACTGGTACTCCTCATCATAAACAACTATCGACAACCATAAATGCGCCTGTTAGACCTCATCACATCCATCCATCCATCATTCATCCATCCACACTTCCACACATCCATCCATCCTTCATCCATCCACCCTTTCATCCTTCCATCCATACATCCATCCTTCATCCATCCATTCTTTCATCCTTCCATCAATACATCCATCCTTTACCTATCCACCCGTCCATCCACCCGTCTATCCACACACCCACCTTTTCACACATCCATCCATCCATCATTCATCCATGAAACCTTTTATCCATCCATACATCCATCATCCATCCACCCTTTCATCCTGCCATCCATACATCCATCCTTTACCTATCCACCCGTCCATCCATCCACCCATCATTCTTCCACCCACCTTTTCACACATCCATCCATCCTTCATCCATGCAACCTTTTATCCATCCATCCATCCATACATCCATCCTTCATCCATCTACCTTTTCATCCTTCCATTCATCCTTCATCCATCCACCCTTTCATTATTCCATCCATATATCCATCCACCCTTTCATCCACCCATCCATCCTTCATCTACCCACCCTTTCATCCATCCATCCACCCACCCATCCATCCATCATTCATCCCCCACCTTTTCGCACATCCATCCATCCATCATTCATCCATGCAACCTTTTATCCATCCATACATCCATCTTTCATCCATCCACCCTTTCATCCTTCCATCCATACATCCATCCTTCATCCATCCACCCTTTCATTATTCCATACATATATCCATCCACCCTTTCATCCTTCATCCACCCACCCTTTCATCCATACATCCACCTACCCACCCATCCATCATTCATCCCCCACCTTTTCACACATCAATCCATGCATCCATCATTCATCCATGCAACCTTTTATCCATCCATACATCCATCCTTCATCCATCCACCCACACTTTCATCCTTCCATCCTTACATCCATCCTACATCCATCCACCCTTACATCCATCCATTCACCCATCACTCATCCACCCACCTTTTCAAAAATCCATCCATCATTAATCCATGCAACCTTTTATCCATCCATACATCCATCCCTCATCCAAACTACCCTTTCATCCTTCCATCCACCCTTTCATCTTTACATCCATCCACTCATCATTCATCCACCCACCTTTTCACACATCCGTCCACCCTTTCATCCTTCCATCCGTCCATCCATACAGCCCCTTTCATCCATCCATACATCCTTCATCCGTCCACCCTTTCATCCATCCATCCACCCATCATTCATTCACCCACCTTTTCTGTGCATCTCTCATGGGGGGTCAGTATCTCTCTGCTTCGTCTTCCTTCTTCTTCCTCTCTCATGGCAGGGCATCCCTGTGCCTCCCTGCTTGGAGGTTAGGGGGCGGGGGGGGGGGCCAGCCAGCTGTGAAAACATCTCACCGTGAAGAACAGACTCTCAGCCACATTTCTCCTGCACAGGCGCCAGGTATGAGGGCTCGTGGGACTTGAACCAATGATTGTAATGTCCTTCTTCTGTCCTTCTGCTGTTTACTGTGTATTTGTAAAGCGCTCTGATACCTACTAAACTAGTGCTATATAAAACGTTAAAAGTAAAAATAAACCCACAGCTAAGTCCATTGAACTCAAAGGGCTACAGCCTCCTCCCCCAGCCCCCCCCCCCCCCCCCTCACCCCCCAGCTCGTGTATGTCAGCCCGGCTGAAACAGCTTGGGCACACACAAAGGCACACCAGAGTACTATCACGGGTCTTTAAAAGACCTTTACTTGTTAACGAGGCTTTGATGTGTTTCACACCTCAGTGTGAATTAGGCGGCCTCCGCCGTGAGCACCCTCCATCAGCCTGACGCCAGGAACTGCACTCTGGCAGAATCTGCGACCCCCTTCCCAGGACTCCACGACCCCCCTGGGGGTCGCGCCCCACAGATTGAAGACCTCTGCTAAGAGAACTGATTGAACTGATTGTCCTCCATACTTTGTTAATCAGTGTGGGTGCGATTGTGCCATTTCTTTTTTTTCTTACATTATAGACTGCATGCTTGAAGAACCGAGGTTTGCTTACAATTTAGTGACAGTAATTAAGCTCTGTGAAGAGAACCACGTGCTGCCTCGGTGTAATCAGGGGTGTAATCTGGCCGAGTCTGGGATGTTTGGGGCCCTGGGTAGAAATGGAATGTGTGAGCCCCCCTCTAAATAGCAGAGACATGACACATTCAGGGCTGTTTGCATGTGAATAGATGTCGCTGCTCCTGGCAGCCACTCCCTCTCAGTCACCTTCGAAGCACCTCTTAACAGGTCATCAAGGGCTGGAGGTGTGAGGGTAGCCATCCCGTTGTGCCTCTCCAATGCTGTGGGGCATCTGAGGAGCTTTGGTGCAGCATCGGAGTGAAGAAAAGAGGTGGGTGCAAGCTGTGCCGGCTTTAGGGTAGAGCACCCGGTGCCCTGTTAAAATGACGGACAAATGGCGTCCGTTAAAGATTCCTTCACGGACAACGGACAGTCAGCCGAAATTACGGACTGTCCATGAAATTTACGGACGGGTGGTCACCCTAGGAAGTGTATGTCCTTTCAGCATACAGAAGATCGGCATAACCAGCAATGGAGGGAAGGCACATCCAGGACTGGGGCCTCTCATCAGATGCCAGGAGCCAACACCATAACGAGAGTTCCACTTTCTATTCCCATGCTCTAATAGTTGCATACAGATGGTTTCCATTATGCTCACTAGAGCATTCGGCCAACAGAGGAGGTAAGGTGGTCAGAACACCACACACCCTCCAACCACAGCATCTATAAGGAGCAGGAGTGCGGCGACAAGAGTAGAAATGGGAAGGAAAAGAGTGTAATAAAAAAGATCAAGTGGGTGGGTGCACTGAGGCCCCTGTATAGATGATGGTTGGGTTACTGTATGTTGAGCAGCTGATGTCGGCGGGGGGGGGGGGGGGGGGGGGGGAGGCAGGCCGGGGGATGCTCCGAGTTGATGATTCGTGAGGGCCTGGGCATAGGCGGAGGCAGACCGACTAGGAAATGTTCCCTGTTGGGGTCCACAGGCTGTCATAAGTGAAGCTTTTCTTAGCCTCCTTGGTGTCCATGTAGCTTACAGTAAAAAGTGTTTGCAAATGGCCGCAACTTAATGCACTGTTAAAATATGATGCACCCTCCTATTCTGTATTCAAATGCAATGATTTCCTGAACAGATGGTATTTGTTTTGTATTTTTTCTTATTTTATCTTTTTCTTGTTCTGCTAATAAAATTAAAAAATATTTTTTTTAAAAAGAACAAGGGGTAAACTCCTAAGACAAAACATATTCCTTCAGTTTTCCAGGAAATACTCTAGTCCTGGTGCCACGCCTTATCCCAATTACACAAGGGGAGCGTGGGGATGCATCACAATGAGAGATAGGCAATGCATCACTTAAAGGAAAAAGTGTCAAATTTCCCAATTGTGTTGATAGATTAATTCCCTGAAAACAAGAGGTAGTAGTGGTGCTGGGCCTGCCCTGAGATCACTCACACCTCCAGGGACTTCTACACCATAATATCATTGCTGAAGTCTCTGAACATCTGAAGACACTGCCACAATGTCCCCTTTTATAAAGCAAAACTGTACTAAAATCCCACCATTAGCTACCTTTATAACACAATTGAAACATTTGATGACCCAAACAGGACTATCGTGTATCAACAGCGGCCCGTGCAATTAAGAGCAGTGGGGCGATGGGGGTGGGTGGGGCCGGGCTGGGTGGGGGGAAGGGGGGGAGGATTTCAACAGACCGTGAGGAGGGAAAATTAATTATTTATTTAATTTTCCCTCGTGGTTGTCTGTCGAATCCCCCCACCCCAACCTGGCTTTTAGGACAAATACATCCCATTTTACTCAATCTCGTCCTCTTATAATTTCCCCTTAGAGCGAAGGTCTTCAAACTGAGGCGCACGCCCCCCTGGGGGTCTGTGACTGTTTTCCCAGGGGGCAAAATGCCTCAGCAAAGAAGGGTAAATGTAGATCACCTGGAAGTGTGGCCTCCTTTATTTGACTCATTTCTAGGCCGTTTTCATTTACAAACAGACTTGAGGTGTAAAGTATAGAAACTGTGCTATGGGGACTGGGGTCACTGAGTTGGGTGGAAGGGTCAACAAGCATTGGAAATGCAATAGGTCTCGCATTAGGAAAGTTTGAGCGATTGTTATTGTAAATGACACTTTTTTATTTATGTGTTGGTTTTGAAAATAGCAAAATTAATAGCTTTGTCAGTTACAATGTCAATAGTTTTAACTTTCGCAAATGTGACACCTATAGCATTTGTAATGCAATGTGGGTTGTATTTACGTGACTTAGATGTATTGATATTACAAATAACAATGGCTTTTATTTTTGTAAATAATTAATACTTAAATAAAAGTTATTGTAATTTATAATGGCAATACCTTAAACGTTTGTAAATAACTTTTGTGAAGATTATGTTCAGTGTATTTTATTGTGACGAAAATCCAAGAACATTGCATTTGCACCTACACACACACAGAGCCACACACACACACACACACACACACATATAGATGTGGTGGTGGTGGATCTGGGGGATATGGTGGTGGTGGATGTGTTGGTGGATGTGGTGGTGGATTCGGTGGTGGATGTGGTGGTGGTCATGGATGTGGTGTTGGTGGATGCAATGGTGGTGTATGCGGAGGTGGATGTGGTGGTGGTGGATGTGGTGGTGGATGTGGTGGTGGTGGATGCTGTGGTGGTGGAAGTGTTGGTGGATGTGTTGGTGGATGTGTGGTGGATGTGGTGGTGGATGTGGTGGTGGTGGGTGTGGTGGATGTGGTGGTGGTGGGTGTGGTGAAAGTGGTGGTGGATGTGGTGGTGGCTGTGGTGGTGGATGTGGTGGTGTATGTGGTGGTGTATGTGGTGGTGTTGGATGCGGTGGTGGATGTGGTGGTGGTGGTGGATGTGGTGGTGGTGGATGTGGATGCGGTGGTGGTGGTGAATGGGGTGGTGGATGCGGTGGTGGATGCGGTGGTGGATGCGGATGTGGTGGTGGTGGATGCGGTGGTGGTGGTGGATGCAGTGGAAGTGGTGGATGTGGTGGATGTGGTGGATGTGGTGGTGGTGGTGGTGGTGGATGTGGTGGTGGTGGTGGTGGTGGATGTCGATGTGATGGTGGATGTGGATGTGGTGGTGGATGTTGTGGTGGATGTTGTGGTGGATGTGATGGTGGATGTGGTGGTGATGGTGGATGTGGTGGTGGATGTGGTGGCCGCACCATCTAAACTCAAAAGAGTGTGTCATGCACAACTAATGTAATAGATTTGCAGGCATTTAGTAAAATGTACAAATTGTATTTAACAAGTTAAAATGTTAGTCTTTAGCTGGGCACGTAATATTCAGCAAAATGTGTTTCTTGGTTCAAGCATAATGCAGCTCAAGGAAAGAAAGTCGACCCTCGACGAAGATTGCCATGGTATGCCTAGTAAAAGTAATGAGTCTCTGCCTGGGAAAACAGAAGTCAAGGAGGAATAGGGTATTATGTGCAACACATAGCGTAGGGAGTCTGGAGAATTGCAGCTAGGGGGAAGCACACGAGCAGACAGAAAGGAGCTCAGGAGCGAGGTGGGTAAAGTGGGAAAACAGGCGAGAGAGCACACAACGTGGGGGGTGGAAGTAAAGGACAGCAACACCAAGCGTATGGCAGGGGGTTATGTTGGGGGAAGCACACTAGGGAGAGAACTGTAAAAACATTCACGAGCAGACAGAAAGGAGCTCAGGAGCGAGGTGGGTAAAGTGGGAAAACAGGCGAGAGAGCACACAACGTGGGGGGTGGAAGTAAAGGACAGCAACACCAAGCGTATGGCAGGGGGTTATGTTGGGGGAAGCACACTAGGGAGAGAACTGTAAAAACATTCACTCGTGGAGTGCTACAAAAAAATTAAATAAACAATGGCATATGGGAGGGAGGATGCAACTACTAAGAATTTTTAAACAAGAGGCTGTTTAACAGAAACTGCATCCTTTTATAGGTGAGTGGGAAGAGAGAGGGAGTCCGAAGGTTTCCTATTCGTGAGGAATTTGTTTTTTCACCCCGCTTTTCTCAGTCACCACAGGTGAAATCCAATGTAATCCTTGGCCTCGGTCTTAAAGTCACTCTACTAGCAACTGCTTTGATAGTATTGTCTTACGCCCCCGTAAGGTATGTGGCTAGACGGGCAAGAACGAACAGGAAGCAAGACCGGCAGCACCACCAAGCATCGAAACGAAGGAAGGACAAGACAATCAACACAGACAGGCAAACTTAGCAGCTGTCTTTGAACAGCAGTGAAGCAAGTCTAGACTTACAGGCTGGTTTTTTAAATGATTTTAGAAACGAGCAAAAAAGATGGCTAGCCAATTTAATTGGCAAAATAATACATGAGCTGCATAAAAATTTGAATACTGCCTATATGGTAATGAGTGTATAACAGCACTCCCCTTCCGAGACCAAAGGCGAAAACAAAGTGGTGTCAAACAGACTAAATTGGGGTGCAAACCGAGATGAAAGTCAGGAGTGGCGCGACCGGAGGTAAACAAGCAAGACGGAGGGAAGGCAGAGAAGGGGAGGGGGAGGAGAAATGCGACACGGCGGGCAGGGGAGGGGGCGGAGCGGGGAGAGGGTACAATGTTAGGCTTTAGCTGGGCACGTAATATTCAGCGAAACGTGTTTCTTGGTTCAAGCATAATGCAGCTCAAGGAAAGAAAGTCGACCCTCGACGAAGATTGCCATGGTACGCCTAGTAAAAGTAATGAGTCTCTGCCTGGGAAAACAGAAGTCAAGGAGGAATAGGGTATTATGTGCAACACATAGCGTAGGGAGTCTGGAGAATTGCAGCTAGGGGGAAGCACACGAGCAGACAGAAAGGAGCTCAGGAGCGAGGTGGGTAAAGTGGGAAAACAGGCTAGAGAGCACACAACGTGGGGGGTGGAAGTAAAGGACAGCAACACCAAGCGTATGGCAGGGGGTTATGTTGGGGGAAGCACACTAGGGAGAGAACGGGAGGGGGAGGAGAAATGCGACACGGCGGGCAGGGGAGGGGGCGGAGCGGGGAGAGGGTGTGAAAGCAGCAGGGGCCTGGAGTGCGGCTGAGGGAACTGAAGAAATGCGACACGGCAGGCAGGGGAGGGGGCGGAGCGGGGGTGTGGGAGGAGTGCGCCTGAGGGAAAATACATGCAAGGCAGGCGGCTAGGGGCATGTGCACGCGCTTTTAAGCTCAATGCGCATGCGCATTGAGCTTAAATTTCACGGGCACTGCAAGGAATCGCCACGATTTCTTGCAAGTTGGTTAAAGAGTGTTTAAGCCCCCATAGTCTCGTGGAAATGGGTCCCTCACCCTTGCCCAGTCATTCGGCAAAAAATCTTGGAGTGAGATGGGATGATAAGATGTCTTTCTCTTCCCATATCCAACAAGTGGCCGGCTGCTGCCTAAGTAAATTAAGAAACCTCCGTAAATTTCTCAAACTCCTTCCCGAGAGCTGCAGAAAAATGGTAGTCCATGCAACTGTCACTTCACGGCTGGACTACGCCAATGGTCTTTACCTGGGCCTCCCTAAATTCTTAACCCATAAACTGCAGGTGGTTCAAAATGCGGCTGCGAGGCTGTTACTGCAAATTCCATTCAAACAGTCGGTCTCTCCGCATCTTCGAACCCTGCATTGGCTCCCTGTCGCCAACCGGATAAAATTCAAAGCCCTGACACTCGCGTTCAGATCTTTGCATGGTTCCTGCCCACTCTACCTAAAAAAACGCCTTCTTAGGTATACACAACATCGTGTACTACGGTCTAATGACCGTATCCTGCTGGCTGTACCACGAGCAAAAAAGGCACGCCTTGGTGGTCGCACCTTTTCAGCAAATGTTTCTGCGCTATGGAACTCCCTACCTCAAGCAATCCAGCAGGCCCCTTCTGAACCCTGCTTTAAGAAGCTGCTAAAGACGTGGCTCTTCTCCCAGCCTCGCTAGGTCTCCCACTCCTGCCCCTGGACCTCTGTGGTACGTTCTTACAGCGCCGGGACACCTCCTTGTGAGGTAGCTGTTCGCGCTCTATAAATCACATTATTATTATTATTATTAAGCTCGATGCGCATGCGCATCGACAGGCGAGACCTAAAAAGGTGGCTAAGAAGAGCAAACTATTCTGTAAGGATTTTATATGCAGGTACAAGGTAAGAAAGTAGCCGATACACAATGAAAAAATAAATAAATGCAAGTTAAACATCCTGCTATTCAGGGCAAATCACTTACTCTCCCATGCCTACAAACGAATGTGACCTTGTACGATGTCATTTGTGCTCATGTAAAGTGCTGTGATGTCTCGGGGAAAATTTGCACTATATAAAAGTACCCAAAAAACATAAATAATCTTATTGTGTCAAATTTGACATCCCAGTCAGTTAATGTGATCACTGTTGGGGGGTGTGGGAAGGTGTCTTTCTGTCTCCTCCCCCCCCCCCCCTCAACCTTTCCCCCTCCACAGATAGGCACAGAAATTTGACTGATGTATTTTTAGTGCTATGGAGTCCCAGCCTGTGACAGAAAGCACTGTCAATATGTAAGGCAATATTAATTAGTAATGGCCGATAAGAATAACAAAGGGAACAAGATCTGTGGGTAGTGTCAAAGATATGGCCCAGAAGAGGTCGCACTAAGTGGGGGCTCATTTTTAAAAAATTACAAATGAACAGAGAGATGCCCCCTAGGAAGGTTGTGGTAATAGGGGCTTTTTAATTTATTTTTAAAAGGACCATCGCAATCATTAGTGTACAGGTACTGAGGCAAGGGTCTGAGTGGCCACTGTCCGACAATTATGTCTCAGTTACCATGAAAAAGGTGCTATGGGGACCATGGTCCTTGCGAGAATTAGAGCCAGAGTCACCCTTGCTGCTTTTTATTTTCAACACTCGAGGAAAGCAAGGATTTTTGGAGCTGCAGGTAGAGTGGCACAAGGGTCCCATGTCATTAGGAGGCAAGTAAACCCCAATCATGGCAGTTTTACCACCCTTCTTGGCGTGCATTAAGGTCCAATGCACACTTGCTATGTCAGTGTTGCTTTCAGCCTCAGAGCAATGGCTCAAGGGAGGGGAACATTGAAACAGAGGAGGCCCCTTAGTTTACCCTCAGAGAGGTGGAAGGGAGGGTATGTGGCTAGATGGGAGCTGTGTTTTACCAAATGGCAACGGATATAGCTTCAGCCATGAAAAGCGGGCTATCATTAGTGAAGTAGGTGCAGGTGTAGGTGAACTGGCTACCGGGCGTTTTTGTGTGCTGTTAAGCTGGGGGCTAATTTCTCTGCTGTGGGGGCTGATTTCGTTGATGGGGACCTGCGTGCCCTTTGAAATATAAAAAGCAAAATGAACTTTGTGCAGCACACGCAGGTCCCCATCAACGAAATTAGCCCCCAGCTCGGCAGCTCACCAAAATGCCCGGTAGCCAGTCCGGCCCTGAGTAGGTGCCGCAGTCCAGGGTTCCGACACTGCATCACAGTAGTGACTTTCACTTTGAAAAGGGGTCATGGGGACTTATTGTCATATGTACCATTAGGGCACCCTTGCAGAAAAAAAAGAGGAATATCATATGGGAGCTTCTTTTTTTTCTTAAAATGGACTGAGAGCCTGTTGCAAGGTTGGCATGATGGTTAAGCAATGTGGGGAAGATGTGAAAGCGGCAGAGGTGATAGCCTGATACTCAGGGCCTCAGTTATCATTGGTGCAGCTGGTGCAGTTGCATTGCGGCCCAGGAGTGTGAGGGGCTCACAACACCCCACTTATAGGGAGCAATATTTTTGGGTCATTTGCTGGTTTTGTTCAATGTATTTGCTGTTTTATAAAGCTCATATTCATTGATAACTATGAGCTACAGAAAGAGTACCACTGAAAGGATCTCTTACTTCTTGCCCCCTGTGCTCAGCCCTGTTCTACCGCTCCCCCAATCCTTCTCATAAAAGTTTGTAGGGGGGCCAGACTTCAAAAAGCTTGCTTAAGGGGCTCAAAGCAAAAACGTTTGACGACCTCTGCCTTAGAGTCACACAGATACAGCAACATTCCAAACTAGTCTTTCAACCACCAGGGGGCAATAAGGGTCCAGGTTTCAGTCACCTCAAAAGCTCAAATGGGTTGAACCAAGATTGGTGAGATTATACAACAAAGTAGCGTTGCTTGTAGCACCTTACTCCAATTGATTCCTCCATTAACCGCTAATTAAATTGCTCCCTTGCTCATCTGATTCCATCATTCCACCTCCCCATTTACTTATGGGTGGCACACAACTATTATTTTGTGCTGAATACCTGTTCTGGCTTAACACTTGAAAAAGGTAGCACTGGTAAATTATGGCCCATTACAAGATACCAAGTATTTTGGAAGTCTCTCTGTACAAATGCTTACCATCATGAAACCGATGGCTAACTCAGAGGTCAATTTCTTCAGAATTTTTCATTCTTCCCACACGGAATAGGAGTAATGTAATGTAATGCAACCAACCATTTGTAGAGCGCAGCTATCACTCCGAGGAGCATCATGGCACTATGCGGATCCCTGAATGGAAAATGGGTAGCTGCAAGAAAGCAAGGAGTTGGATAAGTGTCCTGCTTAGTGCTTTAGAGGATGAAAAGATCCAAGTTTTTAGGGCCTTCCTGAAGAGCGTTTCAGATTGGATCTGACAGAGCTGGTTGGGGAGTTGGTTCCATGCTCTAGAACCTATCACTGCAATCGATTTGCCTCCTTTCGAAACATATCTAAATGCTGGTGGTTTCAACAGGTTTGCGTTAGATGATCTGAGACTCTGGGAGGGGATATAATGTATAAATCTAGACCGAAGGTAGTGTGGTCCCGAGTGAAATATTCTGAAAGTGCTGAATAGATTCTTAAATAGAACTCTTACGAATATGGAACCAGTACAATGCTTCCAAGGCTGCCGATGCAGATGACCTCCTGGGTCATTTGAGCACTAGATGTGCTGCTGCGTGTGGGACCATTTGTAGTTTACCTAAAACCGACTTATTGGCCCCTACATACAGGCTATTGCAGTAGTCCAATCTAGACGTGATTAGGGCCACAGCAACTGCCGGTCTGGCTGAAATGGGAAGTAGATCGAAAAACATTTTTAGAGGTTTTTTGATATGGAAACAGGTTCCAGCAACTGTCAGTGTTTGCTGTTTGAAGGATAATGTAGTATCAACATTTGAGCACTAGATGTGCTGCTGCGTGTGGGACCATTTGTAGTTTACCTAAAACCGACTTATTGGCCCCTACATACAGGCTATTGCAGTAGTCCAATCTAGACGTGATTAGGGCCACAGCAACTGCCGGTCTGGCTGAAATGGGAAGTAGATCGAAAAACATTTTTAGAGGTTTTTTGATATGGAAACAGGTTCCAGCAACTGTCAGTGTTTGCTGTTTGAAGGATAATGTAGTATCAACTTTCATACCCAGATTTCTAATCACTTTTACTGTGTTTGGAGGCGGGGGAGTGTTAGCTGGCCACCATACTTTGGGGGAGAAGGTGTTCCCCTGTCCTAGAGGAAGTATTTCCGTCTTTTCAGAGTTGCAATTTAGGAGTTCAACAGGACAATGACATAAGCACTTCTCCTCAAGAAAATGTAGAATGGGCCACATACGTCCATCCCAATTTCTTCCATGGCCTCACCAGAATACACAGAGGCCTGACATGTACTACACAAACTTTGGCAGACGTGTAGCTTCTGTTACAAAGTCTGTACTGTTTTACCCACTTATTGACCATGTTGTCCAACCCTAAAAAGTATTCTCATATTTTAAATTTTATACCATGCATAGATGTGCTGCATTCCTGATTTTAATGATGCAATTTCTTAGACATGTTTAGTCTTTGCTGCTGACTACAACCTGCAGAGAAATGTCAAATCAACATGTTTATCTGCCTGGGGTAGGAAGACGTGTCAGGTAAAGAATTCTGATGAATTCTACATTTACGCAAGTTTTGTTTTTACTTGTCCCAATGAACTTTCTCTTCAGTCTTTGTCATGAAGAGGATCACACAGTGAATGTCTTCACATCCCCCACGTGACGCGTGGCAAGCTTTTATTCAAGTTTGGTGTGTGGGCTTGCCTGTTGTCGCACCCTATTTAGCATCGTTCAGGTGTTTGGATTTTCAGGCAGTGCGCGCCTGTGGTACATTTCGAATGACGTACTGAGCTGTACTAATCTTCCCTTGTCTGGCATTTTCATCACACACCTTATACATTGTGTGCTCTTGTGCACATTCTCTTCACCTCTCTGGATATTTGAAAGTTGTGAAGACTGAGTTTGGGAGGAGTCAGGGTGCTTTTGCAGCATCTATTCACGTTTGACAGAGTTTCATCGCCCTCTACTCATCAACACAGAAGAAGAAACAAGTGTATAGTGAATGGGGACGTCATGCTCGTGCTTAGTCAACACATAAAATAATGTGCAAGAAGCAAGAGTGGAAAGATAATCCTGGGATCACCTCTGTGGGCTGCCAGTACAATCAATAGTAAAACTTGAATGAATGGTCCTGAAACTGGTGCTGTGCAGAAAGGACTGGAGCACCAACACAACAAGAACTCACAGAATTATTCTCACATCCATATTCGTCTTAGTTATATTTACATGTTCCTTGGATGTGGCAGGGTCCCAAAGGAAACATGTGAACAACGATGAGATGTAAACTTGCAAGCAGACGAGTTCCGATAGGAGGATTGACCAGTATTGAAACGTTTTATAAATAAAGACTGCCGTATCAAAGTTGATGGCAGGCAAAATATGGCAGCGTGCACGGCACTCCGTGCCGGAAGGCTCACGGCAAGGTCGTGCATCAAGAATGGACGTACAGGAGTCCTTTTACAATATGAGCTCGTGTCGTCATAAGGGATGCTGAAGAACTACGCATTGCATCAACATTGAGGTGAGAAGCGAACGTTAAACCGTTGGGATTCCTGAACAACGGTGAAAACGGTAGAGCAACGGTCATACGCTGAATTGTAAGGAAAATACACACTATCCCATCCTCATCGCCAACAAATGTAGTGAGGAGGTCCAAGCATGAAAGTAGTATTTAAAGAGGATTTATTCAGGTAGAGTACAAGTTAAATAGTTCAGTACAACAAATAGTTAAGTTGTGAAGGGGAGTCCCACCAGGAGCAGCCTGTCTGCTGCTCAGCCCATGACCAACTGTCACTTCACCTCTCTGTGTCCCAACATTCCGAGGCTCATCAGACTCCAACATTCTATTGTGTTCAGAGCACAGGCAATGGCTGAGCAGGTGGTGGAAAAAAAAATACAATACATATGCAGGATACTACACGTTAGCACAACTACCTCTACCCCCTCATAAGAATACAATATCCCAATGCCAATTCTTTTTGAATCTTGACTGAGGAATTCAGTTCATCCTTCAGAGACATTTTTTCTGGTTACTCCATTGTAGTGTGCTCTTGGACTTCTAAAAACAGGGTCTCCATTCCAAGCATGATCCCAGCCCTGCTCATAATGACATTCTCCACCAAACATCCACCAGGCAACCCTAAATCACTAATCCCAATTAAGTATACATTTTCCCCCAGAAAAACAACTGTAAATGTTCAGCTGCTGTACACACGGAGCTCAGTATTACACGTCTTTATTATCTAGAGTGTAACCATTAACTGCCACATTCTCCTTCATGAATTATATTAACCATACCCAATCACTTATGTCACTAGACTAAGGAGTCCATTAGGAAGCAGAGGGCTTCCGCGCTGTATAATAACCAAGACACTACACCATGTTTGGCAAGGATTGAGGATAACCTTGAAATAGTACTACAGACTCTGTCAGACGCGATCTAGCACTGACACTTGAGAAGTGTTAATTAGAATATGATATGGTTGAATATTTGGGCCATGCTATCTCCAAAGATGGGATAAGGCCTAGGAGGAGCCATGTAAAAGCAATTATTGATACTTAAAGCAGTGAATCTAAAGAACGGTTGATTTCCTTTTTTGGGGATTCACAGAGTTTTACTCTAAGTTTGTCCCATCCTTCTGCTAACATTGAACCCTTGATGCTGCTGTTACACAAATGTTAAGTTTGAGCGGTGGACGGGGCAAGGGAAAGCTTTCAGATTACACAAAGAAGCAATTGTAAGTGCACCCTGTTTCAAAGCATTTGTTATGGATAGGCGATGTATTGTGGCGGTGAGTGCCAGCAACTGTGTTTTTTGGTCACATTTCACAGCAATGTGATTGTCAGAGATAGTGGGCTGGTGCATAAGGAACCGGAATAATATGGGCAGGTTTGGACTAAGAAGTGAAAGGTATGCCTGGTAAGAATGCTCAAACCAGCCCCACTTCCTTCCTCTCCTCAGGCAATCTCTCGTTTCCCATCATCCATTCTCTTTCTCCTTCTCTCCTCTCTGATTGCTTTCTCTCTACATTCCCCTCCCTCTCTTTCTCTCGCTCTTAAATCCTCCCCATGTCTGCTGTAATTAACATCAGAGAGCTGGACTTTATAGTAAGATTTTAGGGATGGAGTGCCTTTAATTTGTGTAGGGAAGATTTTTTTACCTCTCCCCCGTGGGCTCTTCCCTTGTTGTTTGGTGTTTGTTTTGCCCTTACAGCTCTTGGGGGGATAGCACTAACAGTAGTGCCTCCCGGGACTCCTTTAACAGAAAGAGTAAAATCGTCACTTGCCCCTGTGAGGCTTCCCAAGGGAACACCTGGGAAGGCAGCAGCGCTACCCACTCCCTCTAGAATTTCCTCCATTTTTGTTGAAAGACAGACGCAGTGCTCGTAAACCCTACAGGCATGCACTTGTAATGGCAAGCGGGGTTACAAATGCTGATCTATGTTTTGATTTAACCTCCAGTAAATGTTGATCTTAGGCACTTGTGACATTCAGTTTGGAGAACACTGCCAATTCTAGCAAAGTAGACAACTTTTCATGCATAGTTGGAAGTGGATATCCAAATGGGATTCAACTTCGTAGGTCAATAGAGAGATGTACATTTCCTGAGATCTGTACAGAAATAACCAATGGGGTGACCCAAGGAAATGATACACCTGGCTCAATCTTTTGGCTTCATCCAGAAGATTGAAAGTATCCCTTTTGACCCGTCTACATAAAGGCTTGTTATATTACATGGTGTCTCCCCCTATACAAACTTACCCCAACACGAAGCATTATCAGTGACCAATCTCTAGCTCAAAAAAAGAGAAAAGCCACAAAGGGTATTAGAGAGGAGGGATCATTGATGTTTTGGTCTCTTATAGCCAACCCCAATTACACTGCAGGATTCGAATGAATTTGTGCTGTGATTTGGACTATGCAAAAACAACAATTGATGGACAGAATGCAGAACAATGTCATACATTCACCCCAGTACAGAGATCTGGGCCTAAATCCATTGTTTTTTTGCACTCCACACCACCCTAGTTCAGACATGGCCATATGCAAATCAGCCTTGACCCTGTACCTCATGGGAACAGTCCAGCCCGAACTGCCAAGCCATGTCTTCCCTGGACCGGAATCAAGCATCCTAGGACCGATTTCTGGCTATTAGCCGTCTTCAGCCAGGATAGCTTGATATTTGATATTTGATATTTTTGTGCATTTATAGAGCGCTAACGTTCGCTCCCAAGGGAGCATCATGGCGCTGAGCAAGCTGCGGGGAGTAACAGAAAAATGGATTTGGAAAATAAAAGACTAGATAGCTGCCAGGACGGAGGAGTCTAGTTGTTGGTAGACCCATGTCTTGAGAAGTTTTCTAAAGTTGTTTTCATTATCCATGGATCTGAGACTGACAGGCAAATTGTTCCAGGCTTTGGCGGCTAGAACATTGAAGGATTTCCCACCCTTGGTCTTGTATTTAAATCTGGGGATTTGGACCAGATTCGTCCCAGAGGATCTCAAGCAGCGTGGGGGGTTGTAGCGCATGAAACGCTTTGCAAAATAGCGGGGCCCTGTATTTTGCATTGTTTTGAAGACTGTAAGTAATAGTTTAAAGAGAATTCTTTTATGCAATGGCATCCAATGCAGCGAATTTAGTGCTGCAGACGCTGATGACCTTCTGGGGAGTTGTAGGACCAGTCGAGCTGCAGCATGTTGGATGCTCTGCAGTTTTCGGAGAGTAGATTTTTTCACTCCGGCCATGAGACCATTGCAGTAGTCAAGTCGGGAGAGTATAAGGGCTACCGCGACTGACTTTCTGGCTGCAATTGGAAGGAAATCGAAAAAATTTTTCAGAGATTTTATTAATCCAAAGCAGCGACCGGCAGTGGTCTTGACGTGGTCATCAAAGGAAAGAGATGAGTCAAATTGGATGCCTAGGTTTCTGGCTGATGGAACTGCACTTGGGGGGGCCTCTGATCCAAGGGGCCACCAATCTTTCGGGCTGAAAGAAAGGTTTTTACCCAATGGGATGATTTCCGTCTTAGCGCTGTTGCATTTCAGGTGGTTAATGTTTAACCACTCAAAGACATCAGAAAGACAGTTTTTGAACCGGAGATCAATGTCAGTCCGCTGCTTGTCAATTGTGACGACCAATTGAGTGTCGTCAGCGTAAGACGTAACAAGAATCCCATGTGATTCTATCACAGCTAAAAGAGGTGCCATATAAATGTTAAAAAACAAAGGACTCAATATGGACCCCTGGGGCACTCCAGATGTAATGAGTTTTTCGCAGGATAGGTGGGATCCAAGGGACACAGTCTGAGACCTGTTTGATAGGAACGATGAAATCCAGGCTAAGGCTGTATCAGTCACGCCGATCTCTCGCATTCGATTAATTAGGATGACATGCGAGATGGTGTCGAATGCTGCTGAGAGATCCAACAGGATGAGGACAGCCTGCTTGCCCTCATCCTGCAGGAACTTGATGGAATCAGCTAGTTCGATCAGTGCTGTCTCAGTGGAGTGACCTGATCGGAAGCCTGATTGCTGAGGGTGTAAGATGTTGTGGGCTTCTACATAAGTTTTTAACTCCTCATGCACTAGATGCTCCGTGACTTTGCCAAGAATTGGAAGCAGGGAGATGGGGCGCATATTCGTCAAATCTGTTGGTGATTTAATCTGTTTTTTCACCAGGGGTTTTACTGTGGCTTTCTTCCATTCAGTGGGTACAAGTCCGGATTCAAGGGATTCATTGATGATGACATTAATGTAGGGATTGACTGTGTCGATCAGGTGATGAAGGATGATGGGGGGACAGGAATCAGTGGGTGCTCCTGATTTACAGGCCCGGATTGCCTTGCTGGTCTGTTGCAGGGAGACAGATTTAAAAGTAGAAAGAAGGGGGTAATTGACTGTTGCCTCTAAGGGGGTTGTCGGCGGAGGGGGAAAATCTTTCTGGATATTGACTATTTTGTCGACAAAGTAGTCTGCAATTTGATTGCAAAGACTCTCTGAGGGAGGTATGTCAGTGGTTAGGACTTTCGGGTGAGTGAAGGACTTGACTATGGTAAAAATAGTTTTTTGGTTTTGATGTGCTTCCATTATGAGCTTGGTGTAGTATTCCTTTTTAGCTATTTTTATGTCAGAGAGATATAATTTCCTCTGTTGGACATAACTTGTTCTGGAAACCGTATCATATGCTTGTCTCCAGAGTCTCTCTAGTCTCCGACAGAGAAGATGACTCTCTGCTAGGGTATGGGTGTACCAAGGGGCATTTGGCTTTTTCTTCTTGGGGCCCTTTTCTTGATGGTTATTGGGCTCAGAATTAGCTGCGACAATTTGGCTCATCCAGGTATGAAAGTTACGGGAGTCAATTACGACATCACCAGTACCAGTGGGGGGTGGGGGCACCGGTTTTGACTCTAATTTGATTCGTTCTGCCACTTTCTTCCAGTTGACTAAGAAGGAGGCTTGGGCATACCTAGCACTGGGACGGGTGGTAAGAGGTGTCATAATGTTGAAAGGGATAAAGTAGTGGTCGGTCCAGATTTGGGGTAACGGAGGGGAAATGGAAAGGGTTAAGAGATTGGAGCATATGCCATCAATAGTGTGGCCAGCACTATGAGTAGCAGTCTTAATGCGTTGGGAGAGTCCAAAGATGTTCAAGGACTGTAAGAAGGAAGTAGTGTGGGGGTTTACAAGTGATTCTAAATGTAGATTCATGTCGCCAATGAGCGTGAAGTTAGGGTATTGTAACATGAGCGCTCCAAGTGCCTCATCCAGGGAGTTAAGAAAGGAGGTGGGATTGCCCGGCGGGCGATATAGGAGCCCTCCCGATAGGGAGAAAGAGGCGTTGATTTTAATAGAGAAACCCAGACTTTCCGTGTCCTTAAGGTGACATAGGTCGAATGTGTGACAGGGAAATGTTTCCTTAATGATAAGTGCTACCCCGCCACCACGACCAGAAGTTCTATCCCTCCTGAAGATGGTGAAACCGGGAGGGAGGGCAATAGCCAAATCAGGGTTCGAGGAGTCGTTGAGCCAACTTTCAGTGATGAACAGGGCATCTAGTTCATGGTTAGATATTAGGTCATGTACGTCCTGGCAATGGCAGGCTAGAGACCTGGCATTCACAAGACCTCCCTTGAAGTTGGTGGAATAGCAATTCGAGGGGGCAGGCGTGTCGGCTGCGTCATTTATGGGCAGAAGGGGGGTCCATTTACAACGATGGCATACAAGGGGACTGGACAGGGGGTCAATTTGAGGGCAATCAGAAAGGTGGGAAATGAGTGAGGGACGTAGGGACAGTAAATGATTAGGGTCATACCTGATAGTGGTTTTCAAACCGGCAGCGTGCCCAGCGCCCGGCGCGGTCCGGTCGCGGACGGGCGCAGACGGGCTTGGCTTAGGCGCGGCTTCGGCGCGCGACCGGCGCGCCCGCTGCGCCAGCCCGCTGCACCGTCTGGCTGCTCTACACATAATGTAGGGAGAGAAGGGGGTGGGAGTATGGCGCAACTAGAGAGCTCTCCCTACCTCCCCCAAGATGGCGCCCGTCGTCGTCTAGAATCGGCGAGGCGGCAGTGCCGAATGAAGGCTTGTGGACTGTGTGAGAGGTGTTAGAATGCCTAAAAAAGTTTTCCCCTTAACACTAATGAGCCCCCAGGTAAAACGAATTTAATAAGATCAGTTCGAAATTAAAAACGATCAGGTGCAATTTTCAATTGTAAATTCACTTTCCAAGTAACACAGGTTGCTGCTAGTCACCACGCAGCTCGCAGCCCCAGTTGCCTCACTGGGGAGAGCTACTGTAGGGCAACGAGCGCGAGACAGAAGCGGAATAAATATTCCAAGGGGGCGGGAGTATGGCGCAACTAGAGCGCTCTCCCTACCTCCCCCAAGATGGCGCCCGTCGTCGTCTAGAATCGGCGAGGCGGCAGTGCCGAATGAAGGCTTGTGGACTGTGTGAGAGGTGTTAGAATGCCTAAAAAAGTTTTCCCCTTAACACTAATGAGCCCCCAGGTAACACGAATTTAATAAAATCAGTTCGAAATTAAAAACGATCAGGTGCAATTTTCAATTGTAAATTCACTTTCCAAGTAACACAGGTTGCTGCTAGTCACCACGCAGCTCGCAGCCCCAGTTGCCTCACTGGGGAGAGCTACTGTAGGGCAACGAGCGCGAGACAGAAGCGGAATAAATATTCCAAGGGGGCGGGAGTATGGCGCAACTAGAGCGCTCTCCCTACCTCCCCCAAGATGGCGCCCGTCGTCGTCTAGAATCGGCGAGGCGGCAGTGCCGAATGAAGGCTTGTGGACTGTGTGAGAGGTGTTAGAATGCCTAAAAAAGGTTTCCCCTTAACACTAATGAGCCCCCAGGTAAAACGAATTTAATAAGATCAGTTCGAAATTAAAAACGATCAGGTGCAATTTTCAATTGTAAATTCACTTTCCAAGTAACACAGGTTGCTGCTAGTCACCACGCAGCTCGCAGCCCCAGTTGCCTCACTGGGGAGAGCTACTGTAGGGCAACGAGCGCGAGACAGAAGCGGAATAAATATTCCAAGGGGGCGGGAGTATGGCGCAACTAGAGCGCTCTCCCTACCTCCCCCAAGATGGCGCCCGTCGTCGTCTAGAATCGGCGAGGCGGCAGTGCCGAATGAAGGCTTGTGGACTGTGTGAGAGGTGTTAGAATGCCTAAAAAAGTTTTCCCCTTAACACTAATGAGCCCCCAGGTAAAACGAATTTAATAAAATCAGTTCGAAATTAAAAACGATCAGGTGCAATTTTCAATTGTAAATTCACTTTCCAAGTAACACAGGTTGCTGCTAGTCACCACGCAGCTCGCAGCCCCAGTTGCCTCACTGGGGAGAGCTACTGTAGGGCAACGAGCGCGAGACAGAAGCGGAATAAATATTCCAAGGGGGCGGGAGTATGGCGCAACTAGAGCGCTCTCCCTACCTCCCCCAAGATGGCGCCCGTCGTCGTCTAGAATCGGCGAGGCGGCAGTGCCGAATGAAGGCTTGTGGACTGTGTGAGAGGTGTTAGAATGCCTAAAAAAGTTTTCCCCTTAACACTAATGAGCCCCCAGGTAAAACGAATTTAATAAAATCAGTTCGAAATTAAAAACGATCAGGTGCAATTTTCAATTGTAAATTCACTTTCCAAGTAACACAGGTTGCTGCTAGTCACCACGCAGCTCGCAGCCCCAGTTGCCTCACTGGGGAGAGCTACTGTAGGGAGCTTGACTCCATTTGAACTATGACAAATGCATTTTGAAGCATGTTCTCGATTAAGTGATACCGCTCGAGAGATTGGTTCGATATTACGAAGCTCTATGGTGCAATTGGAATTTATTTTCTTATTTTCTACCTAGAGGTTCAGGGGTGTGTCCTGCTGTTCAGCAGTTCAATACTGTGTCCTGATGATGGTCTCGGGGATCTGTTGGCCATAAGAGACCGAAACATCGACAATCCCTCCTCTCTAACACCCTTTATAGTGCTGTTATGGATACTACTCCTTTTGAAAATATGAAATTGAAAAGAATAACTCCAACTGGATTTTATAATTGTGAACATACATAGTTAGGAGGATATATCACTCCCCTATGATCTTTTTGAGAAAATGTTTATAGTGTGCTATCAGACCAAGTGGAGAGTGACAGTGTTGTTATATTGATATGTCCAAGATGTATGCTTTACACTGTACACTGTAAAATGATTGATTATGATACTGTAAAATAGCAATATAAGAAAATACTACTTTTCTTGCTAGTACGCCTGAAGTTTCAATTATTATTATTATTGCCAGTATTATGTGGATGCACGCTGAAAATTGTACTTTTGATATTAATTACAGTACTGTGATACATTGACTTACGAACTGATAAGTATTCTTCAATGACTCCTCCAGGAACATTTTTTTAATGCACTTTTAGAGAGTTGCCATTTTCTTGCTCTTAGCCCTGTGTACCTGCAGCCTGTCTCTGATACACGTTTGGGGAGAGTGACAGATGAACTTTGTTCCTTCCCCCTAGACAGCCACATACAATAGGAGCTTGGCCTACAGTGCCATCCTGGGAAGAGCTGGGCACTGTCTCACACTTACACCTGAATAGGATGTGTCCTGTCCCCACACAAATGACTGCATACCCCCTGTGGTCAGTCTAGAGCCAGGGCAGGAAGGGAGGACCTCTGTGCACTTCAAAAACCCTTCTTAAAAGTCTACCCCACTTCAAAGGCACCAGCAGGTACAAGAACTGTACTGAAGTGGACCCTACCACTTCAGTACACTTCTGGACCTGTGGGCACTCTACCAGGAAGAAGGACTGCTGTTCTGCTGAAGGACTGCTACTCTGGTGGGCTGCTGCTCTGGAAGAACTGCATCCGGACTCTGCCATCTGTAAGTCTACCCTGCCAAGTGGTGCCACCCCAGTCCTGGACCCTTGAAAATGGGCCTATGGTGCTTACTCAGAAGATCCAATGCATGACCACCATTGAGGAGAACAGAACCACTGCATAATCATCACTGTGTGGGTCAGCACCGACACATCGCCATCAATGCGCAAATCGAAACCGGCGCATCTCCCCTGACCAGAACCAGTGCATCGCTGTTGCTGCATGACTTACAGGCACCGCTCCACCTTCAGAAAAACCACTTGACAATGCTCTACTAAAGCAAAGTCTTCACATTTCCATTGATGATAGGCTTGGCGATGACATTGAAACTACACATCCCAGCAACCCCCTCAGCTGAAGCTGACGCATCGCCTCTACTTCATGGCCAGGACCATTGCATTACCCTCTCTATGCTTCGCATCCTCCTCGTCAACAGGATCCTCGACGCAACCCAGGACTACGGTACTTTTGCTCAGCGGGCCCAGTCTACTCACTGCAGCTGGCCGGCGCTGCATCGCAGTCAGTTTGAACTTTTGACTTTGTACCAGACCGGTGCGACCAGAGAGCTTTTGTTGGTGATTAGTTCTTTTTGGCGCTATTTTTCTTTAATAATTAAAAAATAAATACCTCGGTTTTACTTTTGGGATTTTTGTCATTTTGGTCTCAAATACTTTATTAAAATGTAACCTATTTTTCTAACTTAGTTTGGGACTTTCCTTGCATTGTGCTGTCACTTTATTACTGTTTGGGTGCTGCATAAATACTTTACACATTGCCTCTAAGTTAAGCCTGACTGCTTGTGTGCCAAGCTACCCAGTTTTAAGCACAGGTTAATTTAGGTACTGTTTGTGGTTCACACTGCAAGGGATTGTGGCTGTTGCTTGACCAGGGCTCATACCCCAATCAACCAACAACCCAGTTTCTCGCAAATGGTGAATTCTTCTTGTAAACAAAAGGAATTGCAATGGGCGTCTCATTCACCCCAGAAGTAGCTATTCTTTTAATGTCAGAAAGCAAATAGAGAAATGTATCTTTATTAATAACCAATACTTTGAAAATATCTCCATATAGTTGAGAATTGACTATGTTTTTTCCTATGCTATGCAACTATTAAAAAACTGAACCAATTTTTCTTTTGGTTAAACACAAAACATCCAGACATCAAGTTCAATATAGCACATAATTCACATGAATTTGTGTTTTTAGACGCTTGTGTGAAAAAACAATACAAGTTGTTGATAACCTCCTTGTATACAAACACACTAAAAAGAACAGTCTTTTAAGATATGACCGCTTCCATCAAAGAAGCCTAAGGGGCAGTATTCCGTATGGGCACTGCCTGAAAATCAGGCAGATTGGTATAACAAAGAAGGCTATTTCAAACATTCAGAAGATCTTTCCCAAAAATCGTATGGATCGAGGTTACGAAAAAATCTGATACAACACTTTTGCAAAGAGGCTTGATTCACTCCAAGTGAGGTTCTTGTGAAGAAGAAAAATAAAGACAAAGCTAACATTGAAATGCACAACTACATACAGTCCCAGTATGAATATATTCTAGAAGATCACTCAAAATTGGCATATCCAACCGACATTGAAATGCACCTGAAACATCGACTTTTGGCTTTACAAAAAGAGCAGCTTGAATAATCTCCCAGTTCGAGCATACAGAGGACCAGAACCTGTTCATCAGAGAACTTTAAGTGAGTGTCCTGCCATGCAGAAGCTTCTCTGTTCGAAAACAAACCATTGAGGGTAACAGGATCTGCTAAAACAAAAAATAAATAGGCCATACATAACACATTTAGAAGTGTAAATATAAGAATGTTATGTACAGGATCATATGCCCATGACAAAGACTCTACGTTGGAACAACTAGTCGAGAGGTCTGAAACGGGATCAGCCAACACACGTCTAGAAAACGGTGTAAGATGATGACAGCTCCGTTAGTCAAACACTGCCTACATAAAAACACCTCGAGGAGCAACTCAACTGGAAGGTTAAGACAGGACCAAGAGGAGAAAATCTGGATGACCTGTCATTTAAAAGTGAGTTGATCCTTTAAATGAAACTTGACCACTTTGTTTTTTAAAAATACAAAATATTTGAATCATTAAGGTAGATGTTTCTACCCCTGCTCCTCCACCTGTACTACAAACACATGCCTCCATATTGGATTGGATTTAATATCTACTGATGCTTGTGCAGTCTTCTTACATTTACGAATATGATGTGATCCATTTCAACACTTGCATATCTGACCTGCTGATTCACATTACCCTGAGGTTTTAGGGTGACCTTGATTTTAACATGTAATATCATGATTCATTTTTCGTTACCATATTTTTTTACATTTTAGCCTCCCACTAAGTAAACAACACTACCTGAACATCATGCCCCATAAGACATGAAGCACTCCAGTGGCAACATGCGAACAGATTTAACGATCACACTTCCAAATAGATCTTAACAAATTGTGATAATAATGCAGCATTCTGCAGAGATTCCTTCAAAGCCATTTCTTCCACAACACAAATGTTCTAATCAGGTCACATTTGTTAATTGAAACACCATTTTTATAGATTGACTACAATTCCTATGAGCACTGTTTATTATTATTATTATTAAAACCATTTATTAAGCGCCTGGTTACCCAAAACAGTGTGTCCCCGCGCTGTATACTGCACAAAAAAGCTAAAGGCGAGACAGGGGTAAAACAATTAAGGATTTATAATGGCACCGGGATTAATCCTGGGGAAAAAGAAAGGTTTTGAGTTTTCTTCGGAAGGCTCCATCCGAAGATCGAGCGGGAGATCGTTCCAGCATTTAGCCGCTAAAAATCTGAATGAGCGTCCGCCCATCCTGGCTCTGGTGATTTTAGGAAGTTTGAACATCATCCTTGTTAAATTCAGTAAAATAAAGATGATGAAGGGTCCTTGTTGTAATGTTCATGTAGTATATTTATTCTTGAGATTAGATAAAAGGTACAGCATTCAGGTAGGAATGTAATATGGTAAGAAACCCCACCGGGAGCAGATAGCTTCCTGCTCAGCCTCCAGGTAACTGATAAATCCCTTGAACAGCAACAGGTAGAATCCTGGATGACATCACAGAGACATGACATAGACAAGCAGGCACTAACACTAAGGAGGGACAAAGAGAGAGGAAGAGCACATAGAGAGAGAAAGAGCAGGATATAACACACCTCCCTCCTTTAATTGAAAAAATGGATAAGATGAAACAGATGGCAGAAGCAGAAAGGCAGAAGACAGAACATATATGCACCAGAAATAAACACCCTTTTCAACAAGATGGAAAGAAGAGGTAATATCAAAGGGGCGCGGGCACAGAGGTGTACAAGCACCGTAAGCTAACAAAAGAATGTAAGCTTAAATGAAATGAAAACTGAACATCTCAATACAAATGAGCAAAGGTACAGTATGGCTCAGTACCGTAGATAGAAAATGAAATATCAACTCCTCAAATTCGAATATTTTCGATTCCTCTAAAATAAGCACAATAAAAATGAGCCCAACTCCTCAAAGTAAATACATGAACTCCTCTAAACATAGAGCACCGTAAAAGTGGTTCATGACAAAACGGCTCTTCACAGAAAATGCACAACTTCTCTATCAATAGAATAAAACTGAGCCCATGCAGCTCCTCACAGTAAGTAACAGAAAATCAGCAATAAAACTGAGCCCATGCAGCTCCTCACAGTAAGTAACAGAAAATCAGCAATAAAACTGAGCCCATGCAGCTCCTCACAGTAAGTAACAGAAAATCAGCAATAAAACTGAGCCCTGCGGCTCCTGACAGTAAATAGATGAACTTTTCTAACCATAGAGCACTATAAGTGGTTCATCTGAAATGACAATAAAATTGTGCCCCTATGGCTTCTAATAGCAAGCACATGAACACCTCTAACAATAGAGCACTATAAAGTGGTTCATAACAGAAATAAACATCAAAATTGAGCATCACTCTAGCTCATCATCACTAAGAATGAAAACAAACTGGAGCAACTCAACATAGTTGAGCACATAAATGACCCCAATAAGCATAACGCCTACAAATCATCACCAAAATGAAAGCAAATGAGCACCTCACCAAAAGTTGAGCACAAACGTGGCTCCAGTAAAGTAGGCAATAATAGAATAAATTATTTCAAAATGTATCACTTGCAAATCCACACAGAAAAGAACATGTAACAGCATACATACATAACCTAGAAACAGAGTTCTAAGCATTGAGCATATAAATAGATATTTAGCACACCACAGTACTTAGAAGAAATGCACTCAAGGGTAATTATAGCGCTAACTACACATTGCATAAATTAGGAAATATGCAAAATTGTTCACAACATCTTAAACATAACAAATCAAAATAATAAAAGTTGTCACCGTTGTCATTTGAATGAAGGGAGACACAAACAGCTCTGTAGAAATGTCCATGGGAAAATGTAAAGAAAATCAAACAGTACCTTGTTGGAGAACACAATTTTTTTCAAGGGAAATAAATAAATAAATAAATCATGAAACAGCAAACACCGGTGAGCGATCTCTCACCCGGGTTACAGATCCAAACGTAGTGTAATGTCAGAAATTAATGGTGTGCAGATCAAGTTCCAATTCTCGAAGTCAGGCATGTAGACAGACTCCCAATTGGTGTAGAACCAAGCGCTGGCATGTGAATTCCAGCACAGTTTGCAGAGTATGCTCAGGATGTGATTGGCAGAAATAGGCATCATGTCTCAGCGTAGGCCACACGGCAAGCCAAATAACAAAGTAGAATAGCCGTCTCTTCACTCAAACTGCTAGTGCACAACCTCCAAGGTACCGAAACATGGAGTTCACACAGATTGATGCAGGCAGACTTTAATTTTAAGTGTAGGTTGTAACGGTCCCAGTAAGTAGCGCTTTTGTAAACAGGAGACCTTTAAACAGCAGGTTGGCACAAGTTGCGCAGGCAATAAACTGAAGTCACAAAGTGAGCTGACAATCTTTTAAACAGCAGATTCCAGAAATAGCACAGGCACACTTTCATTTAAACAGGAGGTTGCAGAAGTAGCACAGGCACACCGAGGACAGACAGCAGCAGTAAAGTTACTCACGTAAAACGCTGACTCATTAGATGAAAACAGGGAGTCCTTTAAGTTTGCTCTAGTGCCAGATGATTTAGTAGTAGTATTACTTCAGCAAAGGTTATTCCAATGCTCTGGGTTGAGACTGTCCGTTGGAACCAGACACCGGTGGGGCACCCAGACGCAGGAAAGTAATTTTAAACGTTTCTCTTCTTATCTTTGGTTGCAATGATGATCTCTTTAAATTCACTGAAGTTCCTTTTCTTTTAAATGGGTCCTTTTTTACCTCGTCGCCAGTGTTAAATTCAGTAAAATAAAGATGATGAAGGGTCCTTGTTGTAATGTTCATGTAGTATATTTATTCTTGAGATTAGATAAAAGGTACAGCATTCAGGTAGGAATGTAATATGGTAAGAAACCCCACCGGGAGCAGATAGCTTCCTGCTCAGCCTCCAGGTAACTGATAAATCCCTTGAACAGCAACAGGTAGAATCCTGGATGACATCACAGAGACATGACATAGACAAGCAGGCACTAACACTAAGGAGGGACAAAGAGAGAGGAAGAGCACATAGAGAGAGAAAGAGCAGGATATAACAATCCTTCCGGCTGATCTCAAGTCTCTGGTGGGGCGGTGTATTGTCAGAAGGTTAAGGAGATAGGCCGGACCTTTGCCCTGAGCTATACGATGAGCGAAACAAAGAGACTTGAATTTAATCCGCTCTCTTATAGGTAACCAGTGGAGTTTGGATAGAGCTGATTTACCTGATGCTCTGCGAGGAAGTTTGAGTACTAGGCGAGCTGCAGCATTTTGAGCACATTGAAGTTGGTGTAATCCTTTTTGGCTCAACCCTAGGAGCTGAGCATTACCGAAGTCAAGGTGTGGGGTTACTAAGGCATGCACAATGGTCTTTCTAGAGTCAATTGGCAAAAGATCCAGAATCTTACGGAGAGCTTTCAGAATACTGAAGCATCTAGCTGTAACTTTGTTCACGTGTGTTTTATATGAGAGATCTGAGTCCAGTGTTATCCCCAAATTGCGCACTGACTCCACAGGACGAGGGGGACTGCCCAGTTCCATAGGCCACACCATATGCGACCATACTGAAGCAGATTTCCCAACTACCAACAACTCGGTTTTATCGCCATTAAGGCGTAGACAGTTGTAGTTCATCCAAGCTGATACAGATGATAGACAGCTCAAGAAGTTGATGGCATCTTCTCTACACTCAGGCGTGAGCTTCAGTAGCAGTTGTGTGTCGTCGGCATAGCTGACAATGCCCACCCCAAAACTCTCAACTATGCAGGCCAGGGGAGCCATGTAAATGTTAAATGAGGTGGGGCTCAAACTCGAGCCCTGTGGAACCCCGTGGCCTACACTTCTGCGAGAGGATTTAAAAGGGGGCAATGCATTTGGAAACTTCTGTTGGTCAGGAAAGACTCCAGCCAAGCCAAGGCCATTCCCTTCACTCCAATACCTGCCAACCGAGACAGCAGCGTGGAGTGCAGCACGGTGTCAAACGCTGCACTAAGATCTAATAAAACCAACGCTGCTGTCTCTCCATCGTCCACAATACTCCTCAAGCCTTTGGTGGAAAAGAGTAGGGCTGATTCTGTGGAGTGACCTGCTCTAAAGCCCAATTGAGTGGGGTGCAGGAGCGAATGTTCCTCCAAGTAGCTCATGAGCTGCTTATTCACCATCTTCTCAACGACTTTAGCGCAGAAAGGGAGGAGGGAAATGGGGCGGAGGTTCTGAAACTGAGTAATGTGAATATTTGTTTTTTTTTAGGGGGATAACCTGAGCAGTTTTCTACGCGTCCAGAACCTGACACTCTTTAAAGGAGAGCGATGTAATGAGACTAATCTGATCAATTATTGTAGTTTCCAGTACTCCTTTAAAGCGAGCCGGGGGGCAGACATCGCTGGGTGAGCCAGATTGGATGCTGTTGGCAATGCTCACTAGTTCTCGTTTCTCTGGAGTGACGAAACAAGAGAGGCAGGGGGTCTCCGTGTGGGTGTTTATAACTACTGCGTGTTTAAACGGCTGGATGTCATCTTTCGTAAAAGTGGCATGGATTTTGTCAATCTTACCTATGAAGAAGTCGGCGATAGAATCGCACAGCTCTTCAGAGTAGGTATCTTGGGCGTCCAGCCTGGTAGGAACCGTGAGCTCTCTGTAGATGGTAAAGAATTCTTTAGTACGGTTCTCAGCAGAGTCGATTCTGTTTTTAAGGTAGCAGCTTTTTTCTGCTCTCAGCATTTTCTTATAAGTATTAAGTTCTCTTTTGTAATACAGTTTGTCCTCGGGGTTATAGTGTGATCTCCACCTACGTTCTAGATTTTTGCATCTGGATCTGGCTAATTTAAGTGGTTCAGAGAACCAAGGGACAGTTTTCGATTGCCTAGCAGGGGGTTTAGTTGTCCATGGCGCGATCTCATCGAGTGCGGTGGTCACCCATGTTTCATATTTATTCCAGGCCTCCTCCAGGGAGTTGCTTTGGGAAGGGAGATTTTTTTGGAGAGCACATCTAAAATCTTCTTGATTAAAGTTTTTCCATTTTCTTCGTTTCATGGGGGGGGGGGGTTTAGAAAGAGTGATAACTAAAAGGGTTTTATCTACTGTGAACGGGATGATAAAATGATCCGACCAGATTATTCTGACCGGAGTAGAAACATCAATACCATCCCAGTTCGCAAAAATGGGATCTAGGAGATGACTGTGATACTATATTCGGCAAAATCAGTGATGTCACCTCTCCTCCTAATTCTCAATACTTGTTTCAGTCCCTATGAGCACTGCGCCACCATTAGCATAGGAGATATTCATGTAACCACTCCTTGAAACCAAAAATCATTTTTTTTAAAAATAGGTCACACTAAGCAACTTCAGCGCCTCATTTCCAGAATGACTACAATTCCTTGTGCACCGTACTAACATATCTGGCAGAGGTAGACACATGACCACTCCCATGTGCATCGACTGACAGCTCGAAAAGGCACACTGAAAGGACAAAGAATAAATCTGACACATTGAGATGGTAATACAGGCTGAGTATCCCTGCCTCCATGACAGGCAACAGCAGGAAGCTATGCTGCCGGTCAAGCATACGCCAATTCAATGGCGTGTGCCCACTTCTCGCACTCTTCAATAATAAAGGATAGGAGCTGGCTCCTTCAGGAATTATCCAGGTGCACCCATCCAACCAAAAACGCCCTCATATTGAAATGCTGGCTAACTTATATGTTTCTCTGTTTCCTTAAATTGTGTTCCACAGGATCCCTTTTCAGATTGTTTACCATTCATACTTACCAAGTAAAAAGATGTCATGAACTTAACAACATAAAATCACAAAACATCTTTTTCAGAGCTACCAACATTATTAATGCAACATGTCTCATTCCCTGTTTAACCATTAATTCCTGACCATGTCCATGTTCAGTTTCTCTACATTTAAGGTACAGACTTGCCTGTGGTTGCCACATAATAAAGCACTACATTGACGTTGTAGCAAAACCCCCTGTTTTCCACTCTTTATTTTGTTTACATAGGACAACCACGGCATCAGAGTCCATTCCATACCCCCATCCTGAGACGACACACCCACCGATAATATGGGCCAGATCGCATCAATGGCAGATTTCAGTTGGTCCAAGAAATATTAAGACACAACGGGTGCTATATATAACGCTAAAAGAATCCGCCTATATGGCACACGGATTTACCACCCCTTTCTTCTTCCTCCTCCCCTGGATGAGACGTCACAATAAGGGAGCATTAAGAACTGAGCAACAAAGCAATATTTCTCCTCCTTGACCTCTTGCCATGCGCATAAAAACATTTCAACCTGTGGCCAGGTGGATGACTAATTTAGTAGAAGCATTATAGCTTACTCTATATAAAACCACACTTCTTACCAAGCATTCACAAGCATTTCACTGTGGTGGTTCTTTGTTCACAAATAGAAAATCAGTCTTTTTCCAGATATGCATGTTTAAAATGTACGTTTGTTCTCTAAAAAAGTTATAATTATGAAAGACTAATGCCTTTATTCATGAGTGCTTTTATGGATATTGTGATACATTTGAATATTCACTGTAAAAGTACTGAAGACTTTTCGAAATATGCAAAAATTTGCAAATGCTGTGTGGAAATTATTTTTGATAATTATTGTTTTTAATGATGCATAGATTCATAACGGATGAACTAATGATGTTGTAATTGGACCACGTTACCATGGTAAATTAGAAGTGTGAATAATGCTATGGATAGTTATGACACGTTCTCATGTAATCTCCAAATATTTATTTAATGGATGTAGTTTCTGGTGTTCTACTCAACCTACTATGCTCATTCCCCCTCCCAATCAGTGTCCCATTGAAAACCCTGCGGTGTGTCAAGTGAATGACATCAATGTAATAGTGATATATAACATTGTATGAAAACATGTATTGTGAATGGAGATTCCATTGTGGGCTCAAAGTATAATTTTCAAGACTTCCGCTGGAAGTGTTAGTGTAGTCATGCTAATTCTACGAGTCATTGTCAGAAAAATATTTCATTTGTGCTATACAATTGATGATTAAGCAAATGGAAGACTTGTCTTACCTTAAGAAATGGGTTATTGCTAATGATTTAGAAAATTACGTTATTGTTTCTGATTTACCAGTGCAACTCTAACCATGATCATACCATGCTGAGTTTGCAGAATCAATAAATAGCTTTTGTGATTTGTCTATAAAACCTTTGAGTTTTGTCTTTTGGGAGAATTTGGGGCTCTTTTTCATTTCATGAGTGACTCATCCTGCTCCTCTTTGATTTAAACTTTCTAATGGGATACTGTCAATGCTCTGTATGAGTGTGACACTTAGAATTTTTGCTTAAGTTCTGACTAACTAGGATTTTTAAGTTGAATGATTTTGCATTATCTGTACTTCTGTAATTGAGCCTTCATGGCATTTCATGCATTTTCTCTTAACCACATTTTGACTATTCTGTATTAAATTCATGTGTCCCTTTTTTAAATCTAGAACCCAGTCTTTTATGCTTACTACAGTTTATTCTGTTTAACTTTGCTAAATCGTGCATTCCTGATGAGTGTAGTTTCTAACCTCTAGATCAACTAGAGACACTGGAGACTAAATATTTTGGGAAAATATTGGGGTGATTCAATTTTGAGGTTCAGATGAATATTGGGGTTCAGCTCACACACATTTATTTCTCTGTAACATGAGAGCTAGGGACCCATTCTTTTGTTTCTTATTGATAATGTTTTAGCTCAAAGATCATTTAGGATCGCCTTATGTTTGCTTCTGTGCGATAATGGGATATTCTGCATTTGATATCTCACAGTGATCCATCAAACATGATCCAGTTATTCCTCTAGTAATATACTTATCATTATCAGTGTGATTACAAATATTCTTGCAGTCAATAACTTACACAGAAGGTTTTGTCCTATGATCTAATCTGCTTCTCATGTCCTTCAGATGTGGCCAGCCTGAGATGTGGTACCCTTTTCCAACATATATATTTTGCCATAAGTCTTTACTTCTCAAAGAACATGTCTTTAAATATTTCCAAAGATCTTATTTTATTCCCAGTGTACCCTTCTGAGCACATATCAGTGAGCAACAGATTCTTATTTTTCCATAAAACATGCACAGAAGCCCACCATGAGGTGACCCTCATCCTCATTAATCAGGAACTTCCATATCGGTAAACCCTTGCATTTTCCTCCCATAACCACACGGACAAAGCTGAGATTCAAACCTCTGTTATCTTCCTTATTTCCCCCAGAAGCGTCAGAAATCATGTTGCCTTTTCGGCCTGTACACTCGCTGCTAACAAGTTCTTCCTACATTTATTGGGTATTTATCAAAGGCGGGACACTTGTATGAGTCACCAGCACACGGGCTGGGGCTGTCACTTCTATAGCATTTTAAAACGTTCTTTCGCTCAGGGTTCGAGTTAGTATCATTTTTCTTCCTAAACCTTTGCCCACTATTTCTCTTACCAATTCCCTTATCTTTAGTTTTCAGAGAGCCTCTACATTCCTTCCGAAATATTTCCACTTTAACACTACTGTTTGGCAATGCAATTCCTGTTTTTATAATGAAGTCAGACCCTGCCATGTCTTTTCAATATATTTTTTGCTGCGAATTTTCATAGGTATTTGCTCCCGAAAAACTTGCTTATTATTATTCTCGAAGCCACAATAATCTGGCGACGTTCTTGGAGAAGCAACATATGTTATCAATTGACTCATGGCAACCTTGCATCCTAGAACGGAACTTAAAGCGTTCCATAAGGGTGTGACTTTCCAGCCTTCTCCATGAGGAGCTCTTCGACGGCAAGATCTCACAGGCATTCAAGTGTGAGGCCTTTTCTGAGGCAAGCAGCAGTTCGGAATCTTGCGCGGCCTCACACACAAGCAGTTCTTTAGTAGGGAATGTTTTCGCTGGTGTGTGCCTTGGTCTCCCTCTAAACCTTCCACAGAAGTTAGGAGCACTTCATACAATATATTCCACTCTATTGGTGGTTGACCTGGTGTAAGTATGAAGAATGGGATAATGAGTGTGCTAGACATAATGTAAAGTAATGGCGAAGGACACGTGTCGCGGTATGATCCTCAAAAATGTCAAAAAAGTATCACAACAATCTAAAACAGTAGTAGTGACTGTACTCTCAATAAGTGACCCAGGAGTAAAAGTTGGAACGAAAATGGCTCCTAATCCCAAATACTCACAGATGGTTCTAGTTAAACCCCATTGGAGATGCAATTTTTTTTCAAAGAGGTAAAAAAATGTAGGTAGCTCCCAAAGTTAATAGAAGTTTAAAGCAAATATATTTCTTACATGTAACATATATTCCTTCCAAGTTTTTAACCATAATGATAAGATGTTCAGATCTACCTTAACCACCTCAGCGTTTTTTCTGTGCTACAACATTCCACAGGAAGACAGCATTAATATGTGGATGTGGATATGGGTTTCTGGCCTGCACAGATGGCTAGTCACACAGTGGCAGTGAAGACTCAATGCACTATCCTCGTTGCAGAGCAAAGCATGAGACAACATGGCAGTGCAGGTGAGGACAGCGGTGTCATCACATTCCTGCACAAGTACTGCTGCACCTGATGACAATCTACTGCTAAGATGTTACTAGAGACAATGGTGGTGTCGCTATGTCAATATTTGTATTACCTACTGGAGGTTGCCAGTAGGTAGTTCTAGTTAGGACCTTGTTTCTATTGGAAAAACGTTTTTTCTTTTGCCAATATCTTTGGCGCAGTTTAACGAATCTTCGTGATATTTTCAAAACTAATGGGGCGGTCAGGTCAGCTCCTGTTTTGAAAGTTTGAGGGTGATTAATCAAGCAGGCTGAGAAAAAGGGGTTGTCCCAAATCGTATTTTCCCCATGTTAATTTCCATTGGAAACTCTAGACACGGCCACAGCACGAACTGCTGAACGGAATTACACCAAATTTGTAAAAAGGTAGCTCTTGGTCCAGAAAGCACTCATTTTGTTAAACCGTGTACATCCGTTCAGTAGTTCCTGAGAAATTTAAACATTTCTCAAATATACAAATATGGCTGCAGAGGATCCACAAACCCTCCAGATCTCGTGCCTGCAATCTGATTGGCTGCCCACTGTTCCAACAAGGAACAAATAGGAAAAATAGGCCTGTGGCCATATGCTGCAGGAGTTGACTGTGGAGGAATGGGTGCAAGACTGTGGTGGCCAGTATTTCAAGCAGGAGGGCGAGACACAGACACAGAGAGACACACACAAACATTCACAAGTGTGCATACATTGATCCAAATTAAGCATGGGCGAATTTTGCGAATCTGGCGTTCGCGAATTTGCGTATTTGCGAACTCGCAATCCGCAAAATCCGCGAATTCTCGCGAATTTGCGGATTTTTTTTTTTTTTTTTGTGTTCGCAAGGGTTTCTGCCAGTTCGCGAGGGTTTGGTACCAGTTCGCAATTGCGAACTTACTTGTCGGCTCGCAACGGTCGCGACTATGTTGTTTCTACGTCTGGTTCATCATCACAGGTTCTCAGCACCCTCTGTTTAACCAATGCCACCCTCTGTTTCACCCATGCCACCCTCTGGTACATCAAGGCCACCCTCTGGTTCATCATCACTGTAGATTATGGGGGGGAAAAGCAAGCACACCTGCCCTGCTTCAACTGACATGAATTAATTTGGGGTTGGTTTATTAATGTGTCACTGTTTTAAAATTCCAGTCTGGCACCTGCTTCCTTATCTGTAATTTGCTTTCTGTTGCAGTGCAACTTTTTTTTCCCAGGACATTTGTGGCCTACTTGTAGCTATTCTATGAGCCTGCTGTGAGGGTCAGAGCAGGGTCATACAATTGTTGCAACTAGCAACTGAACTCTGGAGGGGCCCCAGTCAGGAAGCACTACAGGGAATGGTTACTATTACTAATGATGAGTTTGAACTTTTGCACCTGCTGAGTGCTTTCATTTTTGAAAATTCGTTTTTCTGCAGAACAGCAACTGTAATGCCCCAAACAAACATAGGCAACTGAACTCTGGAGGGGGCCCTCAGGAAGTACTACAGGGAATGGTTACTAATGATGAGTGAACTTTTGCACCTGCTGAGTGCTTTCTGCAGAACAACAACTGTAATGCCCCAAACAAACTTACGTATGAAAGTTGATTTCTAATCCAAAAGTGATCCAAAGAGAGTCAAAAGGCCTCAAATCCAAAAAAGTGCAGGCAAATGTCAACCTGAGGAGTTATTCTGATAAAAATCATCATTTTCAGAAGGGCTATGCTGCTTGCTAGTGGATTTCTTGTGCAGAATTGCAAATTTTGTAATTTTGCGAGCACGAGATTGTTGTTGCCCGCCGCACCTACATGTTCGCAATTACGAACTCTCGCGATGCGTCGCCAAACTCCCGCGGGATCCTGCAGCAGGATCCAAAATGGCGCAGCACTCGCAAAAATATCGAGAAAAACAACTCGGCAAACGCTGAATGACGGTAAGTGAACGCCGCACGCCGCAAAATTGTATCACCAAGAAAAATAATCCGCTGCGTGCGAATTTTGCGGAAAATTCGCGAATCTCGTGGATCGCAAATTTACCGAAAATCCGCAAAATCCGCGAGCGGAACGGATTTTCCGCCCATGCTTAATCCAAATGCACCTACTCCCATTTCACATCACACACTCACAAATACACATATAGTCATACAAATACATATGCATGCACTTTTTAAACAGTAAAATAACAAGCATTTGCAATGCAATATGTCTCGCATTTACAAGAGTTTGAGCTAATGGCATTTTAAATGGCAATGCCTTTTATTTATGTGCTTTTTTAAAATAGATAAATGAAAAGCATTGCCATATACAATGCCAATAGCTTAAACCTTCGTAAATGTAAGACCTATTGCATTGCAAATGCGTTAAGAGGGAGGGTGTCCTGCTTTTTCCTTTGAGAAAATAATGCTTGGAGGCTGTAATTAAAGCCTAGGGAGCAACAGCACACGTAACAGGGGGTGTCCCATGGAAGGTTACAAAATGGGAAAAGGCCGTACTAAGGTGAGACTACTAAGCCTACTGACCAATGAAAAGCCACAGTTTACAACGGACAATGACACAAACCAATGAAAAATATGAGTGGAGAGGAAGCAGAGCTTCACCTCCATACATGAATACCACATGCCTTGCAGAGCAGCGCATGCGCTGCCCAGGCGCGACCTATAAATAACTTACCAGCACCATCAGAGATCTAGGCCTCGAGGTTCCTGCAAGATTAGGACAGACTGCCACCTCCTCTCATTGGCTGACCTTCCATCAGCCAATGAGTAGGTGGAAGTCTCTACCTCATCACAAAGTGTGATGTTGTCACAGACTTGGTGACTCCACCCTACTCTGTGAGAGGTGTCAATTATACACACTTGGCCCTGGGCACTGTAGGGCTTAACACTGAAGCACTCAGGTCTGAGGCTATCACTGACGCTCCTCCTCGTCATGAGCGGGAGGTCTTCAAAGCACCTTCCCAGGCTGAAGAGGTCACGCCCAGAGGGCTGTGACAGCTTCAGCCTGGCAAAGTTCAGCTCAGGAAGTCATGCTCTAAATGCGCAGACGCCTGTCTAGCGCCTGGTTGCCTGACTTGAACATAAAGAATATCTGTCAGGCTGATCTTTGCTCAGCCTGACAGACAATCTTATGTCGGCCAAAAGGTGGTGGTGGGGGGCTTGGCCTCTCCTCCCTTAAGAACGGGCTTCTGCAAGACTTGGCTTATGGCCAGTACCTCTGGACAAACTCTGCTGTACACATCAGAAGACCATGTACAGCATGGGTTAGTTGGCTACAAAGGGTTGGGCCATTGGTGAAGCTCTTCAACTGTTACCTGCTGTGCAGGGCTGAAGGACGTGTGCAGCACAGATTGGCCACTCACAAAAATTCCAATACAGGTCCTGGCAGAAGGGCAGGCCCTGTGACCAACCAGAACTGCACACAACTCAAGGTTGTGCACAGCGGGTATTGCATAGGTCAGACCCTGCGGCCCACCCCTTGGCACATGGCCAGAGGCTGTACATAGTAGGACAGTAGGGGTTGGTCACCATTGAAGGTTTGGCTAAGCCAGGTCCTCTGGCCAACCCTTGCGGTGCTTGGCTAAAGGGTAGCATGTCTTAGGGGTTGACGGCCCATAGAGGGTTGGGCACAGGACCTGGTTGTAGGACAGGCCGTGCTGCTTAACCTGATTGTGAACAGCAAAAGCTATGTGCAGTAGTGATTGGCAGCATGCAGGCATTTGGCTGTAGGGCCTGGCCAGGCTCTGACTCCCTACACCACTGCACACAGCAAAATAACATGCACAGTATGGATTGGTCTTGGGCTCTATTTTTCTGATTATATTTGAAGGTGAATTTATTTTACACCTCACCTCTGTTAGTGGTGCGCCCAGCCTCCACTGTGGATGGCCTTCAGTCATTGGCACTGAAGATTGGCGGCAAGGCCTGGCCACCAACCAGGCCCTTTTCCCAAACCTCCAAATGTGATCAACCCTTGTTGTATATGGTTATTGGCTGTATGTGGTGGTTATTGGTGGCAGGGCCTGGCCTCCTGTAATGCCTTTCTCCCAAAACTCCACATGCTGCTAACACCTGCTGTATACAGCCTTTGGCTATGCACAGCAACGGTTGACCACAGGTGCTAACCTCTGGCTATGCCTTATGCCCACCCCTGCTGTGCAAAGCATTTGGCTGCAGTGGAGGTTGGCCCGAGGGTCTGGCCTCTGGACAGACCATGCTCTGTATGCTCTGCAGGCAGCCAAACCCCGCTGCTCATGGCTGAATCAAGAAAAATACGGATTATGCGGTTTTTTGGATCTACAGATCTTTGAGCAAGCTTCCTTCATTGGTGCTATATCCGTGGTACACGAACTGGGTCCACAGATCCAGTACTATGGTATGGAAGCTTGCATAGAACCGCAATACCATGGCAGTGAAGCTTGCTCTAGCAGCACTGAGGTAGTTTTTGTGGAGTATACAGGGGCCTCACTGGGTTCCCCTGTAGTACCACAAATCTAGCAACAAAATAATACCCCACCGCCCACATATGCCAGGTTATGCTTACCCTGCCACTTTATGGACCGTTTCTCAATTTTATTTTGGACTCAGAGCAAGTTCCCAAGCTCTGTAATGGTGGCTGCAACATTTTCTTCTTCTGGTGTTGTGGCCAGCCAATCAGATTGCTCCGGTACTACGGATCCTTCTTTGGATTTGTGGTACCAATATGGCAGACAGTAGAAAAAGCTCCTGCAGCCAATCTAAATTGAGTATTTTCTCAATTTTAGATTTGTGGAGGATCCACAGTACTGGTACAGTGGATCCTTCACAAATTAACGGTCCAGATGTCTAACTTTTTCTCAAGGTTAATCTCACCTAGCACCTTTTAAAATGCTAATTTCTCAAACTAGAGAGCGTGTTTATACCAAATAAAAAAAGTCCCCTCTCTGAGTAAAGTTCGAACTTCATGCTGAATTTGGTTTAATTCCATTCAGCAGTTTTTCTATATCAATAGCAAACTGTCCTGGGAAATTAAAATGGTAAATTCCACTTTTGAATCCCCCCTTTTCTATCTTAGAAGATTAGTACCATTTGACGAATCTGTACAAAATGTGGCAGACATTTATGTTTTCAAATTTGTGCTGATTCATCAGCGGGGACATTTCCAGAGGGGGAGGGAGACAATAAAGGTTAATTTACTAATAACTGAGATACTGTTTCACGATTCAGAGTGAAATTTGGCAATCCTTTAGCATGTTTATTTTCTCCTTGGTATGCCAAGTTTGAAGCAGATCATGCTAATAACTTTGGCGCCTTATGACAGAACTGCATGAAATTTGTCAAGTCCTTATGTTTAGCTTAGTCTTGGGGAGGTCATGGAGAGCCGTTACAGGATGGTGGCAACACCCTAAAAGAGCTCTGCTGTCGGCCTAGGGAAAAACAAAGTGCTGCCTGGAACCGGCCCCTTCCTGGGGCCTGGACAGTACTGGGACACCCAGGGGGATCGCTTCATCAACCAGTCCCTGCCTGCCGCCTCAAACCCCAGGACAGATGCTGTGGCAGAAAGACCCAAAAGGAGGAGATCTGCCATCACTGGATCAGGAGACGGGGACGGCTGTTGCAGCCGGGAGTAACCCTCGGCCTCTTGGGCGCTGTTGGGAAAGGGCGATACCGAGCCTGCTCCTCTCCCTTGCTGCACCAGATTGAAGGCCGGGGGCTGTGAGGGGTGGCTGGACTGCCTACGGAACAGAGACTGGGGCCCAAGCCACATGTCAGTGAGTGGCCTTGCACCAGGCCCTAAAGTTGCAGCGTGGTGGAGGGAGGTCCCTCCCTTACTCCTTGGTTACTGTGGCTGGGGAACACGACAGTGGCATGCTGGAGGGCCTCCACAGCTGGGTCATGCCACTAAAGGTCCACCAGAGGTGGCGGGGAGAACTGCAGAGAGGCGCCCACATGGGGAACCTCCCTTAGGCTTCTGAAGAAGCCTGAACATAAGCATAAGGGGTCAGAGTGGATTGTAGACCCTTATTTGATACCAACCAGCGACAGCCCTCATTGACTCGGCCGGGGACCCCAGACAATGGAGTGTGGTGCTGGGACCAGAGGCTGCTCATGCCGACCGTGCCTGAGGCACGCTTGTCACGCAGTATATCTACTTCTTGGGTGGCATGATTGTGAGGGAGCGCTGCCTTCAGAGGGGACAAAATGCTGGCCCAAAGACATGCAGTGACCCAACAGGAGGCTCGAGCAGACCATAGACCTCACTTGGCCCTGTCCGGCAGTGGCCTCCGCCGAACCAGACGGAGGCCCAGACAAGGTGAGGATCCGGATATTGGTCTTTTTGGCTGACCCTCCTGGGGGTGCATGGTGGGCCTCATAGCTGCCTTCGAAATGGACATAGGTGAGGAGAGCTGCTCGAAAAGGGAGTCTGCACCTGAGATTTGCCATTCACAATCTGTTGGACCAAGCCGCCAAATGATGGGAGGCTGCACTGCACGGCCGTGGAGGAGATCATGGTGCTGGAACACTCCTCCAAGACTTTACCGACCCTCACATCTGCTGCCTCTTCCTCCAGCTCAAGGCCCAATAAGCTTGACACTATACTGCCGAGATCCATGACTACCATTCCACAATGTTGCATAAAATCAACTTAATCCAGGGGTTCTTTGAGTAGATAAATGCAAACTATGGGACAAGCTCCTCCAACATACTTCCTCCTTCAAGACATTTCCCCAAATGTGGACGACAACTCAACCCAAATCGCACTCCTGATGGAATGTGTGCAGCTCCTGGAATACTGGCTGAAGACGCTGAGGGTTGAATCTGCTGTAACAACATTCGTCTTGGGGGACTTTCAGAAAGAGTGGAGGGCTGAGATGCTATGATCTATGTAGAATCTTGGCCTTGGGGGCTGGTTGACCCAACTAGAGTACCTCTAATGTATGAAGTCCATACTAATATAATAAAGAGAGAGCCCAAACCTTTGAGGCGGGTAATCTCAGGAACCACAGCACCAATCACAACACCCAATACAGCGTTGGAAAGGGCGGTTGCAGCAGAAGGACATAGGCTATGCAGACGCCCACCATATACATTTAAAAGTTAAAAGAACCGTGACAGCAAAGTAGTCCCTTGTGGGCGTGTCTGCGTTGTGCTGTGGGCGTGTGCTGGGGAGTGACAAACACTGCGGCCGTGTGGTACATTCTGCCCTTCATGCCATGTCTCATATCGTGAGCTACTCCCACTCTGCTCCCTTTAAATACCCCTGCACCCCATAATCATAACCCACCCTTACTCGTTAAAATATCCCAACACCCTTAAACACTAACCCATCTTAACTCTATAAATATACCCTGTAAGCCAAATCCCAAACCTAGCCCTGAGCCCTATAAATACCCCTGTACCTCACAATCCAAACCTACCCCTGAACCCTAAAAATACCTCTGTACCCCAAAACCCAAACCTAGCCCTGAACCCTAAAATACCCCTGTACCCCAAAACCCAAACCTAGCCCTGAACCCTTAAAAAAACCCTGTACCCCAAAACCCACACCTACCCCTGAACCCTAAAAATACCCCTGTACCCCAAAACCCAAACCTAGCCCTAAACCCTAAAAATAGCCCTGTACCCCAAACCCAAACCTACCCCTGAATGCTAAAATACCCCTGTACCCCAAAACCCAAACCTAGCCCTGAACCCTAAAAATACCCCTGTACCCCAAAACCCAAACCTAGCCCTGAAACTTTAAAAATACCCCAGTACCCCAAAACCCAAACCTACCCCTGAACCCTAAAAATACCCCTATACCCCAAACCTAGCCCTGAACCCTAAAAATACCCCTGTACCCCAAAACCCATACCTATCCCTAAACCTACCCCTGTACCCCATAACCCAAAACTATATCTGAACCATTAAAATACCCAAACACCCCAAAACATATACCTTAGTACCCCAAAACATATACCCCTATACCCATACTTACCTTATCCAAACATTAAAAAAAACATGCTTTTACCATTCATGCATTTTCAACGAATTTCGTTTTAAATGTATGCGTGGTAAAAGCATATAAAATGTAATGCCATGCTTTATAATGGCATTGCGGAGCCATGGTACTTTCGTAATGAAAGTATGCGGAGTGATGGTATGCGGAAAGAAAGTTGCGGAATAATGGGTGTTTACCCTCCCCCGGTAAGTACATTGGTGGCACGGCGACCCACATCTCCAGCAACATACTCATATTTTTTCACCACCCATTTGAAAAATGCACAGGTCTCTCTCATTGATGGCCAGCACCGACAAATACTTTTAGACACACCTCCCGCCACAAGTTCTAGAATTGCGAACTTTAGAGCTGGGGAGCTACGTTCGAATCTCGGCATCAGCTCAACACCCTGTGATTCCAGGCAAATCTCTTTGTCTCCCCGTGCCTACCACAAATGAATGTGTTCTTCTGCATTGTAAATTGTGCTCATGCCATGTTGTCGAGTTCGCACTATACAATATTGCAATTAAAAATAAAGTAGGGAAACTCGAGTTCACACACTACTGAACGTGCACTCTTAAGTGCATCAGCAGTGCACTGTGAATCGGAGCGTTTCACAGGCCTGTCACAGATAAGAAATGCTATCAAAACGAAATCCTACAAAACAATATACTACTGGCGGCAGCATTTCATACCCGGGCTGCTAGTGGAGTGGATACACAGGTTCCTCGCCTGGGGCCCGGCATCTGAAGGAGAGGGCGGGGGGGGGGGGGGGGGGGGGAGGGGGGCATGGGGGAGTGCCGCCTGATGGTTGCCAGGATCCTCAACTACTTGGATCGAGACTTCCAGCCTTCGTCAGACTCGGAAAGTGGAACCCATTATGGTAGGCTCCTCAAGAGTGATGCTTTTCCCAGATTTTACCTAAGCAGTCCAAAACTCCAAAGCATCCTATTGGGAGGCCAAGGGTGCACTGCGCGAGCTCGACCTCCAATATGCCCTCCTCTTTCCCTCACAGCTGCAAGTGGTGGCGGATAACATCACTCAGCCCCGCCTCCGCACCTGGGGGTGATTCTTCAGACTTTCTTTCGGACTCTGAATCTTAGTCTTTGCATCCAGAGGGTCAGCGGGTTACTCTGCAGACAGCTGATGAACGTGGCTAGACGCACCTGGAACCGGCCGTCCTAGCGAATGCGATGCCCGTGCCTGACAATGTTTGTCCCTTTTATTATCAGAAGCATATCCACCCTAGGCCGTGGACTCTCTTTTTCTCCTTCTTTCCCCCCCAACAGTCACTCTTAGGGAGGGCCCCATGCCGGCCTTGCCTCACCTCTCTGGCAATGTTCAATTGGTGGCCCTGTGCCCTCATTACTGTGTTTTGGCCTCTGTCTCGTTTTGTTTGGAGTTAACTCGAAGTTATGGTTCCATTGTTGGAAACTCCCGGAGTTTACTATCCATGCTGTCGCAGCCAAGGAGGCCGAAGTGGTTCTGGCACCTTCCCTAATGAGAGAACATGCCTGACGACGCCATGAACACAGACTGAGACCTACAGGCTCCAGCCATATAATGAATGTTAGGGACCTGGGCCTTGCGGCCAAAAGATATCATCTCTATTCACAAATTAGACACTTCGAAATCGTTCATATTTGGTAAACAATTTATGAACCATATTATGTTTTTTAAGAGGAGAATGCACTTGAGGCACTTTCATATTTTAATATGTTTAGGCATATCTCGCATATTTGTATTTTAAATGCAAGATGTTACTGAGGTTTGTCGTCTAATGCCAGTTTTGGACATCAAACTTTATTTACGCAATCTGTTAGCTGCTATTGAAAGATGCTGCTTAATATGTTGTTTCTATATTGCACATTGCACTTTAACTTGACTATTATGCGGAAGGGGGGAGGGAATGTTCTTCTCTGTTTCCTATTTATTGGATATTATATGCTGTTCAATGTATACTTTGCACAATCGGCGCAATTTGCACCATAGGGTATTGATATAATATTTGTGTGATTTGCACAATTGAAACGACTTGTATTTTACCTTGCAATACAGTCTGCTTTTTTCCTATTAGGCAGAGAAGTTTCGGTCGCTACCGAGTATACTTTATCCTGCCTATTGCTATTAGGAAAAGAAATCTCTGGTTACTGTCCAGAGCTGATGCTCATATGCGCATTTTGCACTTTGGCACAATTTGCACTTTAGTTGGTATTTGTCGTGGTAAGATATGCACCTACTATTATCCTTAAAAACTTGGAGTATTACTTTTAGTCTATGCAAATAATTTTCTCCTATTTTTTTAGACCGATGATGATTGCAAATAAATTGACAATTCTGTCCTTTAATGCTAATGGTTTAAATAATAGACGTAAAGCCTGTGCAGTAGAAAGCTGGCTGAAAGGTCATCATCCTGATGTGATCTTTATACAAGAGACACATTTTCTAACCTTCTTAGATGTCAGTAAAATTGTAAAACTGGGCGGGCTTCTACTGGGCGCTTCTACTTCTGTATCAGGTATAGCCCAGAGGGGTGTGGGCATCTTTCTAGACAAGCAAGTTCAATTCCATTTTGAAGCATCGCACTCAGATCCGGGTGGTAGATGGACGTTTCTTCACGGGAAAATAAAACAGGTAAACCTTATACTGGCTACAAATTATACACCAGTGATAGATGACCCGCTCCCTATTTTACAATTAACCCCTTGCATGCGGGGCTCATTCCCCCGCTGAGCTGGGGGGAGGGGGGAGCGCGCACAGCGCCCCCCTGCTCATGACGAGCTGAGCTCGTGATGAGCCACGGTGTTCATGTGCATGACCACACCAGTTTGTGTAGAATGCACAGCAGGGGAATTAGCCCAGCGTGAGAGTGTTCCAACGGTCATGACAAGCTCAGCTCGTCATGAGCACACGAGCACCGTGGCTCATGACGAGCTGAGCTCGTCATGAGCGTTCAAGGGGTTAAAGCAAGCACTATCAGGTATACCTGGACAGATTATATGGGGAGGCAATTTTATACAGGACCCTTCGGTTGACTCAACAAAGATAGAACGTAAGCAAAATAAACCACAAGTTGCTATTGCTCTGTCCAGTCGTAAGACCGATTTAGCCATCGTAGATAATTGGAGTCACAATAATCCAGTTAAACGTGGGTACTCTTGCTATTCAGCAAAATATGATTCAGCATCAGGCTAGATTTTTTCCTGACTTCGCATAAACTTACAGTTAGTAAATATGAATATATTTTAAATGCTTTCTCAGATCACGTCTTATTTAAAATAGAAATTGCTGTAGGAAAGATGGATGAAAGCGCATCCAGAAGGTGGTACTTTAACAAACCTAATCTAGCAGATGAACAATGGTACACAGAAATAGAAAAGGAAATGAGTTATTATTTTATTATAACTCTGCCCCAATTAATGTAATATGGGACGCATTTAAGGCTACACTAAGAGGCATAATTACCTCAAAGGATATCCCGCAACAAAGGGCTAAAAAAGGAGGAGAGAATGGTGATTGAAAACTGGCTTGCCTCTGCGTATCAAGAGTATTTTAGGAATAGGAGCCCAAATACTAGGCAAGAAGTACTAAAAGCCAAAATGAGAATGAGGAAATTTTATTATGAATTAGGTGATATGGTAAGTAGGATCTACCTCCAGACAGGCTATGAAGATAGCGAATACACAGGAAGACTCTTAGCCTAGCAGGCAAAGGAGATGTAGTTCCTAAATAGGATTGAGAGTATTTGGAACAAAGCAACTAAAACACGTTTAAAAAGCACATCACATATAGGCGAGATTTTTCTTAATCATTACAAGGACATTTACCAGACATGCAATCAGGTTTCCTCAGAAGCAATCAATGAATTTTTACAATTCCAGTTTTGGACAAGAAATTCAGAGAAATATTATTACCTGATTTTACGAAGGAAGAACTAGATTTAGTTATCAGCTCCTTGCCTAATTGTAAAGCTACTAGGGAGGATGGCTTTCCCGCAGATTTTTTGTAAAGATTTGCTTCAACACTTAACCCCGAACTTTTAAGACTTGCAAATTATTTATTACAAGGGGGTGATCCGCCCGAATCCTTTCGTAACACAGTAGTGGTCAGCATTTTAAAAAAGGATAAAGACGGCGAGAATGTGAACTCCTACAGGCCCATAAGTCTTTTAAATGCTGACTATAAAAATGTTACAAAACTTCTTGCTAATAGAATGGTGGGCTCACTTATAGGGATGGATCAGTGCGGTTTTATAGCAGGGAGACAGCTTCATATCAATACAAATTTTTTATTAGAAGCATTGGACTTTTTTTATACAAACAAGATCGAGGCTCAGGTCTGGTTTTTAGATACCGAAAAAGCATTCGACATAGTCTCTTGGAACTGTCTGTTTTTGATTTTAGAAAAATGTGGCTTTCTAAATGAGTTTATGTTTTAATAAAACAGCTCTATACGAATTCTCAGGCGCAAATTTTAATTAACTCTGTAAACATAGAGACACGTCAAATAAACAGCGGCACTAGACAAGGTTGTCCTCTTTCCCCGATTTTATTTGCATTATTTATAGAGCCATTAGCAATTGCAATTAGAAAAAACTAAAAAAGCTCATACGGTCCCTGTTCAAGGGATGAAAAATATAAGACTCTATGCCGATGACATTGTTCTTTTTCTGGATTCAAAAACAGGCATGCAGGTGGAAATCATGAAGATATTTTCAGATTTTCAAGAGATAGGGGGCTATAAAATTAACAAGACCAAAACAGAAATTATACTGTGTAATTGCAGTGCTAATTCCTCATTAACAGAATTTAGACAGGTACATAACACTCTCCCAAAGAGATACTTAGGGATTTATGTGACGGAGAGAGTAGAAGATCTATTCCACTTAAATTACATCCCACTGCTGAAAAAAGTGAAACTTTTGTTAGCACGGTGGTACCAGCTCCCACTCTCAATAATAGGTTGAATTGCGCTAATTCGCATGTCTATCCTTTCACTGTTCAATTCTTTTTTAGTGCAGCTCCATGTGTATTACAGATCTCTTTTTTAAAGAGATAGACAGTCTGTTCTCCTCGTTTTTATGGAAAAATAAGATACCAAGACTGGCACTCAGCACTTTAAGTTAGCCTGTTGCAGAAGGAGGATTGGCTCTTCCAAATATAAGAAACTACTATTATGCGACATTTGCACACTACAGTTTTAGATTTTTCTTTCTGGATCCTCAAGAGGCAGATCATTTTTTTATGAAAAAGATCTTAAGGGAATATAATATCACTGATCCTACAAGATTAACTAAGTACCCTAAGAAAGTACGTTATAAGATCCTTCAATGGGTACTCAAGCAAAAATCTCAACTTCTAGCATATTACAGCACTCCAAGAGTTAATAATTCGACTAGGCTTTCCAATATATATACTGGGGAAAGATTAATTTTAGAGCCCAGTATTTTAAGGCTGTGGGAAGAAAACTGGTATGTTCAGATCCGGGATTTTATCAGAGGCAATTGCTGGAAATCTTGGCTAGAGATCGAAATGGGGCTTCAACATTCTGATACAATTTTGAAATGGTCATTTATTAGATTAAAACCTATGTTGGAGAAATTCGATATGGAAAATATGACTTTTAGAACAAGTATAAGTGAAGCTTTGGATGTCCCTATACAACGGAAGATCAGTATCAGGGTTAAAATCTTTGATAAGAACAAACCTCTTTCATTATATGAAAAAGCCAGGGATAGATGAAAGAAAAGGGAACATATACAGGTCTCTAAATCAACCTGGAATAGAATTAATAAATTTAATGCAGCTATATTTAGAGGTGCGATTTTTGGAGAAGTGTGGCTCAATGATGAGAGCGGCAGACCCTGATGCAGAGGTCTAGCCCGGGACCAGGGTTCAATTCCCCGCCTCGGCGGGTCTTGGGCTCAAAAATTCCACGGACCTGATAATTCCCGCCTCGGTGCCTATTCCAATCATGGAGTCCCACTCTGCAACTCTGGGCAATAGCTTGCTTAATCAGCACTACGGCCCCCACAACGCTAAGGATGCCTGTCTCCACCTTGGGGGTGCCCAGGAGTGGACGCCTCACAAGGAAAGCCAGAATGGGTTCCACAGCGGTATTCGTACAAGCACCTTGAGACCCTTGCGGGTGAGTAGTGCGCTATACAAGTATCAATTTAAATTTTTTTAAACGCATGCAATACTACTCGAAATGGTTGATTTACAGGACACCCTCCTTTCTGCAGAAGATATACCCACAAATTGAAAACAGGTGTTTCCGCTGTGCAAAGGAGGGCGGAGGCACTTGGACGCATATTGTTTGGGAGTGACCAAAAATTTTTAGTTTGTGGGAGGAAATCGGGATCTATCTTAGATCCACCTTGGACCCCCTTATTTCGATTGATGCATCTATTGCAGTTTTGGGTTGCTCACCTGCTATTTCTACACACGAAGAATGCCTATATATTGTAGCATTAATTGCAAGATCCCAATTTTACAACTCTGGAGAACGGAGAAGGTACCTACCTTCCATGCATGGAGAGCGAAATTGCGTACAATTCAAGAATTAGGAAAAAAATATGCAATAAGATCAGGCGCAATAAAAAAGTTTGAGAAATATTGGAGTCTATTTGAGATATAGGATAGAGATCTGGACCTATCGCTTATTTTAATATTATTAAGGGGAAGACTAGAAAGAAATATGTTGAATCTGGATTTTTAATAGAAGGTTGGGTTTTGCTTATATGTTAATACGCACTTTGCACTTTTCTCTATCACGATTCTCAACCGATGTATAGAATTGCTATGAATTCATACTGCATCAGACAGGTAGAGAAATTGTTGATATTTTGTTTATCCCTTATAGATTTAGCATTTTGCATGTCGCATATTAATTTATTGTGACTGCTAACTGTTTTACTTACATATTTCAACCTATATTATACCTGGTATAGAGCGATAGAGCATATGTGTCCCTAATTTTGTGACATTTAGCACTTTGCACTTTAATTTAAGCTGATCTTTTACTGCCTCATATGACAGTTCTGATTTTACTCTGCAATATTCTGGAACATGTATTTATATCTGATAGCATTGTATGTTTGAAATTACTATGAACTCTCAATAAAAAAATTATTTTAAAAAAACGAATTAGACTGCAGGACATATAATATTCCTCAAGTAAACTCACTAATATAAACCCCAGTATCTTGCTTCCCTCTCCTCACACCTAGCGTCATGGGTTGGCTCTGGTTGGAGACTTCAACTGTGTGATGAATATTCATCCCCCCCCCCCCCAAAGCCTACATGCTCACCTTGATTATATATTCTGCTCCATGGACATTGCTACAAACATCACAAATGCGACCTACCTCAGCAAGACCACCTCTAATCATAATTCCTTTCATGTAGACGTGCCTAGCCCCGTCCCCACATTGAGGCCACAACCCCACTGGTTAGAAGACCCAATATTTAAATCCACCATCCATGAAACTATTGCCTCCTATTTAGTACACAATGCAGGTTCAACCTTCCTCCGCTAGTGGAGTGGGACGCCTTTGAGGCCGTGCTTCATGGGTTGTGCATCAAGACGGGTTGGGTGCCTGTCGGGCACTTAGCTGCCAACCTGGACCCCAATAAATTGGAGGCGGGGAGGATCCGAGGGGTTGCTGGCCTAAGGGAGAAAGTCATATGATGCCCTGCTGTAGCACCACCAAACACTAGACTGGACAGCTTATACAACCCACAGTCACCCGGAGGCAGACCACCATGACAGCACACACACGCTTACACTCTGGGTGGGAAGCCTCGCAGAGACAGCCGTTCCATGATTCAGACTGGCTGAGAGTGCTAGAATACCTTAGCAAACTGCCCCGTAACCCTTGGCTCAAATAAATATAGTTTTGCCTCTTCCACAGGATCTACCCCCCCCATCCCCCCATCCCCCCCCAAACCCCCCCAACACCCTCCCACTGGTTCCATACCATTTACCCTCCAGTCACCACTGAATGCCCCAGATATAAAATGGAACCGGCATGTGTGGTACTATGTTCTGTGCTAAGGACCCTTATGACATTTTTGGGATACGGCCCTTGCGGACATAGCAAGGCCCATGGGTGGGCAGCGTCTGACTACAGCCCAACGTTGCTTAATGGGACTTCACAGACTTGGCGCTCTTCCTGGCCAAAATAGACTTAGTGATATGGTGGAAGTCGCCACTCCCCCATTCATCCTACGCTGGCGCGCAGAAGTGACTAAATAGGCACAGAGAGAATTACGGGTCTTCAAAAATTGCCCAGATCAGAGCAGATCACTGGGGCCCAATCCTTTGCGATATCCTGCTCGGGCTGGGAGATGACTCAGGTGCCCCTGCACCATCTTCTTTTGTTCAACAGCAAGGCTGTTTTCGTACACTTTTTCTACTTGGCAATAATCCTTACAACTGTTGTCCTAAGAAGTTTCCTAGGAGTGGAGGGTAGAGGGGTGTTGTTTTCCTTTCTTTTTGTGTACAGTTAATTTTCAATAGTCAATTAATCAGCATGTTGCTTGATAGATAGTTAGCAAGTTGAGCTGAGTGCAGGAATCTCAAGTTCTCAGCAAATCCAACATCGGGTGAAAAGTTAAAGCAGGGGTCAAAAATTCCTTTATTTGCTAATATCTTTGTGTTGTGTTATGGAGCAGAATGCAATTTGGCAGATCCTTGACATGTGTAGCTTACCCTTGGTAAATGGAATTTCATGCAAATTTGCCAAGACGGGCAGAATTCCAGAGTGTGGAGGGCCAAAAAGTGTTAATTTGCTAATTTGCTTACCTATCGCAGACTGCCAACCCCCCACTATGTATGGCCTTCAAACATGAATAGCGCAGGTTTTCCATGGGTTCTGGCTTGCAGCCTGGCAGGGTATTTTATTTGTGGACACCAGACCAAACTTTAGTCCTGCGGGTTTGGAACAGACAATAGGAGCTAAAGGCTTCTTTTCAATGGGGGCTTTTATTTTCCAACGTAGGTCCATAGACCGTCTGTAAACCTGGGTTTGAGGAGAAGCTGCACACTAATGGCTCAGATATTTCTATCTTTTAACCCTTTGAAGTCCACTAAAACATTGTTGCAATACTAATAGTTTGAAGACTACTTTACCCTAGACCGAGCAACAGCTCTTACCCAAGTAAAGTTTTTGTTTTATGATAAATTGATTAAATCTCTCTTCCAGGTTTCTGAGTGAATCAGAGAGCAAAGATTCCGATGGGAAATATAGTTTTTTGACCACTTCTTCAAGTGTTCCCTGCCCACCCCGACGGATTTCCAATAAACTCTAAATACCACAAGCAAGCTAAATATGGTGTCTGCCAAGTATTGTGCATGGCTGTAAAACTGTGCCAAAGTTATTGGCAAATCATGTTTTAACCCATGCCCCTTCTCAGATCTGCCTGAAACCTGAGATTCCTGCCTTGGGTTTAAGTATTCTAAGAGCCTGCCAAATTTCATGCAAAACATTTTTTTTCTTAGTTATTGGCAAATGAATCTGTTTTTGACCCCAGCCCCTTTTAAAATTGCCTCCTTGAGAAAGCTGCACAAACGTATAAATATAAAGAGCAAGCTAAGGATGGCACATTTTGTGTAAATATGTCAAACAGCGTAAAGGTTATAGGCAAATAAAAATTCTACTTTCCTATTGAGAAACTTATTTCTATCTCTAACCTCTTCAAGACCAACTCAAACATCTCTTTAAATGCTTATTTCTCAAAAGCTACTTCGCAGATTTACACCAAACCAACAAAAGCAAAATCCTTGAGTAAAATTCTAACTTTGTGGCAAGTTTGATGCAATTCCGTTCAGCTCTTTTTTTCTGTACTGAAGAGCAAAGAACCTTATGGGAATTAAAATGGAACTGCTCCATTTTCCTGAACCCCGCTCGACAATTCTGTGCAAAATGTACCATGAAGGACCCAAACAGAATTAAAGTTTTTTTTTGAAAAGTTCAGATTCGTTGAACAGCCCCAAAGCTGGTAAAACAAAAGATGGATTTCCTATGGAAACTCAAAACTAGCTATAACTGGCAGCCAAAATGTTGGTGGTCCAAATACTTCATTTTTCATTTCTTCCTGAAAACTCACTCTGAGAACCTTGTTAGGAACAGACCTACCTGTTTTTTATTTCAAGTATTTATTTACCATCCATAACATTTGGGGCAGAAACATTTAAACAAAAGATTATGGGCCATATGTATCAACACATTTCCCCATAGACACAGAATGGGCAAAACCCTTTGATACATCTGGCCCTATATTGTATTGCAACATTTATATAGTGTGTATTATCTCTATGCGGGATGCTGAAGCACTCGCCTATGAGTAGCATGCTAAACCGTGTCCGGTGTATGGTTCTGTGTGTTGTCTTTGTTTTGATCCTATGTAGGAAGTATTCCCATGTTGTATATGATGACCCCGGAGGTGTGGTCATCCTGTGATGGGACGCAGCGCTTATCAGTGTGATGGATGAAGAAGTGTGAGAGAGAGGCATGTAGTTTATGGTTTTCCATAAGGTTGCTTCTTTGAACAGCTCTACAGTTCACGCTGTGGTATTTCTCGTGGTCATAGTCCACTTAGCTGGTTTCTAAACTGGGTAGTCCTTTCTGAGACATTTCGAGCACCTACCTCAAACAAACCTGATGTTCATATTGGAGCTTTCTAATTCAGATACACTGTATTGAAGATCCCTCCTGCAGATGTTTCAGCAACTGCAATTTTGGGAATCAATGTTTTTATATGAAGATATTAGTGCCTTAAATGTCAATTTTGGATCTGCCACAAGGTGGCAGTATAAGACCATTGATTCTAATAAGAATGGAAAACCACCTTCATGGTTTAGAACGTTTTCATACCAAGTCTACTAAGCAAGAGGTAATATGCAACTTCACATTATTAAAATTGTATTTATCTAGCGCTTACTCCCAGTGACAAAGCGCCGAAGCGCATTTTGGTGACTAGTGTGCAACTCCGGAACCCAAAAAAGATTAGTGGTGGAATAGTATAGTGAAATTTAAATTAATTTGAGTGATGGACATGTCAGTCTGTTAGTTGGATTAAAAGGATAATGGGGGATAGAAGAGGGCAGAGTCTAGAAAGAACTTATTGGGAGATCATAGTAGTAAGATTAGGTATGGGATGAGTATAAGGAGAGACGCAGAAGGGAAGATTCTCTAGAAGTGGCCAGCGCAGGGGAAAGCAAAGGGATCCGTCATATCCTTGTAGATATGACGTATCCTTGTGCTTTGAAAGTGCTGCAGCGGAGCTCAGCCATGGCGCTTGCAGTGACGCGCTGCACCACTTTCTTGTAAATGGGGCCCTCACTATATATATATATATATATATATATATATATATATATATATATATATATATATATATATATATATATATATATATATATATATATATATATATATATATATATATGAGTTTGTGAATGTTTGTGTGTGCAAATATGTGCATTCATTTGCTAGGGTTTGTAAATCTTGTAAATGTGTGCATGTATACATACACACACACACACACATTTACAAGACTACGTTCACATAACATTAGACATGCCAGGACTTCCACCATGCACTCCCCTGCCACTCCTCCCCGCTCGGTCTCTCAGCTGGGAGAAGGACCCTCCTGTGCTGCCTGGCAGACACATATACATTACTTACATTAATTTAGATTTTAGAGGCTCTTGTGGAAAGGAGAGCATACGTTTTGTTTAGCTTTGCATGATGACCTGACCTTTCTCCCAAACACCGGAACATTTATTTAAAATTAACAAAACCGTCGGGACACCGGGACAGTCCAATAAAATCCGGGACTGTCTGGGGAAATCCGGGACTTCTGGTCTCAGCACCCCTTCACCACAGGGCACAATGGCGGAAGAAAGGCGCCATGGTTTCCGGGGCACGGTGCAGGCACTTAATTGAAAAGACTGGCACTTCGGCACTTATGACAGTCTGCCTGCCACACGGTGGTGCTGTTCTATTGAGAGATGAGTACAACAATAGTTAGTTATTGATTTAATATACTTAAAAAATATCTAATAACTTCCACCCATTTAATTCTTATAACCTTGGAGGTCATGAAATGTCGGAGAATGGTGATTAGCCCGCAGTGCTTAATTTGTGCCGGTGCTTAGCACCGGCACCTTTTAATCAGGGCCGGGTCTACACTGCCAACTTTCATCAAAATGACGACTGCACCGAAGCCTGCACGTTCGGTGTCAAAGAGTACATTAAATATAATTTCCTTACGATGTTGTTCACTTCACACTCTCTCTTCAGTCGCCAGAGTCCCAAGGTGAAGAAGAGGAGTGAGCCCGATAATAATGCCATCTCTTGGGTGTTTCTTTGTAGACTTGGTCCCGTGAGGCTGTGGCTGCATGTCTCTGCATTTCTCCTGCCGACCTCGCAGCACCCGCTCCGCGGGTGCCGCTTCGTGATCTGGGGCAGAGGCACTTTGGACGGCTAGAAGGAGCCGAGTTCCGTGGGCTCCTACAGGAAGCTTGCATCAGGGCTGCGAGCGTTGCAGGGACTCCATCTCCCAGGAGTCCCTGCCTGACCTAGAGACATCACCTGGTCCGCTCTCCCTGTTGCTCCGCCCACAGCCAACCTGAGGGGATTTCTACCGCCTGCCTGCACTCGCTGTGTGGGTGTTTCTTTGAAGACTTGGTCCCGTGAGGCTGTGGCTGCATTTCTCTGCATTTCTCCTGCCGACCTCGCCCCTATACGGTTCAGGTATATGGGGCTACTGTAACCACAGGGACCTGCAAGTTACAGAGAACCAGTTCCTTAAAAGACTCCTTTGCCTTCCCTCCTCGGCATCCACTGAACTGAGTCATAGAGAGGTGGGCCTGGATTATCTTACAGACCTAACGGGATTGAGACCTCTTATGGCTTGGAGGTCAATTTGGGCTAAGGATGAGACGGGTTTTACCAGGCAAATCATTTTAGACTGTCTTCGGTTGGACAATGTCCGTAAGATCCCCTGGTTAAATTATGTTTCATCTTCTTACAGTGAAATCTTTAATCTTGATATTTTTGATGAGCCTCTGAGCTCTGTCACAGTACCTAAAAAGGAGCTTAAAAACGTTTTTCTAGGGACCAAATCTAACCTGCATAGTGTCCAATGTAGCCTCTTGTCAACCCATGTTTTTTACCACTCTAACATGTCGGTTGTTTCGGGCTTGCCTATGTACTTAACCGCATCGCTGCGGCGGTCATTTTTGCGCTGCGCGGCTTTTTTTACAAAAGCCGCGTTACATGACGAGCTGAGCTCGTCATCAGCATCGAAGGGGTTAAAAGCCATTACCAAACAATCTCACCAGTTTGTTCTCACTAGGTTGAGAGTAGGCATTGCCCATAACCTGGTGGCCTTCCCACAGATGAAAATTTATAGCCCAACCCCTTGCCCTTGTGATGGCTCAACAAAGCAAAGCACATTGCACTTTATGCTTATTTGCCCTCTTTACCTGCACCTTCGTCTTTACTATCTCAAACCTGTTTTTAAGAAATATTCTGTGTTCACTACTGACCAAGCGATGAAATTGTTATTTGCAAGATGTAAAGTAGAAAGATGGTCTGACACGCAGATAGCTGGCAGGTAAGTTATTTATTACAGCACAGAAGTAAACAGGACTGTCGCCCATCTGGCCAAGCTCTAACTGCCACAATATGGAACATGCAGAAGCATCACAGGGAGAATCTACAGGCAATCTAGAAGGTTGACAGGAAAGAAAAGCTAAGGAAGATTAAGCAATATACAACACATCTCCCCCCCTTGGACAACAAAAGAAAAGAAACAAAAACAAAAACAAAAAGAACAGAAAGAGCTCTCAATGAACATAATCATTTAAGTAGATAGGTGGGTGACGAGAACGAGGACTCTTCAAATTAACACTTGGATGAGAGGAAAGAGCAGGAACGGAATCAGGGGTAGAAACTCCAACTTCACGTGAAGAAGAAGAGGCATCACCACTACCCACCTCCGCCCGTACAGCAGGCAGAGAAGAAGCATTAGAAGCCTTCTGAGAAGATAGCATGTAACCATTACAACTTTTATCATAAAGACAAGGAGAAGCACCCCGAGAAGCTACTCCACACTTTTGATAAAGCGCCACCCTCCTGTAATTCCACTTTTTTCCATTGTCAAGGAGTACAAAATGAGAAAAAGCTTTCTTAACACCAAAAGGACCTCTAAATTTGGTAAGACCTTTGGCACACCGACCAGGCTTGACTTTGACAAGATCACCCACTGAGATCGGTAAAGAAGCCAAATCAGGTAGGGAGGATTGATTATCACACCCTCTTAACCATGCAGGAGTCAATCTCGAGACAGGAGAACGACCACGCATCAACTCAAAAGGAGACTTTTCTCCTTGTTTATGAGGAGTTGAGCGATAGGCCCAGACAAGCTCCTGAACACGCTCGTTCGAAAAACACCCACTCGCAACAAACATCTGAATCACACCTTTCACTAACCGATTCACCCTCTCACATAAACCATTGCTCTCTGGATTGTAGAGACATGTGCGATGATGAGCCATACCACACTCACGCACAAAGGAAGCCATCTTAGCAGAGGTTAATTGAGTGCCATTGTCGGTAATCAACACAGATGGAAAACCCTCATCAAGAAAGACAGACTTGAGAAAACAAATAGTAGAATCAGTCGTAATTTCTCTCATGAAACGAACAGTCGACCACTTAGAGAAACAATCGATTACAACCACAGCAAAACGTTGATTTGAGGGTAACTCATTCATTGGACCAATGAAGTCTAAGCATATGGTATGCCAAGGCACATCCTTAAAAGAGATATTACCGATAGAGTGAGAACCAACAACTTTTAAACGTTTCTCTCCTTCCTTGCAAAAGCAACATTTAACCACACAATCCACAGCATCATTGTCAATTGAAGGCCACCAGAAATTCTCCTTCACACGGCGCTGGGTGAGGGTCTGGCCCAAATGACCCTCATGGGCTAGATTGAGGATTTTATTTCTCAAAGAACTAGGAGGAACAAAGCGATCACCTCTCATCAATACATTCTTACCACAGAGAGACAACTCACCCAAAACCCTAAGGAAGGGTCTAACCGAAGGCTCTAGAGTACTCTCCCTTCTCGCCCCCTTAACAACAGCTTTAAGAACAGAATCTTCTTCCATGCCTTTAGACCAATCTTCAGCAGAGAAGGAACCCTCCCCTAAAAACAAAACATCTTGCAGGGAGGCAACAGCAGCATCATCACAAACATCATCCAAAGAGTCCCGTCCTTTAACGGAAGGCACTGGAAGACGCGACAAACAATCCGCCTGAATATTTCTCCAACCATGTACAAACTCCAGTTCAAACTGATAATCTTGTAAGCGAGAAGCTAACCTGGCTAGCCTGGGCGATCCCTTGCCAGTCCCTCCAGGCGCCAAAACATTGAGGAGGGGCTTGTGGTCTGTACGAAGAATAAAACGTGTGCCCCACAAGTAAGTTCTAAAATAGTTTACTCCCCAGGCGGCTGCAAGAGCTTCCCGTTCAATCACAGAATAGTTTGATTCAGAAACAGACAATGGTCTAGATGCAAAGGCAATAGTTTTCTCCACCCCAGCATGTTTTTGAAGAAGTACAGCCCCAAGACCAATCCCACTCGCACCCACCATCACGACAGAGAGACGCTTAATATCAAATGGGGTAAGTACATTAGCGGATTTAAGCTCTGTCTTAATCCCACTGAAGCATGATTCCTGTTCACTAGACCATAAAAATTTGACACCCTTCTTTAACAAAGATCTTAAGGGAGCTGTTTTCGAAGAGAAATCCCTCACAAATTTAGCATAGAACTCAATTAGTCCCATGAGGCAAAAGACTAAATACTCAATTTCCTTAACCAAAAATGCACATTTCTCCCGACGCAAAGTGAGACCAGCATCAACAACCCTGTGCAAAACACTTTGTACAACATTGTTTTGTTCCTCCAAAGTATCCCCAAAAATGAGAATATCATCCTGGAAGAAAATTACTTTGTCTAAACCCTTAAACACCTCCGAGACCATTCGCTGAAATACACTAGCAGCTGAAATGAGCCCGAATGGTAACCTAGTGAATTGGAAAGTTCCTTCACCTGTAATGAAGGCTGTCAGGTGTTTAGAACTATCATCAAGACGAATCTGGTGATATGCATGTTTCAGATCCAACTTGCTGAAAAACTTTGCCCCCTTAAGCGTGGAAACCAACTCACCAATATTTGGCAACGGAAATACGTCAGCCACTACACACTTGTTTGACACCTTTCTTTAACAAAGATCTTAAGGGAGCTGTTTTCGAAGAGAAATCCCTCACAAATTTAGCATAGAACTCAATTAGTCCCATGAAGGACCTGAGCTGTTCCTTATCAGCTGGAGGAGGAGCTAACTCAATAGCTTCCAACAGATTTTTCTTTGGTTTAATACCGTCTGCAGAGAGGCAAAAGACTAAATACTCAATTTCCTTAACCAAAAATGCACATTTCTCCCGACGCAAAGTGAGACCAGCATCAACAACCCAGCGCAGAACACTTTGTAGAACATTGTTGTGTTCCTCCAAAGTATCCCCAAAAATGAGAATATCATCCTGGAAGAAAATTACTTTGTCTAAACCCTTAAACACCTCCGAGACCATTCGCTGAAATACACTAGCAGCTGAAATGAGCTCGAATGGTAACCTAGTGAATTGGAAAGTTTCTTCACCTGTAATGAAGGCTGTCAGGTGTTTAGAACTATCATCAAGACGAATCTGGTGATATGCATGTTTCAGATCCAACTTGCTGAAAAACTTTGCCCCCTTAAGCGTGGAAACCAACTCACCAATATTTGGCAACGGAAATACGTCAGCCACTACACACTTGTTCAAAGAACGTAGGTCTACACAGAACCTAATTTTGTTGTCCGGTTTCTGCGAAATAACCACAGGGGAAACCCATGGAGAAGCTTCCACAGGCTCAATAATTCCGCCCTGAAGCATTTCTTCTAGAACAGACTTTACTTCATCACGTAAAGCAAAAGGAACTCTCCTAGCTTTGTGCTGAACGGGAATGCTGCCCTCTTTCAACAGTATTCTATGAGAATATCCCTGCAATTCACCTAATTCTTCTCTGAAGACGGCATTGTGATTAGTAAGTATGTCCTCCACAGAGAAATTGTCTATTACCAAAACAGGTTCATCAGCTCTAGGGTTTACAACAATATGTAAATCATATTGGTGGGAACGTCCCAATATAGCGGGACCATCTGCAGACACATAAACTTTGCCCCAATTGGACCTGTTCTTAAAGACGATTTTCGCTTCAAAGTAACCAAGATCATCAATTTTTTCGTCCTGGTAACCAGAGGGAAAAATGTCACTGACCTCTAGACATCTGTCACCCCACACTTCATTCATCAAAGATGAAGGAATGATGGTCCACTTTGACCCAGTGTCAACCATCAGACTGATACATTTGTCATCAATTCTAAAATCAGCCTTAGTAATCCGCTCTCTTTTTCCAAGACAAGAACACACAGAATCACACAAAACAAGAATTTTGTTAACATCCCGTTTTAGCTCACTATACTCACTCACTACAGTAACTCTTGGATTGGACTTGTTTTTGCACATCTTTGCAAAGTGTCCAATTTTGCCACAACGTAAACACTCTTTAATATTCGCAAAGCAAAATTTAGCCTCAGACGCATGCGAATAACTTCCACACCTAGAACACATCTTAGATTGAGACTTGTTAAAGGGCTGAGGTTGAGACCTACTAAAGGACTGTTGAGAGATATTCTTTTTCTGGAGAACATAACCCTTTTTCCTTACAATAGCAACAGCAGCTGCTTCATCATCACTGTTGTCACTATTGTAAACCTTTTGAGATACCTCGGCAACTTTTGAATCTATGCCACTCTTCTGTAGTTCTTTCATGCACTTCTCACTCTCCTCAACTACCTTAGCTAACTCAATCGCAACTTTAAGAGTAGGGTTTTTAGCAGCCCATAATCGTTCTTGAATTTTACGATTATTGGCTTGTACAATCAATTGGTCTCTAATGTGTTCATCTGCCATTTGCCCAAAGTTACACTTGACAGAGAGTTCACGTAGACGGGCAACAAAATCGTCTATACTTTCATCCTCAAGTTGTTTGTTCTTGTAAAACTTGTATCTTTGTAGAACTAAGTTTTCTTCTTTTCCGAATCTATTCTCAAGTCTTGCAACAGCTTCTTTGAACTCATCTAAGGGCTGTGAACTAGAAGACAAGACTTGCGGTAGATATTTAAATAAACGCTGTCCTTCCTTTCCTAACGTCGTCATCAAAAGCGCTTATTTCCTTTTGGGTGAAAAGTCTTCTCCATCTAGAGCCTCAATGTAATTGTTGAACATTATAATCCAATCCTCCCAGGCAGTGGAAGGATTACCCGGTTCACTCAAAAATTGCGGGGGAAGAGCAACATTAATGGGCTGTGCCATGTCTATCCTTCCAATAAGAGAACACAGCAGGGAAAAATAAAAAAATATAGTTGCACAGTCTTGAAATAAACAGTCTTGAAGTAATTATTACAGTTGGATTACCGGGAGATAGAAGAGACAAGTCACTAATAAGCGCTATTATTGATGAGTGTTAGTGTAACCAAGTTATGTGTTAAGCGCTAAATCTCTACTCTTTTAAACATTGAAGAGATATAAATAAATCAACATTAATAGAAGCACGCGCTTACTTCACTTGGTTGAAGCAAGTTAATGGTTTTACTTGAAATAGTCTATTTTCTTCGGACTCGACAGCAGCAGTTACGTTTCTATAGCTGTCACAGCTGAGGACTGAAAGGCTTCGTAAATTTACCCAAAATGGCCGTCAGCGTCAGACGTCATCGAGGTCACGCGTTCAACCTCACGTCTATGACAGTCACAATCACGCATTTACTTCACGTCTTTGACGCTCACACAAAGACGTACCAGAATTCAGCTCGAGGAATGAGATAATCACGTGAGATGCTTACGGCGGCTTACGACGTCCTCCGTTGCTAGGGATACAGCGTCCTTCGTTGTCCTCTGTTGCTAGGGAGATAGTTACCCAGGGACAGATTAAATTCAGCGAGAAGGAAACGATCAATCAATGACGTCAGACCTTTAGAATAACCGGAACTCCAAAAAGTGAAGAAAAAGGTCTAAACTCAGCTGCAATCGTCTCTTCTGGGCGCCGCTCGTCGTTCGAAGCAGAAGAAATATAAAACCAAAGTGCTTCTCACAGTGGATTCATTGGGAACAGAGCGCTGTTCCTTCTGTTAATTTTGACACCGCTGTAAATCTTCAAGAATGGCCAGATACATCTCATCAACAAGTCGCCAAATGATGTAAAGTAGAAAGATGGTCTGACGCGCAGATAGCTGGCAGGTAAGTTATTTATTACAGCACAGAAGTAAACAGGACTGTCGCCCATCTGGCCAAGCTCTAACTGCCACAATATGGAACATGCAGAAGCATCACAGGGAGAATCTACAGGCAATCTAGAAGGTTGACAGGAAAGAAAAGCTAAGGAAGATTAAGCAATATACAACATTGCACTTGATACGTTTGTTTTTTTACCGCTACCTTTATACTAAAAGCTGTCTCCCATAGGAAAAGCCCGGTGTTTTAACCTTGGTCTTTTATAAACATTGGACTGTCTGGCCGACATACTTGATGCTAATTAAGCTGCTTCGTTTACTGTAATATGTGTTGCACGTTCCGTATTTTACTCTGTATTTTTAATACTGTATGCTTTTATGATTGGTTTTAATAATCGAATAAAGCTTTGAAAATTTGAAAAATTTGCCATCTCTCCTTGTTGCGATTAGAAAACGATTTGCTTTGATTGTTGCTGGTGGGCGGGGGGTAGAGGGCTGGGGCAGCGTGCCGTGCGTAACTTTTTTTCATTCCAGGGACGGTTGACCACACTCCGGCACACACACACTGCTCGAGTAACCAGCACGGCAGTTAGCACCACGTGGAGGCGGGCATTTTCAACCTGCAGCACATAGCAGGCTGCCTAATAAGGCAGTGCCACCAACAGTAACCGCAGTGAGTACAAAAAAAAATTCTGCTTTATCTGGCGCAAGGTGCTGATCACCTGAACCTAGTCTGAGCCTCTGAGGCCCCAGCAATCATGCCTCTGGTGTGGCCGGCGCGGCGTCCATAATTTTGGATCCCTCACTCCCCTCCGGGGACACACAGGGGGGTAGGGGGGACAGTCGGGCCTGCCTGGATAACCTCCCCGTCGTCCAAGTGAGTGCGGTAGACTGCTAGGACCTTTCCTGCACTCACCATACCAGGGGCGTTTGTGCGGCCTGCGAAGGAGGAGCGGTGTTGTTGAAGTTTCAGGATGGCTGGCCCCCTTCCTCCCCCCAGACACGCCAAGGTTACACATCAGCATACATTCAAGGCGCAGACCTCCGGGCACTTGCACTACTCTCAGGACCGTGGAGGGGCAGTTGCGGAGCTCTACGAGGTAACTGCATTGGGAATGGACCCCCCTCCTGTAGGGTGAAGTGGGGGCTGGCTGCCACTGCCTCTTGCGGCGCATCCATTACTTCTTCTACACCGGGGGCCCCAACTCATAGGGGCCGATAAGTTTGGCAAGTGAACGGTGCAATTCAACAGACACCACACCATTTCTCTTGGCAGATCGTAGCGGTGGAATCTTCCCTCCGGGCCTCCACGGTCCACCCAAACATACTGGACGCCTTGGGGAAGACACAAACAGCAGACCACCCTAGACAAATGTACTACAGTCATCTTGAAGTCACCTGGAGACTCGCACTCCTTGGAGACGATAACAGAGCCCCAAGACACCCCTGACTAAATTTTACAGGCAAAACCGGACACGAAAGCCACTATGAAAATCCAAATGAGGGGGGGGGGAGCTGGAGGTAGGGCTGCTGCGGTAAGATGTGCGGAATAGTGCCAAACAGGTCACAGAGACTGAACAGTGCATTTCCTCCACCAAAGATACAATCCAGACACTGACGGCCAACATTTTTTTTAAAAAAAGATATATTTTTATTGCAGGAATCAGTTAAAAGTACAGAGTATACCAGCAATATAAACCCAATCAGTCAAAACGGTATCAGACACATCCCCCCTCGCAAGTCAGAAGTGTACACAGCCATTCAGCCCACAATCCGAAGGTCGGGCGGCGAACACCAATGGGGATCCGCTGGAATGTCGAAGCCGGTCCGGATGATCCAAAGAACGTCATCTGCTTTTCTAAATCATCCTAAAAACGGGACAAAAGGAAACCCCCCCCCCCCCCCAACAACTAGGAAGTCTAATGGAAACCCCCCCAACCCCACCATCAGTGTGTCGCAATGCGTGTAAGAAAGCCTACAGGAGACCTACGGGAAAGTGCAATGGATAGGTGATCAACAATGGGCTAACGGGACGTGGGCCGTGTTGCATCATCACTCTCGGAATCGCTGGGAGCGCAATAATCTCTGAGGGCCTGCACTAACGTTTCCCATTCTAGCGCTGCCTCCTGCGCTTTCTCGTTATGCTGTCTCCTGGCCACTTGGTAACGCAGTGTACTCTCTCCTGCTGCCCACTTCAACCGTTCGCCGTGCCACCTAGCCTCCGTTGGACCAACCCTTGCCTTCCAATTCCTGGTCACCTCTCGTTTTGCGAGGAGCAGCCCCAGGTCAACAAATTTGCTTGTGATTTTATTCTTGGGGGTGTGAGGGAACCAGTGCAGGAGCCCTACCGCCGCGTCAACCGACAAGGACCTCCCCGTCACTCCAGTCAAGGTATCTCCCACTCCAAGCCAATAGGAGGACAGCGCCGGGCAGGACCACAGCATGTGAATGAAGTCCGCCCCGGGTGCTCGGCACCTGGGGCATACCGCCGAATCCACGGCAAAGTACTGTTGAATCTTCGCCGGGGTCAGATAGGCCCTATAAAGCACGTAGAAGTGAACTAACTGGAAGCGGGCGTGGCGCGTGCCCTTCCAGGCCCGCCTCATAAGCTGTGACCAGGTCGTCTCCGGAATCGCCTTCCCTATATCCGCCTCCCAGCGGGTTCGTAGAGTGGTGAGGGGGGTCAACTCCTCGGTAATCAGCCTACCATAGAGACACGTGACCGCCTTAACCGACCCCGCGGACATCATGACATATTGGCACACCGGGGACGTAGGTGGTTCCTCCAGTCCTTTCTTCCAGTGTGCTTGAATCGCTCGGACCAGAGCCGCGTGTAAAAGGAAGTCGCCACGAGGGACGTCAAAGCGGTCTATAAGCTCCTGGAAGGGCAACAGCGCGCCATCCTCATAGAGGTCCCCCAATAGCTGCAGCCCCGCTTCCTCCCAGTGCGCCAGGCGTGACCAATCTCCCCCGTGGGGCAGGGCCGTCAACATACCCAGTGGTATTTCGGGCGCATACGGTAACCGTAATTGACCCCGGGCGTGGGCACGGTTCCAACATAACCGGATGGTCCTTTCTTCCAGCGTCAGGTCCTGCAATGCCATACGCTGTCGCAATTGACGAAGGAGATAACGTGCCTAGCCATCCCGGTGCCCCTCCCGGTCTCCGGGCCCCGGAACTCCCTAGCGACCTCCTGGGTGAAGGTCTGCAGCTGCGCCGCCAGGTAGTACTTCTCAAAGTCCGGCACAGCAAGGCCACCCTCAGCTTTTGGCCTCATCAGGGTCTTGAGGGCCACTCTCCGGCGGCCCGAGCCCCAGAGGAAACCCACCACCATAGATCGTAGTAGCCGAAAGGTGGCCGGTGGGATCCAAATCGGCAGCGCGCAGAAGTAGTAGAGCAGCCGGGGGAGTGCCACCATTTTCAGTAGGGCGATCCGCCCTGCCACTGACAGCGGCAGGGTAGCCCAGAAGTCCATGCTACCGCGTAACGCGCGAGTACAGCGAGCTATGTTCCCATCCAGGAGGTCAGCCGGGTCGTGGTAAACGTATACCCCCAGGTATTTGAAACAGTCAGGCTCCCACCTGATCTCCCCACCTATGTCAGGGCTGGACGTGCCCCTACGGACCGGAAACAGGCAAGTCTTGGCCCAATTCACTCGGAGGCCCGAGACCTCCCCAAAAGTCGTGAGCGCCGCCGCGGCCCCATTCAGGGCGGCCACTGGGTCCTCGAGGAAGAGCAACAAATCGTCAGCGTAAAGCGAGACTCGATGCGGGCCCGACTGCGTCCGCAAGCCGTTAAAGTGGGCCCCGGACCGGAGCCGCAGCGCCAGGGGTTCCACCGCCAGCGCGAAGAGCAGTGGGGACAACGAGCAACCCTGCCTCGTGCCTCTCTCCACCGAGTATTGCGAGGAGATCAGAGGGCCCGCCCTCACCCTAGCCGATGCCGTGGCGTACAATACCATGGTCCACCTGACAAAGCCTTCACCCAGACCGAACCGCCGCAGTACGCTGCACAGGTAGTCCCATTCCAGGCTGTCAAAGGCCTTCTCTAAATCCACCGAAAGGATCACCGGGCACGGGGCTTCCAGGTGCGGTTCCCCCAATATGCGAAACAGCCTGCGGATGTTCATGGTCGTGTTTTGCTTGGGAATGAATCCAGCCTGGTCCTCATGAACTAAGAAGCGCATGTGTCCCAGTAGCCTCGATGCCAAAATGCTGCTCAGGATCTTATAATCGACCGTCAGCATTGACAGAGGCCGATAGGATGCCGGGTCAGACGAGTCTCTGCCAGGCTTGAGGAGGGGAACCACTAGGGCCTCGCACATCGAGCCGGGGAGGCGTCCCAACCGCTTCGCCTCTCTGTAAACTATCAGCAGCCGCGGCGCCAGGAGGTCAGCGTAAGCGGAGTAAAATTCTACTGGGAGGCCATCCAGGCCCGGGGTCTTATTCCTTGCCATCCTTTTAATGGCGCCACGAATTTCGCCTAGTTCGATGTCGGAGCCCAGCGCCTTCGCCACCTCTGGTTCCAGTGTTGGCAACTCCAGAGGTTGTAGGTAGTCCTCAATCAAGGCGGGGTCCCTAGCAGAACCACTACGGTACAGTCGCTCATAGTATCGCAGGTAGCAGCTCAAGATCTCAGGCTGGGTGTGCACCTCAACGCCCTCCGCCGTACGCATGGACGTCGTCGGGGAGGTCCGGCGCATGGGGTTGGCTAGCCACGCCAACAATGCGCCCGATCTATCCCCCTCCACGAGTGACCTGGTGGTGTAGGCCTTGTAGTCGAAGCAGCGTAGTCGCTCGACCTCCGCCACCACCGCCTCCCTCGCTGCCGCTGTGCGCTCTTGTAGTTCGGGGCGTCCAGGGCGACGAAGCTCCATCTCGCGGAGCTTCCGATCAGCCGCTGCCAAGTCATCAATGATGACGCGCCGCATGCCTACTTTTTTAGTAATACAGTAGCCCCTGATCACCACCTTAAAGGCATCCCATTCCAGCGCTCGCGATCCCGCAGTACCCCCATTAGAGGCGAAGTACTCAGAGATTTTGTCCTCCAGGTCCGCCTTAAAGACTATGTCCTCTAGCATCTCCGGGCGCAGTTTCCTGGTGGGGACAGCAGAGACCCCGGGAAATGAAACGAAGGTCCATCAGGAGAGGGTTGTGGTCCGAGATAGTCCTGGTCAAATATTCAGACGGGACCGCCGCGGACACCAGCTCCGCCGATCCCAAGAACCCATCCAGACGCACGTGCAACTCATGTAGGCCCGAAAAATAGGAGTAGTCCCTAGTGTCGGGATGTTGTACCCTCCAGACGTCCGTGAGCCCCCATTGCGCCTGCCATTCCTTCCTTCCTTTCGCTACCCGGCGAACTGGAGAGTCCGGGAGGGGCGGATGCGAGCGGTCGGCCTCCACGTCCACCACAGAATTAAAATCACCCCCGAGTAAAAGGGGTCCTGAGAAGCAGTGGGCCAACGAACCCGATAACCTAGAGAGGAAGGCAAGCTGGTCCACATTAGGCGCATAGATACAGCAGATGTTCAAGTCTCTACCCCCCAAAGTGCCTGTAAGAGCCACGTAGCGCCCCTCCGGATCCACCACCGTCCTCGTGACCTGAAAGGGGACCCAGCCCTGATCCATATGAGCGCCCCCCTCGCATACGCTGAGTACGTGGTGTAGAAGACCTGTCCCCTCCATCTACGCTGTAGCGCCGCCCCTTCCGTCTTGTTGAGATGAGTCTCCTGCAGCAGCGCTATCTGTACCCCTCTGCGCACTAAATAAGCGTGAACTTTGTGGCGTCGAGACATAGTGTGGAGCCCCCGCACATTCCAAGTAATGCATTTCACATTAGCAACATCAGCCATTGTCCCATATCGTCCGTTCCGGGTCCCGCCTCCAAGGCTCCAACGACGAGCGAGCAACAGTCAATGCAACACTGATGGCGGCCATTTTCCCCAACAAAAGAACAACAACCCCCGATTGAAACAAGCCCTTGCCCACCCTCCCCAGAACAGGACCCAAATAGTGACACCTAGTTCCCATCCAAACCAAACCCCAAACTATCCCACAATCCCCGACTAATCCTGCGGTCGCCACCACAGGAAGGCCTTAAGGGCTAGGTGCGGGCTGGGCGCCGGTAATGGGCCCTCGATGCCCAGGCTGCCGAGACTACAATGAGCCCAAAATAAAAGGCCACGTCCTGATCGGGCCCCCCCCCCTCACCGGAGTTCGCACACACCCGTCTTCCCGATCATCCCGGGCACCACCCCACCCAAATTGAAACAGCTCACCCCGTTATCCCTGACCATCCAAAATGTCTTCAGCCGAGTTCGGAGTTATCACCGGCGTGTGGGTGCTATCAGTATCTGAGTCCTCAGTCTCTGACGGTGCTCCCTCGCCTCCAGGGTTCGATTCCTCCAGAATGGGGCCACCCAGTGAACCCGACAGAGTAGACACCATCTCCAGCACTCCTTTCCGCTCCGCCATTGTCTCTACTGTCGAAGGTTTGCCCGCCCTACCACGGCGGCTTCGAATTCTTGTAGATCGTCGTTGCTGCCCAGGTTCCACTGTCATCTGTGAGGACGAGCTGCAGCCATCTTTACCTGCTCTATAGAGTTCAAGCCAGTCGCAGACCTCCTCCGGGGAATCGAAGAACTGAGTCTTATCATCAACGATGATGCGGAGCCTTGCAGGAAAGAGGAGCGAATATTGGATGCCCTCGCTCCGGAGTTCGCGCTTGACCGCCAGGAAAGAGGTCCGCCTGCGCTGAGTCTCGTACGTGTAATCCGGGAAGATGTTCACCTGGCTATTTTCAACCGTGTAAGGGCCATTATGTCTTGCGGTAGTAAGGATGAGGTCTCTGTCCCGAAAGTGCAGCAGACGTGCAATCACCAGCCGAGGGGAGCGGCCCTGTTGCGGCGGCCTCGCCGGCACTCTGTGCGCCCGTTCCAGGGTGTAAAAGGAGGACAGGCCTTCAGGGGCTACCGTGTCCCGGAGCCACGCTTCCAGATAGGCCACCATGTCGTCATCTTCGATCTTCTCCGGCAGACCCACCACCCGAATGTTGTTCCGCCTATTGCGTCCTTCGGCGTCCTCCGCCCGTCTCTCCAGGACATCAATCCGGGATAGGGCATCTTTCACGGTTGCGGCCAAGGTTTTTTGTGCCGGCTCCAAGGTCTTCACTGAGCTCTCCACCTCCTTGACTCTATCCGAGAGCTTTCCGTGATCCGCCCTGAGGAGGCCCAAACTCGTCGCGACCTGAGCAATATCCTGCTGCAGGGCTGAGCGCGTGGTCGCGATCGCCTCCAGGACTCGGTCAAACTGTTGTTGCAAGTGGGGACCCCCGGAGCCCCCGGGGTCCCCTCGATCCTCTTTGTCCGGCGCCTCCGAATCCGAGGCGGCTGGGGTGGTCGCCTTGGGGCCCCTTGGTTTCCCCATGGCGGTTGCGTCCCACGGATGAGGGTCCGTCCGAGTCGCCACTAGGTGCGGGCGCCGGTTATGCCTCTCCTGGCACGTTGTCGCTGTGGTGCAAGTCGTCGGTCGCCGCCTCCAGGATCCGCTGTCCCTCCGCAACCTCGGGCAGCGCCACCACCGTGTCGCCGGCGGCCCACGAGGAGGAGGCGGGGATGAGTGGCACCAGGTTGGGCAGGCCCGTCTGGCCGATGAGGATCTGGAGTGATTGTCACCAGGTCCGCCGGAGACTCTGTGGCGCCGGGGTGCAGTGCCGCCCATGGAGTTCAGTCACTTGGTGGGGGGCAATTCGGTGTGGTCCGCGGGGGTCGTCCTCACACCCCGGGACACCGGGCGTCCGCGTTTCAGGAACGACAGGAGTTCAGCCAGCAGCCCTTCAGGGGATGGCCATCGTGTCCGGACCCGTTCCAAGCGTCACCCCAAGTATAGCATTCCAGGGGGACAGGATGGAGCGGGCGCGCGTTGTCCTATTGTGCTCCTCCGGATCGAGGGTCCCGGCCAAGAAGCCGAGAAGGTCCGGGCGCCATCTTGGGTCCCACTCCGCGGGTCACCTCAACTTCGGTTTTCCGTCGGAACAGCCGACTTTCGAGTGTCCCAGAAGGTCCCCACCGGTCCAGTCTCCGGATTGCAGGGGCTAGGGTGCCCCGTAGACTCCGATTTGCAGGATCAAAGTGGGCTCAGTCCCAGAGCCGAGCTCTCAGGCGACCATCGCCATCGGCGTCCAAGCCACGCCCCACTGACGGCCAACATTGCCCGACTACAGGCCAAAGTGAGCCAGCAGGAGTGCAGAATGGAGGATGTGTAGGGCTGCTCATGCCAAACCACCTACGCATTTATTAATTTGCCAGAAGGGGAAGAGGATCCTACTCCGTGACCTTCAGCTCTGCCTGCAGCCTGGCTGAAAACGTGGCTACCAGCAGATGCCCTCTGACTAAGCTTGTGATTAAAGAGAGCTCTTAGCTCAAATTCTAAAAGCGAGATTCACTTGCTCCTGACTAGGAAAACACGTGCCCCAACGGCTTCCCACTCAATCTGTAAAACAGCACACATTGCGATTGCTCTCCCCACCCCTTTCAATGTTCAATGACGCCCTGAAGACTGGGGGACCTCCCCCTGATCTCCTTGGAGCCACTATTTCGGTGATAAGGAAGCCACAAAACCACCAGACAGGTGTGACTCCTAGCACTCCATTTCTATACTTAATATTAAGACCAAAATCTTAGCAAAGGTGCTCGTGAACAGGATGGTGGATAATGATGATTCTAGTTCATCCAGATCAAAATGGTCTCATGCCTCGATGCAGTATTTGCCACTGCATACTCTGCCTGAATAATATACTATCACTCGCCAACTCAGCAACTGTACACCGAGCCATGGTCCCAGTAGACTACGAAAAAACACTCGACTCAGTACAAAAGAAATTTATGTTTCACCTCCTGAAATGTATGAACTTTGGCCCTCTCATCTGCAGACACATTGCAGTACTTAACTTTAAACCATGGGCTAGTGTCCGGTTGAATGGAGAGGATTCCTCTGTCAATACAGAACTAGGCACGGGACAGGGATGCCCGTTGGAATCCACATCAGACAAAACACAGACTGAGATGACAGTGAAGGTGTCAGCAGGCTGAGCAGGGTCCAGTGAGTCTCCATTATACTGCGTGCATTCTAACTCTGCAACCTTGGTGGGGCTTGAACTTGTGACTGGGCAGGGTGGGCCAAGTCCTAAAGGTAATCAGAGGGTTAACCCCCAGCACAGCCAGTATATTCTTGTTTTAAAAGCACTTGCTGCTGAGTTCCTTCCTGGCCTCCAGTAATATTCAGGTATAAATTAAAATGTCAAGATAACTGGTGATTAATCGTCTTCCTGGAGAGAGACAGGCACAGGAGCTTTGACTAGGGGAAGTTGTGACTGCTTGTTGTAAGGTAGTACAGATGGTTAATATACCTGCTGCAAAGAACGTTTACCATCCCTATCAAAAAGTGCATGTAATCTTGTAAAGTAGGTCAGTGTGTTACTGCTTCTGTCAGAGAGATCCTTTTGTACTTGCAGTTTGTAAGTTAAAATCCTAACATAGAACAGCAAGCTATTAACTAATCTGTCATCAAAGAGCTACATGCAAACTGCAAGTTATATATTAGAGATAAATGTTTTTTTTGCCCAATCTTTCATTAACCTAATCTTGCAAAAAGGGTTCATTTGGGTAGAAATCTATTCTTATTGGAGAGAACCCCTAACAATGCAGTTATGTTTTAAATTCTGAATTTGCGCTTTTCCAGACTTAGAACTCTTAAACTATATTGCCTACAATGCAATCATGGATGACATGTGATTCCTATGCCCTGTAGTCCTGTCTGATGTAACATTCCCTATATACTGATTTATAGAAATAGGATTGTATCCATGCAATGTGTGTATGAGTAAACTAGTGCCCTGGCACACCTTATATTACATCTGACGTTTAGCAATGCCAGTTGACGATGTGGGTGGAGATAATGTAGTATGTGGGCGGAGCCAGTGGGTGTGGCCTCGGACAAGCATTTGAGCACCTGCACTTCATAGTTTACAAATTAAGCACTGTGATTAGGGGTTGTGTTGAGCAGAGACATTAGGTGTGGAAGCTGCAGTGGCCTATAGATGAGGGCACCGGCTTTTTTTTTTTTTTTACATCTTTTAGGCATCTGGGCTGGATATCTGGATACGTTCTGGATAATGCAATCGATGCAAAGCTGGGAGAAAGGTAGACTTGGAAGAAAACAATTAGTCAGACTGAAAAGTTTGAAAAGCAAACATGGACAGAAATAATTCCCGTTTCGAATTGGAGGATACCGAATGAAATGCGGCAAGTTAATCTTGCTTTCTCTTCCGCAGCTGAAAGAGTAATGAGTGAAGAAAAATCCGCAATCAAAAAATAGACCTCGCGCTCTAAGATTGACGCGATGGAACATAATCTTCTCATGAAGAAGAAGAGAACTAGGCTCAAGAATGGCGCAATGATCCTCTTTTAACCCCTTCGCTGCTGATGACGAGCTCAGCTCGTCATCAGCCACGGTGGTCATGTGCGGATGACGAGCTGAGCTCGTCATGTAACGCGGCTTTTGGAAAAAAGTTGCACAGCAGAAAAATTACCGCCGCAGCAATGTGGTTAAGTGGAGGCATTCACAATGCGAGATACAGCACCAGGGCCGCATTTAGCACTGGTGGTGCTCTGTGCCACAATGTTGGTGCCCCCCACGACCCCATACAATTACCACCTCCGCCATGGATTCCCTCACTACCACCATTTGACAGTGCCCCTCAAGTGTCCATAACAACTGTCTCTTAGATTCATTTAGTTTTATAGAGCCACTCATAACACTTTAAGATGTCAGAACACTTTACATCACACAATATCCAACATCCTGGCAATCTCGTTGATAACACAACAAAATGGAGGAAAACACAGCTGCATGTCTGTTTCATCGACTTCAGCGCCGCATTTTACAACGTGGAGAGGTCCAAACTGTGGACTAAGCTAGCCAGATGGGGCATCACAAACACCCTATTATCAATCATAATGCTTTCACATACCAATACCTGGGAACAGGTCAAATTAGGATCCATGTCTCATCTCTCCAGAAAAGTAAAAACAACGAAAGGACTCAAACAGGGCTACGTGCTGGCCCCTATTTTATTTAACTTATTCCTGGCAGACTTACCACAGACACTTAACACCTGTAAACCTAAACTTAAATAAAACCAGGACCATGACAATTAACAGCAAACGAAAAAAGAGCTACCTATCGCACCTGGGCGGCAAACACATTGAACCAGCGGCGACTTATAAGTATCTGGGTGTCTACTTAGATAAAGAAGGATCATTAACCCGCCAACAAGAAGAGATCAAAAGGAAAGGGATTATCCTTGCCTTAACCATGAAAAGTTTATCAGCCAAACTACTGGCCCTACGCTGAGCCCTCTTTTAGTGGGAGCAGGGGCTAAAATTCTACCTACAATCACCTACGGTAGTGAAGCACTGCGTGGGAGAGATACCAATCTTCTGGATAAAACGCTTGTAAAAGCATACAGAACTAGGTTTAGCCTCCTGAGTTATACCTCCCCGGCGCAACTCAGACTGGAGTTTGGCCTGATAAAGCAAACTTGGGACAGATAGGGAGCATACATCAACTGTTGGAATAAAATCAGAACATCAACCCCTAAATCATTAAACCACCTGCTGTGGCAAGATCTCCATCAGAGGGAAAATTTGCCCGCAAGACTGTATCTTCAGGAGGCACTGGCAAACACAGGCTTATCGCCCTTATGGGATACACAGTGTCACCATTCAACTCTGAAAAAATTAGTGTGGAAGTCATTGAAAAAACAGTCTCTGGTAGAAGATAAAGCTGCTTTTTCTGCCAGAGCGCATGCATGGATTACTCGGAATTCTACCAAGACCCTAGCCCCACAACAGTATTTTAATCTGGGCTACTCAAAAGCACAGAAATTAAAATTCCTAAAGCTACGACTCAGTGTGATACCATGCACGCAGCATGGAAAGGGGTGGAGACTTTCACCAAATGCAGTCTGTGTAAAAACGGCCAGGGGCATCATTCATACCATTTGTTCTTGCACGGAGATGCTTCAAGAAAGGAGGCAACTGCTAAAAATCCCTTTTAATCAAAGGGGAATTCGGACAAGGAGGCAAGCAGTTTTGTCCTGCTTTGACCAAGCATCACCGCAATTGAACTCTAGATTAGTTAGATTTCTCGAAGCGGCCACTAATGTCACTAAAGTTTTTTGGGGCAAAGGAGTCTTTGGACTATTAATTTTCGCAGGGGGAGCATAAATCGATGCATGTGACTGGGTCACTTACATAGGTTGCTCCTGCATGTTTAAATCTGTATTTTTTAACTTGAAAGCAACAGAAGTGTATTATATTTTAATTATGATGACATTTTAACATTGTGGTTGAATATTTTACATATGGTTTTATTTTTTGCACGTATTGCAATGGTTTTAAGTAACTCTGCAGAATAAATAAACTGAAACTTTACATCACACACGCATTGCACAGAGTCAACCATCAGTGTGTAAATCAGTATATAGGAAATGTTACATAAGACAGAGGCCTGCAAGGAGCAGGAGTCACATTTCATCCATACTGGTCGGCAGTAAAGTTTAAGAGTCCTTGGACTGGAAAAGCACAAATTCAGAATTTAAAATGGAACACCATTGTTAGGGGTTCTCTTTAATAATAAGCATTCATTTCTACCCAAATGAACCCCTTTTGCAATATTAGGACAACGAAAAACTGGGCAAAAATTGTATAGCTCTAATATTTTCCTTGCAGTTTGCATGCATCTCTTTGATGGCAGTTAATAGCTCACTGCTCTGTATTAGGATTTTAACTTATAAATTGCCAGTAACAAAAGGATCTCTGAAAAAAGCGGTAACCCATTGACCTATTTATATTATATGCACTTTGTGATGTGAATGGGACATGTTCTTTGCAACTGCGTTATGATGAGTCAAAACTTTCAAAACTTTCACTAGACAAAGCTCCGATCTCTCTCCAGGAAGAACATTAATCACCAGAGTTATCATTTTTATTGATGCCTTAAAATTGCTGGGACAATGAACGCAGCATCAGGTGCTTATAAAACTATGAACATGGCGCCCCCACCCGGTGCTGTGACACCGATCGCACCGCCCTGAAGCCGGCCCTGTACAGCACCCTACCACTCAGAAACACAAAGATGGCATCTGCTCGTGCCAGAGGCAACCAGGAAAATCTGAGAGCAATTATGTTGGTCTGTCCAGCCTTCATCATCTAAACGAAAAACCAAAGTGATTATCAGTGATTATAGTGCAATGCCATTGCATTTGTGAGTGCCTTTGATAAAATCTGAATTGCTTCTTAGTAGACAAATAAGATGACATTCTATTTTTTTGTTGTATTTGGTTGATATAGGGTGGGGTTAAAAGGTACCCTATGATAAAAGAAAGCTGGTGTAGTATATGAGGAATCAAGGACTGTGTGGTACCTGTGGTAAATTTGTTCAGGTGGCTGCAGGTGGTGGGAACTGGCACTCACTGTTGGTGACTAGAACTTGTTTTACATAGCTCAGACTTTCAACCAGGGCAGGAGATAGAAAGATATGACAAAGGAAGAGAAAGATAAGAATACATTGACAAGGGAAGACATTAGAGATGAAAACGAACTTTAAAAATGATATATAGAGGAAGTGTGAAGTGTTGAAAGAAATAGGCATGAAGAATTTTGGGACAGGATTGGCCCCAGCACGGCAAACGGCCATACAATGCACATTTCTGAGTGCATGACCATATGTGAAACTATCATTCTGACCGTATTCTTGGCCTACACGCTTATCTAGAATGGCCAGAGACGCCTAGGCCTACCCCTGGTATTGCGAGGTCCACATTCTATTTGTTGACCTGGAGGGGTGCGCCAAGCAAAATCCCGTAATCTGTAAATATGGAGGCAGCGTACCAAGTTTTGTGAATTAGTGTGAGCAGACCTTTTTCTCAGTGCCAAGTAGAGTGAGGCCTACAAACGCCTCTCAAAGATCTGCTGTTATGTCAACCACACATCCCTGTGCCGACATTCTGTGTGCGTGTCGAGCGCATTTATGTGCCTAGATATTGTGCAAGGTATCCTGTTTTATGTTTAAATTTAAATAATTGATAAAACCCCACTGAAAGGGAATCAGTATACACTAGCTGGACTAGGCAATGCACTCCGACCTCCCTAAGCTGACCCACATGACCCCCACCTTAGGAAATTGTACTAGCTCCCCATTCAGAAGGGATGCCACTTCAAGAAACTGATCCACACATACAGAGAACAGCTCAACAAAGGACCAGCATACATCAACCATCGCCTCAACTTCCGCCAACCCATCAGACAACTTTGCTCTACCTACCTCCAACTCGCTCACACCCGCTGCAACTGGGTCACCAAAAGCTCACCTAGCCCCAGTAAGGTCAGTCCTAAACATGGCAGCTCAACTCATAATGGGTGTAAAAAGATTTGAGCACGTCTCACCAACCATCAACACTCTCTACTGGCTTCCCATAGAGGGTAGATGTATTTACAAACTGGCCGGCATCACACACAAGGCTCTTCAAGCCCAACCCCCAACTACCTAAACAGCAAACTAGTAAAAGCAGGAAAATCCAGAACTCTCAGAAGCACCAACTCATCCTTCCAAAACTGAAAAAGAAAATTACTCAGTGCCGGTCCTTCTCTGGTAATGTACCCAGAATGTAGAACGCACTCCCTATCGACCTCAGATGCAACTCCTCCTTCTCTTGCTTCAAAAAAGACCTGAAAATCCTTCTCCTCAACCAATACTTTACCGACCAAGTCAACCAACCTAGACATAAATAACCTAATGGTCTCCCCCCTCACTCTGACATTCAAGGGTGGTGATTATCTGACGGTGTAAATCACCTGCGTCTTTCTTCCCTCTCTGGATACTTAAGTATTTTGTCTTTGCTTTTATCTTTATGCATCCGCATGTCCGGTGATGTTATGCAATTTTCTCTTTTCCTTTGTGTATGTAAAGCGCTCTGATACCCACGGGTCTAGCTAGCGCTATATAAAACTTTATAAATAAATCAGTTGAAGCCGCAGTAGAGGTAGTTTCTTCTCCTAGCTTGCAACAAGTCCTGGAACCCCCTAAGTCAAGGAAGACGGTCACCCACGCACTCATCACCAGCAGATTAGACTATGGAAACACTCTACGCCGGCATCAACAAGTCCCTACTCCCCAAACTCCAGATAATACAGAACACCGCGGCCAGACTCGTTTTTTGGGTTCCCCGGCACAAACACATCAGCCAACACCTGCGGAGACTCCACTGGTTCCCCATGGAGAAGAGTCACCTTCAAAATCCTCACTGATGCCTGCAAATGCCTCCACAACAACTGACCCAAATACCTCACGACAGGATAAACTTCCATGTACCCAAAAGAACGTTCCGATCTGCCAAACTCGCACTGGCAGAAGCCCCGTGCATCCACAGAGCCAGAGCAGGCTGAAGATTGTTCTCTCACATTGCAGCCAAGACCTGGAACGAGCTACCGGCAGACATCAGACGCGCCCCATCTCCACCTCCGGACCTCATCCTCGCTACTGAAATTCAGGAAGGGACACAAGACCTGGCTGTTAGACTGAGCCTTAGCAGCAAGAACGTCAGTGCCTGGATACCCTCACCTTGTGATTAGCCACACTTTACAAGTCATGATTGATGATGATGATAAACACTAGTGCAACCACACACTGAAATACCATTCAAAGAAAGGAAAGTGAGAGATAATTTGTTATTTGATTTCTTCCTCAAGCGGGCCAACACAATGTAACTTTGCTATACAAGCTAGCGAGCAGCAAGAAAGACTGGTTTAATATTATTCTGCTTGAGTTTTGATATTTAAGGATGTCATTAAAATATTTTTCCTTTTTCCTTTTGTTTCCTCCAGTTTCGTATGCTTGGAATAAAGGTGCAAGTTTAGAAGCATGTTTTAAGTCTTATCTAATTATTATATACACTGTAGAGAATCTGGGAAAAGTAACATTACATTTGATCTTTTGACAGAGTTTAATTATTTCACTGATTGGTGAAATGGCTGGCTCATAATAATCTTGGTCAATATGTACTGTAACATTTACCCTCAGACAAAGAGTGGGCTAAACCCTTTGATGCATCAGCCCCTTTTGTAACAAGTCAGTATTCATAGGGTTAACTGCCAAACAACCCAAGGCTTTAAACACTAAATGCAAGGTGCAGTGACAGATACCTGTGAAAACAACGCAGTCACCATGCACATGGAATAGTGGTGAGAACATGACACATGACTGTTCACATACCAACAAAACCCAAAGCTGCAAGGAGTACCATTGTTATGTGCACTAACTTCAGATAATTATGGCTTTTTGCCCGTGTGTACTTTATTGCTGGGGGTTTTGTGCCCATAGTTACAATGTTAACAGCAAAATGAAAAGTCCCAAAATACAATGTGATTTTTGTTATAAGGTTAGGACTGACTTAAAGTGAAACATCTGCCATGCATGGCATCTATGAATATTCACACAACAGCAGAAGCACCTTAATGTAGTCAGTCAAAGTGCAGAAAAGCAGTGGTGAGTATGCTAAAAGCACCACGTCCTGGATGCCTTATAATGCAGGGCTATAAATTAAGCTTATATAATTCAAAATTGTAAAGGTATTATGCTGTTGGAAAGGTTGAACACCCCTTCAATTTTTTTTTTTTAAATATATTTTTATTGCAGGAATTAGCCAGAGTTACATGACAGATCAGCGACATAGCTTCAGTGGAAAGAAAAACACCAGATCCCCCGTGGGGAAACATCGTCTATACACAGCCATTCAGCCCACAACCCAAGGGTCGGGCGGCGTCTGCTATAAAGTCGCAAATGGGGATCCGGCATATTGTTGAGATTGATCCAGATAAACAAACGATCTTCATCTGCTTTTCCAAATCATCCCAAAAGAAACAGAACCCCCCAACTTCCAATTAACCCAACTCCTCCCCCCACCCAACCCCGTCATCAGTGTGTGATATGTGTAAGATGAGCTCGCGGAAGGAGACCTTAAGTGACTGCGTAGAAATCAGTGATATGGGCATCTAATGGGGTTCAGGTTGTGCTGCGTCATCACTCTCGGAGTCGCTGGAAGCGCTGTAATCTCGCAGGGCCTGCACTAACGTCTCCCACTCCAATGCAACTTCAAGCGCCCTCTCATTCTGCTGTCGCCTCGCCAGCTGGTATCGCAGGGTGCTCTCCCCGGCGGCCCACTTCAGAAGTTCGTTGTGCCATTTAGCTCCCGTTGGACCAACTCGTGCCTTCCAATGCCTGGTTATCTCCCTTTTTGCGAGAATGAGGCCCAGGTCAATAAATTTACTAGTAATTTTGTTTTTAGGGGTATGAGGGAACCAGTGTAGGATCCCCACCGCCGCATCAAAAGTCAAGGCTCTCCCCGTGACCCCATTAAGGGTGTCCTCTATCAGGAGCCAGTAGGAGGACAGCGCTGGGCAGGACCACAGCATATGTATGAGGTCCGCCGCGGGTGCTCGGCATCTGGGACAATTCGCCGTGTCCGTGGCGAAGTATTGTTGGATTTTCGCCGGAGTCAGGTAGGCCCTGTGAAGTATATAGAAGTGAACCAGCTGAAACCGGGCGTGGCGCGTGCCCTTCCAGGCTCAACGCATTAGTTGTGCCCACGTCGTTTCCGGTATGTCTTTCCCTATGTCGGCTTCCCAGCGGTTTCGCAGTACATCAAGCGGGGGCAGACCCTCATTAAGTAATCTGTTGTATAAACACGTGACCGCCTTGACCGTCCTCGAGGACATCATAACATATTGGCACACCGATGATATTGGTGGCTCCTCCATACCTCTCTTCCAGTGCGTCTGGATTGCTCTAATTATAGCTGCATGAAGGAGGAAGTCGCCTCGGGGAACGTCAAAGCGTTCCAGAATCTCCTGGAAGGGTAGTAACACCCCATCTTCATAAAGATCTCCCACTAACTGCAACCCTGCATCTTCCCAGTGCCTTAAGCGCGACCAGTCTCCACCATGAGGCAAGGCCGTTAACATCCCCAATGGAATCTGTGGAGCATATGGGAGTTTCAGCTCCCCCCGGGGGTGGGCGCGATTCCAGCACAGCCGTATAGTCCGTTCCTCGAGCGTAAGGTCTCGCAGAGCTAAGCGCTGGCGCAATGCAATGTAGGAGATAACATGTTTGGGCATTCCCCTACCTCTCCCCTCCTCCGGGCCTCGGAACTCTCTCGCTATCTCCTGGGTGAAGGCCTGTAACTGGGCCGCTAGATAGTATTTTTCGAAATCCGGCACCGCCAGACCGCCCTCCGATTTTGGTCTCATCAGGGTCTTGAGTGCCACCCTTCGGTGGCCCGACCCCCAGAGGAACCCCACCACCATAGATCTCAAGAGCCGGAAGGTGGCCGGCGGGACCCAAACCGGGAGTGCCCTAAAATAATATATCAGCCGGGGTAATGCCACCATTTTCAAAAATGCTATACGCCCAGCCACGAAAGCGGCAAAGTGGCCCAGAAGTCCATGTTGCCTCGCAGCGTACGAATACAGTGGGCTATATTGCCGTCCAAAAGATCGGCGGAGTCATGGTACACATACACCCCCAGGTATTTGAGGCAGCTAGGTTCCCATCTAATATCTCTGGTAGTATCGGTTCTGGGCTCCCCCTTTCGAACCGGAAATAGGCAGGTCTTGGCCTAATTCACCTTGAGGCCCGAGATCTCTCCGAATGCCGTGAGAGCCTCTTCAGCCCCATCCAGAGCATTACTCGAGTCCTCAAGGAAGAGCAGCAGGTCATCGGCGTACAGGGAGATGTGCTGCTGTCCTGATAAAGTACGCAGTCCGCCGAAGTGGGCTCCGGTTCGGACCGACAACGCTAGTGGTTCCACCGTGAGCGCGAAAAGCAGAGGGGACAGTGAGCATCCTTGCCGCGTGCCTCGTTCCACCGGGTATTGTTGGGAGACCAACGGGCCCGCCCTCACCCTGGCCGCCGCCGAGGCATAGAGTACCATGGTCCACCTGACAAATCCTTCCCCCAAACCGAAACGTAGTAGTACTCTACGTAAATATTCCCATTCAAGGCTGTCAAAGGCCTTTTCCAGGTCAACCGAAAGGACCAAGGGGCACAGGGCCTCCGTGTGTGGTTCCTCAAGTAGACAGAACAAACGACGAATATTCATAGTTGTATTGCGCTTAGGGATAAATCCCGCCTGATCCTCATGGACTAAGGAACGCATGTGCCCCAGCAGTCTCGACGCCAATATGCTGCTCAGAATCTTATAATCGACCGTTAGCATTGATAACGGTCGGTAGGACGCCGGGTCATCTGACTCCCTACCAGGCTTGAGGAGGGGGACGACCAAGGCTTCGCACATCGAGCCGGGAAGGCGTCCCAAGCGTTTCGCTTCCTTGTAGACTACTACCAGCCGGGGTGCCAATAGATCCACGTAGGCGGAGTAGAATTCGACCGGGAGCCCATCGAGGCCCGGGGTTTTGTTTCTCGCCATCCCTTTTATGGTGCTACGGATTTCCCCAATTTCTACATCTGCGCCCAAAGCCTTCGCTATGTCAGGTTCCAGTGCGGGTATCTCTAAGGATTGTAAATAATCGTCAATCAGGGTGGGATCACGGGTCAGTCTACTACGGTATAGCCGTTCATAGTAGCGCAAGTAGCAATCGAGTATCTCCGGTTGGGTATGCACCTCAGTTCCCCCCACAGTGCGCATGGACACCGTTGGGGTGGCCCGGCGCATGGGGTTGGCCAGCCAGGCCAAGAGCGCGCCCGACTTGTCCCCCTCCGTGAGCGATCTGGTGACATAGGCCTTATAATCAAAACATCAAATCGTTCGACCTCTGCCGCCACCGCCTCCCGCGCTGCAGCGGTACGTTCCTGAAGTTCTGGGTGGCCGGGGAGGCGAAGCTCCATCTCGCGGAGCTTGCGATCCGCGTTGGCCAGGTCATCAAGGATGACACGTCGCATTCCCACTTTCTTGGAAATGCAATAGCCCCTGACCACCACTTTAAAAGCATCCCACTCCGAGGCCCTCGACCTAGCAGTGCCCCCATTGGTCGCAAAATAGTCAGTAATTTTATCCTCCAGGTCCACCTTGAAGACTATATCCTCCAGTATCTCGGGCGCAGTTTCCAAGTGGGTACGCTGGGGACCTCAGGAAACCAACTAAGATCCACTAATAGGGGGCTGTGATCCGAGATGGTCCTAGCCAAATTTTCAGATCGCACAGTCGCGGACACCAATTCCGCCGACCCCAGAAACCCATCCAGTCTCACATGCAATTCGTGCATACCAGAGAAGTACGAATAATCTCTAGTACGGGGGTGCTGCGCACGCCAAATGTCTGTCAGCCCCCATTGAGCCTGCCAGTCTTTCCTGCCTTTAGCTACCCGTCGGACCGGGGAGTCCGGGAGGGGAGGGTGTGAGCGATCGGTGTCAACATCCACCACCGAGTTAAAATCTCCTCCCAGTAGGAGAGTCCCCGACAGGAAATGGGCCAAAGAGCCCGATAACCCGGATAGGAAGGCGAGCTGGTCCACTTTAGGTGCATAAGCGCAACAAATATTCAGTGCCCTACCCCCAAATGTGCCAGAGATAGCCACGTAGCGACCCTCCGGATCTACCACAGATTTGGAAACCTGTAGGGGTATCCCAGCTCTAATCCATATCAACGCCCCTCGCGCATAAGCTGAATATGTGGTGTAGTAAACCTGTCCTCTCCACCTACGCTGAAGCGCCGCCCCTTCTGACTTAGTAAGATGCGTCTCTTGCAGCAACGCTATCTGCACCCCTCTACGCACCAAATAAGCGTGAATTTTGTGTCGTCTGGACATAGTTTGAAGGCCCCGCACATTCCAAGTGACGCATTTTACATTAGTGATCTCAACCATTGTCCCAAATTGTCTCATCCAGGTTCCCCCAGCAATGCTCAGTCATGGATTGTTCAATATTCGATTCGACACTAATGGCGGACATCCCCCCCACAAACAACAAAACTTCCCCCTGAAACGAACCCCCTCCTACCCACCCAAGAATAGGACCCAAATAGCACCATCCAGTTCCCATCCAAACTCTACCCTCAGTAAACACCCTTCCCCCAACTAATCCCACGGTAGCCACCGTAGGTGTGCCTTAAGGGCCGAGTGCGGGCCGGGCGCCAGCAATTGGCCACCGAGTCTCGGGCCACCGAGACTAAATCGAGCACCAAATCAACAGTACCAGGCGAAGCAAGGCCCCCCAATCCCACCAGTGACACATGGTCAAGTAACCACTTCCACAACCACCTCATCCCCCGCGATATTTCCCCGCCCAAATGGAGTCAGCTCACCCGAGTTCATCCCTGCCCATCCAGCATGCCCTCTGCCGAGTCCGGAGTAACCACTGGCAAATGTACACTATCCGTCTCTGAGTCCTCAGTGTCCGAGCGGGCCCCCTCTCCGCCAGGTTCCGATTCTTCGATGATGGGGCCGCCCTGGGAGCCAGATAAGTTGGAAACCATTTCCAACACTCCCCGCCGCTCAGCCAAAGTCTCTACTGTCGAAGGTTTGCCCGGTTTACCGCGGCGGCTCCGGAGCCTTTTGGATCGTCGCTGCTGTCCTGGCTCTGACGTCGTCATGAAGGAGGATCCGCCGTCATCTTTGCCAGCCCTGTACAGTTCAAGCCAGTTGCAAACGTCCTCCGGGGTGTCAAAAAAATGTGTCGTATCATCAAGGATGATGCGGAGTCTCGCCGGGAAGAGGAGAGAGTACTGTATGCCCTCGCTCCGCAGCTCACGTTTGACCGCTAAGAAGGAGGTCCGCTTACGTTGAGTTTCGTAGGTATAGTCCGGGAAAATGTTTACATGGCTGTTCTCCACCTGGAATGGGCCATTGTGTCTGGCGGCATTGAGAAGCAGATCCCTATCTCGGAAATGTAACAATCGCGCCACCACTGGTCGCGGGGAGCGGCCTTGTTGAGGAGGCCTGGCCGGAACCCTGTGTGCCCGTTCCAGGGTATAGAAGGAGGACAGACCCTCCGGTGCCACTGCAGTTCGGAGCCAAGATTCTAAGTAGGCCACCATGTCCCCGTTCTCGATTTCTTCCGGTAGGCCCACTACACGAATGTTGTTCCTCCTATTACGCCCTTCCGCGTCCTCCGCCCGCATCTCCAAATCACCGATCCGGGTCAGGGCATCCTTCACCGCAGCGGCCAGAGTCTTTTGCGCCGGTTCTAGGATCTTCACCGAGCTCTCCACCTCTTTGACTCTGTCCGAGAGCTTACCATGGTCCGCCCTGAGGAGGCCCAAGCTTGTCGCAACCTGGGCGATGTCTTGTTGAAGGGCCCCTCGCGTATCTGCGATCGCCTCCAGGATCCTATCGAATTGTTGTTGTAGGTGAGGGCCTCCAGAGCTCTCCGGGTCATGACGATCGTCCTTATCTGGAGCTTCCGTGTCCGAGGCGGCCGGAGTGGTCCCTTTAGGTCCTCTTGGTTTCCCCATGGCGGACGTGCTCTGCAGTATGACTCGGGAGGACCCACCGCTGGGCTCCTGGAGGCCACTAGAGGAGAGAGGGGGGCGGTCACTGCCGATCGACGTGGACCCGTGTGATCCAGTGAGGCCTCGGACTGTGGTCACCAATGTAGCCGGGTCTCCCACAGGGCAATATTATTGTGTCACCTACAAAGTTCCTCGGGACCTGGCGAGTGCAGGATCTCAGCGGAGTACAGCTAGTCGTCTCGGGTGGCTTCGCTCTTCGGGCCAAGACCACCGGTCGCCGGGGTCCCTTCGACGCCGTGAGATCGACTATCAATCTTCCAGAAATGTCTATGGTGTCTGGATACTCCCAGATCGTCGGGAGGATAGTCGTCTCTCCGAAAGAGGAGACATGTAGAAGGCACGTGCAGAGCTGGCAGGGTCCTCCGGGTCGAGGGTCCCGGCAGGTCTATCGAGCAAGTCCGGGCGCCATCTTGAGCTCCACTCCGCTCCCTCCGCAACTTCGCTTTTCGACAAGAACAGTCGATTTTCGGATTTGCACAGGGCCTCACCAAGTTGGCTTCAACTCGATCTTCAATTCTTGGGGATCGGGGCGCCCCAAAACCCTCGGAATTCAGAATAAATGCGGGCTCAGTCTCGGAGCCGAGCTCTCAGGCGACCATCGCCATCGGCGTCCAAGCCACGCCCCGACCACCCCTACAATGTCATATTATTCAGTAAAGAGTAGATAAAACCTTTATCTTATCCCACCCGGCAAACTAAAAAATAAAATAAAAGCACAACTCCTGCTAGCGCCCTTCTGCTAAAATACCAGCACCCTCACCGAACACTATAATAAATCAGTTACCGAGGTCCTAGACCAAGTGGCCCCCCCAAACTTAAAACCCAAAGAAACATACCTTCCAAATCCTGGTTCAACCCTGTTCTCAACAACGAAAGGCACTCCCTTAGACATTCTGAAAAAACTTGGAGGCAACACCCATCCCCCTCCCATCTTGCCCTCCTCCAATTTGCTAGGTCCAACTACAAAAAACACATTCTCAATGAAAAGTCCACCTTCTTCTGCACTCAGCTTGATAGGGCCAAAAATAGACCTAGAGAACTATTCAACATCATCAAAAAAAAAACATCATCTGCCCCTCAAATGTTGACGGGCTCTATTGAGAAATGCGAAGAAATTCCAAAGATCTTCTCTGATAAAATCACCAAAATAGACCAATCCTTCATCTTAAATCTGCTTTCCCCTAACACAATACTTTCGTATGACTTTTCTCCCGAATCTCCTTCCCCTTCAAATCCTCCACCTGTCCTTGCACATCTCTCGTCCGGTTCCCTCCCACCTAAACCCAACCCTTCTCTCCCTCAGGAACAAAAAAAAATGTCTCCTGGCATAATTTTCTCCCTATCACTGAACACGAAGTCTACAACATCATCGCTAAGCTAAAACCATCCTCCCACACCAAAGACCCTCTGCCCCTAACCTTGTCCAAGACCTAAAACATATCATTGCCCCTTTCTGGACCACCATTATTACCACCTCCCTGGCCACAGGGTATGTTACTGCCTCCCTCCAAGTGGGTCAAATCACACCCATTCCCAAAAATCCTTACACAGATCCCAACGACCCAAATAATCTCCGACCCATCTCTAACCTCCCTCTTCTCTCCAAAGCCCTTGAAAAAAGTGCCCTGCTCCAACTTGATAATCACATCAACACTTGTGACCTCTTTGACTCACTCCAATCTGGCTTTAGAAAAGGTTGCAGCACAGAATCTGCCATGCTCAATATAGTTGACGACATTCATCATTAACTCGACAAAGGTGAATCATGCCTTTTCATTCTCCTCGACCTATCCCCTGCCTTTGATACTGTTAACCACTCCACTTTACTAAACACTCTTAAAGTCCGCTTTGGCCTCCATGGCCATGTCCTCAACTGGTTCACCTCCTTTCTCCAACACAGAACCCAACAAATCAAAATTGAGAACTGCCTCTCCAACCCCACTCCGATCTCCCCCGGTGTCCCCCAGGGATCCATTCTTACTCCTTCTCTCTTCAACCTCTTCATGGAACCACTCACTGACAACCTCAAACAATCAGGAATAAATTACCACCTTTATGCCAACGACACACAACTTTACTATAAGATTAAATCCCACTCAGATATCCTTCACCTAAATGACACCCTGACCAAGATCCAATTATGGTTCCACCATAAGCATCTCAAACTCAACCCTAACAAAACTGAAATCATTCTCTTTGTGCCCAAAAACAACCCACTTCCTATACAAGACTGGATCTTTGACCTTAATGCTCCCAACTGCTCTTTCACCACTTTTAATTCAGTTAAGTCTCTAGGCATCACCATTGATAATAGCCTTACCTTCACCTCCCACAGAAAAACCGCAGCCAAAGGAGCACTCTTCACTCTCCGTCATCTCAAGAAAATTAAGCCCATCATCCCAGCTGATGACTTTAAACTGTTGTCCAATCGCTGGTCCTGTTGAGAATCGCCTATGGCAACGCTATCCTCGCTGGAACACCTAAAGTCCACCTCTCTCCACTCAAATCTGCCCTCAACCTAGCAGCTAGACTTATCTCCGACCACAAATGTTTCGATCACATCTCCCTCAGCATGAAAACCTTCAAATGGTTAACCATCGAAGGCAGCTCCACCTATAAGATTGCATGTATCACGCACAAAGCCCTTCACCAAAACACCCCACGTTACCTCTCAGATAAACTCCACAAAGCAGGCTGCGCAGGACTGATGAGAAACACGAACACCCTCACTCTTATTCCCCTTCCTGTTTAAGAAGAAATGCACTCAAGTTCGCTCTTTCTCTGGTAACACCCCCTCCATCTGGAACTCCCTGCCTAAAGATCTACGCTGTAACCCCTCCAACTTCAACTTCTAAAAATAACTCAAATTGTTCCTCCTCAATAAATACTGGAGTCCTCAATTCCTATCTCTGACACTGATCTCACGCACTGCGACCACATCATGTCCCCCTCAACTGCTCGCCAATTCTATCCCCCCACATTCTCCTACCAATCCCCCCTTCCTCACGCTACTCTTCCCCCTTCCCTGCCCCTGCTCTCTATATCTACTTATGACTCCTAGCCCTACACACGACCTCCCACTGATTTACTACTCCCCTAACTCCTACTCTCGTCTTCCCCTCCTTTTTCTCTTCTTCCCCTCCTTTTTCTCTTCTCTCTCACCCTCACCCACCCTCACCAACCTAAGTTCTCACTACCCACGTTAGCTTAACAGAGTGTTCTGTAAATAGCTTTCGTATTTTATCTGCTTTCTTTGTTGTATTGGCTCTTGTTTTGCTCAAATGTTTTTTTAATACTGTACCTCCTCACATTCCTGTAAAGCGCTCTGATACCTCTGGGTTTAGCCAGGGCTATAGAAAAACTTTAAAATAAAGAAATAAATGGCCCAGAAATGTGTTCTGGAATTGATTTCTTCAAATATTTGAATAAAGCACTCTTAGTTTTTTCATCCATTTATAGTCCTGTAAACCAGAAAGAGTCCTCACAGAATGAGTGTGAGAGGTAATGAGATGTAAGAGGAGGTAATGAGATTTAAGTGTGAGTGACAGTCCAATACACAATCTTTCTATGCTTAAAACCTTTGTGAATTGCAATCAATCATAAACTTACTCAAAAGTGTAAGTTGACCTTTTTGATCAGGCCAAACATATTTTGGAAAAATACAGTTATTTTCTATTCTGGGGGTAAAGCAGCGTAATTAACACAGATATGCACTGATTTCAAAAGGTCTGTAAAACACTTAAAAAACGCCACTTAAATCCACAAAAAAACACTGAAAACAGGACAGCCTAAATGTGTGACACATTCATGGTAGTAAGATTCTGTTTTCAAGAGAGTCTGAGTAGTGGAACCAGCGGGATCCATTTTGATTGGTCTCTGATTTAGTATGGCAAAAGATGGAGGGCAGATACAGCTTCCTCAGACAGTGGAAGCACATCGACTGCATTTCATATTGAGGACTGCATATGAATTTGCTTGCTTTGTCCTGCTGCTCTCGTTCACACTATGCTCCGTATGTCCTAGTTCTGAGACACTATTGGAAAATGTATCTATTTTTACAGTGCTCAGTTTGTACAATAATAAGTGCTGGCACTCAACCTTCTTCTCAGAAGCCTGCAGCCAACACTGCCAAATGTTGAGGTTCCCTCTTCTCATCCACCAGCATCCACCCCCTCTACCTCTATCTCTGTCTCACTCTCTCTTGCACGTTCTTTTTCATCTTTGCCTGCTGCCTTTATCCATCATCCTCTTCCTTTACCCTTTTTCTACATTTCTGTCTTGTTCTAGGTCAAGGTCTCGTAATGGAAAAATAGGTTACACTCTATGAAGATGTGCCAGTGAGCCCTACTAGTAACGACTGGCTCAAATTAAGCACTGCCTTTGTATATGTCTGATCCCTACAAGAGTTGTCAGTTTTGAAGGGATCCTGGAGTGGAATAGACTGTTTGGAATGAACAGGGGTAATTAATCTGTGGATGAAGCAATGCCCTGGGCCCGTCTGGGCTGGTTGGTTTTAATAAAATACATTTGAATCCAAAAAGATGTTGCCTATCAGGAGGTTTTCTGGTGTTGCTTGAGAGTGCCACAGGGATACTTCTTTCATGTACTGGCATTCTTGTAGCAGCTCTCATGGATAGTGTGAAAGAAGATGAGTAAGAAATACAGTTGGTTATTTTGCCCATAAATGCAATAATACTTACATTGGGCTGGGGGCAGGGGAGGGGGGGGCGTGTCTCAACTCCCCAGAGTGGAACAGGCAGGGGATAGCCTACCCGGGCGGTGGAAGTGTGTTACCGGCATGCCTATGACTGGGGGTGGAGACCAGGCGGTGAAGTGAGGAACAATGGAGACAGGGCCCCCCTTAGAAATTCAAAGAGACCTCGTTAGGAAGGAGCCGCTGATTATTGTACTTCCTGAGAACTGCAGATTTGGTACATGGTAAGTGTCAGGGGTGGGACTGCAGCTTCTCTTGCTCAGGTGAGGAAGGTGCAAACAATGTTTCCTTCCACAGTTTTTCATGTCACCTCATAAATAATATTCCTAAAAACTGTGCATGAAAACGGACCTCGACTTAATACTTCTGATTGTCAACTCACCTTTCTCTTTCAAATTAATCTCTCCTTTCTTTTCTATCCTCTACATACTTCCTGTCTCTGACCAATACTCTGTCACATACACGTTTGCTTAATCCCTATTATTGTACCTCTGCAAATTGTCCACATCTCATTTTAAATATTGCAACCCCTGCAAATTGTCCACATCTAATTTTAAATATCGCAACCTCTCCTTAAATCACACACCTGCAACCTAACAATACCCGATTTCCAGAAGCACTTTTAATTTTGTCAACCAATGCAATAATTCACATACGCACACCGCACTAAAGTCCACACCTAACTCGTATTCATTTAATTTACCACATAGGCAAGTAAATGCATGGAATCATTTCCTTTAGAGTGCAACAATATTGTGAAAAAGCACTAACCCTGGGTTCCAGAGCACCGTGCTGCCCAGAGTAAAGTGCTACAATGCCTCATCAGGGGGGCTATAGAAATGCAACTATAAATCAAAGTATACCCGACACTAAAACTAATATCATTACACCAGTGGCGTCACAAAACTTGAGGGGGCCCCTGCAAAGTACATGAAGGGGGCCCCCCTCACAGACCCAGTCAGTGTACTATGCTGTGAGGGGGAACTCGGGCTCCCTTGCACCACGAGGGCTGTGGGGGCTAATGTTATGCAACTGGTATTACCTCACTCAATCGCCACATGGGGGCACGATTGGCTCAGCGTATAGTGCGCGATCTGCACCTACGCCCAATAGTAGTAGAGGTCTATATTAGGGATGCATAGTTTACCTTGTACGAAGGGTAGGGTCAACACCTCCCATGCTAGTCACGGGTTGCTTAGCTCCTTTCTCCACCAAACAAGCACTATCAAGTGGGATTCCTAGGCATGTGAGAAATGCTTTTGTCAGGGGTATAGGGAGGTTTACAACGAAACAACAACTTTGGCAAGACCACCATTCTGGCGATTTCTCTTTTCCAGACTATGGTCGGAGGAAATCTGACCCAGCGAGGGCTCTGTTCCTATAGGCAAGCTGTGACTCGCCCGACATTCTCCTGCCATAGTTCTGGCATGTTCCTACTGATCCAGATCCCCAAATATTTTACCACGGAGTTCATCCATCACTGAGGGATGGCTATATAGATCTGTAGTATAGGTGGCGTTAAGGGTAAGATCATGGATTTGGCCCAGTTAATATTATTTTTAACCAACCCACCAAATCGGCTAAATGCACGCAGCACCTGCTTTTACATTATGTTTTTGCACAATATACATGCCAAATGTTTTCATGGCTTGCCTCGTCCACGGACTCTTAGAGCAAACCTATACCCTTACCTCAAGTTGCCCTAATCATATGCTGGTGTGCCCACCTCTATTTGAAACTTGGGTTTAAAACATACGGCCATCATTCACTTGATAAAACTATTTGTAAAAGTTGAGGACTGGAAACATGAAGCCCTGCCTATGTGCATACATTTTACTATCAAAGCTTCTCGGAACAGTGACAAAAAAGAGCGTGTGCAGTGAAAATAAATTTTAAATAGGTGATCCCAGGACACAGATTTGAGGCTGTTGTGTTGTACATGACCATAGTCATGAATTATCAGGAAGAACTACTGTGCCCTGGGTTGACTGGCAGGGGTGTGGCTTGAGAGGGAGTACATTCTTGGCTTCGTAGTTGGGTCTGGGGGACCTGGATCGGGTGTGCTATGTCTTTGTCAGTTTATTTCATTGTTCTCATTTCACTAAGAGCTTTTAACTTGTTCATTTTTTGGAGCTGAAAAATATATGGTGACTGGTTTACCAAAAGGTAGTAAATATGCTCTCATAGAAGTCCTCCTTGAATGGTTGGAAATGTACTACTTTTTGGAATTCCAAAACATTTGCAGTAGTAGGCTTGGACGGCTGCCCAGGTCTCAGGTTCCGGACACACTACTAGTAATCAAACACCCAGAAGGTGATGGGATGAATGACTGCAAATAGTCTAACCAATGGCAAGTGTTTGGGTAGCATTCCCATTATTTTTTGCCCAATGTGCCAGTCTAGACAAGGCCTACTACAGTGTTGTGGGCCCTAGGCTCACATGCTAAATTAGTAACAACACAGACACTATTACTTTGAGGTTATAACTGGTCCTGAGCATGTGCGCCCGGCCCCTTTTTTTATTGGCAGAGTCACTTTACTGGTGACGCCTGTGATGGATGGGTGTGGGTTGGGTGTAAGCACAGACCCCAGGGTGGGATCGCAACATGACCTGTTCAGCAGCACACTATATTCCTCCTACTATCCAAACAAAATATAAGTCCTACCTCTGCAAACAACAAAAAACAAACTGGATGCCACATAGTCCATCAGGCTGTAGAGTTACTCAGCGGGACAGCAATGGACGTATGGACGGGTGGCACTGGATGGATGATGCTGGCGCGGTAGGACATCTTTGCTCACCTTCATAATTTAACCTGTGTGAGACAAGACACGAACACTGATTCATCAAAGAAGTCCAAAACCTTCTTGCAGCATACTGTATGAAGTCATGTCTATAGTATGGAGTTGGTCCGCTCTGCTGATGGTCTGGAAGATTTATGGTTGGCGTCAAAAATTAAAAAACAGGGTGCATCAGGGGCATTGTTGGAGTCCATCACAATGCTAGTATTGATTGTGTTACTTGACTTCTTGAAAACTGTCTTTATGTGCTGCAACCCGTCAAAATCTACTGTATGAGACTGCCTCAAACCTATCAGTGGAGCAGTGTCAAGACCATTTCACGCGCTTTTGGAGGGGTTGCCATGGGACTGTGTGTGAGATGCAATTACGCCACATGTTTGACGCATCTGTGCCACTGCAAGACAACCAAGATGCACTGCCTAGTCACTTGTGTGATTGCAGGGGTGGATTAGTCATGAGCAAGATGTGCTTTCACCACCGTGATCAGGATGCAGGTGGGGTGAGCAGGTAGTCACTGGCTGACTCATTCTTGGTACAGTCATTGGTGCTTCTTGCCTGTAGGTATAACTATGGCATTGAATTTTACTCTGGTTGTAAGATGCTCCACGGGTGGTAGTGATGACGCACTAGTGAGGAACTGGCGTGATGGGGTTGCCAGCAACGTGGTGAACCTGTATGGCAGGTGACGAAGAGTAATGCTGGCCAGGTGTTTACATCCTTTCTTTTAGAGGCATCTGCATCCTATAGCCTTGATGCTCTGAGCTGCTGAGCCACTGATTACTGTGTCTGGATGATTATGCTGGGAAGCTTCTGGTGCAGACTCAGTTAGTGCGTGCTTGCAGTTTACTGTCGCCAGTTCATCCGTGTTTCACCTCACTGGCTTATTTGAGTGGATAGATGTGCTCCATCAATGGCCAGAGTCTTCTTGACTGCGCCTTTCAGGCCTTGCCATTCTTGATCTTCGCTCCTTCTGGGCTTGGTCGGGTCAAGTTTCCCAGTGTGAACCAGCTGGTCACACTTACTCTTAATTCTCTTCTATCTTCTTAGTGCTTCAGCATGCACCTTCTTTCCAATTATGCTGTTGAGACTTCTTGTTGCTCTAGTCTCTTCTCCTTCTAGGTGCAGCGGTAAGCACCTTCTTTGGGACCAGCTAGTCAACAGCCTCAGTAGCCTGGCCACTGGCCTCAAGGGTTGGGTGCGGGCTCGGTGATTAACAGCGCGGTTGCTGATCCAATTCTCCTTGTCTTCAGCAGTGTGGAATCCAGCCACATATTGCTTGTTCCCTCTGCTGGGACCTACCTGGAGCCCCTACTCTGTAGTGTTCCCTCTTTCAGCATCTTCTTCTGTGGACAGTAGAGAGCTGAGGTTCTGCCTCCTTTCTCTCGGTGGCACAGGACTTCTGTCTTGAGGCTCTGATGCTATCTGATGCCATCATTGGATGGTGCCCCAGTGTCTGGAACACAGTTGCTGCGTCGCCTGCTTCAGTCCGCTTTCTGGTCTGGAAGTGCTGGATCATGTCCCCCTGGCAGTCACGGACAGTCACGATGGTGGCTTTGGGGTATGTAAACTCAGTCCACTTAATGGGTGGCACAGGGTAGGTTGCACCTCATACTCTGGGTGTCTTCTTGTGAGACCTCCACTCCTTCATCACGCTGAGTACAGGCTGTGAGCCTTTACCTCCTATTCCCTGCTCGGCTCATCTACTCCTCTCCTCACCTCACTGTCTGCTTTCTCTCCTGAACCGGCTCTCTGGTGGTGCCGCAATGCAGTAGCTGCCTCTCCTTCTGAGTGGTCTGACCTAACCTAGGTGTCTCTGAGGCTGACTGCTTCTGTCAGCTCTAGGCTAGGGTGTTGTTGCATGCGTTTCCACCCTTATTTGCTTGTACCGCCTCTCTTTGGCAGTGTCCCTACCTTTAATACTACTTTTAGCAGGTGATGACCAAGTGCAGTACCATCACTTAATAGTAGGAAAAGCATTTGATGTTGCTGCTGTTCGCCTTGATGGATTGGGTAATGCAGCCCGTTTATGGCGTTAATGGGTGTTGGCAATTTTACAGCCACTCCTCTGGGCTCCTTCTCTTTCGGGTTCATAACTGCTGCTGATTGTTCTAGCTGCTCCATAGTGCTGGCTGCAGGCTGGCTTACAGAAGCCAGTGGTGATTAGCTGCACTCACTCTCCTCTCGAGGGCTGATGCGTGCCTGGCTTCTTCTTTGCTGGCTAGGTGTCGCTCGTCTTCTTCGCACCACAGCAGCTCTTGTCGTAGGCTGTCTCCCAGGGAGCGAGAGAGAGTGTAGAAGGCTTAGCAGGGTGGATACCCCGGATGTGGTCGCCTTGAGTATGAGTAGTTCCTTTTGTGTTTTGACCTCTGGGCTGGGGTCGTTGATGGGGCACTCTTTTTCTTATGCGTTACTCTCCCTCTGCCACCATCCAGTGACAACCGAGCTCCTCCCCCACCTCACAGAATAGTGCTGAGGGCCCATATAGCAGCAGGATTGCTGCTGGAAACAACTGGTCTATTCTCCTCCTTCAGGCCAGGACAGAATTCCTGCAGCTGCTCGCGGAGCACACAGTGAGCCCTTGTAAGAGGGTGGCCACTTTAATGCTGCATTCTGGGACATCCACCGCACTCCACTTGCTGGGACCCCACATGTCTGTAGATCTTCCATGTCATTTCCGGGGAACAGGGGGGACTAGGGTCAGGTACTTATACCTGCGCTACCCAGTGGCTGTCCTCTTTGTTTCCCCCCCATGACACACAGCAAGCGGGATCCAGTTAACTTCATCGCCAATGTAGTGTTGTGGGCCCTAGGCCCACATGCTAAATTAATAACGACACATACACCATTACTTTGGGGTTATAACTGGTCTTGAGCACATGTGCCCGGCCCCTTTTATTGGCAGGGTCACCTGACTGGTGATGCCTGATGGATGTGGGACTGATGTAAGCACAGCACTTGGGAGGGACTGCTGCATATAGATTTGTATCGTGAACGTAAGTTTGAATTTTTTTCTCCAAGGATACTCATTTTATAGGTTATGTAAGACGTCCTATAGTTTGTAAATGTGTTGATCTAATAATATTTTTCCAGTTTCAACCTAAAATTGTCTAATCCGTCGACCCTGCAATTTATCTGTGCAAGTCTTTAAAGCACTTTGCCACTGCTTTCTTACAGCCCGGGGGGCAGATTTACAACCCCCTTCCGCCTCATTTACGCCACCATTGCGTCACTTTTGTGACACAGCGACGGCGCAAATCATGCGCCATCGTGCGGGGTACTTACAACGTAACGCATCTGGGAGATGCATCACGTTGTGAAGCCCTGCGCCACAAGTAGGCGTTCCTGCAAAGGGGGGGAGGGGGGGGGGGTCTCGTTCCGGCGCAGGAACATCCCTAAAAGTGGCTGAGTGAAATCTACAAGCTTTCACTCAGGCACTTTTGGGCCCATGCTGCGTCAAAACCCTGCGCCTGCTTGAAGCAGGCGTAAGGATTGATTAGATAGGGCCCCCAGAGCATTGCTGGAGCTGCGTCACGCTTGCGACGCAACTCCAGCAATGCACCACTTTTTGCCATTTTTGCCTGGCGCACAATAACTGGCGCATCCCTGCTGATATGCAGGGATGCGCCACTTATTGTAAATATGCCAAGTGTGTAGAAATATATTTGTTCATACCCCTCAGTTCCTATTGGCAAGGCTATCTGCCAATCCCCTCGCTTGCTGTTCAGTGACACTCGCCCTCCTCCACTGCACCAGGAAGTGTTTTCCTTGACCTTCACCCCAGCGTTCAATACTAAACCCCGCTGTTGAGCTATACGACCAGATTTCTGAAGGGACCGATGTCCTCAGTAACTTAACTGAAATGGGGAGCTAGAAGCACAGTGAAGAATTCAGTGCAGCCAGCAGAAGGAAAGGACACGCCTCTCTGCACATTTGTGACACTCGGCATCACCAACTCTGAAACAAATCTGACTTAATGGTGAAACAGCAGCAAGCACATCTCAGGGCTGGGTGCCGCTGTAAATACTGCAGAGATAGGTTTCGCATGTGTAAAGTGGTGCTTCCCCAATGAAGACGCTACACCAGAGTAGTAAGTAACACTCATTTAATAGTTAACTTGTTCCCTAAAGAGCGCCGAGCCGATGTGCCCTCCGTGTCGGCTTTCACGCTTCTCATTCTCCGATGCGCGCGCAGCCGCCAACATGGCCGCCGGCACGTCACGTCATGGCGTGACGTGCAACCACTAGAGCGCAACACCACATATCTCCCCTTTTTCCAACCAATGAAACATTTTACTTACAGTCCGCTGCCATATCAAAGTCTCGAAACCTTGCCGGTTTCACCACCGCTCTTCCCCTCTGGGGCAGTCTTACCGGGGTGGACGGAATGTCCTTCTCCTGAGTCTCTACGCCACCCCTTCCATCTCTCAGCGCTGCCGCGCTTTCATCTTGTCTCCTCATGTCCATATCCCTCGCAGCTCCCTGGCTGCCCTCGTCAATTGTCTCCTCATACTGTTCTCCTCTCTTCTCGTGCAACTCCACTTCTGCTTGTTCCTGCTCTACGGTAGTTTCCTCCACTTCTTTTAGCTCTACTCCACCTTGGCTCCATCGTAGAACTTTGTTGCATCTTGCCATGCGATCTTGGGACCACACGTTTCCGTCGCTCAACAGAGCCGCTCTGTCATACACCTCTTTGACCTGCATAGGTTTACTGTACTTGCTGTCCCCCTTCCTTTGTAATTTTGCCAACTTGATTCACACCCACTCGCCTTCTTCCAGTCCAGTCTTCTTCACATTTCTGCGGTTGTTGTAGTGTTTGGCATAGATGGCCTGTGCCTTTTCCAAGTTGGCTTGTACCACTGCTGGGGACCACTTGCTCGTTATGGTTTTCTCCTTCCATACGCGGTTGTCCCGGGTAAATGGTTCTCGACCCGCAGTATTTGGAAGGGGCTATATCCTGTCCCTTTGGGGGTGATTCTGTACGCCCACACCATGTGCCATATCTCCTTTTCCCAGTCCTTGTTGCGGAATATCGCTGCTTGTACTGACCCCATCACTACTCTATTGAATCGTTCTACCAGCCCATTTCCGGCTGGATGGTAGACAGAAGTATGTTTGACGAGGATGCCGTTCCTCTGCATGAAGTTACTCCACTTGTCGGACGTAAATTGGGGCCATTGTCACTCAGGAGGGATTTGGGAATGCCCTCTCTCACGAAAGTGTCGGACAGAAACTTTAGGATTGTCTCTGTATCCATCGCCTCATCCACCTTCACTTCTGGCCATTTGGAATATCTGTCGATAAGGACACGTACATATTTTTGAGTTCCTTGTTCATCTAGAATCGGGCCCAAGATATCTATGGACAACTCCTCCCATGGATTCTGCGGGGGTCAAATTTTCCTAGTGCTGGGCGTAGAAGTTTGAGTGTTTTATCTGCTCCTTGGCACTGTAAGCAGTCTCTGACGTGCCTCTCGGCTCGTAGGTCCACACCTGGCCACCAGTAATTCTGCTTGGTTCTAAATTTCATCTTTCCGATTCCCAAATGTCCTTCATGGAGCATGGTCAGTAACTTGGGAATGATGTTTGCCGGGGGGGATGACCTTGTCTCCCCTGTAAATGAACACTCCTTGGTCGTCCATCGACAACTCTTCCCTGATCTCATAGTATGGTTTTAGGTTCTCGCTGGTTTGTCTCTTGTCCGGCCAGCCCTTCGTGATGTACAATTTCACCTCCTGTATGGTCTGGTCTTCGTCATAAGCTTCATTCCACCCCTGATTGCAGATGACTCTTTCTTGGTCCTTCGTGAGTGCCACCAGCTCTTCCATCCCTGCTTGGTCTTCTTCACCCTGTTCCATGGCCGCCGCCCTGCTTAAGTAGTCTGCCACTCTGTTCCAGCTGACTGGGATGTATTCTACATCGTATCTGAATTCTAGTAATTTCAGGGTCATCTTCGAGATCCTGGGCGTAGCACTGGCATGTTCGCTGGATGTTAGTACCTTCAGTAAGGGTTTGTGATCCGTTTTCAACTGGAACTGTGTGCCCCACAGGAATTGCCTGAACCTTGTCATTGCCCACACGACTGCCAGCATCTCTTTTTCTATGACGCTGTATTTCTTTTCGGTGTCGCTCAGTGTGCGGGATGCTAAGCTAAGTGTCTCCATCCTTCCTTGCCCTCGGTCCTGCATCAATACTGCACCCAGCCCCTTATCGCTGGCGTCAGTTGTAAGCACTGTCTTTCCCTGGGGGTCGTATCCCTGGAGTGGTACCGCTCCTACTACATCCTTTTTGATGACTTCAAATTCACCTTGGGCTTCCTCCGTCCAACGAAACACAGTGCTTTCTCTCGTCAGCTGCCTCATGTGATGTGTCTTGGTGGCGAAGTGCTGCACAAACTTACTGTAGTATTCCGCCATACCTAAAAATGACCTGACCTCCTCTTTGTTGGTGGGTGGTGGTGCTTCACAAATTGCCTTTACATTCTCTGCTTTTGGAGTGATTCCTCGCACCCCAATCTCGTGTCCTAGGTAGGTCACCGACTCCATGCCTAGCCGAAACTTGGCCCATTCTGCTGTGAGGCCCTTAACATCTAGGATTTTCAGTACTTTGTTGAGTTTTGCGTCGTGGTCTATTTTGTCTCGCCCCATTACCAGGATTTCGTCTTGAAAATACTGGATACCATCCATGTTCTTAAACAGTTGGTGCATCAGTTTCTGAAACACCGCGGCTGCCGAGGCCAGTCCGAATGGCATGCGGCAGAACTGATAGCACCCAAATGGGGTGAGGAAGGATGTTAATTTCCTACTTTCTGGGTGTAATGCAATTTGATGGTAAGCTGAGGTCAAGTCTATGGTGGAGTACCCCTTGATTCCTCTGGTCTTGGCCAACATTTCTTCAATTCTAGGTAATGGGAACTTCTCCACCACAATGTCCTTATTCAATTCGTGCAGGTCTACACATAGCCTGACTTTCCCGCTGGGTTTCATGACTATCACCAATGGTGCGAGCCACTCCGCGCACGTGATTGGTTCGATGATACCCTTTTTTTCTAAGTCCTGTAGTTCTTCCTGTACTGCTTCTCTCACTGCTAGGGGCACATTTCTCACCTTATGGGCGACTGGTACGGCCTCATCCTTTAGGACTATTTTGTGTGAGAATTTCTCCAGCCTTCCCACCGTGCCTCCGAATACTTTGGGGTACTCTCTCTTCCATTTGTCCAGATCTGGCCAAACTTCAAGTTCGGTGAGTAGTATCTGTTCTTTTTCACCCGGATCCAGTTTGATGCCCAGGTCGCCTTGGTCCAGCCATCCTAACACCGATGGCCCCTTCTCTGATATGTATAGCTTGCAGAATGCGGAGCGGCCTCTGAACTCAAACTTTAAAGGTCTGAATCCGACCATGGGTATGCGGTCCCCATTTTATGTGACTGGTCGGATGTCCAGTTTTTCCAATTCCGGGCCTAAATGTGGCTTAAAAGTTTCATTCCACACCGCTCTCTGGACGATGGTGTAGGGCGAGCCTGTGTCTGACACTACGCTTATCGGTACTCCCCCAATCGTCATTTCTAGTACAGGTTTGGTCGTTCTTCTGCCATCCACACTTAACACTTGGTCATATATGCAAAGTACGGTGACGACTTCTTCCTCTGTGCCTTCCTCTTGATCTTCACGATCTTGGTCTATGTATTTTACCATACTCTTGGAAGATTTCCTCCGGCACACCTTCTCGTAATGGCCTACAATGCCGCAGTACATACATTTGGCGCGGAACGCTGGGCACTTCATGTCGTGCGCTTCGTGGGACCAGCTTCCACATCTAGAACACGTTTTCTTGCTGCTCCCCGTCTGCTTTCCTGGTGGGCCAGGGTTGCCTTGCCATTTGTTGGGTCCCTTCAATGATGATCCCTTGTACTTGTAGTCTCTGCGAGGCTCCTCGTCGTCTACTTTGTTCACCATGGGGCTGGGTGCCGTCTCTTTCTTCGTCGCTTCTGCGCACCTGCGCGCCAATTCTGCCCTTTTGACTATCACCATCACCTCCTTCAGCGTGGTTTCCCCACTGGCCCACAGCTTGTCCTGCACTGCCGTGCTCGTGGTGTGCATCACTATTTGGTCTTTGATATATTCTTCTTCGAATGTGTCATATTTGCATGTGGCCGCCAGTTTCTTCAGAGCCGCCACGTATTCCTCTACCGACTCTCCTGGACGTTGTTTCCGTTGCTGGAAGTTGAATCTATCTACCGATACGCACACTGCTGGCCTGTAGTGTTCGTTCAAATCGTCAATGGCATGGGCATACACGTCATCATCTGTGCTTCCTCGTTGTTTAGGCACTAAGCTCTTGTAAATTCTGAGCCCTTCTGGGCCTAGGTTAAGTAGTAGAATGAGCTTCTTCCTTTTGCTGTTGAACTTTCCTTCATTTTCATCTTCAAGTACTTCTATGAAGTTGTCAATGGAGTCCCTCCAATCTTCCCACTTCATGAGTGGCTCTCCTGGTTTAGGCATGAACTGCACTGGTGCTGTTGCGTATCCCGCTTGCGCACTCATCTTTTCACGCTTGACCGTGGGTGGCGTGCCGCTGTGACTTTTGGGACTGCCTGGCGTGCTGTCTGACTCCTGTTTCTCGGTCAGTAACTGGGGACTTTCTGAGTTTGCCCCCTTGCTCTTTCCTGAGGTAGCCAGCGCGGTTCCCCTGTCGCAGGTTCGCGGTGCTATTGGGTGCCCTTGTCACTGGCTCCGCCTGGGTTCATTCACCCTTCCCCCCACGTGCTTGTCTAACCCACTATGGGCTGGGGTGGGGTGGGGTCTGCCGCGCTCTTTAGGGTAGGTGTCACGAGAGGTACCTTACTTGCCACTCCGCGGTTGGTTGCTCCCCTTGGTTGCCTGGGTAAGCTGCCTTTCTCCTTGTCCAGAGTGTTGATTCACTGGTGCTTCTTTGAAGGTTTGTCCTCTTTTTTTTTTTTTTTTGATGTTCCATGTGCAGGTGTTCAGTATCCCACTCTCGTCACCATTGTAAAGTGGTGCTTCCCCACTGAAGACGCTACACCAGAGTAGTAAGTAACACTCATTTAATAGCTAACTTGTTCCCTAAAGAGCGCCGAGCCGATGTGCCCTCCGTGTCGCCTTTCGCGCTTCTCATTCTCCGATGCGCGCGCAGCCGAAAACTGGTTACCAAGGTTTCGTTTTTTTTGTTCCAGTACCCCCTCGGCCCGACTCTGTCTATTACTTACATTTGGATTTTTCTTTTACTGCCCTAGTGTGAGAATGCATTTCATGAAAAGAATTATAAAGTAGGGTTGCCAAAAGAAAAATGAGAGCCATGTGTCCTTTAAAGAGCCAGCAAGGGCCTCGTCTTGACACTAAATAGGGTTATAAATAAAACCATAGGTATTCATTTGTAATGTGACTTTTCTGTCTTTTTTCCCTTTACTTATCAGCCATGGATCATTCAGGCAGCCCTAGAACACAATTAAAAATGCTTTCTATTTATATTTGCTGTTTGAGGTATGCACAGATAAGTGCTGAAAATAGGCTTTAGGTGACTGCTTATTTTTGCAATGTCAGGGGCATCAATATAGTGAACTGGTCACCCTAATCGTAGGACTGGAAGTTTGTTGCAGGATGAGCACAGTATTTATTACCTCCACCCTCGATCCCTGAACAGGGCCAGATTGAGTCAGACCAGCTGCAGCAGAGTGGGTGGAGGCTGGGGGAGGGGTGAGTAAGGAAAACACTGCAGCTGCTTTTGGTACAGAGGGGCCAATATTGCAAAACCGTCCCCCAGTTCCAAAACGGCCACCACCGGTCCAAAACTAGCCTTCACCCTTCCGACCCACAGAGAAAATGCCCATTTCCCGCTGCGGCCAGTCCAGTCTGTCCCTGAATAATACCATAATAGCAATAGTTTAACTTACATCTGAAACCCTACACCAACTCTCAATAATATGCTGAGTTACTTCAAGTGTCTGGGAATGCACCCTGCATTCAGACAACTCACTCTTCATTCTAGCCCTTCACTTTCACACTCACCCTGCAGTCACAGTGATCACAATGCACTCACACCATTCATCTTGTACTCACAATGAGCACACAGCACTTATGCCACTCGCCATGAACTCACACCGATCTCCTTCCACTTACCCTGCGGTCACATGAGCACACCGCTCACACTGCACTCACACTGATCACTCTGCACACACAACAGGGGCGGCTCCTCCATGTGGGTGGAGGAGAGTCGCCCTGCTGCTTTCTCACAGTACGAGAAGCAGAAACATAAAATGGTATAAATACGATTTTATGTTTCTGCTTCTCGCACTGCGAGAACGCAGAAGGGTTTTGTTGGGGGCGGGGAGGTCGAGGAGTGCCATGTCTGAAATTGGGTGGCAGAGTGGGCTAAAGAACGGTGATGGATTAAACCCAGATCAGTTGACTGGGTGAGTATTTGATTGGTTCAGATGCTCCGTCCATCACCATCCTTTTTTGTACCGATTTGTTTGCCATAAGTTGGCAGGGTATGCTCAGAAGTGAGTCCCTTGCTCACTTTGCCACTGGATTCAAGCAAGCCAGTCCTCAGAAGCTTGTTTCCGGTCCAGGGAAGGCATGGCTTGGCAGTTCGGGCTGGACTGTTCCCATGAGGCACAGGGTCAGACTGATTAGCATATGGCCTTGTCTGAACTGGGGTGGCAGAGTGGGCTAAAGAACGGTGTTGGATTAAACCCAGATCTGTTGACTGGGTGTGAGTATTTGATTGGTTCAGATGCTCCGTCCATCACCACCCTTTTTTGTACCCCAATGCTGTGGGCGCTGACTGTTTGCTCAGCCCCAGGGCCGACCAAACCAGTCATACACACTCTCCCGTTTTCTCTATGTAGGCTACATGCAGCCTGCATGGAGAAAACGACCTCCCCATAGACACCTATGCGGTCGGCATCCCAGCCAATCACCAAGCTGCCATTACAGTGTTGTGATTGGCTTTGGGGAGGGGTGGGGAGGGAGGCTGCCTGCAGGACAGGACCGGCGAAGCTAAGTTTACATTTTTTTTAAATTTAAAATTAACACCTTCCCCGCAAGTCATGCCGGCCGCGACTGACTAACAATGCACTTGCACTGTTCACCCTGTACCTTACCCTGCAGTCAAACGAGCACACTACTCACCCTGCACTCATGAGACACTTCACTCACCTGTCCCTCTCACTGCTCACTCTGCAATCTAAATCAGACAAGCCCATCACTAACCCTACATTCAATTCATTCCAATCTGCACTTACATCCGCACCCAAATTCATATGGTCACCTCACTCACACTGCAATCACTCCCCTCACCCTACTCTCACACTGTCGCATTGCTCACCGTGCACTCACATGGGCACACCTGCCACCCACACAGCGCAGAGGGTTAATGTGCCTGCTACAAAGAACGTGTATCATGTAGATCACAGAACTGAGTATGATTAAACTACGAGTAGCCCTATAAAAAAATGAAATGTTTGTCAGAAAGGGGCTATAGAGGGATGAGGTGCATTGTTGGCGAGTGGTAGTGAGGGAATTCAGGGAGGAGGAAATGGGGGAGGGGCACCAAAAAAGACTGTTGCACCGTGTGCGACCAGTGCTAGGGCCAGCCCTGGCTAGGAGTCTTAGCCCCCCTCGCATCCCCCAAAGTTCATGTCTAGTTGCGCCCCTGGCATCACCCTTCGAACAGAAAACAAAGGATTTGAGCTGAGTCAACATTTATATTACGCTGGTATTATCCATCCATCGAGTAGGCAATCTGTATAAGGACACATTCAATCACTTCCCAACAAGTATAGTGTAAGGGCAATCAATGGTTTCTTCGCTAGATACTCTTGATCTCTTCTGTAGAAGATCCATGTGGTGGAATACCTGAGGGCCTGCTCAGAGGGATAAGGATCTCATTGCTGCACCTCCCCAAAAATGACTTGCAGCAGGTCTATCTATAAGCGTATCTGTTTGAAATGTGATCTGCCCTATTCTCTCTTCTGAATTTTGCTTTTCTTTCCAACACAGGAGGCAATTTTTGGCTGATGCTCAGTGGGCTATGGATGAAGGTATCTTACCAAGTGCACATCTGCCATGGGATGCGGATTCCTTTCCCTCTGTACATCAGGGCAGTCTGATAATCCCGGGGATTACCTACAACTGGGTGTGCAGGCACCATCTCATGAAGGGGAATCTCTTTTCAAATAAAGATTAAGAATGGACTACTGTATTGAGGAAAACCCAATAGCTTACTTGGCGCAGTTTGAGGGCAACAGCATTGCCCATCTCACCCTTTGTCAGGAGGACTGCGACAAGGATGACCTAATGATTTGGCTGGGTGGGTGCGCTGGGAAAATGCCATCTGTGTAGCTAGCATTGAAACATCTTGAGCTCTGTATCAATCAAGAGAAGCATCGGAGGCCATTAAGACTAGAAGGTTTAATATCATCCCTAATCTGCATATTTGCACAGGTCTAAATTGAATAGTCAGTAATTTATTAGAGTTAGATTAAACCAAGCCCTTGTCGGTTTACTTGCTTGCATATCACATCAAGAAGCTCCAGCGAGTTTAACCCCTTCCATGCTCATGACGAGCTCAGCTCGTCATGAGGCACAGTTGAGCTGTGCTGATGACGAGCTGAGCTCGTCATGAATATAGGGGAGTAACAATTTCCAGCACAGGTGAAAAATAACCACAGCAGCGATGTGGTTAAAGAGAATGGTTATGGCAGCATTCAGACTGAAGAGGTTAAAGCATCTGTCTCTACATAGCTACACTGCATGCCGGTCGCGAGGTGATATCAGCTCAAGAACCTTCTTCTTCTCCATGGAAATATCTGGGAAAAGGACCAGAAAAGAAATCAGATGGTACAACCAAGATACACTCCATCAAAATGCCTGTGGTCATCAATAACACAGCTGATGAAGGTAACAGGTTCAGCTAAGTGAAATCAAGAGATGAGACACAGGCAGTGCTGGGGGACCAGTCTCTCCAATGTACTCTACCCATCACGGGAGAATACATAAATCATGTGTCCCACCGAAGCATATCCTAGCAGGGCAAAGTTCCAGGGAAGAAGAGCAGGCAAGATACTGAAACCACAACATAGGCTAGACCCGGGATGGTTGATAGGATGTACCAGCAGCTTTCTGAAAAAAGTATCTTTCAGGCAAGCGAGACAAATATATATCACCCAATATGCCCCGATAAGCTTCTTACGGGGTGGAAATCTGGGGTATATAACATTGCTTGACCTTGCAAAGAGAAGAAAATCGATTGTGCAGCAATATTTTGGCTGCCCCCATATCGACTCCCCACTACATTTGCCACAGAGGTGGACATCACTTGCGTGGGTGATTATATCCGTGCTAAACCCCTATTGCTGCTGCTTTACATTTGGGGGTAGAGGATCCAACACTAACGAGAGATACAATCACTGACTGCTTAGCTTGCGACATAGGCTTATCAATCCCATGGTTGGCAAATGTCAAAGGATCACTGGCAGGGATTGGTTTTGGTCAGCTTTTTCTGATACCACCTTATGTGCGCTGTAAGTATTAAATATGTGCACACTCTACTTTTATCCCAGTCACAAGACGACAGGCTAAAGGCTAAATCCTAGAAGCCCACAGTTGTAACCTATTTGAGCCTTAGTACTGTGGCTACCAGTTATCTGTGGCGGAAATGGGGGAATTGGGAGCCCTCCCAGTTACTTCCTTTCAGAACTGATACATTCAAGTTTTTGTTGTGCTTACTTCTTGGGTACCAACATAATCTTGAAGAGTGTCTGTCTTTGTAAAGGGTCGTCCAAACAAAATACGTTGCACTTTTTATTCTTTTGTAATTTTTACAAATTCTACATAAACATTTTTAGTGCCTTTCATGAAATTGAGAAACCATAGGCATTGTACCCCAGATTACCATTATTTGCAACAGCTGTTGAATGAAGAGACGTACTTGTGTAAGCCTTTTTCTCTGTGCAGCTGTTCACTCACGGGGCTCTTAAATAAACCTGTTCTTATCAATATTTTAATATTGGTATATGCTCTGTGGTCTCTTTGGTTTTTGTAATCTGCAGGCTAACCGGTCTCGCATTTTAGGTTCTTCTCAGTTTTAATATATTTTTTTTGTGTTTTGGTGTGCTCTGTTCGCTGATATGGCAAATTAGCTTCTTTTTATTGCATTTTATTTTACTGCATGTATGCTTTTATGATTAATCCTCAACCAAATTAATTTTAATAAACTGAAACAGGCAAGAGGGGTTATGAGATATGATGGGGGTACAGAAGATCACTTACTATATAAAAAGAGGGGTGACAGATGACACTATGTGTGATATCTTGTTGCTGATGATCATTACCTACCTGAATGCTAGATACACGTATGCAGATCTACGCACATTGCATCACTTGTTTGTTGTGGATCCTAAAAAATATTACATATAAAAATAAAAAAGGGGGGAGGGTGCACTTACAGCTCACTGGCAAGAGTTATTTCCCAGATTCTAAGGGGACTTAACCAACCTGGATAATGCTTAATCAATTCTATAAGTATCTGAAAGATGCTCTACTACACCTCAGCCTCTGACATGCTCTCTTCGCCAAAGGCCGTTAGAAAAGTTCTCAAACCCAGGACAGAGACTTTGGGCCAAACAGAGATTGTAAATTTGGAGCTCACAAACTCATGAATAGAACATCTGTATCGAAATGAGGATATGAAAATGACTGTACCAGGTCACGTCTTGCCCACTCTATTAGACAGAATAAAATATTTGCAATGATTTACTTAACAGTGTGAACATGTTTTTCTTCTGAAAGTACAAAAGATGGAAGGATTTGAAAAATCCCTTTGTCCTGAAGGGAGACATGCAGAGTTGGTCCTGAGCTCCACAGTGTATGCAGCGTGCTGGTGTGCTTTAGCTAAATAACTTCAGCCTTTCCGCATGTCAGCCAACAGAGCCACTTCCAGCTACACAAGGCCACCAGTTCAAACAACTTCTGCATGAGATGGGAAAGCAAGAGTGGGATGCAAAAATGAAAAGGACATTTGATGACCTTGTTCAACGTAGAAAGCAATTCTATGGTCTACATCTACAGGCCAATCTCACATAACAAAATAGAGAGAAAGAGGAGGAAGCAAGGATGCTCGCAGGGCCGGACCTGGGAACCAAAACGGGCCCTGGCAAAGTGTTAGGCCGCCCCTCCCTCCCACCCCCGGGGGGTTGGGGGTGCAGCCGAGCTCTTTGCCAGGGCCAGTTTTCTGCCGATTTTGTTACAGGGGCGATTTTGCAGCTATGCCCAAAAACCGTTCCCCACCCGTGCGGCGCACCGGGTGATTGCCTGGTGCCCGCTACGGCCAGTCCGGCCCTGGATGCTCGTTCATCTCCCCTGGTCATAGTTACACATAAACAAAGAGAAGAAGCATATAGCTGCGCTCTCGGAAACCCAATACATGGTTAATTGAAATTAAGCCTCCTCGACAGGGAAATCAGTTGATTTTTTAGAAGAACCCTCACCCACCAACCTAGTTGGCGGCATGCTTTATCATCGTGTTCCCACCCAGGAAGCCGAGTGCCTCCTAGGTGTGCTTCGATGCCCGATTACAGTGGAGCTGGTTTTTCTGTTTGAATTTTGTGAATGGTGGATACCATGAGAGTGGAAGGTTAAAACTACCACCAGGGTACCCAATTCTTTATTATATGGTCCCTGGGTAGGGTGAAAATGTATAGTTAATTGGTTATGAATGAGACAATGGTCTTGCACGTCTCCTCAAAATATGTGAAGAGTGAATTTGCGAGATGATCTACATGTTTCAGCCAAAAGTTTACATTTTAATGGCTTTCTTCAGGACCCGTAGCTCAGAGTGAACCTTGAACTCACGCAAACCATGCACACACTCTAAGGTGTTCATAGGATTGTAAGGTGCGTGACTTGCTGTTTTCACCATTAGAACTTCTGTACCTGTAAAGGAGAAGGAGACACAGCGTAATTATAACAGTAGGTCCCCCAGGATCGGGACCCGGCATCCATGCATGTGTTTGCAGGTGGCATAATATTGACTACTGACAAATCCGTCCGTGCGTGTAGTGGGTGGTTTGTCAGACCTGCAAAGCTTAAGAGTGTGAAAACACTCGTAAATAGTAAGCCATGCAGTGGCTATCTGAGACTGATCCAAAACGGAGATGGTTAACCATGCGCTGTTAAGATTACAGAGATATGTTTTATGTTATGTGAGCGTAATATAAATCAAGGCAAATAAATAAATATGTGTACTCCAAACAAATATGGGTCAGACCACTAGGTGTGCATTGACAAACTCGCATGTCACCTACTTCGATCAGGAGTACCTCTCATGTTCCCTCAACATCTACAGGCACCAATTACCACCAAATAGCTTTTGCAGGTGGCTATATAACCAAGTACCATAGAAAGAAGACATTACATTATCTACAATAGTACAGAGAGCATTAAAACCTTGTACAACCCTTACGGGAATTAATACGTACATATAAGGATTTTTTGGGGGGTGAGAGAATGTGAACCTGAAGGTGTCATTTTGCTCAAAGAGGCCATTCCCTCAGCTCCAGCACTGAAACTATGTTTGTGCGATGCAATTTGCATCATCTAGTAGATGCCCAAGCTTAGGTTATGGGGCTATGTGGTCTCAACCTACTGGAGACCAAGAATGAATTCTGGCCTTTTTATGTGGAATGGTCACTGCCACAGACATAATGTAGGTATGCGGTCAATGAAAAGAAGCTCCAAGTTTGTGTCGAAGCAGTACATCATTTGAGACATTAAGTTTGCGGCACCATTGTTGTTTTCAGGGCAGATCACTAACCTCTGGTGAGCAATCTGTCTCCAGGTGGTAACTGTATGCTACTGCTTGCATTACGTGTTTAAGATTCAAGCTGAAGAAATATAAATATGTAGTAGAAATCATTCCAAGTTAACACAACCATGCTGTTGAATGTTTATAAAGGTTACCGTCTGCTGCTTCTTCAGTTTCTAACCAAGTTGAAAACAATGTAGATCTGGTGGATGATTCAGTGTGGAGCATTTCGGAAGAGGAAAAGAAAGCAGCAGATGAGAATTATCCAAAACTTGAATTTGGTGAGGAAATATTCGCAAAACATTTGGCCTTCCATCAAAAGTTGGACGTCCCATTACTCTCTTTTTTTTAAAAAAAATGGTTCATGAAAGTTGATCTGGTCTTGAGAAATAAGTGTTTTAAATCCATAGGGATAATGAGGAGTTTGTCTAAACAGGGCCTTAAAGGACATACAGGATGCCATCCTTTAAAAGTTTACAAAAACATAATTCAGGTGGTCTGGTATTGACTGGGAAGCACACAAGTGATTTTGAATGTGTGATATTTGGCATAGCCATTGTTATGTTATTTTATGTGATTTTGTAGAGCGCAGCTAATCACCCATGAGTATATCCAGGCATTGACAATAATACCTTGGTTGCATCATTCTGATCATACCTTCCTATTAACCCAATTAAACTTCCAAATCAACTATGAAATCATTCTCTGTCTCAGTATAGTCAAAAACAAGATTATTTATTATTCTCAATTAAAAACACAGCAATTGCATAAAAGCACATAAATAAAACAATCTATTACATTCACATGGTATTCAAATACATAAATCATGAAATCATTCCATATTAACATCAATTCTCTAAAAAAAATCTGTTGGTGCAGCTTTTTGGTGGGATCAGATATGGTTCACACCACCTTCAACAGGACATATAATTTAAAACACTTATCTTGTGGTCATTTTTGCCTTCGTGACTTCTATTTATGTGTCACAAAGCCTACATTTTCATCAGCGACTCAAAGGGTTAAATAACCTAATCTTTAATATTTATCCAGTTATTTCAAATGGAGCGGAGTTCTCTCCCCCTCATTTCTTCTGTACCAGAGGGATCTTCTTTAACTCACGGCAGAACGCTTCAGCCGAATTGGTTCTAGTTCTTCTTTTTCCACCATTGTTGTTTTTGAGGCTTATTGTTGACAATAAGCATTTCACAGAGCCTTCCCTCAGACTTATCTTCAAAGGGAGGGATAAAGTAATGAAACAGAATTTATAATCCCCTACGAGATTATAGAACAGTATTGCAACAAATGACGACTGGGAAATACATTTCTGATAAAGAAATGGCAGCAGGTACACTCTCAGCAAGCACTTTAACTCCTAGGAAATCTTTATTTAAAGGTGGCGTAAACATTTCTGGTAAGCGGCAATGCCAGTACAATGTGCCTTAATAAAAGAAAAGAGTAAACTAGATTTTGCTGAGTATTTGATGTTAGGTAGTACCTATTGTGTTCCTGATAGTGCTCCAGTACACCTGCCTCTCCAGTCACCAAATGCAGAACTTCTTCAACTAGATAGCATAAACACATCTGGTGGATTACTGCTTGGCTTATTCAAACATGTCATAAATGTTTTGGAAACATTCAAATGGCCAAATTGAAAGTACTCAGAAGCAAAGCTGTTAAATTTAGTGCTGGATGGTGAGAAGGATGATCTTGCCAAACATTCTGTTGAGGTTTAGGCTGCACGAATATATCACCTGTGTGGATGGATATCTTGTTGGCGGATATCTTGGTACCACTACTGCTAACTCCAGCCCAGAGCGATGAGCTCTGCACACTTTGGTGAGTCGTACAATCCGAATCAAAACATACATAAACTCCTTTGACCAATCTACCAAAAGAGAATTCCATTTGAATTATGACTTGTCTGGGAAAATGGATTCTTAATTTTAGCATTTAAAATTTTCTTCTGTGGCCAATAGATCAATTTATAGAGAACTCCACACTGAGAAGACCTTGGATAGCCCCTCATCCTTTTGACACCCACTGTTGGTGCTCAAGTAGGTGTATGCTGAGCTTGTCCAATTCGGTGTTCGGAATTTCTGGGAGGTGGACTATTGTTATGCAGATGCTCCTAGGTGACAGGCAAATCCATATTGTCTGTGCCTCCCTCAAGAAGACTCTCGATCTTAGATGCCCTTGTATGATTAAATAATATACAGCAGAAGAGGAGGTGCACTAACCAACAGGACACCTGAGTTACAATAACAAGAAGCTCACAAGGCTAATAACAGAAGTAAAACAATGTGGGGCAAGCGCATTCCTAACTACATAAAGTGTCTATTGCTCACAATAGAAAAATAAAACCAGACTGAACAACACAAGAAATAAAGCCCCATTTGATGCTGGGAGCTGCTTAACTTGCTTAAAAGATGATAGGTCAAAGCAAACCACATGCAAAACCAAACAACAACGATATATTGGAAGATAAATTCTCAATGAGTCAGTTGAATCTAATTGGAATGATATCCCCTCATCCTCAAACATCTATGCACTTCTTCAGTCCCTGGCCTAAGACTGTATATATATGTCATAGGAAATGAAGGGTACAACATCAGACATAGCTGGTATAATTCGTACAGTGGATGAGCCCAACAACAGAATCTTATAGTTCAAGGGCAGATTTTGTACTTCAGAGAAGGCTTGCCAATGTTGGTGACTCACATGACCATGTATGACAGTTTTGAAGATTTGGAATGAGGTAAAGTGAGTGTGGAGGCCTGATACACGAATCAATTCATACCAAAGCTTGTAGTTGAGTCATCACACCTCCAGATAAAAACACCTATGAGAAAGACTAAGCCTAGAGAGAGCTAAGAGCTTGCGTAGACGAACAGCATAAATCCAGACCTCCAAAAGCACAGCTACTAAAAAATGGACAAAAGGCTAAGCAAAGGTGCAGCAGAAAGCGTTGAACACGGATGCTGGGATAAGAGTAGAAAAAAGCAGAAGTTACAGGGGCGGCTCCTCCATTTGAGCGGAGGAGAGTCGCCCCACTGCTTTCTTGCAGTGCGAGAAGCAGAAACATAAAATGGTATTATAAATATCATTTTATTTTTCTGCTTCTGGTACTACGAGAAAGCAGAAGGATTTGTTTGGGGGTGGGCGGGTGGGGGGGCTGCTCCAGGGTAGGGGAGGAGTGGCTTGCCCACTGCTGAGGGCGCTGACTTTTAAATTAAACCTCCACCTGCGAGTCATGCTGGTCGCGACTGAGAAGATAATTACCTTTGTTAAGGATATTTGTGGTGGATATATAATCTTGCTGCAGATTCCACAATTCGTGAAAACATTTTCCTCAAAAATAGCTCTACAGAGATGCCAAGTGGCATTATGTGGCCTCAGCTGTGACTCCGCTGGTGTAGAATAGTCACCAACCTGTGTGCGGACATCTGTTTCTAAAATCTTTTCCATGCACCAGGAAGGAGTGTGGAAAGGAAATGAGAGAGCATCAATGACAGTGACATTAACAGCACATACCACAATATCTTATTAGATATAGTACTGACCTATTTGATTTGATTTGATAAAAATTTATATTGCGCAGAACAATAACCCGCAGGTATCAAGGCGCCTAACAATAAAATCAAAAGTCTGAACCATTCATCTTTACACATAAGCCTGTAAGAAGAGGCGAGTTTTTAGGGCACTGCGAAATGTCTGTAAGGAAGGCAGGGACCTAAGATCCAAAGGGAGATCATTCCACCATTTGGGAGCTAGGGTGGAAAAAGCCTTGCCACCCCATTTGGCTCTTCGTATACGGGGGACTGACAGAAGCAATTTCCCGGAGGAACGCAGATTCCTTCCGGGAATGTAGTGGGAGATAATGGAACCCACTCCAGAGTCACTGTTTTTTGCAATGGCTCTGTATGTCATGCACAGGACCTTGAACCGTACTCGGTATTCTACCGGAAGCCAGTGCAACGTTTTTCTGGCCAACGTTGCCGAGGAGCGTCTGGGAACATCCAGAACAAATCTGGCTGAGGCATTCTGGACTACCTGTAAGTGCTGCAGGAGGCTCTTGTTTAGCCCAGCATACAGCGCATTACAGTAGTCCAGACGTGAACCAATAAGTGCGACGGCTATTTGTTTTCTGGACTGCACAGAGAGATATTTCCTGATCCTTCGCAGAGTATGAATTAGGCCCCAACAGGTGGAGATGGTTCTACACACCTGTCTGCCCATATCCAGGGCAGGATCTATCATCACCCCAAGATTTTTTGCGGATGTTGTGTGGGAAGGGCACACTCCAAGTGAATCAGGCCACCAGCTAGATGACCAGATGTTTTCGTTCCCACCAAACACCATCACCTCAGTCTTCTCCCCATTCAGTTTAAGAGAGTTCTGAATCATCCAGTGACCAACCGCCTCCATACAAGATCTAAACTTGGAGGCGGTCTGCACATCTGAATGGGAGAGAGAGACGAGAATTTGGGTGTCATCCGCATAGGAAACTACCTCCATCCCGAAAGTTCTTATTAATCTTGCCAGTGGGGTCACATAGATGTTGAATAGGGTCGGGCTAAGAGCCGACCCTTGTGGGACCCCACATAGCACAGGTCGGGATGGAGATAGAAACTCACCCATCTTGACTCTTTGTTCCCTCCCAGTTAAGAAGGAGGCCAGAAGATCTAGAGCTGCGCCCTTCATCCCCACATCCCTCAGGCGAGATGTAAGAACTGAGGGAGAGAGGGTATCGAAGGCCGCAGTTAGGTCCAACAGGACCAGGAGGGTGGTCTGGCCCATATCCACCGTCGTGCGGATGTTGTCAAGCACGACGGTGAGGGCCGACTCGGTGCTGTGTTCCCTCCTGAATCCGTGCTGGGAGGAGTCAAGGCAGCCCGAGCTTTCCACAAAAGCAGCGAGATGCTTGTTCAGATGTGCCTCAAGCATCTTCGCCGGGGCAGGAAGCAGCGAGATTGGACGGAAGTTTTTTAGGAATTCCGGATCGAGGGAGGCCTTCTTTAGCAGAGCAGAGCAGACCTATCAGAGGAGAAAGGAGTGTGGTGATAAATCTGCACACAATTTAAGTATCCACCAGCAATTTCATTTCCAAAAGAAAGTGACGTTTAGTTCTGAAATGTTGGAAAATAGGTTACTGGTTGAGGTTGGTGAAACCCTATTCAAGCAGCAACCACAACTCCTGTCAGGGTGAACACAAGCAAACCCCAAATTAACCTTTGCTGAACCCTTTGGTACAAAAGCAGTCAGGCGTAACTTAAAAGCAGTTTGTAAAGTATTTATTATGCAGTACTTCAAACAGTAATAGAGTAAAAACACATCACAAATAACAATTTACACCAATGTACAAGAACAAAGCAACATTTAATAAATTAATTGAGACCAAAACGACAAGAATTCAATCAGTAGACCCAGAGCTAATCAATGTTAAAGATCGAGGGAAGGGAAAACTATGCCTAAAAGCACAACTGTTGTTATCTGGTCATGATGTATTAGGACAATACGCCAGTACCGATGAGCAATTTAACTTGTTTAAAAAATATATCACATTGAAACCAAACAATGTGACCACTAGACATTTTTCATCTCCGTTTTTGAATCAATCAAAGTTTATTCATCCACAAAATCATTTGAATGGACTATTGACAATCATTAAAATTTGTTAAACATACCACATTGTCCCCACACACCACATTTCAACATCTATCACACACTGCCATTCAGACCTTTTTCAAATTTCCTTTAGAATGCGCACTGTAGCACTGGTAAGCAGTGGTTAGCAGTGGTAAGTGCATAGAGTCCTAAGGCCAACAAAACATTGGATTAGCAAAAATGGAGGAGTAAGGCAAAACAATACTAGGGAAGACCACCCTAAGGTAACATAAAGGATACATCTTCTTGCACATTACTCACCTTAAGGAACAGTCCCAAATGAATACACTTCGGAAAGCAGTAATGAGTAGTGCTAATTAACCAAGAAAGTCATGCAGCACAGACCTGGCAAAGTTTCTGTCACTGTGCGCTTGGGCCGTGAGCTGGAATATTCAGCAAACATATGCAGGGATGACCATATGTTCATCTTGCAGATGACAGCGAGTTGAATGACTATGGTGAGCGCTTTGGATGCAGCCATCCTCCTTTGGCACAAGGAAATAGCAAGAGTAACCACCATATTTGTATTTCCGAATTGGCACCCTCTCTATGGCTCCTTTAAACAGTTCAGCCTGCAACTCTTGCAACAAGATGGACAAGTAGTCCTCTGAAAGCTGCTCTGGGGTGGGCTGAATATGCAGCGGGTCAGCAAAGAATGGAAGGGCATAACCCCACTGAATGATCTGGAGGACACCCTGTTGGACATGTTAGTATGCCTCGCTGGAGAAAATGTTTAATTCTGCCTCCCACAAAGTGGATGTGCACCACTAAGGGTAAACTTAAGCAGCTTGGAGGTTGATTCCGCATAGGTACAGGACTAGGAAAGTTACTGTCCCTGGTGAGCTGTACGTTGTCTGCCTAAGCATTGTTCCTGGCCAATAAAGGGATGAGAGAATAGTAGGGGGTGTGGGCATCTGGCGTTGCCTGCAGGCCAAACATCTGGTTGAGCCTCAGAGGGGCCAAAACTGATGAGAGAACTGTCTGGCAGGTGTCAAAAGAACTGAGCGTACCGTGGCCAGCTTTTATTAAAGCACTTTAAAAAGTGCTGTTTCGACTAGCAGGCAGGACCCTTCAAAAGGCATATCATTAATGTGTGCCTGCATGTCACCAATAAGCCTGTGGATCTCATCCATGTGTGGCGAATAAGTATCACGTTTGTGCCAAACTCTTGACCCAAACAATCTGCATTTTAGAGGCCAGCCCAAATAACATATTTAGCCGGATCCTAGAAATATTGAATAGTTTGAGCAAGGGCTGCCTTTCTTAGGGTAAGGCGAAACTGCAGTGAACTAACTGATTACAAGCAAGAATCTGCAATCCTATCCAGGAATTTGCTAGACAGAGGATACCCCAAGAGAGAGGTTACTAGGGCCCAAAAACGAGCAAGAAATAACAACCGTGAAGCCCTACTTGAACCACATGTGAGGGAACCCATTGAAAATCAACCAATTACCTGTGTGACAACTTTCACCCCTGGTTCCAACAAAATCAAAAGTGTGATAAAGCGACACTGGGACATTTTAAACACAGGCAACCTCAATCTCGCCACACCCAGGTTTGCATTTAAAAGGTCCCAGAATATCAAAGATATCCTGATCAGCACCAGACCCAAAATACAAAAGAAAGTGACCCAACAAACTTTGTGGAATTTACCGCCAGTCAAAGGCCACTACCCGTGTGGATCCTGTGGGGTTTGTGCCTATACAACTATACACAAGACAATTCAACTGAGTGACACATTCCTTTGGGAAATCAGGGGTCACACCAACTGTAACACATCCCACTGTATCTACATGCTAACATGCCCATGTGGTCTACAATACATCGGGATGACGACCCGCCCAGTCAAAACACGTATAATAGAACATCGCAGCAACTTCCGCTGTAAAAAGACAAACACCAAAATGTGTAAACACTTTGTTGAAGCAAACCATAGTGCAGATTCACTCAAGTGGCTGGTGCTCGAATCCAGCGCCAATTGCCCTAAACAAGCATTGTTCCGCAAGGAGCAAAGATGGGTACACCGCTTAGCATCTGACAGTGGGGGCCTTAATGAAGACATCCCGTGGCACGCTTTATGATAGGACCTGCCACATAGATACTGATGGCACCATCATACATGGGTTCCACAGCTAATGTCATTACCAAGAACCTTACCGATATATCTGTTGTTGCCCCCTGTCCACCATGTAGCTTTTAGAGACACCAAACTTGGATATTGCACACACGGTATCATAGACTGGCTATCACTACATAATATCCTTCAATACACCTTTGCTAACTACTGTAGCTCCCTACAGAACTGTTGTGTGGATAAACATAAACTCGATCCACGAGCCATTCTAAAATGGCGACCACAGACGGACAATTTGACTAAATATGACCGGGTCACTAACATAAAAGACATCTCCTCTATACCAAATGTCTTTTTGGGTGGTCAACAAGGACGATTTTTAATTTGGTCAATTTGTATAATGGCCACTTAGGTCCCGTAGATATAGATCCATGTGGATTAGTACCACACGCCTCCCACTAGCCACTCCAAGATGGCGGCTGCCGCGGACACCCGCAACACGTGACCAGCACGCAAGGGCGGACCATCACTCCGCCTCCCGGACGCTCACCGCTAGATATGGCGGGCCGCCGCCGAGCTCCTCCATCTACTCGAGCTCGGCGGTAATGGGTAGGTCACGCAGCGCGGACGCAGGCTACCAGAGGTAAGACGATCCGCGGATCGCAACGTCAGTCCCCAATGGATATTCCATTTATCCGTATCTGACCTTACAACAGTAACAGGGATCGCTATGTAGAGCTATGTCCCGCCCTCGTCCACAAACCTCTCCTGGTAACAGTGGCCATTCTAATCATGTACAAACTTCCTTCTCCCGCAGCAACATCTAAGGGTGCTCTCCTGTTGTTCTCTTACCGCTGAACACTCATGGAGCATATAATCCTCGACCCTTAGGTGAGATGGGTGTATGCTTAACATTGAATTGAGTGAGAACCCTTAATTTTCTCCTGACAAAGAGTTATTGGTGTTCCTTAGTACACTGCTGTATTTTAACTGTTTTTAATTGTTAGTTTGAAACCACACTTCGAGTATGGAGCACTTTTTCTGAACACAGAATGCTGGTTTGCCGTGCCCACTGCACGCTGCTATTCTGCAGCCATAGTCTCACTTGAGCTAGTTGCATCTCCACCAACACCAGCATGACACATTGTGTGTACTTTTGGCGTCATTACATTTGTGTTTTCTATTATGATGTAACGCAAATAACTTCTTATTCCCCAATCCAGGCATAGGATTTGACTTCAGAGGAATTTAGACCTTCTTCTCTTTACATTGCACACATGACACTAGCATGCTGTTGATGTATTATATATTTTAACTTTTCTACACCTTAATGGTCCTGATGAATCGCGGACAGATTCCTTAAGCGAGAAACATGTTGACCAATTCCCCGTCCATTCTCATCTAGTATCACAGTACCTAACTAGGTGGTACCAAGTGAGTTGGACTCACGTTTTTAACCGTAGCAGGAGACCTTCTGAATAAAGTAATACTTTTTGGTACTCCCTACTACATTTTATCCCCTTTTGCTGACTATTTGCTCCAACCCTCCACACACCCGCACTTCACCAAAAGGCTGTTGGATAAAAAGATCTCCGATAAAGAGCCCCTCTTTGAGGTGAGCCCGTCGGGGATTGCACCGCCTCCCCGATGAGGAGCAACCGCCAATGATGAAGCATGACACCCACCTGGGTGTGTGAGGCAAATACATCCAACACAATGGATGCCCTAGGGTGCCACATGTACACCCGTGGACACGCCAAATACACATAATCCTTCATTTAGGAACGGCTCAGCTACCCACTTTGTTTCCATTGACCTCCTGGGGGCATTGGCTGACACCGGACCTTCCACTTGCCTGAGTGGTAAAACATGCCCCGCTGATAGATCTGATCACCCTCCCTTCTATTTGAAAACTGCCTTCTGGAATGTCAGCAAGACCTCAGTGACCATGTCCCTGAGGGCATGCATGTATGATATGAGAAGGCAACTTGTGTTGACCGACCTTTAAGCTAGCCTGGTTTAAGAAAACATTTGAATCCAGAATGCTCATTTTTTTCCAGAATGCCTCAATTTGCTTTGACTCTCTGTCCCTTGGGGATTGGGGTGGGGGTGGGTCGGAAAAGATTTTGGCATTACCTTACTGGTTTAATCCTGGACAACCAGACTCTAGGGTGTCGAGTCAAAAATTCAGGGTTGCCTGGCACTGATCTATGGCATCTGGCTAACTGCAGGTTCACTAGCAGGCAAGCGCAAGGATTAAACAGAGTGCCCTTCTAGGCATCCGGTTAGGGCTTCACTGAATGGCAGTAAGGGCTCAGATGAAGACTGCCCAGGCTGTAAAAAGTCAGTACGAACATTCGTTTTACGCTCCACAGAAGGCAGTTGTAGATCAAGAACCTCAGCAGCACGTCTAATCATTACTGCAAAGGAAGCGCTTACTTACACTGGTGGCCCATGTGGGAACCAACCCAGTATCAGCGAAAGTATCAATCGCACTAGCGTCTTAGAAGTCCATATGTGAATTGTAATCATCATAATATCCATTGTCCTCACTTAGTGGCGCAAACATTAATCAGAGTTGGAAATAAAACACAGGGCTGCTCTGTGGTAAAGGCAGTCTTTTTGCGTGAATCTGACAGCACAGGGACCGGGTGTGTCAGAATGAAGTTGGGACGCAACCTTAGACAGGGCCAAGGCGATTTCAGCTCGGGTCGGACATCAGCATCAGCAAAGGGTCCTCCTCTCATGATGCCGGCGCCTGGACCAGTATCAACATCGAAAGGGACCGATTCAGGCAGTGGAGCCAGAGTGGAAGTCGGCAGGCGGCTGAACCCAAGGTGGGTTTGAGAGGCACAAGTGGTGCCAAGGACAGATCTGCCCACAGTAACTTGACTGGAGGGTTCTGCTAATTCTCTCAGCTAGAAGTATTATTTGAGGGAACTGGAAGAGTGCCAAAACGTGGAACATGGATCCGTAAAGGCCTAAATCTGCTGGGATGTCACCTTTGAGCCAGATGACTGGGTAGTGGTATCTGGGCCAATTGTGGAATTGACTCCTCAATCAGAGATCAGGAGCGAGACTGAGTGGACCTTTACACCTTTGCAACTTCCCTTTTTTCTATTTATGTATTTATAACGTACAGTGCAAATCCACAACATTGGTGACCATGATAGAACAGAGACCTTACGTTTACAAGGTGACATGACTAAGTACTCTAGGATATTGCACCCAAAGGTCTGATCTCCACGATTTACAATGTTGGAGGCATCATGGCAATAACAATATAACATACGGATACTAAGGAGGGAAACAACATAGAGGACCTTAACCCCTTAAGTGCTGCGTCGGTGCATTGGCCGACGGCAGCACTACCTCCCCAGTGCTGCGCACGACCATTGGACGTCCATTCAGCACTAGTTCTAATGGACAGCGCAGCACTGGGGAGGGATGTTTACTAGCATCTATGAGGTTAACTATGGCATCCTTCACATTTCAGCAGACGCAAAAGAATAGAACAGCAGGAAAATATACAACAAAGGAGACATACATCATGGGCTATAAGCCGCAGGCTGGAGTTGCAAGTAGGAATGTCAAGGTTGCCAAATGTTTCTATGGCTAGAGGAGAGGGGTAGGAGATCTGCATAGAATGTCAATTGTGCATTGCAGTAGATGATATCTTTGAGCCAGTCCTTAAATGTAGGTGTCCCTCTACCCCAGCAACAAGCAACACGCCTATTGGCAAGCAGTAGGGTCAAAGCAACATATTTCGGAATAGGTGCAGGGAAATCTTTACCATACCTCAATAGGGCAATCTAAGGCACCAGTCCACATGCCCATACCAGGTCCAGAAATCCGGCCTTATCCAAACCACACCTCGCACAACTGGTACAAGTGCATGAGGCCATTACGCTTGAGTTGGTGACATCCCAGGGCTTCATGAGTGACAGGCAATAAAGCGTGGTTGTCCAGAGGATGCAAGGGAGAATAGAGGAGGTTCCTACCTGCCCTATGTGCCAGCTTTTGCCAAGCCACAGCAATGCAGGCGACAGTATTGCAGAACAATGTGTATTCAGCTGCCAGAACACTAATATGTGAGGATGGAGGAAGGGGTCATATAACCCTACTCAATTACCAGATGAGGAAGGTAGAGGGTCGGCCTGAACCAATGAATAGCATGGTGAGCCTGGGCACATAACTAATAAAGCTCCATCATATCAAGCGCCTCAAAACCGCCCTCTTGAAAAGGTAGTGTAAGAGTATCCCATTGAACCTGGAGCTCGCCCCCCCCTGTCCCCCCTCATCCAAGCAAGCCTTATCAGCTGAGAATGAAGCATGTGGAAAAAAGAGCGGGGCAAATGGGCAGGGATGTTCAAGACCAAATACAAGAATTTAGGGAGGATTACCATTTTCATTAAAGATGTATGCCCAGCAAGTGGTAAAGGAAGGGAGATTCAACGCGTGACCTGATCCGTGATGGTATTTAATGCCCTACCATATTCGGAATGGACTACTGTCTTCCCTGTCGCGAGATATCCATATCCCTAAATATTTAATTTCTGTGCAACACCATTGGAACAGGAATTCAGGGATGAAGGATAGAGTATTGAGGGTGAGCGGAAACAGAAGGGATTTCACCCCATTAATATGTATACCAGATCGCTCACCAAAGTAGATGAACTCCCGTAAGACAGAATTGCGGCTGACATGAGGATCACGTAATATCATCGGCATATATAGAAACAAAGAGATGCCTAATGTGGTAACGTAGAGCATAACCACGGTGTGGCAGTTTGCCAGCTAGGTTTTCAACTGCCAGGGAAAACAGCAGGGGTGAGAGTGGATACCTGTGATTAGTTCCCCTTGTAATGGGAACAGGGGAGGAAACAGCGCCATTGACACAAACCCTGGCCAGGGGGGCAGTATAAAGCAGTTGAATCTGAGACAAAACGAGCAGGGAAACCCCATCCTGTTAAGTATGGCGATCAAGCAATCCCACTTGAGGGAATCAAAAGCTTTTGTGGTATCTAAGAAGGGTGCCACTGTAGCCAGAGCTAGATCAAGATCATGTAGAACTGCAAACAGTGTGCTAAGATTATGAGATGTAGATCTTCCTGGAATAAATCCGTACTGGTCAGGATGTACTAAATGAGTAAAGAGGGGAGGGATTCAAACTATTGGCAAGCCATTTAGCTAGAATGGAAACGACACATTTAATTAAAGAGAGTGAGCTATAGGTTTCAAAACGCTCCAGTGCTTTGCCAGGTTTCAGCAGTGTGATAATAAGTGCCTCCCTCATCAATGCAGGAAGACATCCTGTCTATCTAGCTTCTTGGTAAACCGTAAGCAGCTGGGAAGCCAAAAGATCAAGGTAGGTTTTGTACAACTCTACTGGAAGCCCATCGCGCCATGGGGCTTTACCCAACTGCAATTGCAGAATCACCTCCCTTTTTTCGTCCAGCGTAAAATCTTGCTCCAGAAATGTACATGGAGTATCACTGAGCCATCCAAGAGCTGTAGAAATCAGTAAATGTCTGCAGTATGTATACTATGTCCGTGTGCAGCTGTTCATGCACATCCCAGATACTGATCAATCAATCAATTAATCCAGACTTGTAAAGTGCGGCTAATCACCAGTGAGGGTATCTGGGCAATGACATTCCTGCTGCATAGGTAGAGCTGAGTTGAACAGCCAGGTCTGGAGTGCTTTCCTGATTTCCAGTAGGGAGGATAGGGTCTGAAGGTGAAGTGGTAGGTCGTTCCAGGACTTAGACACGAGACAGAAGGCGTGTCTTCCGCAGTTGCTTTGATAGATGCAAGGGATGTGGGCGAGGGAAAAGGAGGCAGAGAGAGCGTCTCTGGCAGGGTGGTGGAAGTTCAGGAAGTGGTTGATGTATGCTGGTCCTTGGCTGTGCAGGGTTTTGTATCTGTGAATCAGCATCTTGAAGTGGCATCTCTTCTGAATGGGGAGCAAAGGAGCTTCCTGAGGTGCGGTTGATGTGAGTCTGCTTGGGAAAGTTGAGGATGAGTTTGCTCGCAGAATTCTGTATTGTCTGTAGTCTCTTCAGGAGTTGAGAGGTAATACCTGCATAGATTGAGTTGCTGTAGTATAGCGGGCTGATCACATCATTAGCTGCCCAGGAGCAGCAGATCATATTAGCCAGCGTCTATCCCAGTTGTTCGCCCTCCCTGTAAGCAATGGGCAAAAGCATATTTGCGGCGAAAGCAGCACTCTCTTTCAGCTACGTCCTGATACTCTGTCAAAGTCTTAATCTGGTAGGCTATGAGGTGGTCAGCTGTATCGAACTGAAGTTTCTCTAACCGGGACAGTTCACGCACTAATCGAGAAAGATGATCTCGAAGGTAGCGGAGGACGATGCCACTCTTGGGCATACAGAGCCCCGTGGCAGTCACTTTAAAAGCTTTATAAATCATGCTAACCAGTAGTATAGTGTAAGCATTGTGAGAGAAAAACTCAGTAATGTCCTGCCACATTTTTTCAGCAATTCGTGAATTGAGCAGTATAAGTGGTGAGAGGCGCCAATTGGAGCAGAGTCGTGTGGACACAGGAACGGATAGTGCAAGGAGGACCGGGGAGTCATCAGAGAGGGTGTGGGCCAGGTGGCTGACCTCTCGCACCTCAGACGTCAACCTGCAGGAAAACACCAAATAATCTAGCCAGGACAAACATCTGTGGACTCCCGAATAGAAGGTACCATCACAAGCCAGGGGTTGGCGTAACTGCTAAACATCTAGGAGACTATGATCGCTCATGATGTCTCTAAGGTGTTGTGATGCTGCACTCCGGTGAAATCGCCACCCCATAGGAATAAAGAGGGGCCACTCGAGGCAATAAAACCCCATAAACAATTGTAGAAATCTACATCATCTACAATAAGGCAATTACAATTGACCACGTTAATAGTATGCAACAGTAGCTTACCCCAGAGGATTACATTCCTACCTTGGTCGTCTGTTAAGGAACCATGTGGGGTACATGGAATCCCCTGTTACACCAGGAGCACCATACTCCCTGGATAGGAGGAGCAGCAAGAGAAGCATCAGTATGATGATCATTTCGTTGTGAAGGGGTTATCCCCAATTGAGGCCAGATGGGTCTCTTGTAACATTGCAATTTGTATCCCATGACAGTCTAAATATGACAGAATATGCCTTTGTTTATGTGGGCTTCCAAGCCCACGCACATGCCAAGTAACACATTTGCATAGAGTGTGGAAGCCTACAAGGGATTGGGCTACTTCAGGTAGAATAGAGACAAAAAAACAGATTAACTCTGAAGAACATAGTAAAATGCGAAAAAGATGGTATGTAACATTAGGCGAGGGTCATAGTCGCACAGCAGTGTTGAAACATTTGTCCCCCAAACTTGGATCTACATCCCAAGTTCCCACCCAACACCCATGCTGGCAAGTCCCATACCTCAGGTATCTAAGCCCACGCCCCCCTCCCCACGCCTGCCCCTCATTATAAACATAATAACTAACATAAACACAGTAAAACAGTGCAATCATTTCACAATAAAAGGCAAAAGGGTAACCTGCAGGGTTCGACCAAAGTGACAGTGGAGACATCCTTGGCCAGGTGAGGGCATCAGAGGAAAAACAAAAATCCATTCCCCACCTAACGACTGATACAACCAGTAAAATATCTGAGCCACAGTAAGGCAATTAAATGCAATAAAGATTATGGGTTTATCCATCCTGTGCGAAAAGAAGAACAGCAGGGGTCGATGCGGCTGCCTCCACAAATCAATTGGTAGTTCAGACCAGATCAGTCCAGCGGAGACAGTGGCGAAGCCGCACTAGATGAAGCAGGGTAGTTAGTCTCCCTGGTATGCGGGCCGTTAACGTATGTAGTAATCAATGGCTTACTGAAGAGTACTGCAGATATGATGTGCTTCTGTACAGTGATCCGCAGTTGAGCCAGGTACAACACAGCATAAAGGATGACAGCCTGTTCAAGAAGGTTTTAAATCAGAAGGAACTTGTGGCATGCCTCCTGGACTGCAATGGTGAATTCTGAAAAGATCGATATGGAGTTCCCATCAAAGGATAAAACGCGTGTCCTGAGCGCCAACTGCAGTGCAGTGAGCAATAATGGGCCGCACTGGTGCCCCGGTAGGTGCAGCCATGGTATGATGCACCCATTCCACAATGAGGAAGCGGGTGAAGGAGTCAGCACCAAAGAGGGAGTCCAGAAGACGCTACACATAGTCTTCCAATTCGCCAGAGTTAATGGACTCAGGCACGCTAATGCTACACGAGTTACTGCAAAGGGACCGAGTGACCAAAATTCATTTGTGGCAGTGAACACCTTGAGGATCCGCTCTGTATTGAGGAGGGTGCCTTCATGAGAGGTTGCAGTGTCTTCTACTTGAGAGATGCATTGCTCCACTTCTTGTAGCCTGCCATCAAAAGCAATTGGGTTGCCCTGAGCCCCTCAGAACCTGGATATCTAATGTTACAAACTACAATACGCTCTGTTAGTTGTCGCAATTTATTTGTATGAAAAATAAGTGTTGAATTGTCACACTTATATTAGAAGATCAATGTGTATTCTTCAAAAAACTTGGAGAGTGTGGGTCGATAATGACCATTATTCAAAACCCTAAAGCACATCACCTAAGTAAACAACACAAGACAACAGTTATAATTATTTAGTATATTCAAAGTCATTTATTTATTTATTTTTTTAAATATATTTTTATTGCAGGAATTAGGCAAAGTTACATGCCGGTCCAAGGATACATTATCAGTGCCAATTAAATGAAAGAGACCCCGGTAGTGAAATACCCCTACCACACAGCCATTCAGCCCACATCCCAGAGGCTGGGCGGCGTTTACGTTGAACCAATGTAGGAGGGTCTTGTGGTCTTCTGGTGTTGACCAAAATAAATGAAAAATCCTCTTCTGCTTTTCTAAACAACTTGAAAACTCCCCACTCCACCCACCTGACACAACCCCCCCAGAGGACCAAGAGCCAAACATACAGTATGAAAAATCTTCAATGTCGGTGGAAGCTTACTCCGCTTCCTTCTGCCTCTATCCACCTCCCCCCCCTCCCATCCCGCCATCGGTGCGCTATTGTGTGTGCCGAGAGCTTGTGGTAGGAAACCTTTTCCATCATCATGGAAGATCGCTTCGAAGTATCTCTACTGGGACGGAGGCTGTTCACCTTCATCACTATCGGATTCACTGGAAGTGCTGTAATCGCGCAGGGCCTGCACCAGTGTCTCCCACTCCTGAGCTGTCTCCAACGCCTTCTCGTTCTTCTGCTGCCTCGCCAGTTGATATCCCAGGGTGCTCTCTCCTGTATCCCATTTTAGAAGTTCATTGCGCCATTTAGTGCCTGTTGGACCAACCCGTGCTTTCCAATGCCTAGTTATCTCCCGTTTTGCCAGTATTAGCCCCAGGTCAATATATTTACTGGAGAGTTTGTTTTTGGGAGTGTGAGGGAACCAATGCAGGATCCCAACCGCGGCGTCAAATACCAGGGCTCTCCCAGTAACCCCGTTAAGGGTGTCTACTATCAGCGACCAGTATAGGGACAGCGCAGGGCAGGACCATAACATGTGTATGAGGTCAGCCGCAGGCGTCCGGCATCTGGGGCAAGCCGCCGTGTCCGAGGCAAAGTATTTCTGTATTTTCTCCAGGGTCAAGTAGGCCCGATGTAGTATATAAAAGTGAACCAACTGAAATCGGGCGTGACGCGTACCCTTCCAGGCCCGGCGCATCAGCTGCGCCCACGTAGTCTCCAGTATGTCTTTCCCTATGTCAGCCTCCCACCGAGTCCTGAGTGCATCCAGCGGGGGTAGCCCCTCGTTGACTATTCTGGAATACAAGCACGTTACTACCTTGACCGACCCTGACGACATCATGACAAATTTGCACGCCGCTGACGTCGGTGGTTCCTCCAGACCCTTCTGCCAGTACGTCTGGATCGCCCTTGTGACCGCCTCCTGAAGCAGAAAATCACCTCGGGGAATGTCAAAGCGGTCCAGAATCGCCTGAAAGGGTAACAACACTCTATCCTCGTAGAGGTCGCCCACCAGTTGTAACCCCGCGTCTTCCCAAAACCTTAATCGTGACCATTCGCCACCGTGCGGTAAGGCAGTGAGCATCCCCAATGGGATCTCCGGAGCATATGGGCGTTTCAGCTCCGCCCAGCCATGCACTCGGTTCCAGCACGACCGTATGTTGCGTTCTTCATGCGTGAGGTCCCTCAAGGCTAACCTTTGTTGGAGTGCGATGTAGGATATAACATGCCTGGGCATACCGCGCCCCCTCCCCTCCTCCGGGCCTTGAAACTCCCGCGCCACCTCCTGGGTGTAAGTCTGCAACTGTGCAGCCAAATAGTATTTCTCAAAGTCGGGCACCGCCAGCCCCCCCTCCGATTTCGGTCTCATCAGGGTTCTGAGCGCCACTCTGCGGCGGCCCGATCCCCAGAGGAACGTCACTAGCATGGAATTCAAGGTCCGGAAGGTGGCCGGCGGGACCCAGACCGGGAGCGTCCTAAAGTAATATAGTAGCCGAGGGAGCGCCACCATTTTCAGCAGTGCAATACGTCCTGCCACCGATAGCGGCAGGGTGGCCCAAAAGCTCATACTGCCCCTCAGTGCTCGAATACAACGGGCGATATTGTCGTCAAGGATATCAGCAGGGTCATGATACACGTACACCCCTAGATATTTGAGGCAGCTGGACTCCCATCTAATCACCCTGGTTGTGTCAGGTCGGGGTTCTCCCCTTCGAACCGGGAACAGGCAAGTTCTGTCCCAGTTCACTTTCAGACCCGAAAGCTCCCCAAAGGTCGTAAGTGCATCCTCAAGAAAGAGCAACAGGTCGTCGGCATAAAGGGAGATGTACTGCTGCCCCGTCGAGGTCCGCAACCCCTTGAAGTAGGCCCCAGTTCGAATCGACAGCGCCAGGGGTTCTACAGCGAGTGCAAAGAGCAGGGAGGACAACGAGCTTCCCTGCCTCGTACCCCGTTCCACTGGGTATTGCTGGGAAATCAATGGGCCCGATCGCACTCTGGCCATTGCTGAGGCATACAGTACCGTGGCCCATCGCAGAAACCCCTCCCCCAGACCGAAGTGTACAAGCACTCTACGGAGGTATTCCCACTCTAAGCTGTCGAAAGCCTTTTCCAGGTCAATCGAGAGGATTAAGGGACAGGGGGCCTCAGCGTGGGTTTCCTCCAGCAGGCGGAGCAGGCGACGGATATTCATCATCGTGTTACGTTTGGGGATGAATCCCGCCTGATCATCATGGACCAGGGAGCTCATGTGACCCAACAATCTCGAGGCTAGTATGCTGCTCAAATTCTTGTAGTCAACCGTAAGCATCGAAAGCGGTCGGTAAGATGCCGGGTCATTGCCCTCCCTGTCAGGTTTGAGTAGGGGAACCACCAAGGCCTCACACATCAAACCGGGGAGGCGCCCCAGGCGCTTCACCTCCCTATACACCACCAATAACCGGGGGGCCAGGAGGTCCGCGTAGGTGGAGTAAAACTCCACCGGAAGTCCGTCCAGGCCTGGAGTCTTGTTTCTCGCCATCCTTTTTATGGCGCTGGGGATTTCTCCTAGCTCCACGTCTCTCCCCAAGTCTTTCGCTTGTTCAGGCTCTAGAGCTGGGATCGGCAGTCCCTGCAAGTATTTGTCGATCGGGGCAGTGTCCTGCGTCAGTCTACTGCGGTTCAGCTCTTCATAGTAGCGCAGATAGCAATCAAGGATCTCGGGTTGGGTGTATATACCTCGTTGCCCTCCGCAGTGCGCATGGTCACCGTAGGGGTAGGACGTCTCATGGGGTTGGCCAGCCAAGCCAGGAGCGCTCCTGATTTATCCCCTTCCGCTAGTGACCTGGTCAAGTAAGCCTTGTAGTCGAAGCTACGTAGTCGTTCAACCTCCACAGCTACCGCTTCCCTCGCTACCGAGGCATGCTCCTAAAGTTCCGGGCGGCCGGGGCGAAAAAGCTCCATTTTCGCGGAGTTTCCGGTCAGCGTTAGCCAGGTCATCTAGAATGACTCTTCGCATTCCTACCTTCTTTGTTATGCAATATCCCCTAAGCACCACTTTAAATGCATCCCATTCCGTGGCCCTCGTCCCAGCCGTGCCCTCGTTCACCGCGAAGTACTCAGCGATTTTATCTTCCAGATCCGTCTTAAACACCAGATCTTCCAAAATCTCGGAGCGCAGCTTCCAAGTGGGCACACTGAGGGCACCCGGAAACCATCGGAAATCTGCCTATAGAGGATTGTGATCAGAGATGGTCCTTGTCAGGTACTCAGACCTCACAGCCGCGGATACTAGTTCCGCTGATCCCAGCAGCCCATCCAGCCGAACATGCAGCTCATGCATACCAGAGAAGTGAGAGTAGTCCCGGGCACGCAGGTGTTGTGCTCGCCAAATGTCCGTCAGTCCCCATTGAGCCTGCCACTCCCTCCTACCTTTGGCCACCCGACGGATTGGCGAGTCGGAAGGGGGGATGGGATCGGTCGAGATCAATGTCCACCACCGAATTAAAGTCTCCCCCTACTAAGAGGGGTCCCGATAGATAGTGGGCCAAGGAGCCAGACAGCGCGGTCAGGAAAGCGAGCTGGTCCACGTTAGGCGCATAAATGCAGCAAATGTTCAGTGCTCTGTCCCCCAGTTTGCCGGTGATTGCCATGAATCGCCCCTCAGGATCCACCACGGATTTAGTAACCTGTAAGGGTACCCCGGCCCGCACCCAGATCAATGCGCCTCTCGCATAAGCTGAATATGAGTTGCAATATACCTGCCCTCTCCACCTACGCTGCAGCGCCAATCCTTCTGACTTAGTGAGGTTTGTCTCCAGTAGTAGCGCAATCTGTACCCCCCTACACACTAGGTAAGCATGGATCTTATGGCGCCTGGACATGGTGTGCAGGCCCCGCACATTCCAGCTGATGCATTTCAAGTTGGATAGATCAGCCATTGTCCCATAGTTTCTCATCCAGTTTCCCCCGACAATACTCGAGCATGATCAAACTTACTGTTAGTTCCACACCAATGGCAGTCTTCCTCCCCAACAACAGAACTCCCCCCCAGCACCTTATTCCCCTCCACCTCCCCAGAACAGGACCCAAATAGTACCATCTAGTTCCCATCCAAACCTTACCCTTAGAAAAACCACCCCCCCAACTAACCTGACGGTAGCCACCGCAGGTGTGCCTTAAGGGCTGAGTGGGGGCCGAGCGTCAATAGGGGGTCTCCGCGCCTCAAAGCTACCGAGAAGTGACCGAGCCCCAAGTCATGGAGGTTGGGAAGGAGGTGCGACCCCAACCCACCCAATGATCAGTTACTCAACAACTCCCTCCAGGGTCCCCCCCGCTCCCACCATCTCCCCTCCCCAACCAGAACCAGCTCACCCAAGTTCATCCCTGTCCATCCAGCAGGCCCTCCGCCGAGTCTGGGGTAATCACAGGTAGGTTCACACTGTCAGTTTCGGAGTCCTCCGTGTCCGATTGGCCCCCACCACCGCCAGGCTCCGAGTCTTCCGTGATGGGTCCGCCTTGGGAGCCAGATATGTTGGAGACCATCTCCAGCACCCCTCGCCGCTCCGCCGCAGTCTCCACCGTCGAGGGTCTGCCCGATCTACCACGGCGACTCCGGATCCTCCTTGATCTCCGCTGATGGCCAGTCTCCGATGTGGATTGGAAGGAGGATCCAAAGCCGTCTTTGCCAGCTCTGTAGAGCTCAAGCCAACTGCATACGTCCTCCGGGTTTTCGAAGAATTTGGTTGTGCCGTCCAGGATGATGCGAAGTTTCGCCGGAAACAGCAAGGAGTACTGAATACTCTCACTCCGCAATTCCCTTTTGATCGCCAGGAAGGAGGCCTGCTTCTGCTGGGTTTCGTAGGTGTAGTCCGGAAAAATGTTCACTCGACTGTTCGCCACCTGATACGGTCCATTTTGCCTGGCGGCGTTAAGAAGGAGATCTCTATCACGAAAATGTAGCAGCCGCGCCACCACCGGACGTGGGGATCGGCCCTGTTGCGGTGGTCTGGCCGGCACCCTGTGTGCACGCTCCAAGGTGTAGGCGGAGGAGAGCCCCTCAGGCCGGAGCCAGTCCTCTAGGTAGGCCACCATGTCGCCATTTTCAATTTTCTCTGGTAGGCCCACCACGCGGATGTTATTCCTCCTATTACGCCCTTCCGCGTCCTCGTCTCTCCAGGTCCCCAATGCGGGATAAAGCATCCTTCATGGCAGCGGCCAGAGTCTTTTGCGCGGGTTCCAAGATTCCCACCGAGCTCTCCACTTCTTTGACTCTGTCCGAGAGCTTACCGTGGTCCGCTCTGAGCAGGCCCAGACTCGTCGCCACCTGAGCAATGTCTTGTTGCAGGGCCGATCGTGTGTCGGCAATCGCCTCCAAGATTCTGACGAATTGTTGCTGTAGGTGCGGGCCCCCCGACTTCTCCGGGTCCAGCCGGTCGTCTTTGTCAGGAGCCTCCATGTCTGAGACGGTCTGAGTTCCACCTTTAGCACCCTTCGGCTTCCCCATGTCGGCCGTTTTCTCCAGTGGGGGGTCCAGCAAGTGCCCAGCCGGGAAGGGGGTCCAGCAAAGTGCCTCCAATTAATGGCTGTGGGTCTGTGCCGCCGTGGGCCGCCAACCGGATCCCAACGCGATGGTGCGAGGTTCTCGTCCTAATCAGCCATCCAGTGTTCTACAGCGGCCTCGTCCCCGGGAGCAACCAGAGGGGGGGAGGGAGGGAGCGGCCGCCACCGGGCAGTAGTGCCTTGCCGGGGTCGGCCAAGCTCCCCAAACACCGTCGTCCCCGTCACCAACCCCCGATCCCGCCGATCCCCAGGCAGGCTGTCCAAGCACCAATCAGCCACACCCGGTGCTCCTCAGGTTCCGGAGGGGGTCCGTATTCCCCTATCACAAGGGCAAAGAGCACGCCCGTTGCCAAACTCGGGACCAAACCGGAGAAAGTCCGCTCCGCTCCAAGTAGCCCGGCGCGTCCAGTCACGCCCTCCGTCACTCAGGGCCTCCGCGGTGCCGGCGGAGCGAGCAGCGGTCTCGGCGGGTGCAGTCCTGAAGGTTCCACGGTGTCCGCGGCCACCCAGGCAGTCGGCTGAAGCGTTGCACCTCCAGTGGGGAAAGTAGGGGGGAGGGTGGGTCCGGAGACGGGGGCCTCCCCAGGTCCGCAGTGTGTCTTGGATCTACTGAGACGGAGCGGGCGCCATCTTGAGCTCCGCTCCGCTCTCCTCGTAACTCCGTGTTCTCCCTCAACCAGCCGCTCTCCGGGTCTCCAAAGGCCACCCCCGAGTCAGCCCCGTCGGCGCTCCTCTGTTTGGGGGGATCGGGACGCCCGTGTCCCCCGATAATCAGGATGAATGCGGGTTCGGTCTCGGAGCTGAGCGTTCAGGCAACCACCGCCATAGACGCTCACGCTACGCCCCTAGTATATTCAAAGTCATATCTAAATAATATGTACACATTTTACCTTTTCTTATAAGACTGTCAAAAACACAAAAATATATCAAATGACGTGATAAAGTAACAGTAAAAAAAGTTTTACGTGACATAATACAGACAAAGACATGATATACATAAAGAACTTATTACAAAGATGCCTATTCTTTCTCCTATCCACAGTTCAACAGATACCCTATTTCATTATTAACACGTCTGTGGGATGGTTGACAGAGAACATGAAACAATAGGACTGTCATCGACCTTTCAACCCTATATGTATGGTTAGTAGTTAGACATCACAGAGGGTCTTCCTCAGGAATAAAGGGATGTGGACAGCATGTATGGGGAGATAATTCCTCACGAGGCTCGTGCGTGTTGCATAAAAAGGGGAGTGTTTTAAAAAAACAAAAGGAGGACGCCAAGGGTGACTCACCTAAAAGATGTATGATCTAGGAACAAACAAACCCCTCCAAGCCCAGATGGAGTCCACAATACAGATCAACAAGTATCCGTAACCATATATCCAAAATCCAATAGGGGGAGACACCCAATGGGGTTCACTGTGAGATAGAAACAGGACTATACAATGAGTGGGAGGCCTGTATGTTGCATAATGCTTAAAAATGCTCATGCAGGGCACAGACTGCCCACCTTTCCAAATGTTAACATGGGGTCCATATTTAATACAGCCACAACTATAAAGAGTACTTTCTTCCTGGTCCCCAAGTGATTCTAAATATCAATAAATCAAGGAATGGAATTAATCAAAGGGATGTTTCGTGATCGAAACCTTAAAAATATTTAAAACTAGAGTGAGGCCATGTTCATAAACTCACAAATGACAGCTTTCATCAAAAAGAGTTTCCCCCAATGAGCATGAATGGCAAATGCAGCCAAGCAGACTCACTATCTTTTAAATAAGAGAGAGCATGAAAGCCGCTCCATAAGTGTGCACATCTCCTCAAGGAATTCCGTGAGTTGCCAACAGCCATCAAAACCCTTGTGGTGGCAATCAAGAATGGAATGCTGCTACGTCGCGTCAGATGAATTCTGTAGCTGGTTTAAGAAACCCATTTGGATGGCTCATGAAGAGGCAAATTTAAACTAAATACCAATGCCCTGCCTCCAGATCAGATAAGTGGAACATTGCTCGAGATAACCATCTTAATCTTTCCACAAGTTCAAAAAACACAAAAACAGCCGTTCTGTGCAAGAGCCTGCTGTCAGCAGTCTGCGCTCTGGGTAAATGTAGATGAATTACCGCAGACAGAATTGTAGAAAAAAATATTCATAATGCAGTGTGGTGATAACGAAAGTGTGCAGACATAAAAACTTTTCTTTTCATTACACTTATACAGAGCATTTCAAGACTAATTATGTAAAGAGTTTAAAACAGAAATCTTTCTTTTATTGTTGACACTTTGTAAAGAGCTTCCAGAGAGTTCTCATGCAAAATAGAATCTTTACAAAAAAGTAAGTGTCATTTTTCAATGTTACAACAACCACCAAGCATGTCATTGCATTTTACATATTTTTATATCAGTGTGGGTGACGGTGACATGTTTGAATGTTAAATGTTAAAAAGACTTCCTATTGTAAGTTTGATATGTTTTTGCTCCTTATCCCTTCCCTAAAGTTCAGAATTTTTAATCATGATGCTTTTTGGTTTGTTTTTAAACTGGACACATACTTTTTATCTGTGCAATTGCCTTTCTGTGTTTTCATTAATCAACAGTATGAAGACTGGGAAGGAACTGCTGTAAAATTAAGCTTATTGGTGCTAGAAGCCAATTCGTTGGAGTTATTATTGCATCCTTTTAATCACCATGTATTAATTTTTAAAATAGCTATTTTTACTGTTTTTAAACGTGTATACTTTTATGATCTATGTAATCTAACTAGATCGAATAAAGTTATTTTTGATGAAGACGACCACACCCAACATCTATCGGACACATAGCTTATGCCATGTTTAACATACTCTAATCAAAGCTTATCCCATGTCAATATGAGTTAGCTGAAAAATGATAATTAATAGAATTTTAAATGTGTTGTAGTGTCAGGAAGTATGATACATGATAAGTGTCAGATAAAGCATTATAAATACACCCGTGCGTGACATTATTTCAGAAACATTTCATAAAAGAGTGAAGCCTCAAGAATTACCTGTTGCTAAGCAAACCTGCCTATCTGTTTTTTTTTTCTCAAATTCATTAAGGCCATGGTTTACTGTGTCCAAAATATGAATCCATTTGCATTCCCTTAAGGTCAAAATAGATGTGATGTCTTCTCCACTTGGGTTACGGGTTACTTTCTTTAGTACCCACCACCTCAACCTTTCCGCCCAGTGTCCCAAAGTCTAAAAATGCTCAACAAAGGGGGCCCCTTGGACTTTACGTCTGATGCTGCTGCAATGTTAAAGGATTCTTGCCTTCCCCTTTTGTCTTGTTTGTCCCACATACAGTCTGTTGCAGGGGCAATGTATTGTGTAGACTACCTCTGACCTTTTACAGTTAGTGTGGTATTTTTGTGTATATTTTCGATCTGAGTGAGTAAACTCCTTAATCTCCAATGTTAGCCCACAAGCCTTACAATAACCACACTTATAATGTCCCAACAATGGAGGTAGAGCGAGTTGTGCTCTGAGATCCGTGGCACAGGGGGTCTTCAAGAGGGAACTGACCACGTAGTCCTTCACATTCTTCCATTCTTCGTCTGCCACCAAACCCCAATATTTCACCACCTTCTTGATCTCATGGCTCCTTGTACAAAAAGTGGCAATAAAGACCAATCTGTTCTCGACTGCACCTGCCCCTTTCTGTATCTTCAACAGTGTGTCATGCGGAGAGTACCATACCCTCTTTCTTGCTTTATGTAGTAAGCCCTTGGGGTATCCTCTCTCTGTCTGCTGATCAGCATGTCAGCTTCTTTAAAGAAGTCTTTCCCACATATGCAATTCCTGCAGAGCCTAAGGGCGAGACAAATCAATTAGTTTGCGTTTGCGATCAGTGGGAATCGCAAAATTTGTCAGTTTGGGAACGCAAAATGGCCTAATGCAATGTATGAAAGCTTTGCAATTGCAAAATTGTTAGTCATAAAAAATGTGAATCCCAATTTTGCAAATCCCGATTTAGCGAATCCCAAATTGCTAATTTGCAATTTGTGAATCCCAGGCCAATGTATGAAACATTCGCAAATAGCAAATGACCCAAAAATCACAATTTTGTTCGTGCAAATTACCACCAACTCCAGTCAGGTGATAATCAGGTGCAAACTATTTAAAAAGGCCCTGAGGGCCTCAGAATCTTTCACATTGACAGTGCTGTATGTCATAGAGAGGAGGATGCGAATTCAAGCAGCAGCACAGAGGAGGAGAAGGCAGGACCGCATTTCCAGGGTACGCATAACCCTGCTTCAGCAGACAGAGGAAGAAATCCATGACAAATATAGACTAGACTCAGCAACAATACTAGACCTGATAGCGGACCTTCATCCAATACTAGAGCATCAGACCCACAGGACCCAAGACATTACCACACATGTGCAGGTCCTATGTTCACTGCACCTACTAGCATCAGGGAGCTACCAGGGGGTGACACGTGCAGCAGGAAGGGTGTCACAAAAGTTTTCTTTCACACTTCCTGAATGCTTTCTAGGATGCAATGGTACAGAGGATAAACCATTGCATCAGATTCCCCACTACACAACAGGTATTGCAGCAGACCAAATTGGATTACAACCAGATAGCACAATTTCCACATGTAATTGAGAACATTGATGGGACACATGTAGCCATCTGTCCCCCCTCAGATAATGAGTATGTGTTTAGGAACAGAAAATCCTTTCATTCACTCAACATCCAGGTCATATGTAATGCCTCACACATAATAACTATTCAAAGGAATAAGGGAGGTCTCCTTATAAATCCAATCAGGGACAAGGAGGAATGTCAAGAGAAACAAAGGGGTCCCTATTTTTAAAGACATTGAAACTGTCATGACAATACCACCTTTAGTGAACACCTAAACTCTTAGAAATGAAAACCACAATGTTTACGGACACATTCAAATAGGTAAGATATGCAAAACACAATGTCCAAAGATAATTGTTATGTAAAAAAAAAATGGTACAATTTATCCAGCATAAAAATAATACATTCAATAATAGTTACAGTGCCATTTACAATACAGTGTTAAAAAATCACATGAAGAGCATGTTAAAAACTTGGTTAAAAGGTTGTCGACTCAGCATTTGTTTTATTATTGCACCTTCATCAGGACAAAAAAGCTCTGGTCAAAAAGAAACATACAGTTAGAGTCATACAGTGATTTACTTATCTTTTTAAACATTATTAATCAAATGTATGCATTAGACCATCCAGTTTTCTTATACAATTAACACGGTGAATTTCAGGCACTTTATTTATGTAGTCAAGAAACATGTGGTTTAATAGGGCTTAGTTGTCACGGAAGGGAATATTGTCCCTAGAATTTACACTAGAAGGAGAAATGCTTGAGACTTGCACAACCCAGTACATATCAATGTTGTACAATGCATACCTTAGGTTTATAGGAAAGGAATATCTTCCTCTGTATTCAATTAGAGGTGATCTTCTTCTCAATATCATTCGTTATGAGATCACGTGTCACTAGTTTCAGTTTAGTGCAAGATACATTTCTAGATAATAAAAGAAGTCACAGAATAAGATATCATAAAGCTCCTAATTGGTGATTAGGTAGAGGGTAAAGTGGTAGTTGCTGGTTACCTTAGATATAATAAACTTTTGTGTTAGAGTAGAGGGAGCCACCGTTTCTTTATTTATCCTGGGGTAGGCCTTATGATCAAGAGAAGGAAAATATTTACTATTTCATTGTATACATACATGGGCTAGGTCGCTATGGCTGGGGGATTATTACAATCACACTCACCCTTAAATCTGGAAGAACACAGCCAAAAATGACCGGATGCTGTTGATAATAGAGTTATGATATGTCGCCTTCACTACCATCCATCTCAATGGGATGCGGAGTGTTTAATTATCCGGATCTGTAATGTATGATGTGAGATTATGAGTCAAACTGATTCTACTTATATTAGAATCAATGAAATACTCATCGTTATTCAGGATTTTTCCTCCGAATTTTTATTAGGCTGGCTGATGGTTTATTTAATGTAGGGTGCCGTTATCCACTTATTTTAAACAAAATGACATTTTTATAAACAAAAACAGCTTTGTTTTTTATAAATCTACAGTGTAGTAGTATTCACAAATTTTAAGTAGAGATGAGTCTTTTGAATAAAGGGTCTGAATTATTACGAAAACACGGGAAAGTGATTTAAATAATTACGGGAAAAAACATTATTGCAGAAATATTTTCTGTTTTAACTGACCGCTAATACTATTTAATGAACCTGACAGTAAAGTGTCCATTGCGTGAATCCACGAAAGAGCTTCCTTAATCAATATTATACTGTCTGCCGAAGAGATATTAATAACGCGCTCTGAGCAAGATGCCAATTATAGTTACAGACCAAAATTTAGTCTGCGGCAAAAAGGACTTCCTGATCTTACACGTGACTAACCTAGGAAACAAAATCACAGCGCTTACCCGGTCGGTGTGATACGGCCTCCCTGCTCCACTCGTAGCTCTTCAAACGGCAATAATACTGGCTGTAACTTGGTTGTTGTTTATAAGCGTAGGCGGATATCCAGATTGCCCAGGATTTCCCGCAAAAATTTTGTCATTTCCTGTGCACCATATACCAAAGGACTACTCTAGTAGTTTTTAGAACAGAGGTTACTGTTAATAAATAAAATCTCATAGAAGTACTTTCTATTGATATTATCGTTATTGTATGTACATTATCGTTCTAATTTATCCTGTTGGATCTTTCTTATAATGTGTGATATTCACAACAGCGCGAATGATAGCGCTCGTAATAGCTGACTATGTGACCAAGGTTTTAATGTACTACAAATGTAGTTCTTGAGTAGAGATCGACAGCGATTTTTATAGGATGATCACGTTATCGGCTTTATATAAAGTATCATCCATGTTAGATTAAAGTAATGTGATCCTATCACTAACATCCATAGGCCGTATTTGTTAATAAAAGATGATGTTTTTACTCTATTATAGCCCTAGTCTATCTTATAACCATAGATGGCAGATTTGACCAAAAGTTGTGTTGTTTTAAATATTGGGACTCTGTATTAGGACTGTATAGAATATACTCGTCAGGATTGCCCTGATCAACAGTCCTCTGTCAATAAATTTTATAGAAAAATGCACGATCAATAACTTAAAAAATTTAAATTTTAAAAAATAATAAGGGATTGTGACCGGAGGGAGAAGAAATGAATTCATTTATAAAATACGTTCCCAGTCTTCTTTGGTATTAAGACCTTTCTTGACAGTGTTGAAGCGGGACATGTAAAATTGTTCCCTTTTCTTCCTTTTTACATCCATGTCTCCCCCTCTGGCATTCATATAGATGGTTTCCAGTCCACACCATATGAGATCATTTACTGTATGATTGGCTGCTTGCCAATGATCTGTCAAAGGGGCCTCTTTCTTTTTAGTCCGGATAGCAGATTTGTGTTCATTTATCCGTAATCTGATTTCGCGAGAAGTTTCTCCTATGTATGCTAAATTACAGGGACATTTTATAAAATATATGATGTTCTTTGACCTACAATTGATAAAAGATTTTAATTTGTGCTTTGTGCTGTTATGTTCAACAACCTCTCCTTTCATGACTTGGGTGCAGTTAGAACAGTTACCACACGGTAAGGTTCCTGTGGGTAGAGGAGCATTGTTGATGCTAGTTTGTGTGCTGATTTCTTCTTCCCTGTATGAATGTACTAGTTTATTCCTAATAGTCTGATTTCGTCTAAAAGCAACCATGGGTTTTCGAAGTTTTTCTTTATTTTTATTTGTGACCAGATGCCAGTTTCTATTGATGATATTTTTGATTTTCGTACTGATCGAACTGAAATTGGTGACAAAAATTGATGGATTTTCTTTTTGTTTCTCTTTATTTTTGTTCTGAAACAGGTTATCTCTATTAAAATACTTCGCTCTCTTATATGCATGTTTCACCATGCGTTTAGGATAACCTCTCTCTATAAATTTGTCAGTCAATATTTTGGAATGTTTCTCAAAATCTTTAGTTTGTATACAATTATGTTTGAGTCTCAGAAATTGTCCGAATGGAATGTTATCACGTTGGCAGGGAGGGTGATGGCTTGTATAATGTAACATAGTGTTACGGTCTGTTTTTTTGGTAAAAAGTTCCACTTCTAATAAGCCATCTTCATGTTTAATAATTATGTCTAAAATTTCACAATGATTTTGATTATAGTTAGAGGTGAATCTCAAGTTAATGTCTCCAAGATTTAACCACGATATGAACTCATTTAATAACTCTACTGGTCCAGTCCAAATAAAAAAACATTGTCAATATATCGTGACCAATGTGAAATGTGTTAAAAAAAAGGTGCCATGGGATTAAATACATGCTTATCCTCAAACTTAGCTACATAAAGGCAGGCTAAGCTGGGAGCACAAGTTGCTCCCATGCTGGTGTCCTGCACTTGTTTAAAAAATTCTTTATTAAACATAAAAATGTTGTTTTTTAAAACCACAGACACACAATCAATAATAAAAACTTCATGTGAATTAAGATCTCTGTCTCTAGTATAAAAAAGGGATTCTATCATTGCTATTGTGCTATCCTGAGGGATGTTCGTGTAAAGTGCCTCAATATCGAGGGTCACTAATAATTGAGTATTGGTATTAAAAGATAAACCTTCCACGTTTTGGATAATAGCTGCTGTATCTTTAATGTAAGCCTTTTGGGAAACAACTGAAGGTTGTAAAAAAATATCTGCATATTTACTTAAGGGCTCGGTAAGTGAGCCAATGCTAGAGACTATAGGCCTCATTGGGGGGTTTTCCAAATTTTTATGCACTTTAGGTAGCCCATACAGTGCGGGCACAATTGGATTTTCATTATATAAAAATGTATACTCATTTGCACATATCACCTCATCTTCCTCGGCTAGGTCTAGCATCATTTTGACTGTATCTTTAAGTTGTACCCAGTCTTTTCTGTTCACTTTTTGATAGTGTTCCCTATTGGCTAGAAGAGAATTCATTTTATCATTATATTGATCTGTGGAAATTATGACGATACTGCCGCCTTTGTCCGCGGGTTTTATGGTAAGAGTATGGCAGTTTTGTAATTTATTTAGTGCTTCTTTTTCTTTCCAATTTAAATTAGAAGTCAGCCAATTCTTCTGATCTAAGAGGTCTGATATATTTTTTTCAACAATTCTCTCAAAGGCTTCAATATCTTTATTGACCTGTCCTAATTGAGGAGTCCCTGTGGATTTAGGTTTCAAGCCTGATTTATTTGTAGAGGGAATAGTCTCATTGTCCTCAAAAAAGGATTGTAATCTGACTTTACGAAAAAAAAGTCTGTAAGTCCCTTTCTAGACTAAACCTATCAATTTGGGAAACTATCGCGAAGCCTAGTCCTTTTTCTAAAAGTCTACTTTCTATCTCAGTTAGAACTGTATCTGAGAGATTAATTATTGGTGCTTTTTTTAGGGATCCCAGTTTTTCTGGCTCCTCGTATAGGGCCTGCGACTGAACTGAGGTTGAGGGGTATATTTGCCTCTCCCTCTGTTCCTCCCTCTCGGTTGTCTAAATTGTTGACGTTGTTTTAAAAAAGAGAAAGAATCTCTGTTTGGACCTTGCATGCTATCCTTATCTTTCTGATTGTGTTGCTCGCCTAGGGTCTCTGGTTACGAATCAGAGCTACTATATGAGGTGTCGAAGAATCTAACCCTCTTTTTTTGGAAGTTTTTTGGTTGATGTTGCCATGGTCTATGATTTTGGAAGTTATCTCTAGGACGATCATAATAATCTTTTTGAAGGTACGGATAGACATGCTCTACATTATATTTGGCAATGTCTTTTCTCAATTTATTGCTCTTTTTATTTATAAGATAATTTCTGTATCCGTTCACATCATTTTGAATTTCTTCCCGCTTTTTTTCGTAATAATTCAGACCCTTTATTCAAAAGACTCATCTCTACTTAAAATTTGTGAATACTACTACACTGTAGATTTATAAAAAACAAAGCTGTTTTTGTTTATAAAAAGGCCATTTTGTTTAAAATAAGTGGGTAACGGCACCCTACATTAAATAAACCACCAGCCAGCCTAATAAAAATTAGGAGTAAAAATCCTGAATAACGATGAGTATTTCATTGATTCTAATGTAAGTAGAATCAGTTTGACTCATAATCTCACATCATACATTACAGATCCGGATAATTAAATACTCCGCATTCCATTGAGATGGATGGTACCGAAGGCGACATATCATAACGCTATTATCAACAGCATCCGGTCATCTTTGGCTGTGTTCTTCCAGATTTAAGGGTGAGTGTGATTGTAATAATACCCCAGCCATAGCGACCTAGCACATGTATGTATACAATGAAATAGTAAATATTTTCCTTCTCTTGATCATAAGGCCTACCCCAGGATAAATAAAGAAACAGTGCCTCCCTCTACTCTAACACAAAAGTTTATTATATCTAAGGTAACCAGCAACTACCACTTTACCCTCTACCTAATCACCAATTAGGAGCTTTATGATATCTTATTCTGTGACTTCTTTTATTATCTAGAAATGTATCTTGCACTAAACTGAAACTAGTGACACGTGATCTCATAACGAATGATATTGAGAAGAAGATCACCTCTAATTGAATACAGAGGAAGATATTCCTTTCCTATAAACCTAAGGTATGCATTTGAAGGACTGGGTTATTCTAAGACCCAGCGGTGCCAGGGGACAACACCTGAAACCTTCATGGGTAACCTGTTCCGGCGTACAAATGACAGAGACACGGGACACTTCCTTCGGCGTCAAAGATTCGAGGTTTATTACTGCAGGGAACACAGAAGTCACAAGAAGTACAGCGTGTGTATGTTCGAGGAGTCTGCTTCAAATTGCTACTGTGGGTCGCTACTTTTATACACATTTCTCTCATAGGTAAACATGATACATAAAGGTTTACAATTTGGTTCCCATAATAAACGCCAGAAGGGGTTGCTTTCATGTATTCAGGGCCCGGAACATAAGTACGGAAACATTTGGTGGTTCCCAACTGTAAAAACCCATCTTCCCATCATTAGTACATTCCAATTGGCAGTAAACAGATCGAAGAAGGAACAGAAACAGGTGCAGAGGAAACCAGAAACAGTGGGGAGATCGGAAAGGGTGTAAAAGGGTGGTATCGGGAAACACGAGTTGCAAGCATCAAAGGGACGTGCCTAATGAGATGCGCGGCTGAGACAATAGAGCGGCGCGGCAAGATGAGCCTCGAGCGGGGCCATCTGCCTTACAGTGTCATCCCCCTCATCATAAAGACACTTTCAAAGGAAAGGTGTCTTCAGCAAGAGTCTTGGGAATCCCAGGGTCGCGAAGCGGACAGCGTCCGTTCGCTGGCTACTTGAGGGCAAGAGACAAAATGGATGCCATATCTAAGATGGAACCCGTGGGCTAGGATGTAGAAACCCACGAAACAAACGAACGGTTTAGGTTAGCACAGCGAAACTGTGTACACCCACTAAACTCGTCATTTGCGGTTCATAGATACCAGACTCGACCATATTCGTGCGAGTCAAAAACACCACTTACGATCGTCACGGAACCTCAGACGCTCCTTTTGCCCTCATGTAGGCAAGCACTAGTCGGAATCACACTCGATATTCATCAGACCATCTAGATGCTGTTGCAACATCATTCTATCTAACTGAGCTGCTTTGGTAACAGGCGGCTGTCTCATACACGTTGTAGCACAGAGGCCACATAAGGCAGGACCACACTGCACACAAAGGCAACACGTGAATAGAAATGCTGCAACAACCCCAATGATCATCAGAATCTTCCAACCCCAAGTCGACATTAGGCCCCAAAACCACCCAAGTAGCGTCCAATCCCCTACGTCCACGTGTATGGACTCAGAGATTTTATGCAACTTTGAGATGGCTTGATAGACAGTCGGAGCGTTATCTGGAATGAAAATACAGCAGCTCGAATGGATCACCTTACATACTCCACCTCGATCTGCTAAAACAACGTCTAAAACCATACGGTTTTGTAACGTCATGAGCCTATCCGCCTGAAGTTCTGCGGTGATATTACCAAGGGCACTGGCAGTGATATTAGCGGTCGATTCCACCACTCGAGTCAACTGTCTCAGGTTCCTACTATTGACCATAGGCCCCCAAAACGGAAAGAAACCTTTGAAAAAGTCTCCTGCCTCTTGACCGGCAGTGTCCTCTTCGCTAATCACGCCCCTCACAATTCTAGTCTTGTGATGGTCTGCATCTACGGTGAACGTCGGAGGCAACAAATTTGCGATATAACATGTGCCCGCAAAGTCGGAGGGCAACAGCGTATACGCACGATCATGACAGACAAAGTACGTACCCTTGGCAGCCAGAAACACAGGGGACGAGAGCATCGGTAAGACATACGTCTCGGAGCAAGAACTCTCCCCAAGATATGCTCTCGATCTTCGGCCACCACCTTTTAGACAAAAATTAACAAGGTGGGGTACGATCCATATTGGAGACGAGCTTCTAAGCTGTCTTTCACCCACGAGCGCACTATACTCAGCCTCACTCAAGTCCCTATAGGCTCGCACCTCTTCCTCTGGGATGAGCGACGGCTCATAGATATCCCTATCTAAATCAGCGATCGCTATAGCCAAAGGCTTATGATACGGACCAGGACCAAAGTGGGAAGGACGTGGCTCTCAATTGGGGTAGGAATCTAGTGCGCTTCGAAACATTGTTTGGAATGCTCGAGCTGAACCCTGGGAACTATAAGGAAGGACCAGATATGGAATTCCCTTATCCGTGGTATGTGGCATTAACCCACACACCCAGGAATTAGTAGTATTAACCACTAACTGATGCTGATGTAAAAGCTGAATAAAGGAATTATTTCTGAATTCTGCACGTCTAGCTTGCTCATGTTGAGGTAAGATGTGAAAGGAATGAAGGGACACAGTGGTGGTAAGTTTAGGTTCAGAAGTAGGAGTAGGTATGGCAGAAGGTAGGAAGTACTGTATCATATAATACACCCCACCCGCCAATAACGAGGAAACAATTAAAAACAGAAGGAACACCTGAAACATAAAGCATTTGGTACGGGTAATTTGTTGCAATTTGAATCTTTGCGCCTGAGCTTTTTCCAAGTCCACAAGTTTTGAAAACGCCATCCCCTAAAACCGTCCGCAACGTTTCTTGACGCACTTCGTTCTGTGTAGCAGTAGTCAATCCCTAGGAATTCCCAGGAACCGACGGTCTTTGACCTAGTGTCAAGACCTACTAACCAGAAGGAAGTACACGCGCGGCCCTACGGTACACCTGGATGGAAGGTATCTTAATTTCACAAATATGCACAAAGTCTTTCAGCTGTGGAAGCAAAAACACATGTGGAAAAAACTCAATATTTACAAAATACAAGTGTTTAGACTGATCGTGGCAATTGGGGTAACATAGATATCGAGGAACAAAGCAAATTTATTTGTCCTTGGTGTTAGGTCGCAAAAAGTATCGGCTCTTTCCAGGACGTGTCTGTTCGTCGAACAATGGGCCCGATGAAGGAACAGAGTTCTGTTGATCAGTCAATTGTTCAGATCTTGAGTTTTGCGATGACAAATGTTCAACAATGTCGTTCTGCTGCACTGAGGATTCTCCGACAGGTTCGGCGTCGCTAAAGGGTACGAAGGTCTGCAATCTCTCCGTTTCAGATGAAGCAATGCCTTTCTTCACCCACGAGTCCGCCGGTAAAGGTATAGGTACCTTTTTGGTGTGGGTGGCATGCACCCAGTTCTTCCGGCCTTCCAAACGGACAGCAGTTCTCGTGGCAAGGAGGACCTGGAAGGGTCCAGTAAAACGAGGCTCGAGGTTTCTTTTTCTTCCAAAGTTCCTCGTCACCACCCAGTCTCCGGGCTGGAGCTGGTGGCCTGGACCCTCCGTCTGCGTCGGCAGTGCTTCAAAGACCTGTTGATGAATTAACCTCAGTTTAGCAGTCAGATCATGTAGATAATCGATCAACATTGGGTACTCAAGATCAGAAAACACACTTGGTCTAGGGACATTTGCAGGACGGCCGAACACTATTTCATAGGGACTGAGCCCTACTCGGGAGTGTACAGTCGCCCTTGTTGACAACAGAGCTAGAGGCAAAGCGTCAGGCCACGAAAGACCAGTCGTAGCCTGAATCTTCGCTAGTTTGAGTTTAAGGGTGCCATTATACCCTTCAACCAAACCTGCTGACTGGGGATGATTGGCGCTATGGAATTTTTGGGTAATTCCAAGGCCCTTACACACATTCTTCATCACACTCCCCACAAACTCACTTCCGTTATCAGACCATACAATCCGTGGCATTCCATACCGAGGAAAGTACTCCTTCAGTAGGATTTTCGCAGTGGACATAGCAGTGTTGTCTTTAAGAGGGTAGGCTTCAATCCATCGGGAGAATGCGCAAAGTCAAGTCAAGTCAGAGAATTTGTATAGCGCACTACATACCCAGAGGGTCTCAAGGCGCTTGAGGGGGGGTGGGGAATTACTTGTCGAATATCCACGTTTTAAGTTGCTTTCTGAATGCTAGGTGGTTCTGGGTAAGGCGAAGGTAAGTGGGAAGTGAGTTCCAGGTTTTAGCTGCCAGGTAGGAGAAGGATCTACCTCCCATGGTGGTTTTGTTGATGCGAGGTACAGTGGCAAGGGCTTGGTTGGATGATCGTAGCTGGCGGGAGGGGGTGTAGAAGGACAGTCGTGTGTTGAGGCATTCTGGTCCCATATGGATGAAGTCTAGCTGGATCACTTCAAACGGACATGAAGGGGGAGCAAAATGGCCAGGAGGTGTAGGGGTTCCTTTACCAGGATTGTACATCATACATATCATGCAATTCTTCACCAATCTCTCAGCACACTTCGTGATGCCATCATTCTTCCACACAGGAGACAACAACTTACAAATACCTTTCGCACTAATATGCGCTAACCCATGTGCCATCGTCACAACAGCTAATACATACGCATCTAGCAACATCCACCTCTTGTGCTCTGACAAATCAATCCAACAACCATTCGCATCCAACTTTCCCGTACTCTCTTTCCATTTCGTCTTTTCAGTCTTGGTGGCCTCATTCTGTATCGTTTTCACACTCTCGATGGTATCCTCACACATGCCAGTCTCTGTAGGCCACCTTACCGAACTCGTCACATACATTCTCGTGCTAAGGTTCCGGGCAGTCTCCTTAGTAGTCTCATCCGCAAACGCATTACCACGACCAACATCATCTGTCACCTTACGATGCGCACTACATTTAACAATCGCCACCTGCTTGGGTAACGTAAGTGCATCCAAAAGATCATTCACAAGCTGTCCATGTTGAATCTTAGTGCCATGCGATGTCATAAAACCTCTCTCTCGCCACAATCGTCCAAAGCTATGCGCAACGCCAAAAGCATATTGGCTATCAGTAAACACATTCACCCGTTTCCCTTTCGACAACACACACGCTCTAGTCAAAGCGATCAGTTCTGCAGCCTGAGCAGAGTTCTGATTCAATCTCGCAGCATCCACGACAGTATTCAAAGTTACCACAGCATACGCAGTCGTGACATCACCATTTGGCAATTTAAAACATGAACCATCCACATACAAAGTCCCATCAGGATCTTCCAAAGGAGTGTTTTTAAGGTCCACACGACCTTTTGTTTCCTCCTCAGTCCGCAAATAGCAGTCGTGAGGGGTTACTTCGTCTGATTCCATGCTAATGGGTAACAAAGTCGCCGGGTTCAGGACATTACAACGTTTTATCTGAATATGACTTGCCAAGAGCGTCAACTCGTACCCAGACAACCTTGCACTCGTCAAATGCTGAGTTTTCGTACGATTTAAGAGTGTGTCAACTACGTGCGGAACCATCACCGTAAGCATATTATCCATGACCAATCCTGCTGATTGTCGGATGGACACTGCAGCTGCCGCTGTTGCTCTCAAACAACTCGGCAATGCTCTAGCTACTGGGTCCAAGGTCGAGGAAAAATATGCACATGGACGCTGCTTACCACCAAAAGGTTGCGTCAAAACACTCAACGCACAACCTTCTCTCTCGTGCACGTATAGTGTAAACGGCTTACTGTAGTCAGGGGTACCTAACACAGGAGCCGAACACAACGCGTCACGCAATTCAGAAAAACTTTTCTGACATTCTTCCGTCCATGGTAAAGGAGTTGGAACATCCTTACACGTAAGAGCCACCAATGGTTTCGCTAACAGTGAAAAATATGGGATCCACTGTCTGCAGTATGACGTGATGCCCAAAAAGGCACGCACATCTCTCTGAGTTGTTGGCACAGTCATTCGGGCAATCGCTGCAATTCTCTCTGGGGTCAACCTTCTTCCCTCCTTTGACAATAAGTGACCTAGATAGGTTACTTCTTGGCAACAATATTGAAGTTTAGAAGGAGACACCTTGTGATGTAAGTCACAGAGATGTTGCAACAACGATACCGTGGCAATTTTGCAAATGTCCTGAGTATCTGCAGCCACCAATAAGTCGTCAACATATTGGATCAAGGCTGCGCCAGCTGGCAACACAAACGCATCTAGTTGGCCCTTCAAGGCTTGACTGTATATCGATGGACTTTCACAGTAGCCCTGAGGAGCACGCTTAAACCGGAAGCTGCGACCACCAAGAGAGAAACCGAAAAGGTCTCTGCTTTCTTCAGCAATCGGGATGCTGAAGAACGCATTCTTCAGATCGATCACTGAAAACCAAGATGCCGAGGCTGGAATCAGAGTCAGTAGCGCCGTGATGTCAGGCACAACAGGGAACTGAGGAATCACAATTTTATTTACCTCCCGTAAATCGATAACAAAACGATAAACAGGTGGTTTCGAAGGATCAGTACGTTTCAGAATGGGCAACACAGGACTGTTGCACACGTTTCCCCGAGACTCCTCGATAACATCTTTCTTAATCAAATCGTAGATGATGGCTAACAGTGCTCGTTCACCATCAAGGGAGATACGATATTGGGGAATACGTGGCAAACGCACATTAGGTTTCAAATGAACAACATAAGGGGAGATGTCAAGCAGGCCCACGTCATTGGGACCTGTAGCCTACAAAGATGCAGGAAGAGAACTCAATTCCGGTGGAAGCTTATCGAGAGACAAGTACATTGGAGAGATAACTCTTTCACCCAAAGTAAGCTTCACTCCCGCAGGAGAACAATACAAAGTTGCATGCAAACGTTTTAGCAAATCCAGGCCCAAGAGATTTTCACCACACCCAGTGGTCAAAATCAACGGAGCTTTGAGCTCACGCGGCCCAATTGTAAGAGGCAAAGGGCGTGAAACCGGATTGCTAACAGGGGCGCCAGAGAATCCAATGGAAACATTTGTTAAGCCAGACAAAGGTGCGCCAGGGAGTTTCGAATGCATTATGGAACTTTTCGCTGCACCAGTGTCCAACAGAAAAGGCTCAACGACGCCCGAGGTGGCAACTGCGACGTAAGGCCCTCTCTGATCAACCGGAACTGATACCACTCCCTCTCCTTGTCTGTGGCTGTCCTAGTAATTACCGTCGTCAGCATCCTGATCGACGTAATAATCATCTACATTGTACTGAGCAGATCACCCTTGTGACGATCCGCGCTGATAAAAACAATTATTGGAGTCAGAAGTGTTAGTGGAACGATCGTTCTGAGCACCGCGACCTCTACCACGTGATGTCTGTGGAGAACCACCACGACCTCCTCTAGACGAATTACCACTATTACGCTCATTGAGGACTGGACAATCAAATTTCAAATGACCCTCCTGTCTACAATAGGCACACTGATTGTACCCTAACGACGATCTTTGTGAAGAGGAATCATTTCGTGATTGTGACCTATGTGACTGAGACTGCGATCGATTACGTTGTTGCGAGTCATTCTGATTTGAACGCGCCTGTTGCAACAACACTTTAGTTTTGAGCTCTTTCGTTTTCTTGTCAGCACGATCGTTCTCCTCTTTCTCCCTATTCTCATAATATTGAGCCGTAGCCAATATTTGAGCAGAAGTAGAAACAGCCCACGCACTTTCAGAATTTCGTAATTTGTTGCTTAAGTCAGGCAGTAAATTTGAAACAAATGTGTTCACAAACAACCTCTGACCACCTTCGGTACCCATGTCTTGACCACTGTGGTCAATGAAAGCCTCCTCAAATCTCGTAAAGAAATCAGAGACGCTCTTATCCTTCTTTTGTTTGCAAGCGGACAGTTTGTCCCAATTTACCTTCATGGCTGGCATAAGCGTTTTCATTAGGGTAATGATTCTCTGAGGGAGATTGGTAATGAGCTGTTCAGGTTTAGCCCCACCAATTTGTTGTGTGTCTGCCGCGATAAGAGCAGCCCAATCACCACCTAATTCTGCCGCATGATTTTCTTGACGAATCTTTGTCCATACCGGTTGCGGTACGACATTGCCAAACAGCATATCGATATCGGCAAGATTCATTATCGTAGCATCCACGAGCTGCGATAATTCTTTATAATACCCAGCAGGATTTTTACGAGGGTCAGGCAAAGATTGCTTCACCTGGAGAACTTCCGATCGTTTCCACGGGAGATGGATCCACACTCTCTGAAAATGTGGCAGGATTGGCGGAGCAGCGTTAGCGTTACCTGGCATCCACACTGGAGGAACCTCGCGCATAGGGTATTGACCAGGTGCTCCTAGCGGTCCTTCAATGTCTTCTACAAACAATGCTCGAGGCATTATAGAAGGACGAAGGGACAGTAATTGCTCGACTGCACGTCGAACATTGCTACCTACTATCATTCCACTCGAAAACTGAAGCTGTAGATTAGCCAAGGCAGTCATTACAGCATCAGATGCGTCAGCCGATATTAGTTCACGTAAAACCTTGCACATTTCTTCAAAAACATATCTTTGTGTCGGTATATTGAATTGACCAAATGTATTCAATACCGAACGTGGAGGATTCCTAACGGGGCATTTCATCCAACCCAGAGCCATATTATACAATGAGTCACGCTCCCTACCACCAGGAAGCTGACTTCGTCTTTGAGGACCGTCCGAACCAGCGGACTCAAGAATAGGTCCAAGAGAAGTAAAGAAGTTAGCAGCTACAGAGGGAGTACGACGTTGAACAGACGGAGACAAAGAATAACCCAAAGGGGTAACAAGAGAAGTACCAGAAACAGAGGGAACAGCAGGAGATACCAGAACAGTAGAAGCAGCGGGAGCAGGAGTATGAGGAAGTACAAGTGGAGGAGCAGTAGGGACAGAAGCAGGTAGAGGAGCGGGGACAGCTGGAAGTACAGGGACAGGAGCTGGTTGGGGAGCAGGAACAGGGGGAACCACAGGAGCGGTGGTACCCTGTACATACGGAGGTGGTGACTTCATGAGATAAGACATTAAGGGGTCCTCGGTACCTTCCTCCTTTTTGTCCGTATCCGCCGGTAAAGCGGGATAGCACTTATCTACAGACATACGTTGCAATCTATCGAAAACTTCCTTTTCCTTTTCCTCCTTATCTCGCTGAAACTGCTCTGCTTTTCTTACCGTTGTAGCAACTCCATCTCTCTGATTACGTTTGAACAGTCTGATTTCTCTCTGTTTGGCTTCTTTACGCCACAACCGAAAGGCATCAAACATGGCCGGCCTTGATTTTTTCTTAAACAATTTAGCCTCGAGGTTATCTAAAATCGGGGTCTCGAAACTACCATGAGGTGGCCAACTAAGGACACCGTCTTTTTTAGTATAGCGAATCCAATATTCATTAAAAGTAATCGGACCTAGTCCGTGCTTGCTGTAGAGCTCATATGTTGGAGTTCCAACCGGAGGTATCGGACACGAGTCCTCCAATCGGGAATCCGTACCACAACGACTAAAACAACTGAACAAAGTACTACGGCCAGGCATCTTGCACACTAGCTGAGTTTCACAAACTTCAAGGGTTACGGGAATTACCAAGTCCCAGCAAAGAGCAAAAACCCTCGGTTTTTGGCGTCTGCAGGCGTCAAATATCACAACAAAGAACCAAGTACTAAGAACCACAAATGCAATGGAACCATGCAACAACTAAGCAACCACAACTAAGGACTCTGGGAGCGACCCACAAATACTTAACTCAAAGATCGATGGCGTCACCAGGAAGGCCCGTCAATCGTCTCACTGTACCAAGGTCTACGCCAGGCGCCAAAACAGGTCTACAGTCAGGGCAGCAGTCCGTCGCAGCTGTCAGGAGGCGGGAATCTTCGCGGGAAAAGTCGTCGGGACACTTATTTCGACAACAGGATCGATGAAGCGGGGTGCACCTTCCCTCGGAGATTTCACACGAAGTTCCTCACGATCGTCGGGCTTGGACCGGTACCACTGATGCAGCCCCACGTTGGGCGCCAACTGAAGGACTGGGTTATTCTAAGACCCAGCGGTGCCAGGGGACAACACCTGAAACCTTCGTGGGTAACCTGTTCCGGCGTACAAATGACAGAGACACTGGACACTTCCTTCGGCGTCAAAGATTCGAGGTTTATTACTGCAGGGAACACAGAAGTCACAAGAAGTACAGCGTGTGTATGTTCGAGGAGTCTGCTTCAAATTGCTACTGTGGGTCGCTCCTTTTATACACATTTCTCTCATAGGTTAACATGATACACAAAGGTTTACAACTTGGTTCCCATAATAAACGCCAGAAGGGGTTGCTTTCATGTATTCAGGGCCCAGGAACATAAGTACGGAAACATTTGGTGGTTCCCAACTGTAAAAACCCATCTTCCCATCATTAGTACATTCCAATTGGCAGTAAACAGATCGAAGAAGGAACAGAAACAGGTGCAGAGGAAACCAGAAACAGTGGGGAGATCAGAAAGGGTGTAAAAGGGTGGTATCGGGAAACACGAGTTGCAAGCATCAAAGGGACGTGCCTAATGAGATGCACGGCTGAGACAATAGAGCGGCACGGCAAGATGAGCCTCGAGCGGGGCCATCTGCCTTACAGTGTCATCCCCCTCATCATAAAGACACTTTCAAAGGAAAGGTGTCTTCAGCAAGAGTCTTGGGAATCCCAGGGTCGCGAAGCAGACAGCGTCCGTTCGCTGGCTACTTGAGGGCAAGAGACAAAATGGATGCCATATCTAAGATGGAACCCGTGGGCTCGGATGTAGAAACCCACGAAACAAACGAACGGTTTAGGTTAGCACAGCGAAACTGTGTACACCCACTAAACTCGTCATTTGCGGTTCATAGATACCAGACTCGACCATATTCGTGCGAGTCAAAAACACCACTTACGATCGTCACGGAACCTCACATTGTACAACATTGATATGTACTGGGTTGTGCAAGTCTCAAGCATTTCTCCTTCTAGTGTGAATTCTAGGGACAATATTCCCTTCCGTGACAACTAAGCCCTATTAAACCACATGTTTCTTGACTACATAAATAAAGTGCCCGAAATGCACCGTGTTAATTGTATAAAAATTCTGGATGGTCTAATGCATACATTTGATTAATGATGTTTAAAAAGATAAGTAAATCACTGTATGACTAACTGTATGTTTCTTTTTGACCAGAGCTTTTTTGTCCTGATGAAGGTGCAATAATAAAACCGAAACGCTGCGTCGACAACCTTTTAACCAAGTTTTTAACATGCTCTTCATGTGATTTTTTTAACACTGTATTGTAAATGACACTGTAACTATTATTGAATGTATTATTTTTATACTGAATAAATTGTACAATTTTTTTTTACATAACAATTATCTTTGGACATTGTGTTTTGCGTATCTTACCTATTTGAATGTGTCCGTAAACATTGTGGTTTTCATTTCTAAGGGTTTAGGTGTTCATTAAAGGTGGTATTGTCATGACAGTTTCAATGTCTTAAAATAGGGACTCCCCTTTGTTTCTCTTCACACATATTAACTGACATTGTGGCCAAATATCCTGGTAGAACGCACAATTCATTCATATTCAGACACAGTGGAATATACACACGTCTCACTGGGGGTGAATTTGGCGAAGGATATCTGCAAGGTAAATGCATATTACTCACTCTGATAGACTCCTTAGATCTGTAGAAATAGGACAGTGATTAACCTGTTGGTTTTCATCCTGTAGGTGACAGTGCATATGCTGTGCGCGCCTTCATACTCACACCATCCCTTAATACTGCAACTCAGAATAAAAGGAAATACAATGCTGCACACAAGTCGACGTGCAATATCATCGAGCGGACATTTGGCCTATTGAAGAGTAGATTCCGCTGTCTACACAAAAGTGGAGGTGCACTGCAGTATCGACCATAGATCTGTTGCAAAATGGTGGCCACTTGTGCCATGCTGCACAACCTAGCAACAACCAATTTCATACCATTGGACATCACAGATCGGAGTCTGATGAAGAGGATGAAGCACGTCCACCTCACAGAGCAGCAAGTGGTGTAGGTGCAGCAGATGGCAGACAGAGACGTGATTAAATAACATGCAAATATTTCTAGGTGAGTAATGATGAGACAATGCACCTCATGACTTTTGATCAACTGTCTTTTTATTCACCTTAACATCAGGTAAACTGAATGCACACAGCCATTAACTCCTTTCTACTGTGTGGCTTTTGTAGGTCAACAGCACAAGTTACTACTTGTGTAACGATATATCTGTAAGAGACATTAGTTAGTGATAGATTCCTTACCTTAGAATATCCCCAGGCGTCAGACTGGATCCAGAAATTTTTGCGTAGCAATACCCCTGCGCGTCGGTAGGCGTCGTCTGCAGCTCCGCGTCCGTCGTCGGCGTCGTTAGTGCCGGAATGACGTCGTCGGAGTACTTAGACGCCGCCCATGCGCGCTGCCGTCAGTTCTGATACACAGCTTTTCCGCACCAGATACACAGAGCCATGATAGAACCAACACAGGTGCCATGAAACTAGGGCCCTGAAAGGGGATGACCTTAACCCTAGATATCGGTTCGCAGAACGGGGAGGATGGGTGGGTCGATAAGGAATCTATCACTAACTAATGTCTCTTACAGATATATCGTTACACAAGTAGTAACTTGTGCATCTGAAAGAGACACGTTAGTGATAGATTCCTTTCCTTAGAATAGATACCCCAGCAATACCAACCCCGGTGGTGGGTCTGCGAACCAATATCACACCAGAAATCCTGGAGGACGGAACGGCCAAAGAAGCCATCCCTCCGGACTTGACTGTCCAGGCAGTAGTGTCTTGCGAACGTGTGCAGCGAGGCCCACATAGCCGCCTGGCAAATGTCCTGTAAGGGGACTCCTCGGCCCAAGGCAGTTGTTGTTGCCGTGGCTCGAGTGGAATGAGCCCGCAATCCAGCAGGGGGCTCCTTTTTGGCCATGGAGTAACATGCCTGAATACACAAGATGATCCACCGTGAAATGGTCCTCTTGTGCACCGCTTTTCCCTTCTTCGCGCCCACGTAATCAACAAAGAGTTGGTCATCCACCCGGAACTGGCGTGTGCGATCCAGATAGTATGAGAGCGCACGTTTTGGGTCCAGACGGTGGAGCCTCTCTTCCTCTTTCGAGGGATGCGGAGGCGGAAAGAAGGTGGGCAAGGTAATGGACCGCCCGATGTGGAAGGCCGTGACAACCGTGGGCAGAAAGGAAGGTCTTGTCCGCAACACCACCTTGTCCGGATGAACAGAGAGGAAAGGTGGAGTAGAAGAAAGAGCCTGGAGCTCACTCACACTCCTGGCAGAGGTGATGGCAACCAGGAAAGCAGTCTTCAGGGTAAGAAGAACAAGAGGACAGTTATGAAGTGGTTCAAAGGGAGCACACATTAGATAAGTGAGTACAAGATTCAAGTCCCACTGGGGCATCACGAAGGGAACAGGAGGGAACATGTGTGTGATGCCCTTCAGAAATCTATTTACAATGAGGGACTTAAATAAGGAAGGATGATCAGGTAGCCATAAGAAGGCGGAAAGAGCAGAAAGGTACCCCTTAAGAGTACCCAGAGTAGAGCCCTGCTGGGCAAGGGAAAGAAGGAAGAGTAGAACTTCAGAAAGGGGTGCAGAGAGAGGGTCCACAGCCTTTGCTGTGCACCATGCCACATATCTGTTCCACCTGCAGGCGTATACCGACTTTGTGGAGGGACGCCTGGCTGCCAGAATGATATCACAGACTTCGGGAGGCAAGTCAAATGGCCTCAACTGCCGCCGCTCAATCTCCAAGCTTGTAGGTGGAGACTGGACAGGTTTGGGTGCAGGACCGTCCCCTGCTGCTGCGACAGAAGGTCCTCCCGAAGAGGCAGACGAATCGGGGGATCGACTGACATGCTGAGTAGCTCGGGATACCAGTATTTTCGTGCCCAGTCCGGAGCCACAAGATTAACCTGGGCCCGGTCGCGCCTGACCTTCTCCAGCACTCTGGGCAGAAGTGGTATAGGCGGAAAGGCGTACAATAGACCGCAACTCCAATCGCGACGAAAAAGTCTCCGAGCGAGTGCCGCCTTGGAAATTCCAACGCGCAGAACTGATGACATTGAGCGTTCTTTTCTTCGGCGAATAGATCTAACCAAGGCTCTCCCCATTGCTGAAAGAGGCCTTGCGCCACGTCCGAGTTCAGACGCCAATCGTGATCCATCCTGCACCGACGGCTGAGTTTGTCCGCCCTGGCATTCAGAGAGCCTGCCAGGTGTTGAACCACCAGGGTCACGCCCTGATGTTCCAGCCACTGCCAGAGGCGCAGAGCCTCCTGGCATAGGGTCCACGACCCCACCCTGCCTTGTTTGTTGCAGTACCACATGGCGGTGGTGTTGTCTGTGAACACCTGCACTACACTCCCCCGGACAGAGGGGAAGAATGCCTTCAGTGCTAGACGAATCGCCCGCAGCTCCAAAAGGTTGATATGGAGCCGGGACTCCGCCGGAGACCAGAGGCCTCTGATCTCCGCCTCTCCCATGTGGCCTCCCCAGCCCTGGAGGGATGCGTCCGTCACAACCATGTGCTCCGGGTGGGGTAGGGAGAGGGATCTGCCACTGACCCAGTCGCGGTCCGTGAGCCACCACTGCAGTTGTCTCGCAGTGCCCTCCGAGATCAAGACATGATTGGACAGGTTGCCCTGATGCTGGGCCCACTGAAACTTCAGGTCCCACTGCAGAGCCCGCATCCGCCACCGGGTGTGATGCACCAGAAGGATGCAGGAGGCCATCAGCCCCAGAAGCCGCAGCGTCAACCTGACCGAGACTCGGGATAACGGCTGAAAGATGGGAATCAGAACCTGTATATCCCAAACCCGCTGATCGGGAGGGTAAACGCGAAACTGCGCCGAGTCGAGAACCACTCAGATGAAGAGGAGCTTCTGAGAGGGTCACAGGTGCGACTTAGCCACATTGATGGAGAACCCCAGCAATTGCAGGAGGTCGGCCGTAGTCTGAAGGTGGCTGACGACTGTCTGGGCCTCGCCGTTGTCCTCGCCCGCCGCCACGGCGGATTCCACGGCCACCACAGCGCTGTTGAACATTTTGCGGCGAATGGCTGGCAGCACGTGTGGGGGCGCCCGTTCCGTGGCCACGAAAGGAGCGAAAGGCACCCGTTTGCTGGCGTGGGGCCGAGAGACCCAAGGACTTGGCCGTAGCCCTGGAGTCCATAAAACGTTCCAGCGCATGGTCTGCCTTGTCACCGAAGAGGCGACGGCCATCGAACGGCATGTCCAGAAGTGTGGCCTGGACATAGGCCGAGAAGTTGGCGGATCTCAACCAGGCGTGGCGTCAAACCGCCACCGTCGTTGCCATTGCCCTGCCCAGTGAGTCCGTGGTATCCAGCCCACACCGGATGGAATAACGCGCTGCATCTCAGCCCTCCGCAAGGGTTTGGGCGAGTTTAGCCCGGACCACCTCCGGACATTGTGGCAGCACGTCCGCAACCGTGTCCCACAGAATGTGGGTGTAGCGGCCCAAGAGACAGGCGGTATTGACAGACCGCAGCCCTAAGCTTACAGACGAGAACACCTTCTTCCCGAACTGTTCGTATCTCTTGGATTCCCGGTCGGGCGGGGCCGACGGGAATGCGGTCTGGGAATTGGAGGCCTGGATGACCAGGCTCTCGGGGGTGGGATGGGTGGACAAAAAGCATGGGTCGCCCGGGGCCGGGCGGTAGCATCTGGCCACGTTCCTATCCACAGGCGGACCTGTGGCGGGCTTGGACCAAGTGCCCACAAGAACGTCACACAAGGCCTCATTGAACGGCAGCAGAGGCTCGCTTGAGCTTGACTGCGGTTTGAGGACCTCAGTGAGGAGGTTAGTCCTCACGGCCGCGACAGGGAACTCAAGGTGTAAGGCCTTGGCCGCCCTCGTCAACACTATACTATATGTAGACCCCTCCTCCGAAGCCACGGTCGGAGGGGAGACAAATCCAGTGTCTGGCGAAGTGTCAATACCACTGGCCTCCCCAAGCTCATATGCCCAGTCCTGTTGAGACTGGCACTCCAGTGCCAGAGGGTCCTCAGACCCCTCCCAATCTTCCTCGTCACCAGTTTCCTGTAAAACAGGATTAGTAGACGGGGCCTCCTTATGGAAATAAAAATCTCCAAAGGCCGTCGGAAGCGGTGCCCAGTGGCGCCGTTCCGGCGCCAGAGTCGGCGTGTAGGGAACATTGGGGACGGCGTCCACAGTGGGCGCCGGGGGCGACACCCGTGGGGCCGGCGCCGGTGAGGTCGTGAGGTCGACCGGCGACGACCCGGATCCGTATCCAGTGAGGTCCTGCGGCACCGGGACCGAAGTCGCCGGCGGCATCGGGGCCGAAGCACCCAAACCGCTAGGGCCTCCAGTCGGGACCGTTGGGCCCGAAGGCACCACGGAACCCGACCGAGGAGGGAGGGACCTCATGGCCATGAGGTACCACTCGATCTCCTCTGGCATCGCGCCGTGCCCAGGGACCCGAAGGTGTGGGGCAGGCGGCGACGCTTGCGACTCCCGCGGAGCCGCGTGGGCGGTGTCACCCGAGCCCCCGGCCGCATCGTGCGAGCGTCGGGGTGGGTCGGAGGAACGATGACGTCTCTCCGACTTCTCATGCCTCTTACCTGAGGACTTGGAGCCTGACGACAGGTGTCCACTTCCGGAGCTGCGATGACTCCGACCCCGCGACCTGTCCCTCGACCTCCCGTGGGACCGGGACCTGGAGCGGCGCGGGGCCGAGTGCCGGAGCTCGAGCCGCTTGCTGGACCGCTCCCGCCTAGCCTTCGACGTCAGGGCCCGGCAGTTGGAGCAGGTGCGGTCGTCATGATCGAGTCCTAAGCACTTCAGGCACGATGGGGGTCCGTGACAGACATTAGTCGGTCGCACTTTGAGCATTGTTTGAACCCGGACATCCCTACCGGCACCGATAGAGTCGAAGTCTCGAAGAAAGATAATGATCAAAAAGATCATAAAGTTCAGTCAAAAAATGACTAGGGGTAGAGCTTCTCAGGATCTGCGCTAGCTGGCGCGGAAAAAAGGAGAACTGACGTCAGCGCGCATGGGCGGTGTCTAAGTACTCCGACAACGTCATTCCGGCGCTAACGGGGCCGACAACGGATGCGGAGCCGCAGACGACGCAGGGGTATTGCTATGCAAAAATTTCCAGATCCAGTCTGATGCCTGGGGATATTCTAAGGTAAGGAATCTATCACTAACGTTTCTCTTTCAGATTGGCAAATATACAGACCATGCACAACATTCAGCACTTTTCTTCTTATGCTATGGGTTACCTCACCCATTTGCATGCCTCGGTCACACCACTGACTACTTCTTACGGCCACGAACAGCACTAGAGCGGTCAATGTTTCCATTGGCCTCCCTTGATGAGGCCTCGAATGCTGTAACTTGCCTTGCACTCGCTGTCTGGGCTCAGTCACCGGTGGAGTAATGCTGCTGAGGCTGGAGCCTTCTCACTGTCCCTTGTACCCAGTATACTTGTCGCAGTTATATTACCTGTCTGTAGCTGTAGCTGTTCAACAGAAGTGGTGACCTGCACCAATTCCCTAGCAACATCATTACTGAGGTGGACACAGTGCATCTGGACAGGACAGCTGTGGCATTGCACAGACAGTTGACTGCCTTTGTGTAACTGTAGGAAGGTGGATACCTGACTATGGTTACCCCAGATTTTTTGCCTAGTGTTTAGCTGGTTTTCGACTTAGTTGGCCTGGGATCCTGCTAATCAGGGCCCCAGGCTATCTGCTCTCTCTTTAAAATGGACTCCATGTACTCTAGGTACATCTCCAATTGGATACTGGGTCACCTTATGAGCCCCTGCACAGTGTACTATAGGTACCCAGGACATAGGTGCCTCCAAGGCCTACCAGGGGTTGCAGCATATATTTTGCCACCCCTGGCTGGCCACCCAAATTGACACAACTGGCTGATCACTCAGCTGGGGCAAGGTGGTGTAATCACCCCTTGCTTAGATATAGTATACCTATGTCTAAACCTATATCTGGAGACATATGCACCTATAAGTCACTCCTATGGCAGGCTTTAACAATCCTGGAGGCAGAGTGCTTGGTTTTATGTGAGATGGTGCTCTAGCATGAGCTGAGCCTGTCTACAGTGCATTATGAACCTCGCGGTTCAATGCTATCTTTGGTTTGGCTTTATCAAAACATGTCGTGTAAGGTGTCATACGCTTTGGAATACTACCCTTTTGCCAGTCATGGCGACGGGGGTAGCATTCCACCCTTCTAGAGGGAGAAGACATGTTACTTTCCTTAAACGCGGTTAAATCTAACCAGAGCCTCAGCATCACAAAATGGATGCTGCTGCCACAGACATAAGTCTGGCCTCCTGTTGCTGACGAGGCTTGGACAAAAGGTTTCCTGTCACAGGGAGGTGCTAGCCCAGAAGGACCCGTGTTAGCAGGAACTCATGTCCGGGCTCGCGATAGGCAGGGAAGCAGATACTCCTTATTTGGTCTGCCTAAAACCCGGTAATTAACGTATGAGAAAGGATATATGTTACATTGAGACCGTGAACATGTATACGATAGGCGGGGATACGGATGTCCCTTATATGGCCATCTTCCGACTTCCGCTAATTAACGAATGAGACAACACCAAAATCCCCAATATATACCGCAATGTCGCTCGCTAACGCATTCACAGCGGAGCAGCACAAAGTGGTAGAAGGAGGCCAATTTAGGCGGATTTCGTGAGTATATTACACACAAAAACAACTCTCAGATATCCAGATTTTGCGTGGAGTCAAACAGTGAGTAAAAGGAGTAACAACACTGAAACCACTTCTTTACCCTCACAGATTGTGGATCCACCTACCTACCTTGATGTTCTGGATATGCTCATGATGCAATATACAACAGTGACTATGAGTATGTCCAAATAGAACAAATACAAAAAACCTTAAGTGTGTCCTGTATGTTGTGTGTCATGTGTGTCCCTCTTTTTTACAGGTTAATTTAACTGTTTGGGGCTCCAGGTGACTGCACCTGTCTGAGCCAATCCTATATGGTAACTAAACTAAATTGAGTTTTTCTTCTTTTTTTCAGGGCATGCAATTGCATGAACCTAAAATACCGCTGTAGGCACATTGCTAGCCTTCGTGAGATTGTTATCACTTTTTAGTAAAAAGAAAATTAAGATAACACTTTTTATAGAAATACGTGAGTAGGGTTGGGAAGTTGTGCCCCGTCCTGAAGAAGGAACACCAGTTCCGAAACATGTCGACGCACACCAGAGGTTTTGTCCCTAATTAAGACAACTAACCTCGCCTTTTTGCACATCTTTTTAATAGCACCAGCTAGGGGTACGGAATAAAGTTTTTTTCACACCACCCACTAGCCAGGTACTTTTTAACTTTTCACTACACCCTTCACTCACATTAATCCCCTCACTTGCACTCAACACACACCACACATAGTCAATTCTTGTCAAAGCTCCCGCATAGTCGCAGGTCGCAGCATGCCGCATCCCTTTAGCGGGGTGCGAAGACCCCGATGATGAAGCATGACACCAAGCGGCCTGTTGGTGTGTGAGGGGTATTTTACACAACACTGAGTGTTCCCCATCCTTGTGGTGCACACTGGAAGTAGGATTCTCCTCTCCTCTGTGGAGTAGGAATCCTATCTTTTTACTCTACCTCCCCTCATTGTTATTTCAGGTGCTAGCACCACCCAGACAGGAGATAGTGGATTGGGGCAGGGAGGGCGGAATGAAACTAGACACTGCCTGGGGCACACAAGGTGTCCCATGCAAAGTCCAGTTCAAACCTGCGCTGGGACACTCCAGCCCCAGCTCTGGCGCGAAACTGGACAAAGGGAAAGGGGTGTAACCACCCCCTTCCTGGGTCCCACCCATAGAAGGGACCTAGCAGGTGATCCAGCCCCTTGATTTGGAATAAAGGTAGGAGCTGTGCCCATAGACATTAGATCATCCTGACTGAAACTTTGATACGAAACTCTGGACGCTTCGACATCCGACTCGACGTAGAAGACTGAAGAATCTCCCTTGTGGTCAAGGAGTGACCACCCTGCACAAGCAGGCACCACCAGCGCTCAAAGGTTTTCTTTGTTGTTGCTCCCGCCGGAGCTCGAACGACGGAGACCGACAAGAACCAGACTTCGAGACATCCAACAGCCCGATCCACAGTCCCAGCAAAGCTGAGACCCGTGGAGGCGACGTGAGAATGGCCATCTTGGAAAGCCAGCAAAATGCTTCCTGTGCAGCTCCCGAAACACCCTCGAAGCTGTGCATTGGAGATTGAGAAGCCCCAGCCCAGAGCAGCCTTTGCACCAAAGATCACCTCTCCACACTAATGGAGTGCTGCGTGGGGCCCTTTTGCATTTTTCTGCTCGACGCGTTGTCCAGTCACTTGCCCGTTGGCTAGTGGCCTCTGTGATGACAAACATACACATTTTCACTGCTGGCCTAGTTGCTCCACACTGGCCCTTGATCCCCTGAAAAGGAGCAGCCCATCAGGCCTTGCTGGTCTGATCCCGAAGCCATCTCCGATTCCTGCGTGGGTTGCATTTGCCAAGGTCTGTTGACTCTGATTCAAGAACCGACACCGTCGACAGTGAGAGCCTTTGTGGGACAGTCCGTGTCCACCTTCTGGTCATCGTCGATACTGGTCCACGTGGCAGCGGAGACAAACTTCACAACAGCACCTGATCGCAACTCGACATCGCCTGGTTCCTTCCTGGTCACTGGCTAGTGACCCAGACTCTGTCCCCTCTGCTTTCAGGTACTCTACATCTTCGATCGAACCTTGGATCCACCCGGACTCTTCTCTCCTGGTCGCCTGCAGCATCTTTTCAGCAAGGCTCCATAGAACTCCACGATGAAACCCGATGCACATTGACACCTATGCACCCGCTTCATGTGGGTGAGGTAACGAGGGTACTCCCATGCTCCTGTAGAGATTTACATCCCTAGTGTCCTAGTTTTAAGTGGTTAAGTTCTAGTCCAGTCGGATGACTTCCAAATCTGCAACTTTCTAACTTTTACGCATCATTGACTTCTATTGGTGCACGCGTGTGCCTATGGACACTGCACCCGCATCCTGTGGGCCTCCCCCGACCTAACCTCAGTTAGTCTAGCGTAGCCCCAGCTATTCTCAAGGCCCTAGGCCTTACCATTGTTCGTGACGTGGTTCTTATACCACTATTTTAGTATGTGGTTTGAGTGGCCATCAGGGCCTATCCATATTTGTGCATCTTTTGTATGTTATATTAAGTTCTTTGTTTAACGCTTGTGCTTCTGTCCTCATAAAGAGTACAGGGGATTATTCTAGTAATAAATACATATATTTTATAATATATAACTTGTGTGGTGTCCTTTAATTTGATATTAAAAGGATTGCATATGGTAAAACAGTTGGCTTCACAAGCACTCTTGAGTTTAGCCTAAGACTGCTTTTGTCCATACTACCCTTAGGATAGCTGGTCTATAAGGTTGACTTACAACCAATCACCATAAGGGTTGTTTGGACTGGTGCAAGGTGCTCACTAGAATAGTGATCATCATATACCAGGCCAACTTCCCACATTGGTGTGCAGTGGTTGGGACTTGAGCTTGCTGTTTGTTTTACCAATTGTAATATTTGACAATATCATTTGAAAGATCACATCAAGTACCATAGGTACATATAAACAAAGCTTTAAATACTTAAGTTCTACTGAACTTAGTGGTTGTAGACCAAAGGGCTTAGCACACCCTGATTACAATTCCTAGAAAGGTTCAAGTAGGTAAACACTTAGTGTAGGTAGGTGCACACACCCACACCTCACTAGTCCTGTCTGGCACAGGTGAACCAGGCAGTTCTCTACCTGTGGAAAGTGACCCTCACAAGGCACCCTCCAGCTATGAAAAACTCAGCTTCAGAGAATTGAGTGCCTTGTGCACCTCAAGGAGGCTGTAAAAGGGTCATAACCCTACCATCCCAATCCTGATACATGTCCTAGAGACAGCTGATATTGAGAAGGCCTCTGCAGGTCCCTCAGGTATTACCGGAGAAGGGGCCCCGTAGATGATGAAACCATCACTCCAGAGGTTGAGGAGGCAGATGGGGATGAGTCAGATGATCAGGGGGATAGTCAGGTTCAGGTCAGAAGGCGTAGCCAGGCTAACCTAAGCTTACATGGGAATGGAGAAGGGTTTCACCCCTTCAGACCTAATAATAGGCTTCACCCAGGCAATGGAAGGGACAGATCTCCTTCCAGGGAATCTAACCACTCTAATGCCTCAAGGCGTTCTTAAAGGGGAATGACTCCCCCTCCAGAGAAGAGAGCATGAGGCTAGGATGAGAGCTGTCCAACTTCAGATAGAGAAAGAGGAACCAGCCCTGGCCCAAGCTAAACTTGCTTTAGCAAGGGAACAAAGATTAAGTGGATTAGATTCCACTGTGGGCAGCAGTATCCCCAAGGATAAAGACAGGTCCTATGATCAAAGAAACCGGAGTAAGATTGTGCCCCCCTACAGAGATGGGGATGACATCCACAAATGGATGACTGCTCTGGAGAGAGCCAGCATGGTACAGTAGGTTCCCCAAGATCAGTGGGCAGCAATATTGTGGCCCTCCTTCTCGGAGAAAGGAAGAGACAAGCTCCTCACTGTTAGACCTGAGGATGCTAAAAACTACACTGTCCTGAAGAGTGCTCTTATTGAGGAGTTTGGCCTAACCACTGAGCAATACAGGTTGTCGTTCAGAGATACCCAAAAAACTCAGACTCAGGACTGGACTGATTTTGTAGATTGTGCTACTAAGGCTCTGGAAGGTTGGTTACTGGGCTGAAAAGTACATGACTATACAGGATTGTATAGTTTGATTATGAGGGAGCAAATCCTTAGTAATTGTCAAAACCAGCTTTTACACCAGCACCTGGTGGACTCAGATCTGACCTCTCCACAAGAATTGGGTAAGAGGGCAGACAAATGGGTCAGAACCAGGATTAGGCCTAAGAATCAGGGTGGTGACCAAAAGAAAGATAATTCCAAGACTCAAGAGAAAGGTGGGGATAAATCTAAAGACAAGACTTCCCCAGGGCCCCCAAAAATCCCAAGATGGGGGTGGGTCCCAAAACACTCCCTCTACAGTTAAGAAACCTTATTGCCATGCCTGTAAAAAGCCAGGCCATTGGAGGACTGACAGCAAGGCCAGCAATAAGGAAAATATTCCTCCAAGTAATACTCCTGTTACTATTAGTAGTAATCCCCCAGGTGGTGGGAGTGCCCCCAAGAATTTGGCTGTGTTTACATGGGGAACTCAGGTGGATTCTGGCTTAACCAGGTCCCCTACCACAGCTACTCTTGTCTGTGAACACGGCATGGGGTTTGCCAACTTCACTGCTTGTCCCAACACTTTGGACAAGTATAGACAGGAGCCCCACATCAATGGCCAGAAAGTTGAAGCCTATAGAGATACAGGGGCTAGCATCACTATGGTGACTGACAGTCTAGTTCCCTCAGGACAACTTTTACCTGGGTTCACCTATCAGGTGATCAACATTGATGGAGTGCAGAAAGATCATCCCATGGCAGTAGTAAATCTCAGCTGGGGAGGTGTCACTGGCCCCAAGAGAGTGGCAGTGTCATCAAACTTGCCTGTAGATTGTCTACTGGGGAATGATCTAGAGATTTCAGCCTTGGCTGAGGTAGAACAGGAAACCCATTCTGGAATGGTAGGCCTTCCCAAAAAGGTTAGTGGGGCTGTGATGGCCACAGCCCCAGCCCAAGCAGAACTCCTTCCTAAAGAGGTTAGAAGGGCTGTGATGGTCACAGCCCAGGCTCAGGCAGACTTCCCTGAAAAGGTTGGCAGGGCTGTGATAGTCACATCCCACACCCAAACTGAGTTCCCTCCTGAAAAGGTTGGCAAGGCTGTGATAGTCACAGCCCACACCCAAACTGAGTTCCCTCCTGAAAAGGTTGGTAGGGCTGTGATGGTCAAAGCCCAAACTCAAACAGATTTTTGTGTTGTGAAGCCTGAAACTATGGATCACTCCACTCAAACAGAAAGCATTGGGGAGGAAGGAAAGTCTCCCTCCCACCAGACATTAGGTGCGATTCAGCCTCCTCAGGGAACTGACCCTACCCCTTGTGAAGAAACTGCCCCAGAGGTAGTCAGTCCTAGCCTGGCAGAGCCTCTGATGTCAGTGGACCCTTTCAAGGTGGGACCCAGTCTGGAGCAGGTAACCTGCCCCTCTCTACCCTGCCTCAGTCAGCCCAGGGCTGTAGAGGTCAGGGAGGCCAGTGGTGGACCCCAAAGGGCCCCCAGTCCACAAAAACCACCCCATCAGCAGATTAGGGGCACCAAAGCTAGCAGCCCTAGCAAGGTGAAAAAGTCAAAAACTCCTGAGGGATCTCCCTTACACTTAGTTAGGAGCCTACCCCAGACGGATTCTGTTGGGCACAGCCAAATCTGGGACCCAAAGACCCCAAACCTGACCTGTCCCTCCAGTAAGCCAACAAAAGGGACCCAGCCTCCAGCTGTAGGCAGCCAGAGGTTGACCCTGAGAGCACAGTGCAACTCAGTCATGGAAAGAAAGGCATCCATGGTGGATAGCGATTGGAGGAAGCTGAGCCCTACATTAGTGGAGCCTCACTTCAGTACTCCATCTCAACACCAGCCTTTTACTTTGCCAAAACACACCACAGGTACAGATTCCATATGGTGGAGACCCTCGGATACCCCTAGGGTGAGGGATTGCTTAGTGGACCATGCGACAGGAGGTAACCATGCTACTGCAGGTACTTCCTTATATGGCCACTTAGGCAATATAGGCTTACCTGGTCAAGGATAACCTTATCTCCTTTCGTTTGGGGGAGGGGTTATGTAGGAAGGTGGATACCGGACTATGGTTACCCCAGATTTTTTGCCTAGTGTTTAGCTGGTTTTCGACTTAGTTGGCCTGGGATCCTGCTAATCAGGGTACCAGGCTATCTGCTCTCTCTTTAAAATGGACTCGATGTACCCTAGGTACATCTCCAATTCGATACTTAGTCACCCTATGAGCCCCTGTACAGTGTACTATAGGTACCCAGGGCATAGGTGCATCCAAGGCCTGGCAGGGGCTGCAGCATGTATTATGCCACCCCTGGTTGGCCACCCAAATTGACACAACTGGCTGATCACTCAGCTGGGGCAAGGTGGTGTAATAACCCCTTGCTTAGATATAGTATACCTATGTCTAAACCTATATCTGGACACATATGCACCTATAAGTCACTCCTATAGCAGGCCTTAACAATCTGGAGGCAGAGTGCTTGGTTTTATGTGAGATGGTGCTCTAGCATGAGCTGAACCTGTCTGCAGCTTTTGAAACCATGTCCTTATAGCTGTTCTAGGATATTGCCATACCATATACTCTTAAGTGCATTATAATCCTCGCGGTTACTTGCTAACTTTGGTTTGGGTTTATCAAAACATGTCGTGTAAGGTGTCATACGCTTTGGAATACTACCCCCTCGCCAGTCCTGGTGACGGGGGTAGCATTCCACCCTTCTAGAGGGAGAAGACATGTTACTTTGCTTAAACGCGGTTAAATCTAACCAAAGCCCCAGCATCACAAAATGGATGCTGCTGCCACAGACACGAGTCTGGCCTCCTGCTGCTGACCGAAACTCCGGCAGGGGAGGCCTGGACAATAGATATCCTGTCACAAGGAGGTGTTACACCACCCAAGACAGGAGATAGTGGATTGTAGCAGGGAGGGTTGAATGAAACTAGACACTGCCTGGGGAGCACAAGGCATCCCATGCATAGTCCAGTTCAAACCGGTGCTGGGACACTCTAGTCCCAGCTCTGGCGCGAAAACTGGACAAAGGGAAAGGGGTGTAACCACCCCCTTCCTGGGTTCCACCCATAGGAGGGACCTAGCAGGTAATCCAGCCCCTTGATTTGGAATAAAGGTAGGAGCTGTGCCCAGGAGCATTAGATTATCCTGAACGAAACTTTGATACAGAACTCTGGACCCTTCGACATCCCACTTGACGTGGAAGACTGAAGAATCTCCCTTGTGGTCAAGGAGTGACCACCCTGTGCAAACAGGCACCAACCACCGCCCAACGGTTTGCTTTGTTGCAGTTCCCGCCGGAACTCGAGCGACAGAGATCGACAAGACCCAGCTTTCCTGACTTCTAACAGCCCAATCCACAGTCCCAGCGTGGAGGCGATGTGAAGCGTGGAGCCGGCCATCTTTGAAAGACTGCGGAGTGCTGACTGTGCAGCTCTTGAGGCACTCTGGAAGCTGTGCATTGGGGTTTGAGAAGCCCCAGCCCCGAGCAGCTTGTGCACCGAAGATCTCCCCTCCACACTCATCGAGTGCTGCGTGGGGCCCTTTTGCAGTTCCCTGCTCGACGCATTGGTCCGGTTGCATGCCTGTTGGTTAGTGGCCCCAGAACCGACGAACCTTTGAATTTACACTGCTAGTCTGGTTGCCCCAGACTGGCCCTCGCTCCCCTCAAAAGGAGCCACTGCTCTGACCTTGCTGGTCCGAGTAAGAAGCGATCGTCGAATCCTGCGTGGGTTGCATTTGCCAAGGTCTGTTAGCTCCGATCCGGAAGACGACACCGCCGACAGCAAGAGCCTTCGTGTGACAGCTCGTGCTCCACTCCTGGTCATCGTCGATGCCCCAGAGTCCACGTGGCAGTGGAGTCAAGCTTCACGACAACCACCTGATTGTGCCAGACATTGCCTGGTTCCTTCCTGGTTCCATCCTGGTCACTGGCTAATGACCCAGACTCTGTCCCCTCTGCTTTCAGGTACTCTACATCTTAGATCCACCCTTGGATCCAACCGGACTCTTCTCTCCTGGCCGCCTGCAGCATCTTCATCTCTAGGCTCCATAGATCTACACGACGAAACCAGACACACTTTGGCACCTATGCACCCGCTTCCTGTGGGTGAGGTAACGATCTAACACCGGTGCTCCTGTAGTGGTTTACACCTCTAGTGTCCTAGTTTAAAGTGTGGTAATTCTATTCCAGTCGGAAGACTTCCAAAACAGTAACTCTTTAACTTTTACGCCCCATTGACTTTGCATTGGTGCATGCATGTGCTTTAGGCACTGCACTCGTGTCCCGCGGGCTTCTACCGACTTCATCACTGTTAGTCCCGAGTAGTCCCAGCAATTCACAATGTCCTAGGCCTTACCATTGTTCGAGAGGTGGTACTTATACCACTATTTTAGTATATGGTTTGAGTGGCCACCGGGCCTATCCAAACTTGTGTAACTTTTGAATGTTTAACTGTGCTTTTGTTTAAACGCTTGTGCCTCTGCACTCATAAAGAGTACAGAGGATTATTCTACTACTAAATACAGATATTTTCATAATATATAACTTGTGTGGTGTTCTTTCGTTTGGTATTACAGGATTGAATATGGCAAAACAGCTGGCTTCACATGCCCTCTTGAGTTTAGCCTAAGACTGTTTAGTCCATGCTACCCCTAGGATAAATGGTCTATAAGGTTGAATTTACAACCACCACCATAAGGGATTGTTTGGACTGATACAGGGTGCCCACAGAACTGTGGACATCATACATCAGGCCAACTTCTCACACTCAGCATCACAAAATGGATGCTGCTGCCACAGACACAAGTCTGGCCTCCTGCTGCTGACTGAAACTCCGGCAGGGGAGGCCTGGACAAAAGGTTTTCTGTCACAGGGAGGTGCTAGCACCACCCAGACAGGAGATAGTGGATTGGGGTAGGGAGGGCTGAATGAAACTAGACACTGCCTGGGGCACACAAGGTGTCCCATGCAAAGTCCAGTTCAAACCAGTGCTGGGGCACTCCAGCCCCAGCTCTGGCGCGCAACTGGACAAAGAGAAAGGGGTGTAACCACCCCCTTTCTGGGTCCCACTTATAGGAGGGACCTAGCAGGTGATCCAGCCCCTTGATTTGTAATAAAGGTAGGAGCTGTGCCTATAGACATTCGATCATCCTGACTAAAACTTTGATACGAAACTCTGGACCTTTCGACATCGTACTCGACGTAGAAGACTGAAGAATCTCCCTTGTGGTCAAGGAGTGACAACCCAGCACAAGCAGGCACCATCAGCGCTCAAAGGTTTTCTTTGTTGTTGCTCCCACCGGAGCTCAAACGACAGAGACCGACAAGAACAGGACTTCCAGACATCCAACAGCAGCTCCCAAGGCACCCTCGAAGCTGTGCATTGGGGATTGAGAAGCCCCAGCCCTGAGCAGCCTTTACACCGAAGATCACCTCTCCACACTAATCGAGTGCTGCGTGGGGCCCTTTTGCATTTTCCTGCTCGACACGTTGTCCAGTCACTTGCCCGTTGGCTAGTGGCCTCTGTGACGACGAAAAAGTTTTTATCAAATAGTTCATTAAATAAAACTTTTTGATATGAACTATTTGATAAAAACTTTTTCGTATACACCTTGTGTCTTTGTTTATATGTTATATGTTGATAATACAAATTGACTAGTTTTGATTAATTCACCCCAAGGATGATCCATTGGTCCTTTCTATAATAATTTCAATCAACAAATATAGATTGAATAAGTCCGTTGAAGGCACTTTTACCCTTCTACTTTCATTACCCAAGCCCTCAAGGGTATTCCGGGTTGCTCACTTCCTTGATAATCATCTCTGTGACGACGAACCTACACATTTTCACTGCTGGTCTGGTTGCTCCAGACTGGCCCTTGCTTCCCTGAAAAGGAGCAGCCCATCAGGCCTTGCTGGTCTGATCCAGAAGCCATCTCAGATTCCTGCGTGGGTTGCATTTGCCAAGGCCTGTTGACTCCGATTCGAGAACCGACACCGCTGACAGAGAGAGCCTTCATGGGACAGTCCGTCTCCACCTCCTGGTCATTGTCGATACTTCCTGGTCCACGTGGCAGCGGAGACAAACTTCACGACAGCACCTGATCGCAACCCGACATCGCCTGGTTCCTTCCTTGTCACTGGCAGTGCCGGTCCTAGGCCTTCTGAGGCCCCGGGCGAAAGGGAAGATGTGAGGCCACTCTAATTGCATATTGCGTCGCAAGAAGTGACATCACAGAAAGTGACTTCGCAGGACTTTTGATCTTAGTTATTTGGCATCACTGAAACAAACTAATGTGGATATCAGTAACATGGACAAAAAGTAGAGGGAATGGAAAACAGGTGAGCAAATATCCATGAGTGTAACACTTGCCGGCTCCTTGAATGATTAGTTGGACATGCCCCCAAATTCCAAAGGAACCAGAGGGTCAAGAAAACAGCAGTATAAATTTATATTCACACTTTTGTGAATGAAACTTTTTTTTTTACTTTTCATGTCTGATTCACCATCTTAGAGAACACCGAGCACTTTTTAACACACCTCAGACGCAAGTATATGAACTATTTATGTTTTCTGACTCAACTGTTCAATTTTTCTAGCTATAATTACGCTTGTGACTGTCTGATTAAGTTCATACATGTGCAGATATTATCATTTTAAACCTACAATACTCAACTATATGACACTCTAATACACTCTTCCAATCTACGACACTCTACTACCACCATGACAATCCACAACACATGACACTCCATAACAGCCCACTCTACTCCACTACACTGTGCTTTACGATACTCAGGCAGAAAAAAAATTTGCGCCTTGTCTGTCTAAATGCCCCTCCCATACTGTGTAGCAAATGGTCAAATGTGAACATTAATCCTACCCAGATAATCTAATTAATTGAATCACTGGCTTAGTGATTTTTCATCAACCAGAGCTGTCACCCATTATCATTGGTGTACTCAAAGGGTATGCTATGTGTTTCTAAATTATCCCTACTGAATAAATATAAGCAACTGGTAATGAGCCCTTAAATGTCCATTCTCATGTGAAAAACAAAATATTGAATCCAGTGCTTAATTTGAGCCTGTGGTTTCCGGTGCTCAGCACCAGAACTAAATTGTCAGCACCTGCACGCATGACCGCATGCCCCATGGGAAAACCTTTTAAACCAATGAAATTATGGGGTGAGCAATTACCCACGACCAGCAAGGTTAGCACTGGTAATAATTAAATTAAGGCAGCACCAGTCCGTCCTGGCAGCACGGTCCCCCTCAGTCGCCCCACACCTCACGCGCATTTTAAATTGCGCAAAGTGGCATGCGCATGAGAATGCTCAGCTGCAAGGCTATCCCTGCAAGGTCAGTGTGCAGTGGTCCGGAGTCTGTAGCCGTGGTGCACTGCTTCACGAGCTCTTTTACTTTAATATTAAAACTGTTAAATCTTACTGCCAGTTTTACATTCATCACTACGGGCCCTCCTCCGAAGTTAGTGCCCTTACATTTTTGGTGCTTTGCAGAAGTTTTAAGAACATCTTAGAGTTTTTCGTTGCTTCAATGGGAGTAATTTCTGATATTTACGTTTCACTCTTCTTCAGTACTTGATTTTACGCGCAAGAGTCATTGAATGTCACTCATAATTACACTGAAATTATGAAAATATCACACATAAGCAATCTGAAACGTTGTCAGCTATGTAAGCCTCATAATTAATCCTAACTACTTGATCAAACTCACAATCAATATAAATCCCCAGGGACACGACATCTTTAAGAATGTAGTTTTTAGCGTTCATAATAACCTTGTTGGGACTTGCCCATGCGCATTAGAAGTAAGGTTGTACAAATCCCAGTAACGCTTTGTGTGGTAGGTTTAAACAGTTAAATCTGGCCTTAGCTCACCATCATGATCTAGAACAAGTCACAGCTATATTGGCAATGTTTGACTAAAGTCAGATGGTTAGTAGTCTAGAACATACACGACCCTTCCTAAAAGAAAATATAACGTTTTCAGATATAGTACCAAATAAAATAATGCTACTTCTAAATGGCTGCCCTTTTCAGTCACGAGAACACTGCAAAAAGGGACTGCCTTCTGCTTCTGTAATGTTTTATTTCTAGCTTTGAATTTTTTTTAAACATCCCTGCCCTTCAGGTTTCCTACAATAGCTTCTATCCCAAGTACGGAAGAAATTATTACCTTATACAAAATGCCAGAATAAAACCAAGTCTACATAACAGGAACCATCAACAAAAGCGAGTCTACAGCAAGACTGCCTCTACAAACCTGCAGCCGCTGGGATAACCCGAATGCCATGTGCACTTGTTTTCCCTTCTTACATCTCATCTCATCTGCACCAGCACTGAACTCTTTCTGTTTCCGCAGCCACTTGGGGAGAGGCACGGGTTAACTATTTCCGTTTGTGTGTTCTGCGGCTGCGTATGTCCAAGCATGAATAATGATGACATATTTTATTTGTTAGTGCGCTCTTTTAGGCGTTTTCTGCCATAAAGGGAAAGTGATGTAGTAGAACAGTTTCCGTTCGGAGCTAAAGTGAAATGTAAAAAAAATGCATAACTGCGTGCGGAGTGCTAAGTGGCTGCTGGCTGCGCCACTGCTGGAGGAGTGTGGGTCCCCCCACACCGCGGGGTCTGCATTGGCCTGTGTTACGCCCCTGGCACCTTCGCGCACAGTACCTGCTCGCTGTACAATCATTGGCTCAGAACGCAATGTTTGATTTGCCAATTGTCGGGTAGGTAGGGCCCCCTGCGTTTGGAAAATATGGATTGATTTCTTGGGCCGGCGGCGGGGCCCCTTGAGAGTGAGGCCCTGGGCAGCTGCCCATACCGCCCATGCCTAGGACCGGCCCTGGTCACTGGCTAGTGTCCCAGACTCTGTCCCCTCTGCTTTCAGGTACTCTACATCTTTGATCCACCCTTGGATCCAACCGGACTCTTCTCTCCTGGTCGCCTGCAGCATCTTTTCAGCAGGGCTCCATAGAACTCCACGACGAAACCCGACGCACTTTCACACCTATGCACCCGCTTCCTGTGGGTGAGGTAACGAGGGTACTCCGGTGCCCCTGTAGAGATTTACATCCCTAGTGTCCTAGTTTTAAGTGGTTAAGTTCTAGTCCAGTCGAAAGACTTCCAAATCTGCAACTTTCTAACTTTTACGCACCATTGACTTCTATTGGTGCACGCGTGTGCCTATAGACACTGCACCCGCATCCTGTGGGCCTCCCCCGACCTAACCTCTGTTAGTCCAGTGTAGCCCCAGCGATTCTCAAGGCCCTAGGCCTTACCATTGTTCGTGACGTGGTTCCTATACCACTATTTTAGTATATGGTTTGAGTGGCCACCAGGGCCTATCCATATTTGTGCAACTTTTGTATGTTATATGAAGTTCTTTGTTTAACGCTTGTGCTTCTGTCCTCATAAAGAGTACAGGGGATTATTCTAGTAATAAATACATATATTTTATAATATATAACTTGTGTGGTGTCCTTTAATTTGATGTTAAAAGGATTGCATATGGTAAAACAGCTGGCTTCACACGCCCTCTTGAGTTTAGCCTAAGACTGCTTTTGTCCATGCTACCCCTAGGATAGCTGGTCTATAAGGTTGACTTACAACCAATCACCATAAGGGTTGTTTGGAGTGGTGCAAGGTGCTCACTAGAATAGTGATCATCATATACCAGGCCAACTTCTCACAGTAACCATCCAAAGGGCGAAATAGGTGGTGCTTTTTGCGGCATTTGGAGGCATGCTCCCTCTGCATGGTGGTACAGAGCTCTTTAAACGCTGCTGTCATGTCCCTTAGACTTTCTGCATTTGCCCTATGGCCCTCTGCCACTGTCTTTTTCATCTCCCTGATGTTGTCCTTAATGTCAGCCATGTTGTGATTCAGATACACTGGCAGCCTTTGCATTGACTGTATGCTTTTCAATTGCAGCCGCTGCACCTTCACCATAGTGGTCTCCAGCCCAGCAAAAACAGAGGATCCCTCTCCTTCCTCAGCAGCACCAGGTGCTCTTGCTCTGCATCTCCTGTGATTGGCGTTGCAAAGCTGCACAAGAGACTGATCACTTTGAGGCTGTGCCTGCTCAACTGACCTGGATTGTGGCTCTTCTTGGATGTCTTCCCCTTCTACCTCCAACTCCTGTAGTGGAGCCAGTGTACCTGCATGGTCTTGGTGCAGGTGTTGGTGTGGTGTCTGACTACTTCCCCTGTCTGTAACTGGATCTTCGCTCATCAATTGGCGTGTCTTCACCCTGTGGCGCAGGTTCATCTGTGAATATAACAAAACTACTTACTGTGTGTCCTGCTTTAAGTTATTTGAAAATGAAATGTACTTGAGTTGGTATACCTAAATTGTGTGTTTTAATTGGTTATTTTTAAGCAGATCTCAACTACGGATATGTTTTTCAGTATCCTTGTTTTACTATCTTATGTGTCTGACTGCATATCCCATGATGCATTGCTAGGTGATGACAAAAATGTGGACTGGAGTGGCAATCTAACTTTTTTCATTATGTTATTTCTAAGTGGGGGGTTTTGCGAGTAATGGGGCAGATGTATTTTAGAATGCATCCTACCTTGGCTGGTGTTGGTTGTGGCTGAGCTGTCTATTTCGGCGATGCCACTGATGGATTCAGGCTGTAGGGTGGACTCAACCAAGTCCTCAAGGGGGGTGTATGCCGGCTGTGTTAATGGTCCTCCACCGGTCTTCTTGATGTCTGCAAGCCTGCTTGCCACCTTCTCTTTTGCCCTTGAGCGCAAGTCGTACCAGCGCTTGTGTTGGTCTGCTATGGCGCACCGGGTGACCCCTATGGCATTTACTTTGGCTTGGATGTCCAGCCAGATCTTCCTGTTCTCTGATTAGGAGATGTGTAGGGATTTTTTTTCCAAACAGTTGCTCATGGCTCTCCACCATTTCCTCAATTAGAACCTCCAATTCTTTTTCACTAAACGTTTGCTGTCTCTTGTGTTCTGCAGCCTCCTTTGCCTTCTCCTGTGAAGCCATGATGTGTATTTGTGCCTGTCTCTGCATACTTGATGTTCTCCTGAGTGGTGTGCTCCTGCTCTCAACCTCTTAAACAGCCTCAGGCACTCAGAAACAGCATGGGGAAACACACTTCCTGATTGCGATGTCATCAAACTGAATCGGAATAGCAGATTCAATATTTTGCGATTTTTTATATTTGCGAATTTGCTATTACAGAATTTCTAATTGGGAATCTGCAATTGTGAATGTGAATGTTACTGAATAGCTATTGTTTTGCGAGTTTTTTCCTGCATTGCATTTTGCAATTCCCCAAATAGCAATTTGGTAAAAAAAAATCACTATTTGGGAATTGCAAAATGCTTTTTTTTTTAATACGTCTGGCCTTAAGGAACTTACACTCAAAATAGAGGACATGAAGATATGCACTACTTTGTACAGGTAACCCAGTGAATGCAACACACTTCTCAGATATAGCAGCCACCATCCCAGGAATGGTCGGGATAACCTGCCATTTGGGCAGTTCCTGTGGTTCTGCAGGAATTGCACACATAGGACAGACTTCTTTAAAGAAACTGACGTGCTGATCAGCTTAAAAAAAAATATATAAAATGCTATTACATGGTAAGTGAATGTTGTAACACTGAACTATATCACTTATTTTTTTGTTAAGATTCTGTTTTGTATGAATATTGTCTCAAGCTCTTTACAAAGTGTCAGCAAAAAAAGAAAGATTTTTGTTAAAGTCTTTATATAATTAGTCTTGGAATGCTCTGCACAAGTGTCATAAAAAGCTAAGTTTTTAAGTCTGCACACTTTCGTTATCACCAACCTCCATTACTCTAATATTAGATACCCAGATTCAAGTTTCGCTACCTTCTCTGATTCATCAATGGGAAGTGGCTCAGAAAGCGACCCAAAACAACCTAGTACGAGCACAGATAGTTACACCTATAATCAGGGCCCCAGCTACCACGATCCAATTTCGGGTTCTGCTGTTTTAGGGCTGTTCATGGATGTCCCACAGAGGGAAAAGGCAGGAGTAGAATTGAACAGAGCCCGAGGGAGAGACAGGGGTTGGACCAGAAGATGGAATACACAAAGAGGGAGACGGGGAGTCAGGTCCTTCCCCCAAGAAAACCACAGACGAATACAAACCCAAAGGCAGGTCTACAGATGGTAGGGGGAGGTGGACAGGCCTCCTGAAGATTATTAAGGGCAGCCTGTGAGGAATGTGCTTTCAGAGGCTCGTGTAATGTACTTTCAAATTACACAACAGAGGGTGGGAGGAGCATTCTTGCAATGGGCCTCTCTTTGGGACAATTATGCACGCACACTAGCAATGGTGGAAAAACTAGATAGGGAGAAACAACAGAAAATGTTAGAACAAACTGCATCCTCCAAATACGATAAAAGGATAATAAAGGGAAATTTAGAACAAATAGAGAGGGTACTTAAATTGAGGACAGAAAAATGTTTTGTTTCTCAAACAGAACGAACGGGCCAAAATAAAGTAGACCCCTTCCTCACAGAACTTTTGGATAAACCACTCCCGTATAATATGGCCCCAAAACATGCACCTCCATTGCCCAGCAACAAATACCCCCTCCGGTGCGGATCACTCCAAACGCAACTACAGCACCTCCTCTACCTATTACCATAGTGCCAAATATTATCCGGAACTTGCATAATACTGGGACATTAGTAAGTCCACAGATAGGGTCCAAACAGTTGGAGGGTCTGTCCCCTCCCAGTCTGGTGACTTTACTAAATGGGAACCCTGTTTACAATGGTCATCAAATAAATATAAGACACCCTCGCGATGCTTCTCTTTGGATACAGGCACACCAATGAGTATATGTACGCAATTAGACAAACACGAAAAGAAAATAATTAGGGCAATGGCTTATGAATGGATGGAAAAAGGGCAAGTAACAAAAGAAAATGCACTTAATACGTTTCACCCCATGCTGCCAAGGACTAAGAATTATGTTCTTCAATGTATGGCACAATGCATAATTAAGTTATTTGGAGAAATAGAAAGAAGAACTGAAGGAAGTGAAATGCTACCACAAGAATTAAGACAGGTGTGGGGGAATAGTGATGTTTCCACTTTGTCTGAGCGCAAATGTGAAGATTGGGTTGAGCAATGTTACACGTGGCACGCATGTGCCTCCCGTCAATTTTTAAAATTTCTTGATGTAGATTATAGTAGTGGAGAGGAAGATAGTAATATAGAGTTAATGTTGCCCATGCGGGAAAGACATCCTTTACCCCCTTCTGCTTGAAAAGTGAACCCTGTCCCACAGTTTGTTCATACCGCATGGACAAAGACAGAATTAATGGCAATTAAAAAGGATCTCCCTGATTTTAGGAAAGACCCCAAAGGATTCATTAACAGGTTAAAACAAGCCACTCAAATTGCCACCATGACTCTTAAAGATATTGATATGTTGTTTGGCTATGTTGTGCCTTGGAAAATATTTGAGGAGTTGAGACGGAATGACCACATACAACTGAACAACGTTTGGGCTAACTTAGAACGAGATGTTAGAAATAGACATAAATGAGATTTGCCCCTGCAAAGTATTTTACGGTTGCCTCAACTATTAATTAGAAGATTGCAATTGAGTTTGTCTTGAAAAAGGTTGATTGGGATGAATTGACAGCATGTACACAAAAAGAGAGCAAGGAAGTAACTGATTTCTTTAGAAGACTTGAAGAAACGTTCATGGCTCACAGTGGGCAGGATGTGGCAAAAGTGGCAGGGCAATGCATATTTGCCATTCAGTTCACTAACAATTTAAATACTGATTTGGGAGACAGTATAAAAACATATGAGTGTAGGTGGACAACAAAAAGTCCAGCAGAATTGTTAACTATGGCTTGCAATTGTCAGAATTAAATCATTCATATATCTACTACGTATCTGAATGTATATGAATGATGTAATTCTGACAAAAATAGTAGACACTGATATTGAGATACGTTTTCATTATTTGTAAAAATTCTTTATTCTGGCGGTTGAGATACTGATTTAAAAATTAAAATTGGATTACGCATGTGACATTAAGTGTGCTGGAAAGTAACAGACTTAAACCTGACAGAACCACCTTTTGTTGACTGGTTTTAATATTGGTCCTTTGACAGGACAAATGCCGCTCATATTAGCTGACAAATGCTCCCTAAATTAGCTGGGATTGAAAACGTAAAAATATTATGCATGCCACCATATATTGTTCACCAGATGGTGTATACCGGACATTTAAAACTAGCTAAGAACTATTTGGTCATAGGGAGAAATGGTTTGCCCCAAGAATTGTTGTCAGCAGATCCACAATTATGGGCCCAAGGACCAAATGACACTGGGTATATGCAAATAGACCCAGTTTATATAAAAGTGAACAATAACGCTGTGCTACCTTACATGCATAAATACAAGATATCAAAGGAAGGTTAAGAAGGTGTAAAAGAGGTTATACTGGAAATATTGGATAAGGGAATAATACGAGGTATGTCTGGAAATTTATGTAACAGCCCTATTTTACCGGTGGTCAAAAGAGATGATGTTACAAGGCAAATTAAATATCGTATGGTAGTTGATTTGTGAGCCATGAACAAAATAGCCCAGTCCCAATATCCAGTGGTCCCCGACATTACCGTCATGTTCTCGTCTATCCCAGCTAATGCAAAAGGGTTTATAGTAATAGATCTCAGTAACGCATTTTTCAGTATCCCCCTTCATAAAGATAGCCAATATTCGTTTGGCTTCAGTATTAAAGGTAAATCATATGTCTTGTGTTGTGCACCACAAAGGTATACAGAAAATCCAAGTATTTATAGTCAATCACGTAAGAAACAGCTAGATAATTGCATACTGCTAGCAGGAACAACGTTCCTACAATATGTAGATGCCCTACTAATAATAGCAGAATGTGGGGAGGATTGAAAGAATGCTTAACATACAGTTCTTTCTTTTTTGGTTCCAAACGGACATACGGTGTTGCTATTGAAATTGCAATATTGTCAACAGAAGGTCACCTATTTAAGTCACTCTAGGTGAAAGGGGGGAGGAGACTGTTACTGGATCGCCTTAAGGTAATTAAAAATATACCTCAACCTCCCACATAAAAAGACGTGCGTGTCTTTTTAGGCATGGTCTAATTCTGCAGACAATGGGTACCAGATTTTCCCCTGATTGCTTACCCTTTACTGTCCTTAACGCCTAAAGACATATCTGACCAAGTTCCATGGCATGCAGACCATCAAGATAGCTTTATCACCCTGAAAGAAGCACTTTGTAATGCACCTGCTTTGGGTAACCCTGATTCTGCTAAACATTGTTCTATATTTTAGCCTGAAAAGGATGGCTGTGATTTGGCTGTACTAAAACAAGGAGGGAAGAATAGACCATGTGCCTATTTTCCTCAACATTGGATCCCGTAGCAAGAGGCCTGCCAAGCTACCTCCGAAATATTGCTGCATCAGCAGCTGCTTTAAACCAGGCAGATTCTATTATTTTGGTACACGAGGTCACAATATATGTACCTCATTCGGTTGACATACTATTAAATAAAACAAAAATGCAACATTTAACTAACACCAGATTGACGCAATATGAATTGACACTGATGGCTCCAAATTTCACTCTGGAACAGGATGAAGTACAACATGACTGTGTGATTGTTACTGAAACTGAGACAAAGGGTTGTATGGACCTGTTGGATGTACTTATGGCAATTGCTGATGGTTTATTTGTAGATGGCTCTTGTCAAAGATACATGACTATTTCAGCTGCCTAGCAAAAACCACTATTATATGTAGTTGAGATATGTAGCATAGACCAAATCCTCAGCACAGGCTACAGAGTTGACAGCAATGACTAGAGCATGTGAATTGTCAGAAGGGTTAAAGGTAAACATATACACTGATAGTCAGTACGCCTTCGGGGTGGCCCATAACTTCTGCTGCCTATGGGCTGAAAGAGAATGTATTACCTCTAGTGGAGCGGAGATAGAGCATGGACATCTCATTTCTAAGCTTTTCAATGCTATCACCCTCCCAAAAAGATTAGCTATCATCAAATGCAGTGCACACAGTAAAGTAACAGATGAAGTGGGCAAGGAAATGCTTTAGCAGATGAGATAGCATGAACTACAGATTTGGCAGAACAGTCACTGATGTATGTGGTAGGGAGGACTAGTGATGAAGGAGAGAAGTATGACCCCTATACAGAGGTGAAGGAAGTACAAAATTTGGCAGATGAGGAAGTGCAGAAAAAATGGCTGGAAAAAGGGAATGCATTTGATCAGCCAACTAGGCATGGATGGAAGGTCAAAATGGAAAGGGGCAACCACTCGGTCCCCCCGAACGTATGGTTGGGTGCCCAGATCCTCCCGGGAAACCATTTTGGGCGGGGGGCGTGTCTCGGCTGGTATGCCCGAAGCGGCGTAGCTGGGGCGCGCCCTTTCCCACCCAAGAGGGGTTGTCCTAGACACCTACACCGATGGCCACGCCCAGTAGGCGTACCGGCGGAGGGTACACGCCCTCCCGAAGAAGAATAAAGAGAGCGGGAATCCGAAGAAGCATCCTCTTGTTCCTGTGCTTGGAAGCTGCACCCACTCGTTGCACGTGAGCCCTCGACGGAACAAGGAGCAATTTTGAGAACTTGTAATTCTTGTGTTTCTCTTTCAGTGACTTTACAGAGAAGAGTCCCGGACCGTCTTGATCGACCCGGAGTGAATACATCGAACCATGTCTGGCAAGAAGACAGGAAAGGGTTCCGAGACAGACCAGGTGCTTCGCATGTTGGTGAACAGAATGACGCGAATTGAACGGAGCGTTGGTCAGGTTCCAGCGCTTGGTCGAGATATGGCGGGGATTAAGAAGCAACTGGCCGCAATGAACAAGCCTGGTAACCCAAAGAAGGTAATAGGCCCGGCATTGCCGGGAGTCGCCCCTGAGGGTAGAGGGAAACGGGTAAAGACGAGGGCGGCATCAGGGGAGGTTCCGGTCCCAGAGGTGCCCCCGGCCGGCCCTGCCTTACCAGCTGATGCCCCAGTACCAACTCCAGACGCGGGTCAACCGATTCGGTTGTGATTACGCCCGCCGTCGATGAGGACATGCCACCCGAATTGGCCACCCAGTTGGCCGCGTGGCTCAACAAAAAGGCAGGGGGTGCTACGGCGCCCGGAGACACGGCCGAAGAGGCCAGGCTACTAATTCAGCAGTTGCGGCAGTCGCGAGATGCAGCGAAGGCGAATCTCCCTCTTGTATCCCCACAGGTGACCCCGGAAGGATCGGCAGCTGGCATCGAGAAAACGACGGGAACAACGACCGAACCGGGTAAGCTCGCTTTGCCAATGGCGGGGGAGGGCTCCTTGCCCTCAAGACGGGAGAGGGTGGTTCAACATATCCCGTTGGCCACGAAAGAATTGATATGGGCGGACAAGTATGTTAATATGTTTTCACTGTTGACCGACCATCGTGAGATGGAGTAGGCTAAGACACAGAAAGATTTGTGGCACCCGAGTGTCTGGCGAGCCAAAATGGCGGGATTCAGGGTGGATGAGACGATAACAAATTGGGCCAAGGCCTTTGCAATGTTTACTGCGATTATTGGCGAGCGTAAGCCCGAGGTGTTGCCCGAATTGTCTTGTTATCAGGCACGTATAATGGATTTTTATGAAACATATGAGGGAAATGAATGGATGGGTACCGACATGAAATTCCATAAAGCGAAAGAGTATGATCCCTCTCTGACATGGGATTGCCTCGACTCGATTTCTTGGCAGAAGCAGCTCCTGCCTGGCGCGGTGAAGACGTCCTCGCCGGGTGGGAATGGGTCAGGGTTTTCCCGCCAGCAGCCCGCGGTGCCCTTTCGAGCAGGCGCCGGTGGCGATCACCAGCCGAGAACCGGCGGGAATGGAGGGAAACGGGGGGTCTGTTGGGGCTTCAATAGAGGCAACTGTACCAGACCACAAGGGGCATGTAAGTTCAAACATGCATGTGCGGGTTGCGGGAATTCCTCGCACCCAGAGATTTCATGCAGGTCAAAAAATAGCGGGTCGGGGGGTAGAGGAGGGTCCAAACAGGACTGAGGGGGATCATTGTGTACAATTGCCCACTCCCGTTGATCTCATGGCTATGACTCCGTGGTTGAACAAATACCCTGATTATGTCTCTGCTGGGGTGTTGAGGAAGGGATTTTTATATGGCTTCCACATCCCGGCAGGGGATTTTCGTGGGGAACCTTGTTGTAAAAACCAGCTTTCGGCACAACATAATCCAGGTGTGGTAGAGAAGAAAATCGCCAAAGAGGTGACCTTAGGCCGAGTCGCTGGCCCATTTCAGTGCCCGCCAGTGGCGAATTTCATCTGTTCCCCATTAGGGGTGGTCCCCAAAAAAGACCCGGGGGAATTTAGGCTGATCCACAATCTGTCTGCTCCAAGGGGCTTCTCAGTAAACGATGCTATTAACCCTGAAGTCTGTTCGGTGCATTACGCATCATTCGATGATGCCGTCACCATGTTGAATCGCCTGGGCCCCGGGGTGCTGATGGCGAAATCAGATATCGAATCAGCGTTCCGGTTGCTCCCGGTACACCCACAGGATCAGCGTTTGCTAGGTTTTGTGTTCCAAGGACGTTATTACATGGATAAATGCATGCCGATGGGTTGCTCCATTTCCTGTGCCTATTTTGAAAAATTCAGTTGTTTTTTAGAGTGGGCATTCACCGAGGCCACAGGGCATAGGCATGTTATGCATTACCTAGATGACTTTCTGTTCTTGGGAGCAGCCGGCGACACGGAATGTGCGCAGGCGCTACAGGATTTTTGCATTCTCATGAGGGAATTTGGAGTGCCATTGGCACCAGGTAAGACGGTCGGACCATCTACTTCACTTGAGTTTCTGGGAATTGAACTCGATTCTGTGGAGGGATGTTTCCGTTTGCCAATGGAAAAGGTAGCTAAATTTAGGGCTTCCCTGAAACTATGCCTAAGTAAGGAGAAAGTGACCCTGCACCAGTTACAGCAGGCGGTAGGACAGCTTAACTTTGCCTTCAGAGTGATACCGATGGCCCGCCCCTTTTCACGCTCTATTGCACAAGCTATGGTTGGTCTCAAGGAAGGACACCACCGCACGAGACTGTCTGCAGAGGTTCGCCAGGATATGCGCATCTGGTTGGCATTTCTGGCGGATTTCAACGGTCGAGTGGTGTGGAACAAGCCGCCGGCGTCTTCGGACGAGCTAGGTTTGTGGACTGAGTCGGCGGGGAGCGTGGGATTCGGCGCCATCTTTGGTAATCGATGGTCGGCGCAAACGTGGCCGACGTGGTGGCACACCAGCGGTCTCACAGGTAATATAGGGTTCCTCGAGCTATTCCCTATTTTTGTTGCTCTGATGGCATGGCCGGACGAGTTCAAAGACCGCTCTGTGGTATTTTGGTCCGATAATATGACTGTTGTCGAATGCATTAACAATCAGGCAGCACGCTGCAAATGGATCTTGAGATTATTGAAGGAAATTGTGCTGCTTTGCATGAGACTGAATGTACAGTTCAGAGCGAAACATGTGCCGGGTGTACTGAATCATGCGGCTGATGCACTCTCTCGTTCACATATGCAGGCGTTCAGGGGTTATCTACCTACAGCGGACCTAGCGGCGGCACCCTTCCCCGAAGCACTCTGGCTAATCGGTGCCCCGGATTACAAGACCTCGTGGCAGCAAGCTTAGCCCCCAGGACAAGGAAGGCATATGAAGGAGCGTTTCGTTCCTATTGTGCATTTTTGGGTCCGTCAGGGAATCAGAACTGGGGTCAGGAGGAGTCCTTTCTAGGGTTTTTGGTAGCACTGCACAGGGAAGGCCGATCAGCGGCAACGGCCAATAGGGATCGTGCGGCCATTTCATTCATGGCGCAGGTGCATGGCATAAAAGACCCAACGGGTTCCTTTTTGGTGAAGAAAGCCCTTCGTGGCTGGCAGCGCCTCGAGGGTCGTAAGCAGGACGAGAAGCGCCCGATTGGCTTAGAGAGGTTGGCCCTACTCATGGAAAAACTAGTCACGACATGCTCCTCCCATTTCGAAGCAGTTCTGTTCCGGGCAGCTTTCGCATTAGCATTCCATGGGGCTATGCGGGTGAGCGAACTGGTCGCAAGGAATAAGAAAGATGTGGAGGGAGGCTTGTGCAGGGATCACATCTTAATTAAGGGTGATTCGATGGTGGTCACGATAGCTAGGTCCAAAACTGACCAGGGAGCTATGGGCCACAGTGTTGTTGTGCAGCGCATGCGAGGGTCCCCCACGTGCCCGATAAGGTGCATCGAAGAATACTTGGCACTGAGGGCGGATACATGGGGGGGGAGTTTGCTGAGGCACATCGATGCCACCCCGCTGACGAGGTTTCAGTTCCAGAGGGTGCTAGCACTGACAATCGCGGCGGCGGGCATGGAGGCGGGCGATTTTGGGGCCCACTCCTTTAGGATAGGGGCTGCTACTGAGGCTACAGCCAGGGGTCAGAGTGCTGAAGAAGTAAAACAGTTGGGACGATGGTCCTCGGATTGTTTTAAAAGGTATGTGCGTCTGCACATGTTGTGAAGTCAAGTTATATGCACTCACGCTTCTTGTCTTCTGTTTGATTTACAGTTTCGCGAGCATATCATGCGGGGCGGAATTTGCAGTCGACCCAGCACCAGGGGACCAGCGGTCATGAATCACCTGCTGAGGAGAGAGTGGTGTGGGTTGTGGGCCACTCATACGTGAGGCGGGCCGGGGACGTATTCAAAGCAGGTGATGCGGCTCACGCAGCTGGGGAATACGGGTACAGAGTGGCCTTCCACTGAAGGGGCGGGCTCTGTATTGACCAGTTCGAAATGTTTGTTGAGGGTCTCTTAGGGCGGCAGAGGTCACTGCCATCTGTAATCATAGTACACCTGGGGGGCAATGATTTGGTGACAATCGGTAGGCGAGTATTGCTCGAGTAAGTTTTGTCTGCTGTTAGCTGGTTGGCAAAAAGAATCCCGGGGTGCACGATTGCCTGGTCCCACATGATTCCCAGAAGGGTTTGGCGGGGGGCCTTTCTGTGTCAGCTCTGAACCATTCGGTGAAGAAGGTTAATAACAAGCTTGGTAGATTGTTTCGCTCTCCGCAGTTGCATAGCATTCCGCATGGGTGTATTCGGGGTGATCACATGTATCTCAATGATGGGGTTCACCTGCCAAGGGAGGGGAATGTTTTACTCATAGGAGACTTCATAGCGTGGCTAAGGGGTTTGAGGAAGCATGACCTTTAGGAGGAGTTTGTGGGGGGGCCGGATAGCCGGTCAACTATCCGGCTTGTGGCGGTAAGGTCATGATCGGTGAGCAGTAATTTCAAGGTCCCTAGAGGGGGGCGCCACCCACTATGGATGGGAGCGCCCGGGGGGAGGCGGCCATTGGCCCCTCCCATTGGGAGGCGGCACCCACTAAGTATGGGTCGCCTAAGGGGAGACGGCCATAGGCCCCTTCCAGGGGAGGAGGCGGCTATATGCCCCTCCTACGAATTTCCCGGGGCCCGGATATCCGCGACGGCGGATGTGAGAGAGAGTGTGGGGTGGGGGGGGAGTCCACGCTGTCCTTCCTACAGATACCTCACACGGGTGCTCGGACGACCTTTAAGATGGCGTCGAGCTGAAATGGGGGCCCCCAACAAGACAAGGGAAATTGGAGTTGGCACAGAGGGTACAGTCCTCTGCGCGGCCGCCACTCACACAGTGAGGGCGAGAGTTGTGGTAGTAGGGATCTAACACCGGTTGTGATCTTGCCGTTGGCCCTTAATGCTAGGATGTACAATTTTAATTTAGAATGTATGCATTTGCAGGATGTTAGACTCGGCTAGGAAACCTTTGTATTAGAGATTTGTTAAGGTTAGCCAATGAACATGTCTTCATCGAAATGTAATAAATGAAAATTGTACATGATATGAAACTTTTTATTTAATGTTTTAATTTTGTTTCATATTTTAATAAATACGGCCGGGAGGGTGACTCCCTCCCGCCTTCCAAAAGTTCAGAACTGAGTCCGTCTTCCCATCCTTGGGGATTGTGTTGGGAGGGGGTGACAGGCATCCCGGCCATATGGAAAGGGGTGACCACTCGGTCCCCCCGAACGTATGGTTGGGTGCCCAGATCCTCCCGGGAAACCATTTTGGGCGGGGGGCGTGTCTCGGCTGGTATGCCCGAAGCGGCGTAGCCGGGGCGCACCCTTTCCCACCCAAGAGGGGTTGTCCTAGACACCTACACCGATGGCCATGCCCAGTAGGCGTACCGGCGGAGGGTACACGCCCTCCCGAAGAAGAATAAAGAGAGCGGGAATCCGAAGAAGCATCCTCTTGTTCCTGTGCTTGGAAGCTGCACCCACTCGTTGCACGTGAGCCCTCGACGGAACAAGGAGCAATTTTGACCCACCCACCAGCCCCTTATGGCAATGTTAGTTTTTTTAATAAAGTTGGCTCTGATAACATCTTCTTTCCCTCCGTATAGAAGAAAAGGAATGTCTAGTTTAAGGATGTAATTCTGTTGTAGGTACTGTTTTTCTTAGGAGTAATAAAGTGATATAAGAAGTCAGGATGATATTTTTCTCCCTTAGTAGGTAAACAAATGTCGTATTTATTTTTTGGTCGGGCGGTAAGGTCATGATCGGTGAGCAGTAATTTCAAGGTCCCTAGAGGAGGGCGCCACCCACTATGGATGGGAGCGCCCGGGGGGAGGCGGCCATTGGCCCCTCCCATTGGGAGGCGGCACCCACTAAGTATGGGTCGCCTAAGGGGAGACGGCCATAGGCCCCTTCCAGGGAAGGAGGCGGCTATATGCCCCTCCTACGAATTTCCCGGGGCCCGGATATCCGCGACGGCGGATGTGAGAGAGAGTGTGGGGTGGGGGGGGGGGGGGGGGGGGGGGGGAGTCCACGCTGTCCTTCCTACAGATACCTCTCACGGGTGCTCGACGACCTTTAAGATGGCGTCGAGCTGAAATGGGGGCCCCCAACAAGACAAGGGAAATTGGAGTTGGCACAGAGGGTACAGTCCTCTGCGCGGCCGCCACTCACACCGTGAGGGCGAGAGTTGTGGTAGTAGGGATCTGACACCCGTTGTGATCTTGCCGTTGGCCCTTAATGCTAGGATGTACAATTTTAATTTAGAATGTATGCATTTGCAGGATGTTAGACTCGGCTAGGAAACCTTTGTATTAGAGATTTGTTAAGGTTAGCCAATGAACATGTCTTCATCGAAATGTAATAAATGAAAATTGTACATGATATGAAACTTTTTATTTAATGTTTTAATTATGTTTCATATTTTAATAAATACGGCCGGGAGGGTGACTCCCTCCCGCCTTCCAAAAGTTCAGAACTGAGTCCGTCTTCCCATCCTTGGGGATTGTGTTGGGAGGGGGTGACAGGCATCCCGGCTATATGGAAATAGATGGATTCTACCAGACAGTTTTGTTGTGCCTATGGTTCAAATAATACATGGACCAGCTCATATAATAGCGAATTGTATAGTAAACACAATTTCAAAAATAATACAGTCAGAAAGGTGGCTATAAATCTTTGTAAAAATTGTATAATTTGTGCCCAGCATAATGTGGGAAAAGGAATTGCAGTACCCACAGGTCATTTTCGTATACCAGAGTATCCCTTTGAATGCTTGCAGATGGATTTTATACAGATGTCTCTAAGCAATGGGAAGCGTTACATACTGGTTGTAATATGTTGTTTTAGCAATTCGATTGAGGTCTTCCCTTTGAAAGAGCACACAGTTTTGAGTACAGCAAATGTACTATTAAAGGAATATTTTCTAAGTTTCGGCTTGCCCCAGAGCCTTCGGAGTGACAATGGAGTACATTTTTCAAATTAGTTAATGGATTTGGTGTGTGTGAAGGGTTAGGCATAAGGCAAGATTTCCATTCAGTCCATCACCCTACAGTTGCAGGATTAGTGGAGAGGTCTATTTGGACACTGAAGAACAAGCTGTCAAAAATATGTGCATCTAGTGAACTGAGTTGAGTGGATGCCTTGCCCTTGTTCTCCATGAGAGCAACTGTAACAGCAAAGAAAAGATTGTCGCCTTATGAATTAGTTATGGGTAGGTCGACCAATATCTATGGGTCTGCATCTCCATCAAGATTGCACGATATGCCATATCATGTATTGTTGGATTATTGTAAAGAACTATCAGACTATCTGAAACTCGCCAATAGGTCAGAGACACCTGGTCCCCACCCCTGGAAGGACAAGTACATGGCATCAAGCCTGGGAACTGGGTCCTGACTAGGAACTTCTTGAGAAAGAACAGTTTAGAACCACAGTGGAAAGACCCCGTCCAGGTCTTGCTGACAACCAAGACTCCAGTACAGTGCGAGGAACACAAAAACTTAGTACACATTTCCCATGTTAAAAGGGCACCACCATTCTGGCAGGAGCAGCATTTTAAAGGAGGTGGTTCAAGGCTCAAGAAATTGCCCATCCCTGGAACAACAGACAACACCCCCACTATACTCTGTTACAATCTGCACCCAAGAAGACTGAAGGATTTGATAGGAAAGTGCTTAGGACGGAACAAGCACCAACTGCCAGGCACTCAAGAGTGCTATCTTTAAGAGACTAACTTGCGCAGCGAAGTTAGTAAAATATTGACACTGTAAACTTTGATTCATGTGGCGATGTATCCTTTTGGCCGACCCGTCACTACAGCAGACCTGGAAAAAGAAAATATAATAGGAACTGTTGTAAATAGAAATAAAAGAAGAAAATGAAATTGATGATTATTTTCATAGTATTTATTATCAGCATTTTGATATTTACCTTGAAGCTAAGACTCCTGAGGCGGAAGCCGGGAGAGGTCGCATTTGCTACTTTGCACAGATTGTTTTTAAAGCTTACTTTTAACTTGTGATAAAACTTGTAACACTGCGCACTTTAGGGCACGGTAGAGCGGACCTAGCGCCCACGTGACCCGAGCACCGGCTGCCTTCGCCGCTGGACACGCCCACCTTGAGGCCACGCCCACTTCCCGCCCTTAAAAGCGCTGATACGCTAGCGCTCGAACAGAAGCTAAGACTCCTGAGGCGGAAGCCGGGAGAGGTCGCATTTGCTACTTTGCACAGATTGTTTTTAAAACTTACTTTTAACTTGTGATAAAACTTGTAACACTGCGCACTTTAGGGCACGGTAGAGCGGACCTAGCGCCCACGTGACCCGAGCACCGGCTGCCTTCGCCGCTGGACACGCCCACCTTGAGGCCACGCCCACTTCCCGCCCTTAAAAGCGCTGATACGCTAGCGCTCGAACAGAAGCTAAGACTCCTGAGGCGGAAGCCGGGAGAGGTCGCATTTGCTACTTTGCACAGATTGTTTTTAAAACTTACTTTTAACTTGTGATAAAACTTGTAACACTGCGCACTTTAGGGCACGGTAGAGCGGACCTAGCGCCCACGTGACCCGAGCACCGGCTGCCTTCGCCGCTGGACACGCCCACCTTGAGGCCACGCCCACTTCCCACCCTTAAAAGCGCTGATACGCTAGCGCTCGAACAGAAGCTAAGACTCCTGAGGCGGAAGCCGGGAGAGGTCGCATTTGCTACTTTGCACAGATTGTTTTTAAAACTTACTTTTAACTTGTGATAAAACTTGTAACACTGCGCACTTTAGGGCACGGTAGAGCGGACCTAGCGCCCACGTGACCCGAGCACCGGCTGCCTTCGCCGCTGGACACGCCCACCTTGAGGCCACGCCCACTTCCCGCCCTACGCCCCACAAAGATGTGTAACCCCAGAACGCGCAGCGGACGAGCGCAGCGGGCGCGCCGTTTGCGCGCCGAAGGCGCGCCTAAGGCAAGCCCGTCTGCGCCCGTCCGCGACCTGCCGGGACCCGGGACCACAAACCCTGGCTCCCATGATATCCATAGCGGGGCATACAGCTCAGCAGCCCTACATAGCATAGGTGGGACTGCCACTTCTCAGTGTTCCCATACTTTTGCTCCGTTAGAGCTACCCGATCGATGTCCAGGGTGCAAGCACACATTCCGCAAATCCCCGCCAGCCATAGCACTAACGTACCGTATGTACGTATTAAACTGCCGCTCTCTGCCCAAGCACAGCTTACAGATTGCCATGCTGCTTGAAGAACATAGGCCAGACGTGGTGTTTCTAACAGAAACGTGGCTTACCGGGCACTCTGAGCCGGACGTAGTTCAAGCCTTACCCGTAGGATATCATATCCTTAGAGCAGATAGACCGGTAGGAAGAGGCGGAGGGCTGGCAATCATTCTGAAGAACCAGTTCCGATGTCGCTCCACAGCAGAGACCATTCCTGAATGTGAGAGCATAGCATTTCATATAGAGTTCAACGCGAACAACACTTTCTCCGGTACCTTGATCTACCGTCCACCAGAGCCTGTAAAAGAGTTTCACAGGCATCTTCCTGAGATTACAGCGGGAAGAATTTTGTCCGCTGCCAACTACACGATTTTAGGAGACCTTAACCTCCACTTCAATTCCCCTTCGGACCACATCGCCCAGGAACTACTAGAGGATCTGGAAGCCCTCCAACTGTCCCAACTGGTTTCTGCTCCGACCCATGAAAAGGGCAACTTGCTTGACCCTATATTCAGCAACTGCCCGGATTTAACGGTTGATCAACCCATCCCCCTCCCATGGTCGGACCACTTCCTAGTCCCATTCACCTGGGTCAAACACAAAACCCCCCAGCCCCCTCCCCAAAATTCCTCTAGAAGGAACTGGCCAAAACTTTCACTGGAGGCCTGGCTACATAAACTAGACTCCACCCGCCCTTCACCTTGCCCGGATCCCAACGTGGCTAATTCCAACTACGAAAAATGGATTACCCAGTCGCTAGACTCGATTCTCCCGACCCACAAATCATCCTCTAACAGACTAAAGAAAACCGCCCCCTGGTTTTCCGACTCTCTTAGACAACTAAAACGCCTTTGTAGGCAACGAGAGCGAGCCTGGCGTTTAGATTTTCTCCCAGACAAAAAGGCCTCTTATAAAGAGGCGATTAAAGTCTATAAAGAGGGGATCAGAACAGCCCAGGCAACTTATTATTCTGAGAAAATTTTAGAAGCCAAATCCAAACCTAAAGAAATTTTCCAGATAATAAAGCACTGCTCCACCACCAGCACAGCACCTCCACCTAACAAAACCAAGGATCAATGTAACGAGCTTGCGGACTTCTTCCATAATAAAGTCACAAAAATCTACTCCACCTTTCCCACCTCAGACACTACTCTGGATGTATCCCTCGCCCCCCCCACTAGAACACCTCTGCACTCAGATCAGCCTGCTCTGGATCACTTTTTTCCTCTGGATCTTGACACTTTAAGCAAAGTGGCAAAACAAGTAAAATCCGGTTCTCCCCGTGACCCTGCTCCTCCAGAAGTCCTCATGAAGGCAAGTATAGCTACTCTGCCTGTCATTCTGGATCTTCTAAATGCCTCCATATCAGCATGCTCAGTCCCCACACCCTGGAAACAGGCTATGGTGAGGGCGCTGCTGAAGAAGCCCAGCCTGGACCCAGATGACCACTCTAGCTACCGTCCCATCTCTCTTCTCCCTTGGGCCAGCAAGGTATTAGAGAAACACATAAACACGCAGCTGGTCCAGTTCCTGGAGGACCACTCCCTCCTACACAAATCCCAGACCGGTTTTCGACCAAAACACGGTACTGAGACCGCCTTGCTGGCCGTCACCGAAGAGACTCGAAGGTTACTGGATCAGGGAGGATCAGTGGCAGTGATCCTCCTTGATCTAAGTGCGGCCTTCGATACGGTCAGCCACACCACCTTGCTGGACCGTCTCCATAACACCGGAGTCTCAGGTGACGCCTTAAGGTGGTTCGAATCCTTCCTGTCTGAGAGGTCGTTCCAGATTTTTGACGGAGAGATGGTGTCCTCGAGTAAACCCCTGAGCTGTGGAGTTCCACAGGGCTCCTCTCTGAGCCCTGTACTGTTCAACGTTTACATGGGGCCGCTGGCGGGTGTTGTCGAGCCATATGACATTAAAATTGTGTCATATGCCGACGACACCCAGCTGGTGGTCTCATTGGCCACTAAGAACAGTAGACACTCCGCAGCCGACCTCCTAAATTGCCTAGTGGATGTCAAGGGATGGATGTCCAACTCCTCCCTAAAACTCAACGGTGATAAGACGGAGCTTATGCTTCTAGGTCCTACCTCTCCCGTACCATTCACTTCACTGTGGCCCAGTGTTTTGGGCACCCCCCCCACCCCAAAGGACAGCGTCAAAAGCTTGGGGATATGGCTTGACAACAAACTCTCCTTTTCTACTCAAGCCAAAAAACTGTCCTCCACCTGCTTTGGCCTACTTAGGATCCTGAGGAAGGTCCTCCCGCTACTCCCCCTGGAGGCCAAAAAGGTGGCGGTACAAGGCCTTATCCAGTCTCGCCTGGACTCTAACAATGCCTTGTATCTAGGGGCACCAGAGATGACCTTCCGGAAATTACAGGTCATCCAAAATTGCACAGCCCGCACCGTGTTGGAACTCCCGCGCATTCAATCAGCCAGACCTGCTCTGAAAACTCTCCACTGGTTGCCAGTGAGGCAGAGAGTGACCTTCAAGGCTCTGTGCTTGGCGCACCGCGCCTTTTGGAAAACAGCCCCAGCCATCAATACTGACCTTATCACTCCTTATCAACCTAACAGGAACCTCAGGTCGACAGAGGCGTTCCTCGCGGTTGTCCCCAGAGTGAAGCGAGCCAGGTCCGGGGGCAGGATGTTCTCCTTGAACACCGCCAAGCTCTGGAATGCTCTCCCCTTCTCACTTCGTTCCAACCCGGACTTACTCTCGTTCCGTAAAGGTCTGAAGACCCTGCTGTTCGTTAACTCCGACTCCCCCTAGATCCCCTCCAGGTACTTCTGCTTCTACTCAGCGCTTGGACGCTCTCGGGCAGCAACGCGCTCTACAAATGCTTTTACAATTACAATTACAATTACCTGGTACGATGAGATTTACCACCCTGTACATGTGATAATGGCTAACTCTACTTCTGCACCTACTAGTACCCCGTGAGAGCACCAACATCATTTTACTGAATATCATAACAATGCAATTGTTCAAATGGCTCACAACTATTACAAACAAATGAATATCTCACAAAAATGTTGGGTATGTATCAAACTCCCAGCACATATTGCAACAGGTGCACAAGTTACTACTTGTGTAACGATATATCTGTAAGAGACATTAGTTAGTGATAGATTTCTTACCTTAGAATATCCCCAGGTGTCAGACTGGATCCGGAAACCTTTGCGTAGCAATACCCCTGCGCGTCGGTAGGCGTCGTCTGCGGCTCCGGGTCCGTTGTCGGCGTCGTTAGCGCCGGAATGACGTCGGAGTACTTAGACGCCGCCCATGCGTGCTGACGTCAGTTCTGATACACAGCTTTTCCGCGCCAGATACGCAGAGCCATGATAGAACCAACACTGGTGCCATGAAACTAGGGCCCTGAAAGGGGATGACCTTAACCCTAGATATCGGTTCGCAGAACGGGGAGGATGGGTGGGTCGGTAAGGAATCTATCACTAACTAATGTCTCTTACAGATATATCGTTACACAAGTAGTAACTTGTGCATCTGAAAGAGACACGTTAGTGATAGATTCCTTACCTTAGAATAGATACCCCAGCAATACCAACCCCGGTGGTGGGTCTGCGAATCAATAATCACACCAGAAAGTCCTGGAGGACGGAACGGCCAATGAAGCCATCCCTCCGGACTTGACTGTCCAGGCAGTAGGGTCTAGCGAACGTGTGCAGCGAGGCCCACGTGGCTGCCTGGCAAATGTCCTGTAAGGGGACTCCTCGGCCCAGGGCAGTTGTTGTTGCCATGGCCCGAGTGGAATGAGCCTGCAAACCAGCAGGGGGCTCCTTTTTTGCCATGGAGTAACATGCCTGAATACACAAGATGATCCACCGCGAAATGGTCCTCTTGTGTACTGCCTTTCCCTTCTTCGCGCCCACGTAACCAACAAAGAGTTGGTCATCCACCCGGAATTGGCGTGTGCGATCTAGATAATAGGAGAGCGCACGTTTTGGATCCAGACGGTGGAGCCTCTCTTCCTCTTTCGAGGGATGCGGAGGCGGAAAGAAGGTGGGCAAAGTAATGGACTGCCCGATGTGGAAGGCCGTGACAACCTTGGGCAGGAAGGAAGGTCGTGTACGCAACACCACCTTGTCTGGATGAACAGATCGGAAAGGTGGAGTAGAAGAAAGAGCCTGGAGCTCACTCACTCTCCTGGCAGAGGTGATGGCAACCAGGAAAGCAGTCTTCAGGGTAAGAAGACGGAGAGGACAGTTATGGAGCGGCTCAAAGGGAGCACACATTAGATAAGTGAGTACAAGATTCAAGTCCCACTGGGGCATCACAAAGGGAACAGGAGGGAACATATGTGTGATGCCCTTCAGAAATCTATTTACAATGGGGGACTTGAATAAGGAAGGCTGATCAGGTAGCCTTAAGAAGGCGGAAAGAGCAGAAAGGTACCCCTTAAGAGTGCCCAGAGCAGAGCCCTGCTGGGCAAGAGAAAGAAGGAAGATCAGAACTTCAGAAAGGGGTGCAGAGAGAGGATCCACAGCCTTTGCTGGGCACCATGCCACAAATTTGTTCCACCTGCAGGCGTATACCGACTTTGTGGAGGGACGCCTGGCTGCTAGAATGATATCACAGACTTCAGGCGGCAAGTCAAATGGCCTCAACTGTCGCCGCTCAATCTCCAAGCTTGTAGGTGGAGACTGGACAGGTTCGGGTGCAGGACTGTCCCGTGCCGCTGCGACAGAAGGTCCTCCCGAAGAGGCAGACGAATCGGGGGATTGACTGACATGCTGAGTAGCTCGGGATACCAGTATCTTCGTGCCCAGTCCGGAGCCACAAGGATAACCTGGGCCCGGTCGCGCCTGATCTTCTTCAGCACTCTGGGCAGAAGTGGTATAGGCGGAAAGGCGTACAATAGACCGCAACTCCACTCGCGACGAAAAGCGTCTCCGAGCGAGTGCCGCCTTGGAAATTCCAACGCGCAGAACTGATGACATTGCGCGTTCTCTTCTGTGGCGAATAGATCTAACCAAGGCTCTCCCCATTGCTGAAAGAGACCTTGCGCCACGTCCGAGTTCAGACGCCATTCGTGATCCATCATGCACCGACGGCTGAGTTCGTCCGCCCTGGCATTCAAAGAGCCTGCCAGGTGTTGAACCACCAGGGTCACGCCCTGATGTTCCAGCCACTGCCAGAGGCGCAGAGCTTCCTGGCATAGGGTCCACGACCCCACCCCGCCCTGTTTGTTGCAGTACCACATGGCGGTGGTGTTGTCGGTGAACACCTGCCCTACACTCCCTCGGACAGAGGGGAGGAATGCCATCAGTGCTAGACGAATCGCCGGCAGCTCCAAAAGGTTGATATGGAGCCTGGGACTCCGCCGGAGACCAGAGGCCTCTGATCTCCGCCTCTCCCATGTGGCCTCCCCAGCCCTTGAGGGACGCGTCCGTCACAACCACGTGCTCCGGGTGGGGCAGGGAGAGGGATCTGCCACTCACCCAATCGCGGTCAGTGAGCCACCACTGCAGTTGTCTCGCAGTGCCCTCCGAGATCAAGACATGATCGGACAGGTTGCCCTGATGCTGGGCCCACTGAAACTTCAGGTCCCACTGCAGAGCCCGCATCCGCCACCAGGCGTGATGCACCAGAAGGATGCAGGAGGCCATCAGCCCCAGAAGCCGCAGCGTCAACCTGACCGAGACTCGGGGATAACGGCTGGAAGATTGGAATCATAGCCTGTATATCCAGAACCCGCTGTTCGGGAGGGTAAGCCCGAAACTGTGCCGATTCGAGAACCGCTCCGATGAAGAGGAGCTTCTGAGAGGGACACAGGTGCGACTTCGGCACATTGATGGAGAACCCCAGCAAATGCAGGAGGTCGGCCGTAGTCTGGAGGTGGCTGACGACTGTCTGGGGCGAGCCCGCCTTCAACAACCAGTCGTCGAGGTAGGGGAAGACTGAAACCCCTAACCTGCGCAGATGAGCTGCAACCACCCCCATCACTTTCGTGAACACCTGTGGGGCGCTGGTAAGGCCGAAGGGGAGCACGGTAAACTGAATGTGCTCTTGGCCTACCGTGAACCGCAGGTAACGCCGGTGGGCCGGCAGGACGGGGATGTGAAAATAAGCGTCCTGCATGTCCAACGCTACCATCAAGTCTTCCGGGTCCAGGGCAGCTAGGACCTGAGCCAAAGTCAGCATCTTGAACTTCTCCTTCTGGAGGAAGCCGTTGACGTTACGCAGGTCCAAGATAGGACGTAGGCCCCCTTTGCCCTTCTTGGGTACCAGGAAGTAGTGGGAGTAACATCCACACCCTACCTCTGGCCCAGGAACGCGCTCGATAGCCCCCTTGGCCAAGAGGGCCGTGACTTCCTCTTGCAGAAGTTGCAAGTGATCCCCCGACACGTGGTGGCATTGCGGTGGCATGGATGGAGGGGTCGCCTCGAACGGGAGGGAGTAACCCCTTCGGACGATCTGCAGCGCCTACCTGTCCGAAGTGACTGTGCGCCAGTGGGAGAGGTGATGGCGAACCCTGCCTCCCACAGGCGTCACATGGGCCTGAAAACCCGGATTAGGAAGGTTTTGAGGCGGGTGCTGCCGAGGGAAGTGTGGACTGGCCTCGCCGTTGTCCCCGACCGCCGCCACAACGGTTTCCACGTCCGCCACCGCGCTGTTGAACATTTTGCGGCGCGTGGCTGGCAGTAAGTGGAGGGCGCCCCTTCCGTGGCCACGAAAGGAGCGAAAGGCACCCGATTGCTGGTGTGGGGCCGTGAGGCCCAAGGATTTGGCCGTAGCCCTGGAGTCCTTAAAACGTTCCAGCGCATGGTCTGCCTTGTCGCCGAAGAGGCGACGGCCATCAAACGGCATGTCCAAGAGTGTGGCCTGGACATCGGCCGAGAAGTTGGCGGACCTCAACCAGGCGTGGCGTCGAACCGCCACCGTCGTTGTCATCGCCCTGCCCAGTGATTCCATTGTATCCAGTCCATACCGGATAGAAAAGCGTGCTGCATCTCGGCCCTCCGCAAGGGTTTGGGCGAGTTTAGCCTGGATCTCCTCCGGGCATTGTGGCAGCACCTCCGCAACCATGTCCCACAGAGTGTGGGTGTAGCGGCCCAAGAGACAGGCGGTATTCACAGACCGCAGCCCTAAGCTAACAGACGAGAACACCTTCTTCCCGAACTGTTCGTATCTCTTGGATTCCCGGTCGGGCGGGGGCGACGGGAATGCGGTCTGGGAATTGGAGGCATGGATGACCAGGCTCTCGGGGGTGGGATGGGTGGACAAAAAGCATGGGTCGCCCGGGGCCGGGCGGTAGCGTCTGGCCACGTTCCTATACACAGGCGGACCTGTGGCGGGCTTGGACCAAGTGCCCACAAGAACGTCACACAAGGCCTCATTGAACGGCAGCAGAGGCTCACTGGAGCTTGACTGCAGTTTGAGGACCTCAGTGAGGAGGTTAGTCCTCACGGCCGCGACGGGGAGCTTAAGGATTAAGGCCTTAGCTGCCTTCGTCAACACTACACTATATGTAGAGCCCGCCTCCGAAGCCACAGTCGGAGGGGAGCTAAATCCAGTGTCTGGCGAAGTGTCAAGACCACTAGCCTCCCCAAGCTGATATGTCCAGTCCTGTTGAGACTGGCAATCTAGTGGCAGAGGGTCCTCAGACCCCAACCAATCCTCCTCCTCGTCACCCGTACCCTGCAAAACAGGATCAGTAGACGGGGCCTCCTCGTGGAAATAAAAATCTCCAAAGGCCGTCTGATGCGGCGCCCAGCGGCGCCGTTCCGGCGCCAGAGTTGGACCGAAGGAGGCTTTGGGGACGACGTCCACAGCGGGCGCCGGGGGCGACACCCTTTGGGCCGGCGCCGGTGAGGTCGTAAGGTCGACCGGCGACGACCCGGATCCGGAAGCGGATCCGGTGAGGTCCTGCGGCGCCGAGACCGAAGTCGCCGGCGGCGTCGGGGCCGAAGCACCCGGCGGCGTCGGAGCCGAAGCACCCGACCCGCTAGGACCTCCGGTCGGGGACGTTTGGCCCGAAGGCGCCATGGAACCTGACTGAGGAGGGAGGGAACTCATGGCCATGAGGTACCGCACGATCTCCTCCGGCGTCGCGCCGTGCCCAGGGACCCGAAGGTTTGGGGCAGGCGGTGACGCGTGCGACTCCCGCGGAGCCGCATGGGCGGTGTCGCCCGAGCCCCCGGCCGCATCGTGCGAGCGTCGGGGCTGGTCGGAGGAACGATGACGTCGCTCCGACCTCTCATGCCTCTTACCTGAGGACTTAGAGCCTGACGACCGGTGTCCATTCCCGGAGCTTCGATGACTCCGACCTCGCGACCTGTCCCTCGACCTCCCGTTGGACTGGGACCGGGACCTGGAGCGGCGCGGGGCCGACTGCCTCAGCTTGAGTCGCTTGCAGGACCGCTCCCGCCTAGCCTTCGACGTCAGGGCCCGGTAGTCGGAGCAGGTTCGATCGTCATGGTCGAGGCCTAAGCACTTCAGGCACCGGCGATGGGGGTCCGTGACCGATATCAGTCGGTCGCACTTCGAGCAGGGCTTGAACCCGGGCATCCCTACCGGCACCGATAGAGTCGAAGACTCGATCGAAAAAGAGTGATCAAAAAGATCAAAAGTTCAGTCAAAAATTGACTGGGGTTAGAGCTTCTCCGGATCTGCGCTAGTTGGCGCGGAAAAAAGAAGAACTGACGTCAGCGCGCATGGGCGGCGTCTAAGTACTCCGACGACGTCATTCCAGCGCTAACGACGCCGACGACGGACGCGGAGCCGCAGACGACGCCTACCGACGCGCAGGGGTATTGCTACGCAAAAGTTTACGGATCCAGTCTGGCGCCTGGGGATATTCTAAGGTAAGGAATCTATCACTAACGTTTCTCTTTCAGATATGTCTTTTCTGTCTCAGTCATTAGCTCACAATGATTCTCGCTTTATCCTTTACCAGACAGTAGTGCAGTGGTACATTATAGATGAAATAGATTTTATGCACGATTTTAGGGATTACATTATGGTCCCTGAATCCTGTAATATTAGGGGAAATAATTCACCTTATAAAAACCTTTTTAATAACTCCTTTGTCCTATCAATATGTTGAATTCCGGACTAGAATAAACACTACGGTACTACCCTTTGATTCAGCCATCTCCTCTCCACCGTCTCTCCAGGTAGCTATATCACCTTGGGAAATATGTCTGCAATCTAATGGTCTCGTTTCTGGGTAATAGTGTTTGCAAGGTACATTTCTTAATGGCTGGCACCTCGCATATTCATGGTGTCCTCCCACCAAGTGAAGGTATACATTTTTTATGTGGCTCCAAGGCTTATCCATAGTTGCCACCGGAGAGGGGTGGGGGGGGGGGGAGATCCTGCTATTTGGGACTAGCTCTTCCCCGCATTCAAGCAATTTACTCTGCCCTTGAGTTTGCTAAATTACAAAATGATCGTGGTCATCGCAAAAGGGATACCTCAAATCTTTTTTCAATCGACCAGAGAGATACTGCTGGACAGGACACTTAAGACTTTGGATTAGAAATACTATCTATATTTAGAATATCTATGAATACTCATTGAATTAGGAGACTGAAACGATTATTGGAGGCCACAACGAAACAATGTCAGGGTTAGATAATGTAATGATAGAAATTACTGTTATGCGTTCTGTGGTTTTACAAAACTGCATGGTTCTCAATATGCTACTGGCAGAACGCGAAGGAGTATGTAGGGTTTTACATATTGAATGCTGCAGTTTTATACCTGACAATTCCAAAAATATACAACAGGCCATTGAGAACATGCATAAAATAGCCCAACAGGTACATGCCTTTGCAAATGACGATATTTCCTCCCTTTGGGATTGTGTTACCTCATTCTTCATTAGCTGGGGATGGAAATGATTGATATTACTGGTTATATAAGGGAGTATAGTCTTAGGATGTTGTTTATGATTTAAATGCCTGCCATTGTGCTGTGGTATACTGGAAACATTTTGCCACCCCTCTCCTACATTTAAGCGACAGACAAATGCAGCAATGATTCAACAAGAGGAAGTCTTTATGTTAATGCAATTAGATAAAAACATATTCCCCAGCAAAAAATAGTGAACAATGCAACCAAGTGCATACTGATGTTTTGGGTTGAGTAATACTGAAATGTTCAGAACCCATGTTCTATTGATCGATTGGGAAAACATATTTTTATTTGTTATTGTGAACATCGGTTATTCCATTTTCCTTCTCCTGAGATATTGAACTGTGGTGTCTTTCTGATGTGTTTCAAGTTCAATCAATCAATCAGGGAATGGTAAGTGCGCTACTCACCCATGAGGGTCTCAAGGCACTGAGGAGGGGAGGGTGTCCACTGATTTATTTAGCCGAAGAGCCAGGTCTTGAGGGTCTTCCTGAAGGTGTTCAGGGTTGGGGCGCATCTGATGTCTGCCGGTAGTTCGTTCCAGGTCTTAACTGCAATGTGAGAGAAGAATCTTCCACCTGCTCTGGTGCTGTGGATGCATGGGGTTTTTGCCAGTGGGAGGTTGGAAGAGCGGAGGTTTCTTTAGGGTACGTGGAAGATCATTCTGTTGTTGAGGTATTTGGGTCCGATGTTGTGTAGGCATTTGTAGGCATGAGTGAGAATTTGAAAGTGACTCTTTTCTCCACGGGGAGCCAGTGGAGACTTTGTAGGTGTTGGCTGATGAGTTCGTGTTGGGGGATGCCGAGGACGAATCTGCGGCGGTGTTCTGTATTGTCTGGAGTTTTTGGAGTAGGGACTTGTTGAGGCCAGGTGTCTCTACAGACCTAGTGTTGACATACCTACTCTTTGCTCATCTAAGGCCAAACTAGCAATGTTTAAACTTGAATGTTTATTTGTCTGCAGTTGTATGAGAATGAACAAGCAATGACTGCTTGAAATGTTTATAACCTGTTTGTCTCATTATCTGCCAATATGTGAAGGACACAGCAATGTCCACTGATAATGTTTGTGCTTGTTTGTTCGATTGTCTGTTAGTATTTGAGAATCTTAAACAAACCCTAACATTGAATCCAGTTTAAAGCCATGTGCATTGCTCACAAGGCTTTTTGGAAGACAGGTTCTTTAATCAGCCAGCCCTTGATAACTCTCTACCAGCCAAACAGTCATTTCAGCTCAACTACTTCTTCCCTCGCCCTACTGCCCATAATAAAGAGAGCTAGATGCGGTGGACGCTCCTTTTCCTACAACTCCGCCAAGCTTTGGAATGCTCTCCTCCTCTGTTTGTGGACAGAGCCCAATCTCCTACCCTTCCACAAACTCTTAAAAACTTTACTTTTTAACAACCGCTGATTCCTTTTCTCTGTCTGCGTATGTCCACAGCGCTGGGATGCCTATGGGTAGCTATCGCGCTATATAAATGTTTTTTCATTTAATTTCTAGTTAACTAGTTCGGTATTGTTCATTCTGCCAATATTTTTCACATCCTCGGCTCGTGTCGCATGTATAAATAACCTTGTAGATCTGTGTACAATGTCCACTTTTGTCATAACCATCCTAGCGCTGTGATTATGAGCACCCACACATCAAATAAATTAAAAATTAGTTACTTTGGCAGACCTCCGACTACTGGCCTTTTTTGTGAGGTGGAGAAGAAAAGTTTGTTTTCCACACATATATAGACAATCTAGATAACCCTTTTTTGAATAATATCACAATGTGGCCCATTGACAATGTCCTTATGGTATGGACTAGCAGTGAAATCAGCTTTAATGATTTCTTGGCTTGGCTCAATGGGAAATCACCAGACACAAAATTCACTATGACATAACAGAAATGAGATCAGATTCTTAGATCTTACACTCAAAATAGAGGACTTGAAGATAACCACTAATTTGTACAGGAAACCCAGTAAACGCAATGCACTTATCAGATATAGCAACCACCATCCCAGGAATCTTTGGAATAACCTGCCATATGGGCTGTTTCTGAGGCTCCGCAGGAATTGAACACGTAGGGCAGACTTCTTTACAGAAAGGGTTCAACAAGGGCTTACTACATAGAGCAAGAAAGAAGGCATGGTACTGTCCGCATGACACACTGTTGGAGGTACAGGAAAGGGCAGGCGCAGTTGAGAACAGATTGGTCTACATTGTCACTTTTTGTACAAGGAGCCATGAGATCAAGAAGGTGGTAAACATATATTGGGGTTTGGTGACAGACGAAGTGGGCTTGGCTGAAAAATGACTCTTTGCCTTTAAGAGGGGGAGGAATGTGAAGGACTACGTGGTCAGTTCCCTCTTGAAGACCCCCTGTGCCACGGATCTCAGAGCACAACTCGCTCTACCTCCATTGTTGGGACATTATAAGTGTGGTCATTGTAAGGCTTGTGGGCTAACATTGGAGATTAAGGAGTTTACTCACTCTGATCGAAAATATACACAAAAAGACCACACTAACTGTAAAAGGTCAGAGGTAGTCTACACAATACATTGCCCCTGAAACAGACTGTATGTGGGACAAACAAGACAAAAGGGGAAGGTAAGAATCCTTCAACATTGCAGCAGCATCAGATGTAAAGTCCAAGGGGCCCCCTTTGTTGAGCATTTTTAGACCATGGGACATTGGGCGGAAAGGTTGAGGTGGTGGGTACTAAAGAAAGTAACCCGTAACCCAAGGGAGGAGGCATCTCATCCATTTTGAACCTAAGGGAATGCAAATGGATTATTTTGAACACAGTAAACCATGGCCTTCATGAATTTGAGGAAATAAATAGACAGGCAGGTTTGCTTAGCAATGGGTAATTCTTGAGGCTTCACTTTTCTATGAAATGTTTCTGAATTAATGTAATCCGCAGGTGTACTTATCCTGCTTTATCTGGCACTGATAATGTATCATACGTCCTGACACTACAACACATTTAGAATTCTTTTGAATGTGATTTTTGAGCCAACGTATATTGACATGGGACAAGCTTTTCTTTGATTAGTGTACGTTAAACATGGGATAAGATATGTGTCCAATAGAATATGATCAAAAAACAGTGAGCAACCCAAAATACCCTTGAGGGCTTGGGTGATTAAATAGAAAGGTATAGGTGCCTTCAAGGGAGTTTGTTTAAATAACAATTGGTGGTTCAGACTGACTCTATAGGATAAATCAATGATCCTTACAAAAAATCAATTCATCAAAAAGTGGATTCTTAATTGTATGTAGCCACTACTTGATCAAAACACATATATAACACATAAACAACAAACACAAAGGTGTATTAGAAAAATAGAGTTTATCAAATAGTAAAAAGGTAAATGATTTCATATACGCATCATCATAGAGCTGGGACGCTCACGGGCAGCCATGCGCTCTACAAATCCGTCAAATAAATAAATAAATATACAGATAAAGTTAATTCAAAGACCTAATCAACAAACTCCCTTGAAGGCACCTATACCTTCCAATAGAATATGAAACACCAAATATGGACGTGGGGGTCTTTTAAACATTCAGCCATGTCACCGACACCCTCACTGATAGAAAAATATGTAAAATGCAATGACATGCTAGCTGAATGTTGTAGCATAAAAATATGCCACTTACTTTTTTGTTAAGATTCGGTTTTGCATGAACACTCTCTGGAAGCTCTTTACAATGTGACAGCAAAAAAGAAAGACTTTTGCTATAAACTATTTATATAATTAGGGTTGGAATGCTCTGTTCAAGTGTCATGAAAAGCAAAGTTTTTATATCGGCACACTTTCATTATCACCACACTCTGTTATGGATAATATTTTCTGATTCGGTCTGCAATAATCTATCACAATTGATTAGGTATGTGGAGACGCTACACTGAGACAGAACATTGACTGCTGGCAGGAGGCTCTTGCACAGAATGTCTGTTTTTGGTTTTTTTAACTAGTGAAAAGATTAAGATGATTATCTCCAACAACATTCCACTTATCTGATCTGGAGGTAGGACATTGCTATTTAGTTAAGTTTTGCCTCTTCATGGGTCATCCGATTAGGTTTTTGAAACCAGCAACAGAATTCATCTGACACAACGTCACAGCATCCCAATCAGGATTCCCACCACAAGAGTGGTTTGATGGCCGTTGGCAACTCACACAATTCCTAGAGTAGATGTGCACACTTATATGTTCCCTGTCTGAGCATTTTTAGGCATTATGTGAGATTCAAGCCTCCCACTCATTGTCTAATCCTGTTTCTATCTCACAATGAACCCCATTGAGGGTCGTCCTATATTGGATTTCGGATATATGGTAACAGATACATGTAGATCCATGTTGTGGACTCCATCCGGGCTTGGAGGAGCTCATTTTTCCTGGAATCATACATCACTAGCGTGAGTCACACTTGGAGTCGTGCTTTTGTTTTTTAAAACATTCCCTTTTTATACAACGCAAATGATTCTTGTGTGACTAATTATCTGGCCATACAGGCTGACCACATCCCTCTAGTCCTGAGGAAGACCCGCCGTGATGTCTAATTACTAACACATACACATAGGGTGGAAACGTCGACAGCAGTTTTATAGTTTCAAGATCTCCGTCAACTATCCAACAGAACTGTTAATAATGATATAGGATGTTTGTTGATCTGTGGATAGGGAAAAGAACAGGCATCTTTGTAATAATTTCTTTATGTAAATCATATAAAGATCACTCTCTGCCTATATTATGTAGTATCAAACTTATTTTATTTCACTGTGTCACTTTATCAACAAGTCTCACCATTTAAGATATTTTTGAGTAGCCTTATATGAAAAAGAAAAATGGGTGCATATTATTTAGATGTAGGACTTTGAATATACTAAATAATTATGATTGTCATTAAGTGTTTATTTAGGTGATGTGCTTTGGAGGTATTTAATAATAGTCAGAATAGGCCAACACTCTTCCAGTGTTTTGAAGAACTTACATTGATCTTATGTGGGCGTAACAGTTCAACGCCTCTTTTTTTGTAGTCTGCCATCATGTTTATCTAGTTTGCAAGTTGAGGTTTTGTAATTCTCGAGTCTGACTCCATTTTGTTCTGTGCCACCATTTTGTGTTGCCCTCACGTTGGCCTGTGAAGGTAGCCTGGTGAACAAAGTGGCCTGGCCTTCTTAGTTCATGTATACATTAACTAGGTTTCTTTTTGACTCTGAAATGAACTGTAAGAAACTGACCTCTTCACCTGAAACTGACCTCGCAAAGCCAATTTCCCTGATCGATCTTGGTCTGAGATTGCCAATCAATGTTCAGGACATCGTTAACTTTTAGCTTCCTTGCACATGCCTTATCTTGTTCAGCATCTGTTACTGTTTCTTTTTTATGTTTCTTCATTACATAGGTTATGCTTTCAATTATAGGTTTGTCCGACTTATGGCGATTGCATTTGGGACATTCCTAATAATTAACTTTTGGGTTGGGATACTGTAAATTGAGTTTTTGTTATGTGACACTTTGTTTGAAAATTTACCTTATTGGCTAGAATTTTGTCCAGTGGGTGTACATTTATAATGTGAATATTGGGTATAAAAGGAGACGTCTTGCCTTAGTAAAATGAGCAGTCTCCTGAGAATTTACACCGTGATGTATTTCTAGGATCACTGTTACTAGCTGCAGCTAATAAACTTGGTCTCTGATGCCATCCAGAAGTATTCTGTGTCTCTGTATACCAAGACAGGTGAACTCTAGAATCTTAGGCGTGCCCCTGGCGCCGATTGTTAAACCCCGGTTCTTCAACTGGCGCCCCACGTGGGGCGACTTCAGCGGTACTGGTCCAAGCCCGAAGATCTTGAGGAGCCCCGTGAGGAAATTCTGGAGGACGGCCGCCACTTCATCGAGCCCTGCATGTCGACTTGGACCGAAGGTTTTTTTCTGCGAGGCTTCCCCTTTCCGACGGCTGTGAAGGACTGTCGCCCTGTCTTGGACCCTCTTGTGATGATTTGAAAGGTGAGACGTTAGAGGGTTTTCTGGTGGCGTGACAGACATTTTGGTTAAGTATAAGTGGGTTGCTCCCACGACTTTGTTTTGTTTCTTGGTTTTGATTCGGCCATTGCAATAGTCGAAGCCGAGGGGTTCGTATATTTGCAAGTGTATAATTTTTGATAACCCCTTGAAGTTTGAAGCAAGACTAGTGAGCTAAAAGATGCCTCGTTTTAGCAAATTTAGGAAATGGTTTTGTTGTAGTTGTAATAGGATTCCCGATTGGAGGACTCGTGTCCGATACCTCCGGTTGGAACTCCAACTTATGAGCTCTATTCAAAGCATGGTGTAGGTCCCATTACCTTTAATGAAGTATGGGTCCGTTATACAAGGAAAGATGGTGTTTTACGATGGCCCCAACATGGTAGTTTTGAATCAGATGTTTTAGATAACCTAGACGTTGCGCTATTTAAGAAGAAAGCCCGGCGGGCGATGTTTGACTCTTTCCGCCTTTGGCGTAAGAAAGCCAAACAGGGAGAAATTAAGCAAGCTAAGAGAGATAGGAAGGAAAGGAATATATCGGTAATGCAAGCTGCTAGGCAGTTTAAGGAAGATGAAGATCGTGCGATTGAAGTGTCAGATAGACAACATTGCATGGCCATTGACAAATGTTACCCGGCTTTGCCACCCCCCCCCTTTCAAATGTGACTGAAGACCCTGAAAAGGATCCTTTGATGTCACATTTACTGAGATTACCACCCCCTTATGTGCAGGGTGCTACTGCACCTCTGTTACCTCCAGTTGTTTCACCTCTTGTTGTCGTTCAACCCCCTGTTGTTGTTCAGCCACCCATTGCTTCACAGGTGGTTCTTCCTCCCTCTGCGCAGTCCCCTCCAGGGCCACCAGCCTTGCCACCAGCCTTGCCTCAAACTCCTTTGCCTTACACTCCTTTATCTTCGGCTTCTCTTATTTCTGTCCCTACGTCTCTGTCGCCTCAAAACACTTTGTCTCCTGTCCTCATGTCAACTTCTTCTCCTTCTGCTCGGCAACGAATGACTGAGACGGTCACTAGTCTTTTGTCTCCTTTCTTTGGGTCACTGAATATGACCCCTGTTTCTGAACGTAAGCAAAGACGTAGTCAGCTCCCTGGTCCCGAAGAGCGGGCAGTGTTAGATCTCCTTGCTCGTAGATGGGTTTCGAATAACTCCAAGTACAGTCCACAAGTGGTTATGGATATCTTCCTACAGTGGGAGGCACCAAAACAAAGGTATGTTTTTGATGTCATGTGTACCTTCCTTCATCAGGAGTGGGAAGATAATGAGTTGGGTTCAATTCCACTGGAATTGCTTAATGTTCAGTCTGAATTTGCTAAAGGGACGATAGTGGGTTCCGATGTTGAGGAAGCGGTAGAGACACTACTCACTTTTAGGTCTAGACTTCCAACTCAGTCATTGTTCGAACCTGACCCTTCTGTTAGGAGAAAAGTGAAGCAGTATCCTATGAGAGAAGTTCCCCCTGTATGGAGAGAGGCAGTTGTGGCTGATGCTGCTCATGGTATTGCGGCTGCACCGGCTCATTTTCAGCGAGTGTGGGTAAATGTCCCTTGGAAGAGAGCTGAGGTCCTGGCTCTTAAGCAGACCTTGCCTGACCCCCGTAAAAATCCTGCTGGTTATTACAAGGAGTTGTCTCAGACAGTTGATGCGTGTGTTATGAATTTAGCTGACATAGATATGTTGATTGTACATACAAGAACTGTGCACACGTCAGATAAACAATTGTGTAAAATTTGTGTAACAGGACAAAAGAAGATGAAGCTGTTGTCTTGAAGAAGGCTTTATAAGGTTCTTTTTATAGAATATAGACACCAGCCGACACGTGTTTCATCAAACAGGACAAAGCCTGTGACTCATCAGGGCTGAAAACATGTGTATGACATTTGTCAAATGATAAGTACATAAATAACCACAGAAATAACAAAAAAGAAAAAACTCAAGAGACAACATGTACAGAAAAGAAACAATAAAATAATACAATATTATGCCTATGCTCATTAAAACTCATGCGCAAGGAATTTGGAACATGAGTGTTCCAAGAAAAATGGTGGCTAGATGGAGTAATGATATAAGGTGATGTGTAAAGGAAACCTCTGGGTGAGATTGTGAGAATAGTGAAACGTCACCAAAGTCGGTGTAGCCACAGATAAATACAGATGTAACAAGGGTGCAAAAAACCGTTGGAGATTGTAGCTGATGTCAGGGACCCCTGAGCAGTCACCATGGTGAGTGTAGATTCAGAAAAGTATCTATACTCTATCAGAAATGTTATTAAAACGCCATGGTATCGTGGCATAGTAGAAAGGGTCCTGCAAAGTACCGTTGAGTGTCCCAGAGGTCACACACATGCATGTTCCCAAGCTAGATCAAATATAAGTGGGCAAGCACGCCCGAATGACTCATGCGTGTGTAATAGGAAATGTACAGTTTTTTTATGCATATGGTAATAGTATAACAGCAAAACACCTATGTTACGGTGTATTGGTAGCATGGGAGGCCTACAACATTAGTTTCGGAACCCAGTACAATAATAAATCTAGACATAGTATAAAACTGCAATATCTCTTAAGTATGGCATTAGTATTGGTGCTGGAAACACAGGGGTTTGCATATCTAGACATAGAGAAGTATGGCTTGAACAGTGTTCTCATACTTGACGATTTAGAGTAAAATAAATAGTCGCGTTCACTATAAACACCTCAAGGTACATCATATGGGGGCTAAACTAAAACATGATCCCAGTGCACATAAACACGTGATGTTGAAAATAAACATGCCGGTATAGGTCAAATTACAGAAGGAGTAGGTGCAATTCTACCGTGCTTTTCAAGTGGAGTGCCAATTATAAAGAAAAATATCAGTATACCTGAAAATGGCGTGGCAGGTCATCAACTACGGGAAAGCAGTAGAAAAAGGGGAGAGAGTAGCCATTAAAATCATTGCGCAACGGTAAAACACGTGGAGGCTGAAAAAGCCTGCCGGGTCAAAAGACTAACCTGAGGAGTCGACTGGTACAACGGAAGATAGTCCGTGTTCTAAACTTAGTACAGGATGAAATGTGGCGGGAGCAGTCGGGTACAACTGTCATCCGGATTCTGAAGGGGGATAAAAACATCCGTAAGGGAAAGAAATTCTATACCGGGTGGGGGCGTAATAGCGGGGACGGGGGATAAGAAACACAAGGACTCCTCTCCATACCGCATGGACGTAGAAACAGGGTCGTTGCTAAAAGTCCGTGGTGCTCACAGTGTTCAGTCCAAAGACCGAGGGAAATACTCGAGCGTGACGGTGCGCATGCGCAGTGCGAACCGGAAGTGAGTAAAGCCGGCAAAAGGACTAGAGTGTGAGTCGATAAAAATATCGTGTATATTGGGATCATGTTTTTACAAAAGCTCTGTCCCGAAGGGACAATAATCAAGTAGATAAACATGAAGAACATCATGAGAGAGAAGCATTTTTCAAAATTTTACATATATTGTAAATGAATGCAGATTGAACATTCATGTTAGGAACACACAAAAATATATAAAATTCTTTGCAATATTAGCAGGTGTATGGAGAAAAAGAAGTAGAACCCTAGAAAGTCAAAGGGTGCTGAAAGAAGCGCTTAAGGAATAGATATGTTGATTGGTAATGTAGTTCCTCAACCCTTGTGGGCGAAGATCCGTCACGAGGATCACGCGCCAGAGTTAGGAGATACGTGGGTTAATATTACTGCTGCAGATGGTCGGCAGGTAGGAGGTGCCAAACCTGAACTCTTAGTTGCAGAACTATCTGGTAGGATTATTAATTTAATGACAACTATGATGCCTCCTCTGCGGGTGAATTGGGACAAGTTAGCAGCATGCAAACAAAAGAAAGACAAGAGTGTGTCTGATTTCTTCACTAGGTTTGAGGAAACATTCATTGATCATAGTGGTCAGGACATGAGGACAGAAGGTGGGCAGAGGTTGTTTGTAGATAAGTTTGTTTTTAATTTACTTCCTGAAATTTCTAATAAGTTAAAGGACTCAGAGTTCATGGGCTGTTTCTTCTTCGGCCCAGATATTGGCTACTGCACAATACTATGAGAATAGAGATAAAGATGAGAAGGATAAAGTAGAGAAGAAGACTAGAGAATTAAAAACGAAAGTTCTGGAGGGGGACAATAGTTGGGGTTGTTGGTTATTTCTTGTTGCGACACTGCTTAGCCTACGGCGATGAACAGCTGATTGAGTCTTACGTAGCACTGTCCCCCGACTGGGGTTATCGCTCCTTATAGCAGGACTATTGCAGGTCGGCGGACCAGAAAGGGACTTGAGCCTTAATTTCCCTCTGCTCCAGACGAACAGTGACTCTAGAACCTGCACTTCAATGTTACGCTATGCAACCTACCCTTGCCGCCCTTAAGGGAATGTTCTCCAGCACCCCCTCTGTGGGGTTAATTGCAGATTGTCGCCTGTATTTTTCCTTTTGCTTTCCTTTCCTCTTTTTTTCCTTGCAAATACTAAATAAAAATTTTACAAAAAAAAAAAAACGAAAGTTCTTCTGCAGCAGGCTTATCCGCCTCGCCCTAATCAGTGTCAGTTTCAGCAACCTTCCCAGTTTCAGCAACCCCCACAGTTTCAGAAATTGTTGCAGAAGTCTGAGTCTTTTCCTTCGCGACTCCCGCTAGGCCCTAATTAGTGTGCTTATTGTAAAGAAGAAGGTCACTTCAAGAATAGTTGCCTGATCTTGCCACAGCGTGCGAATGGTATGTCTGGTCTGAGAGGTCGTGGTGGTTTCCAACAAGTACCTAGGGGTAGGAGACGTGGTACGTTTCCCCAGAATGAACGTTCCTTTTCCCCTCAGAATTCTAAGAATTATTTTGACCAACAGAATGTTCCGACCGTCCAGTCCCGTAAGTACTACACTGATGATTATTATGTTGGAAGTAGTGAGAGTGCTGGTTTTAATGATAGTTAGGACAGCCATGGACAAAGGGAGGGAGTAGTGTCAGTTCCAGTAGACCAGAGTGGACCTTATGTTGAAGTGATTACATCAGGTATGGCAGAACCTTTTCTTTTGGATACTGGTGCAGCAAAGAGTTATATCATGCACTCTAAACTCCCTGGCGCACCTTTGTCTGGCTTGACCAATGTTTCAGTAGGATTTTCTGGCGCCCCAGTTGGTAACCCGGTTTCTTGTCCTTTGCCCCTTTCTATTGGTCCTTGTAAATTGGAGGCTCCCCTTATTCTAACGACTGGCTGTGGCGAGAATCTGTTGGGTTTGGACTTGTTGAAAAGATTGCATGCGACATTACATTGTTCTCCTTCGGGAGTACATCTTACGGTGGGTAAGAAAGTGATTTCCCCGATGTATCTGTCTAAGGATCGCCTTCCACTGGAACTGCTTTCTCTCCCTGATACACTTTGGGCTACAGGTCCCAATGATGTTGGTCTCTTGCAGATTCCACCCTATGTTGTTACCCTTAAGTCGAATGCTAAATTACCTCGCATTCCTCAGTACAAAATGTCCAATGATGGCGAAAGAGCTCTTTTAGCGATTATCTATGAGTTGGTTGAGAAAGGTGCGGTTGAAGAAACGAGAGGTAATGTGTGTAACAGTCTTGTTCTGCCTGTCTTTAAGCGTACTGACTCTTCTCAGCCACCTGTGTATCGGTTTGTGATCGACCTTCCAGAGGTCAATAAGATCGTTGTGCCTCAGTTTCCTGTTGTCCCGGAAATTACTGCTTTATTGACTATGATCCCTGCCTCAGCTGCTTGGTTTTCTGTTATTGATCTGAAGAACGCTTTCTTCAGTATTCCGATTGCTGAGGAAAGTAGGGATATTTTTGCCTTCTCTTTAGGAGGCCGCAGTTTACGGTTTAAGCGCGCTCCTCAAGGTTATTGTGAGAGTCCCTCCATTTATAGCCAGGCTTTGAAAACTCAGCTTGAAACTCTTGCATTGCCTTCTGCTGCTACTCTTATCCAGTATGTTGATGATCTGTTGGTTGCTGCTGATGATGAAGAGATTTGTAAAGAGGTTACTCTTTCTTTGTTGCGACACCTGTCTGACCTTCATCATAAAGTGTCACCTTCGAAGTTGCAGTATTGCCGCCAAGAAGTGACCTACTTAGGTCATCTCTTGTCGAAGGAGGGAAGACGATTGACCCCAGAGCGCATTCAAGCGATTGTCCAAATGACTGTGCCATGCACACAGAGAGAGGTGCGTGCCTTCTTAGGTATCACCTCGTATTGTAGACAGTGGATTCCGAATTTTTCTTTGCTAGCGAAACCTTTGTTGGCACTTACTCTTAAGGACACACCACACCCTCTTCCTTGGTCTGACGAATGTCAGAAGAGTTTTTCTGAATTGCGTGATGCATTGTGTTCTGCTCCGGTGTTGGGTACCCCCGACTACAGTAAACCTTTTACACTTTATGTACACGAGAGAGAAGGTTGTGAGTTGTCAGTGTTGACGCAACAATTTGGAGACAAGCAGCGCCCATGTGCGTATTTTTCAGCTACTTTAGATCCGGTAGCTAGGGTGTCTAAGAGCTACAGCGGCAGCGGCTGTTTCTATCCAACAGTCTGCTGGTTTGGTATTGGATAATACATTGATTGTGATGGTCCCACATTCAGTGGATACCCTATTGAATAGAACGAAGACTCAATATCTTACCAGTGCGCGTTTGTCAGGTTATGAGTTGACGCTTTTGGCTAGCCATGTGCACATCAAGAGAGCAGCACATTGAATCCAGCTACATTGTTGCCGATTTTTGTAGAGATAGATGCTCAGTAACAGCATGATTGTTTTCTCCGGACAGAGGAGGAAACGAAGGGTAGAGTTGATCTGAAAGATACTCCTGTTTCGAATCCTGATGGTACCCTATGGGTGGATGGTTCGTGCTATAAGCTTCCGAATGGAGAGACGACTGCAGCATATGCTGTCACAACTTTGCACACGATTGTTGAAACAGCACGTATTGCACAGAATTCAGCGCAAGCAGCGGAGTTATTAGCATTGACTAGAGCGGGTGTGTTGTCAAAAGGAAAGAGAGTGAATGTTTATACTGATAGCCAATACACATTTGGCGTGGCTCACAGTTTTGGTCGCTTGTGGAAAGAGAGGATTTCTTACTTACCTTGGTACGAAAATTCAGCATGGACAATTAGTGAGTGAACTTCTTGAATCACTTACTTTGCCAACCCAAATTGCGATAGTGAAGTGTAGTGCGCATAAGAAGATTATGGATGATGTGGGTCGAGGGAATGCGTTTGCAGATGAAGTAGCGAGAGAAACAGCGAAAGATGTGACGAGTCGGATGTATGTTGCAGGTCCTGCCAGATGGGTTGTGGAAGGAGGAATGTGTGAAGATACAACAGAAAGTGTGAAGATGATTCAGGTAGAAGCTACTGAGAAAGAATTGAGTATGTGGAGAGAGAGTACGGGAATGTTGGATTCAACAGGCTGTTGGGTTGAGTTGTCAGAGCACCAGCGATGGTTGTTGCCGGATGCATATGTGCTTCTGGTGGTTAATATGGCTCATGGGTGGGCTCACATTAGTTCAAAAGGGATATGTAAGTTGTTGGCTCCGGTATGGCAGAATGGTGGAATTCCTAGGTGTGATGAGAATTTGGTTAAACACTGCATGATTTGCTTAATGCATAATCCTGGAAAGGGAACCCCAACTCCAGCGGGTCATTTTGCTTCTCCAACGTATCCGTTCGAGGTGCTGCAGATAGACTACATTCATATGGAAAGATGCAATAACTTGAAGTATGTCCTTGTGGTTGTTTGTGCCTTTTCCAGATGGATAGAGGCCTACCCCCTAAAGGATAATACTGCCTTGTCTACAGCCAAGGTTTTGCTCAAACAATTCTTTCCCAGATATGGCTTGCTGAGGATGGTAAGGAGTGATAATGGAAGTGAATTTGTGTGTCAGATTATGAAGAAAGTATGTGCGGGTCTGGGTATTAAACAGAAATTTCACGCTGCGAATCACCCCCAGTCAGCAGGCCTGGTCGAGTGCAATAATGGCACTCTGAAGCTGAAGTTGGCCAAGGTGCCAGCAAGCTCTGGTCTTACATGGCCCGATGCCTTACCATTGGCCTTTTTGTCCACGAGAACGACAGTACATTCTTGTGTGGGACTTAGCCCATATGAGATTGTTTTTGGACGTCCGGCGAATGTCTGGGGTGTGCCGAGGCCTAAGAAGTACAGTGATATCAAGTACCCTATGTTGGTTGACTACTTACATGATTTGACTGCTAAATTGCATGTTCTTCACCAACAGGTCCATGACACTTTGCCTTCAGTTTCTGTAGACGCAGGCCACACGATTCAACCTGGTGACTGGATTCTAACCAGGAATTTCCAGAGGTCAAAGAACTTGGAACCAAGATGGACCGGTCCATACCAAGTCCTGTTATCAACTCGGACTGCTGTTAAGGTGTTCGGCAAGAAAAACTGTGTACATGGTACCCATTGCAAGAAGATACCTTTGCCCTTACCGTACGATAAGTGGGTCCGGGAAGGTGTTGTCGATTCTGAGAGTGAAAGGGTTCTGAGATTTGTACCTTTTAGCGATGCACATCTGGAATGGACTCAGTCAGAACGTGCGGATGATGAAGTCTTGCAAGAAGCTGTGCCGCCGTGTTTGAGACTTGATACTACGCACCCAGAAACACTCTTTCAGGATCAAACTGTGCCTGTTAAAGAACGCTACAACTTGAGGTCTAAAAAGGACAAATAAAATCAGATTTTTTTGGTGAATTACACTCTTTCAGACAAGAAACTATTTTTTTTTCCGAACCACCATCCAGGTTCAGCTGCAGGGTCGCGGTATAAGACTTAAGGGGTGGCCCTCGTATTGACGAAAGGTCTGCGGTTCTAGGGACGTCTAGGACGCCTGGACGCACACTTGAGTGAAGAAGGAAAATTGCTGCGAGCAGCACGTTAGAGGATGGAGTCTTTTGTAACTGAAAGAGATGTTGAGAGAATAGATCTTAAGACAAGATTTTGTACACTGATACTTAGCAAATGTTTTATAATATTGTGCTTTTTGACGTTTTTAAGTATCACGTTAGCTTGTGTGGGTTGGACTGTCTATGCTACACAACAGACATCTGCACCCACCTCCCAACCTATGCTTTCTTTCACTACTGTTTCTTTGCACTAGTTGTATACGTTGCCTGAACATAAACAGAGAAGGAGATCAGAATTTGTCAACAACTCGTTCATACAGTTGTTGCATCAGCACCAGTTAGTAGTAAATACCACTAATTGTTGGGTTTGTGGTCTTATGCCTCATACGACAGGTAAAGGTATGCCATATTTGGTTTTGCCTTTTTCTTTTAATGGGTCTGTGTGGGCTTTTCAGACCATGTTTATCTATGCAAATGAGGTACGCCCCTTACATTCCCTTAAAGATAACTCGAGCAATAGTGCCTTGATAAGGGGAATAGTAGCTATGATCCGAGATATTGATGCATATAATGCTATCCCTAAGGATGAGGTGCAGGCTTACATTGGTTGGAACGTGACTGGATATAGTACCAGCTTGACAGAGAAGGAGAGACGAAAAAGTTCTCCCCCTATTTGGATTGTACCCCACCGAGGCCATTTTTGTTTGCAAGGTAATGGTCGGAATCTGAAAGCTCAGCTAGGTAAGAGTGTGTGTGCTCAAACCTATGTCTATTCATCTCAGACTTCTCCACCGTTTGTGCCAGCTAAAGGCACATATTTTGTTTGTCTTGACAGAGCCTACACATGGTTGCCACCTGATTTTTCAGGAACGTGTTATGTGGCGTTTCTGCTTCCCCCTACATACACTACTGCTTCAGACTATCATAGAACGAGATATGGTAGAGGTGTCTTCAATCAGAAAGATACTGCAGCACACGAAGTAGGAGATTTCTTCAAGGGCTTCCTGCCCTTTTGGGGTCCTATGATCAATAGTAGGCATATTCGACAGCTTGTCCGCGTTGTTGAAGCTACTATTAATGAGCCAGCAGGTGCTCTTAGTAATGTTACAGCTGAGGTTCAAGCGGACCGCCTTATGACTTTGCAGAACCGTATGGTATTAGACATCATACTTGCAGATCGAGGAGGAGTATGTAAATTGATTGGATCCAGTTGCTGTGTTTACATACCAGATAATGCCCCTACAGTGTACCAAGCCATCTCTAGGTTGTATAAAATCTCTGAGTCTATCCATGTAGACAAAGGAGACTGGTCATTGACGGGATGGTTTTGGGGACTGCTGTCCAAATGGGGATGGAAGACTCTTACATTCCTTGGTATGGTTTTAACCATCCTATTCTCCTGTTGTCTTTGCATCCAGTGTGGTCTCGCCATTTGTAGTCTTTGTGCTACTATGTGTGTTCGGAGACCTGTCCAGAGAGAAGAAGAGAATAATAAGACAATGCTACAGCAACACCTTGATGACCTAATGAATATCAATATAGACCTAGATTCAGATTAACATGAGTCTTAGGTTATTGCCTACGTAATGGCAAAAGGAGGGTCTGAGGTTTTGTAATTCTCGAGTCGGACTCCATTTTGTTCTGTGCCACCATTTTGTGTTGCCCTCACGTAGGCCTGTGAAGGTAGCCTGGCGAACAAAGTGGCCTGGTCTTCTTAGTTCATGTATACATTAACTAGGTTTCTTTTTGACTCTGAAATTAACTGTAAGAAACTGACCTCTTCACCTGAAACTGACCTCGCAAAGCCAATTTCCCTGATCGATCTTTGTCTGAGATTGCCAATCAATGTTCAGGACAAGTTAACTTTTAGTTTCCTTGCACATGCCTTATCTTGTTCAGCATCTGTTACTGTTTCTTGTTTATGCTTCTTCATTACATGGGTTATGCTTTCAATTATAGGTTTGTCAAGATCGAATTTGGGACATACCTAATAATTAACTTTTGGGTTGGGATACTGTAAATTGAGTTTTTGGTATGTGATACTTTGTTTGAAAATGTACCTATTGGCTAGAATTTTGTGCGCTGGGTGTACATTTATAATGTGAATATTGGGTATAAAAGGAGACGTCTCGCCATAGTAAAATGAGCAGTCTCCTGAGAATTTACACCGTGATGTATTTCTAGGATCACTGTTACTAGCTGCAGCTAATAAACTTGGTCTCTGATGCCATCCAGAAGTATTCCGTGTCTCTGTATACCATACGAGTGAACTCGAAGATCTTAAGCGTGCCCCTGACGCCGCCGGGTTAAACCCCGGTTCTTCAAAGTGATGCTGTCCATTTGCGCACAGAAAGAGCCCAACAGAGGACATGCTGGACTACATGGCGAGAAGCAGGTCCCTCATATCATCTGTGCCAGTCGGTGTCTGGGGAGCTGATGCGTCTACAGACTCAGAGCAATAGACCGATCCCCGGGGATGAGCTGCACCTCAAACTGTCCATCAGACCTTCCCATTGTAAAGTAGAAAGGGTTAGTCACCACAGAAGAAGAAGATATCAACGTTATGTGGCTCACAACACCAAGGTCGGGATAGATGTGCTGTGTATCAGACCTCCAGCTCCATACAGTGGTCCAACCTCACCCCCGCACACACCTCCAAGGCAGGGGGGGCACGAGCAAACAAGGCATGCCCGCGTTCCAGGTGCAGGAAGGCGGCGCGGTCCCCAGGCGCTAAATTACAGATGGGGCAATCAATGAGCAGATACAAGCTCTGGGGCAGGCAAACTAAGTTGAAATATATAGCAATCACTACAGTATAAGAGGCCCTGGTCCCACCAGAAGGCTGACAGGCCCTGCCACTCCCACAATTAGGCCCAAAAACACAAGCATAAGCAGGCCATATTGGCACCAGCATATCCACTGTACTACTTAACCATCTATGTACTTACAGGCGGAGAAGGCAGTCAATAGGCTAGATTGAGGAGGAATGCCATAGGGCCACCAAAGAAAAAGTTAATTACCTTCGGTAACCATCTGGTAGAGACACAGTCTAGCGGCAGATTCCTTAACTTAGAATATCTCCCCAGGTGTCAGACTGGATCCACAAAATCTTTTTACCCAGCAATACCTCTGCACGCCGGGAGGCGGCGTCGCCCGGCTCCTTCCTGACATCTTCCACGGAAGTGACGTCAATGGAGCCATATAAGCCCCTCCCGGCGTCAGTTTTCTATAAAAACTGCGATAACATAGGAACAGTGTGTGATAAAAGATAAAAACAAAATAGTTTAAACAAAAACGATAAGTAACATAAAAATGAGAGTCAAATCATGTAGAATGGTAAACAATAGTAAATTGAGAAACACCCAGGAACTGAACTGAAGGGAGACCACAGAGCACTTGCTGCAAGAAAGGGCATACGTGCCATGCCGTGCCCAATCTGGAAGGGGTACCGGCTGCGGCACGAAAGATATGACAAGCCACTCCTAGCCCTTCATTACAGTAGGTAGGGTAAAAGAAACACTACATTGAAGCAACAGGTTGCAAGACATGTGAATAGAAGTGAACGACCCGAAGAAAGTACACAACACCCACATTTTTGGGATCGAGGGACTGTATTACCAAAGAGATCCCAACCAAACCGAATGCCATAGAGGAATGAGGCACAGGCCTGGGCGGTGGGAGGGCATGAAAAACATAAGAACTCCTCGCATGAGGAACACAGGTGGAGCAACTTGAGATGGCCAACACTCTCTGCGCTAAGTAAAGTGCGAGAACACGCCATCAACCAAACACTAAGAAGGAGGGGAGGCCGAAGGACCCCACGCAGAACAACACACCCTACCCCAGAGGAAGGTGTGAGAACACATCTCCGGAAGATCAAGACCACCGGAAAGGTGGGGGGCTAGGTAGAAAACACCACCTGAAAAGGTCTTTGCAGAGCGGGGAGGATAGGTGGGCGTTAAGTAATACGCGGCTAGACTGTGTCTCTACCAGATATATTGTTACCGAAGATAGATACCAAAGCCATACCCTGTAGGAGGAGGGTCTGCGAGACAACCATCAAGTTCCAAGAGAACCGATTCGTAAAAATACTGACGAAACACGGTGGGAATCGCAATGCCTGGACAACGGACACGAGATCCTGAAACCTCCGTAAGGAACAAGAACAAGGGGCGGCAAAGACACCACAATCCCGCGATGGACTGGGTAAGACCTGTGCTGTGCAGACACCACCGAAAGGTCAGTGCCAAAGTAAAAAAAACAATGGAGTGACCCCCACAGGAAGGAGCCTTGCACAAAGCCCTATGATCCATGAGGAGGAAGGCCCAACAGGGGCCAAACAACATGACAACGGTAGAACCTTTCGACGAAAAAGAGAGCACAGTGGATGGCAAAGGAAATAGGGGACAGTGGGAAGAATGTCCGGCCAAGAACAGGAGCCGCAATAGGAGGATGTGTGGGTATGAGAAAACACACATTAAATGTGTACCCCCTAGGACATGAGACAACAGTGGCAGGGCCGAACCCAGAGTATAAGAGCAACCAAGATAGAAGAGGTACCATCAAGCAAAAGCGCAGTAGGTAAGCATGCAGCCAATCATTCCAAAAGGGACCACTGTGCAGGGATAACCGGCAAAGCCAGGAACACATAGAAGACTCTAATCTGAAGGAGAGAGTGAGCAAGAAGTCCCAACATTAGGGCAGAAGGAACCTAGTATGGAGCACCCCGTGGTGTGTGGAACCTACGCCATACACAGAGGCAACAGGAATGTTGCCACATATACGTGAAGTGGCGAAACCCGAAACAGGGGAACCGCTCAATAAGTATACTGTACCGGTGAGCGGAATAACAGTCACAGAACACAGACACAACAACAGTACCCCGAGGGGAAGAAATTTGACCATCCGTGATGCTGGGAAGGACAGAGACCACAATACTGGCAGTAAAGGATAGACAGAATGCCATGAAAAATGCACTCACAGCAATGCCACTGAAAGAAGCAACCCCGGCAGAAAAGGATTGAGACCTGTTATTAGAGAGCAGCTGATGTGGGAACCAGTACCAGTGGTACAAATGTGAAAAAGAACTCCCACCCCAGGAAACATAGGGGGTGGAGCACAGATACGGTGGCAAAAAGTTATAGACTAGAGCTACTCAGTGAAGATGTGAGAATATGAACAGGTCAGTAGCGAGTAAACAGACAGTGCTTGAGCCTGAAGGCAAGACGTAAGGCACAACCCGTGTGCACCAATACGGCGAGTATTCTCAGAATACAGAGGGACCTTCCCCCCCCAGGTGCACATGTCTATTTGGTAGACTGGCAAGACGGCCACAGCAATGCCGTAAGAACACGCCCGGAAAATATAGGCGTGACAAACCCCTTTTGAAAAAGCGGGGAAGGACGCCCCTACGGAGGCAGGAAGGAAGGAACTACGGACACACGGTAGACCACCAAAGGAACACCCTGAGAGAAACCAACCCTATGGATATCACCAGAGGAGACATCCTACAACAGTAGGAATAGACAAACCGTGGCAAAACTGCTTGGTAAGGAAGTGTAGCCAATAACTGCCAATAAAAACGCCACATAGGGTAAGGCACAACCCTACAAAAGCAGGTCCCTCTTGAGCAAGCTCGTAGGCAGAGGCTCAAAAGAAAGGTAAACACAGCTAAACCAGCTGTAGCAGAACATGAAAATAACACAGCTAACAGCCACACAACCCAGAACATCTGTAACCCAAAAGGGGTAACAGAAAAGAAAGTGACGGTACCGCCACAAGACCAAGAACCCTCCATGAGGATTAAGACCTGGGAAGACAACCAATCATAGACAAGAGGCGCCTGACTGCTGAATCAGCATGGGCGTCAAAAAGAGTGACCCCATCAAAAGGTAGATCCCAAAGCTGCTCTTGAAAATGCTCTCGGAAGATGCTATCACGCAACCACGCATGGCGTCGTATGACCACCGATCGGGCCATAGCCCTACCCACAGAGTCATGCAGCCCTAATCGAACACTGCGCCCCCTGCTGTTCTGATTTGTCTTGTACTGTAGCTGTTTGGTTAAATAGGACACAGGCTTGTGTCCCGCTTTATGTATTAATGTTTTAAATACTGTCTATCTATCTACAACTAAATATTTGACCTCTGTCCGGCTGGTAAGTCCACTTAATATAGAACTGATTGAGTCTATATTCATTCCTTGTTTTCTCATCTCTAACCTTTCTAGAGACCGTTGTTTTTAAAAAAATTTAAATGTTTTAAAAAAAAACTAATTGAAAACTGAGCCCTATCATGCCCATCACGGATTAAGCAGGCCAGATTGGCATGAGAGCTCTCCGCTAAGAAGGGGTGGAGCAGCTCTACAGTATCCCATAGGTCAAAAGTAGCCCGAGCAAACACAAACACAACACACACAGTGTTGAGGGACCTGAGTGCGGAGCTGTGGATGCAAACACATCGAGGTCACATGACTCCAACCACCGAGACTCCCGAAGCGGTAGAGAGAGCTACCTGAAGCACAAGACCTCCAGCCCCAGGATGGAGTGTCAAACAGGTGGGGACCTGGCTGATGGCGATGTGCCACAGCAGGCCCCACAGGGTCCCCAGAAGAGGGCCTCGTCCATGGCCAGAGAAGGATGTCAAACAACAACTCTGCAAACTGCAACAGTGGCTTCAGGTCTCCCGCACCTTGGTGGAGAAGATCCAGCAAGGGTTCCGGAAGCACAGAGGGCGGCCGCATCCTCAAAAGGTCGGCAGCCCTACAAACAGCCCTGATGAACGTGCCACTTGCCTCAGTGGCCCCGCGAGGTGGTGACAGCAAGTCGTCAGTAGGTGAAGGAGGCAGGCTAAGCCGGCCACTTAACAGAGACACAGTAAAAGGATGAGTGGCCCAGGGCCCCACTTGTGCCAGCTCCGAAGAGGATTGAAATGACTGAGAGGGTCTGGAATCCAAAGGGGACCTTCCCTCCACCAATAAAGCCGGAGATGGCACCGGCATCGAAGAGCCGGCGTCGACGACCTCAGAAAGGCCCTTGACCAGCGGAGTGTCGGCGACCTCCGAACAGGCCTCGACCGTTGGCCGTGTCCCAACCTTGCGGTGACGTCGGAGTCAAGGCACTCAACCGGAGCCGAGGGTAAACCCAACGACGACCTCCGCGACTTCCGTTTGTGCTTTCCGGAGGTAGGGGAATGATGGAGCCGGTCCCGGGACCGGCCCCGAACAGGAACGTCCTCCTGCGTGTACTTGCGCTGCGTGGACGGCTCTGGCGGAGAAGGAGACCTGCATCACGTGGGGTCCGTAACGGACATCCGGGCGGACAGTAATTTCATGCGGTGTTCCTGCAGGGATTTTGGCAGCAGCTATCGCAAGCGTCGTACTCCACGGAGTCATGGTGCTTCCCCAAGCAACACATACAGATTTGGTGTGGGTCCGTTGCTGACATTTGTCGGTAGCAGGACCGGCACGGCTTAAAGCCCGCAAAGGGCATCGACATACAGTTCCTCAACGCCAAAAGAGCGTCGAAAAGGCCTGTAGATCACGAAACAGGCCAGAAGTATCACTTTCCTGGATCCGCGTTAGGACGCGGAAAAGAAGAAAAACTGATGTCAGCACGCCGGGAGGGGCTTATAGGGCTCCAATGACATCACTTCCGTGGATGACGTCAGGACGGAGCCGGACAACGCCGCCTCCCGACGTGCAAGGTATTGCTGGGGAAAATTATTTTCCGGATCTAGTCTGACGCCTGGGGAGATATTCTAAGTTAAGGAATCTGCTACTAGATGTCTCTATCAGATTGTCAATGCAGGCATGGAGTTGGCACGTATGTCAACACATCCCTGTGGGGGGGGGGGAAGGGGGGGTAAGGCACCATCATTCAATCATCCACCCCCCCACCAAAATACCATATAGGTGATCAACAGTCACAGGTTCAGTGCAGGGAAGGATGGCCAGCGCTGAGGTCAGTCACTGGTGAGGGTCGGGCCAGCAGTTATGGCAGCCCCACAGATCAAAGCAGGAATGTTGCTGGGTCAACACGGCGGGCTACACATGAGGCCGAGCCCCATGCGGTCAGACAGGTAGTGGAAAGCGCAGGCTGCCCATCCACCAGAAGCAAAGAAGCTGGAGCAGCAGGTCTTGGCTGGCCCCCAAAGATCCCAGCACAAACAGATGTCCTTCAGTGCTGTAAAGAATAGGGGAGGATTATGACGAATAATCTTCCACCGAATTCGCAAGTCTCAAGTTAGTGTGGCCATCTTTCATGCCGGCTCTCTGCGCCCCACTCTTGCAACTTCTCTTATATAACAGAGTAGTGGGACGAGGCAGAGTCCTGCTTCGTCTCCCTGTCCACTTCCGTTTGGACTTTGGATTATTAGGCGACTTTGACTGCAAAAGGGCCTGTCGTGAGTATGACCTTAAAAGCAGAAACTGGCCCGAACCCTTGGCTTCAAATGGGACATGTGAGACTTTCTCCGATGCTCTGCAGCATACAGCTTCACATCACAGTCCCAGATCTCATTTGAGTTTGTGAGGCTGCATTCTCCATATGTCCTGGAGTCATGATTTGAACCCCATCACTCATTCTTGTCTGTCACTGACATTGCGGCATGGCCTGAACTCTGTATTGGTAGGTGGAGATTGTTCTCCTGCACACTAGACTTCAATTTTGTGAAGAAAAGTTTTGTCAGTCTGGCAAAATGAGGAAGTGGAGCTCCCGATCTGCATTTAAAGGAACAGAAAGAAAGGAAATGGCATTGATGCACATCGGTGGTATTTATGTGCGTCTCTGCTCTGTCACTTGCGGGGTGGAACGAAGTCAAAATGGAGCCACTCAGTGCCACCTAGCGGCGCATAGAATCACTCATTGGAAAACTTACTGATCATGTCTGGTATCTTAGGATATTCTGAAGGATAGGAATATGTGGTTAGAGGTATCTATCAAAATGTGCTACAATATAGTTGGACTCTGGAACAGCTCCATGTGAGGTATCTGAGGGTGACAATTACTTCTCTGCATCAAATACAAGTAGAGAGGGTGCCCTAGGTCCCATCTTCCAAAGTCTTTGAAGAGTATGTAAGCATGAGTTCACGTCTTTACATTTGTAGGGCCTATTACCTTCTGTCTCAATGCTTTTATTCATGTCCCACATGCTCCAGTGTCATGTGAAGAACAATAATAGAGAAGAGGGTTCTATGGAAGACTTCTCTGTTCAGAATCACCAGCCCTTTCCTCTCAAAGCACTTTGTCTCGGTTATGTTTTCTACAGAAACTAACCAGGGTTAATGGTCCTTCGAGGCAGGAATACTAAGAACCGGTACCAGTTAGAAAACTGTAAGCATTATATAGAAAGGCCACGCCCAAGATTGCAGCTACAATAGAAACAGGAAATGACATGTGCGACAAGACGCAAATGTTCCTGGACAACAGACTTGATCCTAGCAACCATGTCTACTCTCCTGTGCCACCCTGACTTGCACAATAGTTACCTTTCAGTTTATAAAGGGAATGTTGCTAAAGTAGTTGAATCTGCTGAAGGCTCCAGTATGTTGTCTAGTCCCTTCATAATGTGGTCACCTCGTGAAACCTGATATGGGAGATGGGTGCTGGGTCAGGGAGGCAGGTTCCCCTTGGGGGCAGGCCAGTGATGCCTATCCACTGGATGGCTTATAGGAAGAACCAAACACAATTTAGACTAGGATGCTATCTACATTTCTGCCAGAACCGTAGGCAGCAAGGGCTCAGCAGTAGCATGCACACCCTGCAAGATTTCTTTTATTAGATATGCTCTTAGTATCTATTGAAGGCAATTCCTATTTTTCTGCAAAATCCTACCCCGAAGGAGGCACTTTCCTCAGTAGGGGATCCGATTCAGGGAATTTATCTAGGCGTCTAGCATTCTGTAGGTCTAAGAAGAAGCCAGCATCTAATGAAGGGGAAGTAAATTGTTTGCATCCTTGTCAACAACCTCATCACATTAAGCATTTTTAATCCTTTGAATGGCATCAGAATTAAAGATTAATAGGGCCTTCTGCCTACAGTAGTCCGTGTGTTGGATAAGTGCCTGGGGTCCACCAGTGCTTAATTTGTAAAAAAAAAAAAGTAATCAGTGCCAGGGCCCTTATCAGGCGACCACTGCAGTTTACACCACCTCTTGCGCTGCCAGTGACGATACCAATAGAACTACTAACCATCACATTCCTACAAGTGTAAAAATTCAGACTTTTCCAGGCCCCCAACTATCAAAATAGCTTTGGCAGCGGGTATTAGTCATTACTAATCTATTTTGAATTAATAAACAACTGTTTGCTCATCTCCTAATTAGACAAACAGCATCACCTTGCAGCAGACTGTCATAAGTGCAGGTGTTGACAATTAACTGTCAGTGCTAAGTACCAGAAACCACCAGCTCAAATTAAGCACTGGGTTTATCCAAAGTTGAAAGCTGTGCCGTGGTCATTTCATAATAAGATAAAGGCCTGGCGTATGCCACCATCCCCCTTGGATAGGTGATAGGTGTCTGATCCTGTGGTATGCACCACTGAAGTCTGGGATGGCTTCATAGCACATCGAACCAACAAGGCCTTAGGTGCAGGAGTAGAGATATGGACTGGTCCTGGTAGAGAACTGGAAGGGGGCCTAACGGGTCAGTCTATACCAGGGTGATTCCACTGGTAAAAGTCCGACTGGGGGCACAAGGGGCTCCCTGGGGCCCGAAGGAGCTCCAGAAAGAGGCAATATCATCCTAAAATGGCAGCATGGCCTCCCTGAAGACCTCTATCTTCTGAAGGGTCAACAATGGCCACAGAACATAGATAGAACTATGACCAGCTTCATCATGGGTTCAATCACATGTTGAAAATGGAGTCGGGTCCTTTAAATGCCAAATGTGCAAAATCTACCTGGACAAAAATGATGGGATGGTGATAAGTTCCTTTTGTATGAGAAAAGAAATATCTCCTAGGCAATCAGGATAATTCAAACACGCTATATACACATCATAGTATAAGGAGCAACAGAGAGGAAAGGTGAATATGTACTAGATATATTTTCACTTTAATGGTTATTTGTTAAAAACTTCATATAAAAAATTGTATACATTACACAATATGGCATTATTTAAATAAACAATATACACATAAACAAATTAAAAAGTGATGATATCCTGCCTACAGTGACCCCCAGAGCCGGGAGCACATGCCCTACATTCAACTAACAGACTGTCTCCCGTGAGAACCGGATTAAAGCACAAGTTACTCCTTGTGTAACGATATATCTGGAAGAGACATTAGTTAGCGATCGATTCTTTACCGTAGAATATTTCCCCAGGCGTCAGACTGGATCTGGAAAGTTTTCTGCTTAGCAGTACCCCTGCGCACCAGTAGGTGGCGTCGTGTGGCCTGGGGTCGTAAGCGCCGGGATGACATCACGAAGGCTACTTAGGCGCCACCCATGCGCGCTGACATCAGTTCTGTACACAAGTTTACGCGCCGAAACTGAGAGCCATGCCAGATACTGACCATTGGTGCATAAAACTAGGGCCCTTAAAGGGGATGACCTTAACCCTAGTAACCAGTTCGCAGAACGAGGAGAATGGGTGGGGCGGTAAGGAATTTATCACTAACTAATGTCTCTTACAGATATATCGTTACACAAGTAGTAAATTGTGCATCTGAAAGAGACACATTAGTGATAGACTCCTTACCTTACAATAGATACCCCAGCAATACCAACTCTGGTGGTGGGTCTGCGAACAAGATTACACCAAAAAGTCACAAAGCACAGAACGGCCAACAAAGCTGTCTCTCTAGACCGGACTGTCAAGGCAGTAGTGCTTGGTAAACGTGTGCCGGCGAGGCCCACAATGCTGCCTGACAAATGTCATGCAAGGGAAAACCACGACCCAAGGCAGTAGTGGCTGCCGTTGCCCTGGTCGAATGGGGACGCAGTCCTGCAGGAGGCTCCTTCTTGGCCAAGGAGTAACATGCTTTGCAGCACAGAACGACCCACTGGGAAATGGTGCGCTTGGGCACAGCCCGACCTTTTTTGGCACCCACATAGCCAACAAAGAGCTGATCATCCACCCGGAACTGTTGTGTACGCTGCAGATAGAAAACAAGCCACGTTTTGGGCCCAGACGGTGGAGCCTCTCCTCTTCCCTGGAAGGATGCGGAGGCGGAAAGAAGGTGGGCAAAGTGATGGTCTGCTCGATGTGGAAGGGCGTGACAACCTTTGGCAAGAAAGAAGGACGGGTCCTTAAAACCACCTTGTCTGGATGAACAGAAGGAAAGGAGGTTTGGAAGAAAGGGCCTGGAGCTCACTCACTCTTCTGGCAGAGGTGATAGCAACCAGGAAGGCCGTCTTTAGAGTGAGAAGTCGTAAGGGACAGTTATGAAGTGCTCAAAGGGAGCGCACATCAGAAAAGTCAAGACAAGATTAAAGTCCCACTGAGGCATTATGAAGGGCACGGATGGAAACGTATGTGTAATGCTCTTAAGAAAACGGTCAATAACTGGGGACTTAAAAAGAGAAGGCTGATCTGGAAGACATAGAAAGGCGGAGATGGCCGAAAGATAACCTTTGATAGTGGCCAGAGCAGAGCCCTGCTGAGCCAAAGAGAGAAGGAACAGAAGAACCTCAGAAAGAGGGGCAGAAAGGGTCTTCGCTGCGCACCATGCCACACATCTGTTCCACCTGCAGGTGTATACCGTCTTAGTGGAGGGACGCCTGGCTGCCAGAATGACATCACAGACTTCGGGAGGAAGATAGAAAGGTGTCAACTGTCTCCGCTAAATCTCCACGCATGGAGGTGGCGGCCGGACTGGTTCGGGTGAAGGACCGTCCCCTGCTGCTGCGACAGAAGATCCTCCCGAAGAGGCAGACGGATCGGGATACCATACTCTTCAAGCCAAGTCCAGAGCCACAAGAATGACTTGGGCCCAGTCACGCCTGATCTTCTTCAGCACTCTCTGCAGAAGTGGTATAGGCGGAAAGGCGTACAACAGACCGCAACTCCACTCGCGACGAAAAGCATCGCCAAGCAAGTGCCGCCTTGGAAATTCCAAAGCGCAGAACTGATGATATTGCGCGTTCTCTTTGGTGGCGAATAGATCTACCAAGGCTCTCCCCACTGCTGAAAGAGACCTTGCGCCACGTCAGAGTTCAGACGCCATTTGTGATCCAGCATACACTGGCGGCTGAGTTCGTCCACCCTGGCGGCCTGACCTGTTGAACCACCAAGGTAATGCCGTGATGTTCCAGCCGTGTCCAGAGGCACAGAGCCACCCCGCCGTGTTTGTTTCAATACCACATGGCGGTGGTGTTGTCCGTGAACACCTGCACTACACTTCCCCGGACAGAGGGAAGGAATACCTTCAGTGCAAGCCGGATCGCCCGCAGCTCCAGAAGATTGATATGGAGCCGAGACTCCGCCGGAGACCAGAGGCCTCTGATTCCGCCTCTCCCATGTGGCCTCCCCATCCCAGGAGGGATGCATCTGTCATCACTGTGTGCTCCGGGTGGGGAAGGGAGAGGACCTGCCACTGAGCCAATCGCGGTTCGTGAGCCACCACTGCAACTGTCATGCAGCGCCCTCCGAGATCTGGATGTGATCAGACAGGTTGCCCTGATGCTGTGCCCACTGGAACTTCATGTACCACTGCAGAGCCGGCATATGCCATCTGGCATGTGTCACCAGCAGGATGCAGGAGGCCATCAGGCCAAGAAGCCGGAGGGTCATCCTGACTGAAAGCCGGGATAGAGGCTGAAAGAGCAGACTCCTAGCCTGAATATCCCGGACTCGCTACTCGGGAGGATTAACCCGAACCACTCCGATGAAGGGGAGCTTCTGAGAGGGACTCAGGTGCGACTTCGGCACATTGATGGAGAACCACAGCAAATGCAGGAGGTTGGCCGTAGTCTGGCGGTGGGAGACGTCTGCCTGGGGCGAGCCAGCCTTCAACAGCCAGTCGACGAGGTAGGGGAAGGCTGACACCCCTGACCTGCGCAGATGAGTTGCTACCACCACAATCACTTCCGTGAACACCCGAGGGGCGCTGGTAAGGCCGAAGGGGAGTACGGCAAACTGAAAATGCTCCTATCCTACCATGAACCGCAGGTAACGCCGGCAGGATGGGGATGTGAAAATAAGCGTCCTGCAAGTCCAACGCTACCATCCAGTCTCCAGGCATCCAGGGCAGTCAGGACCTGAACCAGAGTCAGCATCTTGAACTTCTCCTTCCGGAGGAACCGACTGACGTCCCTGAGGTCCAAGATGGGGCGCAAGCCCCCCCCCTTTTCCTTCTTGGGGACCAGAAAAGAAAAGATCTGGAACACACTCGATGGCCCCCTTGGCCAGGAGGGCCGAGACTTCCTGACGGAGAAGAGCCAAATGATCCCCCGACATGCAGTGGTACCAAGGTGGCATGGCCGGCGGGGAGGACAGAAAGGGGAGCGAGAAACCTTGGTAGATTATCCGCAGCACCCATCTGTCCGATGTGATTACGCGCCAGTGGTGAAGGACCCTGCCTCCCATCGGTGTGGAGTGCACCCTGAAGCTCGGATTAGGAAGGCTTAGAGGTGGAAGCAGCAGGGAGTGGAGGTGGACTGATCCACTCACTGGTTACCAGACCCGCCCCTGCGAAAGCCACATCCGTGGCCGCGCTGAGGCTGGCTCTGCACAGGCTTTGTGGAGGAGCGTGCTTGGGTACCTCTACCCTGGCCACGTAAGGAACTAAACCCAGGTATGGCAGGGCTCTTCGTAGAAAGACCCAACGATTTATCTGTGGCCCGCAAGTCTTTAAAGAGCTCCAGAACACTGTCAGCCTTGTCGCCAAAAAGGCGGGAGCCATCAAAGGGCATGTCCATGAGTGAGCCCTGGAAATCGGGCGAGAACCTGGTAGACCGCAACAAGGCATGGCGTCGCAACGCCTCAGTCGTGGAAATCGCCCTGCCCAAAGAATCAGGAGTGTCCAGACCATACCGGATGGCGAACTTCGCCACATCCTTACCCTCCGCAATCGCTTGGGAAAGGACAGTCTGGACCTCCTCAGAACACTGACGCAGGACCTCTGCCACCAAATCTCACATGGCATGGGAGTAACAGCCCAATAAGCAGGCGGTATTAACCGACCGCAGCCCCAAGCTGGCTGAGGAGAACAACCTCTTGCCATATTGGTCCAGCCTCTTAAGAGTCCTTATCTGGCGGAGCCGTGGGGAAGGCACTCTGCGACGTCAAGGCCTGAATGACCAGGCTCTCAGGAGTGGGGTGAGTAGTCAAGAAGGAAGAATCACCAGGCCCCGGGCGATGATGCCTAGTGACGTTCTTATCCACCGGTGCCCCCGAGGCCGGCCGCAACCAAGTGCCCAAGAGGAGTTCGGTAAGGGCCTCATTGAAAGGGAGTAGCGGTTCCGACAACGCAGACGCCGTCTGGAGCACCTCCATAAGGAGGTTGGTCTTAAGGGTCACCGTAGGGAGGTCGAGATGGAGAGCCTATGCAGTTCGACGCAGCACCATAGTGTAGGAAGCTCCCTCCTCCATAGTAGGCGGAAGGGAAGCAAACTCCGGGTCAGAAGACACATCAAGTTCACCCTCATCTTGAAGGTCATCCATCCAATCCTGCTTGGAGTCACACTGCCGCACAAGGGGGTCCTCGGAGCCGTCCCAGTCCTCCTCCGGCTCTGGTAGAAGGAGCCGGCCACGGTGGCAGGGGGGGAGTGGCGCCGGGAACGGCGCTGGCCGGGGCCCAATCGGAGCCGCATCTCAATCTGGATCCCAGGTCGTAAAGAAATGATCTGAGAACCGGGGCAGGGGCGGGATAAATGGCACCCAGTACGGCGCCTGTGGCAGAGCCAGGGGCAGCGCTGGGGCTGGAGCTAAGGGCAGCGCTGGGGCTGGAGCTAAGGGCAGCGCTGGGTCTGGAGCTAAGGGCAGCGCCGGGGCCGGAGCCAGCGGTGCTGCACCCTGTGGTGCCATGGCCAGGGCCGAGGGCGCTGGATCCAGTAGCTCAGGGGCTGGCACCAGAGGTGGTGCCGCAGGGCCAACAGGATCTGGACACAGTATCGCGGGGCCCTCAGGAGCGCCGTCAGGAGCCTGAGGCCTAAACAGGCGGTCCATGGCAGCAAGAAAGTTTAGCATTAGTTCGAGAGTCGCCGACGGACCCGGGAATAGCGGGTAGGCCGAGGGACTCCCAGGCTCCGGAGGAGTCACAGGGGCGGAGCCCCCTGTCACCTTCGCCCGCCTACACGAAGCGACGGGGAGGACGTCGAAGAGCGAACATGCTTCTTCGACTTCTTCTTATGTCGTCGCTTACCGGAATCTGAAGGTGAAGACTTAGAGCCCAAGGAGCGATGACTCCGGTCCAGCGAGCGGTCCTGCGAACGGCCCCTAGAGCCGGAGTGGCGGTGAGAGGAGTGCCGGACCTCAAGCAACTTCCGGCGCCGCTACTGCAAGGCCTTCGGGGCTATGGCGCGGCAGTCCCGGGAGTCATGGTGGATCTCCAGGCAGTAGAGGCAGACATCATGGGGTTCCGTTACCGACATATTAAGGCGGCATCCCTACGTGCACCAGGAGAGGAGACAAAAGTCTAAAAAAAAGTGGTCAAAAATCGACCGAGGTACGTGCTCAATCCTGATCTGCGCTTTCGGCGCGGAAACTTAAAGAACTGACGTCAGCGCGCATGGGTGGCGACTAAGTAGCCTTCGTGATGTCATCCCGGCGCTTACGACGCCAGTGACGGACGCGGAGCCGCACAACACCATCTACTGGCGCGCAGGGGTACTGCTAAGCAGAAAACTTTCCAGATCCAGTCTGACGCCTGGGGAAATATTCTAAGGTAAGGAATCTATCACTAACGTGTCTCTTTCAGATCCAAAGGCTAAACCGTCAGAGCCTGGACCTCATGATTCTGCACCACTCTGCACCTGGCCACCACAGCCAGAGGTCAAGTGGCCTCATACTCCAAAGAGGTCCCCAGTGATCCTAGCTTGGGATCCATTGACCCCTGACCTCCCACAAGCCTCAAAACTAAGCCTGCAGCCTTTACTTGAAGCGTCCCACTGACCACTACTGAAAGCAGTAAGACAACTGCTCCCTTGACAGAAGTGGTCCAGGAAGTCCGACCGCGTTTGTCTGAGGCCGGCTGCAACCGATCGCAGCCTAAGGAAACCGACGGTGAAGACACCCCAGCCCTTGACGCTTTCCCGGCATTGGGTGGCCCAATCGACGGTGTACAAGCATCCTCCCAGATCCCCAGTCACCTTCCCAGTCATTGGGCGCCTTCAAGAAGTCCCCCCAACCAAGCCTACAGCTTTCAGAAACCAACGGTCTCCACTAAGAAGCCCATGAATTTTAACTTCTGCTTTACCTTCTTCACCCGGCCACCTCGGTGCCACTGTAGGTGCAGTTCCTGTGTCGACCGCAACCTTAGGAGCTTTGCAAGTGGCCTGCTTGCTAGCAGATCCCAACCAAGGGCTCCTTTAGACACTGGCTACCGTTGGGCCCCTGCAATATGCACCCGGCTTCCCCAGTGCAGTCGACCTGGACCTTGAGGAACCTTGGTCACAACCCCAAAACCTCATCCTTGTAAGTCAAATATTTACCACTGAGTTCGATAACCACTTTTCCTCCCAGAGAGACTCATAGTATCAGATTTTGGGAATAGAAAGTGTTTATGTAGAAGTGCTAATGTACGGGAAAAAGTGAGCACTATTGTAATGTAAGCCTAAAGTAATCAGAGAGTATTTACTGTGTAATGCCAAGCGTTTTAAAAAGTGATATCATCCTGTAACTGTTACAATTACCAGCACAACTGCATTTGCTTGAACAGTCGTGTATTTGAAAGTACAAGTACCAAGTCCTGATTGGTTCTATAAATAAACAATAAGTATACCTTTTTTATACTTACATAACTCGTCTGGATTCTGTCTCGGAGCGTGTGACATCAGCCTTGATTGAGTGAATACAATAAATACTTAACACACTGTAGGAAAGTAGGATCTGCTTTCATGGTCAAACCCACTTTTTGCTGGTGTCATTATGTTTTCTGACAAGTCAGACTAGGACCCTGCAAATCAGGATCCCAGTCTCTGTGCTTCTTCCCTGAATCGGACATGGCGAGTACTTAGGTACTCTCCAGATTGGCAACTGGTGTACCCTTGTAAGTCCCTATTATGTTGGTACTAAGTTACCCAGGTCATAGGTTTTCCAGTGTTCTCCACTGGGCTGCAGGATGTATTATCCCACCCATGAGAGACAACTCAAATTGTGACTGAAGGACTGCCATTGCAGCCTGTGTAAGCTGGTGCTAGCACCACTTACGACAGATATAGGTTCCCCTATATCTGAAGGTCACTACACTTAAAACGTATAAGTCACCCATAAGGCAGGCCTTTCAATCCTGAAGGCTGGCTGCTTGGTCCTAAGTGTGAGGGTGCCCCTGCATGAGCAGAGCACCCCAACAACCTTCGGAGTTCATTCTCCCGGATTGTAAGTGCATCTGCCATTCCGACATATAGAGTGGCTATGCATCTTTACGCGATGACCATCCCTAAACTGGCTGTAAGGAACCCTGTCATGTTTGGAATCAAGCATGTTGGAATTATAACCCCACACCTTGAAGGGTGTGGAAGTTATGATTCCATGCACTGGAATCTGGGAAGCCCTCAGTGCTACCGGTACCAGTCTTCCAGAACCGGACAGCAATCTAGGGCTACTGCCAACCAGAGACACATTTCTGCCCACCTGCTGCTGAGCCAAGCTCGAGCAGGGGAAGCCAGAACAATAGGTATCCCTGTCACAGGAAGGTGTGATCCCTCCCAAACAGGATTCAGTGTATTGGGACAGGGTGGGGGTGCTTGCCAGCGCCACTGAGAGTGCTTGAGCAGCACATACGGTGACCTCCTTGCATACTCCAGTTTAAACCATATCAGGGAGCCGTTGGCTCCCACTCTGGCGCAAAACTGGACAAAGGACATGGGAGTATCCTCCCCACTGTCCAGCCTCTCCTCTGGGAGGGACCTCTGAATCAATCCCAACTCTTTCCTAAAGGTACTTAAGGGCTTACCTGAAGGTGGGTCCCTAAATTCATTGTGGGATTCGATTCCGCTTCAACTCCGCGTCAACTTCAATCATCTGGACACTCTCGTCGGACTGACCGAGTCGGACTGACCGCATTGAATTTTTGCTATGGGAACAGAGACTGCAACCAGTAAGGCTCTGACTGCTCCAGGTCTCTTCGTCCTGCAAGTCCGCTGCACCGCCAGTGTCCGTGCTCCATACGGGTCCCTCAAAGGGCATGTGGACATCCAAGATACCCGAAGGATTCTTCCTTGGAGTGAAGGAGTCACTCCCCTGCATCTGCAGACACTGCAATGTAACTGACCGGTTTGCTGATCCTGGGCTACTACTGACTCCAACCGGCTCAGTAACACAGGTGGCGGCTCTACAACTCCCTTGAGGCCTGCAATGTCTTCAGACTGAGTCGGAGGCCAGTATCCCATGTCAGCACCGCTGGAACCGAGCCACTGTGCACCAAGTCGGATGGCCGTTGCTAAGGCTGGGCTCTTGTCTCCAGAGATCTTCGGTCCTTTCAAGGGACTTCTTTGATTCCAGTGGTCTCCACTGCTTGCTCGGGGGCTGCCCTAACTTACCTAGACGTGGTAAGTCAGTTAGACCTTGCTGGTCCTGACACTGCACCTTCTTCGATTTCTACGCCGGTTGCCGTTGCCAAGGTGTATTGGTGCCTCTGCTGGACACTGACCCCCTAGCTCTCAACATCCGACGTGTGACAGCTCGTGAACAGTTCCTGGCCTTCCACAGCATAGACTGTTCTGCACAGCTTCGAACCCATTGACACCGTCAACCATCCTGCATTTATCAACATCGGTTGGCATTCATCTTCTGGTCACTCCTGAGTGGCGTACACTCTGCCTGCTGGCACCTCACAACTTGAATCCACCTTTGGGTTCCACCGGACTCCTTTGTCATCTTCTCCAGAGGCATCTTTCCTGAAGTCCTCCATTGTGGTCGAGGGCGGTTTCCGAAGTCACTTGACACCTATGCACCCGGCTTCCATGGTGTAGATATCATGGTCCCTCGGGTATCCACAAGTGGGGTGACTGTCCAACCTTTCAGCTTCCACTGTGTTTCTTCAGGGTCTGCTGGGAAGGGCCCTTTTCCTTTAAAACTGCAACTGCGACTTATCCATTGACTTGTGTTGATCACAAGTTTGTGGTCACTCTCTTCATACTGCCTCCGTGGGGCTCCTGGGTACTTACCTTGGGTGGTTTGTTGGGTCCCCAACACTACTACATCTTCTGGGTCCAGTCTAGACTGAAGTCGTGGTTCGCATACCACTATTGTGGCATATCGTTTGGTCTCCCACGGAGACCACTGTGTATTTGTGCTACTTATGTGCTCTATTTCCTAAGTATTGTGTGTATTGGGTTTCTATCCCCGGGTAGGAGATAGTACCACTGTGTTAGTGAGTGTGTGTAATAAAATACCTATTTTTATAACAACACTGTTTGATTCTTTTTCACATAACCTATACCATAAGATTAAATATTGGTAAAACAGGCTGCTTTACACTCCTTCTGGACTAAGCCTGAAGGCTGCTCACCACAGCTACCACTTAAAGAGCTTTCTAAGGTTGTTTAAGACCACTAAAATCACCATAAGGGTTGCCTGGATTAGTGCAAGGTACTACACTTACTTAACTGAACACCATATACTAAGCCAGCCTCTCGCATTCACCCTCCTGATAAGCCTAACTGCTCGACCACACTACCACAAATAGAGCTGTTAGTGATTACGTCATTTAGCCCCTGCTATACCTCTGGGGATCCAAGGACGCTATGCACACTATACCTTAGTTTAGTAAAATATATGCAGAGCCAGCTTCCTACATGAGCCCTTTTGAAATATTTGCAATACCAATCAGTATGATATGATGGATTTTTAGCTGAGAAAGAAAGGTCAAATCATGCAGACAACAGGCTGAGGTAGATCTGCGAGGCCAAATCAAAGCAGCTTGGGTGCTGATACAGCACAGGAGAAGAAAGTAGATGTTGGACTTAGCCCTGCTTGCAGGGTCATCCCGGAACTTTTTGCCTTCCGCCTAGCCTTTTTTGCTGCTATGGTAGCGGTGGTTTACGGACTCTGGGGGCTTTGGCATGGGAGTTTGGTGTAAGGTGCCTGTGCTCTCTACCCTCCGTAGGCTAGCATGGAGAACTTTCCCACCCTATGGATAACTCCTAAAGGAAACCAAATAAATATGTTACGATTGGTGTGGTTGAATTGAACATAATAAATGCTGCACAATGGTGTACGCAGGTTTATTGTCACTGTGTTAGAAATGTCACTTTCAACAGTCGCCATTTTTGTGTGCTTTGTGCTGCCTGCCTGAGGTGGGTTGTGCTCTACACCTCCCCCAAAACCAGTTGAGACCGGTTTCCCCGGAGAGCCTTCTAGAAGCTTCTGGCCTTTTCCAGTAGGTGGAGTGAGGGGTTTATATATAGAGGAGCTGAGACTCCATGTGGTGGGCTGTGCTGTGTGTGCTGAAACAGAGGGGACAGTCTGCCAGGAGGAACCGCCATTGGACCTTTTGTGCTGGCCTCTGTGCCCAACTGTGCCCCTCCGCTTATCTAGAAGACCAGGAGGGACTCTGCTGGTGTGGAGACTGCTGTGCGGGAAGGATTGCCATGTTAATGGAGGATGACTGCTCCCAGGAACTGCTGGTACATCTTTGGTGAGCTGCCCTACTGCCTGCTGATCTCGCCCTGCATGGAATGTGCTCTCCTGGCCCATGGCGCCTCATGAGCGCTGCAATTCTAGTTGGCCTGCTGTCTAGCGCCTCGTGGGCCCTATTTTCTTGATTGCCAGAAGGGGAGTGCTACAGCTTTATTCTGTGGGACCTTAGCGCCTGGTGAGCGCTATATTTCAATTCCCCGCATTGTGGGCGTTTTTGCAGCAAAGCAGGAGCCCACCCAGCGATATCGCCATATTGTTGCATATTTAAACAGCGGGTGCCCACCCCCCATTTCTGCCACATTTGTGTTTATTTTTAACATGGGTGCCCACCCTGTGTTATTGCAGCGCATTGCCTGCTTATTCGAAACAAGCGGGTGCCCACCCCACATCTATGCTTTATTCTTCACAGCGGGTGCCTACCCCGCATTGCCGCAGAGAAAAGAAATCACTGCTGCGGTTCGAGCTAAGGAAGCCAGGCTGCCTGCCTGGTTGAGGGAAGAGCCTCGCAGATGCCAGCTCCGCCTCTCCCTGCCTGGGGGAAGCCGTCCGGAGCCTTGCGGGCTTCGCATCAAAGTCCTGGGTCCCAGGAGGGGGCCCGGAGGAAGCCAAGTGAGGTGCGGAGTGAGGGCCGTGGCGGCTGGTGATGTAGCGGGCTCCCATGCACTGAGGAGAGATCCGCGACATCAGCAAAGGCAGGAGGAAGCCGGCCTGCAAACCGGAGCCTTCCTGAGGAGAGTAGCTGAGTCCGGCGGCGAGACTAATCCTGGTGAAGTGGAGGCAGCCTGTTGTTGGCGGGGCTCGCGGGAGCAAGAGGAGAGCCCTGCATGCTGCTGAAGAGGCCGGGGCCTTCCCCCCTTCTAAGAGGAGTCGACCACACGTCAGGAGCGACCGGAGTGGGCCCGGCCTGCCGGTGAGTGGGGCATGAGTTTGTCTGTGGTGGGTGCATCCCCCCACTAGAGGGAGCACCCGGAGAGCCCAGTGAGTGGAGACCGGGGACTGCCGATGATGTGTGCCGACCAATCTTCCGCCAGGGGGAGGGTGGTCGAGGCGCGGTGTTGGTGCCTTCCCCCAGTGGTCCCAAGCCCTCAAGGAGGGGGCTCCCCCGGTGTCAGTGCAGTTCTGGCCTTGTTTATCCAGCTGCCCCACCTAGCAAGGAGCAGCTGCAACGTGCAGCCACATTTGTTTTTGAAGGCCCCGTGGGGCTCCAGCCCGGACCGGGCCCCAGTGCCCCGGGGACTACACAGCGATGTAGCAGTTGCGGGTCGCTGCAACGGTAGGCATTCCTGAGTTCTAGAGTCCAAGAAGAGGGACTCCAACTGGCCAGTGGCTTGTGGCCCTCATTTTTCCCAGCTGTGCCGCACAAGACTGGGCAGCTGCAACGTTTTGGGCAGTATTGAATCAGTAGCCCCAGAGTGGGGCCCAAGCTGTGCCACGTTGGGCAACTTGGCTTTTCAGAGTCCCAGAGTGGGGCTCCTCCATAAACAGGGGTGCCAGTAACTTGGAGACTTTACTTTACACAACTGCCCCGCCGGACAGCGGGCAGTTGTAACGTGTCGCACTGGCTTTGAGAGTCCCCGAGTAGGGGCTCCCCAGGCGCAGTGGAGCCAAGGACCAATCTGCAATGAGGGGCATGTGTTGCGTACCCAGGTGGGCCCCAGAATGCTAATGGGATAACCTGCTGGGTGCACTATACTGTTAAATGTCTCTGCCAAGAATGTATTCCTGCTAACAAGATGCCACATGCTAATGTGTTTATGTCCGATGTGACTGATGCTGATATACTGCATAATGTGTTTAAATGCCTGACCTACTAGGGCTATGCCTAATCTCATGTAATTATGCCTTATACCATGCAAAGATGTTTTCCTTCTAGGCTCACTGCGGAGGTTTAGGCCTTATGTTATGCTGAACATGTTTTATACTTCATGCCTACTGGTTCTTTGATGAATGCATTTATGCTAATGAGGTTTTCATGCCCACTGTTATGCATAAGGTGTTGTTATGCCCAGAAGATGCTAAGATGGTTATGCCTCATGCGCTTCTATACCTGACGGTTTCATTCTATGCCTAATCTAAAGTGTTTGTATGCCTAATGCATTGATGCGGATAATGCGTTTCCCTAAGGCCTACGCGGCTTGTTTTATGCCTACTCTGACTAATGTGATGATGTTCTAGGTTTATGCCCTAATGATGCCTAAGGTGCATGTTTAATGTGATGCTCCAGGTTATGCCTGACCTAAGGAGACTTATGCTAATACACTAATGATAAGTGTATGATCTTGCCAGTAGGTACTGGCTGCTCTACTTATATTGCTGATCTTACGTTTGCGACTTGTGTTCTGTGATGGTTCTGGTAGCAACCTGATTGGCGCTGCCCTGTATATAATCCCCTGTAAATGTTGACCTGGCTCCAGTTGGCACAGTGTATAGATTTCTGTGATTAACCTGTGTTTTACGCAATACAAAAGTTATTTCTACATAACCTTGTGTAGAGTCTCTTTGTGGTGTGCCAGATATGGCGTTGTGTGTGGGTGCTGCCAGATGCTTTACACATTGCTCTGGAGTTTAGCCTACCCGCTCTGCGTCAAGCTACCCCGTTTCTAGAGAAATGTCCCCCTGCCAGAGTGCATGGTTTGTCCGGCTCAATGCCCTCTGCCTCAAAAAGGTTCTGCCGGTTGCTGCACCAGCAGAGATGACTGACGTTGCCAGCAAGCTAGGCATCTGGCATAACCCCTAAATAAACTGTACTGATGCTAGAGTTGTAGTGGTGGCCATGGCAACTCCAAGGACCCTGCTGTAGTGTGCCTAGTCTAAAATTGCTAAAGTGTCGAGTCAGTCTTGTCTCTAGAAAGTCTAGATCTGTCACAGAGCATATCCAGAAGGGACAGTGCCAGAAAATCCCGTTGCTAGCATCCAAGTGTGTTATTTAAAAACATTCCGGTGCCCATACCAGGAAATAGTACATATTTTGCTGCATTTTTCATTGTTCGGGCAAGACGTTCCCCAAGGTCCTCCATGACGTTTGGCAAGATTGCGCTGGCCATTTTCCATGAAGCCTGGAGTATCAGCCCAGAAGACACACTACTCATGGAGTGCAAGGCCAGGCTAGCTGACTACAGTACAAGTTACTTACCTTCGGTAACAATGCATCTTGTAGAGACGATTCTAGCTGCAGATTCCTTAACGTAGAATTATCCTCAGGCGTAAGACTGGATCCGGAAAATATTTTTTTCCCACCGGGAGGCGGTACCGCGTGACTCCGTCCTGACATCGTCCGCGGGTGTGACATCAGCAAGGTCACATAAGCTCCACCCGGCGCACCAACATCAGTTTTCTTAGGAGAACGTTTCTGCGCCACAACGCGGAGCCATCACAAACAAACAAAAACTGTGAGAGTATGGGAACAGTATGCAAAACAACAGACGGTCAGAAAGGAAAGAAGCGAATGGAGGGGAAGAGCCCATTCAGGAAAGTGCCAGGCACGTGGCACCGAAAGTCATAGGAGGGTAGAGCAGGCACAGCCACTGCAAAGCAACCCCGCAAACAAATACAACATTCTCCATGGAGACAGGAAAAGCATATGAAAAACTGTGCAGCAGACGAAGAAGCCTGCAACCACAGCCCATTAACAGGGAAAGACAAAAGAGCAGCGACAATTCTCCCCAAGACAACATCTGGGAGAGTAGCGTCCCCTGAAAGGTGCCAAGGCTGAGGCCCAGCCAAGAGACTTTAACTCAGAGGACTGCACATGAGTTAGAAACTCCAAACAAGGTAAAAAGGAAGGGGAAATATGAGAAGGCCCCACACTGGAAGCACCAGAGTATAGGGACGCAGGAGCACCCATGAACCTACCAGTCATGTACCCGAAAGGAGGAATGGATGCAAACCCACCAAACAAGCATCCCGCTAGGGAGGAGTGAAAAAGGGCACTCGCAGAAGACAGAGCACCTAGAGGCAGGCGAGTGCAGAAGAGCAAGCTAAAGGCCCTCACAGAATGGGGAGGAAGGTTGGGTCGTGAAGGAATATGCGGCTAGAATCGTCTCTACCAGATACATCGTTACTGAAGGTAAGTAAGTTGTACATCTGATAGAGACTACTAGCCACAGATTCCTTAAGGTAGAATAGATACCCTAGCCATACCCATGGGGGAGGAGGGTCTGCAAGAGGACCCCACCAGCCTGGACATAACAGAGGGTCCCATAGGGGACGAGTCCGATGGACAAGGCGAGGAGCCCTGTCCCCCCAGTCAAGGGGAACGCTACAGTCAGAACACCACAAATCCCAAGGGGGATGCGGAAAGAAGAAAGTAAGAGGAAGCCCGTTCACACTCCGCAGAGAAAAAAGGGGCAAGGCAAGAGGAGGCTGAAGCACCCCACGCCTACATCAGGCAACAAAAACCTCCATCCAGGGCCAAGGCAAGAAAGAGGAAGAAGATCAACCCAGACACACCAAGAAGACGAGGCAGAAAGAAGGCAAGTCCCCCCTCACCAGGAACACACCCCACAAAGAGGGCAGCTGAACCTACCACAGGTAGAAGTCAACAGACCAGACAAAACAGCACCTACAGCAATAAAGCAGGTGGAGGCAGAAAGAGCAGCCCGGGACACCCACGAAGACCGGGCAGGGTGCGCCTGAAAGAGGGAGGAACAGAAATCCACCTCAGCCCCCAAGACGGAGCCAGAAGGCGAAGAAGGCCTCGGACACACCTCAGGAAGGGGTCCGCACACACAACAGAAAAAAGGGACTCTGCAGAGTCCCACAAGCAAGAGGTGGCCCTAGCCAACACACAAAGTGTTGAGGGCCCGCACTTTTCGAATCTACCATATTGTGCCCCCAAGAATCCAGCCAATAGGCCTCCTGTGATGGTGGAGACAACAGCGACGGCAGGGAGGGAAAGGCAGACTGAAAAGGTTCCCACTGGCAGAGGGGTGGAGGGAAAGGCAAACCGGGTTACGCGATCCTGGAAGGTGCTGGTGCAGAAGGTGTTAGCACCGGATCCCCCGTGGCGGGGTGCCCCCTAGCCCCTATCAGAGAAGAACGGAGCGAACCCTCAAAGGGAAGCAGCAGCTCTCTTCCACCAGAGCCCTGGTGAAGAACCTCCAAAAGATGATCCGCGGGGAAATGAGCAGCTGGATCACCCATGCGCAGAATTCCCACAGCCGTGGAAACAGCGCGAGCGAAAGCCGCACCCGCCTACGTAGGGGCCTGCGGAGGGGAAAGCAGCTCCTCTTTGGCGACGGCTGCAAGCTAAGGCGGCCATCCCCATAGCCAATCTGAGTGGGGAAAGGCCAGGTCCGGAAGGGAGAAAGAGGCGCAGAAGAATGAGGGACGCCACAACGCAGTGGCCCGACTCCGGCGAGGACGACACCAGCAGGCGCCCAACCTCCGGGAAAGAGGGGACGTCCGAAGACGAATCCACGACCTGACGCCTGTCTGGTACTGTAGAATCCGCAACCTGGAGAAGGGTGTTGTCGTCGTCCAGCGCCACCGGAGATGCCGGACAGGCCTTCACCACATCACACAGCGCCAGAGACCGGGGCGGGGCCGGAGCCGAGGTGGCCAAGGTACGATGCCAGAACGGCACCGGCACAACCTCCAACGAGGCAGCCGCCTGCGTGGAGGGACGAGAGGCACGCGGGGAGTGGAAAGGAGCCCATGCCAGCCTCAACCCATTAGTGGGCAAGGGAGGCCCGCTGACCCCCATGGCGGCGGCAAGGCAGACTCAACCTACGGCGAGGCAACCGTCTGTGCGGAGGGACCCGGGGTGTGACAGGGAGACCCCGCCAGCCTCGACCTACAAGGGGATGAGAGGGGTCAGCCGGCCCCTGTGGCGCCGTCAAGGCCGACTCGACCTCCGAAGCGGCAGCCGCCTGCGCGGACAGACGGGAGGGGCTCAGGGAGGGACGAGGGGTCCGCCGCCAGCCTCGACCCATGACGGGACGAGGAGGTCCGCCAACCCCTGTGGCGCCGCCAGGGCAAGCAGCTGCCGGCGCCGTAGCGGCATCACCTCGGCCTTAGACAGGATCACCTGGTCAAAGGGCCGAGAGGGGCTCAGGGATGCGTCCCGAGCCCCAGCGACCTCCCGCGACACCACAGGGACTCCCGTAGGAGTTTGCAGCGAAGCCAGGTGCCGTTGTCCGAAGGAGGGACCCCGAAGGGCCGCACCCCAACGGCACAACATCCTCCAAGCCTCGATCCGAACCAGCCAGAGCCACCGGCGACACCGCGGCAGGCCCCGCACCGCACAAGGGATCCGCTGACGTCACAGGAGGGGAAGGAGGAGGAGCCAGCGAGGCCTGCAAAGCCGCCGCATATGTCTCCATCTGGGCTCTTGATGCCCCCTCACCAGGAAACGGTGGACAGGGGGACGATACGCGGGGCTGCATCACCCGCGGAGAGCCCACTCCCCCAACAGGCCGGAAACCAGCCGTCGGGGACAAACTGCGACACTTACCGACATGGGAGCGACGCTCTTGCGGCACAGGAGAGGGATGAGGGCGTCGACGATGACGACTGCTTCGAAAACCTTCAGCAGAAGCTGATCGAGGTGACAAAGCCGACTTGGACATGCGAGCCGTATGAAGTTTCATCCGGCACTCCAGCCGCGACTTCGACTTCAACCGTTGGCACGCCTCGCAGTCAGTGGAGCCGTGATCTTCCCCCAAACACCACATGCAAATGAGGTGAGGGTCCGTCACCGACTTCAGGCGTCCACAAGAGATTAACACGTTTTAAAGCCCGAAGGCATCTGCATACTGTTCCCACAAATCACTACGCAATAGCGAAGGGAAAGGCCTAAACAGGCCCAGAGCACAAACCAGTTCTGCATTGCACGTGGAAAAGGAAAAATTTGATGTTGGTGCGCCCGGGTGGGGCTTATGTGAACTCGCTGACGTCACGCCCGCTGTTGACGTCAGGGCGGAGTCAAGCGGTACCAAACCCCCCGGCGCGCAGAGATGCTGGGAGAAGAAAACATTTCTGGATCCAGTCTCACGCCTGGGGATAATTCTATGTTAAGGAATCTGCGGCTAGTATTATCGATCAGAATTTTTTTCTTTGCCAAATTAATCAATACACTTTGATTCCCTGTCCCAAGGGGAGGGTTTGAAGGGAAGGCATTTCAAATCACCTTCCGCGTCGATGCCTGCACCACAAGGCTTTGAGGTGTTTGATATTTTTTCAGAAAATCAAGGTTGTTACAGACCGGTTTGTCTCGCCTGGGTACATGTAGACTGAATGAAGAAGCCAAGCATCATTTTGATTAAGTGGGCCCATGTGTCTGTGACTGCTTTCTTAAATGGTAATCGAGGCCCTTAAAAATATGCCCTGGTTAGAGTATTTCAGTCAGAAAATGGGCTTTGTTTTCAATTTTACACAGCTGTAAATCTAGCTGCTCTGTTCACTACTATCACAAAGGAGGCTTTTTCTTCTATTAGTAGACCATGTGGTGTGTCAAGCTCTGTCTCAGGGGAGGGGGTCTATCCCCCTTGCCTTCTGCAGGTCTAAGTAAAGTTCTTCATCGGTGTAATGAGGAGAGAGCAGATTGTCTGCCGCCTCATTGTCATCAGTCTTGTATAGAATGTTTTGTTGTCCCTGAACTGCATCGGAATTTGTTCAAACAGTGCCTGTCGGCTCTGGTAATAGTGGCATCATGGAGGAGCTGGATGAATGACCACTGGCTGCGTCCTGGTAATTTCATATTATGACAGAGGCCTGGTGTGGGCAGACATCAGTTGGAAGTCAGAGATTGATGTCTGGATCAGATCGGGCACTGGCACAAAAAAGAATGGCACGAACCTTGGAGCTGGAGTGGAAGTTTGGGTTGTTGTCGAGATGGGCCCAAAAGAGTATCTCAAGGGGACAGCCAGCGCCGAGAGAGGGCCCACTAATAGAAACACCTTAAGGGAAACAATTTGCTGCAGAGTCGACAATACATCAGATTTGTGGGGAATGCAGAGACCAATTGGGGTGCTATACTGGATTCAGAAGATTCTGGAAACTGGCATTTGTCGATTAATCGTAATCAAACATCTGTTTCCTGCAGTCACAATACAGCTTAAGGGTAGACATCATCCCTAGTACATGTAGTGAATCATTTGGAAGTTGGAGAACTGACAAAGTTGGGAGTGGAGATAAGGATATGCATCGAAGGGCGTGGAAAAAACAGGAACTGACATCAGCAAGCAGGGTTAAAGCCTGTCTTTGGCTGTGCTCCATCACTTCTGGAGCGGTTTTAGAGTGACTAAGAGCCAGCTATCGGCTCGGAGGAATTGTTGCTTGGAGAATTTTCCAGTCTGGCACCTACGCTATTCTAAAGGTGAGGAATCTGAAGTTAGAAGTATCCATCTGAAAATATAAACCTAATCTGCACGTCAATAATCTTCCTCATAGAGTTAGGTCAGGTAGCACCTTGAAGACTCCAGAAGGAACAATTTTAGCAAAATCTGATCGATTTATGCCATAAACCTTAGAAGGAAGCTTTCCAGGACGGGTACCAGTACCTTCTGGGTCCTTGGAGTGCTCCAATAGTAGGTATGTGATGCATTTCACAGTTCCCTTTAACAGAAGCAATGTAATCAAATAACTAGTGACGAAAAAGGCCCTTCCCTGATTGTCTAGAGTACATAACGATGTATCTGGTAGAGACATAGGTTAGTTGTAAATTCCTTACCTTAGAATTTTCCCCGGGAGTCAGTCTGGATCCAATGAGTTTTTCTTCAGCAATACCCCACAGCATCGGTAGGTGGCGTTAGTCGACTCCGCGTCTGCCATCAGTGTCGTGATCACCAGGATGACATTGCTGTGCCTACTTAGACGCCGCATAGATACCCCAGCAATACCATCCCCGGAGGGGGGTCTGCGAATCAAGTTAACACGAGAAAGTCCTGGAGGATCGAACGGAAAAAATAGCAGTCTCTCCGGATTTCACTGTCCAGGCAATAGTGTCTAGTAAAAGTGTGCAGAGATGCCAACGTTGCCGCCTGGCAGATATAAAGGAGTGGGTCCACGTGCCAATGTAGTGGTTGCTGCTGTAGCCCTAGTGGAGTGAGCACATAACTCCACTGGGGGAATCCTTCTTCAGTAAAGTATAGCAGATCTTAATGCAAAAGACAACCCATCGAGAGATGGTACCTTTTTGAACAGACCGGCCTTTCTTGGCACCCACATAGCCAATAAAGAGTTGATAATCTACCTGGAAGTCTTTGGCGCGGTCACGACAGAATGGCAGCGCATGGCTATGGTCCAGATGGTGGAGTCTCTCTTCCTCCTTGGAAGTGTGTGTGGAGGAGGGAAAAAGGTGGGCAAGGTGATGGATTTGCCTACATGAAAAGGTGTACCACTTTAGGAAGGAACAAAGGCCTTGTCCTAAGCACCACTTTGTCCGGATGAACAGAGAAGGGGGCTTTGAATATAGAGCCGAAGCTCACTCACCCTGAAGCAGAGGTGACGGCAACAAGGCAGTCTTGAGAGTGAGGAGCCGGAGAGGACAGTTATGAAGAGGCTCAAAGGGTCCTCAACCCCACCCCGCCCTGTTTGTTGCAGTACCACGTGGCTGTGGTGTTGTCTGTGAACAACTGCACCACTTTCTTTTTAAGAGAGGGAAGGAATGCCTTCAGGCCAGTCTGATCACCCGGAGCTCCAGCAGGTTGATATAGGAGCCCAGATTCACCAGGAGAATAGACTCCTTTGATTTCTGCCTCCCCCAGATGGCGCCCCATCCCAGGAGTGATGCATCTGTCACTACCAAATCTGGTTGGGGAAGGGAGAGGGATCTGCCTCTGACCCAATCTTGGTTCGTTGACCATCACTGCAGCTGTGTCACAGTCCCCTCTGAGATCTGGACATAATCGGAAAGATTCCACTTATGCTGCCCTCACTGGAACTTCAGGTCCCACTGCAGAGCCAGCATATGCCACCTGGCATGATCCACCCGCAGAATGCAAGTGGCCATGAGGCCCAGCAGCCTCAGAGTAATTCTCAGCGAAATCCGGTAAAGAGGCTGAAACATCTGTATCATAAAATGAACATCCCAAATTCGCTGTTCGGGAGGATAGGTCCGAAACTGCACTGAGTCCAGAACAGCCTCAATGCACGTCTGAGAGGGAGTCCGTGTGACTTTGGCTCATTTATAGAGAACCCCTGTGAATGCAGGAGGGAGGGCCACCATAGTGTGGTGGTGGGAGAAGAGAGCCTGGTGCGAGCCCGCCTTCAACAGCCAGTTGTCGGGATGAACAAGTTACTTACCTTTGGTACCGATATATCTGTAAGAGACATAGGATTAGTTCTAGATTCCTAACCTTAGAATTACCCCCATGCGAAAGACTGGATCCAGAGAATTTTTCTTCAGCAGTACCCCTGCATGTTGGTAGGTGGCATGGGTCGACTTCGTGTTCGTTGTGGTCACTGGAATGACGTTGCGGTATCTACTTAGACGCCGCCCCTGCGTGCTGACGTCAGTTCTTTACTGACTGAAATATTTATTAAGCGCACTTATGCCGAGGCGTCTTGGCGCTGTAGGAGGAATGAGACAGAGCTACCAATTAAGCCATGAAGAGGAGCCAGGTTTTTAATGCCTTTCTGAAATGGATCTTATTTGTGTCCAGGCGTAGCTCAGTGGGCAAGGTGTTCCACAGTTTAACTGCCTGCTAGGAAAAAGACTTGCTACCCCAATGGACTCTCTTAGTCCTAGGCAGGCAGATCAAGCTCAGACTACCAGATCTTAGTGTGCGAGACGGCACATAGCGAGGAAAGAGATTTACCATGTCCTCAGCCCCTCTTCCATTCACAGTTTTGTAGACTAGACAGAGGACCTTGAACTGCACCCTTCGTCTAACAGGAAGCCAATGGAGTTGTCGAATGCTGTTAGATGTCGGGTGGCGTTTGGGAAGATCCAGCAATACTCTAGCTGCAACATTTTTCAATCACTGGAGTTTTGTGAACTGTCTTTCATCAATTCCTAAATACATTGCGTTACAGTAGTCGATGCGTGATAGAACCAGGGCTGCAACTACTGTTTTCCTAAATGTAAAAGGTATAAATGGTAGTATTTTCCTAAGGACCCTGATTGTAAAGAAACAGGCCGATGTGACTTGATTGATTTGAGAAGTACATGTTAAGTCTTTATCAATCATGAACCCTAGGTTCTTGACTTTTTGTGCCGGGATGGGGCAGATGCCCGCTTCTGAAGGCCACCATAAATGACTCCAGATAGAGGGTTTTTGTCCGAATTCAATCACCTCTGTTTTTTCGGTGTTGAGCTTCAAAAAGTTCTTGTTCATCCAGCTCTTTACACTTGGGAGACAATTTTGAAAACGCTCCGCTGTGACTTCTACCGTCTCGGTAAGTGACATCACTAACTGAGTGTCGTCTGCGTAAGACACCAGTTGCACGCCAAGAGTATTTATAAGTTTAGCCAGTGGAGTCACGTACAGGTTGAACAGGGTGGGGGAGAGCACCGATCCCTGGGTAACTCCGCACGGGAGAAAAAACTCTCCAGATTGAATTCCATCCCAGTGGATTTGTTTTACTCTGGCTTCTAAAAAGGACCTGAGTAATTTTAAGGCAGTATCTGTAATACCTACAGCTTTAAGCCTTTCTAGTAGGACCCTATGGTTGACGGTATCAAAAGCTGCCGTCAAATCCAGCAGTATTAGGACAGCTCAGCCACCTTTGTCCATGGTCCTGCGGATTTCCTCGGTGGCCATTATTAAGGCTGACTCCATAGAATGACATGACCTGAAGCCATGCTGGGTAAGGTCTAGAATGTTATTAAGGTCCAGAAATTCCATTAACTCCTGATTCATGGCTTTTTCAAATATCTTGGATGGTAGACAGGATATTGGACGGTAATGCTTGGTATCCAATGGGTCCAAGGAATCCTTTTTCAAGATAGGTCTTATGCAGGCCTTTTTCCATCTTCGAGGGAAGATTCCAGACCTTGTTATCTCATTGAGAAGGGGGGTCAGAGTAGAGCTAATTACTTCAGGGGCCAGGTGAAGTATATACGGGGGACATGGATCCAGAGGTGAGCCCGATTTAGTTTGGATTAGCAGGTTTGTGACCAGGTTCTCATTTAGGGAGGAAAATTGAGATAGATAGTTCACGGGGGATTCTGTTTGTTCCCTGTAGTCAATTCCCACCGCTGCTGATAGGTTATGGAGTTTGTCATAAACAGCTTGAACTTTTTGTTGGAAAAAGAGGGCCAGTTTATCCACAAAATTTTGGTCTGGGACAAAAATTACGTCTCGAGAGCACTTCGCTAGATTTGAAACAGTTCTGAATAGTTCCTTCGAGAAGTTTGTGGCCTCTTGAATTTTTTTGGTGAAGAAGGCCGAGTTGGCCTGTTTTATCTTTATTTTATAGTCTTGCAGAGCACTTGTATATTCCTTCCTGTGCTGAGCGCTGTAATCAGATCTCCAGATCCGTTCCTGGCATCGGCATTTAATTTTAATAAGTTTAACATCAGCTATGTACCAAGGTGAGGTGACTAATCGTCTCCTAGGTATTTCCTCAGGGGCCAGCTCATTTACAGCCTGATTGACCCATTTAATTTGTTAGCCCCACCATTGCTATCCTCTATTGAGGGGGCCTTGTTGGACAGGATTTTAATTAACTCGGCTCCTTGAATGTTCTTCCAGGTCCGAGTTTTAGCTAAGAGGGAACGATACCTTCGCCGGGTAATAGGAGTTTTAGTTTTTACTTTTAAATGGATGGCTGCGTGATCCGACCACGGAACAGGCTGGACCAATGCTACCTCGATGTGGTCATTATTAGTAAAAATGCCATAGAGCGGGTGGCCAGCTTGAAGCGTAGGTTTTAATACTATCTGTTCCATCCCAAATCCCGGCAGGTTATTGTTATTTTCCTCTAAATGGAAATTAAAATCACCTAGCAGTGTGAAAGTGGCAGTGTGTAGGCAGGATTCCAAGAAGGTTTGTAGAGCTCTGATAAATTTGAGCGATATATTAACGCAATTCCCCCCCCAGCTGCTCCTATCCTGTCTACCTATGCCACGGAGTATCCAGTAGGAACAGCAATGTTCCAATCTGGTCCTGAAATGGGAGATGCCCACGTTTCTGTGAGGAAAACCAGATCAGCAGAGTTATCAGATATTAGGGTTTCTAACTCTTATTTATGCTTGGGCAAGGATCTGGTGTTTAGTAGGATATCTTTTATTATTTTGTGATTATTACATATGGGCCCATGTGTTGGTTTCCTATAAGTGGGGCTGATCGCTGGGTTAGGGTTTATAGAGTTAGTCCCGAAGTCAGTGATGTTTGTATCCAGGTCAGTTGCATATGCTGGTAGGTTAGCTATCTTAAAACCACAGGATAGTCAACCATTGGGGTCGGTGGCATGGTGGTCATGCATTATGGTAGGAGTTAAACATTTATCGGTCTTTAACTCCAGCAATTCCTCACAAGAGAAGCATATTTTTTTTAAATGAGCAGGGATTATGGTGCTTGGCGCGGTACCGGCGCGGACGGCGAAGACCAGTATGCTTTTGGCGCGCCCGCTGCGCGCATCCGCTGTGCGTCCAGCTTAGCATTGGGCTAAGTAGGCTTTCCCCGGACGTAGCAACAGCTAGAGCGCGGCCCAACGAGTGTCCCTGCTCTCCCTCCGCACACACTGACTTCCCGCAGCAGACCAGGGAGTCGGGCTGTAAGGTGAAGTACAATTTTACTCTAAGATTGCAGTGCGTTTAAAAAATAATTAAAATCGTGATAGTCTCGTGCAAGGTTACAAATAGCAGCAAAAGAGCCCAAAGCTCAGTCACCCTGCAAGCAGGCGTGATGGCAACCAGAAAGGCAGTTTTAAGTGTCAGAAGTCTGAGAGTACAGTTATGCAGCGGATCGAAAGGAGCACACATAAGGTAGGTGAGAACCAGGTTCAAGTCCCACTGGGGCATTACGAAAGGAATTGGAGGAAACAAGTGAGTAGTGCCCTTAATGAAGCGATTTACAATAAAGGATTTGAAAAGAGAAGGGTGATAAGGAAGCCGAAGAAAGGCTGAAATTTCCGAATGAGAGCCTTTTAAAGTGCCCAGATCAGAGCGATTCTGGGCCAAAGAAAGGAGGAACAGCAGAACCTCTGAAAGGGGAGCAGAAAAGGGATCCACAGCCTTTGCTGTGCACCATGCCACAAATTGTTCCATCTACAGGTGTATACAATTTTGGTGGAGGGACGCCTGGCTGGCAAGATAACGTTACAGACTTCGGAGGAAGGTCAAAAGTGTCAACTGTCACCACTCAATCACCATGCAAGCAGGTGGAGGCTGGACAGGTTCGAATGGAGGACTGCCCCCTGCTGCTGCGACAGAAGATCTTTCCGAAGGGGCAGACTGATCGGAGGGTCGGAGTCCATGTGTAAGAGCTCGGGATACCATACTCTTCGAGCCCAATCCAGGGCCACAAGAATGACTTGGGCCTGGTCGCACCTGATCTTCCTCAGAACTCTGGGTAGAAGTGGTACAGGTGGAAAGGCGTATAGAACACCACAACTCCACTCGCAACGAAAAGCGTCGCAGAGCGAGTGCCACCTTCGAAATTCCAACGTGCAGAAATGCTGACATTGCACAGTCTCTTCGGTGGCAAAGATCTAATCAAGGCTCTCCACATTGCTGAAAGAGACCTTGCACCACCTCCGAGTGAAGACGCCATTTGTGATCCATCATGCACCGACGGCTGAGTTCGTCCACCCTGGCGTTCAGAGAACCTGCCAGGTGTTGAACCACCAGGGACATGCCCTGATGTTTCAGCCACTTCCAGAGACAAAGTGCCTTCTGACATAGGGTCTACGACCCCACCCCGCCCTGTTTGTTGCAGTACCACATGGCAGTGGTATTGTCCGTGAACACCTGCACTACTCTCCCTTTGACAGAAGGAAGAAATGCCTTCAGTGCAAGATGGATCGCTCGAAGCTCCAGAAGGTTGTTGTGGAGCCCAGACTCCGCTGGAGGCCAGAAGCCTCTGATTTCCGCCATACCCATGTGGCCGCCCACCCCAGGAGTGATGCATCTGTCACCACTGTGAACTCTGGCTGAGGAAGGGAGAGGGACCTGCCGTTGACCCAATCCTGGTTCGTTAGCCACCACTGCAATTGATGTGCAGTGCCCTCCGAGATATGGACGCAATTGGAAAGATTCCCCTGATGCTGTGCCCACTGGAACTTCAGGTCCCACTGCAGAGCCCGCATACGCCACCTAGCATAGTCCACTAGCAGGATGCAGGAGGCCATGAGGTCCCGTAGCCTCAGGGTCATTCTGACCAAAACCCAGGATGGAGGCTGAAAGATCGGAATCATGGCCCGAATATCCCGGACTCGCTGCTATGGAGGATAACCCCTAAACTCGCTGTGTCCAGAACCGCTCCGATGAAAAGGAAGAGGAAATTAGGTGTGACTTCGGCACGTTGATGGTGAACCCCAGCGAAAGCAGGAGGTCGGCTGTAGTCTAGAAGTGGGAGACAACAGCCTGGGCGAGCCCACATTTAACAGGTAGTCGTCGAGATAAGACTAGATCCCCCGATCTGCGTAGATGAGCTGCGACCGCCGCCATCACCTTCATGAACACCCAAGGGGCGCTGGTAAGGCCAAAGGGGAGCATGGTAAACAAAGTTCTCGTGGCCTATTGTGAACTGTAGGCAACGCCGATGGGTCAGCAGGAAGTGAATGTGAAAATACACGTACTGCAAGTTCAATGCTACCATTCAGTCTCCAGGGTCAAGGGCAGACAGGACCTGAGCCAGTGTCAACATTTTGAACTTGTCCTTCCGGAGGAAGCGATTGACATTCCTGAGATCCAAGATAGGACGCAGGCCCTTGTCCTTCTTGGGCAGCAGAAAGTAGTGGGAATAACAACCATGACCTACTTCTAGGGCAGGAACTCGCTTGATGGCTCCCTTTGCCAAGAGAGCCGTAACTTCCTGTTGGAGAAGGGCCAAGTGATCCTCCGACATGCAATGGAATTGAGGTGGCATGGATAGAGGGAAAGTCTCGAAGGGAAGGGAGTGGTCCCTTTGGACTTTCTGCAAAACCCACCTGTCCGACATGATGTTAAGCCACTGAGAAAGGTGATGGCGAATCCTGCTGCCCACTGGCAATTGGTGGCCCTGAAAGCTCGGAATAGGAGGGCTTGGAGTCTGCTGCAGAGCGTGCGCTGGTGGACTGGTCCGCCAGCTGGCCCCAGACCCACAAAGGTGGGTCCCACGTCCCCGGCCACGCAGAGGCTAGACAGCTTGCACAGGCCTGTGGATCTGGGTGGAAAGTGGCGGGGCACCCCTTCCGTAGCCACGAAAGGGGCGAAAAGCTGACTGCGCGGTCGAGAGGTGGAAGAGAGGGCCAAGGATCTAGCCGTGGCCCTGGAGCCCTTAAAGCGCTCACGCACGTTGTCTGCCTTGTCGCCGAACAGGCAACGGCCATCAAAGGACATGTCCAAAAGTGTCGCTTGGACATCATCCGAAAAGCCAGTGGACAAAGCCAGGCGTAGCATCTAAGGGCTTCTAAGGTTGAAATTGTCCTGCCTAGCAAGTCGGCGGCGTCTAGCCCACATCTGATGGGAAACTTTGCTGCACCAGAGAGCACGGCCCATGCCTCCTATGGGCACAGCAGCAGCACCTGCGCAACCGTGTTCCATACAGAGTGGTGCCGATCCGGATCCAGGCTTGGATTCCTGGGGGCCCTGCGGCGCCAGCATCGAAGGCGCCGCATCGAAGGCCTAGAACCCCCAGCCGAGTCTGTGGGGCCTGAACGCGCGCTTGCAGAGTCGGCTGCCAAAGACAGAATGGAGGGCTTCGTAAAAGCTAAGAAGTTGGGCAGGGGTTGCTCCGGCTCCCAGGAAGGGAGGGAAGGCAGGAGTTGACCCTGCAGCTCCGCGGGCGGAGCCGGACGATTACCTTCCACTTCCCGCGTCGGTCGACGTACTGGAGAACGCAAAGAGCAACAGCTTTTTCTTCGCCTTCCTCTTGTGCTTTGACTTATCCGAAAACTAAGACGGTGAGTGGTGGTGATGGCTCCGTGACCGGTCCCGTGACCTCCCTGTCATCTGGGATCTCGAATGGCGCGGAGCAGACTGCCGGGCCTCGAGAAGCTTTCAGGACCGCTCCCGCAAAGACTTCGGATCGTGCTCCAAGCACCAAAGGCACACAAGGTGCGGGTCCGTAACCGACATCAATTTGCAACAGGAGTCGCAAGTCTTCAAGCCGGTTCGAGGACGGGACATCTCTACGTTCACCAGGAGTCGAACGACTCAAAAAGGTGTTGACAAAAAGTCACATAAAGATAGTCAAAAAGAGACTCAAAAAGTGACTTGAGGTACCCTCTCTCCGGATCTGCGTTGGCTGCGCAGAAAAAGAAAACTGATGTCAAGGTGCAAGGGCGGCGTCTAAGTAGATACCGCAACGGCATTCTGGCCACCACGATGCTAACGACGTACATGGAGTCGACCGATGCCACCTACCGACGCGCAGAGGTACTGCTGAAGAAAATTCCTCCGGATCCAGTCTTATACGTGGGGGTAATTCTAAGGTGAGGAATCCATAACTAATTGTCTCTTATAGATAGAGGAAAACTGGAACCCCTGATCTGCGCAGATGAGCAGCGCCCACCGCCATTACCTTTGTGAACACCCGAGGTGCACTGGTAAGGCCAAAGGGAAGGACGGTGACCTGAAAGTGCTTGTGGCCCACCGTGAACAGTAGATAGTGTCTGTGGGCTGGCAGTATGGGAATATGGAAAAAAGCATCCTGCAAGTCCAACACCACTATCCATCTCCGAGTAGGAGGGCAGAAGGTACTTGAGCTAACGTGCGCCTCTTGAACTTCTACTTCCAGAGGAAGCGGTTGAGGGACCGTAGGTCGAGAGTAGGACGCAGGCCTTTTTCCTTCTTGGGCACCAGAAAGAAGCAGGAATACTAACAATGACCTACTTCTGGCACAGGGACCCTCTCTATAGCTCCCTTGGCCAAAAGAGCTGAGACTTCCTGACAGAGGAGTGCCAAATGATCCTCTGACATGCAATTGTAAGACGGTGGCATGGAGAGAGGGGTAGTCTCGAAGGGGAGGAATTAGCCCCTTTGGACAATTTGCACAACCCACCTTTCAGACGTGGTTGATTGCCAGAGGAGGAGGTGATGGCGAATCCTGCCTCCAACTGGGTGAAGATGGGCCTGGAACATCGGACTAGAAAGATTTGGAGGCAGTGCCAGGAAGGGAGATGGTGGACTGGCCTGCCCGCTGGCTCCCGGACCCGTTAGTACGCTGGGTCCCACGTCCACGCAGAGGCTGGACAGCTTGCGTGATCTGGGTTGGGCACCCCTTCCGTAGTCATCAAAGGGGCAAAAAGCAGTCTGGGGTAGACAGGAAGGCGCAGTGAGGCCCAAAGATCTGGCCGTAGCTTGAGAGTCTTTAAAGCGCTCAAGCTCAGAGTCTGCTTAGTTGCCAAAAAGACAATGGCCATCAAAGGTCATGTCCTTCAAGGTTGACTTGACAACCCCCGAAAATCCAGATGCATTCAACCAAGCATCACATCTAAGGGCTACCGACGTGGCAATCGTTCCACCCGTTGAGTCGGTGGTATCTAGTCCACATCAAATGACAAATTTGGCTGCGTCTCTCCCATCCACAACTGCCTGGGAGAGAACAGCCTCCTCCGGGCACTGAGGCAGCACCTGCGCGACCGTATCCCAGATGGTATTGGAGTAGCAGCCCAAGAGGCACACATTATTCACCAACCACAGTGCCACGCTGGAGGAGGAGAACATTTGCTTCCCAGGATGGTCCAGCTACTTGATTTCTCTATCTAGAGGAGCTCAAGGGAACATGCCTCTTTAAGAAGAGGCTTGGACCACAAAGCTCTCAGGTGACGGGTGTTGGGTCAAGAACACTAGGTGGTCCGGGGCTGGGCGGTGGGCAAATGTCCTCTCTACAGGAAGCCCCTGTGCTTGGCTTGGACCAAGTGCCCAGGAAGACATCAGTAAGGGTTTCACTGAATGGCAATAGAGGTTCAGAGGAAGAAGCTGCAGGCTGAAGCACCTCTGACAGGAGGTTAGTCGTGACTGCCACCGAAGGGAGCTCAAGGCCAAGGACCTCAGCCACCCTTCTCACCACCACCACCTACTCCGTGGCCATGGTGGGGTAGAAAAGCAATCCAGTGTCTGGAGAGGTGTCCAGACCACTGTCATCACCCAGGTACTCCGTCAGTTCGGTTCCTCCAGCTGGTCAGTTAAAGGGTCCAGCTACCCCTCCCAGTCCTCGTCACCACCCTCTGATTGACAGGGAGCACCAGGGATGAACAGTGGAACAAAAGTACCCTCCGGCATCGGTTCCGACGTTAGTCCGGTTCCGTGTCAAACTCGGGGATGGGGACGGCTTCGTCCAGGGGCCCAGCCGACGCCAGAAGCGTCGTCATTGGGTTCGGTGGAGGTCGGGTGAGATCAACGAGCGCCAAACCGGATCCAGGTTTGGATCTGCCCAATAGGAGGCGTAAAGCATTGTAAAATTTTGTGACTTGGGCAGGAGACGCTCTGGCTCCCGGAAAGGGTGGGAGGCACAGAGTCAACCCTAAAGCAGGCTCCAGAGACGGAGCCTTCGAGCAATGATGCTCCGAGTCCCGCATCGCGCCAGCTAACCGACAGGGAGAAGGTGAAAAGCAATATTTAATGTGCTTTGACTTACCCGAGGACCTCAACATCATGGAGTGCGATGAGGAGTGGCAGCTCCACGAACAGCCTTGTGGCCTTCCTCTCGAACGAGACCGGGAGCAGCCGACCGCTGGGCCCCCAACAACTTCCCGGGCTGCTCCAGAAAAGTCTTCTGATGCATGCCCCGGCAGTCGGAGCACAACTTCGGGTCAAGGTCGCGATCCAGACACAACAAGCAAACAAGGTGCGGATCCGTCACAGATTTAATCTTGTGACAGGAGCCTCAGGGCTTGAAGCCGGTCCGACGTTGGGACATCCTTCACGCACCAGGAGTCCAAGACTCAAAAAAGACGTTGACAAAAGTTGCAAAAAGCTAGCCTAAAAATGGCTAAGGGGTAGACCTTTCCAGATCTTCCCTAGGCTGGCGCTAAAAAAGAAAGAACTTACGTCAGTGTGCAGGGGCGGCATCTAAATAGACACCTTGACATCATCCCGGTGACCACGACACTGACGACGGAGTAAACAGACGCAACCTATAGGCGCATAGGGGTACTGCTAAAGAAAAATCTCCAGATCCAGACTAACGCCTGGGGGAAATTCCAAGGTAAGGAATCTACAACTAACCGTCTCTATCAGATATCGGTTTTCCTTTGGACACACAGATACCTACTTGGCGGGCACTAGTGAAATCCTCTGAAGCGGATTATCTGATGTGGAAGTTAAACAGTAAAACAATCAGCCATTTTGAAGAGGGCATAAAAAAGATTAGATGTCGAGGATCACATAAACGAGATGTGCAGGATGACAATGAAAACCTGAAGTGAAAGTAAAACCTACCTGTGTGATAGCTTATGGGGTGTGTAAAGCGATGAGAACATGCAAGTGCTGTGTAGATGTTTCAGTGCCCTACCCTGTGGACAAGACATCCCATGAATACTGGAAAAACAGGGACTTGGATATACATGTGTTATAATTTGATCAGAATGCTAGGCAAAATGTTTCCTCTACTTCCCACTGGACTAAACAAAATAAGCTAACAATTCAGACTATTCTGCACCTTAGAATGGAAGGTCAAGGCATAAAATAGAAGAGCACACGCACAAAATATAGTTACTGCATTTACTTTTTTTTTTTTATTAATCACTTCCATTGAGAGTTTCTTCCTGTATCACAGTCAGTTCCTTCTGTTTTTATTCTTTTTTGTTATCTTGGTAAAATAAATAGAGGCAATTGATATCTAGGTAGCACGCTCCTCGGTCGAGCTTTGGTTAACAATTCATGATTGGATGTCCGCGAAATCTGTGGCGGTCGATAACACACTGAGGCACAGGACGTCATGCTCACCCCAGGAGGTTCTTTCCTCTAGTCCGCAAAAGCAACCCCCCCTTCCCGCCTTGTGACGTCAACAGTTCATTATTTCTTTTATATGAAAAAAATGATCATTTGCAGTTAAACTTTCTAAACTTCTCGCTAGGCATTAAGCTGCAGTAGAGTAGATTGTTAAAACTATAATCCAAGACTGGACTTCCTCGCCCAATATCACCACCCCACTCACCCCCCCCATTCCCGCCGGCCTCAGCCTAAAAAATAATGCCACAACATTTATCTTAGAAGCTAGTCCGTAGTGAACTGATCATTTCATCAAATCAGCCCCACCCTTATCACAATCTCCATTAATAAACTCCAAATAAAGCAGAACATTCAGCTGTTGTATGTCACAGAGAGGAACGCGCTGCTGCTACAGGCAGGATAGTCTGTGAGGGCTTCCGCTTGGCATGAGGTGTCGACGAGGCTGGAGGCAAACACTGGAGGTTGATGCAACTGAGTGTTCCCTTTAACAGCAGACACGGCTGGAGGCGTTGGCCTATGTGGTCAGAGTTACTTCCGTTGGTCACCAAGTCGAAGTTTGAAGTTGAGTTTAACTCACATGACTTGCCTATTTTTTCTTTATCAATGAATCAGTGGCGTAGAACCCTGAGAGATGGATGTGGCCTGTTCAGGTGTTAGTTGTTCACCCCACACAGGGTTCTAGTACTCATAGGCTTACGTCTGAGAAAGAATTCTTCCACGGTGGAGACACAGGATGCAAGACATGCAAAGCAGTAGTCTGGTTAGTGCCCCTGAGTGATTGGCAGTAACATGGTAGTCAACTGACTGACTTCTGCCTTACAAAGCCCCGCCTTCCAAAGCCCCGCTGAAGTCCCCCCGGTTGTTATTCCTTCGATTACTGCTGTGGGAAACTGCCTCCAAAAGTTAATTTAATATTTGTTGGTAGAAGAGGTAATGCTAAATATTATATTTATAAACTGCGACTGGTCTGTCTTATCACCAGGACCGCCCAACACATTTCTGAGTGGCCTTCCACCAAGCATCTGGCTAGTCCACTGCAGCTCAAGTGTCCTTACATTTCTACTTTCAAACGACTTCAACATCTGCAAGTGTGGTGTACTGACGCTCCACTCATCTATTCCTATGCAGGGGTAGTGGGGAAAAGCAATGATTTTAGGCTATCAGAGGGTGTGCAGAGACAAAACCCATCTTAGAGCTATCACAAGTTATTTTAGTTAGACTGGGTGGCTAGCTCGCACTGATGCGGTCACAATGCAGCGCACAGCAACTTTTCACGAGTTACACTGATTCGGAGTCACAGATCCTATCCCTACTGTATGTCACAAAAAAGCACAAAGAGAGAACACCCAGCCATGCCTTCTGAACTGCAAGGAGACGAGCAATCAGTGTTTTAAGAAAGCCTCTATTTATGAGCCCACTGGAAGCCAGAGAAGCACACCAGCAGATCCCCAGTGGCAAAAAGGCAGGTATGCCAACTATGGGCCATGGCATGGTTGGCACTTTAAGTCTTGCTTGCCAGAATGTAGCATGGAAATGGCTTTACCATAAAGCATTGTAGGGGTGTGGCTGTTCACTTTACCATGCATTTCATCCACTTATGCATGCTAGCTATCATACGCAGTACCTCAGCTCAGGTTCAGATCTCACAATCAGTACTCATCTGCCCAAGGACGTGCCAGCATGAACCTCATCCCTAGGTCTCCCTGTTGCTTCACTTCTGCTCCACTGATGCAATTTAGTCTTGGTTCTCACTGTGAAGGCACACACTGTTTATTCTCACACAACTGATGCACCTCAACCCTTCATCTCAATGTCTCTGGAGGAGCTACTCAGCCTCAGCTCTCACAATTGGTGCAACTTAGCACTGGACACTTAGCACCTTACCCCATATCTGACCACAGAAGTGACAGTCAGTGGATTTGATCACCACATTTCACTGACAGTGCACTTCAGCCCTAAATATTATTACTAGTACTCCTCAGCTGTCCATCTCACCACAATCAGCCTTTTGTCCATGTCTCACCACGAGTACTAGACCTTCCTGATTTCACCTCCAGGGGGGTCTCTACTAGCACAGATTTTGTCGTCAGCACACCTCTGAATTTCAGAATCCTCTACCCCAGATCACAGTGACTTTAAACTAATGCCTGGAATGGATCCCTCTACCAGTACACCATTGCCTAGATATTACAGCTTGTCCACCTTAGGCCCAGCTATCAACACTGCTGCATCTCACTTTCTGAGGAAGTCACAGAGGCCTCTTGGTTTGAACGAAAGTGGCATCAAGAGAGAAAATGGAGCAACATACTATCCCCAAATATTGGCCCACAAGAGAAACTAACATTTCTCATTTTATCCTTCTCCCTCGAGACTTTTTACTGTGGCAATGAGCAACTGCTGTTTCCTGCCCTTATTTACATTTCAACAGAATGCTCTACCGAACCCTTGGGAACAGCTGTAATGTATATACGTTCCAAACCTTTAAGGCGGGGTCTGGATGTGGACTTGCAAAGTATATTTAGCACACTAGAGATGCCCTGCTTAATGTCTGTTACAGATTCACATGTCTTGCATACTCTGGCCAATTCGTGGAGCCAGGGGGTGGGGTGGATGCACACACAGGTACTTCTCTGTGCTAGAAGAGGTTGATTAGAATGCAGAGGAGGCATAAGGATTTAAGGGGGATGGGGCATGACAGTCCATGCCTTGTCCCAGAAGAGTGTCTGCAGCGTCCTTGGAACGGGGAACACTTCTCTAGCGTGCACCATAACACACAATGTCGTTGGCCCCGCCGAGGAGATGGGAGGGCATTAGGGGGGTCAGTCTCTGCCAGGGCACACAACTCGGTGTTCAATTTTCCAGCAGGCCTAGCTGTGTCCTAATGACCAAGTGTCCACACTACCACCTACAGTAGCCTCAAAATCCATTCTTCCATCTAAAATCTACACTCCCTGAAAGAAAATAAAAATCATTTTGTGATCCCAACCTTGTGAGCGTGAGTTCGAGCTCTAGAGTAGGAGCAGCCATCATTTAAAAGCAAAATAAAGGGGTGAGTGTGTTTTGGGGAGTCAGGGACTGTGGCACAGTTTTGCCGCGCTTTAGAGACCGCCCACCGCAACGTGACGAGGTGGGGGTACAGGATCAGGGTGCAAGGAGCAGCAGCAAGTATCCGCACATTCAGGGCTGTCGTTCCACGCTGCGGGTCGGCGCCTGGGCCTCTGGCACGCTTGATTCCGGGCGCAGCTCCTTCCGCGCCGTCACCCATGCCTTTGGCCCCTGCTATCTGGCACGCTTTTCCGCAGAGTAAATAGACATGTAGTAGTCATTGCTGCCGACGGCCAAGTGGGGCTGTGGAGAGAAGATGGAGAAAATGAAGACAACTGTGGAGAACAAACTGGTCAAGGATGTAAAGAGAGTGAGGAGGGCTGTGGAGAGAAAATGGGTGTGATGGGGCAACTGAGCGAATTTAGGCAGATGTGGAAGGACGAGTGTTATAAATGAAGGTTGGTAGAAAGGAGAATTGAATGCAGGAGGGAAATGGTGCAGTCCAGGGTTGGGAGAATAGGAGCTAGAGTTATCACAGTGAATTCATGAACTTGGTTAACTTGCTGAAATAAGAATAGATTACACCAAAGATTAGGAGAGCAAAGAGGGCTCTCTGGTGGAGACAGTTAAGATGGCTGTTGAGATCTTTGAAGAGGGTGAGGGATGCTTTGGCGATGAAAGATGACAGCGAGGATGCAAAATAAGGAAGAAAGGAGTTTAGATGGATGTGAGGGAACTTGAACAAAAACACACATCTATAGTGCAAACATGTTTTAATTCAATGCCTGGTGCGTCACTTAAGTTGGATTCTCTCTAGTACCTTTCCAAACAATTTTGCTATCCTTTGGTTCGCACAACTGTTTGAAACTAAAGGGGCTTGGATTGAAGGCTCAATTGTAAAGCTTCTCTGCACGTTCTTCTGAGCTGAAGTAGAACCCATCAAACAAATTATTGATTAGTATACGTTACCATATGAGTTGTGTAAGAAGAATAATTGTTACTTACCTGTAAATAGGTGGTTCTCCAGTATTGGTGTCTTTCATAGATTCACATGCTTGAATATTCCCAGTCATTAAAATGGGAGCCCCACGGTAAATAGGGGGACAATAACCATTATCCACTGAGTTAAGCCACCTCTTTGTAACTCAAAATTGCTTTTAGACTACCACCAGAAAGACTGTTCTTCATAGATTCACATGTTTGAATATTCCCGGTCATTGAAGTGGGAGCCCCACGGTAAATAAAATAGCAATAAAATACAAATAAAATATGTATGTAAAAACATATCGCATACATTCCAACACCAGAAATACTTATAAGTACCAGGTTAGCATTAACACATAGGAATACATGGAGAACAGAAAAAAACCTTTATAACATATCCATGTCATTATGTTAGTCCAAACTACAGCCAATCAGGCGCAAGCACCCCTCCAGAACCTTCTCCTCAGAGGCTCAGGCCCTCAGATTTTCGTAGCATGGGAGTGACAAAAAGAGTCTAGGAGGAGAAGCGAGCCTCTGGGGGGAGGCGGGTAGGTCGCATGTGAATCTATGAAAGACACCAATACTGAAGAACCACCGGTTTACAGGTAAGGTAAGTAACAATTGTTTTTCTCCAGTATTAGGGTGTCTTTCATAGATTCACATGCTTGAATAGAATAGTGAGCAGTAACAGCTGGCTGTAAGAGCAAAATCAGCAATGCAAAGGTATGAAAATGCAAAAATAGCATAACATAGCCAGGTAGGAATGATAATAAAAATAATAACAATATCATCACATAAACCATATAGGTGGAAGGAAGAAAGCAGAGGCTCACCTTAGGTAAAAAGATTGCGAAGCACCGCTTGGCCCACTGCCGTATCAGCTTTGTTGATCGTCTCAAGGCAGTAATGCCTTGTGAAAGTGTGCTGCTGGGCCGCGTAGCTGCTTGGCATATTTTATGAATCGGCACACCAGCAAACAGGGTAGTAGAGGATGACATCGCCCTGGTGGAATGAGCGCTCACTGAGGATTGAAGAGGTTTGCCAGCTTTCTGATGACAGAAAGAAATTGCGGAAGAAATCCAACGTGCAATAGTTGGGTTGGTAACAGAACGCCCCTTGCGCATGCATCTGTAAGCAACGAAGAGCTGATCAGATTTGCGAAAGGGTGTCGTCCTGTCGATGTAAAATTTAAGGCATCGTTTAACGTCCAGTGAATGCAAATGTTGCTCCGCTGGAGATTGAGGATTGGCAAAGAAAGTCATTAAGGAAACAGGTTCATTGAGGTGAAAGTCAGTGGGCACCTTAGGCATGAAAGCCGGGTTGGTGCGAAGCACAACACAGTCCGATTTGAATTGGAGGAAAGGAGGTTTAATGGTAAAGGCGTGAATATTACTCACACGAAGTGAAGAGGTCAAACCAAGGAGAAGGTCCACCTTCCAAGTCAAACATTTTAAATCCGCTTTGTGGATAGGCTCGAATGGCGCCTTCATCAATTGCGCCAAAACAGTATTGAGATGCCAGGTAGGAGGAGGACGCCGAATGGGCGGGAACTTCCTGAACAGTCCCTTGAAATATTTATTTATTTTTATTTATTTGTGGTTTTGTATAGCGCTAGAATCACTCCGCCAGGAGTATCTCTGCGCTTCTTGACCGGTAAATCAGCAGACATACTGAGGGATGGAGTTAGATTTCATTTTTAAATAAGATGGTTTTTAATTGTTTGCGGAATGTTAGGTGTTCTTTGCATTGTCTTAGAGCCAGTGGTAATTTGTTCCACAGCTTTGGACCCATAGTGGACAGAGCTCTACCTCCATGTCTGACTCTTTTGACATGGGGAACCACAAGGAGGAGATTGGTGCTTGATCTAAGGGATCGTGCTGGAACGTAAGGAACAAATCTCCGTTCAAGATAGAAAGGTCCCTGTCCGTTCAAGCACTTATGGATCAGGCAGCATATTTTAAATTTTGCCCTTTGTCTGACTGGGAGCCAGTGCAATTGCTCAAGGAGGGGTTTGGAGGCAGTTCTTGGGGGGGCATTTAGTACAAGGCGAGCTGCCATGTTCTGAATGACTTGTAGTTTATCTAGCACTCCTTCGTTGGCGGAGAGTAATAGACCGTTGCAATAATCTATCAGACTCAGGATAAGTGCTTGACAAATGACTCTGGAAGAGCAGAGAGAGGAGGAGCCATCCTGCCGGACGCAAGAGATTACCGCCAAGAAAACCTTCAAAGTGGAGTGGGAGAGTCCTGATTGTGCCAGCTGTAGAAAGAACGGCAGTAACTGAGCCGGAGTGGAATGAATGGGATGGATGTTGGCAGCTGTGCACCAGTGACAGAATCTTTTCCACTTTAGCTTGTAGGTCTTTATTGTGGACGGAGCCCTGGCATTGGCAAGAATGTCCCTGCATGCTGGCGAAATGTTCAAATGGGCAAATTCAAGGTGCTCAGGTTCCAGGCCGATAATTTGAGAGAGGGGGGGTCCAGATGACAGATCTGACCCTCGTCTATCGTGAGGAGATCCGCTCGAGGATGAAGTAGAATGGGTTCACACGGTGAGAGAAGCAGCAGTTCCGAGAACCACGCTTGGCGAGGCCATCTGGGAGCGATCAGGAGAATGTGGCACAGCTGTCTCCAAATCTTCCATAACACACGAGGAACTAGTGGAATCGGCGGAAAAGCGTAGATGAATAGATCGCATCAGTCCACCAAAAGGGCATTCCCGGACGATTCTGGATGGGGAAGCCAGCTTGCAAAGGACGGGCATTCCCGGTTCACAGGGCTTGCAAAGAGATCCATGTGCGGATGACCCCAACGCCGAAAGATGAAGTCCTGAGTCGGCTGATGCAGCTCCCACTCGTGCGTTGAGGATGCAGACCTGCTGAGGGAATCAGCCAGAATGTTGGAGATGCCTGGTAGGTGAACTGCTGTCAGGGTAATGTGGTGCCGAAGTGCCCAATCCCAAATACTCTGTGCCAGCAGAGACAGGAGAGGAGATTTGGTGCCGTCCTGCTTGTTTACATAGTGCACACTGGTGGTATTGTCGGTTTGGATGAGCACCGATTCTCCCTGGATCAGAAAATTTAACAATTTGAGTGCCAGGAAGATGGCCATTAACTCCAGCCTGCTGATGTGCCAGGAGCGTTGAGACAAAGTCCACTTGCCCTTTATGGACAGCCCTTGAAGGTGTGCACCCCACCCTTCCAAGGAGGATTTCGTGATCAGAATCAGTTCCGGAGCGGTGTTGAAGAAAGAAGCCCCGGTAGCAATGTTGGACGGTTGCGCCTACCACTGGAGAGCCGACCTCATCCGAGCGGTCACTAGGACCAGATCGTTGAAAGAGCCGGTGACCTGACACCACTGTCTGTCCAATTCTTCCTGAATGGGGCGACTCTTGAGCCTGAAATTTGGGATCAGAGAGATGCAGGAGGACGCCATCCCCAGAAATGACTTCAATATACGAACTGAAACGGATTCTTTTGAACAGATAGGAGCCACCAAGTGTAGAATCCGCAGCTGATGCTCGTGAGACACGAATGCCTTGGCTGGTGACGTATCCAGAGTGCCGCCTAGAAAAGTTCTGCAGGGAGCTGGGTCGACCTGAGACTTCTCGGTGTTGATGGAAAGACAGAGGGAGCAAAATAAAGTCTGACAGAGGTGAGTGTCCCGAGACAGCTGACTGCGAGATTGGGACTTTATGAGACAATCGTCTAGGTATGGAAAAATGTGAATGCCCTGTAGACGCAGGTAAGCCACCACTGGAGCCAAGACCTTTGTGAAGAAGCGAGGGGTGGAGCGCAGGCCGAAAGGCAGCACCCTGAACTGAAAGTCTCTCCGCCCTACTCGGAAACGCAAGTACATCCGGTGTCGTGGAAGAATTGGCACATGGAAATAAGCGTCCTGGAGGTCGATGGTGGTCATGAAGTCATCCTTGGAGAGAAGACGTAGGATCTCCACTAGCGTGAGCATGCGGAAGGATTGGCACTTTAGATATTTGTTCAGTGCCCATAAATCGAGGATTGGACGCCAGTCCCCTGTCTTTTTGAGGACGAGGAAAAACCGGGAATAGAATCCCATCCCTTTCTGAGACTTAGGAACCACTTCGATGGCACCTTTTGGAATCACAATGCGAATCTGCTGGAAAAGTTCTTTGAGGTGCGCTGGTGGCGGACCAGTAGGAGGAGTGTGAGGAGGAAACTTGACAAACTCCAAGGCATGGCCCATTGATACAATGTCCAGCACCCAGTTTGTCAAGTTTCCTCCTCACATTCCTCCTACTGGTCCTTGATTGAGGACCATTGTGAAAAGAACAGGGAGATTCGACTTCCAACTTTGAGTGTGGAAGGTAAGTCATTGCCTCTTGGAATCGGAGCCTCTATAGGAAGACTTTCCTCGGTACGATTTGGGAGACTGCTGGCGAGAGGACTGTTGCGACTGGGAGGAATATCGCTGATTTCCTTGACTGTAGTAGCGGTACTGATTGGATCCTCCGCGAAGAGAAGAGGTGGTACCGCGTACGCGAGCACCACGAAAAGGCTGTTTGCGAAACTGCAAAGTGCCTAAGGAACGAGCTGCTTCAGTATCCTTCTTTATTGCCTGCAGTGCTCCATTGATGTGTTGACCAAAGAGAGCTTTGCCGTCATAAGGCATGCCAAGGATTTTCGCCTGAACCTCCTGGCGAAAAGAGGTAGAACAAAGCAAACCCTGACGTCGCAGAACAGCGGCCCCCGCGAGCTGACTGAAGCCAGTGCAGGCGATATCCACAAAGCAGTCTAAGATCTCTTCTGACGCTCTCTCCCCCTCCTGAAGAATCTTTATAGCCTCTGCGCTGGAGCACTACGGAAAGGCAACAAAGGCAGACATGTCAGACCACATCTGGCGGTCGTAGCGTCCCAGTATGGCCAGAGAATTTGCGGCCCTCACAGTAGTGGAAGCCATAGTAGAACATTTCTGCCCAATGGCATCAAGGCGACGACCTTCGCGATCAGGAGGAGCAGTAATTGGAGAAGACGGGTTCCTGGAACGGCGCTGGGCGGCTTGGGTGACCACGGAATCTGGCTTAGGCTTCGCAACCAGGCAAGCTGGAGAACCCTGGGGCGCCCTATACTTCTTCTCCAAACGAGGTAGTTGCGTCGGGATGGAATTCGCGTTTGCATTAACTGGACACCCTCATTCCAAATAAAGTCGATGATGAGTAATGTCTTGACCTGTTTGAAAGGTTGACTTTTAAAGTCGGAAAAAAAACAGTGTTCGTCCTTTTGGACCATAGGAAGTTTAAAGTGGAGCGCCGCTCTATCCATAAGGTGGTGAAAGCTTGCGATGTCAACAGGAGGGGAATCCCCTGGAGTCGCAGGAAGCAGGGACGGTGTTTGGATCTGATAATCATCCCAATCTGCCATATTGCCATCATCATCATCATCCTGAACCTCGCCGTCCTCTCGCTCTGGGCGAGCATCATCATCACCACCTTCATACACCGTAACGTGGACCTGAATAGAGGTCGTAGCCGGAGCAGATGGCGCTGATGGTTGTGGCAGCGGAGCAGCAGCAGGAGCTGCTGCAGGTGCTGGTGCTGTAGGCAAAGGAGAGCCATGGCGAGATGGCGGAAAACACCTGTTGTAATCTTTCAACATATATTGGAGATTGGATATGAGGGAAGTGGTATTGTCGCCGTAGAAACCGGAGTAGAAGGTTCCTCCTCCGGGAAATACGAATCATCATGATCATCCCCATAGTTTTGACATTTTATGACCAGTTCAGAAGGGCTTGGTGCTGCCCAGAAGTGATAATCCTCGTCTTCCTCAGAACCAGAGTCATGTTCAGAACCTGTGACAAACAGGGGTGATGGAGGCTGCGTGTCACTTGGAATATTGAGCTGGTCCATAGGCACCTGACGACGTTGGTACAGAGGGTCAACAATGGGAGAACGAGACCCGGATGAAGAAAGTGGCACCAGAGGCAAAGATGCGAAGGATGATGACACCACCGTCGACGAAGTCGTCGTCGACGACTCTACAGACGTCGACGGAGCCGCCCTCGACGAGGCCGTCGTCAATGAAGCAGCCATCGAAGGAACACTCGTCAACGGAGCAACCGACGACGAGGTGGCACTCTTCACAACCATACAGACAGTTTGAAAACGGAGGCATACCTTCGTCGACATAGACGACGTCGACGCAGCCACCGTCGACGAGCCAGAAGCAGAAGTCGTCGTCACTGTCGTTGTCGACGAGCCGGAGATGGCAGATCTCGTCATCGGGACGATCGTTGACGCTCCCGTCGACGATTTTGCATGTTTTTTTGATAGAAACATGCTTAGAAGAAGCCGTAGATGCCTGAGACTCAGATCTCGGGGCGTAGAAGGAGGAGGTGGAGATACCACAGGAGCCTTCATGAGTGAAAGTTTCTTTTTCTTCAAGAAGGGAGATGGCAAATCCTGCACACTGCTACGCTTTGAAGTGGCTTTTGAAGTACCTGACACCAGGCTTTCTGCATCAGAAAGAACTGAATCCTTGTCTTTTAATCTTTGTAACCAAAGGAGGAGACGACCCTCCCAATCCTTAAGGTTTTGGTGGAAATAGTCCTGCAAATTTTACATTTGCCTACCTCATGGTCAGGATAGAGGCAGTATATACACTTCTTGTGGGGGTCCTCAGAGTAGAGCCACAACTTCCCACAAGAAGAACAAGGTCTAAACAAAGACTTCTGACTTGAAGACATTGTAGAAACACTGGAAAACCAGAAGAAAGTAGAAAACTGAGCAGAGCTCAGGGAGACTCCCTTCACACAACGTGCAGTAGAAAATCTGAGGGCCTGAGCCTCTGAGGAGAAGGTTCTGGAGGGGTGCTTGCGCCTGATTGGCTGTAGTTTGGACTAACATAATGACATGCATATGTTATAAAGGTTTTTTCTGTTCTCCATGTATTCCTATGTGTTAATGCTAACCTGGTACTTATAAGTATTTCTGGTGTTTGGAATTTATGTGATATGTTTTTACATACATATTTTATTGGGATTTTATTGCTATTTTATTTACCGTGGGGCTCCCACTTCGACGACCGGGAATATTCAAACATGTGAATCTATGGAGAACAGTCTTTCTGGTGGTAGTCTAAAAGCAATTTTGAGTTACAAAGAGGTGGCTTAACACAGTGGATAATGGTTAATAATGGTTATTGTCCCCCAGTGTAAAAACTCATTCCATCTCCGAAAAAGAGGCCCTCCTCTCCCTCACTGAGTGTATGAACACTATAACTAATGTCTGAGATCCCTTTAGAGGGATATGGAAAGGATGTGGCCTATCGGCTAGGGCAGTCGATCTCAGCGCCGGGGAACCAGGTTCGAGCTCGGCAGGGACGCTTAACATTCTGTGATAATCACTTAATCTCGCTGTGCCTAAAAAAAAAATGAATGTGTCCGTCTGTAACGTGTGCTCATGTAAAGCGCTCTGATACATTCAGGTCTAGTTTGTGCTATATAAAACTTCACCCATAAAAAATGTAAGTATAGTTCATGGAGGCGACCTTATAAAACCTAGATGAACAAGTTACTTACCTTTGGTAACACTGTTTCTGGTAGATACTCTATCAAACCACAGATTGCTCACTTTTTTAATATTTCCCCGGGCATCAGACTGGATCTAGAAACGTTTGAGCAGTTCCTCAGCACACCTGTAGATGACGCTGTGCAGCGCCACACTAACGCTGTTCTGATCCAAAAATAGCTTGTGGAGTCAATATAGGTGCCAATTCTGTGGGCTCACATAAATTGCTTTCGAGGCAGTCCACACTCCCAGAAGCAAAGCCCCAACAGCAAATTGGTATCGGTCAGTGTGTAGATTTCTGGATTTGGGATCTTTTTAGCAGGAGAGTTTGAGTCACAGAACGGGGAAAATGGCAGAGTCGGTGAGGAATCTGTGGTTAAAGTTTCTACCAGAAAGAGCATTACCAAACGTAAGTAATTTCTTCTTCTGAGAGAGATTTCTAACACAAGACTCCTCACTTTTTTAATAGATACCAAAGCAATATCTATTCGGAGGTATGTCTACAATCGACTCAAACCAAGCAGGCGAAATACCCCTTTCTGCGAACTTGGGTGTCCAGAAAGTAGTGCTTCGTGAACATGTGAAAGGATGCTCATATAGCCTCCATGCAAATGTTTAGAAAGTCCACGTTCTGAATGCAGTGGTAGCAGCCTTGGGTCTGGTATAAAGACCCTTAAAATTTCTGGGTCTGCTTCTTGGCCAATGTGCGGCAGATCTTTATGCAGAGCACCAAATCAAAAGAGATTGTCTTTTTTTGCAAAACGTTTCCCTCCTTTACTCGGCAAACCCCACAAAAGAAGATTGTCTACTGGGTGTTCTCTGGTACAATCGATGTAACAGCTCAGTATTCTTTTGGGGTTTAGGTGATGGTGCCTCTCCTCTTCTTAGAGGGGTGAAGAAGAGCATTGAATGTCGGTAAGGTGATGGTTTGACTGAATTGGAACAGCATCACTACTTTGGGAAGAAAGGATGCCCGTGTTCGCAGAACCTGTTTGTGTGGAAAGAAGATGGTATGCGACAGGTTGACCCAGAGTTTGGAGCTCACTCACCTGCCATGCTAATGATGTCTCTTGAGGGTGAGAAATTGTAATGGACAGCAGTGTAAAAGGCTCAAAGGGAGAACACATCAAATGTGTGAGGCTAGGATCCCTCTGCAGCATGACAAAAAGAGAAGGAGGAAACACATGTTTGAGTCTTTTCAATCACCAAAACAGGTGATTTAAACAGAAAGGGCTGGTTTGGCAACCGCAAAAAGATCAAAAGAGCAGAAGAGTACCCTAGGACTGTGTCAACAGCAACATCTTGCCGGGATAGGTAGAGAACAAACATCAAAACTTCTGACTATCTGGCCTGGAGGGTGTCTATCTGTTGTGTGCCGCATAAGAACACAACTTTGTCCCAACAACAGGCTTATAAAGTTTTTGTGAGGGATGCTTGGCTGCCAAGATGACAACAACCAATTCAGAAAAATGTCAAAGGTGTTCAGCTATCACAGCTCAATCTCTAAGCATGTAGGTGGAGATTGTGGAGAGCTAGGTGCAGGACCATGCCCAGTTGCTGCAACAGCAGATCCTCATGGAGGGCTAACCCTGGAGAAGAGGACAGTTGCTCATGCCTAGAAGCTCTGAATATAATACTCTCCGTGACCAATTCAGGGCCACTAGGATGACTTTAGTACAGTTGTTCTGACCTTCTTCAGAACTCTGGGCAGGAGGGGGAATGTCTCGAAGGCATATGGGAGTTCTGAGTCCAAACATAAGTGGAACATATCTCGAGAAACCGACGCCTAGGAAACTCCAAATCATAAGACTGCTGATATTGCACGTTCTCTGCAGTGGTGAAGAGATCGAGGCAAGGTGTGGAAGAGGCCTTGCACCTCCTCCGGTTGTAACTTCCACTCGTGATACGCTAGAACCACACGCCTGAGTTTGTCTGCTCTGGTGTTCAAAGATCCTGCCAAATGGTTCACCACCAGGAAGCTTCATTGATGGTACAGCCACATCCAGAGGAGCAGATCCCTCTGTTACAGGATCCATGACTCAACCACGCCCGGTTTATTGAACATAAGTCCAGGTGGTGAACTCCGCTCACGGAGTTTTCCGCCCTCCACGTTGCAGAGTTATTTTCCTCGCTCGCACTCCCCCACATCAAGTTGCAGAGTGCAAGCAAGGAAAATCCACCTCCCGGCAAGATTTTCGCTTGCACTCCCCAAAAGCAAGTTGGCAATCGCGAGCAAGAAATATCCACCTCCCAGTGAGATTTCTCAATGCGGGCAGTCGTATTTCTAAATGCGGGCGGTTGTGGGTGGTCGCGGCTTCTCGCATTGATAAACATTCTGTTTGAGTTAAGAAAGTTGCAGCTCGGGTAGAAAATCTACTCGAGTGGCAGAAAAGAAGCAGCGCCCTCTTGCGCTGTGCTTGATGCTGTTCGACTTGATTTTCCAGCTCAGGACAAACACTTGGCGCTAAAAATCAACGTGAACAGACATTACCAAGCGCATTTCACCACTTGCGGAACTCCACTTAGCACAGTGGAGTTTTTGGGTCACTTTGCAGAGTTCCGCATAGCAGGTCTCCGCGAACTCTGCCCCGGCTTAGTTGTAAACCCATGGTGGTGGTGAGGTCTGTGTGCACCTCAACCAGTCTTTCCTTCATGGAGGGCAGGAAGGCTTTCAACACCAAGTGAAAGGTCCTCAGCTCCAGAAGGCTGATGTGGAGCTGGGCCTCGGCTAGAGACCAGCCCTCTGATCTCCACCTGTCCCAGGTAACTGTCCCAACTCAGAAATGATGCATCTGTCAACACTATCAGTTCTGGGAGGGGTAGAGAGAGCGATCTGCCACTGACCCAATTGTGGTCCAGTAACCAACACAGCAGATATTTTTCAGTGTCCTCTGAGATCTGGACATGGCTGAAGAGATCCCCTTGATGTTGGGCCCACTGAGACTTCAGATCCACTGCAGAGCCCCCATTTGCCATCTGGCGTGCTTGACCAACAAGATGCAGGAGAACATCAGTTCCAGCAGCCTTAGAGTCGACCTCACTGAAATGCAGGACAGAGGCTCAAAGATCGGGATAATAGCCTTAATGTACTAGTCTCTCCTTCAAAAGGGAAACGCATGAAAATGGACCATTTCCAGAATGGCTCCAATGATAGTGAACCCCAGGGATGTCAGGAGGTTCGCCGTAGTCTGGGGAAGGGTGACAACTGCCTAGGGCGAGCTTGCATTTAGCAGCCAGTCATCAAGGTAGGGGGAAGACTGGGACCGCTGACTTTTGAAGATGTGCTGCCACCACCTCCATTACTCCGGGAACACCCAAAAAGAACTGGTGAGACCAAAGGGGAGCACAGTAAGCTGAATATGAATCTGTCCCACCATGAACTACAGATGGCACCTGTAGGCCTACAAGATGGCGATGTGAAAAGAAGCGTCCTGTAGGTTCAATGCTACCTAGTCTCTAGGGCATATAGGACGTGGGCCAGAGTGAACATCTTAAATGTGTCGTTCCAAAGGAAGGTGTTGAAAGGGCACAGGTCTAAAATGAAACAAATGCATCCGTTCTTCTTTAGCACCAGGAAGTAGCACGAGTAACAAACATGATCCACTTCAAGCAGTGGCACCCTCCCTATGACTCATTCTGACATAGGAGCTTGCATTTTCTGCAGCAGGAGCAACAGATGTTCCTCCATCAGTCACTCTGGGGATGGTGGAAGCGGTGGCGAGGTGTCAAGAAATGGTAAGGTGCAACCAACCCAGATGAATAATTTGAAAGACCTACTTGTCTGCAGTAATCACCCTCCACCTTAGTAAAAACCAAATAGGCCTGGCATTGACTGATGTTTTGGCTTTGCCAATGCTGTTTGAGACACTTTTTTGGACATTGTATGGAAATGCTAATTATCTAGATGAAGGCACACTCTCAATAGCCTCTTTGGGAAAAGATGGACAGATGGTCCTCCGTCAGCCATTCCAGGATGGTGGAAGGTGCAGCAGAGTGGCCAAGAAGGGTACAGCATACCCATGTGTACAATTTGCAGGACCCATCTGCCTAATAATATGGCCAGCCAACCTGGTAAAAATTGCTGGATCCTGCCTTCAACCGGGTAGCAGTGCTCCAGTAAGGGCAGGCTTAAGGGTTTGGCAGTAGGGGCAGGGGGGCAATGGGAGACGGACTGATGCACTGTCCATCCCTGACTGCGGGATCAGTGGTGCTAAGGCCTTGGCCACAAAAGGGCTGGGAACCCTGTTGAGGCTGAAGTAATTGAATGGGATGCCCCTGCCAGAACCATAGAAGGGTAAAAAAGGCTGGAGCTTTTGGCAGGGTGGGGCTGGACAGACAAGCCAAAGGAGTGTGCCGTGGCCCTGCTTTCTTTGAGACTCTCCTGAGCAGCATCTGCATTGCCCCAAAGGGTGAGTCTAATCAAAGAGCATGTCCATAATGGATGATTGGATATCGCCAGAGAAAACCGTAGATCAACAACCAGGCACCATAATCGATACGGACGCTAGTGCAAATGGCACAACAAATGGAATCTGTGGTAGCTAGGTCACAACGGATGGTAAACTTTGCAGCGTTGCAACCATTTTGGCTTGAGCCAGTATGGGACACAGGCTTTCTGGGAACCCTGTGAGAACTTGAACTACAGAGTTCCATAGAGCATGGGAATAGTGGCCTAAAAGGCAGCAGGCTTTGGCTGACCTCAGAGCACCCTCTTCCCAAAGGTCTCTACCCTCTTAGGCTCCCTATTCGGTGGAATAGTCATGATGGCATTTGAGTTTGTACTGCTAGTGGAAGCTTGTATCAGCAGGCTGTCGGGAGAAGAGGGATGAATCAGAAAAACAGGGTCACAGGGGGCAGGGTGATGGCACTGAGCAATCTGGCAAATCACTAGAGGACCAAAGCAAAGCTTGGCCCAGGTTCCCAAAAGGGTGTTAGTGAGGGCCTCAATAAAGGGTAGCAAGAGCTCAGTATTGGCCTGCTCTGGCTGGCGAACCTCTGGTGTGTTTAATTAACAAGGTAACCCAATTGTAATAGTCAGGGACCTAGGGTAGTAATACGTTACAATTACAAAATAGTTCCTGACAGGGGAGATTCACACAGAAAACAATTAATATAGGCCTGAAATCAGTGCTATATTAAAGCCGTCTAGCCGGACAGTAAATGTAATAACGTATCAAATCACAAGAATAAAGAGGGACACAATCCTGCGTCCAACGCAACATATATAACAAAGACACAAATTAACAGAAATTCACAAATTCAGAAAAAGGCTCAGGCAGGACAAAACATGCTTGTAACTTGTATAAAGAAATGCAACAAGCAAACAATATGTACAAACACTGTTACACATCAGTAATTAATTCAATTGCTTTTACGATGCATATAAGGTCGAAGACGGTTCGATCCCGTGAAAACAATATTGGAATCATCATCAGGACATAAAAATTACATGCCTGAGTGAATTTTAGCCAAGCGTAATAGCAGGGGGCAAACAATGAGGCAATTGCGAAAATGCCAGGAAAAGATTACTGCGGTCGCACGGAGGTACGTTAGATCACTCGAGCACCTTGGCGCATAGCAAAGGAGGTAGGGTGGGATTGGGGCAATTCTCAATTGAGGGTACTGGTATGGAGAGGCGCTGTAACCTAATTACACGAATAGAGGCAACCAATCCAATTTGGAACTATATGAAATGTGGAAATATATGAAATGTGCTGCGAGTCAAGCAACAATGATGTGAGTACTCCTGAGCCGGTACAATGACATGTATGTCCTTTGGTATTCCGGTGTGCTCAGGGTAGCACTTTTGTATTGAACTCCAAAATGGGGAGCTGGAAGTAGAGAACATAGGACCATTAAGAGGGAGGCACTTTCTTCAGTGGCAGGGCCTGGAGAAGAGACTAGGCTAGAATCGGAAGAGGCATCAAGGTCACTGGCATCCTCGAAATCCTCACAACAGTTGTCTCTGTGGTAGGGTTGCCAAAACTCTTCTCCCACGTCATAGTCAAAGACTGTCCTGAATAGGGAATGCAATTATAAGGTTTATTCCATGGAACCAGGACGCGTGGAGGCTCTGGTGGAGTGAGCAAGGGCTTGATGGTCACTCAGGAGTGCGCTGCCTCAGTAGAAGTTGGGACGGCGTCAACTATGTGGGGAGCCCAATGGGTGGTACTTCGTTTCCAGAGTCGATGGAGTCTACATTGGCGTTGATGTTCCGGGCACTGGTGTTGAATGTGGAGTCGGAGGTAGAGTCCTAAAAGGCGCAAGCAGGGGCCTGGTGGTGGCTCACAGGGTTCAATTGGCGAAGAGAGCAAACCCGCCAGCAGTATCCCAGATGGAGGGACTCAGCTGCGTGGGTCCCGTAAGTTCAGCAAAGGGCTTTGGAAGAGATCTGAAAAGTGAGAATGGACTCATGCAAAATTTATATCTGCCTCTGTGTAGAAGACAGGCCTGGAAACCCTGGTTGTGCCGGAACAAATTGAAGGATTGGCTACAATGTCAACTAACTTTGGGAGCAGGGAAGAGGCATGATGACAAACTCACACTTTCTCAATTGTATAAAAGTGGTAGCCTGACAAACATCCAAAACGGCCACAGCGTGCACCCACGCAGTAGTAGCAGTTTTGCCCTGGTGGAATGAACGCTCAAGCCTTTTGGGGGCTGCTTCATGGCTAGCTCATAGCAGATCGCACTGCATAACAATCCACTGAGAGATAGTTATCCACTGCTTTGTCCTTTTTATCACCAGAAAAATTGACAAAAAGCTGGTTGTCCAGTCAGTGATCCCTGTTGTGATATATTAAGAAACTAAGAGCCCACTTAGGGTGTAGGCAGTTGAGTTGTTATTACTCTTTGTGGGGTGAGGTGAGGTAGAGCATAGAAAGCCGGCAAAGTAATGGATTGTCCTATGTCAAAGGGCGTGACTACATTCAGCAGAAATGCCACTATTGTCTGGAGAACCATCTTGTCCGGGAAGAATGAAGTGTATGGCTGTTGTACAGACAAAGCCTGAAGTTCGCTTACTTGCCTGGGGGAGTTCTCCCCACTGATGGAAGATGCCCTGTGCCACATCTGACTGCAACTGCCATTTGTGATCCAGCATTCACTGTAGGCTAAGTTTGTCTGCCATGGCATTTAAAAAACCCGCCAGGTGTTGGGCAACTAGGGAGATGCAATGAGTGCTCAGACATTTGTTGAGACAATGAGCCTTTTGGCACAGAACCAATGACTCCATGCCACTCTGTTGCAGTACCACATGGTGGCTGTGTTGTCCGCCAGCACCTGCACTTATTCCCTCTTGATGGCACGGAAGACTGCCTTCAGCACCAAGCAAATTGCTTGCAACTCCAGCAAGTTAACACGGAGGTGAGTCACTGCCATATACCACAGTCCTCTGACCTCCACCTCTCCCACAGGACCTCCCCAACCCAGCAAAGATGCAAGTGTTATGACAGTTCGCTCAGGGTGGTCTAAGGAGAGCCAGGACTGCAGGTCTTGCACAATCAACACCTGGATGGATTTTGACAGGTCTCCTTGGTACTGAGACTTCAGATTACACATCAGAGCTCACATGTGCCATCTGGTGTGGTCTACAAGCAGGATGCAGGAGGCCAAGAAGCCCAGAGGGCAAGGGTTGAAACATCGGGATGATGGCCCCCATATTGTGGACTCATTGAGGCAGAGAGAGAACTCGGAAGAACATTGTATCTAGGATGGCAATGATGAAGGGGAGTGCGTGTATCAAGAGGGAGAGAGAGGACCAGATAGCTAGTCCAGATCCCCGGTTTATATGTCAATTAATCAAAAAGGGACTAGCTTGGAATGGGGTTGGTATGATATTATATTATAATCATCATGGTGACTCAGTATTGTTTTGTCAAATGGTGGTGGCACCTGCTGGGTGTCTTTTTAAAGCCCTCACCCACCAACCTAGTTGGTGGCATGCTTCATCATCGGGCCCACCCAGTGACACCTAGCGTGTCCCGGGTGTGCTACGACGCCTGATTACAGCGGAGCAGGTATGTCACTGTGTGTGCGGTGAAGGGTGTTGAGTAAGTGAGTTTAAAACGGCTTGGCGGGGTCCCAGTACCCAGAGGGTAAGGACACTTTATTAAATGGGCCTCCGCCAGCGGTTAAAAATAAGGCTGTGGGACGTTAGAGGCGGGTTACGACCTCCTACGTCCTTTGATGTGTCAACATGTTTCAGCCAGTGCCTTATCAGTAATCTGGCTTTCTTCAGGACAGATAATAGTGTGTGTAATTAAAATTAGGGGTTGTGTAGTGTAGGCTATGTGTCTACCGGTTCTGCGAAGGAGGCACAACAGGTCCCACGCTGGCGCTGACCAGAAATCCTGGTCAACCCTTTGCCACTTCAATAACCTTGAAGCTAAATCAACCTAAAGCTAGCGTGATCTTGAGAAGGGAATCCCCCCTCTCACAGTTAGATACACTTTAGGGCGTGTAGACACATAGCCTACACTACACAACCCCCAATTTTAATTACACACACTATTATCTGTCCTGAAGAAAGCCAGATTACTGATAAGGCACTGGCTGAAACATGTTGACACATCAAAGGATGTAGGAGGTCGTAACCCGCCTCTAACGTCCCACAGCCTTATTTTTAACCGCTGGCGGAGGCCCATTTAATAAAGTGTCCTTACCCTCTGGGTACTGGGACCCCCGCCAAGCCGTTTTAAACTCACTTACTCAACACCCTTCACCGCACACACAGTGACATACCTGCTCCGCTGTAATCAGGCGTCGTAGCACACCCGGGACACGCTAGGTGTCACTGGGTGGGCCCGATGATGAAGCATGCCACCAACTAGGTTGGTGGGTGAGGGCTTTCAAAAGACACCCAGCAGGTGCCACCACCATTTGACAAAACAATACTGAGTCACCATGATGATTATAATATAATATCATACCAACCCCATTCCAAGCTAGTCCCTTTTTGATTAATTGACAATGATGAAGGGGAGCCTTTGTGAAGAATTCAGGTGCGACTTTGGCATGCTGATGGAGAAACCCAACAATGTCAACAGGTCGACTGTCTTCTGGCAGGGACATATGACTGTTTGAGGTGAGCCTTTAGTAACCAGTCTTCGAACTATGGGAAGACTGGTATTCCCAACCTCCATAGATGTGCTGCAACCACCACCACACCTTTGTGAATGCCTGGGGTGCACTGGTAAGGCCAGCAGGGAACACAGAGACTTGAAAGTGCTCTTGGTCAAATTGAAACCACAGGTAACGTCTGTGGAATTGCAGAATGATAATGTGAAAGCAGGTGTTCTGCAAATTCAAAGCCACCATCTAGTATCCTGGCTCCAAACAGACAGGACTTTGGCCAGAGTGAGCATAATAAATGTGTCTTTCCTGGGTAACAAGTAGAGAGAGCGAACATCAATGATGTGGCGAAGGCCACCCTCATTTTTCGGCACTGGAAAGAACAGGGACAACAGCCAGTTCTGATCTCCGATTCCATCAACTTCTCTATTGCACCCTTGGCCAAGAGAGCCTGAACCTCACCACGGAATATGGGCAAGTGGTCTCCCGTGAGGTGCTGGAGGCTCCGAGAGAGAGGACAGAAAGGGTAGGGAGTAACTCTGTTTCACAATTTGGGGCATCCATTAGTCGGATGGGATGCTCCCACACTTAGGGAGGTAAAAGCTGATACGTCCTCCCACCAGGAGCGCAGAGGACAATTTAAAGCAGTTTTACGGCAGCTGTGGGAAGAGAGGCTGGGGTTTGGGTAGAGCGTTGCCCCTGGTTACCTAAACACTGCTGGCCTGAACCCCAACCTCTACCCCGAAAGGACTGAGAGGTCTGTTGTTGCTAAGGCCTATACTGGCGCTACCTCTGCTGGTATCCCTTTCACGTGCATCTCACGTGCCACATCAATGTGCCACAATGTGCCACATCAATTGAAGGTACTGATTTTGTGTTTAATAACATCAAATGGACTCACAAAGAATTCACGAATTGTAAAAGTCGCAACCTGGCGTATGCGATTATCTGCCCATGTCCCAAATTATATATTGGGAAAACGAATCAGCAAATAAACCAAAGAATATCACAACATCGGTCCCGAATTAAACAACAAGTACCAACAGCTCCAATGGTTCAACACTTTATTCAAAGTGGTCATACAGAAAAAGAATTTAAGTGGACTGTACTGTCCGGAATAAAAACTCCCCCAAGGGGAGGGGGATGTAGAGACATTGTTGCTACAAAGAGAAGCGTATCTAATCATAAAGTTCAACTGTGTAATTGAGGGGATGAACAAACTTACTGGGTTGCAAAGAAATATCCATTGAGCCCTCCTGTGACACCACCGCCCCCACTGGGGAACCCCACCTGCTTTCAAAAGAAACAAACGTGAAAGTGATTACTATACATGAGCCGATCCATTAACTTTCACAAAAGTCCGTGCTTACTAGCGAGTAAGGACTACAAATCCCACAACACCCAGAGCGTGGCCAAGTCAGGTGATTAATAAAGGCCGCTTCCGGGTGAAGTCCGATGAGTAATGTGGCGGAACGACTGCAGAATTGAGATTGAATCAACAAGGTGAGCTTGCTCCGTGCCCCTCAATTTGTCTAAACAGATGAGTCGCGAGACTGTCAAGCTAATCCTAGCGTTTAATTTTGCAGCGGAAATGCTGAAACGCGGACGCAACCTCATTAAGGGAGACGCCAATTGTTAACGTAGAGGAAAAACCGATCCGTACTTGTGCCCGCATTACGAATGAAGTGAAACTGATCTCACGACAACGGTTCGTGCGTGTGCACCCCACCACGAAGTAAGTGCTACAAACGATGTTATGCTCATGCCTACATAACGCATTGAGATAAGGCGACAACTGACTGTCCCCTTCTCTTGATGCAGATTTAAGGCCAGGAGATTGAACACACAGACGACATTGCGTCTTGGAAATATTAAGGTACTCTATGCCCCATTGAGTGTGAACACATACACAATAAGGGAAAGAGTAGAGATTACAACCATATTTTTAATTTGTTAGGTACCCAGGTTTGCCCTGAGGAAAAACCCGACCATTCGTACCGGGTTTGGAAACGCGTCGGCATTTCCAACGAGATCTACCTCTCGAACTCACTACAAGGCACTAAACAGAAAGGATGTCCCGCAGTGCAGGACCTACTTGAACTCATACAAAAAGATGCCTATAATGTTTAACAGTCCTAAAATTACAAAAGGAATTACGGGAAAGGACTGAATTTCAAATAACCTTTGGTGTACCTTTACATTAAGTTGGTGTATGTTAATGTCAGAAAATGTTTATGTAAATATCCATGTTATGATTGTTTCATGTTTAATTAATTCATGATTTGTCCTTTGAGTTTCTCTGTTATAATTTGATTTAGAATGTGTTACAACCTCTTACTGAACTGTACAAAGTAAAAAAATACAGAAAATAAGTGAAGTAACACTGAGTCTCATAAATTTAATAATGAGCTCACATAAGCTGAAAATTAAAAGCAGCATTGAATCCGAGACCAGGCAGTTGTGGTTTATTATTATGAATTTGTCCCGCCTGGTCCTGCAGGACAAAACCCCTCCAGTAAATATAGTTTGACGAGCAGGCTACGCCCGCGAGGGTTAAAAAGGCATTTAAACTAGCCTTTAAACTCAATAAGAAACCTGAGTACGGACTATTTCTAACAGTCCGGAAAATATGTCAGAGGAAGAAACACTTTCTTTTTCTGAAGATCACATTAAAAATGTAATTTCAGGTCCCTCTCCTTTCTCAGCAATTAAATTGAGCATGAATGCTCAACAACAGAATGAGACTGATAAATTAACAAGATTGACCAAAAAACATATTCAAACTGAATTACATGGGCATTTATTATTTGAACATTTGAAAGCAGGGACTATACCTTGGGGGCTCCAAGTAAAGGACGTGCCGGTGGTGTTCATGGAGGACCCAGTGTATAAAAGGGATTTAGCTATATAGCAACGAAATGTAGCAGTGACCTTATGGTCCATACGGTTGAAACAGCTAAGTGACTATGTGAAAAAGAGCTGGAGGAAATTGAGGCTTTAAGAAAGGCAATTGATGATAACCATACTGTCACTGAAGCAAAAGCTCTTTTAGAAAAGATAGATAAAGAGATCCAAATATTCAGGGACAATACTATCAGTTTCAGGTCCAACAAATTTGAGAAAGACGTAAAGTCATTTAAGATTGAATCTGTGTACCCATACTTAAAGGACGATTATTATACCCAAATTGAATCCCGACGTGCCCTATTCCAATACCAAGGGCGCTCAAAAAGCCGTTTTTCAACTTTTTCTGACACCTCCTCATCAGAATCAGCAGGAGAATCTGATCCTAGGGAAGGCCCCTCTAAACCCAATAACTCTTTTTTTAGAGAAAAGAGAAGCCAGAAACAGAGTAAGATTCAAACCACTGACAGCATGAGAAATGAGGACATGCCGGAATTACTACAAAAGTTAGCTGAAACATCCATAGTGAATCTGTCAGAAAAACAACTTACAGGACAGGAAAGAACAGTCTTAGAGCTAGGTCTAAAATTTGTCACAGCAACGAACGCAGATTTGACCAAACTGAAAATTGAAACACTCGAATTTTGCAGAAAACTGCGATTAAAGGCATTCTTTCACGACAAGGAAGATACAGAACCCTCCGGCCTTGTCAATAAGTCTACATTCATTCCTCCAACACACATGGACCCAAAAGAAATAATCACGTTTGAACAAGCCGTTCTTTCCTCCATTGCACAGTTGGGCAAACAAAAAGCTTTCTATAAGAGAAATCTTACAAAGGATCAACAAACAGCCATTCAAGATTTGAGAAAAGATTATACAATAGTAGTGAAACCTGCTGACAAGGGGGGAGCACTGGTGGTGTGGGCAAAAGAGAAATATATCGCAGAAGCACACAATCAAATCGATAACCTAGAGTGGTACAGAGCCCTGAATGAAGATCCCACTGAGCAAATAAAAAGTGAAATAAGAACAAAACTAACTGAAGGGTTTGACAAAGGCATCTTGGGTCCGAAGGAGTTTAACTACCTAATGAAAAAGAATCTCCGCACCCCGGTAATCTACTTTTTACCCAAAATACATAAACACCTTACAGAACCACCCGGGAGACCGATAGTCTCCGGGTGCGACGCTCTATTAGAGCCACTAGCAAAATACGTAGATGTATTTTTAAAGCCATTCATGGGCCAGGTAAAATCCTATTTGAAAGATACCATGGACTTTATCAACAAAGTCGAAGGGGTAACATTTGACAAGAACCAACACCAAATGGTGTCCTTTGACATCGTCTCCCTGTATACACAAATCCCGCAAGAGGAGGGATTAGAAGCAATCGAATTTTTTCTTGAAAGCCGCCCCAAGCCACAAAGAGTTCCCACGGAATTCATAATTGATCTAGCCAGAATTGCACTTAAGAGGAACTACTTTCGGTTCATGGACACGTTCTACGTGCAGGTGAAGGGGACCGCCATGGGGTGTACTTGTGCCCCGGAGATGGCGGTCCTCTTCATGGCCCTGTACGAGGAGCGTTTTGTGTACCAAGACAACCCCTATCAAAATCACATTCTAAATTGGTATAGTTACATTGACGACATCTGGTGTCAATGGAACGGTTCTGTAGAAACTTTGATCCAATTTCATGAATGGTTGAATACGAGACATCCCGACATAAAATTTACTCTAACACACAGTACTACCCGTCTCACGTTTCTATACGTAGAGGTTGGTGTACAGGATCAAAAACTAATCACGACATTATACCGCAAATCCACAGACAAAAATACCATCCTCCACTATAAAAGCTACCACCCACAAAGTCTAAAAAGCCAATCTCCCCTACAGCCAAATGCTTAGGATTAGGAGGAATTGTTCCAGGAAAGAAGACTTCTTAGCACACTCAGAAATTCTTAGTAACCAACTTAAAACAAGAGGCTATCCTGATAAAATGCTAAAACATTCCATTAAAAGAGCCTGGTACACACCGAGGGAAGAATTGTTGTCTAAAAAGTATAAAAAACCTTTGGAGAGACTAGTATGTGTTACAACCTATGGTCCCTACACGAACAAATTTAAATCCATAATTTTGAAAAACTGGCACCTGTTAACTGGACTAGGGATGCCAATGGAGAAACCGCTTTTTGCTCTTAAAAAGAATAAGAGCATTGGCCAGCAGATTGTGAGGGCAGATTTGGGAGTCAGCCAGGTCAAAACAGATTTACGTGCATTGTGGCGGCTAAAATCAATAGAAGGCCATCACAAGTGTGGCACGTGTATCTCCTGTGCCACATCAATTGAAGGTACTGATTTTGTGTTTAATAACATCAAATGGACTCACAAAGAATTCACGAATTGTAAAAGTCGCAACCTGGTGTATGCGATTATCTGCCCATGTCCCAAATTATATATTGGGAAAACGAATCAGCAAATAAACCAAAGAACATCACAACATCGGTCCCGAATTAAACAAAAAAGTACTAACAGCTCCAATGCTTCAACACTTTATTCAAAGTGGTCATACAGAAAAAGAATTTAAGTGGACTGTACTGTCAGGAATAAAAACTCCCCCAAGGGGAGGGGATGTAGAGACATTGTTGCTACAAAGAGAAGCGTATCTAATCTTAAAGTTCAACTGTGTAATTGAGGGGATGAACGAACTTACTGAGTTGCAAAGAAATATCCATTGAGCCCTCCTGTGACACCACCGGCCCCCACTGGGGAACCCCACCTGCTTTCAAAAGAAACAAACGTGAAAGTGATTGCTATACATGAGCCGATCCATTAACTTTCACAAAAGTCCGTGCTTACTAGCGAGTAAGGACTACAATTCCCACAACACCCAGAGCGTGGCCAAGTCAGGTGATTAATAAAGGCCGCTTCCGGATGAAGTCCGATGAGTAATGTGGCGGAACGACTGCAGAATTCAGATTGAATCAACAAGGTGAGCTTGCTCCGTGCCCCTCAATTTGTCTAAACAGATGAGTCGCGAGACTGTCAAGCTAATCCTAGCGTTTAATTTTGCAGCGGAAATACTGAAACGCGGACGCAACCTCATTAAGGGAGACTCGCCCAATTGTTAACGTAGAGGAAAAACCCATCCGTACTTGTGCCCGCATTACGAACGAAGTGAAACTGATCTCACGACAATGGTTCGTGCGTGTGCACCCCACCACGAAGTAAGTGCTACTAACGATGTTATGCCCATGCCTACATAACGCACAGAGATAAGGCGACAACTGACTGTCCCCTTCTCTTGATGCAGATTTAAGGCCAGGAGATTGAACACACAGACGACATCGCGTCTTGGAAATATTAAGGTACTCTATGCCCCATTGAGTGTGAACACATACATAATAAGGGAAAGAGTAGAGACTAAAACCATATTTTTAATTTGTTAGGTACCCAGGTTTGCCTTGAGGAAAAACACGACCATTCGTACCGGGTTTGGAAACGCGTCAGCATTTCCAACGAGATCTACCTCTCGAACTCACTACAAGGCACTAAACAGAAAGGATGTCCCGCAGTGCAGGACCTACTTGAACTCATACAAAAAGATGCCTATAGTGTTTAACAGTCCTAAAATTACAAAAGGAATTACGGGAAAGGACTGAATTTCAAATAACCTTTGGTGTACCTTTACATAAAGTTGGTGTATGTTAATATCAGAAAATTTTTATGTTAATATCCATGTTATGATTCTTTCATGTTTAATTAATTCATGATTTGTCCTTTGAGTTTCTCTGTTATAATTTGATTTAGAATGTGTTACAACCTCTTACTGAACTGTATAAAGTAAAAAAAATACAGAAAATAAGTGAAGTAACACTGAGTCTCATAAATTTAATAATGAGCTCACATTTGCTGAAAATTAAAAGCAGCATTGAATCCGAGACCAGGCAGTTGTGGTTTATTATTATGAATTTGTCCCGCCTGGTCCTGTAGGATAAAACCCCTCCAGTAAATATAGGTATCCCTTTCTGCAGCCTTGAAAGGGGCAAAATTGATGGAGAGGGGGGTTGAGGTGTGGGGTTGAAGCACAATGCTGGTATCAACTGCTCCTCCCTGATATTCGGTCATGTCCAGGCCTGGATAAATGGAATACGTTGTCGCATCCTGACCATCCGTGAGCATGAGTCTCTGTACAACTGGACAGATGTTATCTGGGATAGCTGGCAAGTTACTTGCCACTCAGTCCCCCAGTACATGCAAGTATCAGTCCAGGAGGCAGGATGCACTCATGGTCGTGCAAACCAGGTAGGAGACAACATTCACTTTGCGATTCTCACCCTTCGCTTCGATTCCCTATCGAGTGGTGCTGTTGGAAAGGCATTTGGATCGAGGTGACTTGTGGACAACCTGCACTACAAGTAGGATGTACCACGAAGTAGGATGCTGGAGAAAAAAATCTGGCTCTCGGGAGCAGGCCTTGAGGGATTGCTACTTGCCTATTAGTGGCCGGCAAGTTGCTGACTTTGCCCAGGAGCCCACTAGGACATCTATGAGGGCATCATTAAAAGTTCCTGGTTTGTTTGCCTAGAGTTAAGCACCTCAGATAAGAGATTTGTTTTACCTCTGCAGTAGGCAGAGTGAGGTCCAACACTTCTGGCCCTCTCCAGGTGAATGTTGTGAAGGAGGCAGACTCCTCTGTCGTGACAGTTGGGTTTGGGGAGAATAAACAAGTGCCTGGCCTGGTGAAGTACCCAGCAAACTGCAAATCCAGAAAAAGGTGATCATCATCATCGACCTTTTAATGTTATATTTTGGGGTTAGAGTAGGAGTAAAGGTGATTGGGCTGTGACCTGGTGGGAGGAGGATTTTGACCTTCAGAGTCTGATAAAAGTATTGGCTCAGAGTGCGTCATTGGTGATTTCAGAGCCAGCCTTGAAACCTGGGGGTACAGCATTGGCTGTGGCCCCAAAACTGAATTCAGTGGGGGAGGGGGGGCCTCAAAGAGAGGTAGAGGGGTGCATGCGGTGACGAATCTGTTGGTGGTAACCCGACTTGGATCTTGAGGGCCAGAAGGCGCCCCAGAGGGATCTGGTGGGACACCAAAGATGGTGTCTTAGACCTGCTGGGGCTCACGAACCTGTTGCGTTGTCGTCGATGGCGCAGGGAAGTCAGAACGCATCGGAACAAGTGTTAGGAATTGGGTCTAAAAGTAAGGACCTACTTTGTGGCCTGGCAGTGCCACGGACATCGCGAGACTCTAAGTGGGGGACAAGGTAGAACCTTTATTTTACTTCTAGTGTTGTTTACTCTTCTTAGACTTACCTGAACTGTGTGACTTTGATTTGATCAGTCACAAGCGCACATCCACACCTTTGACTTCAAGCCACACAACGCTACCTACCAACATGCTAGAGAATTGCTATTTAAAGTTCCAGGATCCCGTCTGGCACCTGAGGAAATTCACAAGTTAAGGACGCTTTGGTTAGAACCCTCTATCTTTGGTTAGAACCCTCTATCTTTGGGTAGAAGCCTCTATCAGAAAAAAGGGTTGCGGTACCGCGGGTAGGTAACTTGTTAGTTTAGTGGATTAAGCATCTGATGCAACAGCGGTGTGTTATAACTTCAGGTCAGATGTTTCAACTTCAGTAAAGTAACTTCGTTTGTTGCACCTGCTACAGAAAAATGTGTTTGTGTGTAGCATAAATGTCACTGACTAGTTCTGTGAACTAGTGTGTTTGCCTAATAAGCACGATATCTGATATCTTATTTCGAATGGAACAGGTAAACTGTTTCATGTGGCAAGCTCTCAATAAAGTAGATCTGAATATTTGTATCCTACACACACACCTGAGTGGTTGGATAGGTTGGGCTTCATTGTATCTCATTATGTACAGTGGTTTATGAAAGTGCCTGGGATATTCAAGCTATTGTGGGTGCACTGTTGATGTTTCAGTAGTGGGTCAGTTGTGCATGCTGCAGGTCATCCTTTGCCCGCCGTGTTAACTGAGCAGATAAACAAGCTCTAGAATGCGCAGACGCGTCAATTTGGAGAACAATTTGAGGATATGCAAGGAGGGTCTTGTTGAAAGCTCGTCCCGAGCCACAAAAAAAACTTTTTTAAACAGCAAGTGCACTTTATTTTTCTCTAAGAACCGCTAGATGGCAGAAGTAGGCTAAGAACATGAATCAATAACCCACTCCTGCTACAAAAGCAGTTACTTCACTACACCGGAATTAAGTCAAAACAGTTCTAGGCACCGTAAAACTGTACACTCGGAATTCAAAAATGGACGATTAGAAATTGGCAGCAGTTTAATGTCAAATAAATTAGTTGTTTGTAATGCGACCATATGCTAAGAATGTAAGCCGACTTTTTTGTTCCTTAAGCCAACATTCTGGAAATCTACAATGATTCCATGAGGAAATCTAGGCGTAACTATGGATGTCAATATGTGTCTGATACCTTAAGAAAATGCCATGATCAAAAACGACTTTTTAAACGCAGTGCACTTCTATTGCACCAAATCCCGTCTCAGACAAGCAGGGATGGGAATCAGCAGCCAGCTCAAAGCTAAACATTGGTTGGTATTCTAAATACAGGCTACCCAAACAAGCATTAGCAAGATAATATGCCTCCCCTATGCGAGATCTATCGGATTTGTAAAAAAAAAACCTGCCGTGTTGTATAACAGTGCAGATGCTGTGCAGTTTATAGTATGGTATGGCTTGTCTTTGTATAGTATCGATGTCATTTTGGCTGGTCATTGTATAGTATTGCTTGGTATGGTTTGTCATTGTATAATATGGTATGGTCTGTCACTGTATCGTATGATATGGTCTGTCATTGTATAATACAATAGGGAAACAGACAGAGGTGTCAAAAGACACAGGGATGGCGGGTGGGATGGATAGGGCATAGCACATGACGGAAGGTGGGAGGAAACAGGTAAAGGCAACACGGCCGGACAGAGGAAGAGAAGGCAACACATAGGAATATCATGTCTGCAAAACAACTAACAAAAGTTAGAAAAAATGTCATTGACATGCGCACTCTCAAAAAAAAAAAAGTCCTCAACTATGGTGTTGCATGTTTGTAGCAGTAACAAAGATAGAGATATGGAGTTAGGGGCGAAAAAAGTCACAGCGACCGAGGGTAGAAGAGAAGGGGGCAAAGGCAATATGGATGGAGGGAAGAAGGGTGGAAGGGAGGCAAATGCACATAAACAGAGGATGACAGGGAGCAGGTAAAGGCAACACAAAGGAATATCATCTCTGCAATCAGTGGTCAAGTGCATTAAAAAAAGTATGTAATACTGCAATAATAAGTGTAATGCAGTAGGGTCAGTAAGCATGGGAGCAGGTTCAAAGATGTGGGTAATAAGAACAAAATATACTGTATTCAATTTGTTGGCCTTTCACCTTCAGGTAAGTGCATATAAAATAATGTACACCTTAAATGCAAATGAAACAAATCTGCGGGAAATGGACCATTTTACGTTACGAAACCAATGGTGGTTAATGTGATCACTGCAGGAGTCAGTACGTATAACCATAAAGTCTCATAATTGAATCCTGATTGTTGCACAGGGAATTACAGATGTGTGTAATCTTAATGCTACGAGGTCCCAGCCGATGACAGAACGCAAATATGAATATGGAAGTAATTATTTTAAACTTGCATTACACACAGTATAAAATAGGCTGCCACAAATGCAGAAAAAAAGATTTATGCTTAAAATAAATAAAAAAATGTGTATCCAAAATACAAATTTAAGTAATACCAGACTGTACCAAGTACAATTTCTTTTTTATAACTGCCCATTAAAAGCACACACTCCGCATATCAGCTGGTAACTCCCTTACAATGCCTCTCAAAAATAATATGTTTTTGTCATCACAAAGCTTCAAATGACTTCATCAATTAAAGTCAAATGTTGATTTCCAAGCTACCTTTAACTTTGATGATTAATAAATTGCACATATTTACATTTCTGTCAAACTACAGGCAGCTTTGTAAAAAGGATTTTTTTAGGTCTCACATAGTCAGCGCTTGTGCTGTCTCTTCGAGACAGGCTGTATTCAGGCATGGACTTTAAGCTCTGCCCATCATTTTAATTGGCTCTGTCGGGGTGTTCGTCCCGTTCCCTAGTTGAATGGAGATAGGAGTGAGTCTGTGGGTAGGGTTTACAAGCTTTATTGCTTCTTTTTCGTTTCACGTGCTCGGGTTGGTGCATGAACAGTGCAACAACCCCCAGATGAGCATAAATGGTTCAGTTATATAGGTCTTTAAGCCAAACAAAGTAAACAAATAGTCTATTGACTAAACGGAGTTTCAGGTTTAAAAGAAACAGGTTTCAAAACAAGGTCTTGACTCTGGGTCCCTTCTTCTGGCTAGGCGTAGCTTCGCGGGGTTGAAGATGTGGACCGGCCTCCTGAACCAAGGGGGGTGGGGGGAGAGAAAAAGAAAGGAAAAAAAACACAAGACAGGCGTCAGGGTCTCGGTGTTCACTATGTACATTTAGGGAAGGGGAATTGTGCACACACTACACCGGTCCCTAAATGTGGGGTGTCTACTTGAGGGAATATTGTGTTAGCGGCGCAGTGAGGTGCTCAGGCGGCCCGTCCACCACCATTTGAAAGAATACCCAGTCCCCCCGTCACTCGCCTGTTGCCACGGTCCGCTGTGACTGTGGTATTGTGAGATCCCGCCTCCTCTGGTTCCCTCAGGGGGCCGGTCTCGTTCGCGTTCTCTGGTGTCTTTTCAGCGTCTTCTTCTCTGTCAATCCTCCTCGTGCCGTACTCGCTGTACTCCTCCCGCTCATCGGTCTCCGGCTCCTTCTCACCACACGCCTTCTCTGCATACCCGGCAATTTGTGTCCATAAACCGGATTACGTTTGGCCTGGTTGTTCCCGGATGTCTCCAACGCCAACCCCACTTCCGGTTTGGTCCAGCCCTGCGGCCATCTTGGGTTGGGTCGCAGCGACAGATCCCTCACAGGCTCCTATTACTGTCCTTTGTAAATGGTGGCTTTTGATTCGATAATAGGCTTAGTAGTCCGTCCTTTTCTCCTGTTGTAACCTCCAATGAGGACGGCCCTTGTTACATGTGTTGTTACTCAGGATTTTTCAATTACAGTCTGTGAGCACTATTTTTTTAAATAAACTTTCTTCTGCCTGCCGTTGCAGACATGACGCACTCTCCCGCAACTGATTTTTATTTAAAACCACCATGGCATGCCTTGCAGCCGCGAGCTTTTCTTTATGCCTGGCTTGCTGTATTTTTTTATTAATTAGCATGCGGGGAAGCAGCAAGTCTTAATGTACCACTTAGTAAAGCAAATATGTACCTTATTCTGTTGTGGACTGGTGTTTGTTTTGACCTGTGACAGAGAAGTTCCCGTATGCCCTATGCATTAAGCAATTTTTAATTGCTCTTCCTGAATTGCTGTCTAAACTTCCTTATCTAATTCAAATCTGCCACCTGCCATCTCTTTAATGGACTTTCAGCAAGCATACTTTAAAAGTTATACTCTCATTCTTTCTGACGCCATATTAGACCTCGAGGGATTTTTCAGACTATTCAGAATACGGGCCACGGGTGAGAGCGAATGGCACCACCATTTCACAGGAGACCTGTATACGGTCTGTATATCATACCAGTCTCAGACAATCTAGGGTGATAAGAATGACGTGGGCCTGTCCTTGACAGATCACACTCAGAATTTAAAGAATCAAGGGTATGGGAAACACCATAGTGAAGCTGAAAGTTCTAAGTCAAGTGAAATACGTCTCTGAAGGCTCTCCTTAATGGATATTAGACGGCACCGAACTGCTGGCACTAAGCATTTTCTGATGAGCTGAACAAGTAGACCTGAAGAGTGTCCAATCTTTTTTTATTTTTTGAAGTTTTGTATAGCGCTAGCTGGACCCGAGGGTATAAGAGCGCTTCACAGCAAATCCAGAAATGCACCAAAAAGAAAATGTGGACGATAAACAATAACAAGGAACATAAGGGGAAGTAAAATTCTGCACAACATCAACTTGCGCGCAATACGGGACGGAGATCAAGAGCGAATCATCCGGCTCTGGGATCAAAGAGAACGGTTTTTCACAGTCAAATGTAGGGTTCTCATTACGATCCAGAGCGCTCGGGGAAGAGGGCTTTGAGTAGGATTTTGAATTTCGGGAAGGAGGCGGTCATTCTGATATGGGGGAGGATGGAGTTCCAGATCCTGGGAGCATTACCCGCAAAGGCTTTATTTGAGGTTTTGTGTTTCTGTGATTTCAGAGGGATGAGTAGGAGTGTGTTGGAACATCTGAGGTACCTAGATTGACCAGCCCTTTTGAGTTTGGCGGCCAGATATTCTGGTTTGCCTGTATGCAGGGCTTTGTGTGTGAGGCAAGCTGTACGGAAGCTGGCTCGTTGGTCTATAGGGAGGCACTTCAGTTCCTTGAGTGCCGGTGAGATGTGCTCATATTTCTTTGTTCCTGTGACCATTCTTGCTGCGGCGTTGAGGGTAGTGGGGAGAGGTCCCAGTTGAGATTTGGCTGTTCCAGTCAGAGCTGCGATGCCATAGTCAATTCTGGAGAGCACCAGTGCCTTAGTGGCCTGTTTCAGATCTTTTGGTGGGAGGAAGGGTTTTATTTTGTAGAGAAGTTTCAGGTTAAGGAACACACTTTTGGCGGTTTTTGAGATGTGTTTTTACATGTCCAGTTTGGGGTCGAGAGTAATCCCTAGGGACTTTACAGAGTCCGTTGGCACAAGGGTATTGTTGAGGGCGTTTAAGGCTTTGAACCATTCTACTATTTGGGGGTTTTCATCTCTGTTCGAGATGAGGAGCACTTCTGTTTTCTCTTCATTGAGTTTGAGTTGGTTGCGTGAGAGCCAATGTTGGACCTCCATGAGTGTACCGTTTAGCCTGTGAATGTCAGCGATCGATGTGGTTTTCAGACAGAGTTGTGTGTCGCCAGCGTAGAGGTGGAAGGGGATGTTGGAGTTCCTTAGAAGTGAGGTGAGGGGTTCCTTCTAGATGTTGAAAAGTTACGGGGAGAGTACTGACCCTTGTGGAACTCCTCTACTAATGGGGAGGGGGTCCGATTCAAAGCTGTTGATTTTTATTCTTTGTGTGTGGTTATTGAGAAAGGAGGAGAATCATTTTAGAACCGTCTTTTCAATGCCCGCTCTCTCCTGGAGGACATTGAGTAGCAGGGTATCATCGACTGTGTCGAACGCAGCCGAGAGGTATAAGAGGATGAGAAGGCTACATTGGTTGAGGATTCAAAGACAATACCGTAGGAAGATGATGCCACCGGTGATCGACATGATAACGCCAGTTCTGACATTCAGAGAATCCTTTCATGATCTACCCAGGACCAGAGCCTCAATGCTTCCTGATAAAGAAATTGAGACACTTTTCCTCTTGCTTGTTTATAGACCACATCACAATCATATTATCCATCAACATCACTGAATTGGCCGCCACAGGTGCAGAGAGAGAAGGTTTTCCTCATTTCCTCACCAGACCACATCTGTCACAGCACCCTGGAAGACCACCATGGTGCCCAACAAATCTCGTCCATTCTGAAACCATTGCTTGCGGAGGCACCACTGTAGAGCCTTTAGGAGCCAATGCTTGTGCGCCATCAAGCAAATACAGAAAGCCAGCGTAGGAAGATGATGCCACCGGTGATCGACATGATAACGCCAGTTCTGACATTCAGAGAATCCTTTCATGATATACCCAGGACCAGAGCCTCGATGCTTCCTGACAAAGAAATTGAGACACTTTTCCCCTTGCTTGTTTATAGACCACATCACAATCATATTATCCATCAACATCACTGAATTGGCCGCCACAGGTGCAGAGAGAAAAGGTTCTCCTCATTTCCTCACCAGACCACATCTGTCACAGCACCCTGGAAGACCACCATGGTGCCCAACACATCTCGTCCATTCTGAAACCATTGCTTGCGGAGGCACCACTGCAGAGCCTTTAGGAGCCAATGCTTGTGCGCCATCAAGCAAATACAGAAAGACAGCAGAACAAGCAGGCTTAAAACCATAATGATTTGAACTTGCAGACCTTTCAGGAAGGAAGAACCACCTTCCAGATGTCTTACATCTTCTGAAGTAGAGGGAAGGCAAGAAGAAGGGTAGTTTCCAAAACTGCAGTGGTGAATAGGATATGGAGGGAGGACTCCAGGTGAGATTTGGGCCTGCTGACTGAAAAGCCCAAGTCGAACAAGAGTTGCAGTTGACTGCAGATGTCGTGCCACTACCTCTGGTAACCTAGCCTTGCTCAACCAGTCATCTATGTACAGAAAAAACAGAATCCCTGACCACCTACGATGTGCCGCCATCACTTTAGTGAAAACCTGAGGTGCTGATGTCAAGCAGAAAAGGAGTATGGTAAATTGGTAATGTTTGGAGCCCACCACAAAATGCAGGTACTTATGATGTTGATGCACGATTCAAATGTGAAAATATGTGGTCTACAAAGCGAGCAACACCAACCAATCTGCTACCTGCAACATCAAGTGCACCTCAGAAAGGGTCAGTATCTTGAATATTTTCTTACTATGGTAACATTTCAGTTTCCTGAGGTCCAGGTTTGGCTGCAGACTGCTGTTTTTGTAGAGAACAACACGTAGCATCCTTGCCCAATTTCCTGCTCTGGCACCAACTCCACTGCTCCTTTCATATGCAGCGCTGCCACTTCCCGTGGCAAGATGGAAAGATGATCTTCTGACAGGGTTGAAGTTAGGGGGAGGGGCCTGTAGGAAGGGTTGGGTATATGCTCTTCCTATAATCAGCAGGATCCATTGGTCAAAACTGCCTTCCAGAATTGTAGAAAGGGAGACAACTGGCCTCCTGGTGCACTGGTAAGAGTAAACTAGGCATGCTTTCCTTGTGGTTCAGGGGAAAAGAAGGGACTGGATGCTGCAATACTTGGCTCTTACCATTGGCTGTGCCCCTATAATGTCTGACAAAAGGATTTAGGGGCTGCTGCAACTGTGGCTGAGCAAACTGCCGCTGGCAAAAGCTGAAGCATCTTAAAATACCCTGAAAGCAGCAAAATAGCCTGTAGTCTTGCAGAGGCTGCTCATGTTGAGGCCCTAGGGACCTTGCCATATCTCTACTAGCCTTACACCTAGCTTTAAACCTATCCAGGGATGAATCAGCTTCATGCCCAAACAGGTGGGCACAGTCACAGGGAAGGTCCGGGAGGGTGGCTTATACATCCCTGGAAAATCTTGATGTGAGAAGCCTAGCATGACGATGCAACACCACAGAGGACCCTGTAGCACAAGGCACCAAATGTATGGTGTCCATTCCTGGCAATGATGTGCTGTGAATCATCCTGGCTGTTGGATGTGGGCTTTTTTGCATGGTTATCCCCAAACCTTTTCCCTTCTTATTTTTCTTGACCTGTTTTTGTTGACTTTAGGACTCTGGGCACTTTATCACTGCTAACCAGTGATAAAGTGCAGATGCTCTCTGTCTAAATTGTATTTGTGATTGGTTTATCCATAATTGGCATATCTGATTTACTCGTAAGTCCCTATTACAGTGCACCAGCGGTGCCCAAGGCCTGTAAATCAAATACTACTAGTGGGTCGGCAACACTAATTGTGCCACTCACAAGTAACCCTGCTAACATGTCTCAGACCTGCAACTGCAGTGTCTATAAGTGCAGTTTAAAGCGGTCATGTCGGCCTGGCAAGTGCACCTACTTGCCAGGCCCAAAACTCCCCTCTTACTACATGTAAGTCACCTCTAAGGAAGGCCCAAGTCAGCCCCATGGGCAGGGTTAAGTGTATTTAAAAGGTAGGACATGTACTGATGCGATTTACATGTCCTGATAGTGAAATACTGCTAATTTTGACTTTCACTACTGCAAGGACTATCTCTCCTATAGAGTAACATGTGGAATCTTTGAAATATCTTCTAAGTGTAACTTCCCGTTGGGAGCAGATAGAGATTTAGAGTTTGAGGTATGGGAACTCACAATTTAAAAATACATCTTTTGGTGAAGTTGTTTTTTAAATTGCCTGTTTGAAAATGCCATTTTTAGAAAGTGGGCTTTTTTTTGCTTAACCTTTCTATGCCTCTGCCTGTCTGTAGACTACACGTCTGGATTGAATGACAGTTGGGCTCTTGTGCATTCACTCTAGACATTCACACAAAGGGAGGCGAGGTGTGCCTTGCATATCCTGATGGACAATCGCCACGCTGATGGGCCTTCCTGAGAAAGAGTGGTGGGAGGAGTTGTCACTGACACCTGAATAGGGCTGCGCCTGTCCTCACACATAGCTGCCTCCATTCCCCGTAGTGTGTTTGAAGCCAGGTCCGGGATAGGTAGGGTCTAGTGCAATTAAAAGACTTTCAATGGCAGAAAGGAGTTTAAGTATTTAACCTCTGGCACGTTAAAATCAGAACACTTCTGGACTGAGGACATTTTGCCAGGAAAAACAGCTGGATGTGGTAGGAGGGACTGCCACTATGCCTATTGCTTTGTTGTGCTGGCCTGCTGCTTCTGACCCGGGAGTGAAAGGACTGGACTTTGCCTTCCAAGGTTGTCCAAGGGCTTGTGCGTGCTTGCCTACTGTTAATAAGTCTCAGAGCCATCAGAGACTTCACCTACCAGTACCTGGGCTCATCTGCTGGGAGTCCTGACTTGTCAAGTGGTGCCAAATCCAGTTCCTGGGTCTTTGGAAGTGTAAACTGGTAATCTTTAAGAGAAAATCTACACATCGACTCCCAGCATCTGTTTTCTCGACGCATCCCTGCAAAATATCGCCACTGCCTGCACAGAAGCATGGTTCCGGCTGTAGGCATCGACCACGGCTTTCATCACAGACCCCAAATCGCTGTTGAAGTGCATCAGAAAAATTGCAACGGCCTGATTCCCGAGCATTGTCTCATCGGTGTCCGGGGAACCGGCTCGGACTCTGATACAGCACCTGCACCCGGCTGAAGAATCGATGCAGCGCCTGCCTCGCGGCTGCAAAATCAACACAGCGCCTGCATCACTGTTGTCGCATCAACGCAGCGCATCTGGAGCTTCAACGCATTATCCCTGGGGGCCAATTCTTCATCGACACCGCACCACAGTAAGGAACCGAGGCTGCGTGTCCGGAAACTGACGCATCACCTCCCCTGTCAGTAAGCATCCAACGCATCACCTACCCTGGCAGTAGGAAACCAACGCATCACCTCTCCTGCCTAACAGTAAGAAACAGACGCATCACCTCCCCTGCAAGTAACAAACTGACACATCACCTCCCCTGTGTAATAAGTAACTGGCTTATTGCTTGTTTTTCCGGCAACTCACCTTCCCTGTGCCTTGCACCGTCTTTGATTTTTGATGCATCTAACGAACACATTCATTGATTTCTATGGACTAAACTTGCTTATTAACCTTTTAAAAATTATATTTTGACTTGTGTATGTTGGATTTGTGTTGTTCTGATTTTGTTTTTATTTACATAAATATCGGCTATTTTTCTTAACTGGTATGGGCTCCTTTTGTATTGTTTTTACTGTGTTACTGAGAGTGCGTAAAAATACTTTACACTTTGCCTCTGGGATAAGCTTGACTGCTCTTGCCAAGCTACCACGGAGGTGAGCAGGGGTTATCTTGGCTGTGTGGCTCCCTTACCCTGACTAGAGTAAAGGTCCCTACTTGGACAGGGTGCAAACCACTGCCAACAAGAGACCTCATTTCTAACACTAGCCATCCTTAATGATCTTAGCAAAATAAACCTTGATGTCATCCAGGACATTAAGAACAATAAGTTAGGCCATGTCCCATAGGGCATGAGTGTATCCATTCCCTCCCAGCCTCCCCTTCCCCCTGCCCCACCCCACCCCCACCTCAAACCCTTACCTTTTGGCTTAGATTTTAACACCATACTAAGAAAACCTTCTGGCACCAAAATCCTAGGTATTTTATATTCTCTGTCAGACAGGGTTCTCAGAAAGATTCCCAATACATATCAGAAAGAGCAAAAAGCTTGTATGATCAAGCCCTCTAGAGACCGATGAGTGGACAGGAATGCAAAGGGTCACAGGGGCAGGTCGATAGAACATTCTACAAAACCTGAAAAGTGATTCATGACCAGGGAAGAAAACAAGTTACTTACCTGTAACTACGGTTATCCAGTATTGGTATCTTTCATAGATTCACATGCCTGAATCATTCCCCGTCGTCGAGGCGGAAGTCCCAAGGTATGAATATATACAAAAGCAGTGCCTAGAAAATTTCTTGTAGTAGGCTGGAAAAGCCTAAAGGCCTAACTAGGCCTCAAAACTTAGCAGCCTATTTGCATCATTATGTAAAAAGACCTGAAATAGTAGCCTCAGCCAATCAGCTGTCCTCACCCTCTAGAACCTTCCCAGCTCAGGCAGTTCTCCTCAGATTTTCCCAGCACAAGTGAGAATGAGTATCCATAAAACAGAACTGCCGTGCCGGGGAGGAGGGTGGGTGCATGTGAATCTATGAAAGATACCAATACTGGATAACCGTAGTTACAGGTAAGTAACTTGTTTTCTTATCCAATATTGGGGTATCTTTTATAGATTCACATGCCTGAATCAGAGTAGCAAGCAGTGACATGTCTGTCGTTAGAGGAAGGTGGGAGACAAAATAAACCATATATACCCCCACACAACCAGGAAGGTAATAGAGCACAAACTTGTTAATATAACATATGCATCAAAACCTTCATAAGTACATCATAGATAGGACAGCGTTAGAAAATGCTAAAACCTCCTAATGAAAACATATGCTTAAACAGTCAAAAGAAGAATAAAAGACTATAAAAAGTCTAACCTTAGTGAAGAAGATGCTGCAGCACCGCATCCCCAACTGCTGTATCATCATGAACCGCCAACTGCAGACAGTAATCTTTGGTAAAAGTGTGCACACTTTTCCAAGTAGCAGCTCGGCAAATGTTCTCCAGCGTCACTCCAGCGAAAAGGGCCGTTGACGCTGACATTGTTCTAGTGGAATGTGCTTTGACCTTTCTTGTTAAAGGTTTGTTGGCCTTGTCATGACAGAAAGTAATCGTAGAAGACAACCACCTAGCTATAGTTGCGTCGTGACAGCTTGACCCAAGGTGGCTTGGCCATAAGCAACAAAAAGTTGATTAGATTTGCGGATGTCCTTTGTTTTTTGAAGATAAAACTTCAGGCACCGTTTCACATCCAGAGAATGTAATTCCTTCTCCGCTGGAGTTTTAGGATCCGGGAAAAAGGTTTTGAGCTTGACCGGTTGATTGATGTGGAATTGAGTTGGTACTTTAGGAATGAATCTTGGGTTGGTTCTAAGCGTAACAAAGTCTTTAGAGAATTGCAAGAAAGGCTGTGCAATAGTGAAGGCCTGTATCTCACTGACTCTGCGAGCTGAAGTGAGAGCCTGCAAGATAGCCACTTTCCAAGTTAGAAACTTTAGCTCCGCCTTATGAATAGGTTCAAAAGGCCTTTTTAGAAGTTGAGAGAGAACAATATTAAGATCCCACTCAGGTGGAGGAGGACGAACTGGTGGAAAAGCTCGGAATAGCCCCTTAAGGAATTGTTTGATCAAAGAGGATGAACATAAGGATGGTTTGTTGGAACTCTTCCTGAACCTGGATATCGCCGCCAGATGCACCTTAATGGATGAAAAGGCTAGGCCAGCCTTAGCCAAAGACAGCAGATATGGAAGGATGGCTTCAGGAGGAGCTTTAAGTGGATGAACATTATTTTCTCCACACCATGAGCAGAATCGTTTCCACTTAAAACGATATGCCTTGATGGTACTTTGCGCACGTGCCTGTGATAAGAGCGCCCTGCAGTCCGAGGAGATGTTAAGATCCTTGAACACTAGGAAGTCATGAGCCAAGCGTGCAAGTGCAGTGATTGAGGATCCGGATGATGGATCTGGCCTCCCTCTCTTATCAACATTGACACTGTCGGTTTGAGACGAAGTGGAGGCTGTTGAGAGAGCAGAAGGAGCTCCTGAAACCAAAATTGCCTTGGCCAACGGGGAGCAATGAGGATGAGAGTGCAGTGTTCCCTCTTCATCTTTTGCAGTACCTTCGGAATGAGCGGAATCGTAGGATAGGCGTACACAAATATTCCGGACCATCTCATCAAAAGGGCATTTCCCCTTGACCCCTGTTGTGGAAACCTGCTGGCATAAAACAGGCATTTGCTGTTCTGCTGCGTGGCGAACAAATCCAGCGTTGGTGTTCCCCAAGTTTGAAAGATCGTCTCTACTTGATGTTGTTCGAGCTCCCATTCGTGACAGCCCGTGAAAGCTCTGCTGAGGTTGTCTGCTAGAGAGTTTTGAACGCCTTGTACATGCTCTGCTCTGAGGGATATGCCGTGGTGCAGGGCCCATTCCCACATCTCCTGAGCCTCCAGCGACAGGGTGAGAGATTTTGTTCCTCCCTGTTTGTTGATGTAGTACATGCTGGTGGTATTGTCCGTACGCACCAGCACGGACGAATTCGCAATCCTTGGAAGGAAGGCTTGCAGGGACAGAAAAATGGCCCTCAGCTCTAGGCTGTTGATGTGCTTCTGCCGGTACTGACAAGACCATCGTCCCTGGATCTGAAGGTCCTGAAGGTGACCTCCCCAACCTTCCATGGAAGTGTCTGTAGTAAGGGTGAACTCTGGAATGTCTTGGAGAAAAGTGAGGCCTGGAGACAAATTGTGCGCCTTCGACCACCAAAGAAGAGCTTGTTTCATTTTGGTAGTTACTTTGATGCGGTCGTCGAACGATCCGTCGACTTGCCTCCACTGGCGAAGTAATTCTTCCTGTAACGGTCGCATTCTGAGTCTCGCCATAGGAATGAGGCTGATTGCAGATGAATACATCCCTAGACGGGAAGCGAATGTACGAACTGAAAGTGACCTTCTTGCAAATATTTGTTTTGCTAGCTTTAACAGCTTGTTTTGCCGCTCTTGTGTCAAGAACGCCTTGCACTGGCATGTGTTCAAGACCGCTCCCAGAAAGGTCAACTCCTGACGAGGTTGAAGCTGAGATTTTTTCGAATTGAGGGTCAGTCCCAGATTCGAGAAGAGAGAGAGAGTACTCCTGACCGCTTCCATTGTGGAGTTTCTCGATGGACCTTTTAACAGCCAGTCGTCGAGGTATGGGAAAACTTGTATTTCCTGGGACCTCAGCATTGCTGCCACCGGGGCCTAACATTTGGTGAAGATTCTGGGGGCCGATTTTAGGCCGAATGGAAGCACTTTGAACTGAAAGTGGACGCCAGCCACTTGAAACCTTAGGTATTTGCGGTGTTTTGGGTGAATAGGGATGTGGTAGTAGGCGTCTTGCAGATCCAGAGAAGCCATAAAGTCCCCTTTGTTGAGACAATTCAGAATTTCCATCAACGTTACCATGCAAAAACTCTGTTTCTCTAGATACTTGTTGAGTTTGTGCAAATCCAGAATTGGACGCCACTCTTCTGAATTTTTCTCCACGAGGAAGAATCGAGAATAAAGTCCTTTTCCTTTCTGAGAAGGAGGAACTCGTTCTATCGCATTCTTGTGTATCATCTTTAAGGCTTCTTTGAAGAGTAAGTGAAGACGAGGGGGAGGGGGACCCCTGGGCGGCGCTGTTGGTGGCTTCTGTAAAAACTCCAGAGTGTGTCCATTCCTGACAAGATCCAGGACCCACTGATCCGAAGTTTTTGTCCGCCATTGGTGGTAAAAGGTGGAGATTTTGGCGCCTACGGGAAGGGGGAAGGTGAATGGCTGACATCCGGCAAAGCTCATTGGCGCTTGTTGGAATCACACCCTTGATTGCTTGAGCGTTGTTTCCCTCCTTGACGAGAGAAAGAACCAGAGGCAGGCTGTCTGTAAGAGGATTGATAGTAAGGTTGTTTGTAGTGAGATTGGTATCGACGATTTTGTTGGTTGGAATAGTTCCCCCTGGAGGAGTAACCACGGCCTCTTGCTCCTCTAAAGGATCTTCTCTTGTATTGCAGGGTACCAAGGGATTTAGCTGTGTCTGTATCTGTTTTTATAGCCAGCAAAGCGTCATCGATGTGCTTTCCAAAAAGTGAATCCCCATTGTACGCCATGTCCAAGATTTTTGTTTGGACCTCAGGCCTGAAGGTGGTAGCCTTGAGCCAACCTTGACGCCTAAGTACTGCTGCTCCAGCCAATTGTCTGAAGTTGGTGTTTGAAATATCAAGGGCACAATCAATGATTTCTGAAGCTGCCCTTTCTCCCTCCTGTACGATCCTGCGCACCTCCTGCTGATGATCCTCAGGGATCAAGTCAAGGTATTCCGTCAGATCGGACCACATCTGCCTATCATAACGGGCCAGGATAGCCAACGAATTAGCTGCTTTAATGGAGGCTGCTGCATTTGCAGAGAACTTCTTCCCAATGACATCCAGTCTCCTGCCCTCCTTGTCAGGTGGTGTTGAAATGGGAGCAGAAGTATTCTTGGACTTCTGCGGTGCAGCCTGGGATATGACAGAGTCTGGTCGAGGGTGACCTATTAAAGAAGACGGAGTATCCGATGGTGCTCGATACTTTTTCTCTATTCTTGGAAGGACTGCAGGAATGGAAGCGGGCGTTTTCATGATGGTGAGGCCCTCCTTCCAAATATAGTCAATAGTGGGGATAGCCCTGGTAACTCTGCGATATCCCTCTTTAAAGTCATGCAAAAAGCAGTCAGACTGCTCAACTGTGACGGTCAATTCAAATCTATTAGCAGCACGCTGCATAATTTTGTGAAAACCGCCAATATCCTCAGGTGGAGAATCTGAAGGGCGGGGCGCAGGCGGTTAAGGCATAGGAATGACATAATCCTCCCAAGGATCTATAGGTGTATTATCCGGCAATTCGCCCTCTTCCCTGCTTTCATCGTCATCACAAGAAGAATTATTCGTGTCATCTTGAGGTGCAGGACCAGTATCCTGTCTCGGTGACAATGATGCTCGCGGCGACTGAGGCCTTGGCACGTCAACTGGCATAGGCGACACAGCGGGTGCAACTGGAGTTGGTGGAAATCTCTGGCAATAGTCGGCCAACATAGCCTGTAAATCCTGAATTAAAGTAGATGGCAGATGACCAGTGTCCTCAGATCGAGGAGGTCTGGCATGGGGCGATTGATATGGTGTCGAAAAAACGTCATGCGTATAATGACCATGGACATCATCCTCATCCTCTTCCTGATATTTGATATTCAATTGAGAAGGGTAACGGGCAATCCCAAAAGGACCGTCATCCTCTTAATCTTCATCCGAATCTTCCTCCACATATGTCTCCAAAATGTGTGATTGTAAGAGTGGAGAAATGTGAGAATAATCTTGCCTTTGATATGTTTTCATTTGAAAATGCGTATATTGGATCTTTGTCGGAGGTGAACTGTGCAACAGATGAGCAGATGCCATAGCTCAAGACATTGTTATTGGGATCTCCGTCGACGGAACTGTCAATAGCTAGTCCGCTAATGGAACTGTCATCAGTGACAAAGGTTTTGCTGTCGACGGGGTCGTCAAAGGTGTCTTCGTCGACGATGGTGTCTTCGTCGACAAGCCCTTCGACGATGAAGCCGTCGATGATGTCTTCGTCAACAAGTCCTTCGTCAACGAGCCCTTCGTCGACGAGGCCGTCAATGGTGTCTTCGTCGGCAAGTCCTTCGTCGACGAGGCCGTCGATGGTGTCTTCGTCGACGAGGCCGTCGATGGTGTCCTGGTCGACGAGTCCTTCGTCGACGAGATCGTCATCAGTGTCTTCGTCGACAGGATTGTTGTCGACGGACCGGAAGTTTTAGTTGACGGAGACGTCGACGACGGGACAGTCGGCAACTTGTTTTTCGTCGTCGATGGCTTGACAGGCGATGGCAAAAGTTGAACAGACATCAGAGGTGAGGTAATAGCCGAAGTGGTGACCGTAGAAGCAGTTGAAGAAGCAGAAGTCAAGGTAGTAGTATGAACAGACACCAGAGAAACAGTCCTAGCCTGGGCTGTACTCACAGTTGTCGTTTGTGAAGAAGAAAATGCACTCTTAGAGGGTTCTGAGGCTCTCTGAGAGGGTTTAAGTTTTTTCTTTCCCTCAGGAGAAGAACTTTCCTTGGATCTGGCTCTCTTGCTGGAGGTAGAGGCCTTGTCCTCATCATCAGTGGAAGAAGATTTCAACCTTAAAAGAACCCTTGCCTCCCTATCCCTGATTGTTTTTTGAGGGAAGGTACGGCAAATCCTACAGTCCTTCACAACATGTGAAGGGTGTAGACAATAAATGCAGTCAACGTGCTGGTCATCCACATGGACCCTCTTATTATAGCAGGTTCCACAAGCCTTGAAAAGAGCCTTCTTTTCAGACATTTTTGAGGAAAAAAGCCCACAAACTGAGTAGGCACTCAGGGAGACTCCCTTACACAGGAAGTGCGGTGAAAATCTGAGGAGAACTGCCTGAGCTGGGAAGGTTCTAGAGGGTGAGGACAGCTGATTGGCTGAGGCTACTATTTCAGGTCTTTTTACATAATGATGTAAATAGGCTGCTAGGTTTTGAGGCCTAGTTAGGCCTTTAGGCTTTTCCAGCCTACTACAAGAAATTTTCGAGGCACTGCTTTTGTATATATTTATACCGTGGGACTCTCGCCTCGACGACGGGGAATGATTCAGGCATGTGAATCTATGAAAGATACCCCAATACTGGATAAGTGCTCTGTCGTTCGAGTCAGCTTCAGAGATGAAGTGCCTCCTGGGACAGGACCCAGACCCCACTTACCTGAGAGAACCTGAACCGCCTCCCTTTGATGGACGAGAGCAAGCCTTTCAGTGTCAGGTGAATGGCCCACAACTCCAAAAGAACGATGTGAAGACACAGGGCCTCTGCCGGAGGCCCAAGTCCTCTGATCTCCAACTCTCCCAGATAACCTCCTCAACCCAGCAATGATGCATTCATTTCCACTGTCAGCTCTGGATGGGACAGGGAGAAGGGTCTACCATTAGTCTGATTGCGGTCGAGCAGCCACCTGTTTTTGAAGTCTCTGAAACCTGGATGAAATCTGACAGGTTCCCTGGTGCAAGGCCCACTGAGACATCAGGTTCAACTGTACAACCAGCATTTGCCACATAGCATAGTCGAAAAGAAGGATGAAGGAGGTTAGCCAGGACGAGGCTGAATAATTAGGATCATAGCCCGTATGTTCTAGAATCATTGTAGCTGAAGGGAAGGCCTGAAACAGCACTGTGTCGAGAATGACCTGATGAAATGAAGCCTTTGCAAAGGACTCTGGTGCGACTTCAACATGTTCATTGTGAACCACAATGAAGTCGTGAGGTTTGCCGTCGTCTGGAGGTTGTTTACGACAGACTGTGGCAAGCATGCCTTCAACAGCCAATCGCTGAGATAAGAGAAATCCGGAATCCCCAACCTCTGAATATGTGCTGCAACACGCGCCATTACTTTCGTGAACACCAGAGGGGCACTATTGAGGCCAAAGGGGAGCACATCAAATTGAAACTCCTCCTGGCTTACCTTGAATCGCAAGTAGTGTCTGTTGGACTGGGGGATGGCTACGTGAAAGTAGGCCTCCTGAAAGTCCAACTCCACCATCCAGTTGCATGGATCCACGATAGACAGAACCTCGGCTAATATAAGCATCTTCCATTTGCCCTTTTGCAAGAAGGCATTCAGAGGGTGGAGATCTAAACTAGGATAAAGGCCTTCATCCTTCTTCGGCAAAAGGAAATAATTGAAGTAACAGACAGTTCCAATTCCCAGGGCCAAAACCCTCTCTAGGTGTCCTTTGGATAAAACAGCCAGCACCTTTTGGAGGAAGATATTGAGGTGATCCTCTGAAAGCAGCTCTGATGAGGGTGGAAGATGCTAGAGGTCAAAAATTAATGACAGGCCACAGCCCCTTTGATCAATCTGAAGTACCCACCTGTCAGTTGTTATATTTCCCCATCCTTGGCGGAAATGGTTAATTCTGCCAGTAAGAGCAAACTAAAGCGGCTTGGAGGCTAATGCGCAGCGGCGGGAGGCAGAGAAGAATGGTGTCCCTGGTGACCTGCACAATGTCTGCTTGATCCCCAGCCACAAGAGAATTGGGGTGACTGAAGCAGTTGGGCAGTACCTGGTGTTGTCTTTACGCCAACCCTTTGAAGTATCCTTGAAAAGGTCGAAACTGATGAGAAATCTGGCTAACAGAGGTGGAAAGGCCCAAGGAAAGCGCTGTGGCTGTTGTTCTTAGAATATTTAAGGGCAGAATCATCTGTTTTGCCAATTAGGCAGGACCCATAAAAAGACATTCTTAAGGGGTGCTTGCACGTCTCCAGAAGAACCAGTGGATCACATCCACGTATGGCAACGGAGCACCACACTAGTGCCCACCTTTCACCCCAAGCAATCAGAGGTATCCAGGATAACCCTAATTACATATTTGGCTGCATTCTGGCCATGCTGAATGGTTTGAGCCAAATATGCTGGAAACTCTTCCGGAACTGCTGCACAGATCACACTGGTCATGTCCCATAGGACATCTGTATACCAGAGAAATAGGCAGACCATTCTGACTGACCTCAATGCAAGCTGGCTGAAGAACACATTATCTTCCCCAACACTTCAGTCAGGTTGGAAAGTTCACTGCTCCTGATGGCCTGAGCTTTGTCTGCGTGATCCCCATTGCCTACTCCAAAAGGAATGGGATGCTGTTGCAGAGGTTGTGGGCTTTGGCGCTGCCGGTAAGCCAAACCTCTGGTGCGAAATTGCTAAAGGGACTGTTTAGCTGGAGTAGACAGGCCTAAGGAACACACTGTGGTCTGGCTCTCTATGAAAAGCATCAGCATATAATCTTTTTTCCCACCAAAAAGGTGACATTCATCAAATGACATAGCCATCAGAGAGGCATCCACATCAACAGAGAAGCCCATAGACCTCGTCAAACCATGACGTTGAAGCACCATTATGGTGCCGACAGCTCTAATCAAGCAGTAAGCAGTGTCTAGTCCAGAACGGATAATGGATTTGGCTGCATCCTGGATAATTTGAGACAGAATGGTCAAAAATACCCCTGAGACAGAATGGTCAAAAATACCCCTGGGACAGCCGGCATGGTCTTGCTAACCATATCGCAGAAAGCAAGGGAATATCGGCCCAGCAAATAGTTGGCGTTGATTGACTGGAGGACTAGGAAGACCGATTAAAACATTGGTTTCCCAAACGCTTCAACTCTTTGACTGCCTACCTGGGGAGGTGGGGGAGGGGGGAAGTCGGGGTTAGGGAATGAACTGGGGTTCACCTTGCTGGAGGAAGACTGAACCACCAAATATTTTGGCACATGGAGCTATGTAAAGAAGTCAAGGTTGCTTGGCATTAGTCTGTGGTGTCTAGATACCTGCCTATTCACCAATGGATAGGAATGAGGCTTACAATAGGTTCCCATTATTTTGCCTGTAGGGGTTTCATTAAATGACAGTAAAGGCTAAAAGAAGTCTGCACAGGTTGTACAACTTCGATCAATATGTTGGTCTTAACTTCCATACATGACAGCTGCAAGTTTAAAACCTGCACGTTCGCTCATCACAGCAAAGGAACATTCCAATAATCACCACCATCTTCACTGTCATCTCCCAAAACTTGTTGACTCTGATCAAAGTCAATACCAAAACGTTGTTTGCACTGGGGTACGTTCAGAGGTAAAGACATAGTTCAGTCTGAGTTAAATTGGACTGGGACCAGGTGTGTCTGCATGGCATCGGGATGTGACCATGATTGGTTTTGCACCTAATTCAGCTAATAGCTAAATAATAGGACAACTAATACAAGGCTTTTCTCTGACACAGGTGGCACTGGGCCGGCACTGAGGACAAAGAGACTGGCATGGATTTTGATATTTGATTCAAAGTCCGCTCCGATATTGTAGCGGAACCGGTTCAGGAGGCACATACAGCGTCAAGGGTAGACATGCCAGCAGTAACCAGACTAGAGGCATCTGCAGATCTTTGGGGCCTGAAGGTGTGCAAGAGAGAGCCATGAGTGCCAAAATATCTCAACATGGGGTCTCTAAAGGCATCAATCCGTTGCCCTGTCGCCGACGACCTAAGAAACTCTGCGTGCATCTGGATCAGTTGCAGAATCTGCTCCTCGGACAGTGGCCAGGAGCGAGACTGAGATGCTTATATGCAGATCTATTATCATTTTTAAGGTGGAACAAAGTCAACGTTGAGCTGCACAGTGCCAACTACTGGCACACAGGAGCAATGCTGTTTAAATCATCAGGATCCAGTCTGGGACCTGCAAATATTCTAAAGGCAAAGAATCTGCAGTTAGCAGTGTTGGTCAGAATATCTTAGCCAATCCTTCTAGCATGAGTTCTTATTTAATCTCAAATATCTCAGACACTTCATAAGGAGGGGTGCCTCCTATAACACTGAAGAACAAGTTACTTACCTTTGGTAACAATATATCTGTAAGAAACAGTAGTTAGTATTATATTCCTTACCTTACAATATCCCCAGGCGTCAGACTGGATGCGGAAATTTTTGCGTAGCAGTACTCTTGCACGTCAGTAGGCGTCGTCCGCGGCTCCGCGTCCGTCGTCGTGGGTGCTGTGATGACGTCGTCGGAGTACTTAGACGCCGCCTCCGCGTCCTGACGTCAGTTCTTAGACACAGCTTTTCCGCGCCAGAAACGCAGAGCCATGTTAAAAACCAACACTGGTGCCATTCAAACTAGGGCCCTGAAAGGGGATGACCTTAACCCTAGCTATCGGTTCGCAGAACGGGGAGGATGGGTGGGGCAGTAAGGAATCTAATACTAACTACTGTTTCTTACAGATATATTGTTACCGAAGGTAAGTAACTTGTTCATCTGAAAGAAACAGGTTAGTATTAGATTCCTTACCTTAGAATAGATACCCCAGCAATACCAACCCCAGTGGTGGGTCTGCAAACCAATAATCACACCAGAAAGTCCTGGAAGACGGAACGGCCAGAGAAGCCATCCCTCCGGACTTGGCTGTCCAGACAGTAGTGTCTTGCATACGTGTGCAGCGAGGCCCACGTAGCTGCCTGACAGATGTCCTGCAAGGGGACTCCCCGGCCCAGGGCAGTGGTAGCCGCCGTGGCCCGAGTGGAGCCCTCAGCCCAACAGGAGGCTCCTTCTTCGCCAAGGAGTAACAAGCCTTGATACACAAGACGACTCACCGAGAGATGGTCAGCTTGTGCACCGCCCGTCCCTTCTTAGCGCCCACGCAACCAACAAAGAGTTGTTCATCCACCCGGAACTGGGGTGTGCGATCTAAGTAGAACGAAAGCGCACGTTTTGGGTCCAGATGGTGGAGCCGCTCTTCCTCCTTTGAGGGGTGCGGTGGCGGAAAGAAGGTGGGCAAGGTGATAGACTGCCCGATGTGGAAGGCCGTGAAAATCTTGGGCAGGAAAGAGGATCTAGTCCGCAACACAACCTTGTCCGGATGGACAGAAAGGAAAGGAGGTTTGGATGAAATAGCCTGGAGCTCACTCACTCTCCTGGCAGAGGTGATGGCAACCAGGAAAGCAGTCTTCATAGTAAGAAGGCGGAGAGGACAGTTGTGAAGTGGCTCAAAGGGAGCGCACATCAGATAGGTAAAAACAAGGTTCAAGTCCCACTGAGGCATCACAAACGGAACAGGGGGAAACGTGTGTGATGCCTTTCAGAAACCGAGTTACAATGGGGGACTTGAACAAAGACGGATGATCAGGCAGCCTTAGAAAGGCTGAAAGGGCAGAAAGGTAGCCCTTGATAGTGCCCAGAGCAGAGCTCTGCTGGGCAAGAGAAAGAAGGAAGAGAAGAACCTCAGAAAGAGGGGCAGAGAGAGGATCCACAGCCTTTGCTGTGCACCATGCCACAAATCTGTTCCACCAGCAGGCGTATACCGACTTTGTAGAGAAGTGTGGCTCACTGGTTAGAGGAGGCAGACCTGGAAGCAGAGGTCAGCCCGGGACCAGGGTTCAATTCCCGGCTCGGCGGGGTCTTGAGTCCTAAAATGTCTATGGACTCGACAATTCTCGCTCCGGTGCCTACTCGATTCACGGGTTCACACTCTGCGGCTCTGGGCAATAGCTTGCTTAATCTCCACAACGGCCCCTCGCAGCGGGATGCCTGGATTTCACCTTGCGGATACCCTGCCGGGGTTATCTCACAGGGGAATACCTGGACGGGTTCCCTAAGCAAGCGCTTAGAAACCGGTTGGTGATTTGCGCTATATAAATTCCTGTACATTTACATTTACGCCTGGCTGCCAGAATGACATTACAGACTTCAGGAGGCAAGTCAAATGGCCTCAACTGTCGCGGCTAAATCTCTAAGCATGGAGGTGGAGACTGGACAGGTTCGGATGGAGGACCGTCCCCTGCTGCTGCGACACAAGGTCCTCCTGAAAAGGCAGACAAACCGGGGGATCGACTGACATACTGAGTAGCTCGGGACACCAGTACCTTTGCACCCAGTCCGGAGCCACAAGGATGACTTGGGCCCGGTGGCGCTTGATTTTCTTCAGCACTCTGGGCAGAATTGGTATAGGCGGAAAGGCGTACAACAGACCGCAACTCCACTCGCGACGAAAAGCGTCTCCGAGCGAGTGCCGCCTTGGAAATTCCAACACGCAGAACTGATGACATTGCGCGTTCTCTTCGGTGGCGAATAGATCTAACCAAGGCTCTCTCCACTGAAGAAAGAGAACTTGCGCCACGTCCGAGTTCAGACGCCATTCCTCAATCCATCATGCACCGTCAGCTATGTTTGTCCGCCCTGGCGTTCAGAGAACCTGCCAGGTGTTGAACCACCAGGGTCTCGCCCTGATGTTCCAGCCACTGCCAGAGGCGCAGAGCCTCCTGGCAGATTGTCCACGACCCCACCCCACCCTGTTTGTTGCAGTACCACATGGCGGTGATGTTGTCCATGAACACCTGCACTACACTCCCCCGGACAGAGGGGAGGAATGCCTTCAGTGCTAGACGAATCGCCCGCAGCTCCAAAAGGTTGATATGGAGCCGGGACTTCGCCGGAGACCGAAGGCCTCCGATGTCCGCCTCTCCCATGTGGCATCCCCAGCCCTGGAGGGACGCGTCTGTCACAACTACGTGCTCCGGTTGGGGGAGGGAGAGGGATCTGCCGCTGACGCAATCGCTGTCCGTGAGCCACCACTGCAGCTGTCTTGCAGTGCCCTCAGAGATCTTTACTTGGTCGGACAGGTTGCCCTGATGCTGGGCCCACTGAAACTTCAGGTCCCACTGCAGAGCCTGCATCCGCCATCGGACGTGATGCACCAGAAGGATGCAGGAGGCCATCAGCCCAAGAAGCCGCAGCGTCAACCTGACCGAGACTCGAGATGAAGGCTGAAAGATCGGAATCAGAGCCTGAATATCCCAAACCCACTGTTCGGGAGGATAAACCCAAAACTGCGCCGAGTCGAGAACTGCTCCGATGAAGAGGAGCTTCTGGGAGGGGCACAGGTGTGACTTCGGCACATTGATGGAGAACCCCAGCTGGTGCAGGAGGTCTGCCGTCGTCTGGAGGTGGCTGATGACTGTCTGGGGCGAGCCCGCCTTCAACAACCAGTCGTCGAGGTAGGGGAAGACTGAAACCACTAACCTGCGCAGATGAGCTGCGATCACCGCCATCACCTTCGTGAACACCCGTGGGGCGCTGGTAAGGCCGAAGGGGAGCACGGTAAACTGAAAGTGCTCGTGGCCTACCATGAACTGCAGGTAGCGCCGGTGGGTCGGCAGGACGGGGATGTGGAAATAAGCGTCCTGCAAGTCCAACGCTACGATCCAGTCTCCTGGGTCCAGGGCAGCTAAGACCTGAGCCAGTGTCAGCATTTTGAACTTCTCCTTCCGGAGGAAGCCGCTGATGTTCCGTAGATCCAAGATAGGGTGTAGGCCCCCTTTGCCCTTCTTGGGTACCAGAAAGTAGTGGGAGTAGCAACCACACCGTACTTCTGACCTTTTGGAACGCGCTCGATGGCCCCCTTGTCCAAGAGGGCCGTAACTTCCTCCTGCAGAACTCGCAAGTGATCCCCCGACACACAGTGGTATTGCGGTGGCAGGGCTGGAGGGGTCGCCTCGAAGGGGAAGGAGTAGCCCCTTCGGACGATTTGCAGCACCCACCTGTCCGAAGTGACAGTGCACCAGTGGAGGAGGTGATGGCGAACCCTACCCCCCACTGGCGTCACATGGGCCTGACAGCACGGACTAGGAGGGTTTTGAGGCGGATGCTGCAGGGGTAGGTTTGGACTGACCTCGCCGTTGTCCCAGACTCCTGCCACAGCGGTTTCCACGGCCCCCACCACGTTGGAAATTAGTCTGCGTTGCGTGGCTGGCAGCACGTGTGGGGGCGCCCCTTCCTTGGCCACGAAAGGAGCAAAAGGCACCCGTTTGCTGGAGCGGAGCCAAGAGGCCCAAGGACTTGGCCGTAGCCCTGGAGTCCTTAAAGCGCATGCTCTGCCTTGTCGCCAAAAAGGCGACGGCCATCAAACGGCATGTCCATGAGTGTATTCTGGACATCGGACGCAAAGTTGGCGGACCTCAACCAGGCATGGCGACGAATCGCCACTGTCGTTGCCATCGCCCTGCCCAGTGAGTCGGTGGTATCCAGCCCACACCAGATGGCATAACGTGCCGCATCTCGACCCTCCGCAAGGGTTTGGGCGAGTTTAGCCTTGACCTCCACCCGGCATTCTGGCAGCACGTTCGCGACTGCGTCCCACGGAGAGTGGGTGTAGCGGCCCAAGAGGCACGCGGTGTTGGAAGACCGCAGTCCCAAACTCAGGGGGGAGAATACCTTTTTGCCGTATTGCTCGTACCTCTTGGATTCCCGATCGGGCGGAGCCGACGGGAATGCGGTCTGGGAGTTGGAGGCCTGGATGACCAGGCTCTCGGGGGTGGGATGGGTGGACAGGAAACAAGGGTCGCCCGGAGCCGGGCGGTGCCATCTGGCCACGTTCCTATCTACAGGCGGACCTCTAGTGGGCCTAGACCAAGTGCCCAAAAGAACGTCAACCAGACCACTGGCATCCCCAAGTTCACCTGTCCAGTCCTGCTGGGACTGACGCTCACGTGTCAGAGGGTCCTCAGAACCCTCCCAATACTCCTCATCACCCATTTCCTGATAATCAGGGTTGTCAAAGGATGGGGCAGGTTCGTTGAAGTAGAACTCTCCAAGCGGCGTCGAGAGCGGCGCCCAGCGGCGCGTTTCCGACGCCGGAACTGGATCGAGGGAGGCATCGGGGACGGCGTCGCCGGAGGTGACACCCTAGGGACCGGCACCGGTGAGGTCGTCAGGTCAACCGGCGGCGACCCGGATCCAGAAGCGGATCCAGTGGGGCCCTGCGGTGCCGGGCCCGAAGGCGTCGGGGCCGAAGCATCCGCCGGCATCAAGGCCGAAGCACCAGACCCGCTAGGTCCCCCAGACGGGTCCGCTGGGCCTGAAGGCGCCGCGGAGCCCGTCGGAGGAGAGAGGGACCTCATGGCCATCAGGAAGCACTCTATCTCCTCTGGCGTCGCTTGCTGCCCAGGGACCGGAGGGTATGGGGCAGGCCGCGGTGAGGGTCGGTCACCGACATCAGTCGGTCGCAGTCCTCACAGAGTTTAAATTCTGGCATCCCTACCGGCACCGTTCGGAGTCAAAGACTTCGAAAATGATCAAAAGGGATCGTAAAAAAGTTTAGTAAAAAATCGACTAATGTACCACTTTTTCCGGATCAGAGCTGCTGGCGCGGAAAAAAGAAGAACTGACGTCAGTGCGCGGAGGCGGCGGCTAAGTACTCCGACGACGTCATCACAGCGCCCACGACGGACGCGGAGCTGCAGACGACGGCTACCGACGCGCAAGAGTACTGCTACGCAAAAATTTGAGGATCCAGTCTGACGCCTGGGGATATTCTAAGGTAAGGAATCTAATACTAACCTGTTTCTTTCAGATGTAACTATGATAGAATAGGCCTCCTATATTTTCTCTAGCACTGAAGACGCTCCAATCTTGCTGGACTCTAAATGCCAACACATCCTTTGCGAATGCATGCTTCACTCGTACACTGAGAACGGCATGGAACCATGTTCACTCACACCGGCTCATGATGCTCACAAACTGAGATTGTGACAAGATGTAGGCGGGTTACATTTTTATCATTTTACAAACATTTTGGTTTGAGGAGAGATCAAATGGTTAGTACCCAAAACAGCTTTTTTTTTTTACTAAGAGGACATTCAACCCCATTCATCTCCTCCTTTTTTTCCTTCTCCTGTTTCCAGCCCACTGAACTTGCACATTGTAAAAAGGTAAAGGGTGGTTGAGGGTACCAAACAAGATAATCACTGAGAGAAGAGCCTCCCGAACACACCCTAACACTGGGATCCTGAAATAAAACTATTATGGACTAAGAAAGGGGTTATCCAGGAAAGAAATTAAGGCGCAAGGTACACCAAACCAGCACTAAGGTAATTCCACTTCTGTCAGAACCGTTAACAAAACCATGCAGAATATTAATCGTCATATGTATCCTATACATTCTAATGAGGAGTGTTTGGATGGAAACAGAACTGCCCCTGACGTTTCTAATCCAACCAAGAAGGTCCATAAAATGAAATATATACAAACCCAGTGGGGGTGAAATGTCAGTGAGCTGATGGCACCGATACGCTGACCCATGAAGCCATCGTAGTACTTGATGTTGCTGATGAGTTCCCCGCTGCAGCTGTATATTGCAATGAACTGATTCATGGAACCACTAGAAAAACGGGACATAAACAGAAAAATAACAAACAAAGAAAAACGAGATGATGATAAACAGAATGGGCAAAAAAAAAGAAAAGAATAATGGGAGAAAATCGATAGACAAAAGTAAGAAAATGCGAAATGAGCAGAATAGAACAGAGCGAAACATGTGGAGGGTATAGAAAAGGAAGTCAAGAAGTAATAGAAGGCATAGAAAGAAGAGAGAAGGAAAGGGGTAGGAAAGCCAGAGAAGATGAAAAAGGAATGATTAAGGAAGAAAAGTGCGGAGGTAGAGAAAGAGAAAAGTAAAGATGGGAAGAATGAGAAGAAATTATTAGCCCAAATTGAAATGTTGTCACTCGTCATGCTTACCCAAGTCTTAGGATAAAAAGGCAGACATTTTATTTACCCTTCTCCACCATGGCCTGCAGGTCCCAACACACGGCATGGAGTCTTTTTAGAGACCCACCTTACCAGTATACCAACGGCACAGACGCTGCTTAATAACCACGTTGACGCCTTTAACAATAACAAGGTGTCACCTTTGGAATGGAGACTCTAACTGCCATAATACACTGGCAGCACATTTCATCCTTTCTCAGCATACAAACTTTGTTGATAAGAAGAAAGACTGCTTACCACGCAAAGAGGTCTGCCTGTGGGTGAATGTCCAGAGCTGTCAGTCCCTTCACCACCTGTAGTGTGTTCACAGACTCAGGCATCCGGGGATCAAAGAAGCGAACATCACCATTTACACTGTGTGAAATCAAGGGTGAAAAGCTATAAAAAGCAAGGCAAGAAAAGCCAAATACAACTAAATAAAAAAAAAAAAATTCAATCAAGAGGGAGGGATTTATAAAAAACGTAAGCATGGCCATACCAGAAACTTACAAACTGCCACACAATGTTTAATTTTCAATAACAAATTCCACGGGACAATGGGTGGAGAGCAATCCCATGTTATGTGTGTAACCTCTGAATTAAAATAATGTGGATTTTATTTATTTATTTAAAGAGTTTTATATAGCGCTGGCTAGACCCGAGGGTATCAGAGCGCTTTACATGAGAATCAACAATGTACCAGGAAGATATCAACAATTACACAATACAACAACAAATAGGGAATACATTAGGAGAGGAAGAAAGGAGAGAAAAAAGTAGTGGAGGGGGCAGGGGAGGTGAGAACGGGAGGATAAGGGAAGAGACAACAAGGAGAGATGAAAGTAAGTCTGTCTAAAGACCTACTGGGTATGTGACGACCAAGGAGGGAATCCACAGCCCATCTCCCCTAAAGCTAAACCAGGTAGCTCCATCGGGCATCAGACAAAATAGTTCAGTCTCAATACATTGAGAGAGTAGAGACAGAGAGACTTAAATAGAGAGAAGGTGCGGGAAAAGACGACAGGAGAGACGGAAGGATGTCTGTCTAAAGACCACTGGGTAGGTGACTTCCATGGAGGGAATCCACGGCCCATCTCCCCTATAGCTAAACCAGGTAGTTCCATCGGGCATCAGATAAAATAGTTCAGTCTCAATACATTGAGAGAGGAGAGACAGACTTAAATAGAGAGAGGATGCGGGAAGAGACAGCAGGAGAGACGAAAGGAAGTCTGTCTAAAAACCGACTTGGTAGGTGACGTCCAAGGAGGGAATCCCCGACCTGTCTCCCCTATAGCTAAACCAGGTAGCTCCATCGGGCATCAGACAAAATAGCTAGATCTCAATTGACGAGGGAAAGTTCACAGAAAAACAGGGTGGGGACTAAGGGCCAGGACAGGTGGGGGCAAAGGTCAATAGCAGGAAAGTGGAGAAGAGTAGAGATTGAAGGGGTAGGGGGTAGGGAGAGGAGAGAGATGAGGTCAGGAGAGACGCAGGAGGGTTTGTTGCGGCCGTCATTTTAGGCAGGCACAGGCAGTTTTTCAGGAACAATCTTTGTGTGGGGTGACTACATCGAAGCTTTGTTGTCTTACTTGTCCCTGTAGGCTCTGAAAACTCACTGCATACCACTGTTTTTTTGGGCTTGGCCATTGTATTTGTGTTGGCCCCTTTACATGCTTTGTGCCACACTGTCAGGTTCCATGACATGCCATGCCAACTCGCGGACTTCAGGGTTATCATTAGAGGACACGTATGTCAGAGGGAGCCGGCATAAGTTCTCCAGGACGTTCAGGATGAAGTTAAAGTGCCCCATAGCGGACTGTAGTGTGGGCAGATAGGCACTGAAAGCACAGCTATAATGTAGTCTATACAGTGGAGCGGTAAGCCATCCCAGAAATAGCAGTGCCCATATAGATCCCCAATCAGTACTGGAAAACCTATCAATATAGTGGACACATTTCTAGTAAAGATCTGTGGAAGCCTAAAAACATCAACAAAAACTAATGAGTATTACTTTTTCCAAATATTCTAACCAAGAAAATCATCATAAAATATTGGCGGTTTATACAATACGAGCCCAATTTCCAAATACATTGTAGAAAAGCACTTTGCTTATCAGTGATCAAAAATGTGAAAATACAAATCAGTTCCAAATAAACTAAACCAAATCACAGCCATGCTATTATAGGAGAAAACACAATTACACTCAAGCCCCTGCCCAGGCAAAAAGATTTCCATTCGAGGCACTTATAGCTGTCACAATTCCAACTGTGTTAATTTGTGAAACCCCATTCTCCATAGGTGAGATAAAAGCGGGAATTTAGGGCTTAACCCGTAACAAGGCCCCGGATCCGGATAGGATCCCTCCAGACCTCTTGTTATCCCAGGTAGACATGGGGGCTCCTATTTATCAAGAGTGATTAACACAGCAGTAGAGGCGGGCATGCCCTCCTCCTGGTCCACTGCGACAATCGTTCCAATATTTAAAAAGGGTAATAAAGACAATCCACAATGTTACAGGCCCATCTCCCTTATCAACATCACAGTGAAAGTCATGGGGAGAGCTATTCTTAACCGGCTTATGGACTGGGCGGACGAATATGATATCATCTTGGATATTCAGTACGGCTTTAGGCCGGGTCGCTCAACTTCTGACCAATGCCTTAATCTCTACCTCCTGGTTGCCAAGTACACTGTGGCTAGTAATGAGACGGTGTACTTGGCTTTCATGGACCTCACTGCTGCATTCGATCGAGTCAATCGAAAGAAACTGTGGGAACAACTTGAGGCCATGGGAGTGGACCCAGGATTGGTTAACATCCTAAGCACCCTGCACCAGTATACCTCAGCCCAGGTTAGATACAATGACAAGGGTGACGCCTCAGACTCTTTCCCTTGCTCCAGGGGTGTGAGACAGGGCTGCATTCTGGCACCATTTTCATTTTCCCTATATATTAATGGCTTACATAAGGTTTTGGGAGCACTAGGGGTGGACAGCCCGAGGATAGGTAATAGAGGGATCCCAGTCCTTCTTTATGCGGACAACGCAGTGCTGTTGTCACGCACTGCGCGGGGCCTTCAGTACCTTATTGATGGTTTCGTGGGATTCATGGAGAAACTGGACCTGTCCGCCAACCTCTCCAAATCTTACATCATGGTGAAGGGAAAAAGACCAGGCAGGAAATCCACCTTCAGGATAGGTACCCACTGCCTAGAAAAAGCGGAGGCATTCTCTTACCTGGAGATTTTATTCGATAGCCGAACCAGGTTTAACAAACTGATAGATGAGAAATTAGCTCTACTGGGGCAATCATGAATCATGCACACAGGTTGAGTCGCTGGGCCCCCGATCAAATTCTGAATCTGTATAGGGCCATCTGCAATGCGAAAACGCTTTACGGCAGTGAGGTGTGGGGCTTCATTGACCCATCAAGGATTTAAACAGAAGAAAACAAATTCCTCCGACGGCTACTCAGAGTCCCACAGAGTACCCCTTCCTATTCAATTCACGAAGAGTTAGGACTCTCTCATATCAGAGACGCAATTCAACTGAAACCTCTTACGTGTTGGTTAAAAATATGGACTAACCCGGAAGAGGCCTTGTGCAAGCAGATAATAAGTGATTGTATTACCAGGGAGCACAGGCATAATATTCCTTGGCTCAAATATGTTAGGGAGACCTTGTCTGGTTTGGGTCTGGCTGATTATTTCAACAACCCGAAATCGCTGGTTCCACGGGACAGGGCGATTGTTAAGTCCACTTTTCTGAAGCACAAGGCCTCCATCAGGGAAGACACTGACTGAGATGCCAAATCCAAGCGTGAGAGCTCACCTACTGGCCAAATCTTGTCCAGGTCAGGAACCATACCACTCTTATTTTTATAATGCCAGGATAGATTTTTGATGACCAGATTTAGGCTGAACCTACTTCATCACACACTGGGGTGTCCTTCGGGGTTTTTAACATCTATTGAGTTGAGGGGCCCCTGCGGCTGCGACTCTGTTTCCGCAGGACAAGCTCCACTTTGTCCCTATTATGCTCACCCCAGGAAGTTGTTTAAAAGAGAATTTTAAAGACTGCCAGGTTCAAACACGCTAAGGTGGCGCTGTTGTTTTTGAAATTGTCCGAGGAGGCTCTCACACTCTTTTGCATTGTCAATTTACTAAGGATGGCTGCAAGATTAAGAAACACCAAAGACACATGATGACGACAGTGGTGGCTCAATCTTCCCCTTGCGTTCTGTGTCCATCATTTATGTTGCCCTCACATTGTTTTTTTAACCCAGTTGAATTTTATGATCGGGGGGATCGCCCCTTTTAATATGTTGGCTTTATATTCCCCTATTTTGAAAGCTGAATCTTCTAAATGTAATGTGACCCTGAGTGTCAGATTTCACAAATGTCAGACTCCTCTACCATTATTTATGCTGACAAGTACTGATACTTGTTAATATTTTTTGGTACTAACTGTTTAGGCACATAGGTAGCCAGTTTTATTTTTGTGTATTTTTTTAACTGATTTGCATTGTACTTTTATGGTATTGTTGTATACCGAATAAAGTAAAATTAAACTGAAACTATCAATATAGTGGACAAATATCTAGCAAAGATCCGTGAAAGCCTAAAAACATCACCAAAAACTAACGAGTAGTACTTTTTCCAAATATTCTAACCAAGAAAATAATTATGAAATATTGGCGGTTTCTACAATACGAGCCCAATTTACAAATACATTGTAGAAAAGCACTTTGCTTATCAGTGATCAAAAATGTGAAAATACAAATCAGTTCCAAATAAACTAAACCAGATCACGGCCATGCTATTATAGGAGAAAACACAATTACACTCAACCCCCTGACCAGGCAAAAAGATTTCCATTAGAGGCACTTATGGCTGTCACAATTCCAACTGTGTTAATTTGTTAAAATGGTCTTGCAACTTGATATACATTGGGAAAACTTAACATCACAGTGAGCACAAAAGCAACATCACCACTGGAAATGAAAGGTTGACTGAAGCTCCACATTTCAAGGAGCGGAGCCACACTGTTTGCCAATTTAGGTGGAAATAACTGAAAGAAATCAATATTTTACCGACACAAGGTAATCAATAATTTCTTTGACAGATACACTAGATAAAGAAACTGAACAGTTTACACACGACTGACCTCAATGATCGTACTGAAATGTTTTGTTCTGAAAATCAGGCAAATATTATTATCTACGTAGTTCGTTTTTCCATACTACTGATGTATGTATTAGACTTTCTTGTTGCTGATGTATGTTACTTTGCTCTACTAAAGACTCATTCTGATCAACCATATTAATCCGCAGATTTGCACATACGATACTTCTATGTGACGTTTTCAATCGTTTGCACCCTTTCTGACCGAGTCCATTGGTTGTCCCACTTTTTCAACATGGTGCCGATCTAGCTCCATCTTTCTTCGTCTTTTTTAATGTAAAGTTTTGTTTCTTCTCACCGAACATTACAACTAAAAATAGTGAGGGTCTACTTGGAATGCGTTACTTACCTGTAACTGCAGTTATCCAGTATTGGTATCTTTCATAGATTTAAATGCCTGAATCATTCCTCGTCGTCGGGATGGGAGTCCCCGGTACATAAATAAAGTAATGTCACATAGACATATATACATAGTAATCTCAGAGGCATCTCATTAGTAACATATCCATGTCCTTTTGTGAAAAGGACTAAACTTTGGCAAAGAGCCAATCAGCTATCACCACCCTCTGGAACCTTCCTGGAAGGAGCTCCAGTCCCTCAGATTTTCGTAAGCACAGTGCTAAGTAGGCATATTACTGAGAGAACTAACGTGAGCCCTTCCAGGGGAGGCGGGTGGGTTGCATGTTAATCTATGAAAGATACCAATACTGGATAACTGCAGTTACAGGTAAGTAACGCATTCCTTATCCAGTATTAAGGTATCTTTCATAGATTCACAGGCCTGAATCAGAGTAGCAAGCAATGACAAGCACATTTCGAATGGTACAACATAAAATCTCACTAGATAATAACATATCAAATGTGAAATGCAAAAGGTACCAAAATGCAATATCAGAGATAAATGTGCGAGCATACAGTAGGAAGGTGGGATGAAAGAGAAGGCTCACCTCCAGTGAAATAGATGACAGAGCACAGCTTGTCCCACTGCTGCATCTTTCTTAAGTTCAGTATCCAAGCAGTAATGCCTGGTGAACGTTTTCGGCGTCTGACATGTCGCCGCTCTGAGAATGTCAGTAATGGGCACTCCAGCGAAGAGCACCATGGAGTTTGAGACTGCTCTAGTGGAATGTGCACGAACCTTGGAATGCAGAGGATGTCCTGCCTGCTGATGACAGAAGGTAATAGCCGCAGAAATCCAGCATGAAATACTCTGCTTAGTCAAGGGAAGACCTTTCCTAGGTCTACTGAAAGCAACTAAGAGTTGGTTAGATTTTCGAAATGTCCGGGTTCTGTGAATGTAGAATTTAAGACAGCGTTTGAGATCAAGAGAGTGGAGAGACCTCTCTGCTGCCGATTGTGGATTCGGAAAGAAAGAGCGCAGGACTATAGGCTCATTAAGACGAAAGTCAGATGGAACCTTTGGAATACATTTAGGATTAGTCCTTAGAATCAGTGTCATTTTTGAATTGGAGGAAAGGGTCTTGAATTGAAAATGCTTGGAGCTCACTCACTCGTCTCGTCGAGGTAAGAGCCAGTAGAAAAGCAGTTTTCCAGGAAAGATATTTCGTATCAGCTTTGTGTATCAGCTCAAAGGGATGTTTCATTAGTTGAGCAAGCACACTGTTAAGCTGCCAGGTAGGTGGTAAAGGCTTTACCGGAGGGAACATTCTGAACAAGCCTTTAAGAAACTGTTTTATGAGTCTACTGGACCAGAGGGAAGGACCTGCAGAGGAACGTCTGAAGAGAGATATTGTGGCCAGGTGAACTTTAATCGAAGCATGCGCAAGACCTGAGTTAGCCAGATGTAGAAGGTAAGGCAAAACCTGTGCAGGAGACAAAGAAAGAGGGTGCACCTTTTTTGATTTGCACGAGATGCAGAATCTCTTCCATTTAAGGGAATATGTTTTGTTGGTACTGTTAGCTCGAGCTCGGGCCAATACAGCTCTGCAATCTGGTGGGATGTCTACGTTTTGGAATTCTCTGAACTCAGGAGCCAAGCCGATAATTTGAGAGATGCTGGATCCGGATGCTGGACTTGCCGTTGGTTCATTGTGAGGAGAGAGGGGAACGGCTTCAATAGGATCGGTGGTTCCAGCGATAGGAGATGAAGCTCCGTGAACCAGTGTTGGCGCAGCCAAGCTGGAGCTATTAAGATAAGGGTACAGTGTTCTGCCTTCAGCTTCTGAAGGACCCTGGGTATCAGGGGAAATGGAGATAATGCTTACGCAAAGACGTTGAACCATGAGATCGAAAATGCATAACCTAAAGACCCTTTTTGGGGACGCCAGCTTGCGTAATGTTGGCATTTGGCGTTCTGTCTGGTTGCGAAAAGGTCCAGTTGAGGCGTGCCCCATTGGGAGAAGATGGGGCTGAGAAGTTGCTGATCCAATTCCCATTTGTGGCACACAGAGCATGCTCAGTGAGTCTGCGAGGAAATTGTCCATTCCTGGGACATATTCCGCACAAAGGGAAATGTTGTGAAGAAGCAACTAGTTCCAGATTCTCTGAGATTCGTGAGCCAACGTCAGAGAACGGGTCCCCCTTTGTTTGTTTATATAGTGCATTGTCGTGGTATTGTCTGTTCGCACAATCACTGGGGAATTTTTGATCCAAGGAAGAAATGCTCGAAGAGCCAGGTAAACTGCTCGTAACTCGAGGAGGTTTATGTGCAGTTGCCGCTCGGAAGGGGACCACGGTCCGCTGATCCTGAGTTCTTGGAGGAACGCTCCCCAACCGTCCAGGGACGCATCTGTTACGATATGCGGAGAAACTGGAAGCAAGAAATGCAAGCCTTGCAAAAGGTTCTGCGGGCGAGTCCACCACTGTAGATCTTTCACCATGGGAGGAGTCACGTGGATGACATCGTCGAACGATCCTGTACACTGGATCAATTGAGTTGACAGCGCTTCCTGAAGAGGGCGCATGTGAAGGCGACAGTGCGGGACTAACAGGATGCAAGAAGACATCATCCCAAGCAGAGACTTGTAAAGGCGTACCGTGAGGGATCTTTTGGATTGTACGCGGGCCGTTAAGGACGTCAGCTTGGTTTGACGCTTCTGTGATGGAAATGCTTTCTTCTGGGTCGTATCAAGGACAGCGCCCAGGAAAGTGAGTCGTTGGGAAGGTTGGTGGACGGATTTGTCTCGATTGAGAGTAAGGCCCAAGTTGTCGAAAAGCTGAAGACATTCGTTGGAGGACTTGGTCACGCCTGCAAGAGAAGGCGCCTTGACGAGCCAGTCGTCCGAGTATGGGAAGACTTGGTGATATTGTTGTCGGAGGTACATGGCCACTGGAGACAGGCATTTTGTGAAAATGCATGGCGCTGACTTCAGGCCGAAGGGCAACACCTGAAACTGGTAGTGTCTGTCCACCACAGCGAACCTGAGGAATTTTTTGTGATTCCGGTGGATAGGCACGTGAAAATAGGCGTCCTGGAGGTCTAGAGACACCATGTAGTCGTCCGCATTGAGGAGTTGTAGCACCTCCTGAATAGACACCATGCGAAATGATTGTTTTTTGAGATACTAGTTTAAGTTTTTTAAATCCAATATAGGTCTCCATTTTTTCTCCTTTTTTCGGACCAAGAAAAATTGGGAATAGAACCCCTTGCCCCGTTGGCCAAGAGGGACTCTTTCTATAGCACCTTTCCGGAGCATTAGTGAGAGTTCCAAAAGCAGAAGCTGTACATTTTTGTGGAGCATTGGACGAGGAGGGGTCTGAGGCGGAGGTTCTATGAACTCCAGAGGGTGTCCGAACTGAACTAATTTAAGGACCCATCGATCCGTAGTTATCTTTTTCCAATTTGTGTAGGAAAGACGAGATTCTTCCTCCAATCTTGCATGGTAGAGAAGAAGTGGAGACCTGTGGCAGAGAGAAGTCATTGTCTTCTGGTTGTGTCCTTTTGTCTTCCCCCTTTACCACGAAAGGAAGACTTCGTATAAGATGATTGTTGCTGCTGCTGTCCCTGCTGGTATTGTGGCCGATATTGCTGATTTGATGAGTAAGAGGAACGGTAACCGTGAAAATCTCCTCTTGTCGAAGATTGTCCTTTCCCTCTTGAGCCACGAAAAGGGGGACTCTTGAACTGGAGGGTACCCAATGCCCTCGCCGTATCGGTATCTTTTTAATTCCTTGAGGCGCCTCATCTATGTGTGCGCCGAAAAAAGTAGCTGGCCGTCGTAAGGCATGTCAAGCACCTTGGTTTACACCTCCGGACGGAAGGCAGTAGCTTTCAGCCAACCTTGGCGTCGCAACACCACAGCCCCAGCCAGTTGGAAAAAACCCGTAGATGCGATATCCATCGCACAATCGATGATTTCTGAGGCTGAGCCTTCACCCTCTAAGAGAATCTTCTTAGCCTCTTCCTTTTCCTTTTCTGGTAGGGATCCCAAGTATGGAGCAATATCAGCCCACATTTGACGGTTATAACGCCCTAACAGTGCCAAAGAGTTGGAAGCGCGCATGTTAACGCGGACATAGAAGAGAAACGCTTCCCAATATTATCTAGTCTACGTCTGTCTTTATCTGGAGGAGCAGACGGTGTAGCAGAGGGATTTTTTGATTTACGCTGCGCTGCTTGCGTGATGACCGAATCCGGTCTGGGATGCCCAGTAAGGCAAGCTGGAGCCGTGTCCGGAGCCTTATATTTCTTGTCCAGTCTAGGCAGCACGGGGGGCAAGGAAGAAGGGTTTTGCATGATCTTAACCCCCTGATCCCAAATGTTATCGATGATAGGGATGGACCGGACAGCCTTCTTGAACAGTTCCTTAAAATCATAAAGGAAACAGTCTTGCTGATGAGTGGTCATAGGAATTTTGAAACGCAAAGCTGCTCTTTCAAGAACGTTATGGAAACCCCCGATATCCTCAGGGGTAGAATCAGCCTGCGTAGGCACAGGAGATGTCGGACACGGAATGACATAATCGTCCCATTCATCATGTGTCGATTGTGAGTCTTGAAGTTCCCCTTCCTCATGTTGTTGGTCCTCATCTTCATCATCTGAGGATGGCGGAGGCTGTGAGGCGACAGGGTCAGGCTGAAGTATCAGAGGCGAAGGCCGAGGCTTAGTAGGCAGAGAAACCACTGGAGGTGGTGGAGGCGCAGACGAAGTCGGGAACCTCTGTTTGTAATTAGAAATCAAGTACTGAAGGTCAGAGACTATAGACGCTGGCAGACAAACCATAGGCGGAGGAGGAGACTGGTATTCTTCATGGAAATCTACCTGCTCTTCCTGTTCCTGATCCTCATAATCTGAGATCTCTTGGTATTTGACATTCAGTTTGGATGGGCTGGTAGCCGTCCTGAACATAGAGCCATCATCTGAGTCATCCTCGTCTAGGAGATGCGCAGGCAGGAAAGCCTGGACTCTGCTTGGAGAAGTTAAGGCCGGTGTCAGTGTGCGCTTGGTAATTTTAAGGTGAACATACGCACTTTGTAAGATAGGTTCCGTTGTCGTCGATGGGGTGGTCGTCGACGGCTGATCCAGACGGTATCGTCGACGATGATGTTGTCGACGGTTGCGGCGTCGACAGTGACTTCGTCGTCGCTAGTTACGTTGACGTTGACTTCAACGTCGATGGAGCCTTCGTCGACGGTGCCTTCGTCGACGACACAGTCTTCGTCGACGTGGGTATGCTCGTCGACTGCGATTTATGAGGCGTCGACGTCGATTTCTTTATTTGAATTATCGAAGACCTACCAGTCGACGACGAGGAAGTTGTAGACGTCGACGTGGACAGTAAAGAAGACGCCACAGAAGTGGAGATGGTAGTCGTCGATGCTGTCACAGGCAAAGCTGACGAACTTGTGAAAGGTTTCTTGAAAGTGGAAGCAGAGTCCTGAGGAGGAACCTTCACAGGTGAGACCTTAGAATGAACCTCTGAAGACTTTTTATGCGTCTTCTTTTGAGGTGGCTCCGCAGATGGACTTGGGAATAATGTCATTCTAGGTCTTTTAGGAGAGGAATGTGAACTCCTGAAAGAACATTCACTCTCACCAGAAGAGACTGCCTGGTCTTTGTCTTTCAGTCTCTATAGCCAGATCAAAAGGCGACCCTCCCTGTCCTTGAGGGTCTTAGTTGAAAAGGTACGGCATACCTTTTTTTAAGAGTGGTCCGGGTCGAGGCAATAGAGACAATCCTTGTGCTGATCATCCACATGAAGTCTCTTTTTACCACATGAGGCACAGGACCGAAAGAGTCCTTTCTTAGAAGTATAAGCCATAGCAAATTGAAACCCCACACAAGTGAAGAAATTCTGAAGAAAAAAGTACTGGAAATCCAGAAACCAAGGAAAACTGAGCAGAGCTCAGTGGAGACTCCCTTAGCACGACGTGCGGTAGAAAATCTGAGGGACTAGAGCTCCTTTCAGGAAGGTTCCAGAGGGTGGCGATAGCTGATTGGCTCTTTGCCAAAGTTTGGTCCTTTTCACAAAAGGACATGGATATGTTACTAATGAGAGGCCTCTGGCCCATTACTATGTATATATGTCTATGTGACATTACTTTATTTATGTACCGGGGACTTCCATCCCGACGATGGGGAATGATTCAGGCATGTGAATCTATGAAAGATACCCTAATACTGGATAATCATGGTTTCCCCACTTTTTGAAGGTGTTAAGTCTATTTTTTTGGCTAGTCTGACTTGGATGCTGCTAATCAGGACACTGTGCTTCCTCCATAAATTAACTATGGTACATACATATGTACCTCCACAATTGGCTATTGGTCTACCCCTATAGGTCCCTAGTATACGGTACTGAGGTAACCAGGGCACGGGGACACCAGGGGTCTCCCATGGGCTGCAGCATGTATTGTGCCATCCATGAGAGACCACTTAAACTGTGACTACAGGCATGCCATTGCAGCTTGTATAAGCTGGTGTTAGCACCAGTTACAACAGATATAATCTTATATCTGAGGTTGCTACACTTGAAAGCTATAAGTCACCCCTCAGGCAAGCCTTTCAATCCTTAAGGCAGTGTGCTGCGTTATAAGTGTGTGGGTGCCCCTGCATGAGCAGGACACCCCTACAAACCCTGGAGTCGGTTATCCAGGCTTTGTAAGTGCGGCTAGCCAATTTGATTCATATAGTGGCCTTCTGTCATTATGTGATGGCTAACTATGCAGTGGCTGTGCCGAACCTGGGCATGCTTGGCATCAAACATGTTGGAATCATACCACAACACGTTACTGGTCCTGCAGGTATGATTCCATGCACAGGTGGGCTCCTCTGGGAAGCCCCCAGTACTCCCAATAGCAACCTTCCAGTGTCTGCCAGCAAGCTAGTACTGCTACCGCCCCAGACATGATTCTGCCCTCCTGCTGCTGAGCTCTAGCAGGGGAAGGTAGAACAATAGGTGTTACATGGAGTTGTGACCACCTCCCAGACAGAACTTAATGTTTTGGGCTGGGGTGGGAGCGCTTGCTAGCGCCCCTGACTGCTTTGTAGGGAACATCTGGCGCCCTTCTTGCATAATACAGTTTGATACATTCTGCGTTTGTTCCTGTAGGAATACCGTCCTCAAGTAGGCACACTGGTGTGCCTACTTGGAGACGGTATTCCTACGGGAACAAACGCACATTGTATCATTACACCCTCACGCCCAGGAGGGTTTACCAAAACTGCACCAATTACCCAAAAGAAAATCGAATACGTGTTTACGCATCGGAGTGCGACAGCCCACATTCCAATTGGACCAGTTAGATACTACGGTTTGAGCCAGTTCAGGGAGTCCTAGGCTCCTGCTCTGGCACAAAACTGGACAAAGGACATGGGAGTATCCTCCCCTCTATCTAGCCCCTCCTCTGGGAGGGGCCCCTGACTCCTTCTAATCCCTTTGCTAAGATATTTAAGGGCTTACCTGTGGGTGGGTCCTCAGATTCATCGTGGGCGAAGACTCAAGCCTAAAACCACGTTACACTTCCACTGTCTGAACACTTGGACTTCGCCTGGAACCGAGACTGTATCAAGGAAGACTCCTGCTTCTGCTGCTGGTCTCGATGTTCTGCAAGACTTCTTCATCGTCTGTGTCTGTGCTTCTTCTAGGATCCTGCGGGCATCAAGGACACCCAAAGTAATATCGTTTGGAGTGAAGGAGTCACTCCCTTGCATCTGCAGGCACCGCAATAAGGCTGACCGGCGTGCTGCTCCTGTTGTCCCATGAACTTTGAAAAGCTGAACAACACAGGTGGTGGTTCTGCACCTCCCTCGATGTTTGACCTGCCCTCTTTGCCATTTTGAGGCCAGTATACCATGTCAGAACCGCTAGGATTGAACCCCTGTACACTGTATTGACTTGTCGTTGCCAAGCCTTGTTGTCTCTGCACTCCAGAAATCTGTGGGCTACAAGACGCTGGAGCCTCCAGCATCTCTTCCTGTCAAGTACAGCATTTTTACTGCATCCTCTGAACCATTGGCCTTCCTTCTTGATGAGCTGCTTGAGGGCCTCTTGTGACTCCTGTTGCAGCTGCCAAGGCTTGCTGGTGCTCCAGCTGCACAGTGACCCCCTGGTTTCCAACTTCTGGCATGGGACAGCTTGTGAATGGCTCCTGGTCTTCCTCAGCATCGCCTGGTCCTCACATCTGCAGCGACAAGGTCACCACCATCAATCCTGCATCTTCCGTCATCGGTGGGCATTGCTCTTCCGTGCATCCTGGTCACCTCTGAGTGGCATAGACTCTGTCTCAAAGCTTGCAGGCGCTTCACTTCAAGAATCCACCCTTGGATAACACCGGACTCCTGCACAGTCTGCACCAGCGGCATCTTTCATGAAGTCCTCCATTGTGGTCAACGGCGGTTTCCGACGTGACTTCACACCTATGCATCCGGCGTCCCTAGTAAACGTACCCCTGGTTTGTGGGGTATTCACTGTTGGGGTGAATCTCCAACCTTCTGTCGTCCACAAGGTTTCTTCAGGGTCCACTCCGATGGGTCCTCCTTCTTCAAAACTGCAACAGTCATTTCCCCTTTGACTTTTATTGGACACGCAGCTGTGTTTCCACTCTGCACACAGCCTCCATGGGGTTCCTGGGCACTTATCATGGGTGGTTCCTTGTGTCCCCAGCTCTTCTGAGAATCCTGGTCCAAGTCCTGACTTAGGATGCAGTTCGCATTCCACTTTTTTAGTATATGGTTTGGTCTCCCCCTGGAGACCACTGCATTTTGTGCTTACTTATCTATTGCAATTGAAGCATTATTGTGCATTTGTGCTTATATCTCCGGGAAGGAGATATACCAATATGTTAGTGATTGTTGTGTAATAATGAAACATTTTTTTTATATATACACTGTGTGGTTCTTTTTCGTTTGAGCTACACTACATGATAAGATCTGGTAAAACAAGCTGCTTAACACTCCTTCAAGATAAGCCTGAAGGCTGCTCTCCCCAGCTACCACTTAGAGGACTTCTATGGTTGTCTAAAACTACTAAAATCACCATAAGGGTTGCCTGGGTTAGTGCAAGGTGTTTCACTTAAATAAGTGTGCATCATATACTTAGCCAGCCTCCTACACATACTAATATCCAACTTTGTCCCACCTCAGCTGATATCTGCCCAGGTCCCTCCTAAACACATTTTTTTCTGAGCCTCTATAGCCCAAACGAACAAGTTACTTACCTTCGGTAATGATATATCTGTAAGAAACATTAGAAAGTGATAGATTCCTTACCCCAGGTGTCAGATTGGATCCGGAAAGCTTTTTTCAGCAGTACCCCTGCGTGTCGGTAGGCGTCGCCGTATGGCTCTGTGTACTTCGCTGGCGTCGTAGTCACCGAGATGACGTCGCTGGAGCTACATAGACGGGCCCACGTGCATGGACATCAGTTCTGTACATGGGATGCGGAGGCGGAAAGAAGGTGGGCAAGGTAATGGACTGCCCGATGTGGAAGGCTGTGACTACCTTGGGCAGGAAAGAGGGTCTTGTCTGCAGCACAACCTTGTCCGGATGGACGGAGAGGAAAGGAGGCTTGGAGTAAAGAGCCTGGAGCTCACTCACTCTCCTGGCAGAGGTGATGGCAACCAGAAAAGCAGTCTTAAGCGTAAGAAGACGGAGAGGACAGTTATGTAGCGGCTCAAAAGAAGCACACATCTGGTAAGTCAGAACCAGGTTCAAGTCCCACTGGTGCATCACAAAAGAAACAGGGGGGAACATATGAGTGATGCCCTTCAAGAACCTAGTTACAATCGGGGACTTGAACAAAGAAGGCTGATCAGGTAGCCTTAAGAAGGCGGAAAGGGCAGAAAGGTAGCCCTTGATAGTGCCCAGAGCAAAGCCCTACTGGGCAAGAGAAAGAAGGAAGTGGAGAACATCAGAAAGTGGGACAGAGAGTGGATCCACAGCCTTTGCTGTGCACCATGCCACAAATCTGTTCCACCTGCAGGCGTATGCCGACTTTGTGGAGGGAAACCTGGCTGATAGAAGTACATTACAAACTGTAGGAGGCAAGTCAAATGGCCTCAACTGTTGCCGCTCAATCTCCAAGCATGGAGGTGGAGACTGGACAGGTTCGGGTGGAGGACAGTCTCCTGCTGCTGCGACAGAAGGTCCTCCTGAAGAGGCAGACGAATCGGGGGATGGACAGACATGCTGAGAAGCTCGGGATACCAGTATCGTCGTGCCCAGTCCGGAGCCACAAGGATAACTTGGGCCCGGTCGCGTCTGATCTTCTTCAGCACTTTGGGCAGAAGTGGTATAGGCGGAAAGGCGTACAACAGACCGCAGCTCCACTTGCGCCGAAAAGCTTCTCCGAGCGAGTGCCGCCGTGGAAATTCCAACGCGCAGAACTGATGACATTGTGAGTTCCATTCTGTGGCGAATAGATCTAACCAAGGCTCTCCCCATTGCTGAAAGAGGCCTTGCGCCACGTCCGAGTTCGGATGCCATTCATGATCCATCATGCACCGACGGCTGAGTTTGTCTGCCCTTGCGATCAGGGAACCTGCCAGGTGTTTAACCACCAGGGTCACGCCCTGATGTTCCAGCCACTGCCAGAGGCGTAGAGCCTCCTGGCATAGGGTCCACGACACAACCCCGCCCTGTTTGTTGGAGTACCACATGGCGGTGGTGTTGTCCGTGAACACCTGCACTACACTCCCCCGGACAGAGGGGAAGAATGCCTTCAGTGCAAGCCGGATCACCCGCAGCTCCAGAAGGTTGATGTGGAGCCGGGACTCCGCCGGAGACCAAATGCCTCTGATCTCCGCCTCTCCCATGTGGCGCGCCCCAGCCCTGGAGGGACGCGTCCGTCACAACTACGTGCTCCGGTTGAGGAAGGGAGAGGGATCTGCCGCTGACCCAATCGCGGTCCGTGAGCCACCACTGCAACTGTCTTCCAGTGCCTTCCAAGATCAAGACATGGTCGGACAAGTTGCCCTGATGCTGAGCCCACTGAAACTTCAGGTCCCACTGCAGAGCTCGCATCCGCCACCTGGCGTGATGCACCAGAAGGATGCAGGAGGCCATCAGCCCCAGAAGCCGCAGCGTCAACCTGACCGAGACTCAGGATAACGGCTGAAGGATCAGAATCAGAGCCTGAATATCCCGAACCCGCTGTTCAGAAGGATAAACCCGAAACTGCGCCGAGTCTAGAACCGCTCCGATGAAGAGGAGCTTCTGAGAGGGACATCGGTGTGACTTTGGCACATTGATGGAGAACCCTAGCAGGTGCAGGAGGTTGGCCGTAGTTTGGTGGTGGCTGACGACTGTCTGGGGTGAGCCCGCCCTTAACAACCAGTCATCGAGGTAGGGGAAGACTGAAACCCCTAACCTGCGCAGATGAGCTGCGACCACCGCCATCACTTTCGTGAACACCCATGGGGCGCTGGTAAGGCCGAAGAGGAGCCCGGTAAACTGAAAGTGCTCGTGGCCTACCGTGAACCGTAGGTAACGCTGGTGGGCCGGCTGGACGGGGATATGAAAATAAGCGTCTTGCAAGTCCAACGCTACAATCCAGTTTCCCGGGTCCAGAGCAGCTAAGACCTGAGCCAGTGTCAGCATTTTGAACTTCTCTTTCCGGAGAAAGCCGTTGATGTTCCGCAGGTCCAAGATTGGGCGTAGGCTCCCTTTGCCCTTCTTGGGCACCAGAAAGTAGTGGGAGTAGCAACCACACCCTACTTCTGGCCCAGGAACGAGCTTGATGGCCCCCGTGGCCAAGAGGGCCGTAACTTCCTCTTGTAGAAGTTTCAAGTGATCCCCTGACACGCGGTGGTACTGGGGTGGCATGGCTGGAGGGGATATCTCGAAGGGGAGGGAGTAGCCTCTTCGGATGATATGCAGCACCCACCTGTCCGATGTGACAGTGCGCCAGTGGAGGTGGTGATGGCGAACCCTGCCCCCCACTGGCGTCACATGGGCTTGAAATCTCGGACTAGGAGGGTTTTGAGGCGGATGCTGCAGGGGTAGGTGTAGACTGGCCTCGCTGTTGTCCCCGACCACTGCCACAGCGGTTTCCACGTCCGCCACTGTGCTGGATGGTTGTCTGCGGCCCGTGGCTGGCAGGAAGTGTGGGGGCGCCCCTTCCTTGGCCACGAAAGGAGCGAAAAGCAGCCGTTTGCTGGCGCGGGTTGAGAGGCCCAAGGACTTGGCCGTAGCCCTGGAGTCCTTAAAGCGCTCAAGCGCACGGTCTGCCTTGTCGCCAAAGAGGCTATGGCCATCAAACGGCATGTCCATAAGGGTGTTTTGGACAACAGCCGAAAAGTTGGCGGACCTAAACCAGGCGTGGGGACGAATCGCCACCGTCGTTGCCATCTCTCTGCCCAGTGAGTCGGTGGTATCCAGCCCACACCGGATGGAATACCGTGCCGCATCTCGACCCTCCGCAAGGGCTTGGTCTAGTTTAGTCCGGCCCTCCTCCGGAAATTGTTGCAGCACGTCTGTGACCGTGTCCCACAGAGAGTGGGTGTAATGGCCCAAGAGGCACGCGGTGTTGACTGACTGCAACCCCAAACTCAGGGAGGAGAATACCTTTTCCCGGTATTGTTCATACCTCTTGGATTCCCGATCGGGGGAGCCGTCGGGAATGTGGTCTGGGAGTAGAGGCCTGGATGACCAGGCTCTAGGGGGTGGGGTGGGTGGACAGGAAGCAAGGGTCGCCCGGAGCCGGGCGGTGGCGCCTGGCCACGTTCCTATCTACAGGCGGACCTGTAGCGGGCTTGGACCAAGTGCCCAGAAGAATGTCTGACAAGGCCTCAATAAAAGGCAGCAGAGGCTCGGCCGAGCTTGCCTGTGGTTAAAGGACCTCAGTGAGGAGGTTAGTCCTCACGGCCGTGACAGGGAGCTCAAGGCCCAAGGCCTTGGCAGGCCGCGTCAGCACCACACTATAGGCAGCCCCCTCCTCCGTAGCCACCGTAGGAGGGGAGAAAAAACCAGTGTCTGGGGAGGTGTCCAGACTACTGGCCTCCCCTGTCTCACCTTCCCAGTCCTGAGAAGACTCGCACTCACGTGCCAGAGTGTCCTCGGACCCCTACCAATCCTCCTTGCCACTCATCACCTGGTACTCAGGTTCAAAGGATGGGGCCGGGTCATAGAAATAGAAATCTCCAAGCGGCGTCGAATACGGTCCCGGACCCGAATCGAGGGTAGGACCGGGGATGGCATTGTCCTGGGACGGCGCCGGGGAGGTTCTGAGGTCGACCGGCGACGACCCGGAGCCGGATCCAGCGGGGCCCTGCGGCGTCAGACCGAAGTCGCCGACGGCACTGGTGCTGAAGCACCCGACGGCGCCGGGGCCTAAGCACCCGGCCCGCTTGAGGACCCAGTCGGGCCACTTGGCCCAAAGGCGCCGCGGAATCCGACGGAGGAGTGAGCGACCTCATGGCCATGAGGAAGGCCTTGATCTACAAAGGCGTCACGTTCTGGCCCAGAACCGGTGGGTATGGAGCAGGCCGCGATGCCTGCGGCTCTGGCTGAGCCGCAGGGGCGGTGTCGCCCGAACACCCGGCCGCGTCGAGCGAGCGTCGGGGGGAGTCAGAAGACCGATGACGCCTCTTCAACTTCTTGTGCCTCTTACCTGAGGACTTCGAGCCCTTAGACTGGTGACGACTCCCGGAACTGTGGTGACTCCGGCCCCGCGACCGGTCCCTCGACCTCCTTCCGGACCGGGACCTCGAGCGGCGCGGGGCTGACTGCCCGAGCTCGAGTCGCTTGCGGGATCGCTCCCGTCTAGCTTTGGACGTCAGGGCCCGGCACTCGGAGCTGGACTTGTCGTCGTGGTCGGGGCCCAAACAGTGAAGGCACCGGCGATGGAGGTCGGTAACCGACATCAGTCGGTTGCAATCGACGCAGGATTTGAACCCGGGCATCAAGTCGAAAGATGATCACAAGCATTTACAATGCAATAGGTCTCGCAGCATTAAAGTTTGAGTTATTGACATTGTGTATGACAATGCGTTGCATACAATTTTTAGCAAACTTTGAATTGGTGAGCAGTGAGAGTGTGTGCAAGAGTATGCTGTTCTTGAAAACAGTGTGGTAGAGAGTGCAGGAATTTGGGTGACCTGAGCAATGTGGATGGGGTGAAATTACAGGAGTGAGTGTAACTCGACAAAATGTGTTTAATTGGATACCAGTGAGATATGGAATGTGTGTGTGGTGTGTGCATCCATGCGTGTGTCTGGTTGTGTGCTTGAGAGTGAGAGAAAGAAAGAGAACTCTCTGAACGTTTAGTAGAGGGTCTACAGGGGTGTGTCCGCTTGGAGACAGTGGGGGCAATATATTGGGGAATGGAACGTGTTTTTCCTCTTCAAGCATTGACTGAAAGGAAGAGATAGAACAAGCACTAAATATGCATTGACACTGATCTTTCTCCACCACATATTAAATGTTGTCAGCAACAGATCTAAATATTAAGAGGACATGAAACTAGACCATGCTGAATTTTTATTATATGATTGTAAGCTGGTATAGATACGATCTCCTGGGCTATTTGTAACTCACATAATTTCCTGTTTTCATCATGCTTATGCTACTGCATAGATTTCGCTCATGATTGTTGGTTCTAGCCAAAAAGTCTCATGGACTTTCATGAGGGAAAGGTACACAAGATCATTTGTTCTGGCAAACAGATGTTGGAAATGGTTCTCACACATTGAAGAGCATGGTGAAAGTCACTATTTGTCCTATGGGCAGCCTCCTCATGTAGCATGCATTAAAATGTTGATTTCCAGTGATAATTACATACTCTGTGTGCAAAAAATACACCCACCCCTAGATGAAGCCTGTATTTATACATCCATGCATCCATCTTTTTGCCTGATCATCCTTCAGTTCATCTATATGTGCCTTTTCAATTATTTTTAAATATACATTTGCTGGGGGGGGGGGCTATAGGTGAACTTATAGGTTTGCTGCCTGTGTTGGGTTTTATAAACTTGTGTTTAGTTTATGGTCTTGGGGACCTGACTCTCCCTGTCTCACCCTGGCATCTGTCTAGCAGCTTACCATGTATCCTCTCTGCGAAACTCCAATTCCTTATTACACTGCTGTGCGTGTATGTGTGCGGGGGGTGTGTGTCTCTGTATGTATGTGCGTGCGTGCATGGGCGTTTGTGTGTGTGTCTGTGTGTGTATGCGCATGCGTGTATGATGTTTTCGAGCTTCCCAGGAGACAGAGACTGGCCACAGCGCGCGTTCTTGTGCGCGTGGCCCGCTGAAATCGCCTCCTTCCAAGAGGCAATGCGCGCGGCCAGGTGCTGTCTCCTGGGAAGCAGACCCAGTGACAAAAGATCTCTGGCGGACACAGCGCTAACGTGCTGTTACGCCACGAGACCTAAAAAGGGAACAGTAAAACATACATACATTCACATATAGGCTGTTCTTATTGTTAATATTGCATACATTCTTGGAATGTCGTTTGCCTGATTAATGGTCTACTAAGTTGTAATAAAAAACATCACCATTAGTGTGCGTCAGTCTCACGTTGTACAGTGAAAGCGTGATGAGAGAAATAAGTAGATACATTTTCCTTTATGAACTCTTAAGAAAGCACTGCCTAAGTGTCTTTTGAGACTAAGAAATTTAAAAACAAAACACTGAAGTCGTTGATTGTGTTAAGGGGGAACATTCGACGTGGATTCCCCCTGCCTAAGGCCTATCAGAGACACATGCATTACAAATGGTTCACATATATCAGGTCATTGAGAAGCCCAGTTACTTGGATCATTTGTCATGGGTATAAAGGTATTTTGAAATTTGTAAACCGGCAAAATATCTGCATTCTCTAGAGATGCGAACGCCTAAATGCACAATCTCTAAGTACGCTAATAAAATATTTTTTTCAAACATTGCATGAGTGAAGAGAATTTGTAGACTTGTGAGGAAAATAAATGCAGCGTTCTTCTACCTTATCGTGTTATTGGTAGCGCCGCATATGTTGCAGGGGGGTGGACCCACTGCCCTCCATAGAAAAAGAAATGAGAATGGGTATTTAGTTAAATCAACAAGAGAAAACAGTTGTGTGACCGCTTAAGAAGGGGACATGTAGTGCAATGCAGGACCGCAGTGGACTGTGCAACTTACTCTTAGTGCGGACTCTCCGTACTAGTGCAGTCTCTCCCGTCCTGAATATTACCTGGCGAGATGGTGGGAGCTCTTTTTATAATCACGCGATAAAGAGGTGTACTGTTCTACAGGTGTAGGTCCATGCTCGGGTGTAAATCAATATCAAAGGGCACTGAAGACAGACTACAGAATTAACCGCTGTGGTTTTCCGACTGATTTTTATTAACGTTGCCTTACGGTTAAAAGTACTGGAACCTTTTTTTTTTTAGCTTAGGTTATTCTAATTCTAATTTCAGTATAATGGGTTGCAAGAGATTTTATAGCAAGATGATCTTTACGAAGGGGTTAGGTATTGTAATTGCCAAATCTAAAACGGGCTTCCACTGCTTCCGGTGGCACTGCCCGAAGCTGCAGGTCAGAGGCTGCGGCGCACCGAGATCCCCGAATCAGCACAGCGGCGATTTCTGGCAAAGTATAACTAAAGGAGGGTAACACCCGTTCGAGAGGAAGCAATTTAGGCAGCATAAGGCAGAGCTCGCTGGGAGTGAAAATCAGCACCATTCCGGCTCCTCCTCCCAAACACCTGTTGCCCCTGTATCACCGCCCGGAAAGCTTGCCCCGCCCTTCAGCACCGAGCGACTTCCTCCCCGGCACTTCCGTATGCAGGTGTATCTTGCCGTGCGATTCTCGTAGGGTCTGCGTCATGCACCGTTTCCGTTCTATGGAGGTATCACCGCCCGGAAAGCTTGCCCCGCCCTTCAGCACCGAGCGACTTCCTCCCCGGCACTTCCATATGCTCGATTGGCCCGGTAAGTTGAAAAGGGCTGGGAGGGGGGGGGGGAGGGGGGGCGGTGTACTCGTGTGTGTGCGAGGGGGGGGGGCTGGGTGCACGCGTGTGTGTATGTGTGCGGGGGTGTGTGTCTCTGTATGTATGTGCGTGCATGGGCGTTCATGTGTGTGTCTGTGTGTGTATGAGCATGCGTGTATGGTGTTTTTGAGCTTCCCAGGAGACAGAGACTGGCCACAGCGCGTGTTCTGGTGCGCGTGGCCCGCTGAAATCGCCTCCTTCAAGAGGCAATGCGCGCGCGGCCAGGTGCTGTCTCCTGGGAAGCAGAACCAGTGACAAAAGATCTCCTGGCGGACACAGCGCTAACGCGCTGTTACGCCACGAGACCTAAAAAAGGATCGAAAAATTTAGTCAAAAATTGACTAAGGGTACAACTTTTTCCGGATCAGCATTTGCTGGCGCGGAAAAAAAAAAGAACTGACGTCAGCGCGCAAGGGCGGCGTCTAAGTACTCTGGCGACGTCATCCAGGCGCCAACTACGCAGACGACGGACGCGGAGCCGCAGACGACGCCTAACGACGCGCAAGGGTACTGCTACGCAAAAGTGTCCGGATCCAGTCTGACACCTGGGGATATTCTAAGGTAAGGAATTTAATACTAACCTGTTTCATTCAGATTCATGTCCTACTGAGGCATTACAAACGGAATAGGAGGGAAAAGGTGAGTAATGCCTTTGAGTAATCTACTCACAGCAGAGGACTTGAAAAGAGAGGGCTGATCAGGGAGCCTGAGAAAGGCCGAAATTGCAGAAAGATAGCCCTTAATAGTGCCCAGAGCAGAGCGCTACTGGGCCAGAGAAAGAAGGAACAAAAGGACTTCTGATAGAGTGGCAGAAAGGGATCCAGAGCCTTTGCTTTGAACCATGCCACAAATTATTTCCACTTGCAGGCGCATACCGATTTAGTGGAGGGACCTCTCCACTAAATCACAGGGACCAGGGGTCAGTGGCAGAGAGAACTGTCGCTGACCCAACGCTGGTTCGTGAGCCATCACTGCAACTGTTGGGCAGTGCCCTCCGAGATCTGGACGTACTCGGACAGGTCCCCTTGATGCTGCGCCCACTGGAACTTCAGGTCCCACTGCAGAGCCCGCACATGCCATCTGGCATGATTGGTCAGCAGGATGCAGGAGGCCATGAGGCCCAGCAGCCTCAAAGTCATCCTTACTGAAACCCAGGGCAAGGACTGAAACATCGGAATCATAGCCCGAATGTCCCGGACTGGCTGTTCAGGAGGATAAACCCAAAACTGCGCTGTGTCCAGAACTGCTCCGATGAAGAGGAGCTTCTGAGAGGGACTCAGGTGCGACTTCGGCACGTTGATGGAGAACCCCAGCAAATGCAGGAGATCGGCTGTAGTCTGGAGGTGGGAGACTACTACCTGGGGTGAGCCCGCCTTAAACAGCCAGTCATCGAAATAGGGGAAGACTGAAACCCCTGATCTGCGCAGATGAGCTGCGACTACCGCCATCACTTTCGTGAACACCCGAGGGGCGCTGGTAAGGCAAAAGGGAGCATGGTGAACTGAAAGTGCTCATGGCCTACCGTGAACTGCAGGTAATGCCGGTGGGCCGGCCAGACGGGGATATGGAGTTAAACGTCTTTCAAGTCCAACGCTACCATCCAGTCTTGCCGGTCTGGGGCAGACCAGACCAGAGCAAGTGTGAGCATCTTGAACTTCTCCTTCCGGGTGATGCGATTGACATTCAGAGGTCTAAAATAGGATGCAGTGAGAAACAAAAACGAAAACCCCCCACTATAAGCAGCTTAGATGGGCAATAGCTCCAAATATAAAAATGTTGCCCACAGAGAAGCTAATACCACAGTTATTTATTCATCATATTTTCAAAGATCATTGTTTTTTTTTATAATAAAAAAATTAATTTTTGCATAAATATTTTAAATACGTGTGAACACATAAAAATAACATTCATATATACAGAAAGCGAACAGTCACAATACAAGCCAACCCTGAACATAAGAAAAAAGAGAAAACATGCCAAAACTAAATGAATATCCATCTAACAAAAAAATAAACCAAGACTATAAATGCATCAATTAGATGACAAAACAAATAACATTTTACGAAAAATACATAAACAGTACACCGCAAATCCCAAATATGACAACAAAAATGAAAGTGCTGACGCGCGTTTCGGAAATGCCACTGCTTGAGACTTCCTTCATCAGAGCGCAGACTTCATAACTTTTAATCAGTGGCAATGAGAAAGCCATCAACATTCAAAATACACATAATATGGTGTATGAGCAGGGCTCTAAAGGCTGTCTCCAGAGCAATATACAACAGAGAACATGAAAAGAATACTGAATGTAGGTAAGATGGGATAACGCCAAAAGTTAGAATGCGTATCGATGAGAGGATCCACAGAACCAAGTATAGGGCCACACTAAAGATACAAAGGAGCAGGGAAAAATAAGTTCGAGAAGGATTTGAATATATTCACAGTTAATCCACTGAAGGTTACTTCAACATTCAATCATTACAGAAATGCTGGACTGAAAATATCTCCCTTGGTCACTGAAAGCTGGGCTATCTGTAAGAATTTGTATAGAAGAGTAATCCCCGCTGGCCCTCAAACAATGAAAAGTAAGACGTAATGCCAGGATTAATAGCCACAGTTATCAGTGCCGATCAAGCTGTGCCATCAATAAGTTCCCCCACGGATCCTGCCAACCCCTGATGTGCGCAGTTGAGCTGCGATCACCGCCATCACTTTCGTGAACACCCGAGGGGTGCTGGTAAGGCCAAAAGGGAGCATGGTGAACTGAAAGTGCTTGTCGCCTACCGTGAACCGCAGGTAATGCCGGTGGGTTGGACGGACAGGGATATGGAAGTAAGCGTCCGGCAAGTCCAACGCTACCATCCAGTCTTGCGGGTCTGAGGCAGACCAGTCCTGAGCATGTGTGAGCATCTTGAACTTCTCCTTCCGGGGAAGAAACTGACATTCCGAAGGTCTAAAATAGGACGCAGGCCCTTGTCTTTTTTCGGAACCAGGAAGTAGTGGGAGTAGCGACCACAACCTACTCCTGGTGTCGGAAAGCGCTCAATGGCCCCCTTGGCCAAGAGGGCCGCAACTTCCTGCTGGAGAAATGCCAAGTGATCTCCCAACACGCAGTGGTACTGAGGTGGCATGGCAGGAGGGGTAGTCTCGAAGGGGAGGGAGTAGCCCCGTAGGACTATCTGCAGAACCCACCTGTCCGAAGTGATGGTGCGCCAGTGAGGGAGGTGATGGCGAATCCTGCCATCCACTGGCATGTGGTAGTCCTGAAAAACCGGACTAGGAAGGGTTGGAGGCAGTGGCTGCAGGGGAGGTGGTGCACTGACCCGCCCGCTGGCTCCGTGACCCACCTCTGCGGGTCCCATGTCTGCGGCTGCGCTGAGACTGTTGCTGCGCAGGCCTGTGGCTCTGAAACGAACGTGTTTGGGTGCACCTACCATGGCCACGAAAGGAGCCAAAAGCTGAAGCCAAAGGAGTGCACGTGGCTGAAAGGCCCAAGGACATGGCCGTAGCCCATGAGTCCTTAAAACGTTCCAACGCACTGTCTGCATTGTCGCCAAAAAGGCGAGTACCATCAAAGGGCATGTCCATCAGAGTGTTCTGGACATCCCGGAAAAGCTAGTCATCCTCAGCCAGGCGTGGCGGCGAAGCACCACTGTCGAGGAAATCGCTCTGCCCAGCGAGTCGGCGGTGTCAAGGCCACAACGAATCGTGAACTTGGCCGCATCTCTTCCCTCAGCAATAGCTTGGGAGAGCACCATCCGGGCCTCCTCCGGACACGGAGGCAGCACCTCAGTGTCCGCAACCATGTCCCACACAGAATGGGAATAACAGCCCAATAGGCATGCGGTGTTCACAGACCACAGGCCTGAACTGGCAGAAGTAACATTTTTCTTCCCAAATTGTTCCAGTCTCTTAGATTTCCTGGGCGGAGGTGCAGAAGGGATTGAGCCAGGGGATGCAGAGGCTTCGACAACCAAGCACTCAGGGTTAGGGTGTTGGGAGAGGAAAATGGGGTCGCCCGGGGCCGGACGATGGCGTCGGGCCACGTTCTTATCCCCAGGAGCCCCTGTGATGGGCCTGGACCAGTGGACCAGGTGCCCAAAAGAACGTCCGAAAGTGCGTCATTAAAGGGCAGCAGCGGCTCCGCAGATGAAGACGCGGGCCAAAGTACTTCTGTCAGGAGGTTAGTCCTGAGGGCCACCTTAGGGAGCTCAAGGTGGAGAGCGTCGGCCGCCCTACGCAACACCACAGAATATGTACCACCCTCCTCTGCAGCCACAGTAGGAGGAGATAGTGTGCCAAGTTCTGGAGTAAATTCCAGGTCACCTGCACCCTCCATTTCTTCTTCCAAGTCTGGGTCTAACTCGCACTGGACTGCGAGAGGGTCCTCAGACCCCTCGCCGTCCTCCACAAAATGCCGGGCTTGTGGAAAAGAAGGAGGTGGATGGACAAAAGGCCAGAAATCACCCATCGGCATCGATTAACACCGGTCCGGCAACGCCCCCACGTCGGGGTAGAAGCCAGGAACGGCGACGGTAGGGGCATCAGACCAGGGACGGCGTCTGTTGGGGAGCTAGGTCATACTAGGCAAACCGACATCGGCTGGGGTCCAAGCATGGATCCATGGGGTCTCTCGGCATTGAGACCGGCGTCGTCGACTATGTTGGGGCTGGAGCTGACCACGTCGAAGAGCCAGGACCCCCAGTCGGAGTCCATTGGGTCCGACATGCCAAAGATGCGTGCCATGGCTGACAGGAACTCCTGAAGCTGGGCCAGAGTCGCCGATGGACCTGGAAAGGGTGGGTAGGCTATTGGTAACTGTGTAGGCTCCGCCTGAGCCGTGGGACAGTGCCACACGCACCCCCAGCCGTGTCGCACAACAGGCTAGTGGAAGGCGAAGAGCCACTTCACTTCTTCAGCTTTTTGTGCTTCGCCTTACCTGACTCCGAGTACGAAGACTTTGTCGAATGATGGTGAGCCGACTCCCGGGCCTCCAGCAACTTTCGGGAGGCTCCCGCAAAGTTTTCAGAGCCAGGGCCCGGCATTCGGGGCACGACTCGGAGTCGTGGTCGTGCCCCTGACAGTAGAGACAATCACGGTGCAAGTCCGTCAACGACATCGTGAGGGGACAAGCCACGCAAGATTTGAAACCGGGCATCCCTATACACCGGGAGTGAAAGACTCAAAAGAGAACAGAGACAAAAGTCCCCAAAAAGTCAGTAAAAAATTGACTGGGGGTTCCGCTCTCTGCGCTTGCTGGCGCGGAAAAAGAAAGAACTGACGTCTGCGTGCGTGGGCACGTCTAAGTAGCTCCAGCAAAGTCATCTTGGCGATTACGTGGCCAATGATGTACGCATAGTCGTACGACAACGCTTACCCACGCGCAGGGATACTGATGACGAAAGATTTCCGGATACAGTCTGATGCCTGGGGGTTATTCTAAGCTAAGGAATCTATGACTAACATGTTTCTTTCGGATTCCGCACTACTCATTCACATGGAACTGGCATGCAAGCCTTTGAGCTCCAGGTATTACTTGCCTCCTACCTTACACGGGATTCACATATCAGATTTTGTATGTGATTTTCTTCATGCTTACCTTCTAAAAGGAACTTGCAGGGAATGATTGTTTATCTGTTGGCCCTCTAGTTGAGGTTATATCTTGTCTTGATGAGATAATATGGTATTTAACTTTTGGTCATTTCATTGGGTAAAATGCTTTTTTATTTTTTGGTAATTTACTGCTTGAAGGAGCCACTATTGCTTTTTTTGTATTACATCACTTGCCTATTAGTACTTTAGAGTTCAAATCGTTTCTGCCTTGAGAAGAATATTTTGAGTGACAAGTAATTTTTTTGTATTACCACTTTGATTTTAAAAAAAAATGGAATTTTGTTACAGCACTATCACTATGCACTTTAGACTAAATAAGACTAATATTTGAGCATACTCTCCATGCAACTTATTCCTACCCCTGAGATCACACTGCTAGGGTACAGTGCGGAAACTCGCTGCACTGGGCTTTTTGCTGGTCAAAAGGGAGGTTGCTCTGTTGTAGGGCAGCAGGAGGTCCCCAACATTAAAGGCTTGGCTTGCCAGTTTGGCATTTTGTAATGTTAGCTGTGAAGAGCATTCCACTTCGATTCCTAGCTCGTCCCGTCCAATGGACATTTTGGGGCCCATACAGGCGATACATTGCCAAGAAAAGATCCGATCAACTATCGCAAACGATTGATGGAGTAGTTCCTGAGGGGGTCGGTTAGGTGAGGGCTTGGGCTCATTTGTTGGCTTTTTCATGTCATCTCTTACCTCATTGCCACTGTGGGGTGGTGTTGATTGGGTTGTACCCGTTCTCTTTGGGATGGTGGTCTTATAACAATGCATGTTTTTGTTTTGTTCGCATATGCCTGCAATGTACGTCCATTTATGTCACAGGCTGCTATAATTTCTGATCAATTTAATGTGTATGCTCCTTTTATTTATGCTGCTTTTGCTTTTATACTCCGCACTGTGCTGATCATTTTACTCCTGTATGCTAACCTTGGGAAAAAAAAAGTAAAAAATAAAATAAAAAAAAAAGACTAATATTTGAGGTTAATTTTAATTTCAATTATTTTTGGTGTATTAAAAAACCCTAACTAGCTATCTACATGTCAAATGGCTTCCTGCACATTTTTCCTTATGTTTCAGGCAGCCAATCAGAGCCTTGCTCCTGTGGGAGCAAGATGGCCGAAGGGTAAAAAAAAATCCCCGGGGGCCAATCGGAAGGCTCTATTTTTCAAAATTGGCTTCAAGGGACCCTTGTGAAAGTCCCCCAAACCCAGCCATTCAGATATACAAATATTTTTGGAGCTTAATATCCAGGGCCGGTTTGGGGACACAAACAGGGCAATTCAGTTGGACCGACCCCAGGAAAGGGGGAGGGGGTGCTAGTGAGAAGAATTGCTGCTGCTTTTGTTACAGGGGGCCGGTTATTACAGCACTGCTGCAAAAAAGTCCCCCAGTAACAAAAACATCCCCACCGCTCAAAAACCACCCCCAACCTTCGAGCCCACGGGGAAAACACCCGGTGCGGTACCGGCTAAGGCCAGTTTGGCCCTGTTCATATCTCCAAAACTACAGAATCGATTTACACCAAATAACATTAAGCACACTTTCTGGACCAAGATTTAGCTCTCTGGTAAATATGGTGTAATTCCATTCAGAAATGTTTGAGGTAGTGCTGTTCAAAGAAGTCTATGGAAAACGCATTTTTTCTCGGCCCCCACTTTACGGATCACCCCAAAACGTTCAATGCACAAAGTAGACAAAAATATAGCACTTTTTGGAAAGTTTTGTCGAAAAAAACTACGGCGAAAAAAACGAAAACAAAAAACGCATTTCCTATGGAAACGCTGACCTAACTAGAACTACCAGGTGTTGCCTGCCACTGGGATATAGGAACAAGTTACTTACCTTTGGTAACGCCTTGTCTGGTAGAGACTATATCTATCTGCAGAATCCTTACCTTTGAATTTCCCAGGCGTCAGACTGGATCCGGAAGATTGTTCGAGCAGTACTCCTGCACACCGGTAGGTGGCATCGATCGGCTCTGGGTCTGTTGTTAGCATCGTCTGCACCGGAGTGATGTTGCATAACCTATATAGGCGCTACCCAGGCGTGCTGACATCAGCTACCTGTTCACAACTTTCCAAGTCAGAAGCATGGAGCCATGTAGTGCGCTGTCACTAGTGTCTCTAAACTAGGGCCCTGAAAGGGATCAGCCCTGACCCTAGGAATGTGTCCACAGAGCGAAGAGGATGGGTGGGATGGTAAGGAATCTGCGGCTAGAAAGTCTCTACCAGATGAGGCGGTACCGAAGGTAAGTAACTTGTTCATCTGATAGAGATTTCTAGCCACAGATTCCTAACCTTTGAATAGATACTCAAGCAATACCATCACCAGGGGAAGGTCTGCGGACAAATTTAAACTAGGAAGTCCTGAAGGACTGAACGGGCAAAATGCCCATCCCTGCGGAACGGACTGTCCGGGCAATAATGTTTAATAAATGTGTGCAGAGATGCCCACGTTGAGGCCTGACAGATATCCAGGACCAGAACTCTGCATGCTAATTCAATGGTCGCAGCTTTAGCTCTGGTGGAATGAGCTCGTAACCCTTCAGTAGGCTGCTTCTTTGCCATTGCGTAGCAGATCTTGATGCAGATTATGACCCATTGCGAGATGGTGCGCTTCTGCACTGCTTGACCCTTCTTTGTGCCAACATACCAAACGAAGAGTTGGTAGGCAACTCAGAACTCTTCTGTGCAGTCAGAGAAGAACGACAGGGCTCTTTTTAGGTCCAGGTGGTGGAGTCGCCACTCTTCTTTGGAAGGATGTGGAGGAACATAGAAGGTGGGTAAAGGGACAGATTGGCCCACATGAAATGGTATGACCACTTTTAGCACGAAAGAGGCCCTAATGTGCAGCACCAGTTTGTCAGGATAAATTGAGAAAATGGGAGGCTTGAATGACGAAGGCTGCAGCTTGGTCACCCTCCAAGCAGATGTAATTGCCACGAGAAAGACAGTTTTAATTGTGAGCAGGCGGTGGGGACAGTTGTGAAGAGACTCGAAAAGCGTGCACATCAAGAATGTGAGGGCCAAATTAAGGTCCAAATGAGGCATAATAAAAGTAGAAGGGGAAACGTACATACAAGGACCATCAGAAATCTATTTACAATAGGGCAGCCGCAAGAAGGTAGACAGAGCAGGAAGATAACCCTTCAGAGTACCCAAAGCAGAGTCCTGCTGGGCAAGGGTAATAATAAAAATCACAATATCAGAAGGAGAGGCAGAAAGTGTATCAATGCACTTTTCTGTACAATATGATACAAATCGATCTCAACAGCAGGCGTATACTATCTTGGTGGAGGTACTCCTGGCTGCCAGAATAACATTACAGACTTCGGGAGGAAGGTCAAAAGCTATCAACTGCTGCCGCTCAATCTCCACGCAAGAAGGCGTAGAATTGAGAAGTTCAGGTGGAGAACTCTCCCCCTGCTAATGTGAGAGAAGATCCTCCCGAAGGGACAGCCTGCTCTCAGGTTCAATGACAATGCTCAGTAGCTCGGGATACCAGAATCTCCATGCCGAGTATGAAGCCACAGGGATGATTTGGGACCGATCGTTTCAGATCTTCTTGAGAACTCTGGGCAGGAGTGGTATGGGCAGAAAAGTGTACAGGAGACCTGAGCTCCACTACAAGACAAAAAGCGTAGCCGAGCAAGAGCTGCCTTGGAAACTCCAACGTGCAAAACCGCTGATTTTGCGGTTCTTGGCAGTGGCAAACCGATCTAACCAAGGATCTCCCAACCACTGAAAGAGATCTTGCACCACCTCCAGATGGAGACCCCACTCGTGATCCACTAGGCATCTCCGGCTGAGTCTGTCATCCTTGCGTTGAACCACCTGGGATATGTTCTGATGTTCCAGCCATGTCCAGAGATGTAGGGCCTATTGACAAACCTTTCACCATCCCACCCAGCCCTGTGAGTTGCAGTACCACTTGGCACTGGTGTTATCCACGAACCTGCACTAGTCTTTCCTTGATGGAGGGTAGAAAGGCTTTTAAAGGCAGCTGGATCACCCAGAGCTCCAGTATGTTGATGTGGAGTCCGGATTCCGACGGAGACCAGGGACCTCTGAACCCACCTCCCCGAGATAGCCGCCCCATCCCAGGAGTGGCGCATCTGTCCTCACTATCAGATCTGGTTGGGGAGGGGAGAGGAGACTGCCGGTGATTCAATAGGGGTCTGTCAACCAACACTGCAGATCTTTTTCAGTTCCCTCCGAGATCTGTGCCATGCTGGGGAGATTCCTTAGCTGCTGTACCCACTGGAATTTTAGGTGCAGAGCCCACATATACAGGCATGCATGTGTTACAAACAGGATGCAGGATGCCAGAAGACCCAGCACCCTCAGAATAAGTCTGACAGACATCCAGGATAGAGGCTGAAACATCGGTATCATAGCCTGAATATCCTCGACTCGCCATTCGGTGGGATAGGCCCAAAATTGCACCGTGTCCAGAACAGCTCCGATGAACGAGAGAGTCTGAGAGGGGGTCAGGTGCACCTTCAGCACATTGATAGTGAACCCCAGCGAGTACAGGAGGCCTGCTGTAGTCTGGAGGTGGGAGAAGACAGCCTGTGGCGAGCCCATCTTTAAGAGCTAGTCTTCGAGATAGGCGAAGACGGTCACCCATGAGCTCTGCAGATGAGCTTATCTTGGTGAGGTGCTGGGAAGGCCAAAAGGTAGCAGGTAAAACTGAAAGTGCTCAGGGCCTAACGTGAACCACAGGTAACGCCTGTGTGCTGGCAGGATGGGGATGTGGAAGTATGGGTCCATCCATCCATCCATCTATCCATCCAGTCTCCTCGGTCCAGGGCAGATAGGACTTGAGCAACTTTATTTTGAACTTCTGCTTTTGAGGAAGAAACTGAGAGTGCGCAGGCCTAGGATAGGACGATGCCCTCAGTCCCTTTTGGGTGCCAGAAAGTAGTGGGAATAACAACCATTACATACTTCTGACATGAGCATCCTCTCTATGGCTTGCTTGGCCATGAAAGCCGTCACTTCCTTACAGAGAGTGGAGATGGTCCTCAGCCAGTCTATCGTAAGTGGGCGGCATGGGTGGAGGGGTGGTGCCGAACAGGAGGAAGTAGCCCCTTTAGGCAATCTAAAGAACCCAGCGGTCTGATAATCTAGACATCCAGTGGTTCAAGTGATAGCGTATCCTATCACCCACTTGGCAATGCAGAGTCTGGGAAGTTTGTGTGCCGTAGTGGCTGGGTGGGTAAAGACAGCTGGAAACCCCTTCTGTGGCTATAAGAGGAGCGAAAGGACGGACTGGGGTTGGTGAGAGGCCATGGAAAGGCCCAAGTACCTGGCCGTACCGTTGAAGCGCTCCAGCACTGAGTCCACCCTGTCTCGGTAGAGACGGGAGTCATCAAAGGGCATGTCCATAAGAGATGCTTGGACATCCCCAGAGAAGCCAGTTCTCAGGCAGGCGTTGCACTGGAAGATCAATGACGAAGAAACCGCTCTGCCCAGCGAGTCGGTCATGCCCAGACCACATCAGATCGCTAACTTGCCTGCATCTCTCCTGTCTGCAAGTGGTTGGGAAAGTAGGGCACGAGCCTCCTCCGGGTCCATGGGCAGCACCTGCGCAACTGAATACCACAGTGAATTTTGAGTAACAGCCCAAAAGGCATGCAGTGTACACGGACCGCAATGCCAGACTGGTGGAAGAAAACATTTCCAGCTACATGTCGGATTCAGGAATGATAATGGGGCTGGCGTCGGAACCAGCATCAGGGAACATCAAAGTAGTGCGACCAGCGCCGATCCGGGTCTATTATCAGATCCATGTGGGATGAGGGTCCCCTGGAGCCAAGGCCAGAGCGGTAGGGGTAAACTAGATCCCGCCCCCCCCCCCCCCCCCCCCCCCCAAAATCCCCAAACTGCCCAAATATCAGATGCAGGGCCTCATAAAACTCTTTAAGCTGGGCAGGGGTCGCTCCGGCTCCCACCAGATATCCAGGGAGGCACAAAGCTCCGAAGAACCAGGCCACAGATGCCAATGCTCCTTCGTATAGTCTGACAGACGAGGAGAAGTTGAAGAGCACTTTGACTTCTTACTTTTCCTTTTGTGCCTCTTACCTGAATGTCCTCACTATCTCAAATGGGACAAAGGAGACACTGGATTCCGTGAATGAACCCGGGACCTTCCTCGAGACCGGGACCTCAACTTCTGTGAAGTTGTGTGACAGGCAGCTAGCAGCTTCAAGGGCCACTCCCTCACAGCCTTCGCAACCATGGCCCGGTAATCAGAGCACAACTTAGTGTTGTGGTCACGCTCCAGGTACCCCAGACAGACAAGGTGTGGATCCGTCATTGACCTCGCACGGTGACCGGTTCCGCAGGGCTTAAAGTACGAGTTACTTACCTTCAGTAACAATGTATCTGGTAGAGACGATTCTAGCCGCAGATTCCTTCACGTAGAATTATTCCCAGGCGTGAGACTGGATCCGGAAACTTTTTGCCACAGCATCCCTGCATGCCGGGGGCGACACCACGTGACTCCGCCCAAGCGTCGTCCGCGTACGTGACATCAGCAAGGTCACATAAGACCCACCCGAACGCGCGTAGGTCTGTTTTCTTCAGAGAGCTTTTCCGCACCACAACGCGGAGCCACCAGACAAAAAACTGTGGGAGCATGGGAACAGTGTGCGAAAGAGTAGAAAGAAGAGAGTGTAGACAAACACCACCATACGGAACAGTGCAACACCGCAGTGTCCAAAGGCAGGGGCAGAAGAAAGAACAGAGCAGAGCCCGGAGCAGCCACCCTGCCAGCACATAGACAGCCTTCCCCCTGAGACAAGGAGCATGCGTAAAAGCCATCAGACAGGTAACAGGCCAACCAGCCCCACCTAGACACAAGGAAGGGGAGCCAATTCCCAAGACAGGCAGGAACACAAACGTCCAAGCCACCCGAGCATAGAGGACAACCACCTCCCAAGGAACAAGGGCAAGGACTAGCCAGATGACCCCCATTCGGAGGTTAGCAGAGGGGCCATGAGCCTCAGCAGCAAGAGGAAGGAAGGAAGGACAGAGATTGAAGGCAAACTCCCCCAAACCTGGAGTAGCCAGAGGAGCGGGGCACAGGAGCACCGTAACCCCATCCTCCAAGGAGCCAAGAGGAGGAATGAACCGCAACCAGACGGAGCCACCCGTCAAGAGCAAAGAAAGCACTCACAGGAGACACAGCCCCCCACTGGGAAGAGAGTATCGAAGACATAAGCTGCCAGAAGCAAGAAGAACAGCCCGGGGCTCTAGAAAGAACGGGCAGTCTACGCCTGACAAGGGAGCACTCGGAATCACCCAGCCCTCACGACAGGGGCAGAAAGGGAGAAAAAACTCAGCCACACCACTATGAGGGGCCACGCGCATGACCGTAGAAGCAAAGGAACATACAGGAACACCATGGAGAACCGGCACCAGACGGCGACCAGAACTCCCAGCAGAGCGCAAGCTATACAACAGCTACCACTACCCCACATAGGGTACGCTAAGTCCCTAGACATGGGAACCCTCTTTGGAACAACCTCCGCAGCAGAGGAAAAACAAAAGGGCCACGGGGAAAAACACCCCTGCAGAAGACAAGCAACCCAAGCAAGCAGAAGGCCTAATCTCAGGGACAAGTCTGCGCAACAACTCCAGCAAAACACACACATAGGCACAAAGGGCTGTCCAGCAGCCAACAATGCCTAAGTCCCAAGGAGGACTCAATGGCCAGAAAACACACTCCACAGTCCGAACAAGCAGCCTAAGAAGGCCTAGAACCAGCTCAACTCAGCAGTCACTGAGGAGGGGAGGAGGAGGATAAGGCGTCGGGGGAGGAGGACGACAGAGCCCTGCCAGGAACCTTTGGATGGCGTAATCAGCAGAGGCATGGAACAACAGGCTACTGTCAAACAGAAGATCAATGTCAAGTCAAGTCAAGTCAGAGAATTTATATAGCGCACTACATACCCAGAGGGTTTCAAGGCGCTTAGAAAGGGGAGGAGGATTACTTGTCAAATATCCACGTTTTAAGTTGCTTTCTGAATGCTAGGTGGTTCTGGGTGAGGCGAAGGTAAGCGGGGAGTGAGTTCCATGTTTTAGCAGCCAGGTATGAGAAGGATCTGCCTCCCATGGTGGTCTTGTTGATGCGAGGTACAGTGGCGAGGGCTTGGCTGGAAGAACGTAGTTGGCGGGAGGGGGTGTAGAAGGACAGTCGTGAGTTGAGGCATTCTGGTCCGATGTCGTAGAGTGATTTGTGTGCGTGGGTTAGCAGTCGGAAAGTGATCCTCTTATTGACGGGTAGCCAGTGGAGGTCTTTAATGAGCCGCTCCCCAATATTTTCAGGGAACACGCCATCCCGAATCCAAGCATGGCGACTGAGGAAGCCATGGCCCGGCCCAGCACCTCCGAGATGGCCAGAGCGGAGCGGAGAATAAATGCCGCTAGCTCCCGGCCATCCACAGCATGATGCCGCAAGTCGACCTGTACCGTTTCCTGGAAGGCTGCGGATCCCAGAGACACAGCCGAATCCCACAAACAAGAGGAGGCCCTAGCCAACACACACAAGGTGTTAAGGGCTCGCAGGGGAGCGCTGGTCGAGGCGAACATGTTGCGCCCCCAAGAGTCCAGCCAGCGGGCCTCCCAGGACGGCGGAGTCGACAGTGGCGGCAGGGAGAGAAAGGCGGTCTACAAAAGCGGACTGGCAGCAGAGGGGTGGAGGGAAAGGCACGCCGGGTCACGCAGCGCCGGAAGATGCCGGTGCAGAAGGTGCTGAGGCACCGGATCCCCTGAGGTGGGACGCCTCAGGGGATCCGTCAATGGATTAAAGAAGCAAACCCTCGAAGGGAAGTAAAATCTCCCGTCCACAGGAGCCCTGGTGGAGAACCTCCAAGAGATTGTCCAGCTGAAAGTGAGCAACTGGGTCACCCATGTGCAGAATGCCCACGGACGTGGACACGGCGTGAGCAAAGGCCGCACCCACCTCCGTAGGGCCCCGCGGTGAAGAAAGCAGCTCCTCCGTGGGCGAAGGCGGCAAACGAAGGCGGCCGTCCCCGAAGCCAATCGGGACGGGCAAGGGCCAGACCTGGAAGTCAGAAGGAACTGAAGAATGAGGGACCTGCCGCTCCTCTGAAGAACACCTCTGCCTCAGAAAGGGCAGGGAGACGCCCTTCGACGACGCCAGTGAAAAAGAAACCACACAGCGATCAGTCTCTGGGGAGGAGGATACCAGTATACAGCCTGCCTCCGGAGAAGGAGTGTCCGAAGACGAATCTGCAGCACGACCCCTACGTAGAGCCGTAGAGTCCGCTGCCTGAGGCAGGACGTCGACACCAACCGCCGTCGCCGGACAGGGTCCCTCCAAGTCACACCGCACCGGGGACCGGAGTGGACCCGGAGCAGAACCGGCTCCAGGGCGGCGCTGGAACGACGCCGACTCGACCTTTGCCAAGGCAGCTGCTCCTGTGGAGGAACGAGGAGGGCCTGGGGAGTGACACGAAGCCCACCGCCAGCCACGGCCTACAATGTAGCGGAGGTCGTCCGGCAACCCAGGGGGTGGCACTGGGGACGATTCCACCTCCGACTCGCGCTTCGACGAGGCAGCCGCCTGCGGGGAGGGACGAGAGGGGCCTGGGGAGGGATGAGGGGTCCCCACCCAGCCTCGACCCAGAGCGGGACGAGGAGGGTCCACCGACCCCGTGGCTCCGCACGGTCCAGTCGCTGCCGGCGCCGTAGAGGCGTCGCCTCGGCCTTAGACAGGACCACCTTGTCAAAGGACCGAGAGGAGCTCGGGGATGCGACTCGAGCCCCGGGAACCTCCCGCGACACCACAGGGACCCCCCGCGGGAATTTGCGGCGAGGCATAGGTGCCGTGGACTGAAGGAGGGACCCCGAGGGGCTGCACCCCAAAAGTACCACATCCTCCAAGCCTGGATCCGAGCCAGTTGGCGCCGGGGCCGCAGCCACCGGCGGCCCCGTGGAGGGCCCCGCGCAAGGCAAGGGATTCACTGACGCCCCAGGAAGAGAAGGAGGAGGAGACGCCAGCGAGGCCTGTAAAGCCGCCACGTATGTCTCCATTTGGACTCTCGGCGCCCCAACACCGGGAAATGGTGGATAGGACGACACATGGGCCGCATCACCCGCGGAGAGCCCACGCCCCCGGCCGGAAACCAGCCCCCAGCGACAAACTGCAACACTTACCCACCGGGGAGCGACGCTCACGTGACATCAGAGAAGGGCGAGGATGACGACCACAGCCGTATCTGAAGCCGTCTGCCGAAGCTGATCGAGGGGAGGATGTCGCCCTGGAGAGACGTGGCAAGATAAGTTTCATCCGGCACTCTTGCCGCGACTTCGGCTTCAACTATTGGCACACCTCACAGTCAGAGGTGCCGTGATCCTCCCCAAACACCGCATACAAATGAGGTGAGGGTCCGTCGCCGACATAAGACGCTCACATGACGTGCAAGTCTTGAAGCCCAAAGGCTTTCGCACACTGTTCCACCAAAGAAGAGACAAATGGGGATAAAAAACAGAGGCCCCAAAGAGGCCCATAGCAAGGATTGGACCCGCGTGGCACGCGGAAAAGTAAAACACCGACGTAGGCGCGCCGGGCTGGGTATTATGTGACCTCGTTGACGTGACTTACGTGGATGATGTGGTGTTGCCCCACCCCAACGCACAAGGATGCTGTGGCAAAAAGTTTCGGATCCAGTCTCACACCTGGGGATAATTCTACGTGAAGGAATCTGCGGTTAGTAGTCTCTATCAGATACCTGTCCCACGTGTCGACACTTCGACACACCAGGAGGAAATCTCAAAAAATCGTGCGTTCAGTCTGCATCCAAAGGACCATCTGACCATCCTAATATTCCACCAGACACATTGGCGGTCCCAGTCCCAAACATATGATGGCCTACCCCACTTCCAAGATACCCCAAAACACCAAGCCCCCTTCCTACAAACAGATCTTACCTCACGCTCATTATGTTTCCATCTGAATGCCTTTGCAGGTGTGCCTTCACCACCCAAGCTGTGTGCTCACGATAAGTCATAACGCGACTGAAACAAAAAGAACAGGAGGGTAAACAGGGAAAGAACTTGAGCACAGCAAGATCACTTGATACTCTTGATTATTAACTGGTCTAAAGTGAACTTAATAGTCATGGGAGAGGAAAGAATAGTGTGCCCTCCATTACACCTTTCTTATCCAGATGTATTGCGCCTGTTTGCATCTTAAGCCACAGTATAATCTCCTCCCCCCAGGTTAAGTTCTCCAGAACCTTTGAAGATATTCTCTAATCCCACACACCCCACTGCTCATGACAGAACTCCTGTGACAGCAAAATACAAGGGTAGAAATTCAATAGCATGTTCTGGGCAGTCCTACAGAACTCCTAGTGTGCCAGTAATGAATAGCCCTCAATGATCACTACAGGACACTAACGCGGCTCAAGATACACGTTTTGCCCATTATACCACTATTGAGAGCACCCTGAATTTTCTGTGTATTATGGCAGCAGCCTAACTAAATCAGGACTTAGATTACCCACAGCTCTGCCAATACACTGACTTGCAGTACCTCTGGCTACAACAGTATATAGATCTCTGACAAATCTGCCAATGCTCATCAAAGCTACACTATAGCAACCTCTGCTGCTACAGTATCTGGATACTACAACTTTCTGGCGATGCACTTTAACTCTTGTCTAACAACACAGTCACTATTACAATGGTGAGACCCACACAGTACTGAGCATGAGACAGAGCTCTGCCGATAAACCTCAATAGTGATTAACATCATCAAGTTTTTCAAGAATTGAGATTCAATGCAGCTCTGCTAATGTAGTTCAATTAGTTGCTCAGCATACCACTTGCTCACATGGACAGTGCTAAATTGATTTTACAATTTTTTTCTGCGCTAATATGTTGAACAGATTCCTTTGCACCATGTTATTCCAAATATTTGGACTTCAACATTGCTGTGCCACTGCACTTCTATCTCATACCCTTTCCCAATATTCCATAAGGTGTATGTATACTACAATAGGCACAGCAAGCCATGACATCATTTTATTTATTTATTTATTGAAGTTTTGTATAGCGCTAGCTGGACCCGAGGGTATCAGAGCACTTCACAGCAAATACAGAAATGCACCAAAAAGAAAATGTGGACGATAAACAAGAACAAGGAACATAAGTGGAAGTAAAAGTCTGCACAACATCAACTTGCGCGCAATACGGGACGGAGATCAAGAGCGAATCATCCGGCTCTGGTATCAAAGAGAAAGCGGTTTTTGACAGTCAAATGTAGGGTTCTCATTATGATCCAGAGCGCTCGGGGAAGAGGGCTTTGAGTAGGATTTTGAATTTCGGGAAGGAGGTGGTCATTCTGATATGGGGGAGGATGGAGTTCCAGATCCTGGGAGCATTACCCGCAAAGGCTTTATTTGAGGTTTTTTGTTTCTGTGATTTCAGAGGGGTGAGTAGGAGCGTGTTGGAACTTCTGAGGTACCTAGATTGACCATCTTTTTTGAGTTTGGCGGCCAGATATTCTGGTTTGCCTGTATGCAGGGCTTTGTGTGTGAGGCAAGCTGACGGAAGCTGGCTCGTTGGTCTATAGGGAGGCACTTCAGTTCCTTGAGTGCCGGTGAGATGTGCTCATATTTCTTTGTTCCTGTGACCATTCTTGCTGCGGCGTTGAGGGTAGTGGTGAGAGGTCCCAGTTGAGATTTGGCTGTTCTAGTCAGAGCTGCGATTCCATAGTCAATTCTGGAGAGCACCAGTGCCTTAGTGGCCTGTTTCAGATCTTTTGGTGGGAGGAAGGGTTTTATTTTGTAGAGAAGTTTCAGGTTAAGGAACACACTTTTGGCGGTTTTTGAGATGTGTTTTTACATGTCCAGTTTGGGGTCGAGAGTAATCCCTAGGGACTTTACAGAGTCCGTTGGCACAAGGGTATCGTTGAGGGCGTTTAAGGCTTTGAACCATTCTACTATTTGGGGGTTTTCATCTCTGTTCGAGATGAGGAGCACTTCTGTTTTCTCTTCATTGAGTTTCAGGTGGTTGGATGAGAGCCAATGTTGGACCTCCATGAGTGTACCGTTTAGTCTGTGAATGTCAGCGATCGATGTGGTTTTCAGATAGAGTTGTGTGTCGTCCGCGTAGAGGTGGAAGGGGATGTTGGAGTTCCTTAGAAGTGAGTTGAGGGGTTCCATGTAGATGTTGAAAAGTTGCGGGAGAGTACTGACCCTTGTGGAACTCCTCTACTAATGGGGAGGGGGTCCGATTCAAAGCTGTTGGTTTTTATTATTTGTGTGTGGTTGTTGAGAAAGGAGGAGAACCATTTTAGAACCGTCTTTTCAATGCCCGCTCTCTCCTGGAGGACATTGAGTAGCAGGGTATCATCGACTGTGTCGAACGCAGCCGAGAGGTATAAGAGGATGAGAAGGTTACATTGGTTGGAGTCAAGTGACATGTGCAGATCATCTAGGACATTTAGGATTGCGGTTTCAGTGCTGCAGCCCTTTCTGAACCCTGATTGGTGTGGGTCAAGTAGATTAGTGTTCTCTAGGTGTTGGGTTAACTGTGACAGCACACAGCTGTCGAGAATTTTGGATAAGAGAGGGAGGTTCTATACCGGTCTGAAGTTGTTCATGTCCTTGGGGTCAAGGCCAGGTTTTTTTTTTTAGAAGTGGCGTAACTTGTCCTATTTTGAGGCAATCTGGAAGTAGACGCACACAAGCTTCATGAATATCCTTAACAGAAAGGAACAGGTTATACTCAGTAACACTCTTTCTGTGGATATCCTATATAACCACCAATTTCTAACCTTTAAAATACTTTCAAGTGCCAGAATGAACACAGAGATTTTTCCAGAAACGCTCGCCACACTTCTGCAGGTAGGACCATATGGCTCCCCAGTAACTTCGTTCCACCCAGAGAGTGACTGAACGGACCTGCATATAAATGCCACCCCTGAGTGCTAACGTCAGCTTCTTAATCTTTCTCCTTTCGTGACCTCAGACTTGGAGTACATCCACCAAATTGCAGGTGACTGTGTGCCAACAGCAAACTTAGACCCTTATTTATTATGGTGTTCAGCACTGACTATACAAAATGGAGAGGCAGTGAGGAAGAAACAAGTTACTTACCTGTACACTGTGGTTCTTCGGTATTGATATCTTTTATAGATTCCCATGCTTGAATCTTCTCTGTCGTCATGGTGGGAGTCCCACAGTTACAGTAAAATGTCAGTATTAAAATTTAACATTCAAATGCCCATAGGAATTCACACGCTTTTAGCAAGGAGTAGTTTCTTACCTGTAACTCCAGTTCTGTAGTAGGGGTGTCTCTGTGATAGTCATAATCATCTGCATAGTCCCATCCATGTGCTTGGACCCCGGAGCACTTCATTAGATATTTCCTCTTAAGTTGTCCTCTTCGGCAGTCCTGCATAGACACTAAAGAGATAATAGACAATAATACAGCCTAAAAACAACTAGGCTACGCTGGCCATTACTTCATCCTGAAGTGAAAAAGATAGCCAGGTAACATTTAAATTGAACTATTTTACTGAGTTTCACACATAGAAAAACTCCCCTTCACAAAGATCCTTTTTTCATGATGCAGATGAAGGGTTGGACAGACAAGCCCCCATAGGCTGCCATTATGTGTCTTTAAATGGATACCGTGGCTTTAAGGATCCTTCCAGAGACCCTCGGTATCCCATGATGCACAGCCAAAGGCTAGTTACTTTCAGTTCTTTTTGAAGGCATGTTAAGCAGGGCCTGCTTAATTCTGGATATTACTGTTTCATCCACCGGGGAGGAGGGCGGGTTGCTTATGACTATCACAGAGATATCCATACTACAGAACTGGAGTTACAAGTAAGAATCTACTCCTTCTGTAGTAGGGGATATCTGTGTATAGTCATAATCATCTGAATAGAATAGCAAGCCCATCCCCAACCAACAACCCCAGCGGTGAAAGAAACAAACAGACCCACTATTGTGCAAATAGATTCCTCATTGAAGCCTGCCCAACCTGAGCATCTGCCCTGGCATCAGAGTCCAGGCAGTAGTGTTTAGCAAAGGTGTGGACTATCTTCCATTACAAATTACTGCAATAGGGACGTTACGGAGTAAAGCCGCTGTAGCAGTTTTACCTCTGGTAGAGTGAACCTTAGGCTTACTAACTACAGTCTAGTTGGCTTTCTGATAACACAACTGAATACAGGACATGATCCACCTGGAGATGTATTGCTTGGAGGTAGCAAAACCAGTTAAACAACTTATCTGATCTACGAATCTCCTTAGTCTTATCTAAGTAGAACTTCAACACCCTCCTAACATCGAGAGAATGAAGGGATCTCTCAGCAGTAGAGGAAGGACGCTGAAAAACCGTAGGTAAAGAAATCGTTTGATTCACATGAAACTGACACTACTTTCAAAAGGAATATAGGGTGAGTTCTCATGACTACCTTAGAAGAATGAAACACAGTGTAAGGCTCTTGACAACAGAGAGCCTGGATTTCACTCACCCTGCGAGCCGATGTTATGGCTACCAGGTAAGCTGCCTTCCAGGACAGATGCTGGAGAGAAGCCTTATAAATGGGCTCAAAAGGCTGCCTCATCAGTCTAGAAAACACCACACTAAGCTCCCACGGAGGTGAAGGACGCCTAATGGGAGGAAACCCCTTCTTCAAACCTTCCAGAAAATCTTTTTATGACTGGGATTTGGAAAAAGGAAGTTTGTGAAGGATATTTCCTATACGCAGTTAAAGCTGCTAGGTGAACTTTAATGGAATGAAAATTCAGGCCAGATTGAGCCAAATGCAGCAAATAAGGAAGAATGACATCCTCCTTGCAGGAGATAGGATCTGGATTCTTGGAGTTAAACCAAAATGCAAAATCTTTTCCATTTATATGCGTAGGAAGTCTGTTTGGATGGTCTTTTTGCTTCCTTTAATATCTCCATACAGTTCTGAGGGAGATTTAGATGTCCATACTGCACTAGCTCAGGAGACATGCTGCCAAATTCAGCGACGAGAGGTTGGGGTGCACTATCTGCCCTTCGAACTTCGTGAGAAGGTCCGGCCGACACGGAAGTCGAAGGTGCGGCAGGAGAGACCGGTGTAGTAGATCGGTGAACCACCACTCCGGAGCAATGAGGATCATCTTGGCCTGTGATTAGGAAAGTTTGATCAGCACTGTCGGGATCAGGGTAATGAGTGGAAAAGCGTAGAGAAAGCTTTTCGACCAGTTGATCCACAGTGCATTCCCCAGCGTCCCTGGTTGGTAGAACCTGGAGGCGAAGTCTCGCAATTTGCTGTTTTCTGCGGTGGCAAACAGATCGACCTCTGGAGTACCCCATCTTCTGAAGATGTCTCTTACCACTTTGTTGTTTAAGAGCCTTTTGTGATTTTCTTGAACGAGTCTGCCTGAGCATTCTGCACACCTGGCAGATGAGTTGCCGGTATGGTCACGTCCCTGGCCAGCAGCCAATTTCAGATTGTCTGTGCTTCCCGAGACAACGAGCGAGATTATGAACCCCACCCCCTGCTTGTTGAGATAGTACATCCTTGTTGTGTTGTCCGTCTGGACAAGCAGGGAACTGGTGCGAAAGGACGGCTGGAAGCTATTAAGTGCCAAATGAACCGCTCAGAGTTCCAGGAAGTTGATGTGGTACGTGGCCTCCTTCTGGGACCACGTGCCCTGTATCTGAAGGTGGTCTGAATGCGCTACCCAGTCGTGGAGAGATGCATCTGTCACAATGGTCTGAGCAGATATCTCTTTGTGCAACGGAATCACTCAGGGGAGATTGTGAGGCGAACACCACCACCTGATAGACTGGAGGGCTCGCTGTGACAACTGAATCCTGTCCTCCCAATTCCCTCGTCTCTGGTCCCACTGATCTTCCAGACATTCCTGCAGAGGCCGCATGTGGAGTGAGGAAGATACAAGACGCCATGGAACTCAGGAGAGAGGACACCGTCCTCACCGTCAGCGAGGTAATGGTCATGAGAACCTGGCCTACGGAAGGATTGATAAGCGTCTCTCCCTTAAAGGACACACGCTTGCCTTGCGAGTATCGATGGTGGTTCCCAGATACTGCAGGCACTGTCTAGGAGTTGAAACAGACTTCTTGTTGTTGACGTGAATGCCCAAACTTTAAAGGAGAGCGGCAATTTGATTGAAATGCATTGCTCTTCTTGAAATGTCGCTGCCTTGATCAGCCAGTCGTACGGATATGAGTAGACGAACACCCTGTCCCTCTGCAGATGCGCTGCTACCACAGCCATGCATTTGGAGAATGTCCTGGGCGCTGACTTCAGGCCGAAGGGAAGCACTGCATACTGATAATGATTGTTTCCAACCGTGAATCGCAGGAACTTGCGATGTTTCTTCGCTATTGGCATGCAAAAGTATGCGTCTTGCAGATCTATTGCGCATAACCAATCTCCCTGATGGAGCTGAGGGTAGATTTGATGTAAGGATAACATGCAGAACTTCTCTCTGCGAATCCACTTGTTTGCCAGTCGCAAGTCGAGGATGGGCCTGAACTCGTTCTCGTCTTTCTTTTGGACAAGAAAGAATCTTGAATACAGTCCTGCTCCCTTCTGTGCAAGAGGAACTGGCTCTATTGCCCTTTTCTCCAACAAGATGTTTGCCTCCGCCTGTAACTCACTTAGCATGTAACGGGAGTGAGTCTGAGGGATGGACGGAGGAGGGCTGATGAAACATAAAAAAGTATCCATTGCAAACAATATTCAGCACCCAATTATCCAGAGTTCTATTTTGCCACTCTGCCAGGTAATTTGAATGCTTCCCCCACCAGAGAGGGTAACAGAAGAGGGGGAAGTAACCATCCAGGGCTTAGGCCCAGCAGGAGCCTTGTTCCCTGTAGACTGCTGGTTGGACTGTCCTCGTGAATTTAGTTTAAGAAACGGTTGTCGCTGAAACGGTTGCTGTTGTTGTTGTTGACCATACTGACGGCCTTGCCCACGCAGGAACCTCTGAGAGGAGTAACGCTGTTGGAAGGTGCGGAAGGTCTTACGCTGCTCTTTGGGCTTCTCCAAAACCAACAGCCTTCAATGTTTCCATCTCGGATTTCATCCGTGCCATCTCCTCATCTGCATGCATATCGAAAAGAGTCAAGCCAGAGAATGGTAAGTTTACTATGTGCTGCTGAGCCTCTGGTTTTAAAGAAGTCAGGCGGAGCCAGGAATGCATTCGAAGAGCCACGCCATGACAATATTCGTGGGCCGACAAGAGTGACGTGTCCGCCACCGCACTGATGATCTGGTTAGAGACCATCAGTCCCTCAATCAGTATTTCTTGAAAGTCCTCCTGCTTGTCCCTGGGTAGAAGAGCTACAAATTGGTTGAGCGATTCCCACAGGGAGCGGTCATATTTCTCCAGAAGGGCAGTCGAACTAACCGCCTTCATTGATGTGGGGGCCGAGCTACAGACTTTCCTCCCCATCGAATCCAGCTTACAGCTTTCCTTGTCCGGTGGTACCGAAGACGCCGGGTCCGTAGTATGCTGCTTTTTTGCTGCCACCACAATGACAGAGTTCGGAGTGGGGTCCATCCGGAGAAAGACAGGATCCGAATCGGGAGCTCTGTACTTCTTCTGAAGCCAGGAAGGAGCAGATTTTACCACAGAAGGCGTCAGGAACAGCTCCATAGCTGGTTCCAGCAAACCAGGTACCAGTGGAAGTAAGGGGCGAGACGACTGTCTCTGCTGGAGTGTTTCAAATAATACCGATGTTGAAGGAACTGGAGCCGACCACGGAATATTAAGTTTAGTAGCCCCTCTAACCAAAACCGCCTGAAAAGTGGTGACATCATGAATAGGTGACACTATGCGGAGGAGAGTCCGTTAGCGTGGGAGAGTACTGGCCTGCACTCGTCGAGGACGTGTCTCGGGTATACCTGGAGCGTTATCTCCCATAGCTGTGGCGCCGCCGAGAGCGCGTGGACTAACGGTGGCGTTCACCAGAACGATGCCTCGGGCGAGGCCTTGATCTTGGTCTGCTGGGCTCTGTGTGAGGCACTGTCGAAGGTGCTGTTGGCCCAGGTGCAGGCGGAGACTGAGGTTTGTGGGACAGTCGGAAGCGCTGGAGGGACGCGGCAAGACGGGCTTGAGATATACCAAGCTACCGAAGGAAACGTGATCAGATGACACGGGGTCCCCTGTATGATTGCCAGTACGTCCGGATTTGGCAATCATAAGGTCTGACATACACATAAGTGTGATGACTAAGAACTGAAAACCCCAGATTGCCCTGATGAAATTACTGAAAGCGGAGCAATGAAACATGTCGGCACTATTTGAATATGGATGGTATATGAAAACCCATTTTTAATCTGGGAGGCTTGCAGCACCAGAATTAAGATAGAGCTAGCAACCCTTACTCTATGTTTTTAAATTTTGGTTGAACCCAACACATTGGTTCATTTATTTTTTGGGGGTTGTAGGTGCACTGGTATCCGACTTACAAGAGTGCACATTGGTATTGGTTATTTTCTTCACATACCACTATTATTATTTATACACCTGGTTGTTTTTGGTCATTTTTCACACTATAGACAGAGAGAGTGACCGATGATGAGAAGTGGGTATACTGGCGATTGTTAACCAGGAACCCCCTTGGGAGTTACGACCGTGAGGCACTCTCTCTATCTTCACACATATGTTGTGGTTTTAGGGACCTGTGTCTGTTTTTCTTAAAATTTACATCCTTGACAAAAGAGATTAGTGTTATTTAACACACTTGAGGGATCTAGATGGTTCATCAGATTACCTACGCTGGTCATTAAATTCTGATGTAATAATTAGTAGGTAAGGCGTGTTTTGTTTACAGGAGACTGAGGTAACACTGGAGGCGGAGGTAAAGGAGGCAGAGCAGGAGGCGGAGGAGACATAGATGGCGGAGGAGGTGGTGTCTGCCGAGGAGGCATCCTCAAAGGAGAATAAGTACGGGAGTACTCTGAGTCCAAAGAAACAACCACCCTTCTTTTTTGTGCCCTAGACTTCCTCCTCAACCTAGATGTAACGCTTGATAGCGAGCGCCGGCATCGTCTTGAAGAACAAGTTACTTACCTTCGGTAACGATATATCTGTAAGAAACAGTAGTTAGTATTAGATTCTTTACCTTAGAATATCCCCAGACGTCAGACTGGATCCGGAATTTTTGGCGTAGCAGTACCCTTGGGCGTCGGTAGGTGTCGTTTGCGGCTCCGCGTCCGTCGTCGGCGTCGTGGGCGCCGTGATGACGTCGTCGGAGTACTTAGCGCCGCCTCCGCGTGCTGACGTCAGTTCTTAAACGCAGCTTTTCCGTGCCAAAAACGCAGAGCCATGTCAAAAACCAACACTGGTGCCATTGAAACTAGGGCCCTGAAAGGGGATGACCTTAACCCTAGATATCGGTTCGCAGAACGGGGAGGGTGGGTGGGGCGGTAAGGAATCAAATACTAACTACTGTTTCTTACAGATACATCGTTACCAAAGGTAAGTAACTTTTTCATCTGAAAGAAACAGGTTAGTATTAGATTCCTTACCTTAGAATAGATACCCCAGCAATACCAACCCCGGCGGAGGGTCTGCAAACCAATAATCACACCAGAAAGTCCTGGAGGACGGAACGGCCAAAGAAGCCATCCCTCTGGACTTGGCTGTCCAGGCAGTAGTGTCTTGCAAACGTGTGCAGCGATGCCCACGTAGCTGCCTGAAAGACGTCCTGTAAGGGGACACCTCGGCCCAGGGCAGTGGTAGCCGCCGTGGCCCGAGTGGAATGGGCCCTCAGCCCAACAGGAGGCTCCTTCCTTGCCAAAGAGTAACAAGCCTTGATACACAAGACAACCCATCGAGAGATGGTCCGCTTGTGTACCGCCCGCCCCTTCTTAGCGCCCACGTAACCAACAAAGAGTTGGCCATCCACCCAGAACTGGCGGGTGCGATCCAAATAGAATGAGAGAGCACCTTTTGGGTCCAGACGGTGGAGCCGCTCTTCCTCCTTTGAGGGATGCGGAGGCGGAAAGAAGGTGGGTACGGTGATAGACTGCCCGATGTGGAAGGCCGTGACAACCTTGGGCAGGAAAGAGGGTCTTGTCCGCAACACAACCTTGTCCGGATGGACAGAAAGGAATGGAGGTTTGGAAGAAAGAGCCTGGAGCTCACTCACTTTCTTGGCAGAGGTGATGGCAACCAGGAAAACACTGTTCAAAGTAAGAAGGCGGATAGGACAGTTGTGAAGTGGCTCAAAGGGAGCGCACATCAGATAAGTAAGAATCAGGTCCAATCCCACTGAGGCATCATGAAGGGAACAGGTGGAAACGTGTGGGTGATGCCTTTCAGAAAGCGATTTACAATAGGGGACTTGAACAAAGATGGTTGATCAGGCAGCCTGAGAAAAGCCGAAAGGGCAGAAAGGTAGCCCTTGATAGTGCCCAGAGCAGAGCCCTGCTGGGCAAGAGAAAGAAGGAAGAGAAGAACCTCAGAAAGAGGGGCAGAGAGAGGATCCACAGCCTTTTCTGTGCATCATGCCAAAAATCTGTTCCACCTGCAGGCGTATACAGACTTAGTGGAGGGACGCCTGGCTGCCAGAATGACATTACAAACTTCAGGAGGCAAGTCAAATGGCCTCAACTGTCGCCGCTCAATCTCCAAGCATGGAGGTGGAGACTGGACAGGTTCGGGTGGAGGACCGTCCCCTGTTGCTGCAACAGAAGGTCCTCCTGAAGAGGCAGACGAACCGGGGGATCGACTGACATACTGAGTAGCTCGGGATACTAGTACCTTCGTGCCCAGTCCGGAGCCACAAGGATGACTTGGGCCCGGTCGCATTTGATCTTCTTCAGCACTCTGGGCAGAAGTGGTATAGGCGGAAAGGCGTACAACAGACCGCAACTCCACTCGATACGAAAAGCGTCTCCGAGCGAGTGCCGCCTTGGACATTCCAACGAGCAGAACTGATGACATTGTGCATTCTCTTAGGTGGCGAATAGATCTAACCAAGGCTCTCCCCACTGCAGAAAGAGACCTTACGCCACGTCCGAGTTCAGACGCCATACGTGATCCATCATGCACCGGCGGCTGAGTTTGTCCGCCCTGGCGTTCAGAGAACCTGCCAGGTATTGAACTACCAGGGTCACGCCCTGATGTTCCAGCCACTGCCAGAGGCGCAGGGCCTCCTGGCAGAGGGTCCACGACCCCACCCCGCCCGGTTTGTTGCAGTACCACATGGCGGTGGTGTTGTCCGTGAACACCTGCACTACACTCCCCCGGACAGAGGGGAGGAATGCCTTCAGTGCTAGACGAATCGCCCGCAGCTCCAAAAGTTTGATATGGAGCCGGGACTCCGCGGGAGAACAGAGGCCTCTGATCTCCACCTCTCCCATGTGGCCTCCCCAGCCCTGGAGGGACGCGTCCGTCACAACTACGTGCTCCGGTTGGGGAAGGGAGAGGGATCTGCCGCTGACCCAATCGCGGTCCGTGAGCCACTACTGCAGCTGTCTCGCAGTGCCCTCCGAGATCAGGACATGGTCGGACAGGTTGCCCTGATGCTGGGCCCACTGAAACTTCAGGTCCCACTGTAGAGCCCGCATCCGCCAACAGGCGTGATGCACCAGAAGGATGCAGGAGGCCATCAGCCCCAGAAGCCGCAGCGTCAACCTGACCGAGACTCGGGATAACGGCTGAAAGATCGGAATCAGAGCCTGTATATCCCGAACCCGCTGTTCGGGAGGGTAAACCGAAACTGCGCCGAGTCGAGAACCGCTCCGATGAAGAGGAGCTTTTGGGAGGGGCACAGGTGTGACTTCGGGACATTGATGGAGAACCCCAGCTGGTGCAGGAGGTCTGCCGTCGTCTGGAGGTGGCTGACGACTGTCTGGGGTGAGTCCGCCTTCAACAACCATTCATCGAGGTAGGGGAAGACTGAAACCCCTAACCTGCGCAGATGAGCTGCGACCACCGCCATCACTTTCGTGAACACCCGTGGGGCGCTGGTAAGGCCGAAGGGGAGCACGGTAAACTGAAAGTGCTCGTGGCCTACCGTGAACCGCAGGTAGCGCCGGTGGGCGGGCAGGACGGGGATGTGGAAATAGGCGTCCTGCAAGTCCAACGCTACCATCCAGTCTCCTGGGTCCAGGGCAGCTAAGACCTGAGCCAGAGTCAGGATTTTGAACTTCTCCTTCCAGAGGAAGCCGTTGACGTTCCGTAGGTCCAAGATAGGACATAGGCCCCCTTTGCCCTTCTTGGGCACCAGAAAGTAGTGGGACTAGCAACCACACCCTACTTATGGCCCAGGAACACGCTCAATGGCCCCCTTGGCCAAGAGGGGCGTAACTTCCTCCTGCAGAAGTCGCATATGATCCCCCGATACGCGGTGGTATTGCGGTGGCATGGCTTGAGGGGTGGTCGCGAAGGGGAGAGAGTAGCCCCTTCGGACGATTTGCAGCACCCACCTGTCCGATGTGACAGTGCGCCAGTGGGAGTGGTGATGGCGAACCCTGCCCCCCACTGGCGTCACATGGGCCTGAAAACCCGAACTAGGAGGGTTTAGAGGCGGGTGCTGCGGGGGAAGTTGTGGACTGGCCTCGCCGTTGTCCCCGACCGCCTCCAGGGCGATTTCCATGGCCGCCACCGCGTTGGATGTTAGTCTGCGGTGCTTGGCTGGCAGCATGTGTGGGGGCGCGCCTTCCTTGGCCACGAAAGGAGCGAAAGCCACCCGTTTGCTGGCGCGGGCCGAGAGGCCTAAGGACTTGGCCGTAGCCCTGGAGTCCTTAAAGCACTCAAGCACATGGTCTGTCTTGTCGCCAAAGAGGCGACGGCCATCAAACGGCATGTCCAGGAGGGTATTCTGGACGTCCGATGAAAAGTTGGCGGACCTCAACCAGGCGTGGCGACGAATCGCCACCGTCGTTGCCATCGCTCTGCCCAGTGAATAGGTGGTATCCAGCCCACACCGGATATAGAAACGTGCCGCATCTCGACCCTCCGCAAGTGCTTGGGCGAGTTTAGCCTTGACCTCCGCCGGGCATTATGGCAGCACGTCCGCAACCTTGTCCCACAGGGAGTGGGTGTAACGGCCCAAAAGGCATGCGGTGTTGGAAGACCGCAGTCCGAAACTAAGGGAGGAGAATATTTTCTTCCATAATTCTCATACCTCTTGGATTCCCAATCAGGCGGAGCCGACGGGAATGCTGTCTGGGAATCAGAGGCCTGGCTGACCAGGCTCTCGGGGTGGGGAGGAAACATGGGTCGCCAGGGGCCGGCGTCTGGCCACGTTCTTATCTACAGGCTGGCCTGTAGCGGGCCTGGACCAAGTGCCCAAAAGAACGTCAGTCAAGGCCTCATTAAACGGCAGCAGAGGCTCACTTGAGCTTGACTGCGGTTTAAGGACCTAAGTGAGGAGGTTAGTCCTCACGGCCGCGACAGGGAGCTCAAGGCCCAAGGCCTTGGGTGCCCACGTCAACACCACACTGAAGGTTGCCCCGTCCTCGGTAGGAGGTGAGACAAAACCCATGTCTGGCGAAGTGTCCAGACCACTGGTATCCCCAAGTCCACCTGCCCAGTCCTCCTGGGACTGACACTCACGTGTCAGAGGGTCCTCAGACCCCTCCCAATACTCCTCATCACCCATCTCCTGATAATCAGGGTTGTCAAAGAACGGGGCCGGTTCATTGAAGTAGAACTCCCCAAGCGGCGTCGGAAGCGGCGCCCAACGGCGCCGCTCCGATGCCGGAACCGGGTCGAGGGAGGAATTGGGGACGGCGCCGGAGGGGACACTTGTGGAACCGGCGCCGGTGAGGTCGTCAGGTCGACCGGCGACGATCCGGATCCCGAAGCGGATCCAGCGGGGTCCTGCGGCGCCGTGCCCGAAGGCACCGGCGGCGTAGGGTCAAAAGCACCCGCCGGTGTCGGGCCGAAGCACCCGACCCGCTAGGGTCCCCAAACGGGTCCGCTGGGCCCGAAGGCGCCGCGGAACCCGTCGGAGGAGTAAGGGACGTCATGGCCATGAGGAAGCGCTCGATCTCCTCCGGCGTCGCTTGCTGCCCAGGGACCGGAGGGTATAGGGCAGGTCGCGACGCCCGCGACTCCGACGGAGCCCGAACCCCCGGCCACATCACGCGAGTGTCGGTGGGGGGAGTCGGAAGAGCGATGACGTCTCTTCGACTTCTTGTGCTTACCGGACGACGACTTCGAACCTGAGGAGTGATGTCCACTCCCGGAGCTGTGATGGCTTCGCCTCCACGACCGGTCCCTCGACCTCCGTTCGGACCGGGACCTCTCACGGCGCGGGGCCGACTGCCGGAGCTCGAGCCGCTTGCGGGACCGCTCCCGCCTAGCCTTCGAGGTTAAGGCCCGACAGTCGGAGCAGGTCTTGTTGTCATGATCGATGCTGAGACAGTGGAGGCACCGACGGAGAGGGTCGGTGACCGACATTAGTCGGTCGCAGTCCCCACAAGGCTTAAAACCTGGCATCCCTATCGGCACCGATCGGAGTCGAAGACTCGAAGAATGATCAAAAAGATCTCAAAAAAATGTAGTCAAAAAGTGACTAAGGTACCACTTTTCCGGAACTGCGCTGCTGGCGCGGAAAAAAGAATAACTGGCGTCAGCAAGCGGAGGCGGCGTCTAAGTACTCAGACGACGTCATCACGGCGCCCACGACGACGGAGCCGCAGACGACGCCTACCGACGCGCAAAGGTACTGCTACGCAAAAATTTCCGCATCCAGTCTGACGCCTGGGGATATTCTAAGGTAAGGAATCTAATACTAACCTGTTTCTTTCAGATCTCCCTGTTGACGATGACAGGCTCACAATTAAGCGCGTCCGGGATTTATACCTCAGCGTAGAGCTTCTTTGATGGCTCCTCAACGTTGATCTTCTCGTCGACCTCGACTTTCTCAACGTCGACTGTCTCCTTGACGTTGACCGTCTGCTCGACGCTGAGAGTCCCCTTGACGCTGAGCTATTGCTCAACGCTGAGCTTCTCCATGACATTGAATGCCTCCTCGACGTCGATGGAGATCGGCGTTGTCGCCTCGACGGCGAGCGCTGGTGCCTTGTACTCGATCGACGGTGATAGTGCTTCAACGTCGATCGATGCCTTGACGGCGACCTCGGCCGAGATCCCTCCGTCCTTCCCCTCGACGCAGAGCGTCAACATCGCTTCGATCCAGAGCCTTGGGTCGACGGGGAGCAGATCTTCGTCATACCTGCTCTCGACGTCGTAGTAGCAGTCTTCGACGTCGAAGGGGACCGGCACCGTTTTTCAGCCTGTTTGACAAGGGAGCCCCCTAGAGGCCGGCGCATGGGTCTGAGTAGAGGACTTACCCTCTCCTTGCCCAGAGGTCCCGGCAGAAGTTGCCTGTCATCTCAGCTCCATTCATTGAAGTCGAATCTTCTCCCTGTCACGCAGGGTGCACCTAGAAAAAGGTCTTGCAGATGGCGCAGGTATCAGGGATATGAGACACAGAATACATACTCTGTGTGAATTCGACATTGCCTTTTTCCACCCACAGTCAGGACACTTGTCGAATAAGGATGGCATAATGACGAGTAAACTGTGGAATTTCTGCCCAAAAAGTACAGCAGAAGCAAGAGAAAGGTCAAAAACGTCGAGTGAAGTTAAAAAAAAACTCACTTTCAAGCTAGAAATATTGAAAATATACCAATCAAGGTAGAGTTCAATTCTCCTAGGTCCTGCTAGCAGGAGCCGGAAAAAAGAACTGAAAGTAACTCGCCTTTGGCTGTGCATCAGGGGATACCAAGGGTCTCTGGAAGGATTCTTAAAGGCACGGTATCCATTTACAGGCACATAATGGCAGCCTATGGGGGCTTGTCTGTCCAACCCTTCATCTCTATCATGAAAAAAGGATCTTTGTGAAGGGGAGTTTTTCTATGTGTGAAACTCAGTAAAATAGTTAAATTTAACTGTTACCTTTTTCACTTCAGGATGAAGTAATGGCCAGCATAGCCTAGTTGTTTTTCGGCTGCATTATTGTCTATTATCTCACAAGTGTCTAAGCAGGACTGCAGAAGAGGACAACTTAAGAGGATATATTTAATGAAGTGCTCCGGGGTCCACGCACATGGGCGGGACAATTCAGATGATTATGACTATACAGATCCCCTACTACAGAACCATTGTTATAAAACACCCAATCTCCAGTCAATCAGAGCGTAGACCATGGAGTCAGTTCTCCTGCAGGGCCACCATACCTCAGATTTCTTACAGCTCATCATGTGTTAAGGAATCTCCCTGCGCTCTGCTCAGTCACAGTATTTCTACTGTTGGCCTTTTAAACTTCCAGCTAGCTGTTCATCTCTTTACTTCTTATTTTCTTTGTAGGTATAGTCCAGGAGGAGTGTGAGTACCTATTTTATCTTCTTAATGTCAGTCTAAAAAAGGGTTGTTTAGGCCCTGTAAGACTTGTGGAAAGTCCAGACTATATTCCGAGGACCCACAAAGAGTGTCTTTTCTGCCTACATCCAGACCACAAGCCCAGAGAATGCAATAACTGTCGTACTTTATCCACAAAAACTCTCAAAGACCGTGAGGGTAGGTTGCTTCTCTGGCTGCAAAGGAAAACAAGCATTTGAAATGCAATAGGTCTCGCATTTGCGAGAGATTGAGCTATTTTTATTGTAAATGACATTGCCTTTTATTTACGTTTTGGTTTTTGAAACATAAATAAAAGCCATTGTCATTTACAATGCCAATAGGTCGAAATTGCGTAAATGCAAGACTTATTGCATTGCAAATGCTGTTTGTTACCGAAAAGCCCTTTCTACAGCGCATATTGACTCTTTTAATGTTACTCACAAAAATAAACAAGTGCAGGTAAAGCACGAGATGGCTTTGTGTTACCAAAAGCATAATGCTCCAGCTCTGGAATTATAATTAAGGCTCCCGGTTTTCCGTTTTTACGGATTTTTACAGATAAATACAGACAGAAAACAAGGTGTTTTCTGTCTGCATTTATCTTTAACCCGTTTAGCGCGTCGAACATTCCGCCCCAGTGCGGACGTTCGATCGCGCTAACGGGATTCGGACGTCCAACGGTCGTGCGCAGCACCAGCGAGGTAGTGCACGCGACGACCGTTGGACGTTCGAAGCACGGAAGGGGTTAAAAGTGGATAAATACAGAAAATTGTGCTTCTTTTAAGTGACTCGCCAGGCTTTCTTTAATTATAGGCCACCAGCTGAGCAGATGGACAGGATGGAAAATTTAAAAAAAAGGATGAAATGTCTTTAATTAACAAAATATGTTAACATATATTTATGGTATTGTGCTAATATCTACCAGTGTATGTATCGTGTGATATTTGGCAGCTTAAATAGCTAAAACATGACAGACATGAAAGTATGAGTGCGGGTCTGTCAGTTAAATAGATATGGAAATGTACAGTTTTACAACTTCATTTATACGCAAACACAAAATAAATATGGATAAATATTGCTAAAATGGCGCAAAAATAGATATGGATAAATACAGACAGAAATGGCCCAAAAATAAATATCATAAAACCGGGAGCCCTTAATTATAATCAACATAGTGGCAGAACGTAAATCCCAGTGGCAGGAGTTAGGAGGCCTCACAAGGAACATATTAACCTGTAATAATATGCTAGAATCTGTTGGAGCAATATGGTTAAAGACCAGTCTGCACACTGATAAGAGGCATGTGAGTCTAGGGCAGTGTCTCCTATGAATGAGCAGTGCGGACCTTGAGTAACAGTGTCTTAATCATGCAGTAGTGCCATCTGCACTAGTTTTGTTATCATCAGCGCTATTCTTATTGTTGTCATCGGCACTAGTCTCGTTGTCATCGGCACTAGTCTTGTTGTCATCGGCACTAGTCTCATTGTTATCATCAGCGCTATTCTCACTGTTCTCGTTAGCACTAGTCCCACTGTTATCATCAGAGCTATAGTCATTGTTATCATCAGTGCTATTCTCATTGTTGTCATGAGCACTAGTCCTATTGTTATCATCATGGCTATTCTCATTGTTGTCATGAGCAATGGTCCCATTGTTATAATCAGTTCTATTCTCTTTGTTGGCATCAGCACTAGTCCCATTGTTATCATCAGTGCTATTCTCATTGTTGGTATCAGCACTAGTCCCATGGTTATCAGTGCTATTCTCATAGTTGGCATCGGCACTAGTCCCATGGTTATCAGTGCTATTCTCATTGTTGGCATGGGCACTAGTCCCATGGTTATCATCAGTGCTATTCTCATTGTTGGCATGGGCACTAGTCCCATAGTTATCATCGGCGCTAGTCTCATTGTTATCATCAGTGCTATTCTCATTGTTGGCATCGGCACTAGTCCCATTGTTATCAGTGCTATTCTCATTGTTGGCATTAGCACTAGTCCCATTGTTATCATCAGTGCTATTCTTATTGTTCACATCGGCACTAGTCCCATTGTTTTCATCAGTGCTATTCTCATTGTTGTCAGGAGCACTAGTCCCATTGGTATCATCAGTGCTATTCGCATTGTTGTCAGGAGCACTAGTCCAATTGGTATCATCAGCGCTATTTTAATTGCCATCAGCACTAGTCCCATTGCTGTCATCAAGGTTACTCCCATTCACTTACAACAGGTCTTGAAAACACTGAAATGTGGTGCCTGTTGCGGTTGCTGTTGTCTTCCTGCAGATTTTGAAAAGACCTTGCTGGTGACTTTACTTAAAGAGCAGATCTGAATCGGACACAGTCAGGGTATCTGCTACTGGTGATTCTGGTAGGAAGCCAGGCGCTGACCAAAGCAACCTCCATGGGTGACAATGTATATGCTACGAATGTTGTCTGCTGTGAAGCTTAACAAATTCACCGTCTGCCAACCACATAAAAATAGGTAGACTTTGTTTTATAAACATCGCTATCCTGGGAGGTGTGAAAGTGGCGCCCAACAAAACACGGCTTCTTTCATTTAGTTGCTTCCCTGAGAAATGGATCCAAAAAAAAGAACAAGCCTGCGAGTAATGCGCACGTGCGCGCCACTGCGAGCCATGTGGTTTCAATTATCGAGCCCATGTCTAGGCACGATAATTGAATCCACATGACGGCCGGTGCGCGTAATAGACACCAATAGGCCAAGGGCAGAGCAATGCGCCCGCCTTTGGCCTATTGTGCGATCTCTTGGTAAAAAACACGCACGCAAAGCCCAATAGCATGCAACAAAAGGAAAAGCACACGATCGTGCGTGGGCCATTCCTAGGTCAGCTTCTGAAACCCCATTTTTACCTACTAAATGTCTCGCGCTGCACGAGCATTACTGCGCACTGCAACGCTAGGCGCAAGACCTAAAAAGAAGGAAACTGATCTGAGGCTGAGGAGAAGCCTCATACCTCCTACAGGAAGATAAAAGAAGAAAGGTCTTCCTATTCGCATAAGGACCCTAAAAAATCCAGATCTCAAAGTAAAAAGAGGATTGAGGACAAAAGAGTCAAAAAACACTAGCCCGGTTCTCTGTCTTCTCACTTGAGTTCTGGTTTTGCTCCACCATTGACGCCTCATACTTCTTCAAGAGAATCTTCAGCTGACAAAATCAGCAAGTCGACGGTCCCGTCGATGATTAAACCTCCATCTACGGCCTCCGTCTCCACTGGAACTGGTGCTCTGTCGACTGTTTCTGCAGAGACTGCGACTACGCCGATGGTCAAGACGACAACGGCTGCGGTGGTGTCACCGTCGTTGGCTGTGGTTAGACCGTCTCCGTCAACGAGGGCTTCACTGCAGACTGTTCAGGATGTTCGTTCACCGTCGACGACTCTTCACCCGCCGCAGTCGGTTGTGACGTTGAAGATCCTGTCAAGAAGGAAAAAGTCAGTTTGCTTCCGAAGCCGATGCCTCCCCTTCAGGCGGATTTATCAAAGATTTCTCCATTACCCCCTACTCGTCTCCTGGATTTCCAGGAATCTGAAGATGATTGTCATTATGGTCCTGCATACAGTCCCTCACAACTCAGGGTTAAGTGACACGACTCGGAGGAAGAAGAGGCAATGAATGATCCTTCTACTTATTTGAAGGGAGATTAATCTTTCTCAGCTTCAGGGCGTCCCAGTTCCCAGCGTTTGGACAAATTTCAAGAGCACTACCCTTATGAGGAATGGGAAGAACAAGTTCAAGAGCCCTTCATTAATCTAAGATCAGTGACATTGGTCACTGACCTTAGATTAATGCTGAATGATTATTATTGCAAGAGATTTCCTGAAGCGAACTCTGCTCCGCAGCCGCCTCCTGTTAAGGAGGCTTCCATTCCTGTGTCGCTGGCGGTGCCCCCGTTGTCTAGGAGCAAGATCGTTCTGCCACCTGTGGAAATTCCTGCACAAAGTCAGGATGATGATGACCAGCAACTAGAGTTAGGGGAATTGCAGTTGGACCCGGATGTCCATGATGAGTGGGACGACTATGTGGTTCCTACCCCACCTTCTCCTACTCTGCCGCTAGCTGAGATATTGGGGGTTCTACCATCTTCTGGAATGCACTTCTAGGCGCTTTGACCTTGCTATGCCTACGAAGCAGACAGAGTTCTTTCTGTATGGCTTTAAGACTACAATGCAGCGCTCCTCTCGATCCATTCCTATTGTAGACTTCTTATTGCAAGAGGGCCTGAAGTTGATGAAGACGCCAGCTCCATACCTGCGGTGGTGTCAAAATTGGACAAAAAGTACAGAGTGCCCGAGGACTCTCCTGCGTGCCTTATTGGTCACCCTCAACCTGATTCGGTCATTATGCAAGCTGCTCAATGGAGATAGAAGAACAATTCCTGCCAGTGTGGGCTCCATCTGACAGGGAAGGACGCCAAATGTACAACATCAGCAAAAGGTTCTCCGCTTTGGCGGACACTGTCGTCAGGGCCTCCAACGCCACGGCTATCCTCGGGAGGTATGAACGCCAGATGTGGTGCGACATCTCTGGCTTGCTGGAGTTTCTTCCTGAGGATAAGAAGAAAGAAGCAAAGGAGGTGCTGTCGGAAGGAGAGAAAGCCACTTCGGAGATGATTGATGTGGCTCTGGACAGTTCATCGGCATCGGTCAATGCCCCTCCAGCTCCATGTCGGAGTCGCGGTTGAGTATGGGGTGGTGCCAGCGGGGCCGGGATTGTCAGCATCGGGATTGATACTGGAGAAGGTAGAGGTGGTATGATGGCACCGGTCCGGATCAATCAGTTGACCCAATGGGCACAACCAGAGCCGGGGATGAAACCGCAGGCAGAGAACCAGTTGAGTCACCTCCCTAACCCGCTGGGGCCCCAAGGCGCACAAGTGGGGTCAGGCTATCCACATATGCACAGCAAGGCCTCTCAGAGCTCACAAAGTGGGGCGGGGGTTGTTCTGTGGCTCCCGGAAACTCAGGGAGTCGTGGAGCTGGCCCAAGCAGAGGCTCAACTGCGGAGCCAATCCTTTAATGATGACGCTCCCGTGTCTCGTCAGATGACTTCAAAAGACCTCTTGAACTTCTTACTTTTCTTCTGTTTGTGAGACTTGCCTTAAGATGATTTCGAATGTGATGAGGATCTTGGGCTCTGAAACCGATCCTAGGACCTTCCTCTCGATTGGGACTGAGACCATAACGAAGTCGCACGTCGAGTGGAAAAGAGGTTAAGGGAGTGCTCCCACAAAGCCTTGGGGCGCATGGAGTGGCAGTCGACACACGTGGTAGCGCTTGAGGCACCAGAGGCAAACAAGGTGTCGGTCAATCACTGACATGTAAGTGACAGGCGCTGAAGGCTTGACACCAGCTTTCCTAGTTGACATCCTGACACACCAGGAGAAGATTAGCAAAAAAGATTGACAAAAAGTCGAAAAAGGTCAGTCAAAAATTGACTGAGGATAGCTCTCTCCGGATCTGCCCTATATAGGTGCTGCGCACGTCTCTTTTGGGGCGGACGACACCATGCGGAGCTGAAAGATGTCACCTACAGGCGCGCATGGGTACTGCTCATGAAAATTTTCCAGAACCAGTCTGATGCCTGGGGATAATTCTAAGGTAAGGAAACCACAGCCAGAAGTCCCCTGATGGTACTGGCATCGAGAGTCTGAAGCTCTGGCTGCATAATCGCTGGTTGCGCCTTAGTTAATTCACAGTACATAAGGGGGTGGTGATGGACGGAGCATCTGAATCAATCAAACACCCACCCCCTTTTGTACCGCTTAGTTAATTCACAGCACAACAGAGTCTTATCAGCGATCGTCATTGGCTCTGGGTCAGAAACAGGTGGCGCAACTGGATCTGGTACTGGTGCCGGCACTGAAGGAACTGGCATTGATACTGGTGCTGGAGTGGAAGTCTGGACTTCAGACATATGGGCCCAGGAAGGGGTCCAGAGGTGACAACTGGTGCGGGGGGAGTGTGTGTTGGAGTGATCCAAGTGGGGCCCAAAGGTGAACCAGATGGAGCCAGGGTGTCTAGAATATTTGCAGCATGGCCTCCTTGAAGGCCTTTGTCTGTTGTGGGTTCGAAGACAGACTGGGGAATTCACGGAATGTTGGGACCCAATGCAGAAAACTTCAAGTAATGCTCTGGTAACTTCTCGCCAGACTTCGAGTGGTGGGATGGGACAAGTCCAGCTTGTTTTTGTTGCGCTTATTTTTTTGTTTAAATCTGTTTTTATTGACTTTAAAGTTTACATATTCATGAAAGGCAACATGTTTTGAGAGCCAGCTATACATTGGATCACCTATCAACAGTTGAAGCATACTACGGTTACATGAAGTGTGAGCATTTCAAGTATACATTTGGTGGCCGCTACTCAGGAGAGGGTTTGACTCTAGTATTCAGCTCATTCCCTAAATGATATAGGTTAGAGTTCAATAATAGCATGGTTCCATTAGTCCGTTACGTGAAGTCTTTCAGATCGATCAGTATGGACTTCTGAACAGATGTCATGTAGTTAAAACAATCAAAACCAACTACCACAACATAGACCGGTGCGAACGTAAGTATCCCCACCCCCATCACCCCCGACTCCCCATTTTCTCACCACATTTCGTCAACCTGACAGTTGCCCCCTTACATTGGCAATGGCTGTGCCCACCCTTGGTGTCAATTACTATATATGTATACATGGAACATTACGGTTGCTCACGGAAAAGACCCTCAGCACCTATTACGGGCCCACATCTCTTCCCCTCGGGTTGTCCCCCGGAGTCTACTGAAGTGCATGGAGCAGTCCCTCCCACTGAGTGGCTATGTGTAGGAAGGTGGAATCTGACTATATGGTTACCCTAACTTTTTTCCTGGTGTTTTGCTGGTTTTCACCTTAGTTGGCCTGGGACCCTGCTATTCAGGGCCCCAGACTATCTGCTTTCTCTATAAAATGGACTCCATGTACTTTAGGTACATACCAGATTGGTTACTAGGTCACCCTTGTGAGACCCTGTATAGTGTACCATAGGTACCCAGGGCATAGGTGCATCCAAGGCCTACCAGGGGCTGCAGCATGTATTGTGCCATCCCTGGTTTACCTTCCAAACTGACACCACAGGTCTGTTCACACAGCCTGGGTAAGGTGGTGTAATCACCCCTTACTTAGATATAGTATACCTATATCTACCTTTACATATAGACACATATACACCTATAAGCCACATATACACCTATAAACCACTCCTATGGTAGGCCTCGACAATCCTGGAGGCAGAGTGCTTGGTTTTATGTGAGAGGGTGCCCTAGCATGAGCTGAGCCCCTCTGCAGCTTTCGGAACCATCTCCTTATAGCTGTTCTATGATATAGCCATACCATATACTCTTAAGTGCATTATAATCCTCGCGGTTAATGCTAACTTTGGTTCGGCTTTATCAAAACATGTAGTGTAAGGTGTCAAACACTTTGGAATACTACCCCCCCGCCAATTCAGGCCGCAGGGACATATATAGGTAAGTTAGCAAAGTAATAAAGTAACCTGGGTAGAATCACAATCTTGGATAGTGCTACCCTGCCAGTGAACGTTAGAGGTAGCGTGTTCCAAAAGAGTACTTGAGACTTGATGGCCGTGAAGGCCCTTCCCAGGTTACCGTCAAAGAGGTCTGTCGGCTGGCGATGTATCTGAATTCCCAGGTATAGGAAGGTGTCCCCTCTCCACTGTACCCTCGTACAATTAAGGGTGTATCCTGGATCCTGCCTCACCTCCCCAAACGCATAAATAGAGGACTTGCTGGCATTCACACAAAGTCCCGAGATGGCGGCAAAGTCATGCAGAGTGCAAGCTAACTGAGCCAGTATGTCGTCTATGTCTCTCACGTGGACCAGTAGGTCGTCTGCATATAACAACACTTGGTGTACTGCGTCTCCTAGAGGTATTCCATCTCCCAATGTTGCACGCAATGCCGCCACTAGGCCAACGTGAACAGGAGTGGCGATAACGGGCACCCCTATCTGGTACCACTACATATTGGTATGGCGTCAGATATGTACGGACCCAACCTTACCGAACTGTGGGATTCTTGTATAAGAGGCCCACCATTTGCAGAAAACCCAGTCCCAGCTCATATCGCTGCAACAATGTCAACAAATAAATCCACTCCAAGCAATCAAATGCCTTTTCCAGGTCCAACATTAGGAATCCCGCCCTGGGCCACTACTGTACACTGTCTGACGCCACCTTGAAAAACCGCTGCAAGTTCAGTGACATGCTCCGTTTGGGCACAAATCCATTTTGGTCACTGTGGACCAATTCGGGGACCACCAACGCCAAACATTCTGCTAATACTTTGGCAAGTATCTATTAATCCACGTTAAGGAGCGCCAGAGGCCTATAAGATCCCAAGGCTGTGGGGTCACGGTCTGGTTTGAGCAGGGACACTAGGTACGCCTCACGCATCGAGGGGGGCAATGTGCCTTCCTCCAGTGCTGCTGTGTAAAGCTTGTGTAAGTGTTGCACCAAAGACTCCCAGTAAGCCTTGTAGAATTCGGTAGGCAGGCCGTCCGGACCCAGCGTTTTCCCAGATGCCATGGACCAAATCGCCTCTCCGATCTCGTCCAAGGTGAGGGGGCAATTAAGTGTCTCCTGGGCAGCTATGGGCAGCTGGACCAGCTCTAGAAATCTTTCCAGATCTTGACCTGAGCAGCAGACTCTTGATTGATACAATTGTGTATAGTGATCTACCATGACCTTGTGAATCTCACGTGGTGTGTATACTAGTTCTCCCTCTGGTGTGCGTATAGCTGCAATCGGGGCGGTGTTACTCTCTTGTTTTAGTAGCCAGGCAAGCAGGCGCCATGCCCTATCCGCTGTGGCATGTGTGCGAGGTGTGTGAGCTGTGTAGTTATGCACCTCAAGCGCTCCAGGAGTTCCGCATGCTGGGTCCGAAGAGTTTCCAAGCGGTTCGAATGTCTGCCTCCTCCCTCCCCCTCACACTCATATTGTAGCAGTTGGGATTCAAGGCGGGTGATTGATTTCGCTAGCTGCTTCCATATGTTCCATGTGGCTCCTAAATAGTGACCTCTGAGTGTTGTTTGAGGGAGTCCCATTCCACCAGGGCATTACTCGCCGTACCTTCGTTGAGGTCAAAACATGTAAGGATAGCTGTCCCTAGTGAGGAGCGGAATTCGGATTCTTCCAGCGCAGATGGTTGGAGACGCCATGTGGGTATAAGGGGCCCATCAGCTTCCCTGCTGAGTTGAAACCACAGGGGATTATGATCGGAGTGTGTCTGCCCTAGGTATTCCGATTTCTCAACTAGTGGGAGTAAAGATTGGGACCCACCACCCTATTCAGTCGTACTGGCAAGTCATGCATTGCCGAATAATAAGAGTAAATACGTTCAGTGGGGTGAAGGACACGCCACATGTCTAACAATGCCCAGCGTGAGAGCCAGTCTGTGAGCATCTGTGCATTTGACACAGCTGATGTCTTACGGAGAGTAGGGAAGGATCGGTCTACGTGTACGTCAAGCACTGAATTGAAATCTCCACAAAGTAACCTGGGGAATCCAGTGTAAGGGGTCAGCACCAGCGACAACTGTGTTAGGCATGATGCCTGGTCTACATTCGGAGCATATATCGAGGCCAGCAATAAGGATTGACCATTAAGTGTCCCATGCACTAGAGTGTATCTGCCTTTGGGGTCTATTACAACGTCTGGACAAACGAACGGGACGACCGCTTCCACCCCGATGAGCGTGGCCCTCGCCTGGGCCGAATACACGGTGCCATACACCTGCCCTCTCCAGCGCCTGCACAGTCTGTCTAGTTCCAGCTGCGTCATGTATGTTTCCTGCAATAGGGCAATTCCGACCGAGTGTCTCTGGAGATAAGCGAATATGGAATAGCGCTGTGTGGATGTGTGCATGCCGCGTATGTTCCATGTGAGTATGTTAACTCGTGTCATTGCTAGAGTGTTTAATCATCTGGGGAGCCAGGGGCGGTGTATTTCTTGGCGAGCGCCGAATAAGGGCGGGTGTGGGTGCACCGGTCCGTTGCAACAATAACGATGAGTGAACTGTGAACAACATAGAGTCTGGGGCGAACTTTGCGCGACTGCCCATCCAAACTTCTACAACCATGCAGAGGTTTAAACTAGGAGGTCAGTGTGTTGCCTGATGGGGTGTGCGCACAGGTAACATTCCGCTGTGGCCGTCCCCTCATTACCCCTACGTGTGTGGTGTGTCCCCAAAAAGTCCTGCCAGTTTAGTCTGCATGGCCAGTAGGAACCCTTGGAGTTCCTTAAGCGTTTGACCTTGGGTAGTAACTTTTTCAGACAGTTTGCGGTGATCTGCAGGAAGGAGCGTGAAGTCTGAGGTGACCTTATCAATCAGGGTTTCCAGGAATGCCCTGGTATGATCTAGTGCGGCACCTTTTTTCTCCACTGCTGCGAGGACAGAGTCCATTTTGGCAGCCAGTGCTGTGGACGTCGACTCCATCTCTCCCTCGCCTCTCAAACATGAAGGATCTAGGCTGCCTGCAAGCAGCGATCCTTGCTGCATCTTGGCTCGCATACAGCCCATCACAAGTTGTTGCGCCGTGGGCATTCGCAGTTAGCGCCTGATGAGACTAGTACATGTGCGAAACGGCTGCGTCAGGAGCTCAAGGTGGAGGTCGAACTGCCTCCTAGGTGTGGGTTACTTGAACGATGTATTCAGGTTGAGGCACTAATTACGGTCACATCATGTGTGGCTATCTGGGCTCAAAGGCAGATGCTGCGGCCTATGGGTCTCACATGCAGTTTCTATTCTATCAGTCTTGCAGCAATTCTGGATATCAGGACATCCAACGGGCGGCCGCGACCCTCAGCACCAGGTCCCCAATCGCGTCAGTATTCCCGCAAGACGTGATCATTCCACCGGTGGCTAGCCCAGTCTGATCCTCCTGCTCACGTTATCTCTACTCTTACTTCTCGTAGCGTGTTGTCGCCCTCATACAGGCCTTCTAGTGCTATGGAGGTGGCAATGTCGGTCTTAAGTATCACCAACTGTTGGATCGACCATGCCGGCTGCAGAATATTCCCTTCACCACTATTGTCTTGTTCCAGATGAGGCACCTCTAACGCTTCGCCTGAGCCTGCCTTCTCCCAGCCTACTCGATGTGTGGTGAAAGATCGATGTCTTCTGGTAGTTGTGGCGAACGTGTCAGGCTGAGAGGTTCTACGTGTGTGTCAGTATCTTGCCTGGTCAAGGTTTAGGGGGTCAGGATTTGTGGCGCAAGCTGTGCAACAGAGGCGGTGCATCATATTGTATGGCAGCTCATCCCCAAAGGTGGGGTCATGTCTCAACGGCACTTCGTCTGTTGGTCAGCAATGGCGGGGCCCGCCCAAGCACGCACTGGGCATCAGTCTGTGGCGCCTCTCAATGACAGGGGGTTGCTTCAAGGAAGGGTGTCCTCTTTGTTTGCGGCCTGTGCGGGCCCCGTTCCTAATGGGTCGCAGCGCCTCCGCAGCTCGGCTCCACGCAGTGCTCCGCAATCACTGCGGGCCACCTGTGCGAGGTCGGCGCCACCTAGGCCTCAAAGTCTTTTACCGCCCTGATCACAGATTTTGTCTCTACTTGCAGCTACTGTCAGAGCAGTCCCCTTGTCACTTGCTGTAGTCGTCCACCTTACCAGTGCAATTGCGCCAGGAATCTCAGGCTGTGTCACGGGGGCACCAGCTCGCCGCCGCCATGTCACATTCCTAGTAAGAAGGCCTCAGCATTGTTTTTTTGGCGCTTTTGACACATTTTCAACTTTCACTTACTGGATGACTGAGTGGGAATGGGACTTCGCACAGGACTCAACATGTGACCACAATTGAGAATGGCCCAGTTTCTTAGAGGGAGACCTGTTCGAACATGACCTCTTCTTGTGCTATGAAACATAAAGTTTCACTTCCTGCTCCCAGTTTGCCTTCATGTGGATGAGGGCCAAAACTTTGAATTGTGGCCAGAGCAACATAGACATATGTCATGTGGTCTGTGCCTGATATCTGTTTCCTGCAGTTCGAGCACAACTTGAATCTTGATGTTTCATGTTGAGGGGAGAGACATATTTCCTAGCACATTGTCTTTGAAACAGTTTAGAGTAGTCGGAAAACCAAAAAAGTTTGGATTAGAGTTCTGGATTCACGTTGAGCGCAGAAAGAAAGGAACTGACATCAACGTGCAGGGCGGCACTTATATGTGCCTCTGCTTCTTCACTTCTGAGGTAGTATGAAGTCACACCAACCAAAGATTAACAGAGAGTCCAACTAAAACAAAGTACCTTTACATGAAAAAAAAGGAAGTGATTTTAACTAAAACGAGTTCCCATCAGTCCACCATCGAGACCGCCCTTCATCATTTGGGATCTCTTTTGCATTGATGATTCACAATCAGGGGTGAAAAAACCTGTGTTGGTGCTTAGTTTCCATACACAGGAAAAACCCAATATTAATGCTGATGTGAAATGCTGATGTGAATAGGATAGCGTTTCTAGTGGTGAACTGAATAGCAGTGCTTAAGAAAAAGTGAATTGTGAAAGGAAGATAAAGAAATCTAAAATTAGGTCGTGACTGGGAAAACAATTTTAATAAGCACCCTCACACTCCTAAGTCAATAAAAACAGTGCTAGTTAGTGGTTTAACAAATGTCCACTAAAAAAGGATATAAGGTCGACATGTTTCTGCAGACGAATGAGGTCTAAAGATCCCCTGCTGCTTCTTCAGGACCATTAGAGCTACTGCTATATTAAATGAAATAAATCATATCACCTGAAGGTGTATGTGTAATCATCCTCTCATCCTGAAATATAGGAAGAAAATGGTATATGTAAAGGTACAGTGTCAAGACTTAAAAACAACAATATAACATACACATTGCGCTGCAAGTTTACAATGTGCCAGTCAACCAGTGAGTAATGACCAAGAAATTCAGACCGTCAGAGTCAATCAGAAATCACCAAGTTTAGTGAGTTTGTAAGTATAAGTTCACTCACCCAACTGATGAGAAGGAACAGCCCCACCTCACCTGGCTCGAGCTCAGGTAGTGGATGCACCGCACTATAAAAAGATAACAAACTGAGATGTATCTACATCTATACACACTCCATAGCAAAACATCCCCATGCAGGCGCTACCCCTGCGTCACACGCATACAGACACCAGTACACTTTCCCTGGTCGAGTTTGTTATTATAGAAAAGAATGGTCTCAAACGGTCTTTCGACTCAGCAAGATCTGCTTTGATCTGTCCTTGCATAACCCATATTGTGACTCACCTATCCGTCGGTGCACCGGTCGTCCCTCTAAGCTCTCTCGTAGGGAGGAACCGACTCGGTGCACCGGCGGGGCTTTTAATCTCATCAGGTTACGCCCTGTGCAGCTTGCGGCGTCGCGCAAGTTCTGACGCTCCTCGCGCGTCATCAGAGCAAGCGCGCCGATTATCGCGCTGGGAGTTTCGGGAATTGTAGTTGACTCGGCCATAATGCCGCGTTAGTTAAAATTCTGACGCCCCTCGCGCGTCATCACGGCAAGCACGCCGATTATCGCGCAGGGAGTATCGGGAGTTGTAGTTGACACGGCCCATAATCCCGTGTTAGTTGAAGTTCGAGTCCCTGGTAGGGGATTAAACTCAAAGAGTCTAGTAGAACACAGTTAATTATAATCCCGCGAAAAAAATGTTTAGTGGACGTAGAAAAATGAATAATTTTCATTTCAGTTGTTCTTAGGGTTGATTAGGAAGTATGGAAAAAATAGAAAAAATAGGCCCATAAGTCACATAGGCGGGGTTTGAAGCCCTCAAAGGTGTAGTAAGACACAGTTATTATTACTCAATCAGTGCAATATTAGGTCTGGAAGGAACAGAGCATGTATGTTCATAGAGTACAGAAGGGGCTTAAAGTGACATCCATGGAATTTCTTCGTTCAGCCCGCTTGTATCACTGCGAAGTCTGTACACCCATTTTTGCTCACATTTGAACAGAAACTTTGATATATCGGTGACAGAAGGTGGAACCCATGGTTGATCCAATACTGTCCATGATATGTCAGTAGGTTGGTGGCCCACTTGCAAAAAATGACTCGTCAATTTTGTGGCCTGTTTACAGCAACGGATGGAGCTCTTATGCTCAGAGATTCTGTGCTTGATTTTTCTAGTGGTCATCCCCACGTAATTCAGTTTGCAAGGGCAGGTAATTAGATAGATCAAGTTCGAGCTGTTACAGTTCGTAAACCGTCGCAACTCCCAAGGTCTATTCGTGCCTATGTCTATGGTCACTGTTTTGGTGGTTTGGGGACAAGCCGCACAGTTCCCACAGGGATGATGCCCAGTAACTGAGGGCATGTTCCACAGTGTACCAACTGCCCGTGGCAGCACAGTTTTCGGTCTGGTATGGACCAACTGGTCTCTCAAGTTTTTCCCTCTTCTAAAGGCGAACAGTGGAAGAGGTATAGGGTCGGTGCCTGTTTTAAGGATCTTCCAATGTTTTTTAACAATTTTTTGCACTACGCCGCAAGCTGCACAGGGCGTAACCTGATGAGATTAAAAGCCCCGCCGGTGCACCGAGTCGGTTCCTCCCTACGAGAGAGCTTAGAGGGACGACCGGTGCACCGACGGATAGGTGAGTCACAATATGGGTTATGCAAGGACAGATCAAAGCAGATCTTGCTGAGTCGAAAGACCGTTTGAGACCATTCTTTTCTATAATAACAAACTCGACCAGGGAAAGTGTACTGGTGTCTGTATGCGTGTGACGCAGGGGTAGCGCCTGCATGGGGATGTTTTGCTATGGAGTGTGTATAGATGTAGATACATCTCAGTTTGTTATCTTTTTATAGTGCGGTGCATCCACTACCTGAGCTCGAGCCAGGTGAGGTGGGGCTGTTCCTTCTCATCAGTTGGGTGAGTGAACTTATACTTACAAACTCACTAAACTTGGTGATTTCTGATTGACTCTGACGGTCTGAATTTCTTGGTCATTACTCACTGGTTGACTGGCACATTGTAAACTTGCAGCGCAATGTGTATGTTATATTGTTGTTTTTAAGTCTTGACACTGTACCTTTACATATACCATTTTCTTCCTATATTTCAGGATGAGAGGATGATTACACATACACCTTCAGGTGATATGATTTATTTCATTTAATATAGCAGTAGCTCTAATGGTCCTGAAGAAGCAGCAGGGGATCTTTAGACCTCATTCGTCTGCAGAAACATGTCGACCTTATATCCTTTTTTAGTGGACATTTGTTAAACCACTAACTAGCACTGTTTTTATTGACTTAGGAGTGTGAGGGTGCTTATTAAAATTGTTTTCCCAGTCACGACCTAATTTTAGATTTCTTTATCTTCCTTTCACAATTCACTTTTTCTTAAGCACTGCTATTCAGTTCACCACTAGAAACGCTATCCTATTCACATCAGCATTTCACATCAGCATTAATATTGGGTTTTTCCTGTGTATGGAAACTAAGCACCAACACAGGTTTTTTCACCCCTGATTGTGAATCATCAATGCAAAAGAGATCCCAAATGATGAAGGGCGGTCTCGATGGTGGACTGATGGGAACTCGTTTTAGTTAAAATCACTTCCTTTTTTTTCATGTAAAGGTACTTTGTTTTAGTTGGACTCTCTGTTAATCTTTGGTTGGTGTCAGTTCTGTTCAGGGGGCTTAACAGATAGGGTCTATAAACTTACCCCTGGGACCTTCTTTGTGTTTGGTAGTATGAAGTCACCATGGAGCCATAGAGGGAAACCTAATGGTGATGTTAGGAGTGTAAGAGAAAAAATCTCCTGATCCAGTCTGATGCCTGTAAATATTCTAAAAGTGAGGAACCTGCGGTTAGAAGTATCCATCATGCACCTATGATGCGACTGTTATGAAGGATTTAGTTAGTGCCCTTTGATGTATTTCAGATGTTCAAACAGGACTTATGTTTTCTAGCACACTTTGCAGTTATTTACAGGTGTGAAAATCCATCAATCAGGTTCCTAACACCACACCGCATGCAAGTTGCCTGCCTGTCAGGAGCCCTTTTCCCAGCTCTTTCAAAGCTGCCTTTTTCTGCCTACCCCATCCCCTTCAGCGTTATAGTTATGCCTCCTAGCTTATCACGTTCTCCTCACTGCTTCCTAGTCACAGCCAGTCTGCTACCCCAGCTTTAACTTATAACCAAACACTCTCTTCAAAGATTCTTCTCTGGCTCCTTTCCCTTCCTTTGATTTCCCAACCACTGCTTTCCTGGGACTGTGCTGGCTTTTGCTTATTCTATCTCCTTTCAGTGCCACATGTTGGATTTCGATCTCTGTCTCTGCTAAACACTACATTTATAATAAGAGTCATTTCCCATCGTTATTATTCAGTGTTCTTAACTGCCCACCTGCTGTCTGACCCCTACGAAATAGGTCGCCCAATATCACATCTGCTGAACAAGCCTTATGACAAACTATTTTACTAACTATGATGAACTATCTTACCTCAGTTTTTATTTTCCTGCAATTTTATAGAATTACAACATATTTTGTAATCGTTTAGCATTATTTAAAGGTGAAGCTACATTATGTGAATTCATGTTTTACTTGTTTGCGAAGTTTTTAATTAATCATGCAATAAAGTCATTATTATTACATCTGCTGTCTCTGAACCCTTTCTCCCCGCTCTTATTTATTTATTGTAAAGGTTTTATATAGCGCTGGCTAGACCCAGGGGTATCAGAGCGCTTTACAGGAGTCTGAGGAGGTACAGTAATCAATACATTTGCTCAAAAACATTGCAATAAGAACCAGTATAAGGAAAGCAGATAAATACAAATGCTATTTACAAAAGTAAAATAATAAGCTCATGTGGGTAAAGAGTAATTAGGCTAGGGTGGGTGTGTGGAGGTGAAAAAGATAGGATAAAGGAGTGGGATAAGGAGAGTGGGAATTAGGGAAATTGGGATATTTGTGGGAGGCAGTGCAGGAGGCTAGATGTCATAATTAAAGGTAGAGGCAGGGAGGGGGTTAGGGGAGGGGAAGGAGTAGAGTGAGGGAGGGGAGTTGGGAGGGAGAATGGGAAGGTGAGAGAATTGGAGGGCAAGAGGGGGAGCCTGACGTGGCGCAGAGTGGGAGACGGTGCCAGAGGTAGGTATTATTGACCCCAATATTTACAATTTGAGGTATTTTTTAAAGTTGATGTAGGAAGGGTTACAGCGTAGGTCTTTAGGTAGGGAGTACTAGATGGAAGGAGCGTTTCCAGAGAAGGAGCGAGCTTGTGTGCATTTCTTTTTTAACAGAGGGATAAGAATGAGGGCGTTTGTGCTCCTTGTTGGTCAGGTGCAGCCCGCTTTGTGGAGTTTGTCTGGGAGGTAACGTGGGGAGTTTTGGTGAAGGGCTTTGTGCGTGATACATGCAATCTTATAGGTGGATCTGCCTTCGATGGGAAGCCATTTGAGGGTTTTATTTGCAGGAGAGATGTGGTTGAAACATTTGTAGTCAGAGATAAGTCTAGCAGCTAGGTTGAGCACTCTTACCCAGCTGTCACTATCCCTCATTCACCAGATGATAAGCAGGGAATGTCATTTGAATAAGAATGAATTGTCAACTCATATAACTCTTTCTCTCTCACTACAATCTTTTCAAGCCAGTCTGAAGAATCATCTATTAAACCTGCCCTGGAATCCCTCACTGTGTTCATACCAATACACCTACACTTCTTAACAAACGTCCCACTCTTGCTCTACCACTGTAGAGATACTGAACTCAATTGAATACAGCTTGTCAGTTTGACCACTACTAAACCTAAACACTATATCACAAAGTTCAAGCACAGTCCAAGTCTCCTTTATGTACAAACTGTATCATTTTTACTCCACAACTTTTTTTTTACAACAAATGTTTATATCTTACAAACCTAGCTGTTATCCAATTATTCTAAACAATACATCAGTCACTTCAGAAGTTCAATTTATCTAGCTTTTAAATGTTACATTAATGACTTGCTGTGAACAAAAAATATATTCAGCTTTCACCTGCCATAGAATTGCACACATTATGTTTATATCCCTCCCATCTACAGATGTTCTCTTATCCTCCACTCTTTATGGCCTGTCAGCGCTACATTAAAACTCAACATCAAATCCCAGCCACACAAGGATGCAATGATAAATGCTGGCCACGGACCTCCTCTCAACTATACGGAGCATCATGTAGTTGGGGGCACATGAATGCTATCTCTCCTCTCACAATGGTACAAACTGGTCAAGTTTGAGTGGCACCTCTTTCCTCTGATGGAGTGTTAGGCTACCAATCTCACCATATTCATAGCTCAATAGCTGTACAAAAACTCTCCTCCAGCACCGGGCAGGAGCTGGAGGAGAGTTTTTGTTTGGCTTTGCTGAAAGAGTTCTCAAGTTGGCCTCGATTAGGCCACAGATTTTCTTACTCACCAGTCATTGAGAGCCATTCGCCGGTCAAATACGCGTACGGAGCCGTCACCCAAACCAGCCACAATCAGGGATCGGTTAGAGTCGCTGGCCAAGCTAGTCACACAGCTGTCTGCACCAGTAGGGATATCCTAAAAGAAGCAGATAGCAGGCATTAAGGATAATTCTGTTCCGACTTTCTCTTTGATAACATTTTAGATCATACATTCTCTCTCCACCAAATCTGTGGTGACGGGTCTGCATATCTCTTTAGAAATGGTATATATATATATATATATATATATATATATATATAGATTCCAACCGGAAAGTGGTGCGGCGCTTCCACACCAAACCCAGTGCGCAGACACAGATGAATAAATCCACAGCCAGACTTTCTTAGGATATTTCTTCGTCCTTTAATGCATATAAAGTGCAGAGGTGCAACACACTGCCAAACAGACGCGTTTCGGGCGTGAACGCCCTTGCTCACTGTCAGCGGGTAAGCGGTACATGATTCACTTAAGTACATTAGTTAATTGCTTAAACGCGCCAAAAAATCCTCTGCAGTTTCATTGAACTAAAGAGAGGACTAAGGCAGGAACCCATTCACATTGTACGTAATTAATAGTTCGGCCATTTTACAACGGAGCCAAGTTGAAAGTTTTGCATGACATTCTTTGGTAAAAACATACTATTAGACATCTTCCCAATCTTACTGAGATTGTGGTATAACTTTTAACAGCAAGCGCAAGGAATTATTTCTATAAAATGCAAATGCTTAGCAGCCGTTAATATAAACGTACTACCAGTGCAAATACGCAAGATTGCTAACTGTGCAAATACGCAACATATTCATTGTACAAATACGTTAACTTACACAATAAGATATTGAATATATATACATAATAAAGTGCAAATGCTAAGCAGCCCTTGTTGTGCAAACATTATGGGTGCAAATACGCAAAGTTATTGACTGTGCAAATACGCAACACATTAATTGTACAAATACATAACTGGCAAATAATGTCATTTCATATATATACACAATCTAAAATTAAGTCCTTGCGTTATCTAGCTCATACCACATTCTATCCAAAATATATGGGAAATGTTAAAAGATTCCATTGTATGTCTTAACTTCATCAAATGGAAATTCATGTTAACCGTTGTATAGCTCTTAGGAATGGGTTTCCACTGTTATAGTAAATGGTCAATATTCAAGCGCGTGTAGTATATACCCAATTCACATAATGCACTGATCTACCGCTAGAAAAGATACAGAAAAATAACCAAAAGGTAAGGGAGTGCTGGGATGTCCTACTTACATCAACAAGGAAGACATCAGGGGGTGAAGGGAATAAAATTCCAAACTTAAACTGTTTCAGTGAATTAAAATATGTGAATACATAGAATTTCATTTTTTGTCCACTTATCAAAAAGAATGACAGATATCATTTCATGCATAACAGCGACCTATTATCCCTGACCTAAATCTTCATCTTTAGTGTCATCTATTCATAAAAAGGGGATAAGTAGTCATACATGGCGCCTATGGTGTGTGTGGAACGAAAGCAAATACACTAACATACAGCTACTGATGGTAATGCAATGTCCAGGAAATGTTTGACAACAAAATTACCAGATTGCCCATGGGATATAAACCTGGGTGACTAAACAGTCAGATTTTACAAAAAAGTGCTCAGATCTTCCCCCATATTCAAACCTCCCGGGATCTTGGTATTGAGGCGAACTATATATAGGGACTCCATCTGCCTTAATCGTTTTTCATAATCGCCACCTTTCTTGCTGGTTCTTACCGCATCTATTACAAAATAACTCAGATGGGAAAGATTTCGATTATGGAATTGATCGAAATGGCGAGCTACTGGGTAACTTTTGTCACAGTTCACTATAGCTCTCAGGTGCTGTAGGATACGTTGGTGCACTGGCAATTTTGTGCTACCAACGTACCTCAAATTGCACGAGCACGTGAGAACATATACTGCTAACTCAGTTTTACAATTGTAATGGGCTCTTATATTGATTGGTTTGTCGTCAAATGGCGTTGTGTACGATTTGGTGTTAGTACCAAATTTGCACGCCCTACATGATATACAACGGAAGAAGCCCTTCCGTGGTGACAACCAATCTGCCTTGTTAGCTGTTTCAGGGGAACTGGAAACTAAAGCATTTCTCATGCTGTAAGCTCGCCTGTATGTTACTTCAGGTTTATTGGGCATTATCTCTTTCAAAATGGGGTCAGTGAGTATAACTGACCACTGTTTCCTGACCAATTTGGAAATTTGGTTGGCCTGTCGGCTAAAGCCGGTAATCAATCTAATAGCATTGCTATTGCCATCTAAGTTGCCAACCATGGATATGGCGTTACTGGGGGCCTGCAGAAGTTTGGATCTATCCAATTTATTAGCATTGTTCATTGCCAATCTAAGGGCACTGGGTTTGTAACCCCTAGCTTCCTTCCTTTTCATAGCTTCCAATTGGTGGAGGTTCCTTTGCTCTAATGAACTGCACGTCCTGTGTATTCTGAGGAACTCCCCATACGGGATAGATCTGATAGTATGTCCCGGATGGAAACTTTGAGCGTGCAGAATAGTGTTACCTGCTGTGCTTTTCCTATACAGTCTTAAAAATGAGAGACAGGGGCGTCCCCACGAGAAGACCGTCTAAGACTGTGTTTCACACCTAGTACCTGGACCCTAGGGTGAATGTTCCATTTTCAAAGAAACACATTTAAAAAGCATGCCACTGATATGGCGGGAAAGGTAAAGTTACAGTGATTTGTACTCGATTTCTATCCGTGTATGGTCAAACAAACTCTGTTTACTCACTATTCTATTTGCTTATATCCCTCAAGATGCCAACTTTTATAGGAAAATGACTATCGCCTCACCGTATATTCAATTCATACACTCTTATTCAGACCTACAGTTATTTAGTAATATCCCCAATGAACACACAACTTAGTTTCAATAAAAAAGGAATCAACAAGAATCAATGTTTAAAAAAGGATGATTAAAAAAGAAAAGTTTTACCACACCATGAGTTACTCTGTTACACATTTATTATACATACACATTTTAAAATTTCATCATTACATAGTATACAATTGTTTCAGGAATCAACGTTAATACATTTGCATAAAAAACATTTAAAAACAAAGAATCACAGGTCGACGCGGCGTTTCGGTTTCTTGTATTTCTACCTTCTTCAGGACAGATTCTACATCAAATTTAAAAAAGATTTAAAAAACACAGAGTTACTCTAAGTTGCATTGGTGCAGACCATTATGTATTTAACAATTACGAATAGTCACAAATGTGGTAACTAAAACTTCTTTTTCGGCATCTCAAGTTCAAAAAGGCATCATTTTTTTAAGCACAGGCTTTTAGGTTACATGTTACTGGTAATAGTTTCACACACTTAGGTTTCAAAAGTACATGCTCATGTTGAAAACATTAGTTTAGGAGACATATTAACCATATTCTTTTTACTCATACACTTCGAACAAAACTAAAGGTGTTTACCTCTCCCATGGACTGTATAGTCCAATGCTTATGGAGCTCAAATGGAAAAACTCCTGTTAATACAATCGGGGTAGTTATAAATTTATTGCATACCTTAGAACAAGTGGAGTGAATTCCCCCACGAGACAGTGCTTTCTGTTCAGAACCTCGTTGCCATCTGATTTTTGGGCTTATTATCGGTTTCTGTTAGGTATTTTACCTCTGGATAAAATAAATGTAGGGATAGGACATTTAACAATTTTATATCCTCATGAAGTATATATATAAATATGTCGCAATGGACGCTCTTATAGACAAGTTGGGAGGTGGAAATTAATCCCTAACTTCAGATACAATGTGTAAATATTCTTATATACCTTGTATTCACACTTGGTACGCTTGGTCTTTGACTACCAGGAGGAGCCACCGTATTTTCCGTTATGGGTTTCTTCAATGACCCTGGGAAATATTTAATTGTTTAATTATAGGTTTTTATCAATTCTCTCAAGTCCAAATTGTGGCTTCTGGGCGTTATTTGTTTGTAACTAAATTATCACTCAGCATTAAAAAAGTTTCTGCTTGTTGCAGTCCCTTGGGCGTTCTGATTTCCAGTCACCTTATTCTGGATTCCAGAGTTCGTGCTGCTATAAAGAATAAATTTTTCTGTATTTTATTGAATTTTAGCAAATTTTACCTTAGTTACTACAGTCGTTAATTATATCATTAAAAGAGCTGTCAGATTGTTAGTTTTAAATATAAAGTGCTTTTTAGGAGTTACTGCTAAAATCTTATTTAAATTTCTAAGGATTTTAAAATTATGCCCTCTCTGTTGGTAGTCATTACCTTTTAATCTGCAATCGGCCTCCCTGCTCCTGAGTCCTGGTAGTCTTTCACAGCGTCCCTTCGCCGGTCTGCTACGATCCGTCACGAGAACTGAATGTTAGTTCTCAACGCGATGTTCTTATACTAGACACGCGTTGATTGGGTTGGTCTATCCCCAATGCTGATTGGTTCTTTATGGGCCAATCAGAGTAAGGTTACCCTGGAAACCGAATGCTTTCCGCCGTGATGCGGAACCGGCGCTCGATTTGCCTTTCTCTTTATTTTTAACTCCTCTGGTTGGATTGGTGGGTTGCTCGGTAACCTAACGCATTCCTCAGATGAAGAACAGTGGGAAAAACTCTGGAACCTCAAAAAGAAAGTCATAAGAGCAGAATTACATGCGGAGTTCCTAGTGGAATACTGCAAGAGTGGGATAATCCCAAAGGGTCTACAAGTGACGAATGAACCAGGGATTTTTATCACAGATAAAAAATTCATAGACAAATGGACTTTGGTGGCGAATAGGTGCAGTAGAGACTGGATCTTGCTTATTATAGAGACAGCAGAGGAATTTATATTCATTGAAAAGAAGGAAATTGAAGCATTAGAGATTCAACTAAGGGATAGCATAGCCTTGGAAGACGCTAAGGCCAAACTAAAAGAAATCCAAAATGATGTTGATAGTTACAGTGAGTACCTAATTAAAAAGAAGAGCAATAAACTAAAGAAAGATATTGAAAATTATAACCCAGAAATTGTCTATCCAGATCTTCAAAAAGACTTTTATGATCGTCCAAAAGAAAACTTCCAACCCCGTAGGCAGTGGCAGAACCAACCTAGAAACCAATCTAGGAAACGTGTGAGATTCTTTGATTCCTCTTACAGCAGCACTGACTCAGAGGGAGAACTAGGAAACGATAGACAACAGCAAGATGGTGAAAGTAATAAACAACAACAGACAACTAAAGAGGGTCTAGCTTTTTTAGAGAGGCGCAACCAAATGTTTGGTCAACAGAAGGGGAGGGAAGGGGCAGAAACAATTACAATCAGACACAATATACTCAAGCCCAGAACCCTCAACGTCCTCGCACTCGGAGCCAGAAGCAATGGGATTGAGCACCAACAATAAGAAACTAGCGGTAATCAACCTATCGGACCACCAACTGACCCCAATAGAGATAAAACTTTTTGAAAAGGGATTAGGTTATGCCATATGTTCACATGTAGACAGATATACCCTGGAAAGAGATCTGCAGAGCTTCTTCCGAAAAATAAGACTTCGAATTTTCTTTGATGGTAAAGACAAGATAGAGCGACAAAACAAATCGGGCCTTAAAAACAAATCCACATGGGTTCCCCCTATCAATGCTGTACATAAGGATGTAGAGGCTTTTGAAAGATCGGTTGACAAAAGCATAGACAATCTTCTAAAACAAAAAAATTGGACATCGTATAATCTCAGTAGAGAAGAGAAGAAAGCATTAGAATATTTTGAGAAAAACAGCGCCCTGACAGTCAAACCAGCGGACAAGGGAGGAAGTGTCGTACTGATGAACAGCAGTGACTATGACAACAGGATGTTGAAACTACTTAATAATAGTGATCACTATAAGAAATCTAACAGAGGGGAGTGGCAAACCCTAAAGGTAGAAATTGAGAGGATGTTGAGGTTAGCGAGAGAAGAGGATATTATATGTGAAGAAGAATTTGCATTTATGTTAAATAAGGACCCTTTGATTCCAGCACTATATGGCCTCCCTAAGGTGCATAAAAATATTGGTGATCCCCCAATGAGACCCATAGTATCATGCATAGGGTCTCTGACTGAGCCTTTGAGTAAGTATGTTGAGATATTTTTGCAACCACTTGTGCAACAACAGAAAGCCTACATAAAGGACACCACCTCAATGATCAAGAGAGTAGAAAACTTAAGCTTCAATCCAGAGTCACAGATATTGGTGACTCTGGATATTGAAGCCTTATATACCAATATCCCTCAAGATAGCACTATTGAAATCATGGAGGAGATATTAAGAGAGGGTGAACAGGATCTAACAGATCACCAAACCTTTATAATTGAGTGCATCACGACCATTCTTAAGAATAATATCTTTTTATACAGGGACAATCTATTTAGACAGATCAAGGGGACCAGTATGGGGGCTACTTGTGCCCCCAGCCTGGCATGTCTTTATGTATCAAAATTTGAGGAGAAACATGTCTACAATGTGGCTGCCCCATTCTATGAAAACATCTCGGAGTGGGGCCGCTACATTGATGACATCTTCTTTATATGGACAGGTGAAATGGACACCCTGAATGAATTTTTAATATGGTTGAACCTGGGAGATGCGAATTTAAGGTTCACATCCCACATTAGCAGGACTCAGGTAGAATTTCTGGATATTCTGATTAAACATCGAGAAGGGAGATTAATAGTGGAACTATATACCAAACCATCCGATAGAAATAGCATGCTGCATTACAAAAGCAACCACCCTCCATCACAGAAAAATAATATCCCCTTTGGCCAGTTCCTTCGTCTGAGAAGGAACTGTACCTCAATGGCAGATTACGAAACCCACGCCAACAGATTGAAAGAAAAATTCTTGGAAAGGGGTTACCCAAAGAGAATGATTCGACATGCTTTTAAAAGAGCCAAATACTTCAATAGGGAAAATCTGTTCAATAATGAACAGAATAGAGAACAGAAAGAACAGCCAATCATGTTCGTGACTAATTTCTCCCAAGTGAGTTACAAGGTAAAAAATATCATAAATAGAAATTGGCACCTTATCTCAGATAGAGCACAGGAGCCTATCCCAAAGCCCATGTTCTCGTATAGGAGAAACAGAACTATCAGGAACTCTCTTGTACATACATACAAGGAGTGCCACAGGAATTTGCAAACCACCATAGACGGCAAGCCGTTACCGACAGGAACCCACCCATGTGCGGGTTGTGTCAATTGTGTCAATATTATTAAAGGCAGCACGATCACAGTGAATGATAAAACAATTAACATCAGGAGCTTTATCAATTGCAGAACCACAAACGCAATTTACCTCATCCTATGCCCCTGCAATAAACCATATGTAGGGGAAACATCTAGGGAACTCAGGCTGCGTCTAAATGAACATCGCTCAGCCATCAGGACTAATAAAACTGGAGCCCCTCTCACTGAGCACTGGAGGGAAGCGGGCCACAAAATGGAGGACCTAAAATGGTGTGGTCTAGAAAAAGTAAGTGAGAACTTCAGAGGTGGAAATCAGAACAACAAGAGAAAAAGAAGGGAACAATTCTTCATGTCAACCCTAAACAGTGTCAGGTGTGGCTTAAACTCTAAGGAGGATTGGGAGAGAATTATCCAAGGATAATAAGTAGTATATACGCAAGATCTGAGAAAAACTTGTGTACCCGTGACATCACTATCTACCACGGGAGCGTGAGTAATACCATACCTGTCTCTGTAGATGATAATTATACATATAAGGAAGGGGCAAAAAATACTGGAATGTGTTTAGATAGGAGCACCATTAAATAGGTGTTTTAGTAGCAAATATAGGGTTTTACGTAAAAAACAAATATATATCTGAATAATCACTCGGAGTGTTTTAAATAAACGGAAGACACTTCCGGTAGGCTCCGCCCGTGGAAGCCTTGCATATAACCTATACGGAGATATTGAAGTTAACAATAGAATATCCCACGCAAACCGCACACCAATGCGGTCAGGGGACGAGGAATGCGTTAGGTTACCGAGCAACCCACCAATCCAACCAGAGGAGTTAAAAATAAAGAGAAAGGCAAATCGAGCGCCGGTTCCGCATCACGGCGGAAAGCATTCGGTTTCCAGGGTAACCTTACTCTGATTGGCCCATAAAGAACCAATCAGCATTGGGGATAGACCAACCCAATCAACGCGTGTCTAGTATAAGAACATCGCGTTGAGAACTAACATTCAGTTCTCGTGACGGATCGTAGCAGACCGGCGAAGGGACGCTGTGAAAGACTACCAGGACTCAGGAGCAGGGAGGCCGATTGCAGATTAAAAGGTAATGACTACCAACAGAGAGGGCATAATTTTAAAATCCTTAGAAATTTAAATAAGATTTTAGCAGTAACTCCTAAAAAGCACTTTATATTTAAAACTAACAATCTGACAGCTCTTTTAATGATATAATTAACGACTGTAGTAACTAAGGTAAAATTTGCTAAAATTCAATAAAATACAGAAAAATTTATTCTTTATAGCAGCACGAACTCTGGAATCCAGAATAAGGTGACTGGAAATCAGAACGCCCAAGGGACTGCAACAAGCAGAAACTTTTTTAATGCTGAGTGATAATTTAGTTACAAACAAATAACGCCCAGAAGCCACAATTTGGACTTGAGAGAATTGATAAAAACCTATAATTAAACAATTAAATATTTCCCAGGGTCATTGAAGAAACCCATAACGGAAAATACGGTGGCTCCTCCTGGTAGTCAAAGACCAAGCGTACCAAGTGTGAATACAAGGTATATAAGAATATTTACACATTGTATCTGAAGTTAGGGATTAATTTCCACCTCCCAACTTGTCTATAAGAGCGTCCATTGCGACATATTTATATATATACTTCATGAGGATATAAAATTGTTAAATGTCCTATCCCTACATTTATTTTATCCAGAGGTAAAATACCTAACAGAAACCGATAATAAGCCCAAAAATCAGATGGCAACGAGGTTCTGAACAGAAAGCACTGTCTCGTGGGGGAATTCACTCCACTTGTTCTAAGGTATGCAATAAATTTATAACTACCCCGATTGTATTAACAGGAGTTTTTCCATTTGAGCTCCATAAGCATTGGACTATACAGTCCATGGGAGAGGTAAACACCTTTAGTTTTGTTCGAAGTGTATGAGTAAAAAGAATATGGTTAATATGTCTCCTAAACTAATGTTTTCAACATGAGCATGTACTTTTGAAACCTAAGTGTGTGAAACTATTACCAGTAACATGTAACCTAAAAGCCTGTGCTTAAAAAAATGATGCCTTTTTGAACTTGAGATGCCGAAAAAGAAGTTTTAGTTACCACATTTGTGACTATTCGTAATTGTTAAATACATAATGGTCTGCACCAATGCAACTTAGAGTAACTCTGTGTTTTTTAAATCTTTTTTAAATTTGATGTAGAATCTGTCCTGAAGAAGGTAGAAATACAAGAAACCGAAACGCCGCGTCGACCTGTGATTCTTTGTTTTTAAATGTTTTTTATGCAAATGTATTAACGTTGATTCCTGAAACAATTGTATACTATGTAATGATGAAATTTTAAAATGTGTATGTATAATAAATGTGTAACAGAGTAACTCATGGTGTGGTAAAACTTTTCTTTTTTAATCATCCTTTTTTAAACATTGATTCTTGTTGATTCCTTTTTTATTGAAACTAAGTTGTGTGTTCATTGGGGATATTACTAAATAACTGTAGGTCTGAATAAGAGTGTATGAATTGAATATACGGTGAGGCGATAGTCATTTTCCTATAAAAGTTGGCATCTTGAGGGATATAAGCAAATAGAATAGTGAGTAAACAGAGTTTGTTTGACCATACACGGATAGAAATCGAGTACAAATCACTGTAACTTTACCTTTCCCGCCATATCAGTGGCATGCTTTTTAAATGTGTTTCTTTGAAAATGGAACATTCACCCTAGGGTCCAGGTACTAGGTGTGAAACACAGTCTTAGACTGTCTTCTCGTGGGGACGCCCCTGTCTCTCATTTTTAAGATTCACTATCCCCCCAGTCCCCTATTAGTCTGTGTGGGGTCCTCCTTTACTTTTTAAACCTTTTCCTATACAGGCCTGTTGTTATGGCACCATTAACTATACTGACTTGAACGTCAAGAAAGCTAATGTTGGTCTCACTAATGTCTGCACTAAACATAAGGTTGGAATCATTGATGTTAATGGCATTGACAAAATTATTTGCTTCTTCCTTGCTCCCTCGCCAAATGATGAAAATATCATCAATGTATCGCATGTACTTGATAATATTATCCTGCCAAATGGTCGAATATTGCGTCTTCAGGACATGCTCCTCCCACCAACCCACGTGGAGCCCCGCGTAGGTCGGAGAGAAGCATGCCCCCATAGCGACCCCTCTTAACTGCCTGAACATTTTATCGTCAAACAGAAAGACATTATTATTGAGGCACAATTCAACCATGGTTAACAGCATTAAGTTGTGTTTGTGAAGTTCTACTGGTCTCTTGCCAAGAAAGTAATTTAAAGCCTTCAAACCGTCTTGATGGGATATACTGGTATAAAGGCTGGCAATATCCATGGTAATCAGTAGAAAATCTGCAGACCATTTACATTGTTCCAAATTACTCAAAAAGTCTGTGCTGTCTCTAATGTATGCTGGTAAGGTGGTCACAAAGTCTTGCAAATAATGATCAATGTACTTTGACGTATTCTCAAACAAGCTATGGATGGCTGATACTATTGGTCTTCCAGGTACTGGTCTTACCCCCTTGTGGACCTTTGGAATAAAGTATAAATTCGGTATAACAGGATGATCTTTATACAGATATTTCATTTCTTCCTTGGTAAGAAGACCATCCCGTTTCCATCCATTCAATTGTTTCCAATAAGCTGTTTGAATGTTCTTGACTGTTCTAGAGTCACAAGGCTCATAACAAACTGTGTCATTAAGGTGGCGATATGCTTCTTCCATATATTCAGCTCTGCTCCAAAGTACCACATTACCACCTTTGTCTGATTGATTAATTATGATGGTATTGTCCGATTGCAATTTTTTCATCAAGTCGTTGTATGCTTTAGTTTTTGCATTGATGTTGTTTCTTTGTCTGCTGACTTGTGTATGCAATTTCTTTAGTCCATCTGTTAATAAATCTGCATAGGTGTCTATGGCATCCTTGGGCATGGATGGAATGAATGTTGAAGCAGGTTTAAAGCCACTCGGTTCACTTTGGCCAATTTCAAAATTTTCTTCAATGGCCACTTCCTGAGTGCAAGGGGTGGATGTCAGTTCGTTGCGTAACCCATGCATAGATTTTAAAAGGGGGACATCTCTAGCTTGTAGCCCACTTCTATCCGGATTGGATGTAGATGGGCCAGTTTTTTTGGTTTGAGTTGAACCCCCTTTGATAGCATAGTATTTCCGCAATTTTAATTTTCTAATAAACTTAAAGACATCTACTCGCGTGTTCCCATAGTTAAAGTTGCTCTCAGGGCAATATGATAGTCCTAAAGCCAACAGTTGTTTTTCCGCTTGATCTAGTTGTACATTGGTTAGATTTACAATTGTTTTCTCAATTGCTGCTACTTGTTCGCAGCGTTCTTTTTCCTTTGTGGCCGCCCTTTGTTTCTTGGCGCACTTGCGGCGTTCCCTACGTCTTTGGTTTCTGCGACGTTTGTTTTCGCGTTTCTCGAGCGTAGAGTACCCTTTCTTTGGGTCCTCACGAACTCCATCTCTTCTTCCAGGGTGAGTTGCCCCAAATCCCCTTCCTCTGAACCTTGGGCTCCTCCGTCCGATTCTTCACTGCTTGGGACAAGGCTCTCTGTTGAACTTGATGCAGTGAGAATGCCTGTTCCCGATTCATTTGATTGGGCTTGAGGGGGTGCTGGCACAGGTTTAGGCTGTTTAATTCCTGTAGCTCTTTGTTTGCGCAGATGATCATATTTTTTCGCAAACGTATAAATATGCCCCAATTTGTAATCCTGTTCATCTCGAGCAAATTTATACACTTTCCTTTGTTTGATAGTACTTTCGTGCTTGCTTAAACGATCTTTTATGTCTTTCCGCGTTTGTTCGATAAGGGCACTGTCCTTTGAAAATATATCTTTGGCCAGCTCTTCATTAATCCTTGTTATTTCCAATAGGTCTTTGTCCCTATCAATTTTCGCATATTTTACTAACAAGCACAAAAGCCTCATGGATGCTTCCAGGTTACTTTCTGCCCAATCCTTCAACAGTAATGGATTCGGATTTTCAAAGCTGGGAACCAGCATAATTCTGAGGCCCCTGGGAACCCGGTTCACTTCTCGATATTTTTCTAGTGAGCGGATCTCCCACCATTTTGTGAGTTCGCTTCTCATGTGTTTCTCTAGCTCACGCAAAAGTTTTTTCACATCGCTATCTTTGGCCACCGTGGCGTTTTTACTCGTGTTGCCACTCTGTTTGACTGTGGGCAAATTTAGAAACAGTTGCTCAAAAGCCTCCTCCCGTTCCCGCTCCTCTGACATGGTTGCTCCTCACTAGGTATGCACATAAGATATATAGCAAATGAGAGAGACTGCACTTGCCTCGTGCGTCTCCTTACCGCTGGCTGCTCGGATACTTCCTCGACCTGCTTCGGGTTTTCACTTCCGTAGTCCACCAATGCTACTGGGCTTCCGTGCCAAACGGCTCCGACTTCCGACGGCCCCTTCGGCACACCAAAAACCCGGTCGCTGGATTGAACGATTCCGTGAAAAACTCCACGATGCAGGGGGCTGGTATGTTTTGCTTCCCAGCAACACAATATATATTGTTTCCTAAGTGTGTCCGTGAGAATATTTGGGGATTATTGGACATGATTGCAATCATTGAATATAAACCACTTTATGTAGTCTTGGCAGTAGATTTGCCCACTTGGGCTGAATTTGTGTAAAATAACGGTGTAGGTACCTTTATTATAACTAAGATCTGAACAATGAGCGCGAATCTTTAGCGCATTTCTGTTAAATATACACCGTTATGACTACTGATTTTAAGGTTCTTTTTTTGACATTTGGTGAAATTTTTATGTACCAATTAACCCCGTAATGAAATTTATGTTTATACACACTATCTTTCACGGAAACACGAATCATGGAAACCAATGTGAATCTTTTTTTCAGTTCTATGATTTCAGTTGTCACGTGATGCATCACGTGACACTAGTGCACTTTAAATGTTTGTTAAACTTTATCGTGACCAAGCCTGCTGGGTCAGGCGAAACGCGTTGACAGCGACTGAAGAATAAAAGAAGGTTTTTCTCCACGCAGTGTCGTCTCCTCTTCGAAAAGTTTGTCGAGGCTTTGAGCTTGTAATATATATATATATATATATATGCCCTCAAATAGCAGTGCTGTACAAGGCTTAATGGGGGTGAATTAAATGACCGGTATCCCCTAGCTTGAGCAGAGACTGGGTGCCAGTGGCCCCTGGGGTAAGTATCCGATTGGCCAGGTGGACAGAGGGAAGTCTCGTGAGCCTTTAGGAGTCTCAATGTTGTGGTGAGAACAGGTGGGTGTTGTCCTCTATCCTCGTGGTTTGCCAGATGAGAGAATAGATATTTGAGTCTAGAGTCTTGGGGAGCCCAAGTTATGAGCTGTATCTCTTATGGAAGTGATCGAGTCTTCCTTCGCTGTGATGAACAGACCTGCACTGCCTCAACTGTTGCTAGCAGTGAACTCGAATGGTAAGGAAGGTGCTGACACTAGTGTGAGGGCAGTCAAGGAGCTTGTTGTGAGAAGAACATAGGAAGCTAATTTTTATCTTACTCCTACGGCTCCATACCTCATGTAACGGAGCCACTAGGGCTCCTGTTCAGGTTTTCAGCAAACAAATGCATACTGACCCTCAACCATCATTTGGCTACGTCAAGGAGGGTGTCTTCCCCATACTCAACCTCCCAATAAGGATTCCTTTATTTGAACCCAAATTGGTCTGCATATTCAATCCACAAACTGCACTACTATAATGAAGGAGATTAATAGGTAAGCCTCAAAATATGCTGAGCCCAATTCCTGAACTGGCAAAACTTTAGATAGGGGCACTTTACATTAATTCTGAAGTGAATGGAGTCACAGCAGGATTTTACTGCACTGCATACACATTCTCAGGAGAGCACCTACTGTATTAGTACATCACAGGTTCAGAACACACCTTGCATGCTGAATGGGACAGAAAAGAATACCACATGGCCCTAATTCCACAAAGAACAAACAGAAGGTATCAGGGCCTACACAAGTAAAGTACTTTACAAACTGGGTTGTCTCTCGACACCTAAATAACTAATCATCATTAACCAGATCAATGGTATCTATTTCATTGACTTCCCAGGAATGAAAGGCCTATGCTGGCAGCACTGGCAATTAAACCAGTTACAAGCAGTTACCACAAACGGACAAACTAGTCACTTAGCTATCTTACAGACTCTTTTCTTGACAAAATGATGGTTTGATCCTAACTGAAGGCTAAGAGGTTGACCACAGGCACAACATGTAAATGGATGCAGGCTGTAATCAAGCTTATTTGTCATTAATAAAAAATATATTCTTACAGCTTATGTAAGGTTTTCTCTCCCGATCCAGTTGGTTGTAGGCAGCATCTATAGTCTTGAGCTTCTTTCTGGACAGGAAGGGAGATGGTGCTCAGAGGGCATTGAGAGGGATACAATTCGAAACTACAAGTGTATAGAATAAGAAGACAACAGATGTGGTCTTTTTCCTGCATTCATTTGATAACCAGTTTTATGATGTTGTACGTAATACCTAGACCTGCAGTGTCTTGATTTTAGGTGCCATCCAAGATGGGTTTGCTGCTGTTAACAGCTTTGTATGTAATGCAGCAGATGGTGAAAGTGATGCTGGTGAGGAAAGGATTCCAAGTGAGCCCTAGGTGTTATGTCAAGTTTCTGAAGGCATTTGATGGGGCGTACTGCTACCAGAAAGACACTACAGCAAAGATAGGTTGGTGTCTGGAATTCCGGCCAATAAAATATTGTCTGCCAAGGTAAGACAGGATGGGCACCTGGGTGGCTGCTCTGAAACAGAAGCCTTGGGGAAGGTTTCACTCTGTGGAACTTAGTTAGCTGATGCCAGGTGCTTCTTTTCTGTACCTGGATTTTAGTGATGATATTGAACTTGAAGTTGCCCTGGGCATTCAGTTCTTAATTTGGAGAGGTCTCTTCAGGGTGTTACTCGTCAGAGTAATGGCTATTAAATTTAGGGGAGTTAGCTTTGGATTGGCATCCTGTCGGAGAGGAGCTTCACTTTACTTTCTAGATCAGCCAGGGAGAGCAGTTTTAACTGTACTACACACACTAAAATAAACCAGCTACGAGGAAATAAAACATGGATGTGTGGCCAAGTATGATAACAGATATAAGCAAAGGAAAATGTATGCACCTTTGGAAAACATTTATATCTGTGGAGATTCTGACTGCGACAAGAAAATTGTTGTACAGATTGCCATGTCATCGAAGGATGCCACTTATATTCAAAGTATCAAACTGGCATCATGGAATCGGAGATCATGTAACAGAGCACATAAATGGACTGATCTATTCAGTTCATAGATTACACTTCCAGTAGTAGCCAGAAAATCCAGGACTGGCCGTGAGGTTTGCAGGCAATAAAGAATCTCAACAGGGAATACAGTACCCCTAATTACCAATGTTACCAAATATTCCTGCCCTTTTATATTAAATACTACTCTTTTCTGTGCAGATTCTTTATCTTTGAAAGATCACCCCCTCCCTAGCCCTGCCTCTCAAGCAATGACCAACCCACTTGAAAAGAAGGGCCTTGGATATGCAAAAATGTTTTTAATCTACCTAAACACACACTAATCTATCAATCTTGCAAAACAAATTTCAACCTGGCATTAGAGCCAATTTCTATCACATTTTGCAAAAGTATTTAGAGATCCCTAAACAACAGACTTGAAAATCTCCTGCAGATAGTTACCCCATGCCCCAAGAATGCAAGAGTGAGCATTTATCATTGTTTTCATTATTCCTCACAGTGGACTCCTGTTGGCTGACTCCTGATGCAATACACTCTTATCCTCCAGATTGCTATTTCGAGCCCACCAGTCCATGGTCATTCCTCCTCATTCAAGAAGAACTCCCCCCAGTGGATGTGTGTAGAGTTGTTGATGTTATCAAAGCATCTTTTCATTGAGCCATAGATGCTATGGTAGCCACGGTAGCCAAAGCCTTAATTGCTCTCTTGTTTATCTAGCCTATTCTATGCCACAAAACAGGTTTAGATAGTGGAAATAACTCCCAAAGCATTGGCTATGGGCAACCCCGATATAGTGTAAAACTGAAGGCAACAATCTAAAGTGCTTCAGAGTAAAACGGCACTTAGGAGTAGCTGAAAGCCCTAAAACCCTTTAAGAATATTCGAGCACATAAATGTTCTCCAAAGTGTAGGCTACAATATTACCAAAAGGCATAGCTAAGGATTCTCAATTGCAATATCCAGAGAAATCCTTTACAAAGGAAGTAGAGGTAGACATTACTTTAAAAATGGATCTAAGAGTCCATATTAGATGAAAAAGTTACTTTGGTAACACTCTTTCTGATGAATACCCTAACAGCATATTTCTCCCTTTGTGAATACTCCTAAACACCAAACTAGAATTACAGGTTATTCTCGTCAATTTCCTAGTCTGCCCCACCCTGAATGTGATGTCAGGGTCCCCCCACTATTTCGGATATCAGCCTGCGTAGACACAGAGCCTTTGTAATCAGATTGTGCCAGTGTGCAGATCTCCAAGTTGCAACCTTATTATCATGGACTAAAGGGGGCCCATTCCACAGAACAAGGAGGAGGGTGGGTTGGCGAGGAATCTGCGCTTAAAAACAGTATCCACCAGAAAAGAGTGTTTCCAAATGTAAGTAACATTTTCTTCTGATGGATATTTCTAACTGCAGATTACTCACCTTATGAACAAATGCCAGAGCAGTACCTCCCCAGGGGGCGGATATGTGGAAGGGCTCAGACCAATAAGTTCTACAGGAGAGTAAATGTGAAGTGCCTGGTAATGGCAATCCAGGCAGCAGTGCTTTGTGAACGTGTGAACCAATGCCAACGTAGCAACTTGGCAAATGCCCGAGACTGGCATCACCGCACACCAGTGCAGAGGTAGCAGCCTTTGCTCTGGTAGAATGAGTGCTTAGGCTTCCAGAGGCTGTTGTCCTGGCAAAACCGTAACAGGTAATGATGCACAGGGTAATACATCTGGAGATGGTAAGCTTCTGTGCAGCCGTTTCCTGTTTTGCCCCAGAATAACCACAAAAAGCTGATTATCCGCCTGGTGTTCTCTGATGAGATCGTTGTAGAAGTTTAATATTCTATTTGGGTTTAGTCGATGGAGCCTCTCTTCTTTCTTGGATGGGTGAGGCTGGGCAAAGAAAGCTGGTAGAATTACATAATTTCCCTATGGAGAACTGTTCTACAACCTTCAGGAGAAAAGCCACTTTTGCCCTGGGTACCAGTTTTCCATGAATAAGGTGGTATTAGGTTGCTGGTCTAAAAAATGCCTGCAACTCACTCACTATGAGCTGTGGTTATCGCTATGAGGATTGTACTTTTTAATGTGAGTGGTTTTAGAGAGCAGCTGTGCTTTGGTTCAAACAGGGCACACATGAGGAAAGTGAAAACCAAGTTACGGTACTACTGAGGCATCTGTAACAGTGTTGAGGGGAGCACATGAAGCAGCCTTTCAAAAAATGCAACCCAACAGGCTATTTAAATAGAGATAGCTGATAAGGTAAACACAAAAAGGTTTAAAAGGACGATAAATAACTTTTAAGTGTTGCCAAAGCACGGACTTGCTGGGCTATAGACTAAATAATCGAACGTCAGACAATTGTGCCTGTGGGGGTTGGATATTGCAGCAGTATTACCAGCCAAACTTGTCCCATCCTTCCGCATAATTAGTTTTGGTGGTTGGACACCTGGCTGCCAAGATAACACCCACAACTTTGGGATGAAGATCAAAAGCCACAAACTGTTGTCCTCTGTTCTCCATCTCTCTCGGATTACCTCAGCAATGATACATCCATCATGACCATTACCTTTGGGTGGGGTAGAGAGAGATGTCTACCATCAGCCCAATGTGATCCAGCAAGCATCTCTACATATCTTTTGCAGTCTTCTCCGCCACTTGCATAGAATCCAAAAGATTCCCTTGGTGCTGAGCCTATTAAAACTTTAGATCCCACTACTGAGCCCCAAGAGCCACCTGACATAGTCCACGAGCAAGAGGCCAACAAGTGTTAGAGCCACCCTCACTGAGACTCAGTACAAAGGTTGAAACATTTGGATCAAAGACTGAATGGCCCAGACACACGGACGTGGAGTGAAGGCTTAGAAAAGCACTGTATCCAAAATCGCTCCAATGAAGGGGATCTGCTGTGAAGTCAGGTGAGACTTCAGCACGTTGATGAAAAATTCCAAAGATTTCAACATGTTGGCAATTATATAGAGATGGCCTACATCTGCCTGAGGCAAACCAGCCTTCAGCAACTAGTTGTCAAGGTATGGGAAGACTGGTATTCCCAACCTTCAAAGATGGCAAGCGCTCATCACCATCACTTTCATTAAAACTCAAGGTGCACTGGTAAGGCCAAATGAGAGCGACAAGAATTGTAAGTGCTTGTGTCCGACCTGAAACCGCAGGTAGCGTATTTCAGAACAGAGATAACGAAATAGGTCTCCTGCAAATCCACCATCACCGTTACATTTCCTGGATCCAAGGCAGACAGAACTTGGTCCAGGGTGAGCATTTTCAACTTGTCTTTCCTGATGAAGAAGTTCAGAGGGTGAAGACCGAGGATAGGGAGGAGGCTTCCTCAGCACCAAGAAGTAACGGGAGCAGCAACCAGTCCAGACTTCTGATGCCGGAACACTTTCTATGACTTTCTTGTCTATAAGGGCTTGAACTTCCCCATGCAGAATAGGTAAGTAGTCCTGCGGGAGGCGTTGTAGTGTGGGAAGTATTCTAGGAGGGCTGTAAAGGGAGGGTGTATCCATTCTGGACAATTTGAAACACCAACTGGTCTGATATGATGCTCTGTCACCCGTAGGGGTAAAGGGTGGATACAATCTTCTACCAGGCGCTCGTGTGCCACCTAGGGTAAATTAAAGTGGCTTTGCCGCAGCTGTGGGGCAGAGAGGTAGGGGTTTGAGTAGTTTGTTGCCCCTAAGGGCCTGGATGCTTGCAGCAAGAAACACCAGCCTCTGCCTCGAAAGACTTCATAGGCTTGTTGCTGCTGAGGCCAGGTCTGACTAGGTCTCTGCTGATATCCCTTTCTGAAGCCTCAAATTGTAAAAATTGTTGGGCAAACTGCTGTACAAGCGATGCTAGCCAAAGAGTTCTGTTGCACTGCTCTCCTTGAAGTGCTCTAAGGCTGAGTCCACCTTGTCTCTAGAAGAGACATGTGCCATTAAATAGCATGCCTGTCAGGAATTGTTGGACGTCACTAGAAAATCTCATTACAGAGATGCACATGTGATGCCGCAGCACTACACTTGTCCAGAATGCCCTACCCAAACAGTAGAAAGTGTCCAGGCCTGAGCGAATTACAAACTTCGCAGCATTATGACCATCCTGAATGACATACTGGAGGTTGGCGCTGATGTCTTCTGGTACTGCTGGCAATATCTTTGCTACCATGTCCCACAGCACAGGCCAGTGTCTCCCAAGCTTCCCCTTGATTTCACAGAACGGACGGGAGAAGGCTAGTGGATGAGAACATGCATTTCGCAAATGTTTCCATGTGATTCCACTCTCCCAGTCCAACTGGGTGGTTGGAAATGCATTTGGGTTCAGCCAGTGCACAGACATCTGAACTTCAAGGCTTTCTGACGTAGGGAGTTAGAGGTTAAAGACAGAATCTTCTGAAGCAGGCAAGTGTCTTCTCGTTATTTGGGGATTCACTGTTGGGCAAGAACCTGGTTTTACTGTAAGACATTGGCTTTGACCTCAGTGGTGGGCAGCTGTTAATCAAGGACCTCTGTTGAACTCCTATAGGCCATTGCAAAACAGGCAGACTTTTCAGTGGTGGGTATGGAGTAAGGGAATGTAAGCAGGTGTGAGATGAGGTATTGTGCCCACTGACATCTTATAGGTCCCAAAAAATGTTTTGCATCATAATTGGTTGTCAGGCAAGTCATAATGAAGCAGAGGTGTATTTGAATTAGAGTAGGTTAAGAGGCATGAGGGTTGCGACCTTGGTGCACGTCGCCAATAGTATGAAAGGACCATTGGTTTCTGTGACCGCGTCAGAGAAATCAGAGCCAGCATCAATGCACAGGTTTCCGGCAAAGGTTTTTGTGCCTTAATGGGTGTGGCGGTGGTCCCAGAGTTGGGGCGGACTCCGAAGAGGGGTAGAGGAGTAAAATCAGCATCTGGGATGGATCTGTGTGGAGGGCCCCTCAGATGCCTAGAGGCCCGTGAACATTCCAAAGCAATCTGGTAGGGTATCAAAAAGCCTCAACATAGCATCCCTAAATTATTTGACCTGTTGCACTGTCACTGATAGGCCTGAGAACCAGAGTAAAGGTCGGAACCAGTTCCGCAGATGGAGCCTTAGACTGGGTTTGCATCCTGAGGCAACCAGAGGCATTGTGCAAATTCACAGTGTGTGGCGGGATGAAGGGAAGTCATGCTTGGACTTCATGTGCTGCTTCTTCTTTGACTTACCTGATTCCCTGAACATCGAAGAAGAAAGGTCACCGAATTGGCCTCGGGAATAAGAATGGGTTTGCGTTATAGAGTTTGAGTGGGATTGGGCCTGTTAAGCCTGGCAGAATTTGAGGGAGCATCCTCCAGATCAGTGTTTGAAGGTGTGTAAAGAAAGGAACTGACACCAATGTGCACAAGTGGCAGTTATGCAAGGTTCAGACGACACATCTGGGGCAGGGCAGACCAGATGCAGAGCCACACAATGCCACACACACACACAAAGGAATTGCAGAGAAAAATCTCCGGGTCCAGCCTGGCACCTAGGGGTATTCACAAGATGAAGAATGATTGGTTAGAAGTATCCATCAGAAAGTATTTGTGGACCATCAACCACAACTCTTCTGTCAGGCAAATTATTCAGCATCAGTTGTCAAAAGCAGTACTAGCATTATGCCTGATTACTGAAAGAATTTACTAATCACAAAGCCAGCAGCAACATTAACCTCCGTGTTGAAGGATTGGGACAGTATTTGTTCTAACTCTTAAAAAAAAAAAACAAGAACAAAGAGTCAAACTTTTTTGGGGATAAGAAGTATAAATCGGTCTTAAGTCCTAAATAAACCTACACTTACCTTCTGTAATGCTCTCTCTGGTACAATCTACCTAACCCCAGTTTCCCCCCTTTTGAATATTCTCACAGAAGTCAGACCAGAACCTCAAAATCTTCAGCAATACCCCTGCACGCTGGTGGCTCTGCGTCGATGTTGTTCCGCCCCATGTGAACTGCGCAAGCCTATATAGACGCCACCAATATGTGCTGAAATCAGCTGCTTTCATGATATTTCCGCAACAGCAGACATGCAGCCATTCAGATGTGTACGACCAGTGTGCAGATTACTAAACTGAGATATTTTTATGTGAAGAGACTAGTTCATGAAACAGGGAGCTGGGAAAGTTGGTGACAAATCTGCAGTTAGATAGACTCTCTACTAGAATGAGCATAACTGAAGGTAAATAACTTGTTCTTCTGATAGAGTTCTAACTTCAGATTTCTCACCTTTTGAATAGATACCCAAGCAATATCTCCTAACCGGTGGGTTTCTGAATTGACCATAAAGTCCTGAAGGGCTAAGCGAGTAAAGTGACCCACCCTGAGTACCCGATTGTCTAGGCAATAGTGCCTTGTGAACGTATGCAGTGATGCCAGCGTAGGAGCCTGAAAAATATTAAGAACAGGCATGTGGTAGGAGCCTTGGCCCCTGTAAAATGAGCTTGCGAGCCCTCAAGGGGCTACTTTTTAGGCCAGTGCATTAACAGATCCTAATGCAGAGTTTGATCTAACACAAGGTAGTGAATTTATGAACAGCCTTGCTTTTCTCCAGTGAACCACAAAAAGCTGAACATCCACTCCGTGTTCTTTGGCACAAGCGATGTAAGCTCAGAGCCCTTTTTGGATTCAACCTGTGAAATCTCTCCTGCTCCTTTGAAGGTGAGGCGGAGCAAATAAACACCAGAAGGGTGATGTTCTGACCAACATGAAAAGAAGTCGCTACCTTCAAAGGGACAGAGATTCCTAATTAACGGCAACCTATCAGCTCCCACCCCGGTCACGGTTGGAGTCCCTCAAGGTTCAACCCTGTCCCCACCCTCTTTAATCTTTACTTAGAGCCGCTTACCGAAGTTCTTCACACCGCTAACATCTCCTATCATTTGTACACGTAGGACACCCAAATATACATAAAAATTTCATCGCTTGAAGAGATCCTCTGCATGAATGAGACATTGAAATGGACCGTCTAATGGCTCGCCTCGAACCAACTCAAACTTAACGCAAAGAAAACAGAATTTCTCCCAATCTCTCCTACAAAAGCCAACCCAGAGATTCAGATGTGGACCAAGGCCATCACAGCCTTAAACTGCCCATCGACCATTGTGGACTCTGCCAAATCTCTGGGGATAATCCTAGACTGCAACCTTAACATGCGAGATCACATCAACTCGATGGTAAATCAGACAAGTTCCACCTGAGCTAGCTATGGAAGCTGAAACCCTTCATCGATGCTCCTGACCTAAAAATGGCAGTCCAAGCTCTAGTCATCTCTAGGCTGGAATATAGCTGTTCCACCCTCTCAGGTTTACCCAAGATCTCCTTGGCACCTTTAAAAGCCTGCCTCAACGTGGCCGCCAGACTACTTACTGGTACTAGGAAATTCGACACTCCCCTTAAAGACCAGAATACAACTGAAACTGGAATGCATTACACCCAAGCCCCTATACACAAACTCTCCTGCTTATCTGGCACAGAAACTAGTGGTATCTGGAGGAAGCAGGAACTCCCGGTCCGCCAGAGACCTCTTGCTCCCACCAGCCCGTTTTCTGAAGAAAAAAAACATACAATCAGGCCTTCTCCGGGGCTGCACCAAGAATTTGGAACTCTTTCCCACCCGCCATCAGAAGAATCCCTTCTCTGGTACGCTTCAAAAAGGAGGCCAAAACTTTCCTCATGGGTAAATTCCTCGTCTAATTTAGGCCTTCAATCACCATAGTGTGCCGGAATAATCTAAGACTATCGCCTTCTCCTCAGATCACCTTTTCACTCCTCCAAGAAACTGTGGGGTTTTTACGGACTCTAACTGTAATTGTAGCCATTCACTTGTGTCCCTCTTATCCCCTATAGGAAATCGTTTTGTATACCTCTGTACTTCTTAGCCTTTGTGTGTTCACTTATGTAAACCTTGTAAAGCGCTCTGATACCCTCATGGGTCAAGTTCGCGCTCTATAAAACACTAAAATAAATAAGGTGGCTCGAGTCTGTAGAACCCGCTTGTCTGGGTAGAATGTGGTGTGGGATGGGGTGTTAAATAAAAGGACCTGCATCTGGCCGAACTGTAACACTGATGTTATAGTGACAAGAAATACTGTCTGGAGGGTATGGATCCAAAGAAAAAGCACACACATGAGGAATGTGGTCACCAAATTTAAATCCTATTGGAGCATAGCAAATGGAGAAGGAGGAACATATGTCGTAACCTTTTGAGGAAAATTACCACAATGGTTGATTTAACTAATGAGGTCTGTTCCAGCAACCTTAAAATGGCTGAAAGAGCAGACAGAAATACAGTTTACCAGTGCCTAAAGTAAGGTGTTGCTGGGCGAAGGACGACACAAACAACAGAATGTCTGACAGTTTGGCATGTAATGGGTTGATCTGTTTAGTATACATATTTGGTTGTGGGATCTCTGGCTGCCAAGGAGTGTCTCACCAGAAAAATCCTTGCCAGTCTGGCCTCGTCCAGTGACACAAAGCCTTCAGGTCCCACCCCACGCTGCTTGTTGCAGTACCACACGGGAGAGTGTTGTCCATGAGCACCGGCAACAACTCCCCTTTGGTGGAGTTCAGAAAGGCTTTGCATGCCAAGATAATGGCTCTCAGCTCCTGAAGTTCGATATGCAGCTGAGCCTCTGTTGGAGACTTAACACCTCTGAACTCCATCTCTCCCAGATGGCCTCCGCAACCTAGAAGCAATGCATTAGAAGGGGTCCCCGCTTGCTGAATGGCGGTCCTACAGCCACCACTGCAGCTTTTTGGCAGTCTCCTCTGAAACCTGAACCAGATCGGAAAGATCCCACCTAGTTCTGTGTCCACTTGGACTTCAGATGCCATTGCAGAGCCTGTGTATGCCATCTGGCACGCTTGATCAGCAGGCTATAGGAGGTCATCAGTCCAAGCAGCCTCAGAGTCAGCCTCACTGAGATACAAATCAGAGGTTTAAACAGAAGATGATAGACCAAACATTCTGGACTCTCCTCTCTAGGGTATAGGTACAACATTGCACTGTCTAAAATGGCTTGGGTGAAAGGGTGTGTCTGCGTAGGAGTCAGGTGTGAATAAGGCACATTTACAGTTAACTCCAAAGGATGTCAGGAGGTTCGCCTTCATCTGGAGGTTAATGTCATCAGGTAGGGAAAGATTGGAACCCTCGATCTCTAATGATGAGCTGCTACCACAACCATCATCATTTTAATGAACACCAGAGGGGCGCTAGTAAGACCAAAAGGGAGTGCAGCCAAAATGCTTGTGGCCTACTGCAAACTGCAAGAAATGCCTGTAATCCTGCAGGACGGGGATGCGTAAATAAGAGCCCTGCATATCTAGTGCTACCATCTAGTCTGCAGGGTCGAGGGCAGAGGAGACCTGGGCCACGATGAGCATGTTGAATCTATCCTTCTGAAGAAAGCATTGAGAGGGCTAAGGTCTAAAATAGGACTGGCGACCTTTTTCGACACCAGGAAGTAGCAGGATACCAACCATGACCAACTTCTCCTGCTGGCATCCTCCCTAGGATTCATTTGGCCATGGAAGCCAGCACTTTCTGCTGCAAAAGCAACAGCAGGTACTCCGTCGGTCTGGGGATGGTGAAAAGTGTGGTGGGGTGTCAAGAAATGTGAAGGTACATGACAGCTGTATAATTTGCAAGACCCACATGTCCCAAGTTATTGCCTGCCACCCTGGTAGAAAGCAAATAGGCCTGACATGGACTGGTAGTTTAGCATTGCCAATGTTTTTTTTGTTTGTAACATTGTTTTGTACGAACGCACACATTATATGAAAATGATAATTACCTAGAAGCCAAAATGTTTTTTTTAATTTAAAAGGACACATTACACCAGTCGTCCCTGGTACTGAAAGAAACTACTTATTGTGCGGATGTGCACATTTTGAAAGAGCAGAATTTTGCCACTCACAGACAGGTAAGTAAGCCAATGGGTAAAGTAGGCTGACCCTGCGCCCCATGCTATATGCTGTGGTGGGTGGAAGGAAAATGTGAATGGCACTACATCAGACTAATGGATAAAGATGGCAGACAGAACGTCTGTATATGTTTACACAGTATACACATCTCATTAAAAATGACAGGTGCTCCAGCAAGGGAAGAAGACCAGTTGAATCTCATGCACGCTGAATCTCTAGTGGGGAACTATAATAGTGCAGATATCTTAGCCAAACAATAAAGCGATATACTGTAGTGAGAGGCTGGGAATAAAAGGAAGATGCAGTGATGGGAGACTAGATAGCATATCACACCAGCCAGTCTACCCATACCCAGGCGATAGAATTACTCCCACGTGACATGAATGGGAAAACATGTGATGCCTTTCAGTCAGCAGTATCCTGGGTCTGTGCTAGTGCGCACTGGAGTTGGTCACCTGGTGGTATCTGGTGTTCAGACACCAGCGTGGGCATGTCAGAATGGGAAATCATCATAGCAAAAAGGTACAAATAAGCATTCGCAATGTAATAGGTCTTGCATACTGCAGTGCAATTTTGTTTTGTTTGCTAGCACCCATGTGGCGCTTTCATATTCACAGAGGCTGTGCTCCATTCTTCAGACAAGCTGCTTCTAAAGAAAGGGGCATGGCCGACATTAAAGTGAAACCGCGGAATGCGGAACTTTGAGAAAAAAAACATCTTTTTGTCAAGTTGACCAACAGATTTTTTTTTTTTGTAAAGGCGCCCATGCTGTGCTTTCACTTTAATAGGGGCCAAGCATATTTTTTTTTGTAAAGGCGCCCATGCTGTGCTTTCACTTTAATAGGGGCCACGCACCCTTCTTTAGACACAGCTTGTCTAAAGAAAGGGGCAGAGCCTCCATGGATGAGAAAGCACTGCAAGGGCGCTAGTAAACAACAAAAATAATAAGTAAGAGCGGCTGCTATACTTAAAGCAGACTGCACAGTTGAGCTGTGCTGATGGCGAGCTGAGCTCGTCATGAGTGCAGCCTAAGTGCAGTTTCCAGCACAGGGGGGGAAAACACCTAGCAGCCAAGGTGTTAAATAAATAAAGAAAGAAACGCGGCCACTATAGGTAAAGCGGACCGCCATTAATAAGTAAATAGGGGTGGCGTGCTGCAACCCAGTGGGTGGAATTAGGGTAAATCATTAAAACAAAATAGTAATCACAGCCAAGATAAAGCAGACCGTGTAACAAGGGCAGTAAAAGGTCCAGTTGTTATGGGAGGTAACAAATGCAGACAAGGAGGGACTAACAAGTATACAAACGACTCCGAAGCCAGCATTTATGGAGGACAATGGCACAAGTCAATTATAAATATGGGAGGAGAGTTGGCGGGGCTTCAAAGTTTCCCTACTGCATGCCTCGCAGCAGCGCATACGCTGCCCAGGCTCGACCTAAAAATGAGGGTCAGGTTTAAAGCATACAATCACCCTAAGCCTTGAAATTTGTTCCCCCCAAAAATTTCAAGAGATCTGCCAAACCAGGATTAGAAAAATGCACAAAGCACAGTATCTGTTCAAAAGTAATCCAGAAATGCTTTATAAAGGGCCTCAAATGATGTGTGGAAGACCCATAACAATGGAGGTTTACGCTATACAAATGCATCATATAATTTCCTCTATCTGGGTGCGATTTCAAGGAAGTCTCAGAAGGCCATCAATCAACGTGAAGAACCATGATTTGATAAATGTTATGATGACGGTGTTTAATTGTGTTTGGTTACTAGCAGGACATTTCAGTGATAAGTTTCAAGACTATGTGAGTTAGTATGAAAGTTTATTTAGTTCGATTTTGGAAGATCTTTGTGTGGTTTTATGTGTATGGATGGGTTTGGTTAAAGACTTTTCCTTGAAAATACCACAATTAACCTGAGATGTAAGATTATGGAGAAAATAAACACTAAGTTGGTTTTAGGGTCACTACATGGTGTTGGCACCAGATGTCTTCATTAAGAATACACAGGCTTGTCAAGTTGTTGACAGAGGGAAGGAATGCCTTCAGTGCAAGTCGGATCGCCCGAAGCTCCAGAAGGTTGATATGGAGCCTGGACTCCACGGGAGACCAGAGGCCTCTGATCTCTGCCTCTCCATGTGTCCCCCCATCCCAGGAGGGACGCATCCGTCACCACTGTGTGCTCCGGTTGGGGAAGGGAGAGGGATCTGCCATTGACCCAATGCTGGTTCGTGAGCCACCACTGCAGCTGGTGTGCAGCGCCCTCTGAGATATGGACGTAATCGGACAGGTTCCCCCAATGCTGTTCCCACTGGAACTTCAGGTAACACTGCAGAGCCCACATATGCCATCTGGCATGAGTGACCAGCAGGATGCAGGAGGCCATGAGGCCCAGGAGCTGCAGGGTCACCTTGACCGAAACCCAGGATAAAGGCTGAAAGATCGGAATCATAACCTGAATATCCTGGACTCGCCATTCGGGAGGAAAGACCCGAAAGCGCGTTGTATACAGAACCGCTCAAATGAAGAGGATCTTCTGAGAGGGAATCAGGTGCGACTTCGGCACATTGATGGAGAACCCCACCAAATGCAGGAGGTCGCCCATAGTCTGGAGGTGGGAGACGACTGTCCGGGGCGAGCCGGCCTTCAACAAACAGTCGTAGAGATAGGGGAAGACTGGAACCCCTGATCTGCGCATATGAGCTGCGACCACTGCCATCAGTTTGGTGAATACCTGAGGGGCGCTGGTAAGGCCAAAGGGGAGCACAGTAAACTGAAAGTGCTCTTGGCCTACCGTGAACTGCAGGTAACGCTTGTGGGCGTCAGGATGGGAATGTGGAAATATGTGTCCTGCAGGTCCAACGCTACCATTCGGTCTCCAGGGTCGAGGGCAGAAAAGACCTGAGCCAGAGTTAACATCTTGAACTTCTCCTTCCGGAGGAAGCACTTGACATCCCTGATGTCCAAGATAGGACACAGGCCCTTGTCCTCCAGAAAGTAGTGGGAATAACAACCACATCCTACTAGGAAGGTTTGGAGGCAGTGGTGCACTGACCGGCCCGCTAGCCCCCTGATCCACCTCGGCGGGTTTCACGTCCACGCTTAGACTGTTGCTGCGCAGGCCTGTGGATCTGAAGCGAACGTGTCGGGGTGCCCCTTCCGTGGCTACGAAAGGAGCAGAAGGCAGAGGAGTGCGCGTGGCGGAAAGGTCCAATGACTTGTCCGTAGCCCGCGAGTCCTTAAAGCTCTCCAACGCACTGTCTGCCTTTTTTGCCAAAAAGGCAAACGCCATCAAAGGGCAGGTCCATCATGGTGTTCAGGACATCCCCAGAGAAGCTAGAAGTACTCAGCCAGGCGTGGCGATGGAAATCGCCGTGCCCAGCGAGTCGGCGGTGTCAAGGCCACAACGAATCGTGAACTTCGCTGCATCTCTCCCCTCAGCAACAGCTTGGTAGAGCACTGTACAGGCCTCTTTGTTTTGTTTTGCATTTGTCACCCCGAGTGGGATGAGTGCGCTCCAAAGTGAGTCCTGTGCTCTCCATGCCACTGGAGTCAAGCTATCCTGGCTGATGAGGTCTGAAAGCCTGAAACTGGTCCTAGGAAGCTTGTTTCCAGTCCAGGGAGAACCTGGCTTGGCAGTTTGGGTTGGACTGTTCCCATTAGGCATAGGGTCAAGACTGATTTGCATATGGCTGGGTCAAAACTGGAATGGCATGGTGAGCAAAAAAACAATGGATTTAGCCCTTGATCTCTGTACTGGAGTGAATGTATGACATTGTTCTGCATTCTGTCCATCTATTGTTCTTTCTGCATTTGTCACCCCGGGTAGTACGGGTTTGCTCAGACGTGAGTCCCGTGCTCTCTATGCCACTGGAGTCAAGCTATCCTGGCTGATGAGGGCTGAAATCCCGAAACCGGACCTAGGATGCTTGTTTCCAGTCCAGGGAGGACCTGGCTTGGCAGTTCAGGCTGGACTGTTCCCATTGGGCACAGGGTCAAGACTAATTTGCATATGGCTGGGTCCAAACTGGAATGGCAAGCAAAAAAACGATGGATTTAGACCCTGATCTCAGTACTGGGGTGAATGTATGACATTGGTCTACATTCTTTCCATCAATTATTCTTTTTGCATTTGTCACCCCAAGTGGGACGGGTATGCTCAGACCTGAGTCCCGTGCTCTCCATGCCACTGGAGTCAAGCTATCCTGGCTGATGAGGGCTGAAAGCCCGAAACCGGTCCTAGGATGCTGGTTTCCAGTCCAGGGAGGACCTGGCTTGGTTTTCGGGCTGCACTGTTCCCATTGGGCGCAGGGTCAAGACTGATTTGCATATGGCTGAGTACAAACTGGAATGGCATGGGGAGCAAAAAAACGATGGATTTAGGCCCAGATCTCTGTACTAGGGTGAATGTATGACACTGTTCTGCATTCTGTCTATCAATTGTTCTTTTTGCATTCCCCCGGACACTGAGGCAGCACTTGCGCCACCCTATCCCACACATAGTGGGAATAACAGCCCAAGAGGGATGCAGTGTTTACAGACAGCAGCCCTGAACTGGCAGAAGTAAAAGTTTTCATACCGAACTGTTCCAGTTTCTTGGATTCCTTGTGTGGGGGTGAGGAAGGGAATGCGCTTGGGGACGCAGAGGCTTGGACAACCAAGCTTCAGGGGTGGGGTAATCGGAAAGGAAAATAGGGTCACCCGGAGCCGGCCAAAGGCGTCGGGCCACGTTCCTATCCACAGGAGCCCCTGTGTTGGGCCTGGACCAGGTGCCCAAAAGAACGTCAGAAAGTGCATCATTAAAAGGCAGAGGTGGCTCCGCAGAGGTAGCTGCCGGCTGAAGCACTTCTGTCAGGAGGTTAGTCCTGATGGCCACTGTAGGGAGTTGGAGGTGGAGAGCCTTGGCCGCCCTACGCAACACCACAGCGTAACTCGCACCCTCCTCCATAGCCACAGTAGGAGGAGATAGCATGCCACGGTCAGGAGAGGCATCAAGACCACTGGAAGCCCCCAATTCCTCTGCCCAGTCCGGGTCAAACTCCCACTGAGCTGTGAGAGGGTCCTCAGACCCCTCCCAGTCCTCCCCTTCCTCCGAAGGCTGATGAACAGGCCGAAAATAAGGAAGCTGGACATAGGGGTAGGAAGGCCCCATCAGCATCGGAATTGGCGTTGAGCGACGCTGTACTGGCGCTGTGTCCACATCAGGGCTGAAACCGGGGACGACGACGTCCGGGGGCACGGGCAACGTCGGAAGTGGTGCTGGTGGGGTCGGTGGAGGTGTCACAAGATCAACCGGTGTCGACGGGGATCCAGGCCTGGATCCTTGCGGGCCCTGCGACGCCGGGGCCGGAGCATATAGCGATACCGGAGGAGCCGACAATGCAGAGTGAGGCCCGCAGTCGGGCCCACGGTGCCCGACGGCCCAAAGAGGCGGGCCATGGATAACAGAAAATCCTTCAACTGGGCCGGAGTCACGTCGACGTCAACTGCGTAGCGCTCTGCTGGAGCCGTGGGGGTGGCACCACCCGCACCCTCAGCCGCGTCGGGCGAAGGGAAGTTGGAGAGGGATGGCGCTTCTTTAACTTCTTGTGATGCTTCGCCTTACCTGACCCAGAGTGTGAAGACTTCGATCCTGACGATTGATGGTGGTGGCTCGGCGACCGGTCCCTCAACCTCCCACGGAACCGGGACCTAGAATGGCACAGAGCCGACTGCCGGACTTCAAGCAACTTTTGGGACCACTCCTGCAAAGTCTTTGGCGTCATGGCCCGGCTTTCGGGGCATGACTTGGGGTCGTGGTCGCGCCCCCAAGCAGTAGAGACACACTCGGTGTGGGTCCGTCAAAGACATCTTACGATGAAAAGTCCCCGTAGGACTTGAAACCGGACATTACTACGGCCCCAGGAGTCGATCGACTCGAAAAACAGAGACAAAAAGGCCTTGAAAAACTCAAGTCAAAAAATGACTGAGGAAACCACTCTCTCTGGATCTGCGCTTGCTGGTGCGGAAAAAGAAATAACTGACATCAGCCCGTGAGGGCAGCGTCTAAGGAGCTGCTGCGACATCATCTCGCAGACCATGATGCCAATGACGAACGTGAAGCCACACAGCGCCACCTTCTGACGAGCAGGGGTACTGCTGATGAAAACTTTCCGGATCCAGTCTGACACCTGGGGGTAATTCTAAGGTAAGGAATCTATCACTATGTGTTTCTTTCAGATACACATATGAAACAGGAGTAATTAAAAATGGAGAATGGTGAAAGACATTGCTAGCCCTAATATTTCAAGAAATATTAAAGGAAATAGATTTCTCTGTACAGCACTGTTGTGTTGTCGTAAAACAGTTAGGGAACAGACAGTTGATATTCACATGCTTTAACCCCTTCGACGCTGATGACGAGCTGGGCTCGTCATGGCGTAGCCTCCTCGCACGCTGATGACGAGCCCAGCTCGTCACGCAAAGTGCGATTTTGAAAAACTCAGCGCATGAGCGGAATTCCGCTAGCGCGCATGGAGTTAATCCATGATGGGCAATAAAAACAAGTTACTTACCTTCGGTAACACTTTATTTGGTATAGACTATCTTGGTGCAGATTCCTTACCTTAGAATGATCCCCAGGCATCAGACTGGAACCAGACGTTTTTCGTGAGCTAACCCCTGTGCGCCGGAAGGTGGAATAGTTTGCCTTTGCATGGCATCGCCGGCACCAGAAATGGTGTGCATGGTGCCTAGATATGTGCCACCCCAGCACGCTGACAGTTTTTTTTCATGACTTTCTACGCCAGAAGTGCGGAGGCACGAAGAAGACTGATCACTGATGTGGAAAACTAGGACCCTAAAAGGGGAACAGCCTTTACCCTAGAAATATGTCTGCAGAGATGAGAGGAATGGGGGGGTCTGTAGGAGAGTAGGGTCTGCAATCCTATGATCACCCCAGATTTTTGCTTTTTGCTTCACTGGTTTACGACTTCTCTGGCTGTGGGCCTGCTAATCAGACCCACAGCCTTGCTGTTCTCTCACTAAATTGACACGTGTACCGTAGGTGCATTAACCAATTGGTACTGGGCCACCTTATCAGACCCTGTAACTCAGGGCATAGGTGTACCCAGGGCCTACCAGGGGCTGCAGCATGTATTATGCCACCCCTGGCTGGCCATCCAAATCTGACACAACTGGCTGCACGACAGCTGGGGCAAGGTGGTGTAAACACCCTTTGCTTTAGATATAGTATTCCTATATCTAACCCTAAAATGGACACATGTATTCCTATCAGTCACTCCTATGGCAGGCCTTATCAATCCTGAAGGCAGAGTGCTTGGGATTATGTGAGATGGTGCTCTGGCATGAGCTTAGCCCGTTTGCAGCTTACGGAACCAAGTTCTAATAGCTGTTCCATGATAACGCGTACCATATACTCTTAAGTGCATTATAATCGTCGCGGTTATTTGCCAACTTTGGTATCGCTTTATCAAAACACGTCGAGTAAGGTATCATACGAATTGGAATACTAACCCCTCGCCAATTCTGGCGACCGGGTTAGCATTCCACCCTTCTAGAGGGACACGACATGTATGTAACTGTGAACCCCGGTTAAAGTTAACTCGAGCATCAGCATCACAAAATGGATGCTGCCACCACAGACACAAGTCTGACCCCCTGCAGCTGGGAGTCCTTCCAGCGAGGGGAGCTTGGACAAAGGGTTTCCTGTCGGGGGCGGTGCTAGCACCATCCCAGTCAGGGTTTTGTGTATCCTAGGTAGGCAGGGCTGAATAGGAAGGTGACTGCAAGTGGCCCCCCGGTGCTCACTGTGCATCTGCCAGTTTGAACCAGTTCCAGGGGCACACCAGCCCCTGAGCTGGGGAAAGTCCGGCATGGGAGAGGGGTGTAACCACCCCCCTTCCTGGTCCCACCCATGGGCAGGACCTAGTCCCGTACCAGCCCCTTTCTTTAGTATAAAGGTGGGAGAGGGGACCCTTCCAGATTAGATCATCTTTGAATCCTGAAACTATTTTCTACGAAAGGAACTCAAGACTTCTTCCTAAGATTTCTCCCTTGTGACTAAGGAGTAGTCACCCTGCATCTGCGGGCCCCAACTAAGAACACTGCGGTTTGCTGCACGTCCTTCCTCCGGAATCCGACTGACCAGCACGACGAGACCCGGCTTCCCTGGCACCTCTGACCTCTACCTACATCGTCAGCTCAGCTGAGTTCCGTGGGTGTGACGAGACCTCGAGGGACCGGCCATCTTCAGAACTGCACGACGCTTATCCAGCACGACCGCCGAGGGATCCTCGAGTGAGTGCTTTGGGGTTAGAGAAGCCCTAACCCTGAGCAGCTCCAGCACCGAAGTCCAGCCCCCCAGCATCCACGAGATCTGCGTGGGGCCCTTCTGCTCTTTGCTGCTCACCGCGTTGTCCGGCCACTTGCCTGCTGGCTTGTGGCCCTCCTGACGACGCACGACGACAACACCGCTGGTCTGGTTGCTCCAGACTGGCCCTTGCTCCCCTCCAACAGAGGAGCACCCCGGACCCTCCTGGTCCACTCCAGACGCCATTTTGAGTCCACCGCGTGGGCTTGCATTTGCCAAGAGTTGTTGCCCCAATCCTGGGTCCAGCGACGTCGACAGCAGATACCTTCGTGGGACAGCTCGCACCTCCATCCTGGTCGCCGACAACGCCTCCTGGTCCGAGAGACTGCAGAGCCCAGCGTCGCCCACTCACCTGGTCGAGGTGACTTCGTCCGGTGCCATCCTGGTGCCCATCTAATCACTGGCTAGTGATTCAGAACTTGGTCCCCTCTGCTTACAGGTATCCTCCATCATCGATCCAGGCTTGGATCACTTCGAACTTCATCACTGGTCGCCTGCCAGCAACTTCTTCTTTCAGGCTCCATAGACTGCAACGAGGATTCCCGACGTCTTTTCAGACCTATGCAGCCGCAGCCCCTGGGCTAGGTAACCTGAGCATTTCGGTGCTCCAGCATAGCTTAACTATTTAAGTGTCCAGATCCTTTTTCGTTTCAGCTCTATCTAGTCGGATTCGTCCGATAACACTAACTTTACGAAATCTAGCATCCATAGACTTTGTCCCGCATCCCGCGTGAGAGTGCACACTCTGCACCCGATCTCCCTAGGCCTCCTGCTCGTAATCTGAAGGTTCAGTAGTCCAGTCCTAGAGATCCTAAAGCCTTTGAGACTAGTTACTTACCTGCTAGTATTTCGCATTCCACTTTTGTAGTATATGATTTTCCGTGCCCCTCGGGCATTTGCGTAAATTGTGCGACTTTCAGGGTCGTTTGGAATGATACACAGTGATCACTAGAATAGTGAGCACTACATATCAGGCCAACTTCTCACAGGGTCCTCAAGGGATCTGCGGCTAGACAGTCTCTACCAGATAAAGCGTTACCAAAGGTAAGTAACTTGTTCATCTGACAGAGATTTCTAGCTGCATATCCCTTACCTTAGAATAGATACCTAAGAAATACTTTCCTGGAGGGGGGTCTGTGAAACTATTTCCCATTAAAAGGTCATGTAGGACCAAATGGGCAAAGTGCCCAACTCTACGGACTTGACTATCCAGGCAGAAGTGCTTGGTAAATGTGTGCAGAGATGCCCATATTGATGCCTGGCAGGTGTTTAGGGCCAGAACACAGAGAGCTAACACAGTGGTCGTAGCCTTGGCTTTGGTGGAATGAATACGTAAATTAGCATAATCCATCGGGAGATGGCCTGTTAATGCATGGCCTTCCCTTTCTTGGCCCGACATATCCCACAAAGAGTTGATCATCCACCTGGAATAGTTTTGTGCGGTCAAGGTAGAATGACAACGCTGTTTTTGGATCCAGTCAATAGAGTTTCAACTCTTCCTTACAGGGATGAGGAAGAGCATAAAAGGGAGCCAAAGTGATGGACTGGCCTATGTGGAACGGGGTGACTAAGAAACATGCTTGAGTCCAAAGGACCAGTTTGGCAGGGAAAAAGGAGATGTAGGGGGGCCGAGAAGACAGTGACTGTAGCTCCCTGACCCTCAGGGAAGATTTCATTGCTACCAGAAAGGCCATCTTGATGGGGAGGAGCCTAAGAGGACATGAATGAAGTGGTTGAAATGGGAGTGCACCTTAAAAAAGCAAGTACCAAGTTAAGGTCCCATTGAGGCATAACAAAGGACGCTGAGGGAGACGTGTTGTAGACCTTCAAGGAACCCATTTATAATAGGGGACATGAAGAGACAGGACTGATATGGCAGCAGTAGAAAAACGGAGATTGCAGATAAATAACTCTTCAAAGTGCCTCGTGCAGAGGGCAGCTGTGCTAGGGTGAAGATAAACAAAAGAACCCGGGAAAGGCAAGTAGATGAGTATCAATCTGTTTTTTGGCATACCATGCCACAAACGGCTGGCGTACACCATCTTGGTGGAGGGACGCCGGGCTGCCAAGAAGGCCAACACATGAAGGTGAGAGTTGACAGCTTCGGGTGAAGAACCCTCCTCTACTGCTATGATAGAAGATCCTCCTGAAGGGGTAGCCTGATCGGAGGACCGATGGCCATGATCAACAGCTTGGGATACCAAACTCTCCAAGCCCAGTCCAGAGTCATATGGATGACTTGGACCCGGTCGTTCCTGATCTTCTTGAGAACTCTGGGCAGGTGTTGTATATGTAGAAAGGTATCAGGAGGCCTGCACTCCACAAGATGAAAAGCGCCTCAGAGGGAGAGGTGCCTTGGAAACTGCTGACATTGAGTATTCTCAGGATAAAGACACCATTCATAATCAGATAGGCATCTTCAGCTGAGTGTTCAGAGAGTGATGCCATGGTCACTGCAGTTAAAAGCAGCTTCTGTGACCACGAAAGTCAGGCTGGGGTATATGGGGTCATGGAAAGGCCAAAGGACCTGGCTATAACTCTGCTGTTGTTGAAGCACTCCAGCGCTGAGTCAGAATTGTCCCTCAAGAGACGGGAACCTACAAAGGGCATTTCCAAAAGCAAAACTTATATTCAATGAAAAGCCATTTGTCCTCAGGTGTGGCGCCAAAAGGCTACCGACGAAAAACCGTTCTGCCAAGCGAGATGGTCCTGTCCAGCCCACATGTGATTGTGAATTTCGTTGTGTTTCTACCATCATCCAAAGCTTGGTAGGGTATGGCCCGGGCCTCCTCCAGGACCCTAGGGAGCACCTGCTCAACCGAAACCCAAAGGGAATGGGAGCAACAACTCAAAAGGTATGAGGTATACACAGACCGCAATGCCAGGCTGGCGGAAGAAGACATTTTCTTACCCAAGGTGCCCAGCCTTTTGGATTCCCTAACTTGAGCCAGGATTTACTTGAAAGTGGATGATTGGGACACCAAGCTCTCTGGGGTAAGGTGTTGGGTAGTAAGTAAAGAGGGGTCCACTGGGGCAGGTTGATGGCGGTGGGCTACTGTCCTGTCCACAGGGGCACCTGTGCAGGGCTTGGGCCATGCCCAAAGTATGACATCCATAAGGGCCTAATTAAATGGGAGAAGCGGTTCTGATGGTGTGGATCCTAGTTGAAGCACCTCCATCAAGACGGTAGAGGGCAAGTGTGGCAACCTCCTACTCTGTAGCCAAAGTAGTAGAAGAGACCAAGCCATTATCTGGGGCAGTGTCCAGTCCACTGGCATCCAGCAATTCCCCACACTAGTCCATATTTGGATCTAGGGGCTGGTATTCTTTAGGGTCCAATGGCCCCTCCCATTCTTCCCCAAGTCTTACCCTATAGGAATAGGGCTCAGGCTCCGACCTGGAGGGAATGGATTGAGTCAGCGTCAAACCTCTAGCTCAGTGTCGGGATAAGAATGGAGATCACACCGCTGGGAGCGTCAAGTGTGACTAGCGTCGAGGAAGGTCGAGGTGACATGACCGGCACCGGTCCGAATCCATTTGTGGACCCAAGGGACCGGACTAGTGTCGAGGGCGGACCTTCCAGTGGAAAACCAGTAGAGCCCCTCCCGAATCCAACGGGGCCCGAAGGTGCTCCGGTGGGGACAGGCTACCCAAATTGAGGTGCATAGCCGGACAAAATTCTCGTGTTGGGCGATGGTCACTCCAGCTCCTGGAAACTCTGGAAGGCACGAAGACGGCCGAGGCGCAGGCTCAACAGCAGAGCCAAGCCTCTAATGATGGTGCTTCCTTCTCTCATCGGATGACTTTGATGGACGGGTTGAAGTCAAAGACATCCTCAAATTCTTGCTCTTTTTCTTTTTGTGGGGCTTACCAGATAGGGATGACTGACTGCGAAGAAGATCAATGGCTCTGCAACAGATACCGAGATTGAGACTGCCGCAGCGTTGTACGCTGAGCAACAAGGAGTTTGAGGGACCGTTCTCTCACAGCCTTAGGATGCATGGTGCAACAATCAATGCGGGTCTTGGCATCATGGTTTCTCTCAAGGCACCAGACAGATGAGGTACAGGTCCATCACTGACATCTGCCGGTGACAGGTGTCACAGGAACCCAGCCTTCCTCGTGGACATCCCGCCACACCAGAAAACACATCTAAAAAATGTAAACAGAAATTCGAATAAAGACAGCCAAGAAGTAACTGGGGATATCTCTCATCGGACCTGCTCTGACTGGTGGGGAAAGAAAACAATTGAAGTCAGGGCACTGGGGTGACAACTATATAGGCACCGCGTGTATAACTTCTGGCGCGGATGATGTCATGTGGGGCAGAGCAACACCACCTACCGACACGCAGGTATACTAGTCATGAAAACTATCCAGATCCAGTCTGATGCCTAGACATAATTCTAAGGTAAGGAATCTGTTGCTAGAAGTCTCTATCAAATACACTGTCTGAACAAGTTGACGATTCCAGTTCCCAAACCAAAACAACTTATTTGTAGCAAATTATCAATGGCCTCCTCCTACACTTTCCAAGGGAGCATGATTGGCTGGGAATTAATGAGTACTCCTTGTGCCGCTCTAGCCAAAAGAGAAGAACAAGCATAAGACTGAACTAGCTCCACAATGGTGGTCAGGAGTGTGGTTGTGCAAGCATATGCACAAGCAGCACATTGGAATGTGTTTTCTGTTAAAGAAAATATATTCGAAGATGGTAGCCAATGCATACCTGCATGCCCAAGGATCGTGACACAACGGTGGCCATTTTGGCATTTATAATATACAATTCGAGCATGGTTGAAGGTCATTTTGAAACAGTAAATTATAAATCAAACGCACTATAATTTCATTCTAACTCACATCTTTAAAAAATACAGCAAGCAGGAGCTTGAAAAGATTTAAGTGAATGGCTTTTCTAAAGCTATCTGTAAGGCAAGGCCCAAAGAGGCAAGCAGCTGTTGGGGAGGTTGGTGGGTAGTCACCACAAACCTTTAGCTACATTCAGACCATGTTCATACTTGGAGGCACTCTAGGGCATACTCCTATTAGCCCACAACTCCACTACGCAACTGAGGCGGTGGTGGATGGGGTAGCTTTCAGTTTATGAGGCTGCACAGGGCCGGCTCTTCCATTTTATAATCGCCCCACAAGCCGCAAAGCTGAAAAATAAAACAGTAATAAACTTTATTTATTACGGTTTTATTTCCAACAACCCATCCTGAGCGAAGTCACAATACGGGGTGGGCCAGTGCTGCAGAGTGGCAGCAGCAGGGAGCTGTGTGCTTTAAAATGAGCATGTCTCTTTGGCCGGCTGTCTTGCGTCGGCCAGCAGACATGGACATTTTAAAGTTCTCTAGCCTAGCTGTCTTAGCAGCTAGGTTAGAAAATGTGCTGGCCTCCAGTGCTCTTAGGAGCCTTCTCTTTCCAATCCTGGCAATGCTTTCATGCTGTGAATGCAGCACCAGGATTGGAAAGTGCAGTTTCTTCCATCGGGAGCTCCCTGTAAAGCACCCGAGGGAGGAGGCCGTCAATGTGCAAGTAAGGAAGGTAAGTTCATTTTCTTTATTAGTTTTTTTTGTGCCCGTATTTTATATAAAGCAGTTTGCAGTCCTCATCCCTGCGGTACAGCAAAAATGTTTGTGTCCTCAAACATCCAAAAAGTTGTGAGTATGGAGCTACCCTTTCTGGCACGAAAATGATTGGGTCAACAATCATATAAAAAACAGAGCTCCTTCTCCTGAGTTTTATGAATCGTAGGTGATGTTCAAACGTCCCCTTTGGGATTTGAACATCACCTACGATTCATAAAACTCAGGAGAAGGAGCTCTGTTTTTTATATGATTGTGCCCTCAAACACTCAGATCACCTAAACAAACAAATTGGTTACCTTATAAGACGATTACTCCGTGGTCTCTCCTCTATTAGCATCAGAATGGGGCTCTGCTTGGTGTTTCCAGGGGCTAGACCCTGTTTTTTTCTTGTTTTAAGGGCCACCACATGCACCTAAACAGGTAGCATTGAGGGGAAAGGGGTCAGAGTTGCAACGTTCAGTTGCTGACTTTTGTTCCTACAGCCTCTGGCTCTGACACCCCCCCCCCCCTTCTGCAACCTGACATAGGCACTTTCCTTCTCCAGAAAAGTCACACATGCTCTACTATTGATACTTTTTCTCCACCACTCTCACTTAGATCCTTCAAACATTGTTTCTTCCATGCTACTCTCACAAATTTCATTAAAAAACCGCTCCCCCATCAAATTTGGGCCATCACCCTGACAACTTGAGTAACCTCTACCAGGCACAGCTGTTCACACAACAAACCCAAGTAATTTCTACCCTGGTAACTCTTAATCAGCGTCTGCTTTCGCAATTATTTTTTTAAAGGGGGGAAAATGAACAGAACAATCGGAAAGCCATACTGGAGTGAATAATTTCTAATTTAAAATGTTCTCATCCCAATGATTTTGACGCTTTCTAATGTGCACAGATGCCGAACGCCTGGCGTCCCATTATGGGGAGCATGCACTTAATTAGAGGACAGTGGGAGCTGGCAATTTGTGCAAAATAATGAGGTAGTTAGATTGAGAAATGTGCCGGAGAGGTTAACCCCTTCAGTGAGTGTTGCTCACTTATTTAACACGTCTTGTGTGAGCGTCTACCCATCAAATGATAAACACTGTCTGCTCCTTTTAGGTCGAGGTCTGGTTTGCTAAAGACACGTTGTGGACATTAGGAAAGCTTCCCTGGGAATGCAGTCCACCCGTTGCTTACCATTGGCTTTGTTGGTATCTAACTCATATTTTTGAACTTTGCATTTGTTGGCTTTATTTGTTGTAGGCTGTCCAGATTCAGTTCGCCACTCCCAAGGAGCAAAGCCTCTACACACTACCTCTACTTGCACTCTTTCACGAGTGCTCCTTTCTGTAAGCAGGCCTTTAAATCTTGTTCTTATCTGGTCACATTTGCGAGTGCAGTCAAACACAGAGGTCAAATGAGAGGCTCTGTCTTCCGAGCGAGCTTGGTGTTTACTTTTCTTTCCCCGACTTCAAAGTGAGAAAATGTATGTGACAATCTTGCTGGATACAGAGGGTAGAGTAAAGGATTCTTTATGTCACACAATAACATTTAAATGAACTGTGCACGTATTTCAGAATAAGCAAAGCACACAAGAAGCACATTTTTGTTAATTCTGAAGTGTGATGGAAAAACTTTAATACAAACAAAACAAATCAATACACTAGGTGATATCATTTTCACACATTATCGTTTGTGCACCACTGTGGAGTTTTATCAGTAAAAATGTATGTCTGTGCAAGTGTCATGCTAAATTCAACTGAAAATGTTTTGGCTGTAATGGCAGTGTGCTACCACACCAAACATTTATTTATTTATTTATTAATAGAGCGCTACACTCATCCCGAGGGATATCAAGGCGCTAATAGCGAATATCCTGGTTCAGCTGCAAGAGGGGGTCTTAGTACTTGGGGAACAGATGTGTTTTTAGTTTTTTTCGTAACGATAAGTAGTTGGAGGTGAGCTGTAGGCCCAGAGGCAGTTCATTCCACTTCCTAGCTGCCAGACAAGAGAAGGATCGCCCTCTGGTCCTCACTTTCTTAATGCGCTTTGTCCTGGCCAATGCTAGATGAAGTGACCGCAGGCTCCTTGTGGGGACATAAAACTCGATTTTCTCCTTGAGTATTTTAGGGCCGCTTCGGTACAGAGCCTTATGTGCATGACTGAGTAGCTTAAATACTGCTCTTTGGGGCATTGGTAACCAGTGCAGGTTCTTCATGCACGTTGAGGTCGAACTTCGCCTGCTCTTGTTGCAGACAAGTTTGGCGGCGGCATATTCTACTTATGCCACTCCACTGCGCTCTACATCCCTCCACTTTGCACCACACCACTGCCCTCTGCACTACTCCACTGCACTCTACTCCATTCACTTTATGTCTCTACTTTACACTATTCCAGTGCACTCTACACCACTCCAGTCAGGCCACTCTACAACACTACACCCTATTCCAATACACCCTATGCCAATGCACTCTACTCTGTACCACTTGACTCTATGATAATGATAATGACATTTATAAAGCGCGCCAATTGACCGGAGGTGTCTTGGCACTATCTAGATCCTCCTAGGCCGTGAGCGGAGAACCCGATTTATCGGGACTGGATCACTGTGAGAAGAGCCACGTTTTTAGCCCCTTTCGGAAGGACAGGAGATCTATAGTGTTTCTTAAATTAAACGGCAGATCATTCCAGGCTTTTGCTGCACAGTGAATGAAGCTTCTGCCACCCCATCAGGCTTTTTTATACGCGGCACTAAGACAAACTTGGATCCCTTTGACCGCAGTGTTCTTTCAGAAATATACCATTGGAGTCGCCGCTTTAGATAGTCCGGCCCTGTGCCTTGGAGTGCTTTAAAAACCAAGCATAGAGCCTTAAAGCGTACTTTACTCCTGACTGGGAGCCAATGCAATTTTTTAATGTCTTTAGATACCGGGGAAAATCTTGACGTTCCTGTGAGCAGTCTAGCTGCTGCGTTCTGCAACACCAGTCCAGTCTCGCCATTACAAGAGCCGTGTCCACTGTTTGCCTGCTTTCCAGGGGCAAAAATGGCAATATTTTCCTAAGTATTCTCATAAGATAGTTTTTGATGCCACCGCATTGATGTGGGGCTCAAAGGTAAGTCTCTCGTCCAGCATTACGCCCAGGTTTATAACCTTTTTTGTGGGAACGGGAAGAGTGCCCATCATGTCCGGCCACCAATTAGGTGTACAAAAGTTGGCATTATTGCCGAACAGAATGACCTCGGTTTTACCCGAGTTAAGCTTTAGGTAATTCTTTGCCATCCAACATCCCACTGATAGCATGCAATCCTGGAAGCGGCCTTCAATGCCTGCCTCTTTGCCTGGTGCCAGAGATACTACAAATTGATTATTATCCGCGTAAGAGGTGAGGCCAAATCCAAATGCTCTTATGATGGGAGCCAGAGCGCTGACAAACATTAAAAAGCGTCGGACAGAGAGGACCCCTGTGGGACCCCACAGGGCAGTATAAAAGATTTGGACTGGTAGTCTGCCAGTGCCACAATTTGTCTTCTGTCAGCAAGGAAAGATCTTAAAAGATCCCAGGCTTTCCCACGGATGCCACATGCTTTTAGATGGTCCATTAGAATAACATGATGGACCTTCTCAAAGGCGGCGGACATATCCAACAGGATCAAAGCTGCCCTACCTCCCTGATCAACAGCTTCCCTGATCTCCTCCGTGGCTTTGATGAGTGCGGACTCTGTGCTAAAACCATATTGAAAGGGATCCAGCGTTTGTTTCTCCGCTAGGAAGAAACTTGGTTGTCTATTCATGCCACTGGATGCCACCCTAATCTACTCTGCACCACTGCACTCTACATCGCTTTACGCCATTAGGCTATAAAACTCTATGCCACTGCACTCTGACCTGCAGTATTACACTTTATGCCACTTCACTCTACTCTGAAACAATCTACTCTGCCACTGCACTCTGAGTCAATGCACTCTGCACATTCCACCTCTTTACTCAGCATTACTGTTCCTTGTAGCACTTCACTCTATGCCACTATATTGTACTCTGCATCCCTTTACATCGCTCTATGCCACTCTACTCTGCGCTCTATGCAGCTCCACTCTGCACTACTGCATTCTACGCCACTGCACTCTTATAAGCACCACTCAGATCTACCCCACTGTATTTCATGCTGCTGAATTTCCACCACTATACTCCATGTCATGCTACTCTGCATCACTCTACTCTACATCACTCTACTCTACTCCACCTTACGCCACTTCACTCTGTACTACTGGAATTTTATGCCAATGCACTCTAAGCCACTCTACTCTGCATCACTCCACTTTATGCCACTGCACTCTGCAGGACTCAACTCTACATCACTACAGTCTTTCCTACTGCACTTCACAGCACTATACTCTACTCTGCACCACTGCACTCTATGCCACTGTACTATGCAACACTCTAATCCACGCAACTGCATTCTAGGATGCTGCATTGTACGCTGCTAAATTCAAAGCCACTGTACTTTACGCCACTATACTTTGCAACACTCTACACCAATGCACTCCACTCTTTGTAATTCCACTCGACACTCTTCGCCACTCTTCTCTATGCCATTAACTTTTAGCAATGCTGAACAGTCGCCAAGCTGGTGTACAACATGACTAAAACACATTGGCACAGTAAATAGCTCTTGCATAGACAAAACCTATTGATTTACCAATATGTGTTCAAAGTTGTGCAAGAGAGAGAGAGCACAGTGGGCCAAGCTATTTATCCACATTTCTAGCACAATCCTGTGTCTGCCATGAAATTGGCCTCAGTACTGATAGCGTTCCTACCGATAACAAAGGCATGTGTTTGCTATGAGGAGGACATCTAGAAACAGCTTAACATCAAGGACATCGATCTGTATCTACTATCATACAACTGGTATTTACTTGGTGGAAAATGTGTCTCGACTACTAATGTTCCACCTAACAATGCCAGAAGGCCTGCGCTCGCACTTGGATAAGCCTTTGAAAAGGGATAGTTTTAGCTATTGCTAACACAGGTTTGTACCTGTTGCTCGATGGACCTCGTACCTAGAGATGAACAAGTTACTTGCCTTCTGTAACGTTGTATCCAACTGCAGATTTCTCATCTTTAGAAAGAATCACATGAAGAGCACTTTATCATTAGGTGGATACTTGATTGAGAATACATTGGGAAATAGCCAGCGATATTATTTAGAGGAGGAGGTGTGTTATCAGACAAAATGGTGAGGCACCGTTATATGGATGTCTCATTAATTAAGGCTGAGTACATTCATGAGTATTTTTTATTTTGTTATGTGGAGGTATGGTTTGTAGTTACAACAATGAAGATGATCCCTAACAACATGTATTTATTAGAGTGAAATAGATATAAGATGGCAACATCTTGTGACCTAATTATCACGTGACTTAGGAATATATGGTTTATTGGTAACATATGGTGAGACAACTAGCAACATTTATATAGATATATAGGAGCAGGGGTTCCATTAGATTAAAGAGGGTCATTCTCCGTTATGCAGAGGTCCTAAGATTCAAGGATGAATAACATCTTCACTTATATACAGATGAGTGATGACATGTATATGTTAGAGCAAAGAAAATACCAGCTTAAATGGCAGTGCCCCGGGGCTTGATTATCATGTGATCTAGGAATCAATACTAAACACACATACACCTGGCTCTTATTTAGCTCGCCGTTGGTTACTACTTATACAGGCACTGGGGACTTCACCCCCCAATGACACGCGTAACTGAGATTGGAGAACTAACGGTGCCACAGAGGAATGAGTAGCAATCTGTGTGACAGGACGGTGGGCTGTTATTTTTAGACCGAGGGATCCATTGTTGTATAGTTGTGGTGAGGAGTGGGTACTGCATGAAGTAAAGAAGGTAATGTAGTAATGTGGTTATGGTTGACAAGTTATGTTTACCATTTTCTGAGATCAGTATAATGACAGTGAAAATGAAAGATTCAAGTTGTTGTTCTCTGCCTTTTTGGTAAGTTATTTTTGCTGGCCAAAAAATAATATGGATTCCCTGGAGTAAGATAACCTAAGAAGTAGAGAGAGAGGGGCAATATGGTATACTGAACTACAGTAGGCATGGAGAGTAACAGAGGTATACACTGTTCATTGTTGTTCCTTTATATGTTTAGTTTTAGACTGCCAAGTAACTGATTAAACACATCGCATATCTCTGGTTCCGGAAGCTGAAAAGGATGGAAGCAAACCATTGATGTGGTAAAAGCAATCTTTGATAAGACTGAGATTATTTTAAAAATCTCTTCTTATTCCAATTAAGGTTTATTGTGGGTTTCCCTACTTGTTGGATTTTGTAACGTCTGAGGCCTTATTCACACCATGTGGATAGGAGAGGTGTGAGCACCACTGACAAAGTTAGAAAATTATGAACAGTTGGTAATACATGTGTAGTACAGGAATGATTGTGTTTGACAACCTGCAAGTTCTGCACGTGGGGGTAAATCTGGGCCACTTTAGTGTGAACTGTATAAGACACGATGAGGATAATCTTTTTGGAGGGATACTTATGGTTTGATATTGAACACACTTGAGTCTCTGGTGACGGTCTGCTTATCAGATGGTAGACTTATGGTGATAAGTGCAGTGGGGACATTCTGGAGGAATTTTTGGTATCAAATGACCAAAAGAATTTGTTGTTCATATACCTACCCCAACTAGATAGTAAAAAGAAAATAAATTGTTGCTTTGAACAAACAATATATATTTGAAAAAGGACATTGAAAAAGAGGTCCTGAAGAAGGTAGTTATGAGCCATCTAAGCCACTGAAACCTGTGTTGACCTTTTACTGAGCCCCCTGGCTTAGATACAGCGAAGGAAGACTGAAGAGGGATCTCCTTTCTGTGTTACTGAGACATTCGGGGGAGGAGGGAAGAGTGTTTTGAGAATGTGTGACTGTGTATGTTTGGTATGGATGTGAGAATTGTTAATGTAGTTTCATTTTCTTTTGTGCTTGACTGCCTGATGAAATACAGATTTTTGTAAATGTATTCTTGGAAGAAGTCTGTACTCTTGGAAGAAGAAACATTGTTGGATGCATAGATTAATTATGTTTCTCTTATTATAAGTATGAATGTTTTATGATTTATTTAAGCTAATTAAATAAATAAAAATTACAGGTGGGCGAGTAATGATTCATTTTTTGCAAAAAGTAAATAGGCTAGCAGGATTCTTTTTTTATTAAGTTCTATGTCTTATGTCCCCAGTTCCCAAGCCTTAAACGTTTATTGAGGGTATTCTTTGTGAAAAAATTCACCTTTAGAATATTCCACAGGTGTCAAACTGGATCCATAAATGTTCATAGCAGTGCTCCTGATGGTGTCATGTGGCTCAGAGTTGGCTTCATTTTACCATGCAGCTGATGGAGCAGAGCTGCATATCAGCACCACATTTGTGCATGAACTTTACTTTCTTGCTGGAATTGTTCCATGCCAATGGAAGAGAAGCACAACAGACTTCGAGGAGCTGGTGTGCAGATCTCCAAATAGGAACCCTTTTAGATGTGGAAAACGGGCCACTCCACAGAATGGGGAGGCGGGAGAGCAGTATATGAGGACAGATGGAGCATCCACCAGACAAACCATTACTGAAGGTAAATAACTTGTTCTTCTGAAGGGTGCCTCTAACTGCAGATTCCTAACATTTGGAATAGATACATAAGAATACATCTCCAAAGTGGAGTATTTATGGTATGGGCTCAAACCAGACAGCCCTTCGGGACCGAATGAGCAAAACGCCTCTCCCATCGGACCTGGCTGTCAAGGAAATAGGGATTGCCTGACAGATGTCTAGAACAGGCAATCTGCATGCCAACGCAGTGGTAGCAGCTGTGATCCTGGTGAATGGGTTCTCACGCCTTTTGGAGGCTTCTTTTTGGCCACTGCGTAGCAGATCTTACTGCAGAGCAGTATCCATTGTGACACATTCCTTTTCTGCACCGCCTTACCAATCTTTAACCCAGACAATTCGCTAATGGATGCATCATCCACCCTGATGCACAAGTAACTTACCTTCGGTAACAATATATCTGTAAGGAACAGTAGTTAGTGTTAGATTCCTTACCTTAGAATATCCCCAGGCGTCAGACTGGATCCGGAAAGTTTTCGTCAGCAGTACCCCTGCGGGTCGGTAGGAGTCGTCTGCAGATCCGTGTCGGCTTCGTGATCGCCGGGATGATGTCGTCGGAGTACTTAGACGCCACACTCAAGCTCTGTCAGTTCTGTACATAGCTTTCCGCGCCAGGAACGCAGAGCCATGCAAGAAACAGACACTGTTGCCATGAAACTAGGGCCCTCAAAGGGAGATACCTTAACCCTAGATATCGGTTCACAGAACGGGGAGGATGGGTGGGGCGGTAAGGAATCTAACACCAACTACTGTTTCTTACAGATATATCGTTACCGAAGGTAAGTAACTTGTGCATCTGAAAGAAACAGGTTAGTGTTAGATTCCTTACCTTAGAATAGATACCCCAGCAATACCAACCCCGGTGGTGGGTCTGCGAACCAAGATCACACCAGAAAGTCCTGGAGAAAGGAAGGGCCGAAAAAGCCATCTCTCCGGACTTGGCTGTCCAGGCAGTAGTGCCTAGCAAACGTGTGCAGTGAGGCCCACGTAGCTGCCTGACAGATGTCCAGCAAGGGCAGTGCTTAATTTGTAAAATATGAAGTGCAGGTGCTCAAATCTTTGTCGGAGTCCACGCCTACTTTTTTCTGGCTCCATCCACTTCCTCCACTGGCTCCACTCACTTCCTCTATTAGCTCCACCCACATCCTCAAATGGCACTGCAAAAAGTCAGATGAATTTCAGTAAGGGAGTCTTCCTCATAGTAAGGTTTTGATAGGAGGTTCCCCTGCCCTGTGAACATTTTGAAAAAGATTATATAAAAAGTGCATTTAAAGCATAATTATGGAATAAATTAGCTAAAATCACTAATGCATTGAAAAGGGAGAATTCCAGTGCTCTAAGTGCAATGTCTGATACTTGTATGTTTCTCTCGTCTTCATTGCTTGATTTTGCTAGCCAGAAGGTGTCATTCATAGCTGTTGAAATTGCCACTCATAATTACGCTGTCTTCTTTAATACATATTAAGGCACGATTACAATACTTTACAAGCACAAATGGCATGATTAAAGAGCTTTACCTATGTCTACTCTATGGGCTCATTTATTGTGTGTGCCAGCCGGGGGTGTGCGCAACTACTTACTGGTAGAAATAAAGGCAATTAACCAGTTTATTTAACATCTATTCATGGCACATTTGATTTAATGGCCACTCTAAGCTAAAAAGAACTATTAGGGAAGGAATAGAGCCGGAGAAGGATACTTCAAGCCTAGTGCAGGGCCTTTAAGTTCTTAACTCCACAGAATCCCGGCTGCAACACTACCAGTCATGGTTAATTGCCCATTGTGAATAATTTTGCAAAAATGACGTATTAAGCAAAGGTAAATTATGTCCGTGTGCAGCTGCAATTTTACGGTATATACATGCATCTACTTTTGGCGCTAAATATTTTTGCAAGCAAAAGTTGGTCGGCACCACAATAAGTGTATCTGCAGTTCTGCACTGACGCAAAATAGAGGTGTAAATCTGACCCTAAAGAATATTCCAGAGCTTTGATAATTATAGTGTGTATGTCAAGCAGGGGATTGAAATGGAGATCACACCCAGTGGCAGAGAACATGAGGATCTCAAGCAGGACAGGCAAATCACAAAGCATGCGTAGGGGCAATAAAACAGAGGTACAAACATTGGAAGTAAAACACACGATAAGCAGGACAACGAACAATAGCAGAAGGAGCAAATCAGAGAGCACATGCATGGATCGTGAAACAGAATACAAGTATTGGCAGTGAAACTGAGGTTCACAAGTTGGAGAACTGAAAGAGTGCCGAGGCAGAGTGGGTGAAAGAGAGAGAACAGACAAGTGTGGGGAAACAGAGAACAGAGGTAGGGATAATGAAACAGGCAATATGAGGACAGTGAGGATGAGACAGAGCACAGGCAGGCAGGAGCAGAAGAAAGAGCATATTCAGTGGAAGTGAAAAAGAGCACAGGTATGGGAAGAGGAACAGTACACAGACATAAGTGAAATAGCACAATCAGGAGAACAGAAGTAGAAAGCACGGTTAGGGGAAGCAAAAAGGAGAGCACATGTATTGGCAGTGAAAGAGAGAGCACCTTTACAGGCAGTGAAGGAAAGTACACACACATTGCGGAGAATATGATTACTCTGTCATGGACAGTGAAGTAAAGAGGCTAAACGGGCCAGTGAAATAGGACACAAGTGGGAGAATTGTGACTGATTAACAGGCAAGATCAGTGAAACACTAAACGATCTAGGGTTGTGAAACAGAATAGTAAAATGTATCGAGAGAAAACAGACACAGGATGTGAACCAGAGAGCAAAAGGTGTGACTAGAAAGCACTGGCACGAGTGAGAAACACATGGCACGGGCAAGAGGCAGTGCGTCATAAAGCTCATGTAAAAGGGGGCAGTGGAACCCTGAACACAGGTCGAGGAAGTGAAAGACTGCACGGCTAGGGGCATTGGGACACAGAACACAGGACGAGGAAGTGAAATAGACTGCACTGGAAGGGGCAGTGGGACACAGGATGAGGAAGTGAAATAGATTGCACGGTAGTGGAGGTAGAACACAGGAACAGGACGTGAAATAAATAGCACAGGGAGAGGCAGTGGAACGCAGAGCACTGCCTGGGCAGGAGTGCATAAAGAGCATGGGCGTAGGAGACACTAAATTTCTGGGGGGGACAGGGACAACCTTTTGGACTTTCCAGTGACCCTATACAAATCACCCATTGTGCGAGACCGTACGCGCGTTAAACGTATACAATCACATAGTTATGAAGAGAAATATTGAGAAAGGCAGGCCAGTAGTCGCAGTCTGCAAGTATGCTTTATTTTTATTTACATTCAAATAAAGACCAAATGGGAAAAAAATATTTATATGAATCTTGCATCTTCATGCACCAAGAAAACAAAGGCGGGACAGAAAAAGGAATAATAAACTAAACGCTCTTAGCGACATTCCTACATCTCAAAATGCAATCGGACAAATTAGAAATTGTTTTTCTTGCTGCAGGAATCTGTTTTAAAATAATGAATTTTATTTTGAAAAGCCAAATAATTTCTTGCGCCGTTCATTGCAGAGGACAAATTATTTCGCTATTCTATGCAGGTCAGCTGAGTCCATCATCTCTTTATGTATGTTGCATATGGCAACATTGAGTATAGGGTGAGCAGTGTGCCTGTGTGAGTCCTGGGTGGGTGAAGTCTGTGTGAGCGCAGGGTCAGCAGTGTGCCTGTGTGAGTGATGTCTGTGACAGTGCAGGGTTGGTGATGTCTGTGTGAGCGCAGGGTGAGCAGTGTGCCTGTGTGAGTCCAGGGTGAGTGATGTCTGTGCGAGTATAGGGTGAGCATTGTGCCTGTGTGATTCCTGGGTAGGAGATGTCTGTGTGAGCGCAGGGTCAGCAGTGTGCCTGTGTGAGTGATGTCTGTGACAGTGCAGGGTCGGTGATGTCTGTGTGAGCGCAGGGTGAGCAGTGTGCCTGTGTGAGTCCAGGGTGAGTGATGTCTGTGACAGTGCAGGGTTGGTGATGTCTGTGTAAGCGCAGGGTGAGCAGTGTGCCTGTGTGAGTCCAGGGTGAGTGATGTGGATGGGTGAATGCTGGCTTAGTGATGTGTCAGGGAAGGGTGAGTAATGGGTCTATGAGTGCAGGGTGACTGTGCCTATGCGAATGCAGGGAGAGAGATGTATCTGTGCAAGTGCAAAGAGACTTGTTAGGCTACTCCCAGAGATGTATTGGCCAAGATACCTCTTTCTCAAATGTGCTTAAGAATGCACCATTTGCCCACTCTTTTTTCAAAATGTTCTCGTGGGAGAACCCCCGAATCCCAACCACTTTCAAATGTCACCAGCCGCCCCTGCCTTTTAAATGAATGCCTTTTAAATGAAAATGACAGTGTAGGCATAAGGTGATCACATATCACTTCACACACTGACAAATCTGAACACACAATGTAATACAGCAATGTCTAGCACCATCCCCTAAATGAATATTTTAAAAAACCTTTGACCTAATGTCAGATGTGTCAGTACGAATCTAGTTATACTGAAAACATTGACAGTCTTAACTATCACAGTAGTTTAAGGAAGAAAGTCTTGAAAATTTCCAAAAGGCTTCCTCAGAGTTATTAAAGAACACTACAGCACGTCAACACAGAGCATTATATAAGTGTCCAATCTGAGGCTGGGCTGCGCCGCGCCGGGCCCGAGAAGAGACCTGCACCTGGTGTGCCCAGAGAACCAAAGGTGTGTGCGGAGCTGCGGCTGTGTGAGGTGACCTGGGGCTGCGATGTATACACTCACTGCACTGACTGCATGCCAAGAACAACGGTGCGGGACGCTGCTCAGAAATGGACAGTGACAAGAATGACAGAACAGAAGGTAGCGCTAGCAACCCTAGCCTATGCGTTAAAAACACACGAATGTCCCTTTTCGCACAACAATCTCCAAAATCTTTTCCCATCTTCCTACCTCGCAGATATTTCATTCGCCCCTTGAAAGCCTTTTAAGCGGCCGTCTGATTAATTCCCAGTCCTTATGAGGTTAGATTTCTCACGTCCCCGCTCATAAAACTAAATCTACTTTGTAAGCCTCATTCAGATAATTAGAAAAGTATCACATTTAAGCAAGAATATTGAGCCACAATCCCCGTGAATAGCCGAATTTAGAGACAGGCCTGCAAACACTAGTCCGCAGTGACATTTACACAATTCCAATCTATAATTACAGAAACTTGGCGTGAAAGGGCCCTTTGTTATCGGGAGTTATTCAAAGTGCGGAATTAAGACAGAACATACGTGGGCACAATTTAAACAAAATGCGACGAGGAGAGGGCTTTCACGCACTATAAATAAAAAAAATGTAAAAAGCAGCTCTGGCAGCAGAGGTGAGGGCGAGGCTGCTGAGCCGAGGCTCAGGCTGCACTCCAGACTCCACTCAGTCACAACTTGTAAACCACACACCCCCACCACTTTCAAATGTCACCAGGCGCCCCTGGCAATGCAGTGTAACAGCTCTTGCCCCTACATACAAGTTAACCGAGCGTCAGAGCGTGTCTTCAAGCCGGCAACAGAGAAGTCCGACGACGAGGTCAGGTCAGCCAGCAAATCAACAAAAGCAATGGCTACAGGCAGCTGAGGTGAGAACTAAATAATTCCTGGAGCCTCAGGGGTGCTGCGCCACACATAGACTTCAAAAGGGCAGGGGGGCGAGTGGCCTCTGACGTCACCTTATGCTGTGACTATCGGATCATTGGCGGCTCACAGACAGGTAACTAGAGGCGCCAGGTCAAATGCAGGGCCATTAGGACACACAGCAGCTCTCGCACTTCGCACTTTTTTTCGCGCGCTAATGGCCTGCCAATCTCCCTCTCAGGAGGTAGAGGGGAAATTTGTTTGACCCCTCGTCCCCCCCACCCTTGTCCCCTGTGTCCCCCCCACTCCAAAATCTGGGGGGGATATGTCCCCCGCGTCCCCCACAGTTCCTACGCCCATGATAAAGAGCATGAGCAATGAACTTGAAACATGCGACACTGGCAGGGACAGTGAGACACATGGCACATGGAGGGGTGGATGAAAATTGGGCACAGGAAACGGATGTGAAATAGACTCCACGGGCAGGGGTAGTGGCACGCAGGGCAAGGAAGTGACAGAGTGCACGGGTAAGTAAGTGTAACAGATTGCACAAGCAGGGATAGTGAAACACTTGACACTGTCAGGGCAGTGCAGCAGAGAGGACAGGCAGTGTGGCGGTGAAGAGCACAGATAGGGGATGGGAGAGCCCATGAAGGGAATGGAAATAGATTGCACGGGTAGGGGCAGTGAAACACTTGGCACAGAGAAGGTCAGGGGAGAACAGGGGCATAGCAGTGCCACCCCTATCCCACGCATCACACCCATCAGATGACAACATTAGAGGGGCGGGCCACCTGCAGCACTTGCTTTCATGCAGACGAATGTGCCAGCCAAGCTCTGCCTGTGTGAAGGGCACTCACAAAAGAGATATAGTTTCGATCTGCCGCGTTTATCTAATATTCAAAACAGTATCACACAAGGGCTTTTCATGGCCGACTTATACACACGCATATTACCCACATATGAGCGTTGATAGTGTAAAATCAAGGGTCTTCTATTGTCACGTATAGACACTTTGCATCATTTAATGAACAATAAGGCCTCTTTCACAAGTATCCTTTATTAATTAATGGGCCTTTAGCAGAAGGCGTAAAAGGAAAATATGAATATATTGGTAAATAGCTATCATGCATGTGTGATATCGAAAGAAGAGTGTGTATACTCCAACCCGCATTTGTGTACCCTATGTAGGTAAGTATACGTGTTTGTGACCATCCATAGGAGCACCCACAGTCTTTTCTTCCCGCAATGTAGACCCCTCTCCTTGCGCGACTCCTCCAGTCCCAATCTCAAGAGCCATCTAGGTCAGGGAGGGCAGGAGTCATCGAATCTTGAGGAGCCGCCACAGGAGCTACCAGTGCCAGACACCCCCCATGCTCAAACAAAAGGAAGCACCGTTGGTTTTGAATGGGCATGGAATGGCCTGCTTAGTTAGTAAAGTAGAATATTACTTCTCGTGGTGGGCCAGGCGTCCGGGGCGCTGCCTTATTTATTTCACTGACTGACTGGATTATATAGCTAGGTAGGCCTGCCTGGTGCTGCTGCTGCCTGCCTGGCCTGCCCCACGTCCTGGGGCTGACCATGGCTCGTGGGGTGCGGCCGGGTGTTCCGGCCGGGCCTGGCAATCAGAAAAAAAATCTGTGCACACTGTGCTGCCTGCCCTACACAACATCCTGCTTTTCATGGCTTGATTTGGTGAAAGCGGAGCCACTTTTAGTTTTACCACTGAGGGAGGATATCACACTAAGTTCAAACAAGGCAGGGGCCGGTCAGGGCCTCGCCACCTTTAACTTTAAACCCGCCAAACGGGCCGACCGCCGGCCCTATATCGTGATAATACTACATCAAGGCTTTTAACAACTTAACCTCGGCCGGCCGGCCTGCCCTCTGATATAAATAAATATATATAATAGTATTAGGTGAACCATTTCCTTACTACCATGGGGCAGCCGCAGGCCAGGCACACAGTGGTGCGTCATCAAATCTTGCCCGAGTCTGACACGCCACCACGCTGAAATAAAATAAATGGAGGCATGGCATGATGACCATCACACATATATGATTGATGCACTGACTGTCTGAAATTATGCAGTATTATTTTCTCAATCAGTCTCCGGCTCACAAGTCACAACGAAGCACGCACTGGGACCCAAGAGAGATCGAGAAGTTACAACAGCACTCTGCGCAGAGTCCGTTAGCTTTAACAGCATGCAAATTGTGATGTCCTGTCATGCCGACTTGTCACCTTGTGTAGACCCGGCCCTGAAAAGTAAGTGCCGGTGCTAAGCACCGGCAAGCACCAGCACAAATTAAGCACTGGGGACTCCCCGACCAAGGGGCAGTAGTAGGCGCTGTTGCCCGAGTGGAATGGGCGCGCAGCCCCACAGGAGGCTCCTTTTTCGCCAAGGAGAAGCAAACCTTGATGCACACAACGACCTACAGAGAGATGGTCCGCTTGTACAACGCCCGTCCCTTCTTAGCGCCCACATAACCAACAAAGAGCTGGTCTTCCACCCGGAACTGGCGTGTGCGGTCTAGATAGGAGAGCGCACGTTTTGGGTGCAGACGGTGGAGCCTCTCTTCCTCTTTCGAGGGATGCGGAGGCGGACAGAAGGTGGGCAAGGTGATGGACTGCCCGATTTGAAAGGCTGTAACCACCTTGGGCAGGAAAGTAGGACAAGTCCTCAGAACAACCTTGTCCGGATGGATAGAGAGGAAAGGAGGCTTAGAAGACAGAGCCCGGAGCTCACTCACTCTCCTGGCAGAGGTGATGGCAACCAGGAATGCAATTTTAAGAAACAGAAGACGAAGAGGACAGTTATGAAGTGGCTCAAAGGGAGAACACATCAGATAAGTCAGTACAAGGTTCAAATCCCACTAAGGCATCACAAAGGGATCAGGAGGGAACATGTGTGTGATGCCTTTCAAGAATCTATTTACAACAGGGGACTTGAAAAGAGAAGGCTGATCAGGAAGCCTTAAGAAGGCTGAAATGGCCGAGGGGTAGCCTTTGAAGTGCCCAGAGCAGAGCCCTGCTGGGCAAGAGAAAGGAGGAAGAGGAGAACCTCTGAAACGGGGGTAGAAAGTGGATCCACAGCCTTTGCTGTGCACCATGCCACAAATTTGTTCCACCTGCAGGTGTATACCGTTTTTGTGGAGGGTTCCCTGGCTGCCAGAATCACACCACAGACTTCAGGAGGCAAGTCAAATGGCCTCAACTGTCGCCGCTCAATCTCCACGCATGTAGGTGGAGAGAGGACAGGTTCGGGTGGAGGACCGTTCCCTGCTGCTGCGACAGAAGGTCCTTCTGAAGAGGCAGACGAATCTGGGGAATCGACTGACCTGCTGAGTAGCTTGGGATACCAGTATCTTCATGCCCAGTCCGGAGCCACAAGGATGACTTGGGCCCGGTCTCGCCTGATCTTGTTCAGCATTCTGGGCAGAAGTGGTATAGGCAGAAAGAAGTATAATAGACCGCAGCTCCACTCGACATGAAAAGCGTCTCCGAGCGAGTGCCGCCTTGGAAATTCCAACGAGCAGAACCGATGACATTGCGCGTTCTCTTCGGTGGCGAATAGATCTAACCAAGGCTCTCCCCAGTGCTGAAAGAGACCTTGCGCCACGTCCAAGTTCAGACTCCATTCGTGATCCATCATGCACCGGCGGCTGAGTTTGTCCGTCCTGGCGTTCAGTGAACCTGCCAGGTGTTGAACCACCAGGGTGACGCCCTGGTGTTCCAGCCATGTCCAGAGGCGCAGAGCCTCCTGACAAAGGGTCCACAACCCCACCCTGCCCTGTTTGTTGCAGTACCACATGGAGCAAGTGTTGTCCGTGAACACCTGTACTACACTTCCCATGAATGAGGGAAGGAATGCCTTCAGTGCAAGTCGGATCTCCCCAGCTCCAGAAGGTTGATACGGAGCCGGGACTCCGTCGGAGACCAGAGGCCTCTGATCTCCACCTCTCCCATGTGGCCCCCTCATCCCAGGAGGGGCGCATCTGTTACTACCACGTGCTTTGGTTGGGGTAGGGAGAGGGATCTGCCACTGACCCTATCTTGGTTTGTGAGCCACCACTGCAACTGACTCGCAATGCCCTCCGAGATCAGGACATGGTCGGACAGGTTGCCCTGATGCTGTGCCCACTGAAACTTCAGGTCCCACTGCAGAGCCCGCATCCGCCACCTGGCGTGATGCACCAGAAGGATGCAGGAGGCCATCAGCCCCAGGCTGAAAGATCGGAACCAGAGTCTGAATATCACGAACCCGCTGTTCAAGAGGATAAACTCAAAACTGCGCTGAGTCCAGAACCGCTCCGATGAAAAGGAGCTTCTGAGAGGGGCACAGGTGCGACTTCGGCACGTTGTTGGAGAACCCCAGCGAGTGCAGGAGGGTGCCCGTTGTCTGGAGGTGGGAGACTACTATCTGGGGCGAGCCCGCCTTCAAAACCAGTCATCGAGATAGGGGAAGACTGAAACCCTGATCTGCGCAGATGAGCTGCGACCAGCGCCATCACTTTCATGAACACCCGAGGGACACTGGTGAGGCCGAAGGGGAGCACAGTAAACTGAAAGTGCTTGTGGTCTACCTTGAACCGCAGGTAGCGCTGGTGGGCCGGCAGGACGGGGATGTGGAAATAGGCGTCCTGCAAGTCCAACGCCCCCATCCAGTCTCCAGGGTCTAGGGCAGCCAGGACCTGAGCTAAAGTCAGCATCTTGAACTTCTCCTTCCGGAGGAAGCCGTTGACGCTCCTTTGCCCTTCTTGGGTCCCAGAAAGTAGTGGGAGTAGCAACAACATCCTACTTCTGGCCCAGGAACGAGCTCGATGGCCCCCTTGGCCAAGAGGGCCATAACTTCCTCCTGCAGAAGTTGCAAGTGATCCCGCGACATGTGGTGGTACTGCGGTGGCTGGAGGGGTCGCCTCGAAGGGGAGGAAGTAGCCCCTTTGGACGATTTGCAGCACCCACCTGTCCGACGTGATGGAGCGCCAGTGGAGGAGGGGATGGCGGACCCTGCCCCCCACTGGCGTCGAATGGGCCTGAAAGCTCGGACTAGGAAGGCTTTGAGGCACATCCTGCCGGAGTGGATGTGGACTGACCATGCCGTTGTCCCCTTGCACCGCCACGGCGGTTACCGCGACAGCGTTGAGGTTGGTTCTGCGGCCTGTGGCTGTACGAACACGTGGGGGCACCCCTTCCTGGGCCATGAAAGGGGTGAAAAGCAGAAGTCTTCTGGCGCTGGCCCGAGAGGCCCAAGGACTTGGCCGTAGCCCTTGAGTCCTTGAAAAGCTCAAGCGCCCTGTCTGCTTTGTCGCCACAAAGGCGACGGCCATCAAAGGGCATGTCCATGAGCGTGGCCTGAACATCCCCAGAAAAATTGGCGGACCTCAGCCAGGCGTGGCAACGGATCGCCACCGTCGTGGAAATCGCTCTGCCCAGCGAGTCTGTGGTATCATGTCCACATCTGAAGGAGTAGCATGCTGCATCCCGCTCCTCGGCAAGTGCCTGGGCGAGCCATGCCTGGGCTCCTCCAGACACTGTGGTAGCAGGTCCGCAACCGTGTCCCACAAAGAGTGGGTGTAACGAGCCAAAAGGCAAGCAGTGTTAATAGACCGCAACCTCAAACTCAATGAGGAGAACAGTTTCTTCCTAAACTGATCAAACCTTTTGGATTCCCGTTCAGCAGGAGCAGTCGGGAATGCAGATTGGGACGTAGAGGCCTGGATTAACAAGCTCTCAGGGGTGGGGTGAACGGACAGAAAGTGAGGGACGCCCGGAGCCGGCGTCGGGCCACGTTCTTATACACAGGGGGCACTGTGGAGGGCCCATCAGAATGTCCGTGAGGGCTTCATTAAACGGCAGCAGAGACTCCGAAGAGCTTACTGGTGGCTGAAGCACCTCAGTGAGGAGATTAGTCCTCACGGCCGTAGCAAGGAGATCAAGAGCCAAGGTCTTGGCTGCCCTGCGCAACACCACACCATAAGTGGCACCCTCCTCCATAGCCACGGAGGGAGGAGAGATGAATCCAGTGTCAGGCGATGTGTCCAGACCACTGGCCTCCCCCAACTCATCTGCCCAGTCCTGACTCAACTGGCACTGCTGTGCCAGAGGGTCCTCAGACCCCTCCCAGTCCTCCCCTTCATCCGTGTCCTAATTAAGCATGAGCGGATTTTGCGGATTGGCAATCCGCGAATTTTGCGGATTTGCGGATTCGCAATCCGCAAAATCCGCGAATTCCCGCGAATTTGCGGATTTTTTTTTTTTTGTGTTCGCCCGTGTTTCTGCCAGTTCGCGAGGGTTTTTACAATTTCGCAATTTGCGAACTTACCTGTCGGGTCGCAAGTTTTGCGAACTTGTTGTTTCTACGTGTCCAGCCTGTTTGGGACACTCTTCTTCATCACTGCCACTCTCTGTCACCACTGCCACTCTCTGACTACTCATGCCACCCTCTGGCCCACCCATGCCACCCTCTGTTTCATCACCACACCCTCTGGTTGTCCAGTGTACATTATTTTCGGCAAAGCAAAGCACACCTTCCCTGCCTCAAGTGACCTGAATTAATTTGGGGCTGATTAATGTGTCACAGAATATTTTTTTAGCTGGCACCTGCTTCCTTAGTGCGCCCTGATTAGTGATCTTTTGCACTTGCTAAGTGCTTTCATTGTTGCAAAATTAGTTACAACACCTGCCCTGCCCCAACTGACAATAATGAATTAGGGGCTGATTAATGGATTTTAACTTCCAGCCTGGCTCCTGCTTGTCTCCCTTAGCTGTAATTCAGGACCTTTGTGGCATATGTGTAACTATTCTGAGGTTCAGAGCAGGGTCACATAATAGTTTCAACTGGCAACTGAACTCTGGAGGGGCCCCTCAGGAAGCACTACAGGAAATGGCTACTAATGATGTGCCTGAACTTTTGAACCTGGTAAGTAGTTACTTTCAGTTTTGCTAAGATCGTATTTCTGCAATTTTGCACTTATTCGCGGGGCGCGAACTCACGCGAACAGTGCGAGCAGCGCGAGCAAAATCCGCTGCTCGCGGATTTGCGGATTTTGCGGGAAATTCGCAAATCTCGCGGATTGCGGATTTCCCGAAAATCCGCAAAATCCGCGAGCGTAGCGGATTTTCCGCCCATGCTTAGTCCTAATAAACAGGCATGAATGACGGAGCCGGGTCATATGTGAATTGTTCACCCATCGAAACCGGAGACGACGCTTTCCCCAGTTTCAGCTCCGGTCCGGTTCTGGCGTCGGAACGGCGTCGTCCGAAGACGGCGCCGGGAGCGACACCATCGGGGTCGGCGTCAGCGGAGGAGTCGTGAGGTTAACTGGCGTCTACCAGAATCCAGGCCCGGAATCTTCGGGGCCCTGCGGCGTCCGGACCGAAGCCGAAGCACCCAATAGCACCGGGGCCGAAGCCGCCGGCCCTCCAGGGGCCCTTGTCTGGTCCGCGGGGCCCGAAGGTGCTCTGACAGGCCTCGACGGAGGAAAGTGAGTCCTCATGGCCACGAGGAAATCACGTATCTCCACCGGCGTCGCCTGCAGCCCAGGGACCGGAGGGTATGGGGCGGACGCGACGCCCGCGGCTCTGGTGGAGCCGCGCGGACGGTGTCGCCCAAACCCTGATCCATGTCGCGCGAGCGGCGAGGGGAGTCGGAAGAGCGATGTCTCTTCTTCGACTTCTTTTTAGAGTGCCTCGACTTACCGGAGGACTTGGAGCCCGACGAGTGGCGATGGCTCGACGAGTGATGACGACTGCGGCTCCACGACCTGTCCCTCGAATTCCTCCTCGACCGGGAACTCGAGCGGCGCGGAGTCGACTGCCAGATCTCGAGAAGCTTACGGGACTGCTCCCGCCTAGCTTTCGAGGTCAAGGCCCGGCAGTCGGGGCACGACTTGTCATCGTGGTTGACCCCGAGGTAGTAGAGACACCGATGGTGGGGGTCATTCACCGACATCAGGCGGTGACAGGGGTCGCACGGCTTAAATCCAGGCATCCCTACGGAACCCGGAATCGAAGTCGACTCGAAAAGAGATCCAAAACAGATCAAAAAAATTAGTCAAAAAATGACTAGAAGTACTGCTCTTCTCAGATCTGAGCTTGCTGACGTGGAAAAAAGAAGAACTGATGTCAGCGCGCGAGGGCGGCGTCTAAGTACTCCGATGACGTCATCCCGGCGATCAAGACGGCGACGACAGATGCAGAGGACTCCTACCGATGCGCAGGGGAACTGCTAATGAAAACTTTCCGGATCCAGTCTGACGCTTGGGGATATTCTAAGGTAAGGAATCTAACACTAACCTGTTTCTTTCAGATGGTGTGATCTATGTGGAAACTTGTCTTTTTTTGGGGGTTCAACCGATGAAGTATCTCCCTCTCTTTCAAGCGATGTAGTAGGACAAAGGATGCTGAGAGAGGTGGGGTCCTAAGGTGAAACGGCATCATGATTTTTAGCAAAAGAGCCTCCCTATCCTCAACACCAGCTAGTCTGGGGAAAAGGTGGCTACAATGAAAGAGCTTGAAGCTTAATCACATGACTAGCTGAAGTGATTGCAATGAGAAAGGCAGTTTGAGAGTCACAAGGTACAGCGAACAATTGTGCTTGGCCGTGAATGAACATTGCAAACATCCAGTCACCTGGAATCAGGGCAGACAGAACTTGAACAAAAGTGAGCATTTTGTATTTGTCATTCCAGAGGAAAGCATTCAGAGGGTCCAGATCTAAAATAAGACAAAGGTTTCCACTCTTCTTCGGCACAAGGAAATAGGATGAGTAGGAACCTGTTCCTACTTCCGATGCCAGCACCCTCTTGATGGCCCCATGGACCAATAGAGCCAGCACCTATTGCAGCAAGATGCAAACATTCTCTTCTGAAAGCTGCTCTGACGTGGGAAGAAATTGAGGTTGGTCAAAAAAGAATTGTACAGGGTAGTACTGCTGAATGATCTGGCGGGCCCATTTGTCGGAGATGATGCACCAATCTGGAGGACCACTGTAGAACATGTCTGATGATGCCTTACACAGGGTAGCTGTGTACCACTAAAGTGGCTTCTACACTGATGCCCCAGGGATGGAGAACTGAGTGATGTCCCTAGTTGCTTGGGAGTTGTGTCCTTGATCCTTGGCCACGGCCAAGAAAGGGCCGGAGGAGCTGCTGTGGAGGTAGCAGGCCCTGGGGGTGCCTATATTCCACCCTTGTGGAACAACCTCAATAGTGTCTGAACTGCTGGGGAAAATGTTTGACAGGGGTAGAAAGACCCAAGTAACATGCTGTAGCTCTGATTTCTTTAAAACAATCGGGGGCAGAATTAGCCTTTTTCACCAAAAAGTGGGACCTATCAAAGGGCATATTCACTTGGGATGCCAGCACATCACCTGTAAAGACGGCCTAACTGGTAGACCAGATTGACTGAACACTACACCAACCTGGCAAAGGAAAACTCCCTGTCCGAAGGGGTCGTAGGAAATGCATTACGGTTAACTTTATTGGAGAAAGCTTGGACCACTAAACACTCAGGAGTTGGGTGCTGAGTAAGGACGTCAGAGTTCCCAGGAGCCGGCCCAGGGCATCTGGCCATTTATGTGTCTAGTGGCGGGTAACAGCAAGGCTTCGCCAAGGTACCCATAATTGCGGCAGGAAGGGCTTCATAAAATGGTTTAGATGAAGCTGGCCTTGAGTGCAGAACTTCAATCAGTACATTGGCTTTGACTTCCACTAAAGGTAAGCTGTAAGTACAGGATTTCAGCTGCACATTTATTCATCACAGCAAAAGATGCACTTCTCCTCTGTAGTAGGTCTAGTGGGCAACACCCAACACTGTATGTTCCCCCTGACATCTTGAAAGATAATACAACTGTCAGTGTCATCAGCGTGTGGGGGTAAAACATCCCTATCATCATTGTTAGGCTAATCACAATTCAACTTCTGGCACGAGGTCAAAGACCCCACCCACCCAGCTTGTTGCAGTACCACAGGACAGTAGTGTTTGTGAAAACCTGAATCAGCCCCCTTTCATGGATGGCAGGAAGGCTTACAATGCAAAGAGAATGGTTATGTTATGTTAAATGGGCTTAAATAGCGCATGGCTGCCCCAGCGCTTGCGGACAACCAGACAGAAAGAGGGATAGAGCACAGAAAGCAGCCTAAGAATTGAACCCCTGAGTAGAGGCACATAGCCAGGTTTTGATAAGTTTCCTGAAGTGCCAGTGGTTATGAGTGGCACGTGCCTCAATGGGGATAGAATTTCAGAGGGCCGGGACGAGGGACCTAAAGGAACGGCCACCCGCTCTGCTCTTGCGTACTCTGATGGTCCGGGCGAGATGGAGATCGGCAGAACGTAGTGTACGGGTGGGAACATAAAGTGTGCAGAGATCCTGTAGTATATGAGGGCCCTGGCCGTGTAGGATTTTGAGGGTGAGGCAGAGGGTCCTAAATTCATTCTCTGTTTCACCGGTAGCCAATGAAGACGGCGAAGAAGGTGAGAAACGTGGCACTGTTTGGGGAGGGCAAAGAGGGTCCGAGCCGCGGCGTTCTGGGCTCTCTGAAGTCTCTTGACCACTGACTTGTTGGCCCCCAACAGGAGACCATTGCAGTAGTCAAGGTGGGAGATAACCAGGGACTGGACTATAACTTGGCGGGTGGGTGGCTCAAAGAAGCCCAGAATAGGTTTAATACAGCGCAGGCGCCCAAAGCAAGTGCCTGCAACCTTATTAGCATGGAGCTCAAAGGACAAAGACTTATCCATTAAAACGCCCAAGTTCTTAACAGCCTCCTTAGGAATGGGGCCACCACTGATGGTCCCACTTCTGGGAGTCACCTCCCAGCCAAAGTAGCTCTGTTTTAGAGGAGTTGAGCTGGAGATAATTCTCCGCCATCCAGTTAGAGATGGCCAGAATGTCTTCCTGAAGTTTAGCCCGGCAGGCGTGGTATCCTTGGGAAAAGTAAAGATAAGTTGTGTGTCGTCCGCGTAAGATATCATTTTGATCTTTCGTTCCCTGGCCAGAAGGGCCAGTGGGCGGATGTGCACGTTAAACAATGTGTGGCTAAGGGCCGATCCCTGGGGGACGCCGCATTCCATGGGGATCCTGCTGGATGTGTATGATGGGGCGTGGATCTGGAAGGAACGGTCAGATAGAAAGGACGCGAACCAAGCCAGGGCCCCGTCTTTGACCCCAATCTCCCTGAGACGCTTAAGCAGCATCTCATGAGAGACCGTGTCAAACACCGCACTCAAATCCGGCAGGACCAGGGCAGATATGTTCCCTATATCTTGTGCGGCCCTTAGATGTTCCGAGACAGCCATAAGAGCTGACTCCGTGCTGTGATTAGCCCGGAAGCCATTTTGGGAATCGTCCAGGATACTATTGGATACCAGGTGGTCAGTCAGGATGGAATTCACAAGAGCTTCCATAATCTTGGCAAAATAGGGTAGGAGGGAAATAGGTCTGATGTTTTCAGGGCGCGAAGGGTCAAGGGAAGGCTTCTTCAGCAGGGGAACAACTTTAGCATGCTTCCAGGACCTGTGAATAGTGGAGGACTGAAGAGATCTATTAATCAGAACCAGTCCTTCTTTCAAAATGGAGTCCTTGAGGAGCCGGAAGATGTTAGGTTTAACAGGATCATCGGGAGATCCAGATTTAACCTTAGTGGCAAGGGAATCAAGATTTGTATGAGAGATAGGAGGGAGAGTATGTAAAGGGACGAAGGAAACAAGAGGAAGGGTTGCTAAGTTGGGGGTGGGGAAGGGCTTTCTTGTTTCCAGCGAGCTATAAATCTCCTGAATTTTATTGGTAAAGAAAGTAGCCAGGTCTTCACACTGTGAGTTAGAGGCAATTAAGTTGCTGGTTCCCTCAGGGGTTTTAGTCAAATCTTTTACCAAAGAAAAGATGATTTTGGAAGGGTTATGACTGGAATTAATCAAATCTGAGTAGAATGCTGCCGTAGTTTCTGGAATATGTTTGTGGTAGGCTTTGGTGGCAGACCTATAACTATTCTTTGCTGAGATGTTATAGGAGCGCCTCCAAGCGCGTTCAAGAATCTTGCAGCGTTTTCTTTCTATGGCTAGCGTCTCAGTGTACCAGGGGTGAGACTGCACCCGCTTCGGCCGGGACATTTTATTGGGGATCTGGAGGTCTAGGGAGCTATTAATCCATCCCCTAAAGGCTTTGTCAGCTTCCTCCAGGTTGTTAGACCATATCGGGCGGGAGGAAAGAAGGTTGGACTCTAGGTTGGGGACATCCAGTTTATGCCAAGGGCGTCTCCAGAGGGGGCGGGGGGGAGGGGGGGGAGAGATTCTGATGGGCAGTATTCGAGGCATTAATAGATATGTGGATAAGAAAATGATCCGTCCAGGTAAGGGGGAGGGAAGCATACACTTTAATTCCCTCAATGTTCGAAAATACCGGGTCGAGCAAGTGGCCCGCTGAGTGGGAGGGACCTTTAACCAGCTGGGATAGCTGAAGGGCTTTTAGATATCCAAGGAAGCTAGAAATGTCCTGGAAGTAAAGTCGCTCTAAGTGTAAATTAAGGTCCCCTAATATACTGAAGTTGGGCGTCTTTATAGCCAAGGAGGAGGTGATCTGAGGTAGAGCTTCCTGGAAGACCCTTGCGGATACCGCAGGGCGATAAATGAGGAGCCCTGTGAGTGTAAAATTGTCTGAGATCCTAATCTTAAATTGCGCACATTCGCAGTCTGGTACTGTCACCAGAGACAGTACACAGGCAAATGCAGATTTGGCTATCACAGCTAGCCCGCCGCTCCTACCTTTAGGCCTATGGTTCTCAACGTCAACAGGTTGATATGGAGCGAAGTCTCAGCCGGAGACCAGGGTCTTCTGATTTCCACCTCTCCAAAATGACCGCCCCAACCAGAAGTGACGCATTATTCACCACTGTAAGATCTGGGTGGGTAAGGGAGATGAATATGCCGCTGACCAATCGCAGTCCTTCAGCCACAACTGCAGGTCTTTTGAAGTTCCCTCCCATATACACCAGGTCGTAGCAATACCCCTGATGAGGCGCCCACTGGGCCTTCAAGTCACACTACAGAGCCCGCATATGACAGCGGGCATGCTCCCCCAGCAGGATGCAGGAGGCTAGGAGACCCAGAAACTTCAGTCAGTCTTACTGAAAGCCACAATAGAGATTGAAACATTTGAATATTAGCCTGAATATGGACTGGCAAAATCTGGAGGTTAAGTACAGAATAGCACTGTGTCCAGAATAGCTCTGATGAAAGGAAGAGTCTACGAGGGAGTCCGGTATGTCTTTGGCATGATTATAGTGAATCCCAGCGAATGCAGGAACTGTGCTGTAGTCTAGAGGAGGCCGATGACATGATGACATGGTGGAAGCCTTTAACCCTTTCGCTGCGGCGGCAATTCTGCCGGAGTGCTAAGGGGCGGGGCGGCCGCGCGGCGCTCCGACGCTGGTGACGGACCCGCACCATCACGCCCCTTGGGTGAGCTGTGCTTGTGACGGAACCGTTCCGTCACGGCCCCGCCCACGCAATGGAACGTCCAGCGCAGGCGCAGAATCCACGCCGCGCAGGCGCGCCGAATGGGCCGGGACGGAACCGTTCCGTCACCAGCACAGCCCACCCGAGGGGCGTGACGGAGCGGTTCTGTCACCTGCGTGGGAGGGGTTAACAGCCGGTCATCGAGGTAGGGGAAGACTAGAACCCCTGGCCTCAGCAGATGAACTGCCACAACTGCCATCACTGGGAACACCCAAAGGTGCTGGTTAGGCCAAAGGGGCGCATAGTAAACTGAAAGTGCTTGTCGCCTAATGTGAATTGGAGGTAACATCTGTGGGTATATGAAAATATAAGACCTGCTAAATCAGCGCTATCATCCAGCAAGAGTCAACATGAGCATTTTAAATTTCTCCTTCTTCAGGAGGTAGTTTAGAGGGAGCAGATCTAGAATAGAGTGATGGTCTACATCCTTCTTTGGCACCAGAAAGTAGTGGGAATAGCAACCACAACCTACTATTGATGTTGGCTCCCTCTCTGTAGCCCTTTTGGTCAAAAAAGCCTGCTCTTCCCGACGCAACAGGGAAAGATGATCTTCCATCAGCTGATCTGAGGATGGATGCATGGGTGGCTGGGTGTCCATGAATGAAGGTACTTAACACCGCTAAACAATTTATGGACTGCTAGCGTGGCAGTTGGCCGTGCTGCTGCGCAGGGCACGTTAAAGAGGTATGAAGGCCAAATAGCGCAAAGTGCAAACCTGCTGACAAATCAATTCGGGGGACCTTCCGAATGCATGGTGTTCCAGAGAGGTGACTCGTCCAAAGATAAAGTGAATAGCCTCAGACTTCCTTCAATTGGGCAGGGGGTCGCTCAGACTTTGGAAAATTCTGGGAGGCAAGGAGTGGACCCAGGATCAGACTCTGCGGGGAAGTATTGCAGCGGGGCCTAGACATATGGCATCGTTCCTGCGCCTTGTCCGATGACTTGGACTGGCACAGTAAAGTCGAAGAAAGCTTAGATGTCTTGATTGTCTTCTTCTTGTGGAATTTACCGGACAAAGATTTTGACCTTGACAATGACTGGTGGTAACGACCCCAAGAGTGGGCCCAGGACCTTCTACATGACCTGGAGAGGTGCAGAGTCATACGGTGCGGAGTGAACCAGAGTGCTCCTGGACCACTTTAGGGGTTTCATCGCCTGACAGTCAAGGCAGTCACAGTTGGAGTCCAGAAAAGCTAAGTTAACCAGGTGGGGGTCTGACACAGAGCTCCACTTTTGGCAGTCCCCACAGGATTTAAAAAATCACTAGTTTCTTAGGGGACATTCCTAAGGGACAATAGGAGCGAGTTGCTCTAAAAAAGCTTGACAGAAAGTAAAAAAAAAGTGCAAACCTGAATGATGTTGCCATTCTGGATTTGTGAGGATAGTAGGGAAAGAAATGAATTGACGTCAGTGCGCTGGGGTGGTGCCTATATTGGCACCGCGCAATCACATCTGATGTGGGCATCAATGATGTAGAGCAGAGTGGCGCCACCTGCCAGCTCACAAAGATACTGCCCAAGATTTTACGGTTCCAGTAGGATGCCTGGGGAATAATCTAATGCTAGGTATCGCATCTTCGGCTAGAAGTCTCTATCAAATATATATATATATATATCTACTCTGCTAGAGCACCAATGATTTCTAATTTTTCAGGCCCAAATCACCTTGAATGGGCACCAACGACATCAATGGAACTTGTTTTTCATGCACAGGGAGACACACTTTGTTTGAGCACCAACGACTTCAACGGACTAGTTTTCAAAGCACAAAGCACCAATGACTTCAAAGCAACTTGTTTCTCAAGTACAAATTAGAGTTTGCTATGGTAACCATGATTTCAATAGGACTCCTTTTTCAGGGACATACTTAATTAGGCTGCCAATGATTTAAATAGGACTCGTACTTAAGGCACCAATCAAGTAGAGAAACAAAGTAGCCAAAAGAGGCAAGGAAGACAGGCACACAAGCGGTTTAGGGCAAGACATGGGAGGGAGTGGTGGGGTTTGCAAACTTCACTGAGTAACACCCTTTATAGTGTCATTGAAAAAGTGGAAGTTTGTGGAAAGATAGGAGTTTGAAGGTATACTCAAAAAAGAGAAGACGGTAGAGAGAGGACATGGAAGCATTAAGGGGTATATATGGAAGAGGGGAAGAACAAAGCAAGCTCAGGGGTATCTCCTTAGTGAAGGAAGAAAAACCAAGACAGAAGATGATTAGTTTGACCAATAGTAAAACCAAGATAAAGAAAACATGTTTTGAATAAAAGATACTCCTTGGAATAGATACCTGGACCGACGCCTCCGAATACGGCTTTCGATGCAACCACAGAAAACACAACACCATGTTCGCAGCAGATACTTCCTAGACCAAGGTGGAACAGCTGCACTGATCCTCCTCAACTTCTTAGTGGCTATCAACACCGTCTCCCAAGGCACCCTCATCACACCAGAGTCCACCACATTGGCATCTAAGGCAATGTCCATTACTGGATCTCCTCCTTCCTCTCCGGTCGAACTCAGACTATTCATCCACATCTCCTCTGCATACACGAAAACATCATCTGCGCTGTCCCAGAGGTCTCTTCCCTCAGATCCACCCTTTTCAACCCCTATATTACGCTGCTAGCAGACATCGTCCGTGCCCACGGCCTCATCATCATCATATATACCGACGATATGAAGCTCATTCTATCCGTCACAGAAGACACCAACACTACCAGAGCCAACTTCTGACACACCATGTCCAACGTCCCCATACGGAAGAAGTCCAACTGCGTTATGCACAAGTTACTACTTGTGTAACGATATATCTGTAAGAGACATTAGTTAGTGATAGATTCCTTACCTCAGAATATCCCCAGGCGTCAGACTGGATCCGAAATTTTTTGCGTAGCCGTACCCATGCGCGTCGGTAGGCGTCGTCCGCGAGGCTCCGCATCCGTCGTCGGCGTCGTGATGACGTCGTCGGAGTACTTAGACGCCGCCTCCGCGCGCTGACGTCAGTTCTTATACACAGCTTTTCCGCGCCAGAAACGCAGAGCCATGATAAAAACCAACACTGGTGCCATGAAACTAGGGCCCTGAAAGGGGATGACCTTAACCCTAGATGAACAAGTTACTTACCTTCGGTAACGATATATCTGTAAGAAACAGTACTTAGTATTAGATTCCTTACCTTAGAATATCCCCAGGCGTCAGACTGGATCCAGAAACTTTTGCGTAGCAGTACCCTTGTGCGTCTGTAGGCGTCGTCTGCGGCTCCGCGTCCGTCATCGGTGTCATTGGCGCCGGATGACGTCGCCGGAGTACTTAGATGCCGCCCTCGCGCGCTAACGTCAGTTCTTATACACAGCTTTTCCCCACCAAAAACGCAGTGCCATGTAAAAAACCAGCACTGGTGCCAATGAAACTAGGGCCCTGAAAGGGGATGACCTTAACCCTAGATATCGGTTTGCAGAACGGGGAGGATGGGTGGGGCAGTAAGGAATCTAATACTAACTACTGTTTCTTACAGATATATCGTTACCGAAGGTAAGTAACTTGTTCATCTGAAAGAAACAGGTTAGTATTAGATTCCTTACCTTAGAATAGATACCCCAGCAATACCAATAATCACACCAGAATGTCCTGGAGGACGGAACGGCCAAAGAAGCCATCCCTCCGGACTTGGCTGTCCAGGCAGTAGTGTCTTGCGAACGTGTGCAGCGAGGCCCACGTAGCTGCCTGACAGATGTCCTGCAAAGGGACTCCCCGGCCCAGGGCAGTGGTAGCCGTCGTGGCCCGAGTGGAATGGGCCCGCAGCCCAACAGGAGGCTCCTTCGCCAAGGAGTAACAAGTCTTGATACACAAGACGACCCACCAAGAGATGGTCCACTTGTGCACCCCCGTCCTTTCTTAGCGCCCACGAAACCAACAAAGAGTTGGTCATCCACCCGGAACTGGCGTGTGCGATCCAGATAGAATGAAAGTGCACATTTTGGGTCCAGACGGTGGAGCCGCTCTTCCTCTTTTGAGGGATGCGATGGGGGAAAGAAGGTGGGCAAGGTGATGGACTGCCCGATGTGGAAGGCCCTGACAATCTAGGGCAGGAAAGAGGGTATAGTCCGCAACACAACCTTGTCAGGATGGAAAGAAAGGAAAGGAGGTTTGGATGAAAGAGCCTGGAGCTCACTCACTCTCCTGGCAGAGGTGATGGCTACCAGGAAAGCAGTCTTCAGACTAAGAAGGCGGAGAGGGCAGTTGTGAAGCGGCTCAAAGGGAGTGCACATCAGATAGGTAAGAACAAGGTTCAAGTCCCACTGAGGCATCACAAACAGAACAGGGGGGAACATATGAGTGATGCCCTTTAAGAATCTGTTAACAATCTGGGACTTGAACAAAGAAGGCTGGTCAGGAAGCCTCAAAAAGGCGGAAAGGGCAGAAAGGTAGCCCTTGATAGTGCCCAGTGCAGAGCCCTGCTGGGCAAGAGAAAGAAGGAAGAGGAGAACCTCAGAAAGGGGGGCAGAGAGTGGATGGAAGCCGTTGACGTTCCGTAGGTCCAAGATAGGGCGTATGCCCCCTTTGCCCTTCTTGGGTACCAGAAAGTAGTGGGAGTAACAACCACACCTTACTTCTGGCCCAGGAACCCGCTCGATGGCCCCCTTGGCCAGGAGGGCCGTAACTTCCTCCTGCAGAAGTTTCAAGTGATCCCCCGACAAGCGGTGGTACTGCAGTGGCATGGCTGGAGGGGACGCCTCGAAGGCGAGGGAGTAGCCCCTTCGGACGATTTGCATCACCCACCTGTCCGATGTGACAGTGAGCAAGTGGTGGTGGTGATGGCGAACCCTGCCCCCCACTGGCGTCACATGGGCCTGAAAGCTCGGACTAGGAGGGTTTTGAGGCGGATGCTGCAAGGGTAGGTGTGGACTGGCCTCGCCGTTGTCCCCGACCACCGCCACGGCGGTTACCACGTCCGCCACCGCGCTGGATGGTAGTCTGCGGCCAGTGGCTGGCAAGACGAGTGGGGGCGCCCCTTCCTTGGCCATGAAAGGGACAAAAGGCAGCTTTTTGCTGGCGCGGGGCCGAGAGGCCCAAGGACTTGGCCGTAGCCCTGGAGTCCTTAAAGCGCATGGTCTGCCTTGTCGCCAAAGAGGCGACGGCCATCGAACGGCATGTCCATAAGTGGGTTTTGGACATCAGCCGAGAAGTTGGCAGACCTCAACCAGGTGTGGCGACGAATCGCCACCGTAGTTGCCATTGCTCTGCCTAGTGAGTCAGTAGTGTCCAGCCCACACCGGACGGAATAACGCGCCGCATCTCGACCCTCCACAAGGGCTTGCCGAGTTTAGCCCGGACCTCCACAGGGCATTGTGGCAGTATGTCCGCGACCGTATCCCACAGAGAGTGGGTGTAGCGGCCCAAGAGGCATGCAGTGTTGACTGACCGCAATCCAAACTCAGGGAGGAGAATACTTTCTTCCTGTATTGCCCGTACCTCTTGGATACCCGATCGGGGGGAGCCTCCGGGAATGCAGTCTGGGAATTAGAGGCCTGGATAACCAGGCTCTCGGGGGTGTGGTGGGTAGACAGAAAGCAAGGGTCACCGGGAGCCGGGCGGTGGTGCCTGGCCACGTTCCTATCCAGAGGCTGACCTGTAGCGGGCTTGGACCAAGTGCCCAGAAGAACGCCTGATAAGGCCTCATTAAACGGCAGCATAGGCTCGGCCGAGCTTGACTGCGGATTAAGGACCTCAGTGAGGAGGTTAGTCCTCATGGCCGCGACGGGGAGTTCAAGGCCCAAGGCCTTGGCCGCCCTCATCAGCACCACACTATAAGCAGCCCCCTCCTCCGTAGCCACGCTAGGAGGGGAGACAAAACCAGTGTTGGGCGAAGTGTCTAGACCACTGGCTACCCAAAGCTCTCCTGTCCAGTCCGCAGAAGACTGACACTCACGTGCCAGAGGGTCCTCAGACCCCTATCAATCCCCCTCGTCACCCATCGCCTGGTACTCAGGCTCAAAGGATGGGGCCGGGTTGTAGAAGTAAAAATCTCCAAGCGACGTCGCTCCGATGCCGGACCCGAATCGAGGGCAGGACCAGGGACGGCGCCGGGGGCGACACACTTGGGGCCGGCGCCGGTGAGGTCGTGAGGTCGACCCGCGACGACCCGGATCCGGAACCGGATCCAGTGGGGACCTGCGGCGTCGGGACCGAAGTCGCTGACGGCGTCGAAGCACCCGACGGCGCCGGAGTCGAAGCACCCGGCCCGCTGGGGGACCCAGTCGGGCCGATTGGTCCAAAGGCGCCGCAGAACCAGACGGAGGAGTGAGCGACCTCATGGCCGAGAGGAAGGTCTCGATCTCCTCCGGCGTCGCGTGCTGCCCTGGTACCGGCGGGTATGGAGCAGGCCGCGACGCCTGCGGCTCCAGCGGAGCCGCGTGGGCGGTGTCGCCCGAACCCCCGGCCGCATCGCGCGAGCGTGGGGGGGGAGTCATTAGAGCGATTGTGCCTCTTCGACTTCTTGTGCCTCTTACCTGAGGACTTCGAGCCCGAAGACCGATGACGACTCCCGGAACTGTGGTGACTCCGGCCCTCGACCTCCTTCCGGACCGGGACCTCGAACGGCGCGGGGCGGACTGCCGAAGCTCGAGTCGCTTACGGGACTGCTCCCATCTAGCTTTAGACATCAGGGCCCGGCAGTCGGAGCAGGACTTGTCGTCGTGATCCGGGCCAAGACAGTGCAGGCACCGGCGATAAGGGTCGGTAACCGACATCATTCGGTTGCAGTGGGCGCAGGGCTTGAACCCGGGCATCCCTATCGGCACCGTCGGAGTCAAGAGACTTCGAAGTAGATCAAAAAGGAACATAAAAATTTTGTCACAAATTGACTAGGGTACAACTTTTTCCGGATCTGCGCTTGCTGGCACGGAAAAAAGACGAACTGTCGTCAGCGCGCGGAGGCGGAGTCTAAGTACTCCGACGATGTCATCACAGCACCCACGACGCCGGACGCAGAGCCGCGGACGACGCCTACCGACGCGCATGGGTACTGCTACGCAAACATTTCCGGATCCAGCCTGACGCCTGGGGATATTCTAAGGTAAGGAATCTATCACCAACGTGTCTCTTTCAGATGCTCAGCTCAGACAAAACAGAGTACTCATCTCCAGGAACAAGCCTCTCTCTGGGAAAATACCTGGTGGTCCACTGAGCTCGACCCCAATACCAACCCCCACTGACCATGCAAGTAACGTCGGAATCATCCTGGATAGCCAACTGACCATGAAGCAACAGGTAAATGCTGTATCCTCTTCCTGCTTTCAAACGTTCTGCATGCTCCACAGAATTTTCAGTTGGATCCCCACCTCCAGCATGAAAACAGTCCCCCAAGCCCTTGTATCCAGTCGCCTTGACTACGGCAACACACAAGCAATCAATCAATCAGGGAATTTGTAAAGCGCGCTACTCACCCGTAAGGGTCTCAAGGCGCTGGGGGGAAGGGGGGGAGGGGGGGGGGGGGGGGAAGAGCCAGGTATTGAGCTGTTTCCTGAAGAAGAGATGGTCCTGGGTCAGTCGTAGGTGGGTGGGGAGGAAGTTCCATGTCTTGGCTACCAGGTAGGAGAAGGATCTTCTCCGGTAGTGGTTCTACGAATGCGTGGGACGGTGGCGAGGGCGAGGCGGACCTGGAGTCACCAAACAGCTCCTTAACCGCCTCCAAACTGCCCAGAACACCGCAGCAAGACTCATCCTCAACCTACCCAGAAGAGGAAGCGCCTCCCCCTCCTCAAAACCCTACACTGGCTCCCAATCTAGAAAAGATGCCTCTTCAAAGTCCTGACGCACGCCTACGAAGCCGTCCACAACTCTGGACCAGTCTGCATCAACCACCACCTACCGACCTACCACAGAGCTCCACTCTTCCTACCTCACCTTGACACGCATCCCATGCATCCGTCAGAGCCACTGCAGAGGTTGTTCCTCTCCTACCTTGCCGCCATGCCCTGGAACGACCGCCCCCTCCAATTACGAACCACACCCTCGCTGGAAGACATCAGGAAAAAGCACTGAACATTGCTTGCTGTTCGACCTAGGCTCACAGAACTCAGTCTGAAGACCCCCCCCCCTCTTCCCGGGTGACAAGTCGCGCTATACAAGAACTAACTGATTGGCTGTTAGATTTGCCAGCCTAGTAAATGCATTTTCTTTTAAGTTGAAAGCAGGGTATTCGAAAGTGATCTGTCACAACAGCTTTTCTCTATGGTTTTTCATAGAGTTCACATGGAACAAGCACGGGACGGTATTGGCAGTAGAATGGGCCTTATTAAGGAGAAATCAATAGTACAGCCTTGTATGTACCATGGAACAGGTCTCTGCTACAGATATATTTTGGTATAGCTATCATAGGTCTAAACCAGGTTCAGGTTGAACATCCTCAAAAATATGAGCTCAGAACTTCACTCCCTGTAGGAAGGGCTTTGATATAATGACAACATAGCTAGTGAGAAGACAGGGCTGTACCATCGCTTTTGTCAACTGGCAGATGAAGGTTCAAAGTACTGGGAAAACTCAAGTCATTGTTTTGTGACTTGGAACAACATTCCTCGACTCAAGCCAAAGTTAAGATCATTGGACCCCAGAAATGGAAAATAATTCCATGGATTTTTATGTCCAGTACCCTGCTCTGGTGCAGTAACCACTGCTGAAATAAAGTAATAGGATGTTGTGGCTGCTCATATCCACCATCTGCTATGGTGTAGAAACCGTTACCATAATGTAAATGTAAATGTAAATGTGTGGGACTTGTAAAGTGCACTGTTTCCTGTGAGCGTCCTGGCGCTGAAGACCGCTGGGGAACCCGTCCTGGCTTTCCCTGTGAGATGGTCCCTTCTGGGTATCTCCAAGGTGAAACCAGGCATCCCCGGCATCTGTGGGGGGGCCGTTGTAGATATGAGGCAAGCTTAATGCCCAGAGTTGCCGAGTGTGATCCCTGGTTAGAGTAGGCACCGAGGCGAGAATTATCGAGTCCGTTGACCCTGGACCACAACCCTGCCGCGTCGGGAATTGAACCCTGGTCCCGGGCCGTGCTCTGCTTCCGGGTCTGCCGCCTCTAACCAGTGAGCCACACCACTCCACTAAAGTTGAGGTGGTAGCCCCATCTTGTGTGGCCAGCCTGCTGAGGAGCAGAAGCCATCTCAGTACTGGAGAACTTGCAACTCCTGGATCCCTGGTGTGCAGGCTGTGGTTCTGGAATCATTGATGATTGGGGCCCCCACGTCCCTCCTCTATGGCTCAACGTGTTTAGCCTCATACTGGAGCGCATGAACCACCGCTGCAACTATGCCATTTGGGGACACTGCTGCTGTGATGTTATATGCTGTTTTGTTACGCGCTCAATTACTGCCGGAGTATCCTGATGCAGGAACCAAGGCTCACCAAAGGTATTCTTTCATTTTTAGGTCTTGCGACCTATCGATGTGCGCAAGCGCATCGAGCGGAGCGAGAATTCAAGTGGCGAAAACATCTTCAAACCAAAGGGCTTTCAGCCCCGCGGTTTTCATGCAGTGCCCGTGTACATGCACGCGCATCGCATGCAAGCCCAGCCTCTCCCGCCCCCATCCGTCATCAGGCTTCTCCTCCCCTAGCAGCACTCCTCCCACACCAGCAACTCCCCCCTCCAACACCAGCACCTCCCCTCTCTCTCCCCGCAAACACAGCCTTGCCCTCTCCCACACCAGCGCCTCCCCCCTCCCACACCAGCACCTCCCCTCTCTCTCCACGCAATCACAGCCTTTCCCTAGCAGCACTCCTCCCACACCAGCACCTCCCCCCTCCCACACCAGCACCTCCCCTCTCTCTCCACGCAATCACAGCCTAGCAGCACTTCTCCCACACCAACACCTCCCCCCTCCCACACCAGCACCTCCCCTCTCTCTCCACGCAATCACAGCCTTGTTTGTTCCTGTTCTGCTGTTGGAGCTCACAGTCTAGTCTGTCAGTGGCGCAAACCTTGCACCAGGGGTGTGCGCGACCACATACTATGCCGTTTTCTCCAGTATCTGACTTCTGTGGCACTGTACCCTCTGTGTTAGGGCATTTGCGGAGGAGCGGCGATTATATCGGTACATTCTTAAGTGGAAGCATCTTCTCCATCAGACAAGCATGTTGTTACACGAGCTCGTTCTCATGTGCCTCCTAACCCCCAGCGCCCCTCCTCCCACAGAGGGAGTACTTGTGATAAAATCGCCCGGTGGCATGTTTACACGTCACACCTGGATGCTCTGAGACAAGATAGCACGTTGATTTATATGCTTTTGAAAAGACACCGAACAAGCCGAAAGTAATCAGTTTTGGGAAACCAGTTAAGATATGGGTGGTGCGGGTTGGCCCACCTGGGAGCTGCAGGCGCTCGTGCCCGGGTAAGCTGTAGTTTGTTCAGTCCACCGCGCCAACGTATCTGCAAACCCGAGAACTAGCCAAGGTTCTCCCGCCAACACTACTGCATTGCGTATTACCATCCAGTCAGCTGTCAACCTTCATTTTCTGTTGAGCCTCCGCCTTTACGCTACTTTATTAAAGGTTTAAAAACATTCAGCACATGTCCCGCATCGACTATCCCACAACGCCGTCCGACAGGGCTCCGCAGAAACCACTACCTGGCCCCTCTTTCACCCTGACCCTGGCCCCTCTTGTAGGGTTTGCTTCCCGAATTTAAACACACCCGACGCCCGCACCGGCATCTTGCCACCCCTCAGACCTAATCCCTTAGGCGGAGCTGGGTTTAGGACGTGAGTCGGGCGATGAGCACACGCGTGCACATTTGTGGTAAGTGGAAAACATCCCCGCCATACTTATTCACCAAAACAAGAAGCACCTAAAGTAAACAATCCTTGTGAAAGAAAAAACGTGCGCATTAAACATGAGTTAATAATATGATCGCTGGTACAAATCCAGCCATGCCTACCGTTACACACAACACTTATTCAATTAATGTTTGTGTTACAGTAAAATATGACCCTGTCTGCCTCCTCCAGGGAACGAAGCTGAAACTATACCCAGGGAGGAAGGGGTCTACTACCCCGTGGCCCTCCTTGACCCCACAAACCAGAACTGGGGAAAATGAAAGCGAAAATGGTATTTGTTGCCCTAGTAACATGAAGTGCGTAAATGCTGTCCTCTTTCCAGACTTCAGCATACCTGCAAAAGGGCAACCATGACCTGCATGACATTCTAACAGCCACCAGCCCCTTAGTGCACACTGGTCACAGGACCATATTCAAAACAAGAACTGGCGTTGCCAATAAGTCTCGCAGTAGGAAAGTTGGAGCTATTGGTTTTGTAAATAACAAAGCCCTTTATGTTTTTAAATGAAAACAAAAATAAAAGGCATTGTTATTTGCAATTGTAATAGCTCCAACTTTCCTACTGCGAGACCTATTGGCAACGCCAGTGCTTGTTTTTAATGTTCTTTAAAGCTGCGTGTGTTGATGAGCTTTCTATCAACTCGTTCTGAGGCTAGTCCTAGAATTAAAGGCTTTAGCAGTTATAGAATTTAAAAATGTGCATCCTGAATTCCAGCGCATACGTTTTTATTACATTCAATTACTCATTGCCTTCACGTTGATTACCCCCTTAAATATTTATACGCAGCCATCATGCCTCCCTCCTTCTCAGTCTCCTTTTCTAAAGCCAAAACATATTAATCTCATTTGTTAACCCCCAGCCCATTAATTACCTTTCCCACACACTGGAATTTGTCATTGTCTTTCCTTATATTGCAGTGACCAGACTGAATACTGTATTCTATTTATTGACAAAGATTTGTGAATAAAATGTTTAGACTAGAAATATATTTCTAAACGTTACCTATGAAGTGGTAAACATATACTCCAGCGACCACAACCTAGAACTACATTTGCCTACTCTGAATAGTGAACAACACCGGGTGCAAACATTTAGCTTGTCCTCTATGTCATGCCAATACTTCAGATTTTTTACCCTGCAAGGGAATTACTATTTATGTATGATTTCTTATGGCTGTGAGCTTCTTCAGAGCGCAACTTTGTACTTCACAATGTTACAGCTCATGTTATTTTCAACAGATCAGAGGTTGTAGTCTTCTAAGATGTTTGCAAGTTTGCTAATTCTATTGCTAAATCTTCTGTCTTACCCACTTGACTTGTATGCTTGTCAAGGTTGGACTGTGGGCCCACACTGAGGGCCAGAGGGGTGTGATTCAAGGACATATGTTGAATTCATCCTGCAGAATTATTATGTTCGGGAGGCAAATGTGGAGAATGGATCTCAAGCTTCTGTCCTTCTACCGTACCAAGAAATAAAAGGAGTAGAATCACACACACCTTTTTTTTCTATTAGTATTGTAAAGGAATATAATGGAAAGCACGGTGGTGGAACGTGTGCGGAAGGGAGGCCAGAACAGTAACGATATTAGTCATTGTGTGTTAGCTTGATGACCGAGTGATCAGTTCTGATTGTCTTGTAATTAGTGGAAAACATTTGAAATCCTCCCTACACTGGAAGTTAATGGTGAAAAGGGGAGGGATGCACAGAGATTTTGAGGCATCAGAGCCCAGCAGAAGTTGGTGCTGCTGTTAGTGACGGTGTTACTTAAATCCACCTCTGCCCCAAACAGAGTGGTGCGTTTTTTAAGCTTCTGAATCAGCTCCCACGTACCTAACTGGATTTGGAAAGATCTTGAAATAGGCCCTATGCAGCTTTAGGTGTTCCCATTGTGGATTTGTCCCACCCCAGACTTGAAGACATTGATCAGAATAAATGAGGCTTCCCAGTTCCCATGCAGTGGCAATTCATTTTCTCTTTTTTCCATGCTGTCAGATGTGGAGCATGGCTTAAAAGATTGATGTGGTAACTAGTAATGATTAAATCTAATAGGAAGTTCTGGATAAGATTCAGAGAATCCCAGAGTGTCAGAATCTTGAATAAGAACAGTGACAAGTCTCTGAAATTTCTCCATCATTGAAACTTTTGTGTATCTGGTTTTGTCGTCGTAATGAACCTATGCTACTTATTTTCTGAGACATTTCAGGATATGGGTTGCCACAAATGTAAGCACAAGTAATGATCAGAACAGAAAATGTGTCACACGCCACACTTTTGAGCAAAATCTTTAAATACAGCAGCACAACTGCCCTCCCCCTGGACATTGCTTGACATCACAGAGGGAAACCTCATCTCTGATTTGGGATGAAGTTTTTGCAAGATTTGTACAGGCTCAGCTGAAGAGTGAAATACTTCCAAAGGTGTTCTGGATTTATTTTTTTGGGAACTGCTTGCTGCAGGCACATTTTTAGAGAAACACAGATCTACTGTGGTTCTTGTGTCTTGACAGAAGATGGGGCGCTGCAAAAAAGATGACGGCGAGACACTAACCATGGGAGAGAACACCCCCGGTCCGTACTTTTGAACCCGCTGTCAACCCCTTAGTGTGCAAGCACATCTCACCTCGTTTTGCGACACTGAGGGGCTTTGGAGGACTTTGTGCTCCTACGTGCAGCGCTGTGGATACTAGCAGGGGCTGTGTGTGACTGAGAAGCAGCAGGACCAATGATTTTCCTTCTTACGGCACTGCAGTAGAAGTCTCCTCCCATTCAGAATAGAGCAGTTTACAGCTGGCAGAAACAGCACAAGTGGACTCTTGCTAGTCCGATTATGAGTTCTGCTGAAACTGCAGCTTTGTTTGAAGAAGGGGGAGCCTCTGGTTGGACATCAACTGTTCAGAGTGGGGCTACCTCCTTATACCCATTACCTGTTGCGGTGCGATTACCTCTCCATAGGATGGTTGCACGAGGGGGCATTGGTCATACTCCCATGGGTCGCTTGCTGCACACATGCACCACCGCAAGTAAGAGATCGGTTGCTGGGAGAAATACCGCTGAGAAGGAGGAGTGGGCTCACCCATCCAGTGGGTCTGACTCTGTCTGCACCCTAGTTGGAGTATACGAAGTAGAAGGATGGCGGTAAGGAGCAATGCATAAAATACACATCGTTATACAGCCTTGGAGCCCTTCTGGCTCTGTCAAGTAGATTCTCTCTTCTTCATGAGTGAGATGTAGTCACTGTTATAGTTCTGAGTGTCTTACTTTTCCTATCCTTTCCCTTCACTGTGTTCTTTTTTCTCTTTTCCTTTAACACTTAGTCAGTCAAATTAGTTTGGTGTGAACAATGTAGTGCCAACCTTGGTGCTGCAGGGGGAGGGAGCGTGTGTGTGTGTGTGTCTTGGGGGTCAAACCCATTTGTAATGGTTAGCGCATAAGGGATAGTGGGGGTGATGGCTCAGAGATTCAGCACAGAAGTTGGGGGAAGGTTAACTTTGTGGAGGCTGGTATAAGGATGGGGTTAAGGAATGGGTTGGCTGACGAAGCTCCAAGTAGTTTCTGTGTGACTCGCAAGGGTGTGGCAGCATACTTGGGTACAATAGGGGGAAAAGCTGGAAGGTATATGTTGGGTGGATGGGAGGATGGAAAACGTCCCAAAAGCAGGAATGTTGGTGCATGTGGCGTCATTTTTGGATGGAGAAATTATTTTTATTTTATTTATTTATTTATTTCACTTCTATAGCGCTACAGCTACCCAACAAAGGGTTTCCCGGCGCTGATGATTCAGTGCATTGAAATAATCAGGTTTTTAGATGTTGAACAGCCAGGTTTTTAAGGCCTTCCTGAATTTCAAGTGATTAGTTTCCTGCCTAAGGGTCAATGGAAGAGTGTTCCAGAGGATGACAGATGTTAGTATGATGGGTCATGGCTAGCATCTCCATATCCTCTCTATGAATATCAATGGTATGAAAGCATCAAATAAGTGCAAACTAATTAAGGAAGAACTTTATACCCTCAAGCCACATCTTATGGATGTGTGCCCGCATTTGTAATGCTGAGCAGGTGCAAAAGGTTCGTTCCTTTACATGGGTCACACCCACAAGCAAATGTGAATTCACCATTGTGATCATGCTGGCTCAATATGTGCAAAAGCTGGTGTACAGACTTAAGGCAACACAATTATAGACAAAACTGAAATTGCAACAATTAATAACTAACCAGTCTGGATGAAAGGAGAACCAACTAGATCTGGATATATTTTACAAAATAGACATTTCTTCAAAAAGACAAGGTCCCATACAAACTCAATCATTCATCTTCGTTTATACTTCAAAGAAACGAGTGTACATGCAAAATTGTGACTGTTCTACACTTCAGATAAATGCAATAATAACAATGTCAATATTAATAAAGAGAAAACAATGTGGCACACAAGTAGTGATCTCTTGCGTTCGATGCACGTTTCGGCACTGAGCTGTGCCTTCGTCAGGAAAATGGGCCACAATGGATTAGAGCTGGTTTCTTGTATTTATCAATATATCAACTTCAGCTATGATTTTAGATGTGGATGGCTTGAAGACACTTCTTGTCTGATAGTCAAAGCTAAAAAATATACTGAGTTGTAAATATGCTGGAGCAAGGTATTATTCAGCAATTTCTATTTTCTAACTTTTTGTCCCCTGATTACGGACAGGTTTGGCATCCAGTGAAAAAACATCCTTTATATAATTTCTAATATGTATATCCAGAGATGCACACATTTTTTTGTGTATCGGCTTCTGTTGCCAGATAGGGGAGTCCACAACACGCTACGATCGCCACGTGAGGTCAATTTGTGCCCATGCGCATCAAACGAAGGTGGGTCTGAAGATTGGATTAACTGCAGAATTCCTGCACGGCCACATGGGTAAAAAGGACCACCCTACGAACCAGAGAGTCATATAATATCACCTGGTGAAAACAAAGACAGAAGTCTGTGAAGGGGCTTGCCAGATGTCTAAATATGAACACCATGAGCCAGAGCTGTTACAGCCTTCATTCTGGTGGAATTAGCTCTGAGGCTCTCTGTACAATCCTTTATGTCGAAAGTGCAACTCTGCTTATTGTAGCAGACAATCCAACATGATGTGGTTTGTTTCTGAATCGTCTTTACCTTCTTCTCACTGGTGAAGTCAGTCAAACACTGGCCTTCAATGTGGTGCTGGGTTTAGTCTTATCAATAAAAAAAGCTAAGGGTCAGATGTGGATCGAACCAGTGTAATAGCTTTTCCTCTTTTGATGGGTGTGGTGGACAGAAGAAGATGGGAAGAGTAATGGACTCCCCACATGGATGGGTGACACAACCTTCAGAATAAAAGATGTACATGTTTGAAGAACCAATTTGTCAGGGAAGAAAGAAGTATATATAGTGGGTGGGGAGACAAAGCCTGAACCTCGCTAACGCACCACGCAGACGTAATTGCAACTAGGAACACATTTTTCAAAGTAAAAGCCGAAGAGACCAACTATTGAGAGGGTCAAAGGATGCACACATCAGAAATGTCAACACATGGCTCTCAAGATAGCTCCACTCCTTAAAAATATGCATGACGAGGGTCGTGAGAGAGGCATTCTTTCTTTACACCAATGATTAGCCACTATAGTCATTCGTAAACCAGGAAAGCCAGCAGCAAATTGTGGCTCCTATAGACCTATTTTATTGATTAGCTCAGAGGCCAAGGTGTTGTCTAAACGTCTTGCATCCCGGCTTATAGCTGTACTCCCCTCTATGGTCGAATACCGCTCTTAATATTAGACGATGCATAATGTTCTGGGTCGGCAGCCCTATCTGCATGAAGACGCGGTTATACTGTCATTAGACGCCACTATGGCGTTCAACCAGATAGATGGCCCTATCTCTTCGAAGTTCTGGCGATGCTGGGATTCGGTCCATGCTTTAGACAATGGGTTGCATTGCTATACAAGGACCTACTAGGTTGGTTCAGGGTGAACAATCACACTTCACGCACATTTGCCCTGCAGAGAGGTACCAAACAAGGTTGTCCTCTGTCCCCCTTACACTTTGCATTGACCCCTGAACCGTTAGCCTACTGGATAAGACAAGATGTTTCCACAAGGGGACTTAAGTGGAGTGAGGACATAGAGGACAAAATATCACTCAACACGGATGACATCCTCATATACTTGGCATCCCCCCGAGCCTATATCATTAACTTACTTAACGTCATCACCAACTTTGGCAAATACGCAGTTAGACTATACACTGATCCAAGTCAGTATTATATGTACTGCACAGCCCCCCCCCGCCCCGTCTACCTCGCAGATACACAATTAAACAGGCCTCTGGAGGTTTTACATACTTGGGCATCTTTATTACACCTGACCCCAGGTTGTCTTATGAATATAATCTTCTAGGTACTCTAAAGCGGCTACAGGACGATGAAAGGCACTGGAGGTCGCTGCCCCTTATCCCTCCTGGGCAGAGCAGCTTTATTTAAAATGTTAGCACTTCCCCGATATTTATATGTCCTTCAAAATTGCCCATTTGCCATAGCTGATAATTACTTCACCACCATAGAGGGAGAACTCCGTACCTTACTTACTATCGGACCAAAAAGCACCACGTATTGCCCTTCAGAAACTTACCAAGGGGTGGTATGACGGAGGAATTGCCCTTGCAGATTTACGCCTTTACTATTGGGCCTCCCAATTAGTACCTGTCAATCACTGGATCCATGGATCACCAACAAACACAGCCTTCCACTTAGAAAAATAACAAACAGGTCGAGATGGATACATGGGGGCCCTTTACAATAAAGCTCAAAAGGGTCGATACTTGGGGCCTATGTCACACACAGTGGTCGTTTGGCATAAGGCCAATAAACGCCTGGGTTGGGCGGACACATTCAAGAAAGCTACGCCGCTATGGTCCTCACAAAAACTGGGATCACTTTGCTTCCACAAGGGATTTGATAGGTGAGACACCATTGGATTCACTAATGTAGGAGACTTCGTCACTAAGGGGAAAATTCTCACATCAAAGAACTATAAACTAAACATTCCCTCATACAAGGAGAGATTTTCCGATATCTACAAATCTGACACGCCATTCTTGTTAACATCCCTGACCTTCCTTCCTTCCTTCCTTACCAGTTGCCTCCCCCTTAGAGGACTGCTTGCTCACTGAACCACTTCCGACTAAAGCCATCTCCTGCACATACCATAAACTCTGCAATAACCTCCCGGACACCTTTCAGCCCCTTCGAGACAGCTGGCAGGCAGACCTGGGGGTGTTGGAGGATGAAGACTGGCAGACGGCATTAATGTCCCTCAGGGAAACAGCCATAAATCACAGCTTCCGCCTCATTCAGTTGAAAATACTCCACAGGCCTACCTCTCCGGAGTTCTTCTGGCAAAAATAGGTAGCAGGGGGGATGCATTCTGCCTTAGAGGTTGCGGCCAAGACGGTACATTTTATCACATCCTATGGGACTGTCCCCATACACGCCCTTTTTGGGACAAGACTACTAAGAAGATGGAAGACACACTGAGTAAACACATCCAACAATCACCAAAAATTGGGATTCTAAATATATGGCAGCCCACCGACCGAACGGAAGTGGAGCAACAATGGGTGGCACTGGGATACCTGTTGGTGAAACGGGCTGTGGCAATGTCCTGGGGATCCAATAGATTGCCAATGACGATTGGGTGGGTGGCGGGAATGGATAAATGTATGATTTCAGAAAAAGAGGTCTACAAACAAAGAGGCTGCCCGAAGAAGTGGAATAAAAAATGGGGAGGCTGGAATACCTAGAGTGAAAATGTGTACTTCTCTCACGGAAGATATGGCGATGAGACGGACTAGACATGGAGACCCATACATTTTCAACATCTGTAGTAACCAATATCTATCCACTGTTCGATATGAATGTTGTACCCCACGGGGTTGATGTAAACATGATTCTGTGCTTTAACTTTAATAAAAATGTTTTACAAACCAAAAAATAAATAAAAATGTCAACACAAGATTCAAGCCCCACTTAATAGAAAGCCCTTTAAGGACACAAATGCTGATCTGGCAGACTACGAAAAGCAAAAACAGCTGATACGTACCCTTCAAACATCCCCAAAGCAAAACATTGCTGGACCTGAGGCAAAACAAAAATGGATCTCCAGACAACTTTAACTGAAAGACGCCATCAAGCTTCACCTAACACTAAGATGAGAATATGTCCCAATGACTTGAATATATGGACTTGGAGGAAGGGCAGCGAGTGTTCATAATAACATTCACCACTCCTAACTGAAGGTCAAAACTTCTCAGCTAGTTCCACTCAATCTCCACTAAGACAGATGGTGATGTGGATGAAGAACCTAGCTCTGATGCTGAGACAAGAGAGTTCCTTCTGAAGAGGAAGCCAAAGAGGAGAGCAGTGGTTTGGAGTATCCCACCATGTAAGCACAATCTAGGGCCAGCAGAAAGACCTGTGTTTTATTTTGCCTGATTTTCCTCAAAGCACACAGGATCAGAGGCTATGGTGGAAACACAAACAGAAAGGCAAAGTCTCACTAAGGGCAAAATGCTTCCTGGAGAGACCCTCAAATTGAACACTTGAAGAAGGCAAACTGCTTGCACATTTTCAGAGGTAGCAAAGGGCATACTACTTTAGGAGAATATATCCAAAGCCACCTTCAAGTGCAGACACAGATAACTTTTTTTTGCAATTGTATGCCCTGTTTTAGGACATCTAGACCCTCTGGCCAAGTTCAGGCTTAGTCCCAGTTTACCAGCTGGGAATAGGAAACCTGGTGGACTGTAACCCACAAAACACGTGCAGTATATGAGGAAGGTGCATTCTGGGCAACAATCAGTCCTGTGAAATGCAAAGGATTATTTTTTGGTTGGCGAGTTACAACCCCCTTTCATCATGGATTCAGACGCACAAGAATTCACACTATAGATATATTTTGAAACTTTATTTAAGTCAAAGTCCTAATCTACTTCAGATAAAGTGTACTGATGTAATTATGACAATAAGCAAAATATATGCAATGAAAGCAATTAATGAGCAAAATATGAAAAATAATCTCATCCGTATTTCATTAGTACATTGCATTGAATGATGGAACCAGTCTTTTTTCACAAACCCCTCTCTTCTAGCCTTGAGCGCCGGTCTGAGTTTCTTTAGAGGACCCATAGCCCACATATAGGGCTGTTGATCTGTACTGCGAAAAGGTCATTCTCTGTCTCTCAGTTGTGGCATTCCATATGGAGCTAATAGGATGAGGCAAGCTCCAAGAAGCAAAAGGCCTTCACCAAGGATGTTTACTACCTCAGCTCGCATGAATTAGGTCTCCCAGGAAGGTGAAGAGCCCCCCCCCCCCTGTCAAAGACTTGCCTACACCAAACCTAAATACAATTTTCTGGACATGCAGTGCAACAATCTAATTTGGAACCGTATTATTGAAAGGATTATATCCGTTCCTCACAAATGGTTAGGAGGGCAGGAATGTTGAGGAATTTGCAGGTAGACAGAGCATCCACCAAAAAGACCTTTAGTTACGATAAGTATCTTCTGATGGATGGATACTTCAACCTGCGAATTCTTCAACTTTTAAAAATATATCATAGCAATGCATCTCTCAGGTGTTGGGTCTGAAAGAATGGTCACACCAGAACTTACTGCAGCACAGAATGAGAGAAAAGGCCATCCCTTTAAACTTCTGAGTCCAAATAATAATGCCTATCGAACTTGTGAAAGAAACCCCATGTGACTGCACAGCATATTTCTGCAATAGGTACTTCTCTGGCCGATGCCAAAGACAATGCCTTTGCTCTGGCAGAACCAGCTCGAATCCCTTCTGGAGGTTCTCTTTTGGCACATGTATAACAGATTTTGATGCAAAGCGCAATCCACGATTACAGGATTCTCTTCTGGACTGCTTTGCCCTTCTTTTTTGCCGAAATAGCCAATATAAACCTGGTCACTGGATAGAAATCCTAGGTCCTGTCAACATAGAAGATGACCACCCTCAGAGAGTCCAGCCTATGAGGTCTCGACCTCCTTGGTGGAATGGGACAAAAGGAAAAACATGAGAAGCCTAATGGACTGCCCTATATAGAAAGGAGTGCCCACCTTTGTAAGGAAAAGCGTTTCTGTTCTCAGACCCAGCCTGTCAGGGTAGAAACAAATGAAGGGAGGTTGGGACAACAGCACAGTAAATTCACTGATGCTGAAAGCTGACGTTATGCTACCAAAAAGCTGTTTTGAAAGTTAAAAGCTGCAACTGGTAGCTTTGTATAGGATCAAAAAGAACTCCCAGTAAGGTCAGAACCAACTAAGGCGTAGTTAAAAGGGAAGGCGCAAACATGTATGTAAAAACTTCATAACTATTAGGGATTTGAACACAGCGGGTTACTCTGCTGGATGGGAGGGACACAGGAAGAGTCTCAGATATTATTATTATTATTATTATTATTATTATTGGGTTTTGTAGAGCGCGTAGTCAGTCACCCGTAAGTATCCCAGCGCTAAGATCCTCACAAGCTAGAGGGTAACAGGGGAAGTGACAGGAAAGAGAAGGGGAGAAGGGCTCAAGGGAACAGGTGAGTTTTTAACCGTTTCCTGAATCGGAGATAGTCTGGTTCTGTCCTGAGAACAAGAGAAAGGGAATTCCAAAGGCGGGCTGTGTTGACAGAAAAGCGCCGTCCACCCGTGCGGACCTTCTTCACTCTAGGAATAGTGATGAGGTGTTCATGGTCAGATCGGAGGGATCTTGAGGCTTTATAAGGCCTTATGATTTTTTTTAGGATGGAGGGGCATTTGTCCTGTAGAAGTTTGTGTGCTAGACAGAGAACTTTAAACTTCACTCGTTCTCTCACTGGGAGCCAATGTAAGTATTTCAGTGCTGGCTTGGCCGAAGATCTCGCCGGAGTGTTGGTGAGAATCCGGGCCGCAGCGTTCTGAATTCTTTGAAGTTTATTAAGGGTTGCTTCGGGGGCACCCAGATAGATGGTGTTACTGTAATCCAGCCTTGACATAATAAGGCCTTGGATTAACAGTTTCTGGGAGACAGGAGGAAGTAGTGGCAGAATCTTCCTGGTGGATTTAAGGAGCCCGAAGCAAGTTCCGGCGACTTTTTTGGCTTGCATCTTGAAAGAAAGGACTTTTTCTAGCCAGATTCCTAAGCTCTTGATCTCGGGATTGGGGGCCAGAGGATCACCCAAGCACGGTGGCCAAAGGTTCTGCGAGAGGGAAAGCCCTTTCTGGCCAAGGAGGAGAATATCCGTCTTTGAACCATTGAGCTTTAATGCCGAACTGTTCATCCATCCTTGGATTTCCGTAAGACAATTATAAAGGTCCGAGGGTTTTTGGTTAGGGTGAGATAGAGACACCACTAATTGAGTGTCATCAGCATAGCTGATGATTTTCACTCCAAACGGGTTGACAACCTCCTCCAGTGGGGACATGTAGACATTGAATAATGTCGGGCTTAAAGATGAGCCCTGGGGCACACCACACTGGAGGAGGGTATCGGGGGACCGGATATCATTCTCCCAGACCTGAAAGGAGCGGTGGTCAAGGAAGGATTTAAACCAGGTCAGAGCAGTGCCCTCAACACCGATGTTCTTGAGTCGCTGGATTAAGACCCGATGGTTGACGGTGTCGAAGGCCGCACTGAGGTCCAGGAGGATCACTGCCACTGATCCTCCTGCGTCCAAAAGGGCTCTAGCCTCCTCCACTGCTGCGAGAAGGGCGATGTCGGTGCCCTGCCCTGGGCGGAATCCAGTTTGCGAACATCTGAGCAGATTATTGGTCTCCAGATAGTGTGATAGTTTTTTATTCACTAGTTTTTCGGCAATTTTACTGGTTCCGGGAAGGAGAGAAATTGGCCTATAATTGGTCAAGTCCGTGGGGTCCAGCGAAGGTTTTTTGAGTAGCGCCTTGACGACCGCCGCCTTCCAGCTGGGGGGAACTACTCCCTGGAGCAGTGAGGTGTTAATGAGATGAGTAAGTGGAGGAGCGATGGTGGGGGCCACTTTCTTGAGAATACGTAGGGGAACTGGGTCCCTGGGAGAACCGCTTTTGATAGTATCTAGCATGGTTGAGACCTCTTCAACAGTAACTGGTCCAAGAGAGCTTAAACAGGGTATGGTAGGGTTTGGGTTCATACAGTCTTCTTCGCTAAAGTCGATAGGTGGAAGAGAAGCAAGGATTTTCTGGATCTTATCCTCAAAGAATTTGGCCAACTTACAACATTTCTCTTCGGCTATCTTGGGGTCTGGCAGATTCTTTGGTGCAGGATCTGGGGTTTTAAGTAATTCTTTCAGAATGATGAAAGTTTCCTTGCTAGAGCAGGAGGAGCTTTCTATCCTTTCCTGAAAGAAAATACTTTTTGTGTTGTGAAGAGCAGATTTATAGTTTATTAGGGAGACCCGGAAAGCGTCTTTATTGACTATAGTTTTATCTTTCCTCCACTAGCGCTCTGTTCTTTTGCACTCCTTCCGAAGGAGGTTAAGCTCAGGAGTGTACCACGGAGCAGGGTTCACTCTTTTAGTTCGCCTAAGGATGGAAGTTTTAGGGAGAAGTTTGTCTAGTGACGTAGTGAGCCAGGAGTTGAACTGATTATCAGCGCTGGCTGGGTCAGATACAGGGGGGGAAAGAGTGGCCCTAAGATTGGAGGCCCATTCGTCTGGCAAGAGTTTGTGCCAGCGTCGGTCAGTGATCCGGATGTTGGCCTGTTGGATGGGAGGAATAAAGAGATTCCACACTATGGGTATTAGGAAATGGTCTGTCCACGGAAGGGGAATGGGAATGCAAGTGGTGAGGCCCGTATTGTTGGTGAAAACGGGGTCCAGAAGATGTCCTTTGTCATGGGTGGGTTCTGAGTTAGCTAGTGGGAGGTCAGAAGACGTGAGATCCATAAGAAGTTTGGATGCAATATGGTCCTTGGGGTCTAATAGATGAAGATTGAGGTCTCCCAGAATGAGAAAGTTGGGAGAGGTGGTAGCTATCTGGGTGACCGTGTCAACAAGGGAGCTTGCAAAATTCCCTGGAGTTCCCGGCGGGCGATATATCAGCAGCCCCGACACTGAGTGTGCAGGGGATATTTGTAAGGCAAATTGGCAGCTCTCGCACTCATCGATATTGGCATTGCTAGCTCTGCATGCAAATTGTTCTCTATAAATTATCGCAAGGCCACCTCCTCTGCAGAGGGGTCTATTTTTGGAATGGATATGATAGCCTGGGGGTAGAGCATTAATGATATCTGAATCCGACCAGGAAGTGAGCCACGTTTCTGTGAGGAACAAGGCATCAAGATCGTGATCCTGTACTAGAAGGTTGATTTCATGAGCGTGTCTGGGGAGGGACCGACAATTTAGAAGGCCCAGCTGAAGGCCGTTGTTGTTTAAGGTAGTAGTGGCCGGATTACATAGAGCACAGTTGATGAAAGGTTTACCTTTCGGATGGATGTAGCTGCACTCAGGATGTTTCGACGAGTTGAATGCTTGGAGGCTAACTCTCGAATAGATGAGTCGGTCATCAGGAGAAATGGACAGAGTGACTGGGCCTGGGTCCGGCTGGGCCCGGATGGGCCCAGACGGGCTTGCCTTAGGCGCGCCTTTGGCGTGGTCTCGGACGAGTGGGCATGGCCTAAAGACCGGCTCACTCGCTGATGGCGTCCAAATAAGTATTAATTCCGCAGCAGCGTTTATCTCGGCTGCGCGGATGTGCTGATGTGGAGACAAGTGCCCAATGAGGGGCAGCAAGGGGGGAGAGTGGTAACGATTAAAATCAGCTTCTGAACAAACAAATTTTAAAATGGCGATTTTACATAAATAAAACTCCCGGCTGTGCCTCAGGAGAAGGATCTAACCCGAGCTATCAGTCAGCTCGTATATGTAGGCTGGGGGAGGGGGCGTGGCCTCGGACGAGTGGGCGTGGCCTAAAGACCGGCTCACACGCTGATGGCGTCCAAATAAGTATTAATTCCGCAGCAGCGTTTATCAAAGACCCAACTGCAATAGGCTGCATTCCACGCCCCTCTTGGTCAAACCAGAGAACCAGAATGACTTGAGCCTGGTCTTGGCACAGCTTTCTTAGTATTAAAGGAATCAAGGCTATGTGGAAAAATCCGTAGTGTGGTAGAATATTCCACATCAACCAAAAACATACTCCAAGGCTTCCTGAAATAGATTCCGGAGGGCACAGAACAGCAGGCAAAGTGCATTTTCATGTGTGGTGAAGAGATATAGTGGAAGGGTGCCCTATAGAGCAAAGATAGGCTGTACCCCCTATTGGTGAAAACATCACTTGTGGTAGGCACAAAGAAAATGGACATCCTGTGCATCGGAGTCCAGGTCCACAATCTTAGGGATCTTTGACAGAGAAGATGAAACATTAGGCTGCCTTGCTTGTTCACATGCCCCATTGCAGTCTTCTAGTCTGCCAGAATCTAGCAGATCTACTGCAAAAGGAGGGTGGGAACGTCTTCAGGGCCAGGCGAATCACCAGCTGTTTGACCAAATGAATGTGTAATTCTAGCTCCCCTGGAGTCCAGAGACCTCTGATCTTTAGCTCCTTCAGATGGGCATCCCACTGTAAATTGGGGGTTTCCATCACAACAGTTGCCATTTCTGGTGATGGGCAAATTGACTTCCCACATGACAGGTTCTCCTCGAACAACAATCACTGGAGATTCAGCGGGGTATCCTGATGTGTCTGTCAGATCACCCACATGTTGGAGATGGAGGCCCCACTGGAGAGCACTCATATTAGCATGCTTCTGTGAAAAGCAGTAGATAGGAAGTCAGGAGACCCTGCAGGTGGAGGTCCTTCAGAACTGGAATCCAAATCCCCTCCCAAAACTATCTTGAATGCACTGAATCCTCTGGGAAGGAAGTTTCTAAATCCACTGACTCTAGGCCCACTTGTAGCACCTACTTTGCCGCTTTCTGCCCACCCTGGACTACCTCCGCAAAATTGTCTTTCAGGTGGTCTCGGATACTTCATATTACTGTCTGCGCCATCTACCAGAGCAAATGAGCGCACCTAGGCAGGTGACAACATGGAGACCTTCCCAAGAGCAGGAACGGCAGGGAATCTTCCTGCCTGCACCAGCTCTTACACTTCTTCACATCCTTTAATGACCGCAGCTTTGCTTCCTACTCTTTTATGGTCTTGGAGTGCATGAGACTATACTGTTCACAAAACATGCAGTCATGCTGGGGCCCCAAGCGCCACAAGCAGAACTCTAGGGGGTCCGAAATGGACATCTGTCCTTGGAAGGAGTGATAGGGCTTGAACCCTGAACTTTTAGGTGGCAGCATACTGCCTGGTGCTGTAAAAAAGTAAAACTCTAGGACTTTTAGAAAAAAGCATTTGCAATGCAAAAGGTCTCGCATTTACGAGAGTTTGAGCTATTGACATTGCAAATGAGTGACAATACCTTTTACTTTTGTTTTCGTTTTTAAAACCTAAATAAAAGGCATTGTCATTTACAATGGCAACAGCTCAAATTCGTATAAATGCGAGACCTATTGCATTGTATCGGATGTTTGGCAGACAAAGTATGAATTCTATACTTAAAAAGTGGCAAATCGTATTGAAACAAGTGTGTAGCCACAGACTGCGGAGGACATTACACTAGCCCAGCACACGGGTAATTAGTAAAGACAGTTTCAGGAATATTAAGAAGCAATGAAAATTATAAAGAAACAAAAGGTCACCACATATGAGCATTTCTATACATTACAAATTGAAATGTGGCCCACATTGTACGTATTCATCTCTAACAGTCTAGAGACAGAAACACTATCAAAGATGACAAGTAACTGAATACATTTCTCTTATAACTCCAATCAAAATAAACGTTGAAAATATTTTTTTATTTTTCGTTTTCCACTTTTATCGTGATGTCATCTGCAGATGAATCTGGACCAAACACTGTAACACTACTTCGACTAGGCCCTCCAGACGAGAGCCACACTGTTCAAATGCCAAGCTTTTCACAAGACTTGCCACCTACAGAGGTGGCAGCAACCACATGCGCTAAAGACCAGACAATAAGGACCTTCTGGAAGACCTACTGGTGGCACATCCAGGGTCAAGGGCTTTCTACAAGACAACGACTATATGTTGAGGGTTCCAGCAGAAGTACAAGCGGTCAAGCATTATATTAACTTTCCGCTGGATCCCTCATCCTATATAAAGAAATCTGCAGAAATTAACTTAAACAAGTGACAGTGCAGACAATACAGGGTTAAACTCCACAGTGCACATGGAGGCTACCTTCAAACCCACTCTTCTCTGATGTGGCAAGAATGTTACAATTGCTGCTGGACGCTTCATAGGAGAACAATGTCTTCTCAACACAGGAGTGAGGGAAAACAGTGGTGAAGCTCACTGCCAAAAAATCTGAACATATCCCCTAACCAAGGATCTTTTAGAGACACCCTCTCAAGCCCAATCCACTGCAAATTAAATGCCAAACAATTCATGCCATGCCTCAAGAAAATTACAGAGAAGGGCATCTTCAACCAACTCCATACAAAAACAGAAACAATACCATGCCTGAAAACACTAGCCTGGGATCATATCCACTTGTACCCCATGACACAGTCAATCATGACGTTTTACTTGACACACCAAAATCCCATATGTACTTACATTACTTCTTCTGCCACAAACATAATCGTACTTAAAGATACCAGCTTGTCAGTGCTATTTCTAGCAGCAAGCCCTAATCGTGAGGCAGGCTACTTCATATGGTGAGCTGACCACTCCCCCATACAAAAATACAGTAAGATTACTAACCTCAGTCATCAACACGTGACATAGTTTACGCACAGGTCTACTGATCCTTTTCCAAGACCAAGCATCTACTGATCCTTTTCCAAGACCAAGCATAAGACTTCCTTTTTCACAATACTCAAACCTACTGCAAAATACAATGAATTGTAAATCTGAAACATGTCTTTGCTCAATAGCATCCTAGAATAGTACTGGGTTTACCCATGTATCATCTTGCTCACAGCAACACCTCCACATAGTACAAACAACTCAAACTTCTAATAGTTTTAAGACAAGTAGTCTTGTGTACCACATGGCAATAGTTTATTGAATGCATAATGTAATAACATTTGTAGAGCACTCCAGCCCATGAGTGTCTCAGGAGTAACTTGTGACGATGGTGTAAAAAACTGTACCACGGAAGACCTGCATCCCTTTTTTGGTTCCCCTGACTGGGATACACTTTGCCCAGCTTGAAAAGACCCCACAATGCAACAGTTATCACTAGCATTTCTGCTTGAGTACAAGACTGCATGTGTGTGCAGAGTAGCACCATACATCTTTCGTTGCCAGTCAGGAGAACGTGTCTCAGTGCATGATTGCTGTGATATCCTAGTATTAGGTTATTCCAGAACTGAGAGCCAAAGACACCGAAATTGGGATATGTGATACTGCTCAAAAGTACAGACATACTATATTCGTCAGATGGTGTGTAATTTGACGTCTTTTGGTAAGCTTCTCTTTATTTTGTTAAATCGACTAGGATTTGACGGATTAGTTTTAGTGGTTGTATGTTATTTGTGGACTGGACTCCCTAGGTTACAAAATTGTCTCTATATTAACTACATTGACAGCTCCATTACATTAGAGGTGGACACCATACAATACTAAATCAGATACGGTTTTATAACCCAAGGAGAGTATCTCGGGCAAAACAGTGTCCGATTGTATTTGGCACTGCCCATACTTGCATTCTTCAAGGACTAATTTTGGTTGATCTGTAACACATTAATTACTTATTGCACAAGTTACTACTTGTGTAATGATATATCTGTAAGAGACCTTAGTTAGTGATAGGTTCCTTACCTTAGAAAATCCCCAGGAGTCAGACTGGATCCGGAAACTTTTGCGTAGCAATACCCCTGCGCGTCGGTATGCATCGTCCGCTGCTCCGCGTCCGTCGGCGGCGGCGTTAGCGCCGGAATGACGTCGCCGGAGTACTTAGACGCCGCCCTCGCGCGCGGACGTCAGTTCTTATACACAGCTTTTCTGCGCCAGATACGCAGAGCCATGATGGAACCAACACTGGTGCCATGAAACTAGGGCCCTGAAAGGGGATGACCTTAACCCTAGATATCGGTTCGCAGAACGGGGAGGATGGGTGGGTCGGTAAGGAATCTAATACTAAATACTGTTTCTTACAGATATATTGTTACACAAGTAGTAACTTGTGCATCTGAAAGAGACATGTTGGAGATAGATTCCTTACCTTAGAATAGATACCTCTGCAATACCAACCCCGGTGGTGGGTCTGGGAAACAATAATCACACCTGAAAGTCCTGGAGGACAGAACGGCCAAAGAAGCCATCCCTCCGGACTTGGCTGTCCAGGCAGTAGTGTCTTGCGAACTTGTGCAGTGAGGCCCATGTAGCTGCCTGACAAATGTCCTGCAAGGGGACTCCTCGGCCCAGGGCAGTAGTAGTCGCAGTGGCCGGAGTGGAGTGGGCCCTCAGCCCAACAGGAGGTTCCTTTTTAGCCAAAGAGTAGCACGCCTGGATGCACAACACGATCCACCGAGAGATGGTCCGCTTGTGCACCGCCCGTCCTTTCTTAGCGCTCACGTAACCAACAAAGAGTTGGTCATCCACCCGGAACTGGCGTGTGCGATCCAGATAGTAAGAGAGCCCACGTTTTGGGTCCAGACAGTGGAGCCTCTCTTCCTCTTTCGAGGGATGCAGAGGCAGAAAGAAGGTGGGCAAGGTGATGGACTGCCCGATGGGGAAGGCTGTAACTACCTTGGGCAGAAAAGAGGGTTTTGTCCGCAACACAACCATGTCCGGATGGACAGAAAAGAAAGGAGGTTTAGAGGAAAGAGCCTGGAGCTCACTCACTCTCCTGGCAGAGGTGATGGCAACCAGGAAAGCAGTCTTAAGCGTAAGAAGACGGAGAGGACAGTTATGAAGCGGCTCAAAGGGAGCGCAAATCAGGTAAGTTAGAACCAGGTTCAAGTCCCACTGGGGCATCACGAAAGGAACAGGAGGGAACATATGAGTGATGCCCTTTAAGAATCTGTTAACAATCGGGGACTTGAACAAAGAAGGCTGATCAGGTAGCCTTAAGAAGGCGGAAAGGGCAGAAATGTAGGCCTTGATAGTGCCCAGAGCAGAGCCCTGCTGGGCAAGAGAAAGAAGGAAGAGGAGAACCTCAGAAAGAGGGGCATTGAGAGGATCCACAGCCTTTGCTGTGCACGATGCTACAAATTTGTTCCACCTGCAGGTGTATATCAACTTTGTGGAGGGACGCTTGGCTGCCAGAATCACAGTACTCACTTCAGGAGGCAAGTCAAATGGCCTCAACCGTCGCCGCGCAATCTCCAAGCATGGAGGTGCAGACTGGACAGGTTCGGGTGGAGGACCGTCCCCTAGTGCTACGATAGAAGGTCCTCCTGAAGAGGCAGACGAATTGGGGAATCGACTGACATACTGAGTAGCCCGGGACACCAGTACCTTCGCGCCCAGTCCGGAGCCACAAGGACGACTTGGGCCCGGTGGTGCTTGATTTTCTTCAGCACTCTGGGCAGAAGTGGTATAGGTGGAAAGGAGTACAACAGACCGCAACTCCACTCGCGCCGAAAAGCGTTCCCGAGCGAGTGCCGCCTTGGAAATTCCAACGCGCAGAACTGATGACATTCCGTTTTCTCTTCGGTGGCGAATAGATCTAACCAAGGCTCTCCCCACTGCAGAAAGAGGCCTTGCGTCACGTCCAAGTTCAGACGCCATTCGTGATCCATCATGCACCTTCGGCTGAGCTCGTCCGCCCTGGCGTTCAGAGAACCTGCCAGGTGTTGAACCACCAGGGTAATGCCCTGATGTTCCAGCCACTGCCAGAGGCGCAGAGCCTCCTGGCAGAGGGTCCACGACCCCACCCCGCCCTGTTTGTTGCAGTAACACAGGGCGGTGGTGTTGTCCGTGAACACCTGCACTAAACTTCCCCGGACAAAGGGAAGCAATGCCTTCAGAGCAAGTCGGATTGCCCGCAGCTCCAGAAGGTTGATATGAAGCTGGGACTCCGCAGGAGACCATAGGCCTCTGATCTTCGCCTCTCCCAAGTGGCCTCCCCATCCCAGGTGGGACGCACCCATCACCACTGTGTGCTCCGGTTGGGGAAGGGAGAGGGACCTGCCATTGACCCAATTGTGATTCGTGAGCCACCACTGCAATTGTTGTGCAGTGCCCTCCGAGATCTGGACATGATCGGACAGGTTGCCCTAATGCTGTGCCCACTGGAACTTCAGGTCCCACTGCAGAGCCCGCATATGCCATCTGGCATGTTGCACTAGCAGGATGCAGGAGGCCATCAGTCCCAGGAGCCGGAGGGTCATCCTGACCGAAACCCTGGATAGAGGCTGAAAGAGCGGAATCATAGCCTGAATATCCCAGACTCGCTGCTCGGGAGGATAAACCCGAAACGGCGTCTAATCCAGAACCGCTCCGATGAAGGGGAGTTTCTGAGACGGACTGAGATGAGACTTCGGCACGTTGATGGAGAACCCCAGCAAATGTAGGAGGTCGGCCGCAGTCTAGAGGTGGAAGACGACTGTCTGGGGCGAGCCCGCCTTCATCAACCAGTCGTCGAGGTAGGGGAAGACTGTCACCTCTGACCTGCGCAGGTGAGCTGCAACCACCGCCATCACTTTTGTGAACACCCGAGGGGAGCTGGTAATGCCAAAGGGGAGCACAGCAAACTGAAAATGCTTGTGGCCTACTGTGAACCGCAGGTAGCGCCAGCGGGCCGGCAGGACGGGGGTGTGGATATATGCGTCCTGCAAGTCCAATGCTACCATCCAGTCTCCAGGGTCGAGGGCAGGCAGGACCTAAGCCAGCGTCAACATCTTGAACTTCTCCTTCCGGAGAAAGCGATGGATGCCCCTTTGTCCTTCTTGGGGACCAGAAAGTATTGGGATTAACAACTACGTCCTACTTCTGGCCCAGGAACACGCTCGATGGCCCCTTGGCCAAGAGGGCCATAACTTCCTGCTGGAGAAGCGCAAAGTGATCTCAGACATGCGGTGAAACTGAGGTGGCATGGTGGCCGGGGGTAAACTCGAAGGGGAGGGAGTAACCCCTCTGCACGAGTTGCAGCACCCACCTGTCAGAAGTGAAAGAACCCCTATGGAGAGGGTGATGTAGAACTCTGCCACCCACTGGCGTGGGGATGCGTCCCGAAGCTCAGACTAGGAAGGCTTTGAGGCGGATGTCACGGGGCGGAGGTGGACTGACCCTCACGGCGGCCCCCGGAGCCGCCACTGCGGCCTCCACGACCACGGCGACGCTGAGTTTTGTTTCTGCGCAGGTTTTTGACTGAACGAGCGGCTGGGGTGCCCCTTCCATGGCCACAAAAGGAATGAAAAGTAGACGTGGCCGGGCGCGTGGCGGAAAGGCCCAAGGACTTGGCCGTAGCTCGAGAGCCTTGAAATGCTCCAGCGCATTGTCGGCCTTATCACCAAACAGGCGAGTGCCATCAAAGGACATGTCTATGAGCGAGCTCTGGACGCCCGGGGAGAAGCAGGTAGATCTCAACCAGGCGTGGCGACGAAGCGCCAAAGTCGTGGAAACTGGAGTCCGCGGTGTCTAAGCCACAACGAATGGCGAATTTAGCCGTGTCCTTACCCTCGGCCACAGCCTGGACCTCTTCAGGGCACTGAGGTAACACCTGAGCAACGGTATCCCACACCACGTGTTCACTGACCGCAGCCCCAACCTGGCTGAGGAAAACAACCGCTTGCCGAACTGCTCCAGCCTCTTGGTATCCTTATCTGGTGGAGCCATGGGAAAGGAACTCTGGGACGTCGAAGCTTGAATGACCAGACTCTCGGGCGTAAGATGAGTGGTCAAAAAGGCAGAGACACCCAGCGCCAGGCGATGACGCCAGGCGACGTTCTTATTCACAGGGGTTCCTGTGGCCGGCCGCGACCAAGTGCCCAACAAGACGTCAGTAAGGGCGTCATTAAATGGCAGCAGTGGCTCCGATGAAATGTACGCCGACTGGAGCACCTCAGTGAGGAGATTAGTCTTTAAGGCCACTGAAGGGAGATCAAGGTTAAGGACCTCAGCTGCCCGACGGAGCACCACCATGTATGAGGCACCTTCCACCATAGAGGGCGGGGGAGAGGCAAACCCAGGATCAGAGGAGATGTTGAGGCCGCCAGCCTCCCACAAATGGTCTCCCCAATACTGCTCAGAGTCACACTCACGAGCAAGAGAGTCCTCGAACCCCTCCCAGTCGTCCTCTACCTCCGCCGTATGTGGCGCAGACCGCGGCGGCGGGGCAGGGACCGGGAAAGGAAGACACAGCATTGGGAATGGCGCTGGGAAGAGAGCCGGCCGGGGCAGAACCGGTGCTGTGTCCACATTTGGATCCCAGGTGGGGACAAAAACGTCCGGGAACCGGGGCAGAGGTGGAAGCAACGACATCCACTGCGGCGCCGCAGGCGGACCCGAGGGTGGCCATGGGGCGAGAGCCGGTAGTTTAGGACCTCATAGCCGGAGCCAAAGGCACAGGATCCTGCGGCGCCGGGGGCCGACGGGCAGGCAGAATCCTGACACGGGACCACTGGGCCCAAAGGCGCGCCGGTGGGAGCCCTAGGCCTAAACAGGTGGTCCAGGGCAGCAAGAACCACTTGCATCCGTGAGGGAGTCGCCGATGGACGCGTGTAAGGCGGGTAGGCCGCGGGACTCCTAGGCTCCAAAGGAGCCGCAGGGGTGGAACTCCTGCCCCCTTTGTACGCATCCGGGGACCGACGGGGGAAAGTCGGGGAGCGACAATGCTTCTTTGACTTCTTTTTGTGTTGTCTCTTATCCGTATCCGAGGGTGAAGACTTGGAGCCCGAGGAGCGATGATGTAGGCCCCACGAGCGTTCCCTAGAATGGCTACTGGACCAGGAGCAGCGCTGGGATGAGTGTCGAACCTCAAGCAACTTCCAGCGTCGCTCCCTCAAGGCCTTCGGGGCCACAGCTCGACAGTCCAAACAGGACCAGGAGTTGTGGTCGCGCTTCAAGCAGTAGAGACAGACGTCATGGGGGTCTGCCAGCGACATATTGCGACGGTAGGCCCCGCAGGACTTAAACCCAGACATCTCTACGTGCACCAGAGAAGAACCACAAGAGACAAAAGTCCCAAAAGAGGTAGTCAAAAAGTGACTAAGGTACATGCTCTAACCGGATCTGCGCATGCTGGCGCGGAAAAAGAAAGAGCCAGTCTGACGCCTGGGGATATTCTAAGGTAAGGAATCTATCACTAACGTGTCTCTTTCAGATAGGTATACTAATTACCTTACGTGAAATGGGTGTGGTGAACGAAGTGGAATGTGATCGACAGAATGTGGGTTAAAACTAGTTCAGAATTAAGCAATTATTTTATTCAAGCGTCCCCTGACCAGGATTAAACACAGGCTATGACAGAGTGGAATTAGATATGTCATAGAGTGCAACAGTGGTCAACATGTTGTAGCCAGTAACCTCAAAAAGGTGTAGCAGCCTTTATGGTGCGAGGTTACCCTATGATGAAGCATACCACCTTCGAGTGGGTAGCGAAACTTTCCTATAAAAGAGACACTCCCACCTTTTACACTAGCATTCGTCCATCTTTATAGATAAAGGGTTTCTTTAAGTTATTTTTTTTTATTCTTGATCTCGCCTGGACAGAGTCAGCTCTCTTGTTAAATAATCAAGGCCCATCAAATTGCATTATGATAAAGGAAGCCTTAACATCACCAGAAAATTCAGAGCATATTCAGGCATGTCTATGGTTGATGATTCTAGTCCCCATTGCACAGACAACTGAGTCTGTAGAATCCGGGCCAGAAAGCTAAATATGAATGGCTGCATCATGCCACCCTGAATTGTTTTCCCAAAGAGTACCAGAATGGCCTCCTGTAATGCCAGCAGAACCTCCAGGTTCATCTGCCGAATGGTGCCGTAATAAAGAGCCAAAAGAAAGGAAGCATTAACAGAAACCAGGGTCACGCTGATGTAAAAGAATACTTTCTTGCCCATTGTATCAATCAGTTTGCATTAAGACGACTTAACCAAGGCTGTGGAAATGAAGGAGTTTAAGCTACATTAAAAATGAAAGCCTGCACCACCAGACATATCAAACCTATTGTGTGGGCCAGGAACTTTGGGTCTTAGGTGCTGGGCTGTGGCCTTAGGCAGTAGAGAGCCAAAAGCCAGGCCCAGAAGTGCCTAAACAAGGCAGCCAAGGTAGGTGAACTAGAGCCCCACTGAAAGACAAAAGAAGTGGCGGGACCACGCCAGAGGAACATGATTTTATTCTCTTCTGACAGAAGAAGGAGACCATGTGTACTACTGCAAATGACTCAGTAGGAGGAACCTTGTGGTGAATCCAAGGTCAAATAAGGAGGGGTGTCAAGGCTACTGGCATTTTGTATGTCAAATTAAAGACCAGCATCAGTGTGTGGAAGCATAGAAAAACGTATTAGACCTGAAAACAAATTGTGTACCCTATTACCTAAGTAATATATAAGTATAAGTTCTAAAGACAGCAAGGAGGGGAAGAGAAAGGCGTGTTATGAAGATCATGTCTTGACCTGTTGCGCACATTTTAAGAAAGGCAGGTAATGTTTGTTTTACTGGTAGGAGAGTGCAATGACCTTGAGAATGCAGAGAAAGCTCTTCTCTGTGATAAGACAGCTCTTCAACCTTATACTGTTTAACAAATTTGTGTGTAAACTGATAGATTACTAACTGGTTAAAAAGTTCTAAATAAATAGGTTGCAAAAGAATACACCTTGTCAGCTGACTTGATCGCATGCAGTCTAGCTGTGGAGAGTCTCAGTCCAATGGCTCTACCTTTCTGGTAGAGACTATCTAACAACAGATTCCTCATCTTCTCAATCTCCCCAGGTGTCAGACCGGATCCAGAAACGTTTACAGGAGGAGGTATTGTGCAGCTCCCCTTTGGATCCATCCTATCCTGTACAGGACGTCGGGCTCCCATTGAAATGTACCTCATCCGCACGATGATGTCAATTTTATTATGATCTCTGTCAGTGCTGTTAGATGGCGAGACAATAAAATCAGAATATGGCAGTGGGCAGACTTCCAGATTTGGCAACTTATTAATGGACTGAATGTGATCATTCCACAAAACGGGGAGGACGGGAGGGTCAGTAAAGCATCTACAGTTGGATGTAGTCTCTACCAGAAAAGACGTTTCCAAAGTTAAGTAACTTGTTCTTCAGATACGGACTTCTAAACGCATATTCCTCACCATGTACATAGATACCAAAGCAGTAACTCTCCAGGCGGTGGTTCTGTGGAATGGCTCAGTACAGGAAATCCTGCAGGAGAGATTGGCCAAAGTGCCCATCTTGCTGGACCTGGCAGCCCAGGCAGTAGGTGCTTCATGAACGTATGGAGGGACTCCCATCTAGCTGCCTGAAAAATGCCTAGTGCAGTCGTAGCAGCCTTTGCTCTGGTGGAATCAAGCATAGGGGTTGCTTTTTAGTCAGCCTATAGTTGAAGTTGAGGTGTAACACAATCCATCAGGAGATGATTTTCTTTTGCACTGCTTTGCTCTTTGTTGCTCTAGAGAAACCAACGAAACGTTGGTCATCGTGTTGGTACTCTGGTTCAGTCAATGTAGAAACTCTGGGCCCTCTTGGGGTCCAGCCGGTGGAGTCCTTCATTCTTGGAGGGAATCATCCTTGCTAAAACTTGAATTGTTTATTTTACTGGGCACACACACTAGGCACTTTGATCCCCCCACCTGGCACTCCTCTCTTACCGGAAGTGACCCCCCCCCACGCCGCTCCCCGGTCCACAATGGGTTATTCTCGATTGTGTGAAGGGAGTAAATGGCGGCGTAGCTCCTCACGTCGGGCAGGGGCGGAGCCACGCGGTCAGGAGTCTAGCTGCTGAACCTACTTAAACATATGCCTACCATTATGTTCCGCGGGCACCCAAAGGCAAGCCCATTTACGTCCGCCCCTGTCGACCGGGGCCAGGGGCCATACCCACTGTCTGCTTCCCCGCAGGTAAACGCCTCTATTCACCTGACCACCTTCTACGATTAAGGGGGGCTGCCAATGAAAACTGTTTACACTCTTTATCCCCAACTAAGGACAATGTTACCTGCTCCCATAGCTCTTTTAAATTCTGTCAGTCTTTTAAAACCCAGACCACCTCTCAGAACCCTGAACCTTATAAAATGTTTTTATTAAACTGTAGGTCTCTACCGAAACACTACTGAAATTTCTATTCTTCTAGAGGAGGGACTCCCTGAAGCTCTGTTTTTAACCGAAATATGTCTTAACAATGAGTCTTCTCCTGTCCTTGTACATTACCTTCCCCTGGTTACCATATTAAGTAGAAAGACCGCAAAAGAAGCAAAGGGGGCGGCATTGCCGTTATATTCAAAGACCAGTTTAAATGCAGCATTACAACAGACCCTCTACCTGACAGCGAGAATCTTTCTTTTTCTATAAGCTTCTCACCTATCCATACATTTTCAGGCTTATTAATTTATCCCCCCCCCCCCCAATCCCCCCCGGGGCCCATGGACAACTTCTCAAAGTTCTTCCCGAAACCCTTGCTAAGCTAACCAGCTCCCCTTCCAACTTTACGATATTAGGAGATCTGAACCTGCATCTAGATGATCCTGCAAACTCAGCTGCTTCAGAGTTAATTAGAAATCTCTCAGCATTTTAGTTTAAACAAAGGGTTTCTGGAGCCACTCATTTCAAAGGTCATGGAGTTCCTATCACGCATCCATGGTCAGACCACTTTCTGATTCCCCTATCATGGTGCATGATGGGTCCACTCACCTCTTTTACCAAGATTAGTAGCCAGGAACGCACGTGGTCTAAACTTTCCCTAGAACAGTGGGTCTCAGCTCTTGAAGCTACCAGGCCTTCTTGCAAATCAAATCGCATCATTGCCAGCGACAAGTTTAACGATTGGATCGAGTACTCTCTAGATCATGTTTTCCCCCCAAAAACCACCCGAAGAAAAGTCAGGACCAACACATCCCCGTGGTACTCCCCTAAGCTCTGCGAATATAAACAAGTCTGTAAAAGACTAGAAAGAAAATGGAGTAGGGACTATGCGGCGTCTAGCAAACTAAAATATAGAGAGGCCATCAAAACCTATCAAGCGGAAATTAAATCCGCACAAGCGGTCTACTATAAGGAAAAAATTTGCCTTGCCTCAAATTCCCAGCAGGAAACTTTCCGCAACACAAAGACTCTCCTCAATCTCCCCTCACTCCTAGCCCCCACTGTTGGGGACCTCACCCACTGCAACGAACTGGACGAATTCTTTCACAAGAAAATCCAAGATAAATATATCACCTTCCCTCTCGCGGCTTGCCAAAACGACCCGTCGCTTATGGATATCACTCCGCATTGCACTCAAGCTATGTTGGAGAAAATCCCTCTGATGGACTTTAAGTACTTAGAAACCATCTTGGTCCTTTTAAATTCACCATCTCCCAGGGATCCTGCCTCCCAGAATACTCTGAACCTAGCCACTGGAACAATTTTTCCAGTGATTCTGGAATTGATTAATTCCTCCATCTCTTCTGGAGTATTTCCCCCGCCCCGGAAATGTGCCATGGTGAAGGCACTACTCAAAAAGCCTAATCTGGACCCTGACCTCCTGGGGAATTTTCATCATATTTCCCTCCTCCCGGTGATTAGTAAAATCCTTGAAAGACGTTAATTCAGTCTTATCCGGATTCTTAGAGTCCAACAACCTTTTGCACCCCTCACAGACTGGTTTCCGGCCCCAACAGGGGAAAGAACAAGCTCTCTTAGCAGTGGTTGAAAAGTCCAGGAAAATTCTGGACCAAGGAGGTATAGCGGCTATCATCCTCCTGGACCTCAGTGCTGCATTTGACACCGTCAACTACAACATTCTGACTCTCAGACTCAGGAGTCTTTGAGTGACTGGGGGTGTCATCACCTGGCTGCAGTCCTTCCTGGAAGACAGGTCTTTTCAGGTCTTCGAAGGAGATATTATTTCCAAGCGTATTTCTCTCAGCTGCCGTGTTCCTCAAGGATCTTCCCTGAGCCCTACACTATTTAATGCATATATGAGTCCATTTTGTATAAAGATAGTTACCTTCGCTGATAACACACAACTAGTTGTTGCCTTAAACCACCCGGAAAATTCATTCTCCGGCCTCAGCCCCTGTTTGGGGAAGGTGGCTAAGTAGATGGAGCTCTCCTGCATGAAACTGAACGGAGAAAAGACAGAGCTTATGCTCCTAGGCAACTCTCCCATCTTCAACTCAGGGTTGTTGTGGCCAAACTGTCTTGGCCCCGCTCCGGCACCAAAAAATCAGATCAAAAGTCTGGGCATGTGGCTGGATCTTTCCCTGAATTTTGAACATCAGGCGGCAAAACTATCGGCCACCTGTTATGGCATTCTCAGGATGATTTGCAAAATTATTTCTCCTCTTCCCGTTCTTGCCAGAAGGTTAATGGTCCAGGCTCTTATTCTCTCCTGCCTGGACTTTGGGAATGCCCTCTATTTAGGAGCTCCCCGAGTTACCATCTCCAATTTACAGATTATTCAAAACTGCGCAGTTCGTCTGCTCCGCAAGACCCCTTACCGGCAATCCGCCAAGCAGGCAGTGAAGGCTCTTCATTAGCAGGCTGTATTGAAGAGAATTACATTTAAAGCTCTATGCATCGCCCACAAGGCCTTCTGGGTTAAAGGACCAACAATTATGCAAACTATTGTCTCCCCTTATTGTCCTAACAGAAGTCTCCACATGGCCAAAATCCTTAACGCCTCAGTCCCAAAAATAAAAAAAATAAGAAGCCGGGTGCTCATTCTCTTACAACGCCGCCAAGTTTTGGAACGCCCTGCCTCCTCACTTACGTCGGGAGTCCAACCTTCTGTCCTTCCGGAAACTCATCAAAACTTCGCTTTTTCAAAATCCCACCTAAGAAGCTGTCTTCTCTGGACGCTGCTGCTATTAGGGCTGGGACGCCTAAGGATAGCTACGCGCTTTATAAATACTTTTTAATTAATTCATTCATTCATGAGGCGGTGCGTATAAGGTGGGCAAGGTAATGGACTGTTCTTTGCGATTTTGTGTGGAGGACCAGCTTATCTGGAAAAAATGAGGTGCATGGCTGTACCAGACAGCGATCAGCAGTTTCCTAGCTTACCTTGTAGATGTTGTTGCACTGAGAAATACCATCTTGAAGGTGGGCAGATGGAGATGGCAAATGCCATGGTACACAAGGAACCAATCATCTGCACCATCACAAATGACGAAACCATGCCGATCATGAAACAAATGAACTTCCAGCTCCGCACAGATGACAAAACCACCATCAAAGGCACCCTCGCATACAGACCGCCCCATTGCACACTTCACCCTTGCTGGACTTCCTGGCACCACCCCCAACTTCCACAATGTCCCCTTCCGCAGCTGGAACAAGGTCACTCAGCACCAACGGACTGACGCCGTCAGCATCACACACCCTAACATCCCCACCATCTAGGACAGGACAGTAGCGAACTTCAAAGCTTGGATCACCAGGGCCACCGACCAAATCGCTCCCACCAAACCAGTCAAAACGCTCAGAGCTACCAAACAAGCCAACTGGCACCTCCAAACTCATCATTTTGAAACACAGTTGTAAACAACTGGAAAGAAGATGGCACACCAGCAGGAATCACAGCGACCAAGTCACCTTCAAGTCAGCCTTCAACAACTACCACCATCAGGTCAAAGCTGCAAAACAGAGGCCCTGGACCCACTGGATCGAGAACACCGTCAACCAAACTACGGAACTCTTCACCATCGTCAGAGAGTCACCTGCCTATCAGTCAGTGAAAACTTGATCTCCTTCTCAAGATAGCAAACATCTACAGAAACTTCGCTTTCTCAGCATCCCATCAACCATTACCGCTGACCACCCAGTCACCGCATGGGAACAACTAGGACATCAAACACAACCACTCTAATGAACTCCATCCACTCGGGAGCATCCACCGACCAATGCCCCCACCGACTTTCAACCTTGGAAGATACGAGATAAAACACCAGCTCACCACCATCCTCAACGCCTCCATAACCACAGCCACCTTTCTTGATGCCCGGAAACATGCTAGAGACACTGCAGACCCCAGCGAGCTCCAGAACTACTGTTCCATCTCACTGCTCCACTTCCCCTCTGAAGCCCTTTGAGAAAGTCATCAACCTCAAACTCACTGAACACATGGAGAGAAACACCCTGCTGGACCCTTCCCAATCCATCCAGGTTTTAGAGCCTTACACAGCACCGAAACAGCACTGATCGCCGCAACAGACGACATCTGTAGCCTACTCGACAGAGGAAAATCAGCCTCCCTGATCCTGCTTGACCTCTCTGCAGTCTTCGACACCGCCTCCCACCACACACTCATCGATCAACTAAGCCAGATCAGACGCTCAGCTGGATGGCATTATTTCTCACGGAGTGTACCCAGAGTGTCTGGGTCCCTCCCTTCACCCCACAACCCAACCACACCATCTGCGGCATGCCTCAAGGCTCATCCCTCAGTCGAACCCTCTTCAACATCGACATGACACCACTCGCTGACATCTTCAGATTGCACAACATCATCTTCTGAGCCGACGACACCCAGCTCATCCTCTCACTCTCAGCAGAACCCACCTCGTTGAAGACAAACTTCCACACACAACTGTTTCAAGAACGTCTCAGCCTGGAACAAGAACAATTGCCTACAGGTCAACACAGACAAAACCGAAGTTCTGATCTTCGCCAGAAACACCGCCCTCTGGTAAAACTCCTGGTGGCCATTGTAACTCGGACCCACCCCACTCCGAAAAACCACGCCTGCAACCTCGGCATCATCCAGGGCAGCAAACTCTCCATGAAACTTCAGGTCAACGCAGTCTCCTCAGCCTGCTACCATATGCTCTACAAAGGCTTCAAGTGGTTCCCCATCAACACCAGGAAAACAGTGACACAAGCCCTCATCACCAGTCGGACAGACAACGGCAATGCACTCTATGCAGGCACCACCATTGAATTCATAAAAATGCTCCAGAACGCAGCTGCTAGACTGATCCTCAACCTGCCCAAGAGGACCCACGCCACCCAGCACCTAAAGGACCACCACTGTCTCCCTGTCAAGATGAGATGCCATTACAAGCTTTTGACCCACATCTACAAAGCCCCCCATGACCAAGGACCCGCCTACATGAACCACTGCTTGTATTTCCACCGACATCCCAGGAACTTCCACTCCACACACATCGCCCTTGCACATATAACATGCATCCGCCATTGCCGTTCAGGAAGACACTCCTTCTCCCACCTCGCCTCCAAATCCTGGATAGCCCTCCCCCTCCTCACTTCACCCTCATTGATCCACTTCAGGAAGGGACTCAAGACCAGGCTGTTTGACTGATTCCTGCAGCACAGCACTTGGATACCATTTCAGGTGTTAAGATGCAATATACAAGTACGACTTGATTGATTGATTAAACGTTGAATTGTCTGGAAAGGAGCGCACATCAGCTATGTAAGGACCTAATTATGGTCCCTCTCTGACATGATGAATGTGTTGGAAACAGTTTGAAGAACGAAAGTCCCGAAACGCAACCTTCAACTGTTGCCACAGAAAGACAGAACATGACAACATCAGACAACTTTGCATTCAAGGGTTGGATATTACGGGAGGAACACCAAACTTTTGCCAGTGTCCTGCATATACAGTTTTGGTGGATAGATGCCTGGCTGGCAAGATAACACAAACCACTTTGAGAGGAAGTCACCAACTATCGCTGCTCCATTTCCAAGCATGGAGGTGTAGATTTTATGACTTGGGTGCAGGACAAGGCCTAGTGGTTGCAACAAGAGGTCCTACTGAAGGGGCAGCTATTCAGCTGCCCCTTCGGATAGCTGCCCCTTCGGGAGGACCTCTAGTTGCAGCAGCAAGTGCTTACGACAGGTGCTTGTGACCAAATGTTTTCGGGTTCCACACTCTCCTCGCCTAACCTGGGGCCACAAGGATGACTTCGGCCCGGACTTTCTTGATCATTTTGAGCACTCTGGGCAGGAGAGGTAGGGGTGGAAAGGCACACATGAGTAGTGTGCCCCAATGCAGGCGGAAGGCATCTCAGTGGGATAACTGTCTTGGGAACTCCGATGCACAAAAGGTTTGACACCGAGCGTGCTCTGCTGTGGTGAATAGATTGAATCAGGGTTTGCCTCTGTGCTGAAAGATGCCATGTGCCAACTCCGAGAGTATCCGTCATTCCTGAGGAAATGTCTGCTGAGTTTGTTTGCCTTGGCGTTTAAATATCCTGCCAGATGCTGGGTCATCAGGGATATGCCCTGATTGTTCAGCCACTACCAGAGACGTAGATCCTCCTTGCACAGGACCCACGACCCCAAACCTCAGGTTCGTTGGAATACCACATTGTGCCGTCTGTGAGAACTTGCACCCAGTCCCCCCTTGATGGTTGGAAGGAATACCTGAATCGCTCTCAAATCCAACAAGTTGATGTGGAGGCAACCATTTGCCGAGACCAGAGTCCTCTGATCTCCGCCTCTACGAGGAGGCCTCCCTAACACAGCCATGATGAATCTATCACAACCGCTAACTTTGTATGGGATGGCGAGAAGAGGTCATAGCCCAAATGTGTTGGACTCATTGAGGCAGAGGAAAGGCTTGGAAGGGCGCTGGATGGCTCCAATGAAGCGAGCCATTGTGAAGGCATCCCGTGTGACTTTGGCACGTTGATGGAATATACCAACTACGTCAAGAGGTCAAACTTCATCTGCAGGTGGTCTACACTTCTTGAGGTGAGAACACTTTCAGGAGCCAGTTGTTGAGGTATGGGAGGTTTTCCCAGTCTCTGCAGAATGTCTGCGACCAACACCATCATCTTCATGAACACAGAAGGTGCACTGGTTAGGCCAAGGGAAGTACGGAGAACTGAAAGTGGTCAAGGCCTATTTGAAACTACAGGCAGCATCTATGTGATTGCAGGATATGGAAATAGGCATCCTGCAAATCCAATGCTACTATCTAGTCTCCTGGATCTGGGGCACAGAGAACACAGACCAGGGTGAGCGTCTTGAACTTTTCCTTCTGTAGGAAGAAGTTCAGAGGGCAATGATCAAGATTTTGGCGAAGGCCTGCATCCTTTTTTCTGCGGCAACAAATGATGGATAGAATGTTAAATAAATAAAACATTCACCTCCAATGAAGAGATCTGGGTTAAATCCATTGTTCTTTTGCTCACTATGCCACCCCAGCTTGGACCGAGCCATATGCAAATCAGTCTTGACCCTGCTCCTCATGGGAACATTCTAGCCCGAACTGCCAAGCAGGGTCCTCCCCGGACCGGAAACAGGCATCCTGGGAATGGTTTTGGGGTAACACCCCTCATTGCAAGGTTAGCTCGAATCCAGTGGCACAGCGAGCAATGGACACATGTCTGGCAGTGCCTCTGCTGGTGTCCTCTGCCAAAGCCTCACTGGGGAACAGCAGAGCAAGCCGGGCTAGGCCCACTGAGTGGGCAGAGGCCTTGCTCTCTTCGTACTTTTGTATGGCCGAGTCAACCTTTGGTCCTAACAGCTTAGAACCGTTGAAGGGCATATCAGTTAGGGACTGTTGTACATCTGACGAGACGCACATGGAGCTAATTCTAAACCATTGCACTAGTGCCGACTGCCCTACCAGAGAGGCTGCATCTTGACAATCTAAAATAAACTGTTGTGATATTGGTTGGATGCCATCCTGGACAGTTGGCAAAATATCCGCATCTTTGTGCATACAAGTATCGACCCAGGAGGAATGATGTATTCACAGACCTTAAGGCAAGGCTTAACGAAGACGCAAAGGTTTCCATTCTTTTAGAACCATGATCCGGCGGACTTGAGAGAAATGCGTTTGGGTTCAGGGGGATGGTTAAGGCCTACACAATTAAGCTCTCCAGAGTGGGGTGTTGAAGAAGGAAGTCTAGGACTCCGGGAGCAGGCCTGTATGGCCTTGCCGCTTGTCTATAAACTAGGGAGCAAGATCCTGGTTTTGTCCAGTTGCCCACCAGTACATCAGTTAGGGGCTCATTCAATCGTAAGAGAGGTTCTTAGCTGGTTTGTCTAGAGACCTCATTGAGTACATTAGTTTGCACCTCGTTTACTGGTACAATGAAATCTAAAAACTCAGCCGCTCTCCTAATCACTGAAACAAACGAGGTGGATTCTTCAGTTGCCATAGCTGCGAGGGGTAATATAGGCCTATGTCTGTAGATGTGTCCAGGCCACTGGTGTCTTGGAGGTAATGAAAAATATTCCCTTATTATAAAAATCTTTGTCAGCTTGATAATATGAGTCAAAGTCTGGGTCAAACTAGGCATTTTGGTGTGGCCTGACAAAAAGAGGGTTGTTCTCGGAGTCCCACAGTACTATTGGCACACATCTGGTCTCTGGGTGTCGGTAATGTTGGTGTCAAGATTCATGCTTGCGGTGTTGGGGGCGGTAGAGTTGGACACAGTATAGGAGGGACCTCAGTCAAGCTTCTGTCCTCGACTCGTGGCTGAGTGACCCAGTCAACGTAGGGGACAGATGCACTGACTGAAATCTGACTGGAGGCCACCATGGGTCACTGGGACCCTAAGGCGACCCAAAGGGGCCCATTTGCGCACCGACGATGTTGTCCAAAGACTATCTGAGCTCGAGGAGAAGCTGTGGAATCGCATGTGGCCCAGGCAGGTCAGTGCATATCGAGATCAGCATTCAAATTGGTTCTGAAGTGAGGGACCACTCAGTGGACTAGAGGTGCTTAGTGCGTCGTGCAACCCTGAGTGGTGGAAGTGGCAGGATGACCGAGATCCATATTTGGACCTACCTGATACCTGTGACTTCGAAAACAACCTATCACAAGAACGGCTTCAGGAGCCATGACTGACAGGGACAGTTTTTTTTTTTTTAACTAATTACAGAGTTTGGCGACAGCGAGTTAGGCTTCACGATTTCAGGTGGCCTTTATGTTCATTTTTACCCAGCATTCACATGACATTTTGTTGTGGTTAGATCCAAGGAACAGGACTACAGACAGAAATCATGGTGTGGGGTCGGTAAGTCTCGACATGGTTCGTTTCAACCCTGTTGTTTTAGAGTGTGACATGTCTGCAGACTGTATTAATTTAAGGGAAGAACGGCTGAATTAAAAAAAACTCTGGATCCACGTCGGGGGTGTGGAAAGAAAAAAACAGACATCAGCTCAAGGATGTGGAGCATATACGAGAGCCCCAAAGTCATATCCAATTCGAAATGCATCTGACACAGAGCAGCAAGACTCCACCTGCAGACCCACAAGGGGACTTCTAGCATGGTTTTCGGACTCAGTCAGGCGTCTGGGGGAATCCACAAGGTGTAGCATCTGCAGTTAGAAGCCTCTATCAGAAAAAAATATGTAACCCCATCATCATCATCTGGAAACATGTTAGGCATCTGAATAACATCTGTTTCAGTTGAGAATAGTTGTATTGTAGCTATTTGTTGGTGTCAAGAAAGTGGAGCTGACGGGAGCCATTTTCAAGACAGGGCTGTGCTTTAAAAATATTAAAGTACAATATTGGGGAACTCTCACAAGGAATTGTCCAAATCTGGGATGATATAGACAATTTGGCATTGATGTTGCTGATGCCGGTGGCAGTGCCAATGAAGCAACATCTGACAAAGCCATCAGCAGAAGAGTAGGAATGCAGTCTGATGCTGGAATGGGTGGACTCCGTGTGGAGTAGGTTGATGCAGAGGGCAGGCTGGCAGAACTGCAACTAGCTGTCACAATAGGTATATGGGGCCACAATGTCCATACAAGGGAGACAGTGCAAAGTTAACGTTCTGTGGCATGGCCCTCTTGGGGGCTGTACCTTGCTGCAAAGTCAAAGTTGGCCTGGAGAGTTCAGGGCACATTGGATTGAGATCCAGGGGAAGACTACGACTAAGCTGAGAAAAGTACTGCAAACGCCCACTATGTGGCCTCATTCATGAAAGGAAACGTAAACGGCTGGAAGTTGCTTGACTCTTGGATTTATACTTGAACCTTAGCATCTACTTTGATTTACGTAACAAGGGTGACGTGACGCAGGACAGCCTTGTTTATTCTATTTTGTCATTTACGTTTGGCCTCTCGTACTTGGAGTCGTGTTTAGCTACCAGACTCTACAGAGTGTGGGTCTGTGAAAGCTACTTCCGACAAGAGCAACATTGTTAGAAGCCTGCAATCTTTTTGTGGACACAGACCAGCTACACTGCCAGAATTATTATAATTTTGGTTGTTAATCAGTAAACCGGAAACCCAGAGCCGCATAATATAGAGTTGAAAAAAGTAAGGTCAGCGTTTTGTTGTGGAATCTAAATGCAGCTCTGTGTTATCATGTCCAGGGAAAGGCAGGGCTGCGATTGAGTGCTGGAGCTATTGCAAGACATTTTGGGATCCAGCCTGGTGTCTGAGAGGATTTTAAAAAAATGAGGCTCAAAAGATCAGGAATGTGTAATTAAAAGTATCCATCAAAAACAAGGTTAAAAAGCGGCATCTTTAACAAATTTAAGGACTCAAGAGGGATAAAGATCCGGAGGTGCCTAATTAGGCTTAGAATTAGTTGTGCTGTTGCATTCTGAATGTTCGGACTCTGACCATAAAGGAAGCAGGCACAGTATTATGAAGAGTATTACAGTAAACCTGCATAATTCTAACCCAGTCCCATATAATCTCCGACTCAGCACATAATCCCTTTTCCAACCTGGAGTGGCACAAGGAATTCTCTTTCACCCTAGTACTTTAAGACTTAGGGACTTAGGGTAGTGCTCACTTGGAAGGAACTTTATACTCGGATTCTTGCACTATCTGAACCACCACTATAGCCCGTAGTTTTCTGCAGCATAAACACACGATTGGACCCCAAATTTAAACCTAAGTTCCCCATTTACTAATGGCAACCGCTGAGCCCAGTTGATGGACGAGGTCCGGGGGCTGCCACTGCCATTAAAACACAGCTATTTGCTATACATGACCCCGTATATTTACCATCTCTGGGGATCAACTGTGGGAACAATCCAATTCCCAGCACTACTAGTTCTCCATGTCTGACTAACTATAATACTAGTTTGGAGTCCTAGCCTTGTGCCCTAACACTAAACGTCGTATTGGACACTGTAGCTTTAACTTATGTACCAGTTCTTAGGCAATCTAAAATCTTCCTGTAATTTTGAACTTCAGCTCACTTTTGGAAGCTGGGCATTTGGGCTATCACGGGAACCATGCGAAGTCCTATTTCTGAATCTATCTATACAGGTATAGGTATAGATATCATAATGGCTGCTTAATGTCCTATATTTTCCTGGATCTCATGTTACCCCATAGCTCAAAAATTTAACTAAAATTCCCATCAATAGAAAGATTTCTATTTAGTGCAACATTCTCTCTGGAATCTAAGTCTATTGAGCAGTGACTTCCAAAAAGCAGTAAGATGACTCACACCAAAGGAAAAACCCATTTTGGGGTTGTATCAGCACCAGAAGTGGAAGGAAAATTTGTGTTGTTGTTTATTATTGTAAATGTCTGATATGTTATGTGCTAAATCAAGACTTTTTTTATTGAGCAGTGCAGTTTCATATTTCCATGTATACACGTTTTAAAGGCAATCAATTGTTCAGTGCAGTTACAACAGCTGTAATGAAAATCAGAAAATCAACTAAAAAAAAGGATAAAAAAATACAAATCATCAAACTCAGACATTCGTAAGAGCAGCTACACATAGCGATAATATAATCACAAAGGGAGAGTAAGAGCCTTTATGTTCAAGCAAATCCTCCTATATCAAACATAAAAATCACAACATGAGCTTAAATCGATAGTTACTCTAAATGACTCTAGCAGGTTTTATTTATAGAACTCTCTATTAACTTGGGGTATTCAAAAGATATTGGAGGAGATGTCTCACCCAGAACGTACTGGGGCACACTTCATCATGGGAATTTTTCCCATGCCAGAGTAGGTAAACAGCACTCTGGCGGACTCAAACAAATTGGGAGTTATTATATAATTGTTTTTCTGGACGTAAGCAGGGATCCAGTTTTAAAAATATCTACGGGTAAACCCAAAAATATCTTTTTATTAGAGAGTACCATTGAAATGATAAAAAATAAATCTTAGAGGGATTTATGGTGAAGTACGATTCACCCATCCATTTAGTGTAACCCAATTAATATAAAAATTAAAGTGTAAAATTCATCATCTAATATGTTGTCAAACTTCTATGATCATCTTTCGACTGGGAGGTAAATGGCAACAATGAATCAATACCGTTTCTAATCTAAATAATTACTGTATATTGAAGTTTATTACGTGAAATTACTATGCAATAGTGTATCCAAGTTCCATCCTTGAATGCTCCTCTTAACTAGACTATTATTGTACTCCGAGCCCAAGCATACAGTAGTAAAGGTCAGTCTCATTCGCAGACACTGTCCAGTTGACACTGGCTTCTCCAAAACCCAGCGAAAAGGTTTTGTAAAATGGTTATCTGCAGACAGATTGTGAAAGATACTCTGAAGGCACTGGTGTATGCAAAGTTAGCTGCAGGCGTGTGCTAATGCTTCTGAGCGTCAGTGGTCTAAAGTGTATGGATGCTTCTGAGCTAAAGTGTGTTACTACCATAGCCTTTAAAGCTCTACTTTTTTACAGTCACCCCAACCCCTCCCTTTTGACAGTCTGTGGAAAACAGACTGTAAGAGCCAGGAGCAGGGAAGCAAGAATAGCGCAGACAGATATATTTTATGACTAATGAAAAAATGTAATTAGAAAGATTTATGATTGGGGACATTTCACACACTGTAATTTAAAATGTTCATTATTGAGAAGAAGTAAGATCTCGGAACATAAATCCTTCAGGCTGCTGGCTGCATACATTTAGGATGTTGGAATGCACCAGTTACCTGTACTTTTGTCTCTCGGTCTGTGTCCCATATACGGATAATTCTAACATCTCCAGAGGTCATGAGGAGTCCCGTCTGTTGCTCCCAGTCGACCACCATTCCTGCTCCTTAGAACAAAAGAACAGATTAATTAGACATTTCCGACCATCACAGGTTGACAATAGCAACCACAAATAAAGCAAGTGTGAAGTCAATAAATCATGCATTCACCTACATGTGGATTCATTCATTTGTAGCTTTAATACACCAACCGAACACAATGCATTAATGAGCCTGGCTATCCAACCGCAAGAATGAATGAATTAGATACTCACTCTGTAACTGACACCCACTCACCATTCAAAATTCCACTCATAATAATTTTTTTAGTAGCTTTGGCAGCCTTCCAGGGAAGTCCGGGTCCTTTCCCCCACCTCCCTCTCTCCCCCACACCCCTAATGGTTTTGACCCCACTTCCTTCCTTTTGGTAGAAAGGAGTTTTTTATTATTATCATTATTTCTATAAAATAGAGGGGCCTCCGGGCTGGTGCCTGTGTTTCTCTCTGTACTTGTTTCTGAGCGGTCTCTGCCAGCAGCAGCAGCAGCAGCAGCAGAAGGTGGGATTGTCATAAGTGGAGCAGGCGGGAGCAAGGCGCTCGCGGCGCTCGGTGGAAGGAAGATGAGTGAGTCAACTTCAAAAGGAAGCCAGACCCCATCAAGCAAGCAGGAGAAAGGGACCGAGGAGAAATGGGGGCGAGGAAGGCCTCGGAAGCAGCCCAAGGAGCCCAGTGAAGCACCCACCCCGAAGAGACCACGAGGGAGGCCGAAGGGAAGCAAGAATAATGCAACATCAAAAAGCCGGAAATCTGGGGTCTCTGTCGGAAGAAAATCCAGAGGAAGACCCAAAAAAACGGAGAAGGAAGAGAAGGATGAGCCTTTATCGCAGGAGTCCTCAGAGGAAGAGGAGGAGGAGGAGGAGGAAGAGCAGTGAAGCTCGCCGGCCGGATGCTACCTCATTATCCAACATGCAACTGCTGATCAACCTCTGGACAGAACAAAGCCTCTTCCCCCATATGCCCATCATCCATTTCACGGTCTTCCCCCATCTTAGTTCTAACCCTATACCCATGCCTCCCCCACACCCCTAACGTGCTCTAATCCTACAACAGCATTAGAGAGGAACAGGCTTGGACAACAAAACCCTCGGTACTGTGGCTGATCCTGGAGGCGTGCATGCTCTAATGGAAAAATTATTTTTATTGGAAAAGGGCAGAGAAAACACAAAACACTTTTTTTTATATCGGACACGGTTACACTTTAACCTAAAGAATATAACATAGGGCTTTTTTCATTTGCTTCTGGTAAGCCATTGAGAAGGGTTCTTTTTTGGGGGGCAGTTGGAAGCTGGCTTGGTGCTAAACATCTCACTGCTGTTAGAATATTTTAAGATAGGTTGGTGGCGAGGACTTGCTTTTAGGGCTTTTCTAATTCTGGAGGTAGGAACATTGGTTTTGAAAAGCTTGATTCTTTGCTTCCTTTCTCACATTTTCCTGACATGCCATCAAATGTAAGACACAGGTAATTCACTGCTAACTGTTACTGAAATAGCCGCAAGCTGCTGGATCAAACATTGTAAAGAGTGTTTCAGAAGGGGCGAGCCTTCCTCCTTACCTCCCCCTACAGCCAGTTTATGTAGACTTGTCCATCCTCATGCTCTAATAACAAATGTGTGGGATCAAAAAATGTCTACAGTAAAAAAAAAGTTGGGGTTTTCAAGAAAATACTACTTATAAAGGAGATGATTGGTGGGAGACTTCAAAGGACTGTGCGTATCTTGAACATATATGATGAAACATGACATTGTGGAGAAAGGAGTTTCCAGACAAAAATTCTTGATGATTTTGAAATACGTCCCCTTTTGGAGACTGCGGTTGTCGCATCTTTGTTCTTGGTAAGTTCAACACTTCAGTAATCAATAACTTAAGCCCTATACTGCACATAATCAATGCCTTATCAGGCTGCCTTTCTTTTTGGTTAACTCTAGACATTATATTTATACCAGATGAAACATCTCAAAATTGACTGTGTTATAAATTAGATTTGTTGCAAGTCTTAGCTGTTTATCCACCTATTCCTTATCCAGAATAGATTGTCTTCAAGCAACACTATTTACGATCAATAGCTTAGAATACTTTCTATTGATTTACTTGCCTTGACAAGTTGGCGGTGTTCCACGAATCACATATTGACTATTGCTTATTGCATGGCTCTGATTTGATTAAGTGTTGAATTCCTTAAGAGTGGGGATGTGCCAATTGCGGTACTGAAGGGGGGATGTGTGCCTAATCATCAATAGTTAATTTTTTGATATTCATGGGTCTACAATTTCATGTTTTGTCATGCGTATTTGGTGTATGCACAAGTGCTTCAGTGCCCTCTACCACTCACCTGCTAAATAAATTACTATTCAGGCCAGGTTTAGTTCTATTTCTTGGTTTTCCTCTAATTAAACACAAATGTGGTGTTTCCCTTATATCTTCCTCTTTAATTGAGCAAGACAAGGGCATAACAAATTGGACTGTTCAACTCTACCAGGAGGAAACCTCTTATCAATCAGTATTTATAGCCTCCGTGTTGTGGACCAAATCCCTGGTCTTCTGCTGGAGAGACAGACACTGCCCTCCTAGCACTTCTTCCCTTCAATGAATCAAACATCCATTTACCTGCACACTCCATGCATTGGAGAGGGCCTTCCATGCAATCTCAGTGCTCCCTCAGGTGCTTGGAACCCCCTCATCACCCTTCAAAACCGCCTGCGGTGATGGATAACTCCTACTCATCTTCTTAGAAACCCATCCTCTTCCCCTTCGCCCCCTCTATGTGGGGATTCCTAAACTGTGCCTCGTTATTGTAGAGGAGCACTGACCTCGCTGATTCACAATCTTTCGTACCATTCCTATACTTTGCACCAATAGCTGCCTCACCAGTGGCACTTGATAATAGCACCATCAGCTGCTCCTGGCTTTTTTCACATATGAGCTTACATGCGGGTACTTGTAGGCCTGGGCTGCTAATGGGAAAAGGAGAGCTACAAATGCCAGTGTGCAAACTGTTGTTGTGCAAACTGTTGTTGCACAAAAAGCTAACATTGACTGAAGCTTTCACACATGACGTGGTCAGTTGGCATCTATATTCACATGGTCAACAGCTTTCCTTAGAGCCTTTTGTATCTGACCTAATGGGAATTCTTCTATTCAGCGCTACTTTCTGATTCTACAGCACCGCCCCCACTTATACCTACCCATGCTAAATGAGGACCCACTCTTCCTGTGCTCAGATCCATTTCTCTATGGGTCCCCATAGCAGGCACTGCCTCAGATGAGGGGTTTTACAGAACATGTGTTAAAATTATTTCGCCGTCATAATTGTTGTGTGCAGTCAGACTTCTGGTTTTACTGGTTTTCATTTTCGTTTTGTTTTGTTTTTGGTTTCATTCACAACTACCTCTGGTTACATTGTTTCATGTTCAGATCCACAAATATCAATATTAAACTTGTTACGTTGAAGCTAAAAAAAAAAAAAAAAAAAAAAAAAATCCACTCATAATAAACTCCAATGATCATCAAGCACATCCTGACATATAAATGCCATTCCAAATTATATCGATCACTTCTCCCAAAAAGTCCCAAAAATGACCTCACAACATTTCGGGGACAGAAAGTGGCTAGGGAGAATTCATAGATTTCCAGAGTGTAGACGCCACTGCCGTCTACAAGGGGCGAATGGCGACACAATCCAGTAATGTATGCACAATATCACAGGGTGGTTGATCACATCGTCAGCAGGTAGAGTGAAGAAGCAACCCTGCAACCTTTAGACGTGCTGAGGTCCAGTGCCAGACCTGAAGGATCTTAAAAAGTCTGAGTTTCAGCCTTATCTCCCGGACTCCCCATTCCAGGGCCTCCAAAAGTTCTGGCCATTCCTCCTCCTCATATTCCAATTGCAGGCGAACCTGCCAGGTCATCCTGAGGCTTACCGATTGGGACTGGGAGTAAAGGAGGTGCATCAGGAGACTAGAATCTGGACATTACGCCTTTAAACTGACCAAAAAATCAAAAGGGGGGGCGAGGACCCTGAAAGAAGCGTCAGCACAAGTCGTGCACCCTACACACGAGGGTGTAAGCTGCCAACAGTCCTGTAGAAGCCCAAATCGGGACTTCACAAGGTATCACTGACCTTATACCTCAGAGTATTCACTCTGAGACAGATTACACAGAATATGACAATACCCTTTTCTCACCATTTAGGTCCTGAAGAAATCCCACAGACCCCCCTCAGGGGCATAGATTGGGGCTGAAACAGGTCGACCAACGTTTTGGACACAGTCAAATAGTGCGGAGGATTCATCCTCAACCCTATACTGCACGGACCACACCGCCTGTTTTTATTTCCCTCCCATACACCAGACAGAATACATTATTTATGGTAGTATGTGGAAGGCTTTTTAATATTTCACCTCACTTGAGCACCACCTCACTTACCACTGATTTCTGATCACTACTGTATAAACCAGTGGTTCCCTCCGGGTGGAGGAAGCATACAGAAAGAGACCTGATGATGATGCTGTCACGTAAATAACTAAGGCGGAGAATCAAGATTAACCGCCATATGACCTGCCTATGTGAATGAGGATTTTTAAGTACTCTGTTGAGTACTGACGGGTAGAACACATTGAACCCTGGTTGCAGGAACAAGTGATCCATTCTCATTGATTTTGAAAACCTTTAAACTGACCTCAAGTGTTAAGGTAAGCGAGAACCAGGGGAACAGGAGATGGTCCAGTGTTGGGGATAAAGTTTGCTTAGCAGGCAATGACGTAGTTGTGTATAGTGCCAGTGTTGAGAATGCAACAGGTCAAATGGGTCCTGTAGCATCTCAAAGGACTTGAGTTAGACGCTGGAGATCAGGTGTGTAAGAGTGTGTATCCCAGCTCTGTGCCAGGGGCCCCAATCAAGCATTTGCCCACCCCCCGCATTTGCCCCCCCCGCCTCCCCCATGCAGATAAAAATATTATTCCAGAGGGGAGCTTTGTTGTGGAGATGGCCAAAAAGAGCTTGTGAGCCCGTATCCCGGCGGCATACATAGCTTTCAACATGGGGTTGGGGGATGCTGCGGCAGGGCCAGGAAGATAGTGCAGACAAGGCCTCCTGGAGTCTGCGTTCGATTGCAACTCATATCAGGTGACCTTGGACCCGGGACTGCATATACCACATTTGTGCCAAATGCAGGGCTAGACTGTAATGCTCCACAGAAAGCAGGCAGTCCCTCTGCTGATCTATGGGAGATAAGCTTCGGAATTGCCAGACAAGGTCGCTCTGAACCCAGATGGAGGGCTTAAATGTCTTATCTAACAGAGGGTCAATAGGGGTATTAAGTGGGGAAGCATGCCCAAGACGAATGTGACTCAGGGGAGGGTAACAATTTTCATCGCTTGAATCCGTCCCCAGAGAGAGCGAGATCCAGGTGGGACCACTTTGTGAAGTCCAATTGTATTCACTCCATAAATGCGTTCACGTTATCTGCCACCATGCTCTCCAGGCCCCTGTTAACTAGCATGCCAAGATATGTGAAGCTGGAATTCTCAGACCTAACAATCTCAAAACTAGACAGGACCACCAGTAAAGCAGGATACGTGCAATTTAGTACTTATCACACTAATGTACCACACTCTTGCACTCTTCTGGGATGTTAAGATTTAAAAAAAATTAAAATAACTTTAAAAGGAGTTAATTTTGAGGAGAGGAAAGCTGTTTTCGAGGTCAAATTGTGAATGCTAAACTCATCTTACACTTTTTATTGGTGTGATGATCACTTCAAAATCTACTGTATGCCTCTTACGCTGAGCAAGAGGACAAAAAAGGTGCTTGTTTGGAAGTCAGATATATAATTGGAGCAATCGTCAATTCAAAACTAAGCCATGAAACAAACATTCTTTGCTATTGATCCACCATCAGAGCATTGAAGAGTGAAGCAACATTTTAATTAATAACTTACTTTCCTTTAGTAAGACTATCTGGTGGATACCACAATTCCTCACCTTTAGAATATCCCCAGGCACCAGACTCGATCTGGGAGTTTTTTTTAACATAGCTACTGCGTGCCAGTAGATGGAGTTGTGCAGCGCTGCATCCACCCCGCTACACCCCAGGAGTGAGACCTGGAGCCTCATATAATCGCCACTGAAGTGCGCTGACGTAGGTTTCTTTCTGGACACTGTCCAGTTCCTCAGAAGTTGAGATATAAAACCAATTATTTGTGTCAATGCGCAGATCTCTCATTTGTGACCTTTTTAGATAAAAAAGTAATTTTCACAGAATGGGAAGGTGGGATGGCAGTGAGTAATCTGTGGTTAGAATATCCACTGAAAGAGCATTACCTAAGGCAAGTAACTTGTTCTTCTGATGGATATAACTAATTGCATATTCCTCACCTTAAGAACAGATAACAAAACAGTATCTTTCCCAATGGCGGATATGCGGAATGACTCAGACTAAAAAGTCCTGCAGGATCAAATGGCTACAACGCCCTTTCTGGCATACCTGGCTGTCAAAGCAGTAAGGCTTCATGAATGTGTGAACCGTAATACAAATTGCGGATGTATCAAGTACAGAAACTCCACAGGTCAAAGCAGTGCTAGCAGCGTTAGCCTTGGTGGCATGGGCCTTCTTGAGGTTGCTTCTTTGCCAACATATAGGAGTTCTTAATGCAGAGGACTATCCACCTGCACTAAGTCATTTTCTCCAATATCTTGCCTTTCTTTGCCCCAGAAAACCACACAAAGAGCTGATGGTCTTTGGTACAATTGATGTAAAAGCTCAGTACTCTTTTGGGGTCCAAAGAATTAAGTCTCTCCTCCTCTACCGAAGGGTGAGGTAGGGTAGAGAACATCGGAAGTGTGATGGACCGTAAAAAGGAAGTCACAACCTTTGGTTGAAAGGCCGCTTTAGTCCTCAGCACCAGTTTGTCTGGAAAGAAGGTAGAGTAGGGCAGCTGGACAGATGGAAATTGAAGCTCACTCATGCAGCAAGCTGAAGCTATCACAATGAGAAAGACAGTCTCAGGGTCTTGACAGACGCAGAGAACAGCTTTGCAACAATTCAAAGGGAGTGCAAGTAATAATAATGACCAAATTAAGATCAGACTGTGGCATCATGAACGGTTGAGTAGGAACGTGGATTAAACATTTCAGAAACTGCATCACAACAGGTGATTTGAACAAGGACACAAAAAGGATGAAAGGTCCAACATATAACTTTTAACATTACCTACTGCAAGTACTTCCTGTGCCAATGACAGAACAAACAATAATACATCCAACTTTTTGGCCTGCATTGGATCGGTACTACGAGCACCACACCAAGCCACTCACTTTTCGCGGCGTACAGCATAAACAGGCTTTGTCCAGCATAAACCGACTTTGTCGAAGGACTGCAAGGTTGACATCCAGTACTTTAGGAAAAAGACTGAATGCAAAAAAATGCTACTGTTCAATCTTTATGCACAAAGGTGTAGATTATGAAGGCCTGGGTGCAAGACCCTGCCCTGGTGATGATAGAAGAGCCTCACGTAACAGAGGCATGATCGGTGGAAAGCTGCTTATGCCCACAGGTTTTGGGTACCGCACTGGGCTGGCCCAATCCGTAGTCACGAAGATGACATTCTGCCTGGTTGTTCTTGATCGCCTTCAGAGCTCAGGGTATGAGAGGTAGCAGTAGGAAGGCATACAGCAGGCCCCGTAAACCACTCTGGGAGGAATTTGTCTAAGAGAGCGCCTTCTTGGGGAACTTCAGCTTGCAAAACTGTTGACATTACGCATTCTTGGCAGTGGCAAAGTGCTCAAGCCAGGGTTCTCTCATCTGCTAAAAGAGGTCTTGTGCCACCTGTGGTTGTACTGACATGTGTGATCCACTAAGAGTCGATGGCCAAGTTCATCCACCCTGACTTTTAAATATCCCACCAGGTGGTGTGCAATCAGGGAAATGCCTAGACAATTCGGCCAGTTCCAGAGGGTGCATGGCCTCATGGACCAAGGGACCAGGAAGCCACATGCTCTGCTTGTTGCAATACCACATGGCACCAATGTTGTCCGCAACGACCTGGACTAGCCTCCCTTTGGAGGGTAGGAAGGCTTTCATCGCGAAGCGAATGGCCTGTAACTCCAATAAGAGGATGTGGAGACAGGTCTCCACCAGAGACCAGAGTACTCTGATCTTCACTTCTCTCAGAATACCTCGACAATTCAGCTGTAATGCATCTGTCACCCCTGTCTGCTCTAGATGGGGTAGGAAGTGGGATTTACCCTGCAGTCTCTTCATGTCCTGTCAGATTTCTTCTAGGTTTCACTGATGCTGGACCTACTGAGACTGCAGATCACATTGCAAAGGTTGCATATGCCATCTAGCATGACCAACTAGCAGGATGAAAGAGGCCAGGAAGCCTCAGAGCCATTGTCACTTATGCGCAGGACCATGGCTGAAACATCTGGGTCATAGCCCAAATGTCCTGTACTCTCCGATCCGGATAAAAGGCCCAGTAATGCACCATATCCAGGATGACACCAATGCAAGGTTGCTTCTGAGAAGCAGTCAGGTGTGCCTCTGGCACATTGATAGTAAACCCAGCCAATGTACGGAGGTTTGCCATTGTTTGGATGTGGTTGATGACTGACTGTGGCGAGCCTGCATTCAACAGCCAATCATAGGGATAGACTGGTCACACCTGACCTCTGAAGGTAATGCTGCGACCACCCACATCACCTCTGTTAAACCCTGATAAGCAATGTATGGCCAAACGGACAATGCTCACGGCCAACTTTGAACAGCTGGTTTGCAATATGGAAACATGGAAATAGGCGTCCTTCAGGCCCCCAGCTACCATCAAGTCTCTTGGATCCACAAACAATAGAAGCTGGACCATCGTGAGTGTTTTGAATTTGTTCTTCCAAAGGAAGAAATTGAGAGGTTGAAGATTTAAAATAGGACAAAGACCTCCATCCTTTTTTGGCTCAAAGAACTAACAGGAGTAACATCCAGTTCCTATTTCCAAAGGCGGGACTCTCTCTATGGCTCTTTTTGCAGGGCCCACACCCATCTGTTAAATGATAAGCCTTGTCACCCATAGAGCAAATAAATGATTATGTCTCCCACGGGTGATGACGTGCCACTAGGGCAAACTAAAGTGGCTTGGAGGCTTCTGCAGAAGGGGCTGGCAACAGGGAAATTTGCTTTGCCTCCATGCCTGTATGCTGTCAACTGGATCCCAACCCCATAAATACTGGGGTGCTTGTATTTGGAGTGATGGGGCTTGTCTCTGCCTGAAAGCGAAACCCTTGCGGTGCCTCAAAGTGGCCAAAATAGTTGCAATACTGCCTTAAGGGTATGAAGAAACCCAGGGAGCGCGCAATAGCTCTACTTTCTTTAAAGTGCTTGAGGACGGAGTCGGGTTTTCTCTCCAAATAGGCGAGACCCGCCAAAAGGCATATCGATGAGCGATGCTTGTACCTCCGCTGAGAAGCCTGTGGATCTCACCGATGTGTGGCACCAGAGCACCATGCTAGTTTCAACTGCTCTGCCAAAACAGCTGGTCGCGTCCAGCTACTACCCTATGACATGCCTATCCGGGTTCTGGCCATCCTGAAAGAACTGTGCCAAGTTGGCTACAAATTCCTCTGGGCCAACCAGAAAATCTCTGTGACTGTTAGACCGGTCAGCCCTGGGGTTGGTCTTTCCCTATGTTTTTTTCGCCCTTGCCTTATTTTTCCCACCTACTTTTTGTTGGCCTTAGGTCTCTGGGCACCTTCCCATTGTTTCCCAATGTTAAGGTGCAGGTGCTCTCTTCCCTTAAGATGGCTGTCACTGACCCCTGCTACTGCAGCGCGGTCTTTGTAGACGCACTCTAGTAACCAGGAGCTGGCTGGAACCCTTAAACAATGTTGCAATGCCAGCCTGCCCATAGCTAGAATGAGGGAAGCTCCTGGAACCTTCTAGAACAGGGGAGGTGACACCAACTGCCACTGCCAACTGTCGCTATATAAGGAAAGGGAGGGAAACGTTCCAGTCAGTTGGGGCATCACTGACCTGGGGGACCCACGTAGGAGATTTAGGCGGTAGGGCCTAGTCAGGGACCTATGCCACTGGGAGTGACAGGGCTTAGGTGCTGCCTTCCAAGTAGAGTGAGGAACCCTGAACTAGCCCACTGATTTGGCCCGGCGGGAGGGCAACCCAGGGACCACCTGAAGTGACCTGCTGACAAGCCTTCAACTCACCCCCCCCCCCACCCCCACCTCAAGCAACCAAGATTTTGCTGTAACAGAAGGGCGCCCATAGACACCCTGCGCCAAGAAGAAACTTCACCACCCGCAGGACTGCTGGAGGATCGACCAGGTATTGGGCCTTGCCAATCGCTGTGCCCTGAGCATTAACCCGGGCCCCGGCGCTGTCCTGCCCCAGCTAGCTGCCTGTCCTACCTTGCCTGAATTGCTGACTGGACTGCCTGAGATTCCAGCGCTGTAGAACTGCCCCCGAGCGCTGACCCTGTTAGGCACCGGGCCTCTGCCTCCTGCTGTCTGCTGCAGCGCTACTGCTATCGCAGCGCTAGCCCCTAACCCTGCTAAAGTCACCTCCTCGGGGGAAACTGTTGGTGGGCCCCGTTGGCACCAATTGGCCCCTTAAGGAACCAGAACTGGGCCAAAGACCGGCCAGACACCTTTGGGGGTATAAGAGTATCAACATTAACCCCCTGTTGGGGGACTGTCTGCTCGGAAGGAGGTTCAAATGCCTGCCTTTAACAGGTGAAGGGGTTTATGTTTAACCAATGAAATGTTTACCCTTACCTGATAAAATGCTTAGTTCAGCCTAATGACCTGGTTAGCCCTGATTTAGGAAACGTTCATTACCGGCAAATGGGATTAATGAAATGCTTATTCTCTGAGGAAACGTGTTATCCTTGCATAAGGAGTGCTATTCCTGCTATTGTGATTCTTGATGGCTCTACCTGAAAAATACTTGAATGATTTCCTTGCAGGGGCGGGCTTCATGGAATGTTCATGGTGATAAGCTACAGTGATTATTGAACTGCACCCCTGATGAAATGTTTTAATCGGGGGAGGTATTGAGTGATTGACTACCCTGCATTTTATTCTGGATAATAGCTAATGTTTTAATTCAATGCAACTGGTGTGGTCTAAGTCCTTGCGTGCACTTATTGTCTCAGTGGATGTGTGTGCTGTGTAGTCACTAAACACCTAAGCTTTCGGGTGCCTACCTGCTCGTGCCAGACTACCCCAGGGGAACTGGTGACCCCAGTTCCTACAGTGACCATGTCACATAATGCACAAGAGTACCTACCCAGCATACAATGGCACTGACTGTCCAAACGTCAAGGCCTGCTGATGAGAACATCGTCTTCATGAATGCTTCAATTCTCATTGACGCTCTGTCTGGAATAGGGGATCATAAGTAAATAATTGTGATTAACCCTAATAGTTGATGCCTGAACTACCAGGCTCTCAGGAGTAGGATGTTGATTGAGAAAGGTCTGTGGTGTCTGGTTTAGCTCTAGTACTCATCAGGGTGTCAGCCAGGGTTTTATTATATGGCAGCAAAGGCTCAGACGAGATCTGTTTAGGTGTAAGACTTCAGTGAGGACACTAGTTTTCACATCAAAATACAGTAATTGCAAGTATAGGACTTCAGTCGCTCACCTGATTTCTAAGGTGAATAAGTTCTGTTGAAGGTCCAAGGGAAGATACCAGCTCTGTGTCGGGGGAAATGTCAACTCCATTGGAATCTAGTATATCCGAATAAAAATTGTCCTCTTCATATATTTGGGGACGGGGGATATTCACCCCCATCATCATCATCAACAAAAGCTGGTTGAGTTTGGACACGGTCCAATACAAAAAGTGGCTGGAGTCCTGGAAAGCATCACCTAGGAAAAAGCAGTTTTATCAGAGTCAGAATGTACTGGGCTGGGTTAGTCCCAACTGTTCTGGGGAGAGACTTTTGCAGAGGTTGAGATGCATTTGGTTTGGAGTTGTCCTGGACAACAGAATTGGCGTCCTCCTCCAGCATCTGCGCCAACATTGACCTGACAGACGCTGATGTGGATTGGGGTGCCGGAAATGGAGTTGGGTCCAGAGATGGAGGTGAATCTGATGTGGGTTTCAGGATGCCTAGACTGCACAGAGGGTTGTCTTGCTCCCAAATTGAGGCCTCCATGAATTTGAGAGGCTCAAAAGTACACCAGAAGGAGCAGGTAGGGTGCCAAAGATTAATAAAATGGCTTCCTTAAACACTTCAATCTGTTGTAGCATTGCCGACCGCCCAGGAAATTTGGGGTGCACAAGGATCAAATGCAGAATCAGCTCTTCCGTAGGAGAACAGGATCAGGACCGGAAGCACCTTGAAGTCCTTGCAACTTCTCAGAAGGAAAGTGGAGAGGCACGAAACAAGGCCTGCTTGGACTGGTTACATTTTCTTTTGGACTTTGATTTACCAAAAGACTTGTACCACAATGACGACCTGTCGCAGGGAGCAGCCCCAAAAGTGGATCCAGGTTCTAGACTTCTAGCAGGAGCAGGTGTTACGGATCTTCCTGCAGTGTTCTGAGACACACAGATTGGATTTGTGATCCAAGATCATATTTGGGTGCACAAGTAAACACTCCTCACGCAACTTGAGAGTCATAGCCCGAACCCAAAAACACAGGGTATCTGTGACAGACTACTTGTGACAGTCCCTATAAAGTTTAAACCCTGTACTTTTAGGGGACATTTTCCCTTCCACACCATAGAAAAAATGTAGAGAAAAAAAACTCATCAGCTGATGAGAAAAAGTTAGGAGTGAACGTTATATCCGTGTACAAAGGTGCGGAATGAAAGAAACTGATGTCAGCGCACTTTAGTGGTGATTATATGTGGCTCTAGCTGTCACTTCAGAGATGGAGCGGGGTCAACGCCTAGTAGCACGATGACTGGTACAGGTGTGCAGGGGCTGTGCTGAAAGGTCTCTCAGATCCAATGTGGGGCCTGGGGGGATATTCTTAAGGTGAGGAATCTGCAGTTAGAAATGAACAAATATTTACATATATTTTCACAGCAGGGAGGGTATCCAGGTCCATTGAAACAGCACATGTAGGATGTCTTTGTGTCACCTTAAGAAATACGAGATGGAGGCAATTGGACAAGAGCGGAAACATGTACGAGAACCGTGTCCCCAAGCATACACCTGCCAGTGTTTTGTAAAGCTCTGTTCTTCCTCCCTGGTGTTTTCGTAGGCTGTACACATTGGATTTTGAACAGATGGGGCTTACCTCTGAGTCGGCGGGGCTCAGGCGCAGCCTGCGAGCCCCGATGCTGTCAAACGCTGGTGCACTGCCGTAGGCTAGCCTGTGGGAGCTCTACCGGCAGGACACTATCCTAGTTCCCCTACAAACGCGATTTTGATCCCATGGGACCCTTTTCTCATGTAAATTCATCTGACTAAATAGCTGTGACAAGTAAACAGATGCAGCTCTTATGAGGGAATGCGCCGTTCTAAGGCCCCCATTTGGCATTTATCCATTGTATTTTTCGACATAACAAGCTCCACTGCAGACAAGGAATGGGAGTGTGGTTATGTGGGAGGCAGACCAGGTAAACTGGAAAAGGCTACCTCAGGTAATGGATCGACTGGGGAGCCGAAGACAGGTGTGGTATTCGATTACCCAGGACCATGCTATTAGTCGATAAGGGGTACTACTACAGCGGAGACAGACAGGTATAATGAGATAAAGAGGCCTCTTACATTAGGAAGGAAGAAGAAGAAAGGCGATAAGAGGAAGACTGCCTGACAAGAAAAACCTTCTCTACCTCACTGCATGTTCACCTTAATCACCATCACTAGATTTCTGCAAATTGCCCAAAGGTGATTTCAGCAAAAACAATGTCTACTTTTAAGGAAACCGATATCTCTCCGACCTAACACGACCTATTCTCCTCTAGCTAATCTAGCAGCCCCCACCAACCACCTGCATGAACTCACATATCCACCTTTCCCAATAATGATCACACCTAACTCCTATTACTTTTTTGATTTCTGTAATTTTTTATTGTATATAAAAAAATATATATTTACATGGAGCATACATGAGTGGAGGAAAGAGAGAGGAGAGAGTGAAAAGAAGAAAGGAATGAAAAAGAAGGCGCCACGGGGGGGGGGGAGGGGTATAGCAATATTGTCCTGCAATAGTTCGGTCTTTGCAATGGTACGAAAGGTCGGATAGTTCGAATAGTTCAAAAAAGTCCGCTTTCCGAGTCTTGCTTGGCAATCCACCACAAGGAAACTTGCTTCAGTGCACAATAACCAATAACACTGGGCTAAATTCTAATCTGCTGCCTGGAGTAAAGTGCTTCAACGCCTCATTAGGGTTAGTAAGTCCTGTATAAATGCAACTGCAATCGAAGAGGAATGACTAAAGTGGAGAGCAGGTGATCAGATACAAGTGATATAAGGAACAGAGCCTCAATGGATAGGAAGTGAATGAAGAGGAGACCAACACTAGGTGCAATGGAGAACACGACCATGGTTTACTTAAATTAGTTGCTTCTGAAGGGGAGGCGTGATCGGAGCTATACAGTCAGTCTCACTGCAAGGAAAGATGGAAGGTAAGAAGATGGACAAGTGTGGTGTGAGGATCAGAGCCTGGTTAGAAGATACTTGAAATAGACAGACAAATGATCTGATTAAGAACACAGTCCCGTTGATAAGGAAAACGAACAATGACGCGACAGACAGATACTCGAGATCTGAGGAGCAGTGCTCTCTGCGTAAGAGGTGGCGACAGCCGGCGATCTAAGGGAGGCTGTCTCGTTCAATGAGGAATGAATGGGGTCCCTTTCCCTGAAGCTGAGGGATTGCAGTGTACTGACTTCTCGCAGAGACGCAGGGTCTTTAATAAAAGCTGACATGTCCCGGGGCCAGGAGTTAATCAGCCTCATTACCGAGAGCGCGCACGCGGCTTTAGAGCGGTGCTATGAGCACACCGAAGTACAGCCGGAGACCAGCATGGGGTGGAAGGGAGGCGGTGGAGGCCGCAGAAAAAGTAGAGAGGGAAGAAGGGCAGAAGCTGAAAGCACGATGGACAACCAGAGAGCAAGGCACGGGCATCTTACACCTCCGGGAGGAAGGTAAAGTGCAGGCAGAAGGGGGGTGAGGGGGTCAAAAAACCGGTATAAAATGTATACAGTAAGGGAGCGTAGAGGAGAATGCATGTCAAGTACCAGGGAGAAATGCAGCAGATGGATGGGGCCGGACATGGAAACCTAAAGTAGCCATAGAAAAAATGCTCAAACCAGGCCGCTCCCTTCATCTTCTCGCTCTATCACTTTCTTTCCATCCATCTATTCATTCATTCATTCATTCAAACTCCTCTCTACTCCCGCTCTGATTTTCAGCTTCCCTCCCTCCCTCCCTCCCTCTCTCTCTCTCTCTCCGCCTCCCCAGCCTGCTGCCATTACTTTCGGGGAGCTGGGATAAGTGACAGGCGCACCAGCATCGGCCCGGGCTTTCAAAAACACCTTCCAAATGTCGCTAGCCCACCAGGAAATGCTAGCTCGAATAAAAGGCAGACCGGCCTTGCACATGGGGGGTTCTGTGCGTTGTTCTTTTCGTGCTTGATGACGTACTACTTTAATAATAATAATAATTAGCGCATGACTGTCTCACGTGCATATCTTTTGAGGCAATGCAGCAGAAGACAAGGAAGGGGAGGGTTATGGATACCGTGGAGGAAGACACCAGAGGCACTGGGGGTCAAGGTCGACTGGCAGGCAAGGGAACAAACGAATAGAAGGCCTCTAAATAGGAGAACGACGAGCTAGGCAAAGAGTGGAGAAAAAGGCATGGTGGTTCGATGGGCGGTGACTGTGCGCAGTAAGAAGCAGCTGAGATGGGGAGGTGGTTTGTGGGATGGGAGGGGTGGGACAGCTATCTAATGCAACCACAAAGGATTGACAGAAAGAAGAGCAACTGCAATCTGGGGCCCTAATGTAGCAGCATAGTTAAACAAGCATTTACAATGCAATGGTTTCGCCTTTGGAAAAGTTAGAGCTATTGGCATTGTAAATGACAAAATTTGTATTTATGAGTTGGTTTTGAAAACAGATAAATAAATGGCATTGTCATTTACATTACCATTAGCTTAATCTCTCGCAAATGTGAGACCTATTGTACCCTACGGACGAGCTCAGCAGACAGCAATTACTACCACACACACACACACACACACACACACACACACACACACACACAGAGCCACAGACACACACCCAGAGCCACACACACACACCCAGAGCCACACACCCAGAGCCACACACACAGAGCCACACACACACACACACACACCCAGAGCTCCACACACACACACACACACACACACACACCCAGAGCCATATATATATATATGTAAAGTAATTATCCAAATGTGGGCAATACAAGCACCTACGCTCAACAAGAGCTTAATCAAAGGGCTGGTTGGTGGTTGACCGTTTTGCATGAAGCACAAGAAATGTGCTTTATGGCTCACAAACATTCACAAATGTCCTCTGAAGGGTAGACAGGTGCAAATTTTCCTGGGAAGTAATGGAAGAGGAAAGGAAGAGAGGAAATGGCAGGATGAAGATTGAAACGAGGGAAGGAAGAAAGGGTCAGGGAAGAATAAAAAGAGGAGACGTGAATAGAGAAAGAATGAGGGTGAACACAGTGGTATAAACTTGAAACACAGCTAAGTATGGTGGCCAGATTTTGAGAAGCAAAAAACTGGGACGCAAATACCAATACCATATTCAGAACAACAACAGCTGCACTGTGTCCAAGATAAAATGGCATGTATTGTCATTACTCTGCCATAAATATTTACTTGTATGCATGTTCAATAAACACATGAGCACAAACACAATCATAACCGTATAAATGTTTTCCCATCAATATAAATAAAGTGGTAGTACCATATCATATACTACGTCCTTTAATCACGTTACCGGTTTGCTTTTTTGCATTTTCGGATCCTATCAGGCGGCGTTAGGACAGAAGGGCGCAAAGTTTTCAGAAGCTCTGAGCCTGGTTTGTTTACTGCCGCCGCATCAAAATACACGAGAAAGAAACAATCCATGAATTCACAGTAGCAGGGCTGCTGCTAAACAGCAACAAAACAGAAGCGCAAGCTACAAGTTTTGGTGTTACAACCTGTTGCAGCGGGTGTTGTGGGGCGAGGTGCTGACCGATGCCACGGTAATTTACTTTGGAATTATTGTGCATTACACAGCGGTGTTGATTCTTCTCCAGGCGGCTTTGTTCTAGACTGGTAACAAAGGGTGAGCAGTTAAGAAGATATGCGGCACAAACTTTCCTATGAAATAATGGCCACGGGAGGGAATCAGGAATAAGAAAGAGGGAGAGATGCGTGTCAATAAGTGTGAAAGAGAGGGCGGGGTAAAAGAAGAAGAACATAACGAGTGAGACTTGGGAGAGGCCAGGAAAGACAGGAAGAGAAGGCTAAAACGAAAACGACCCATATCATTAAACGGGGAGAAAAGACACACGGCGAGAGCAGGACAAAAGTGAAAGGGTGCAAAGAAATTAAGAGAGAGGGTAGTGATAAAGCACACGAGAAAAGGGAAACAGAGCAGGGACAGGGTCGAAAGGGGAAAAGAATCTCAAGCCGCGGGGTCAGGGGCGTGGAGCCTGGACTCAGCACACACGGCCATCGGAGCAACCCCCGCCGGAGCGCACCGGGACCGGCCGGCAGCAACCCCAGGTAGGCAGCCTGGCACCTCTGTCTCTGAAATAGGTAGGAGTCTGAAACAGCAAGAGGTCGCCTCTCTGACCTATCCTCGGAGCAATCATCTCTCTGCAAGGCTTTAATTCGTCATTAATGATACCACATGGGGCTGCAGTATAATCAGTGACTCTAAGGCAGGCCAGTAAACAAACATCTACAAAGCAAATGATTGCAGGCAGCCTCTTGAAAGAGATCTCTTCCTTACAACAGTCTGCGGGAAAGGAACAAAACGCCGAACTGGGTTAGCCTAAGAGTAGATTAAACTTTTCATATCAAAGCAATTCGTGCGCGTCCTTTTATCTCAGTCCCCAGTGACTTTCTAACCACCTGGCATTATGCATGTTAATGGGTTTCTGGGTCTGCCACAAGCGCTGCCTTTGGGTATAAACATCCAGGCCCCTGCCCTCAATTTATACCACAGCAGCTGGTATCCTTGGCTGCTCCAGACATCGGTCCCTGGAAATGGCATACAAGTTTGAGGTTCAGGGCGCAACTGCACAACAGTAAGATTCCGGCATAAACAGAGCACAACCAACCATGCGCTTAAAAGTTAGTGCTTAAGACACACAGGCATGGTAGCACTAGAATACATTGTCAGAATATCAACTGACATGAATATCGTCTCCTTGAAACCGTTACTAAAATATCACACGGAGAGCAGGAGGGGGGGGCGGGCACACAGACAGCGGGAGGGGGGCGGGATAACGGGCTGACGGACAGCGGGAGGGGGCAGGTGAACGGGCTCACGGACAGCGGGAGGGGGCGGGTGAACGGGCTCACGGACAGAGGGAGGGGGGGCGGGTGAACGGGCTCACGGACAGCGGGAGGGGGGCGGGTTAACAGGCACACGGACAGCAGGAGGGGGGCGGGTTAACGGGCACACAGACAGCGGGAGGGGGGCGGGCACATGGACAGCGGGAGGGGGGCGGGCACACGGACAGCGGGAGGGGGGCGGGCACACGGACAGCGGGAGGGGGGCGGGCACACGGACAGCAGGAGGGGGGTCAGGAAACAGCCAGCGGGACAGGGACAAGGCGAACAATGAACACAAACATTGGTGTAAAAAAAAGTAAAAAAGTACACACCCACAGTGGCCACGTCTTCATGACGTTGCGGAGAGGGAAAGAATCGGCGGAACGCCCACCAATCGCCTCGGGAAATGACGGACAGTTCTCTCTTCCAATGGCTAGCCTCCATATTTAGTTATAACAATGGGCTCAATGAAATGGACTGTAATTGGTGCGGTGCTACTCAAGCCAGTTTTAACTACAGCATTTATGATAACATTTACCTGCGATTAATAGTTACATAATTGTCAAAAACATGTTACTTAAAATGATATATATATAGATTATGTGGATGAAAATCAAATTCTACTCTTGTTTTATTGAGCACTCTATGAATTCAGAAGAGCCATGTAGAGCATGAGCAGAATTATTCCTTTTTAAAACATGGAGACATGAGTAAGCAAAAGAGAAGGAGATGTCTTCTGTTGCTTGATATGAAAAGGGGACATGATTGTAAAGGGCTGCAGGGGTCAACCAGAAGCTTGTGTGTGGGAAAAAATAGTGAAGGCAGCCGCATCGGCCCTGTGCACTGAAGCACTATGAGAGAGTAAGGGTGATCTGCATCCACAAACGGGCACTCCAGAAGTGAAATGGAATGCCAAGAACAGCAGAAGCCCTCACTGAGCGAGCATCTGCTGTCTCATTGCAACACAAGAGCATGCATTAGAAAAAATATTTGCAGGAAGTCACAGGTCCCGTCCTTAGATGTTGCACAATGCAGTTAGAAACCACTAAGCACAGGTTTCCCAAACAGTAGTGTCTGCCTGACTGACCCGCATCAGTTGAGGTTTTCATTACTTATAGGCCTCCTGCAAGTATGCAAGAGGAAGAGATCTGTTTTGATTATTGTAAATACACCAGGCAAAATTAGCCCCACCCCTCACAGACTCCAACTAGCCGGATGTCCACACGTGGCTGAGAGTGGCCGGTGCGGCTACCAGAGGGAGTACAATTGGACTTTGGCTGAAACAATTTTGACTTCGCTGGGTAACCATAATAAAGAGTTCCCAGCCCTGTGGACAGGCTAGAATGCTTTACTGGCAGCGCGGTAATATATAAGCGCTGGGAGCGAGGCTCCTTTTTGGAGAGGACTGTGATCAAAAAAGATGTCAGAGAGCTCCGCTTGTGTGACTAAGTACTTGAATGCAGTGATACAGACACCAGTGCTAAAATGCGTTAGTCTAACGCCTGATGTATGGTACTTGGCAGGGCTGATTAGGGCAAACAGATGAAAGCTTTTACAACCCAGGAAACTCCTGTTTCGTGTTCATATGACAAAGAGTTTAGCACGCAGAAATGACCGGCCAATATCCATACACAATGCCACTCGGAATAGAAAGTGTAATAGGTCACGTATGTGTTGTTTCATTGTAAAAAAAAAAAAAAAAAAAAAGTGGGAGCAACTAAATTAACAGTTTCTTGCTTAGCAATGACCACCAAAAACTAGTTCATGTGATCCTCTTTCTGAAAGGCTTGGGCCTAAGGTGTTGCATGCAGACAAAGTTAGGCTACAGATGTGTGTTACAGGTTATGAACAAATAGTAAGAAGTCTGAACATTAGGCATGGAATCTGGAGCTGCCTCCCTTACTTAATCATCGAGTGAGCCACTTATAGGAATACCTTGATTGTTGAGCGTATGCACCCCTGCACACCACGACCCACTCGCCCTGATGCACATCCTTTTGTCATGCTAATTCTCAATATGTGTACATGTCCTTATCGACGGTGGGCCCGTGTCCATGGTAGTGAAGCTTGGGAGGTCATGTTTCAGTGTTCCTACTCGGAGACTGAGGCGGAGAGTGGAGGGATAGTTGGTTGTGAATCATGAATGTGACGTTCATTTGAATGACCAAGGCTACGGAGATGGTGGGCCATTAATTACTATTGCAAACTGCATAACTGAGATGGTGGTACAAATTTTGGTCTTGAATTTCGTTTTCAAAGCATGTCGTTGAATGCTCTTCACAGCATACCAGTTGAATACACTGGCCACTAGTGCAAGCCCCTTGCATTGGTCATCAGTGTCAACTGCTGACATTATCTTCCAGTCTGCTTTAAATGGGGAAAGAATTTGCCTGTACTCATCAATTTAAACAGTGAATGGGGAGGGGAGAATTGTGGGTGGAGCTATGAGGCAAGTATTTAATGGGAGCAACCACTATTTGTGCATGATAAAACTAAAATATTTCTGCTATCTGTAGAGTCATTGTTTTTTCCTCCCATGTGCAAAAGGATACATTTATGAGTTTGGTAAATTCATACCAATGCAGATTGTTTCTGAGGCTATGTACATGTGTGTTTTTTATGCACATATGAAACCTAAAACTTGTGAATGTTCTCACTTTTCACTATGCCTAACAACAAATATTGTAGGCAATTTGAGTAAGGAACCTGGATAGCGATATGCCTATCCTGTTTGGCCTCCATTCTTTAGGGTACACCTTCCACTTTGCATATTTACATTCCTTTTCTCTCTGTTTCCTCCTCCACTTCTCACATATAAACATCAAAACTGAAGTCATAGAACTAATCCAAACAAAAGGAAATATTTTCAACCTGGTCTTCAAAACTATGCAGACTACACTACTGTCGCAGTCATCAACTATTATACAGTACACTCCAACCATGGTCATTCAAAACCATCTACAGCTTCTTCAATGGGAGCACGAGGTACCTGACATGAGTATTGGGTAAGTGAAGTGCTTTCAGGGACCTAGAGTAGGAACACATGTGAGAAAGGGCTTAAATAAATGGCTGAGAAAAACGCAAAGGGATGAGTTGAGCCAGCATATGTCAACGTAAAGTGAATGAAATGAACAACAAGGGACACCAGGGTAAGCAAGGCATGCACAGGGCAAATGTGCCTTGAACTGGCTGGGTCAGGTGAGAACTAAGTAAGTGAGGAAGGATGCGCTAGTTAAGGCAGGTTGAGTAAATCAAATATGGTGGGTCAGCGCAGAGTAGAAGAGCCAAGCACCTCTTGCATAATGTAAGCAAGGGTTGGCAAGGAAAATACACGGAGGATGAATCAAGCACAGCAGGCGGTCCTAATGATGACGGTTGAGCAGAGCAAGTAATCTGGGTCTGTGGGAGAGGGAAGCACAGCTTGCGTAAGTTAAGAAGATGTGCAAGACACCTACAGGATGGATAAATCCAGCACATTGTAGGTACAGTGTGTACATAAAGGTCAAGAGAACATAGGATTTCTAAGTCGTTTTTATAGGGCAGACCAGGCCTCCTAGGCATTGCAGAGATGCAAAAGAGAAGTTAGTAAAATTTTCTAGCATTTGAGCATCCCCTAAAAATCTATCAAGAACGTACATGCATAGACATTTGGGAAAAACCATTTTGCTTTCAGAAAATAGTTTCATGTAGAAGGGGCAAAAACCAAAGAAGGTTCACCCCTGATTCTCCTCTTTCCAAAATAAGTGACCACCAACAAAACACTTTATGAGCGGTCTGATTTCCTCAGACAGCAACAGAGATTCTGATTGTAATGGTATCCCAAAATGCAAAGACTGTGTTGCTTTTCATTAAATGTAATCAAAGCTTTGCTTAATTGAAACAAAGTCTAACTCACCTTCGTGTCTTGTGGCTCCGATTTGAAAAAAATGCTAAACAATTGAAGAGGCCATTCAGTGAATACTGTCACAATAGATCTAATAACCCCTCCTTACAACACCAAACATTCTAAAGAAGATTTATCTTTTATTTTGATTAGAGATTGAGACTGGAGAGTCCATTTAAGGGTTATGAGGTTATCAGATTTTCAAAAATAGGACAACGTCACGCTTAATGCACAATCACAAGGTGTAAGAGCAAACTGCTCAAGATCACCTATGATGTGATGGGCTCACAAATAGATGTGTAAAACTAGACCGCAATATGCTTGCATTTAAGGGATGCAGAAAGATAGGAGTACTAAGACTAGCTTAAGTCCAGGCCCAAGCATATTCCAGTGTGATATGGGGAAACAAACAGATATCAAGGGGAGATGAGGGTGAGAGCTCATGAGCTCGTGAGCTGGTCTTTCCAAACTAAATACATTTATGCGTAGACACTCACCCATCCCATAAAAAACATACGCCCATTCACGACCATTCACAGACAATTTGATTCAGATAGCTAGCTTGCACATTTACCTCACGTTAGAGAAAACCTGGACTCAAACTGGCCCTTCTGCCCATTATGGACCAGGAGTGTCCACCACACTCCATGTCCATAATAATCTTTCAAAAGTCAGAAAAAGGTAATATTCATGCGCATAATGAAAGGCACGCAAACATAACCAAGGTTGCAAATTACAAAGCTATCTACATAGTACCTGCTGCCTCAAGGGAACCTTTTGGTATTTTCAAATCTGCTGTTAATTTATAAAATTAATCCCACAACTGTAGACTCAGTTTATCCCCTGAACCTCAAGTCTGTCTAAATTACTCCATCTCAAAGTTCTGTTAGAGAAATATGTAGTGATGCCCAAGTTGTCTTAGCGCACTCTGCCCTTTGAAAAGCCAGTGGTATAAGAGGAGCGTGCATGTCAATTAACCAGAGTAATACTGCAATTTGGATGACTACATGAAACTTGTCAAAATGAACAAAAGTGGGCTGGGACTGGTAGATACAGTAGCATGCATGCTGATGGACAGCCTGCCTGCCCTACGGTCGACTGACCTGCATGATCAGAGAATACAAGGCAGAAGGTGATAAAATACCCCCACCCCTCCCCCTTAGACAGCCTTCAGACGTGCTAGAAGGTGCAGTCTTATTTCAGGTATCATGTTGAAAGTAAATTAGATTTCCTTTTCCCCAAGACATGGCAGGGGCTATGCCCTCTGTCACACACCTACAGTGTGACTGACTGGGTAGGGTATGATTGGACACTACAATTTCAATCACCAATGGTCACAGGACATCCAAAACCCCAACAGTCCTAAGAGATGCAACTTAGCCGCTGCTAAATTGCTCACCAGCGGCTACGTTCTGGGGTGTACACTGATCCCCTCCCTCCATTCTGAGTGAGTTTTCTCTTTCAGCAGCAGTTGAGCTGGCCACTTTCTGCGCAGCTGCACAGTCCCCAATGACATCGGGCCTGCCCTGCCTGACTTCCCCCTAGTCTCCTTGGACTAACATGCAAAATGAACTGGGTGAGGCAGTGCTTCCTCCTTTGTTGTTGAATCTATCCATTTCATGCTCTGGGTTCAGCCTGCTCTGTTTCTGAAGGTCAAAGTCCCTATAGCTCACAGTGGTCAGCGCACATCCCTTGTGGTTCACACCTAGTCTTTGCAATTTGATCAATATCTTTGCATAGTGTGTTCTTTATACATCTTTTACACACTGCTCCTACACCTGGAATGTTGACTCGCCACATTTGACCAACACTGCAAACTCTGGCGCACAACATACTTCATAGCGCCCGTTATTTAATATTCTATGATTGTGCATTTGTGTCATAAGTACGAGGCTATGCACGATTCTGAGCCTGCAATTAGCGCTTCAAGAACTCCATATCGCTGTTTTTACATTGTCCCACGCGATATGTATGTAAAACATCGGGCATGTAAACGAAGCGCAGCACTGTTTACTTTTTAGCCAGGTTCGTGTCTAGTTTACATGCTACTGAGCATGTGCTCACAATTGGCATGTTTCCATTTACCGGAGGCACGCCTTACCCCTTCGCGCATGCCCGGGCTTCGACCGCATTTCGCCGAGAAGTGACTCACTGGCGCGCATGCGCAGGGAATTGAACACCCGTATATCGGCAATTGCTACAGGATAGCGGCTGTTTTTCATTCCTCCAATTAGGTTGGGTATATAAGCGCGAGCCTCACCTCTCCTCGCCTCCCCTTCGGCTTTGGTTTTAGCCGAGAGGTACCGACGGAGAGGTGAGTGGGCAGATCGCGGTGTGCTCTTACTGGCTGTGGGGCATATTCTGAGCACTCGGTTTTGAGAAGTAATGCTTTCTCCTGGCTGATAAATAATTCCAGCTTAACTTTAAGACTGAGCATTTGACCTTTCCCTACCATTTGAGTGAGGCTATAGGTGTAGGCTATGGTTCTTTTTGTCCTTATATAGTCTAGTATTGGGCTGTATTCTCACTCAGACTCACCACCCTTATAAATTTACCTGTGAACGCTACAGTTCATTTCCATCTGTTAACTGTATGCTGCTTCTGAGTGTTCAACAAACTTATAACTCAATTAGTATTACTAGGTCAATAGTGGTATTGACCCTAGGTTTACCCAGCCAGTCAGCGATTAAACACTAGTTTTGACTAGCAGTTATACCTTCTCTTGATCTCCATGGGACTGTGATCACTGTGGGCAAGCATATAACCAGTTATTTACATGCACAGACTTTAAAAACATAGTATTGACTTAGGATACTTTACAGACCCTTTGAGTCGCTTGGGCTTACATGTTTACATTTATTTGTTTGTGCGTAGAGCGGGGCCTCAATCTCCGAGCCGTTGCCGGGTGAGGTGAGGCTTGACTCCCACACATTGCTGGGTAAGTCTTCTTTACTTTTTGAAAAATTATGTTCAGCAATGACTGTGGTTTACTCTAAATGCAACCTATATTATTTTGATTGGCCGTTCTATTAGGGACTAGCCCAGCTGAGTCTTTTAATGGTCCTCACGACGTGACTAGTTTGTTATGTTTAAAGAACACACAATAGTTGTTGTTTTTCTGTTTTTGTTTACAGGATTACATCCTCTATCAACTACTGGTTCGAGAGGATACGGTAGGATGGTCCATATGACCACTCCATTAGTTTTGACAGTCCGTTAATAAAAATTGGTCTGTCTTTTTCACTTCATACAATACTACTTGAGTGTACCTTTGCAGTAGCAAAATCTTATGTATGTGGCCCTGAAGAATGCCGGTGTAGTTTCACCCGTTGGCAGAAACATGTTGGCCTATTTAACAACACAGCAAAGTAAACAGTGATTTTTTCACACTGTCCTACATCTCTTTTTAATCTGGCGTCCTGGTGAATATCAATAAAAGTTTTTCTTTTGCCTCGACCGTCATTTTAACATCACTTACTTCACCTTTTTTGTTTGCACTGCACTTTTCCAGCACCACTCTGTGGCATGGACACTTCCATTATATGAACCAGAAGTGTGTGTTGTCTGGCCAATCCATCTGGGCTTGGACTCACCATCCTGGTTCTAGACGTCCTACATGACGAGGCTCCGCCAAGTGGGTGGGCTGATAGGATATCTATCATATACTTGTGCCATGTGACCACCTGGTCTGGTTTAGTGCAATCCAAAAGCGTGGTTTTCTAAAAAAGACCTTATAGGCTCGGCTTTTTTGGTTCACAGACCCTCCAACTCTTCTTGTTCTTTGTAGCTTGATTAGGGGTATTTGAGTTTGGATGGTCTATAAATATAGTCCCCTTGACCCTCCTAAACAATTGTTTTTCTCTTTTGAGTCCTGTTCTTTTGCCAAGATGTTAACAAAATGCCCCTCTGTGGATGCTATAGTTTTTCTTAAGCAGCTAGAGCAGTACAGGGTCCTGAAATTCATCAGTGGACGTGGACCCAACGGGAATTGGAAGTAGAAGCTCTTTCCTAGAAGCAGATACAAAAAAGAAAAAGGCAATTATACATCCTATGATAGCCAGTAAATTAGGCCCGTGGGTTGAGAACCTGCTATTAAGGTGTGCATATGTTAGAGATCACAGGTTTCAATTCTTCTTACAGCCTACGTAGCCTGGTGCCAGTGAGGCCACCACCAGGAGAGCCTTTGGGTGTTGCAGAAGGCTTTGTCCTTAATTCCCTAGGTACAGCAAACAAATTCCAAAACATCTTTACTTAAACACGGTTCAGGGGCTATTGTTTGCTAATAAGGTCACAAATTAGCAAATATTATGAAAAAATCCATACAAACAAAATTTCAACTGAAGGGACATTATGGTTACAATCCAAGCTCTAATAAGCACTAATTCTCCAATTTTGTATTCCTAAACAACCATACTACCTATTACGAACAGCTCACGACTTAACGGCCCAAAATACAGATAGCATCACCAATACTGTCCACGATTATATCACTAAACACACAATTTCACTTTTTCACACCGGTTTGCTACTGGTGCGAATACAGACTTCTGTCTCAATGTTATCGCTACACTCACATATAGTTGCCCGCAAGGGCAATAAAGTCCTGCAACTGCATTTAATGTTTTAGGTTAGTTAGTCTAACTGCATCAGGCTTTCTCCTCATAATCTTTGGTAGGTATTCCTGGTGGTGCAGGCCAACATCTGAATTAAACTCTGAGATGGTGTCTAAAATTAGGTCTGGTGTTATACCAAGACCTTTTTAATTTCAATAAAATCATATACTTTCAAAGGATTTTAGCCATTTTTCTACTTTCATTGGTCTCGTATGTGTGTCATTCACATTTTTCTTCTGCCCACCACACTCTGCAACGTTCGGAAACAGGGCCAGTCCACTTTAGCCACTGTCTGAACCTTCTGTGTTTGAGGGCATTCAGCTCTAACAAAATGAGCACTTCCATACAAAAAGTAGTTCCCCTGCACAGTTTTACATTCACAAATATTAGCAAAGACAAAAAAGGCAGCACCTAGTGCCAGGCTGAATGGCTTTACCAATCCTGGTATCAAAATATGAATGCAATAGCCTTTCCTTTCCATAAAATCTTGAAGAAGACATCAACTTGCTGAAAGTGGTAATGCAGACTTTTGCAATCTCTCTATAACATACTTTGAGAAATTGTGGCCATTTTCCTTATATAATCTCTGTGAGTGCATCTACTTTCTCACTGTGGTACTGGAGCCTGTAGTCTATGTGCACTATCTCGGAGGTTACCCATTTGTGGTCAAAGCAAATTCAGCCTTGCATTTCCCTTTAATCTCAAACCGCTTTTGTAAGATATTAACTGCCAGTGGAACTGCAGCCTTTGCTCTCCATGTGTCAATGGGGCTGTGGTCTTTCTAGTCGATGAAATTTCCCTAAAGAAATGTGTTGGCGGTCAGTGAAACTAGGGCACTACTACCTTTGGGGTATCTGTGCAACTCGCTAACTGTCAGTGGTGCAGCAGCCTTTTCATGGAACCTTAGTTGTAATTCTACAACAGTGATGTCTTGGTGTTGTCATAAGTGATGGAATCAATTACGATCCGGTATTGTGAAAGAGGTCAACTTACATATGTGTTTTAGGTTTTGTATTGCATCCATAACTTTGCCTGAATGACAGTTGTTTAAGCAATTTAAAAATACATATTCTGATGTCAATAATGCAATCAGTGAAGCAAATCAATGGTGATGGCATAGGTCATGTCACCAGAGAGGTTATCCATGATGTCATTTCCAATGCCATCTCCATAGGCAGAGTCAAGGCTGCAGCAATCACTCGCTCACACAAGGAAACCAACACTGCCATTAGTTGGAATGCTACAGTACCACTTCCTATGCACAGATAAGTGGTTCACATAGAAGCAAGGCAGTATTTCGCCTGTCTGTACACAGATATGGAAAAAACCATTCCTTTTTGGTTTCAACAATTTTTTTGTCTGTAGCGGACAGCAACCCATAGCAGAGGTTGTCTTTCCCTTGCCTTTTGTGATGTGGTCAGCTGGGTAGCTATCAGCATCGGGACCTGCTCAGCCTAGGTAAGGATAGAGCACAACAGCTGTCCCACAACAACTGTCCCAGCATTCTGGTGTGCTCAGAAGGTTACCAGCAGTAAGAAAAGTGATATATGTTGGGCTGTTTGACAAGTATTCATTCAATGTGGTTGGACCTGATTTTTCCTTGGCATTATCGGGCCCTCGGCAAGGCCATCTGAACTAAACTGTGTGGGGCGCTCTACTCCTACTAGATTGTTGACTGCTTTGGGCTGCTGCGGGCTTTCCTGCCTCTCCCGCGGCCTCTGTGGTGCTGCTGGACACTTCCTGTTTACCTCTGGCTCCCCTATGTAGCACCCAGGATGTTTGCCCCCTGGGGGGGCTCGCTACCAGCCTTTTTGGAGAACTCTTGGATGTTGTGGCATGGACACTTGGGGCAGTGAGCTGGAGTGAGGGGATCCAGCATGCTGCCTCCGCCCACCATCTTCTACCCCCATGGCCATCTCCACCTCAGGGATCCCTCAAGACCACCGCCGTGAGTGCAACAGCACATGAAGGCCTGACTGAACACACCAAGAATTTCGTGCTCTGTAAATATGTAATATATAATTGTACAACCCTAATCTTTTTAAAATGTAATCTTGAGTGAATTTCCAATATATATATATATGTATATATATATATATGTATATATGTATATATATATATATATATATATATATATATATATATATATATATACTTAAAAACTTTGATAGAAAAGCAGACATTTGAGGTGACCAAATTTAGAGTGTTGCTGGTGTTAGGGGTGCTCTTTACTGGAGCTGCCTTCCACCTAAACTTGGAAACTACCCAGAGTTCTCTCCTTTTTTGCATAATTTATGAGTCACTCTATGCCTGTTTGTTGACTTATACTGGGTGCTCCCTTGTGTCTGGACAAAGCTAAACCTCTCTGAAGAGCTGTAATGACAGTGAAACACGTGTCAGGGGTTGCTTTTATTCATTTTAGGTTCGCTTGATGGTATTTTACCAATCCAAAGCTGTAATATTGTGCCTGAAGTGGCAAATGGCTTTTGTCATTTTGCATCTCGGCGTGGATAGCACTGTGTTAATCCTATGCTTAAAGACTTTGCTGTACAAATGGCAAAAGACTTTGTACATTTCTATCTCGGCGTGGATAGCACTGTGCTAATCCAATGCTTAAAAACTTTGACAGAAAAGCAGACATTTGAGGTGAGCAAATTTAGAGTGTCGATGGTGTTGAGGGTGCTCTCTATAGGAGCTACCTTCCACCTAAACTTGGGAACTACCCAGAGTTCTCTCCTTTTTTGCGCACACACACATATATATATATATATATATATATATAATATATATATATATATATATATATATATATATATATATATATATCGGCTCGAAAGTCCCTCCCCGCAATCCTACGGGAAATAGGAAGCAGCACTCCAAAGATAGGTTTCACAAGGATTTTATTCTCACATGTTGTGAGAATAAAATCCTTGTGAAACCTATCTTTGGAGTGCTGCTTCCTATTTCCCGTAGGATTGCGGGGAGGGACTTTCGAGCCGATATTGTTGTCGGGTGCACCCCCGACTGGCAGGCACCCGCCAAGGAGTGCAACAGGCTGGTGCGAGTGGAATATATATATATATATATATATATATATATATATATATATATATATATATATATATATATATATATATATACACAAAGCGAAAAGGCACTCCTTCCGGACTCCTTAGACCCAAGGGCAGTGACGCACACCCCGGCGGAGTTTACCGGCTAGGGAAATCTGCCTTCACAAAGTCCATAAATCAGTGCGCTCTCAGGGATAAACCAAGCTCAGTACGATTCAGCGTTCACCTCAAGTTTATTCACAATGCGTTTCGCTTTGAAAGAAGCTTGATCACGTGAATGTGCAAACCAATGCGGGCAATAGTTATCGCCACAACATAATGGTCATAGAAAAAAGACTGTTACGAAATGCTAATGCTGCAGCATTATGAACAATCACATAATGCATTGTCTCATGTTTGCCAGAAAAGATACATTCCTTGAAATCAGTATGCAGCCCAAAGAATTGATATATATATATATATATATATATATATATATATATATATATTTGTAACTCTAACCACTAGTATCTGTAGTAGACGTATGTACTTACTACCATTCTTATGTGAATATAGAGCTTTTCTGTTTGTATCTTTTATGTAACTCATGTACACCGAAGTCCTTATGTAATGTAACTAGTCCTTTTGTAAAGCGCTCCGATACCTTAGGGTAAAGTTTGCTGTATATAAAACCGCATTAAATAAATAAATACTCATGCCTGATAGATCCGGATTAAATCCCAGAAACAAGGTGGGTGCACATAGCTTTATCTCTGGTCCTTCTGATTCCCTGCTATCTGGTTCTATTCAAGGGAGGGTATCTGAACTCAGTGACTTCAGTAGGACCACCTTAATTCTTCTCTCATTGGCTGAGCCTCGGGTAGGCTGCAACTTGGAGTCACTCTGTGATTGGCTGAAACTGTGACAGCTGTAAATAGCTACCTCAGTGCACGAACTAGACTAGCCGCGGGGCACAGTCAGACTGGCACTGGACAAATGATGGAACAAAGACCATCCAGGACACTCCGGAAGGTCGTTGCTAATTATCAGACCGTTTTCATATAATTATTTTGGTTTTTGTGACACATTGGCTATTATCACAATATATTGCATGGCTAAACACATATAAGGTCACAAAGGCGAGACATATTGGCTATGCAAATGCTTTTTAGATTATTGCTGGTGAACATTCCTGATTCACGGAGGCAGAAACGCAGAACAGGTGGACTGCCATAGTACTCACTGCATACCGATCACAGGTCTTGATTCTCTGAGAAGTGGCCCAGCCTCTTTCGGATGCTGATGGGCGAATGACAGGCCTGCTCTTGGCTTGATCTTTGCTGGGGCACTTCCTGCTCAGCTCGAATGAGCCCATTGCTTTATATCGCGAGTCCCCTGTGAGCCTCGCCTCCTAGGCAGTAATGGGTGGAAAGAATAATCCTGGGACAGGTAGCCCCTGTGCAAATTAGAGTCCTTGGATCGAGCGCAGCCGAAAGGAGCCCAGTGCTCTATAGCGCAACTTTGTTGTGGGCCCTGCCTCCCAAGCAGGGCCGGATTGGGAACTGAAACCGGTCCTGGCAAAGAGCTTGGCTAGCCTGGGGTGGGTGGGCAGGAAAGGAAAGTTTTGTGCTGAATGAAAGCTTTGTGGCACTTTTGTTGCCTGGGGCCTATATTGCAGTTACGCTCAAAACCCGCCCCCGGTAACAAAATGGCCCCCCAGGGGTCTAAAACTGGCCCCCACCCTGGCGGCACACAGAAGAAACGCCCAATTCCTGCTACGGCCGGTCCATACCTGCTCCTAAGTGGTCATGGGTGGCAAGTATGATCCTGGGACACGTAGTCCTTGTGCATATTAGAGTTCTTGGATTACATCCATATCCAAGATTTGCAATTGGCTGGATCTAAACGAGCTGTTTTTGAACCCTTGTGTTTTTTCTGCTAGTTTCTCTAGATCACTAACTGAACTATTCTTCGCTAAACGTGCAGAGGAAAGATTGCTAAAAAAAATTGGAATGTCCACAGTTGTTGCCCTTGCTCAGATTCGTACTTGCCCTGGCACTGCGCCTTATTTCATTTTGGTTAACAACTTACACCATAGGTTCTTGCTAACCAGACTATGCCTGAACACTGTCCATTTTCTTGTTGAATACCCAAGGCAAGTTATGTTTTCTGCCAACCTGCCGGTTTATCCATGCGACGGACAGGTTAACAGTAACATTTGGGAAAATTGGAAGCACAAGTTATGGCACAAAGATGGGTTTTCTGAGAAATGCCTGCCATTCAACATTTTCAAGTAGTTTGGAGTGAAATTCCAATTTCTTTTTTTTTTACTTTAGTATGGCATTTTACTTAAACATGTACTGTAAGCAAACTGGATAAACGTGATTGGAATTGTTACAACCTGAAACTATTTACATTTGCTTGGTCTGGTAGCACTCTTCTCCCACCTGAGAAAGTGTCTAAAAAACTGTTGGATGCATAGCCCAATGACTTAAGCAAGTGACACTTTCATGCATGACAAATCAAGGGTTCCAGTGCACACGAAGTTGGGCTTTTAAAATGAGTCACAGCGACATACACTATTTATGGAATGTTCGATTTTTCATAGATTCTGATTCTGCATAAGCCGATAAGTAAGAGAGCGAGTTAGTTGGAAGGCATCTTTGGAAAAGTGCATGATACAGCTGCTCTTTTAAGTGCTTCAGTCACACACTTCTTAGATGGCAGATCCGAACTTATGGCAAGCGTAGGGATATTACCCAGGCATGTTACTTGCAAAGACTGAGCATGTTACCTACATGCATCTCTAGCCCAATACCCTAAAAATAGTGCAATATGCTTGTTAAAATAGTCCAATACTTGCAACCCGCACAAATCATTATATTCTTTCCGGACCGAGAACATTTTAGCCCAGCTGTGCGAGATCTAACCCAATTGAGCAACACTGCATACGTGTAGAACCCACAAACACCTTCTGGAAACAGCAAAATAGAAGGCCTGTGCCGTTTGAGGTAACTTGTGTCCTTATGTGATGTAACTGGTGCTCTTGTACAACCTTCAATACCTTCGGGTCGAGTTCGAGCTATATAAAAAATAAAACAAAATCAGCAAAAAAAAACACCACATAACCGCAATCATTCCTGTCCGCACCTGCATGGAGGGCTGAGTCTCTCGGCGGCCAAGCCGTGATCAGGCATATTGTTTGATGCTAATCTTCTCTTGGAAAAGAAGAGAACTGTGATTTTGTCTGGCTCTTAATTAGTACTGTACAAGCCATGGTTCGGTAGGTACGGTCCGCAATAGAGATTAAAAGACCACAATAACACAAAAACACTGCTTTGATACCCCAGTGCACTTTACAGATAACACTTAAGTTATCCCCAAAGAGAAACATGATTTCTCTGAGCTGTGCTGGATAAGGATTGTGTCAGCACGTTCCATCCCTTTTATGTTCGACACACCTAAATGCCTCCCATTTCTGGAATTCCGAGTTTGCTTTTTTAACTACAATGTCCTTTCAGTACTGCCGTAGCAGCGGCGTCGGTTGCTAGAGTAACGGAAGTAGGCTTTGGTAGGCCTGAGTCTTTGCTATCTGCTGTGTTCCCTGTGACTGGGCTCATCACTGTACTGTCTCCATTGCCGTTCCTGAAGCACAAGGCCATTTAAAGATCTTTCGAAGTAAGCACAGCGTATTCTTGTTTGCTCAAAATGTTTAAATTTGCTCGCTGGGTGTAGTGTCAGTGATGTAGCTAGCTGCGGGTGCCGCCTGAAGCACAATGTCATTTCGAGATCTTTGAAGTAAGCACAGCGTGTTTTCGTTCGCTCAATATGTTTTAATTGGGTCGCTGGGTTTCGTGTTAGTGATGTAGCTAGCTGCCGGTGCCGCTCTCATGGGTACTAAGCTTGATCTCTGCCAGCTGCGTGTGATAGTGGTGTAGTACTGACACGGACTGACGGCAAGAGAGCACTTTTTAAAAGCAATAAAAAACAGCCTGTGTACTGCCGCCAGTAAAAGATCCAGTCCCAGTGGGCGGGGCCAAAAGTGCACAGGGTGGCAAAAAGGAGGGACTAAAAAGCCTCCTTAACAACAGAATGCCAGCGTTTAACCTAAGCTATGACGCGAGCCAATGGGAAGAGGAGGCTGGGCTTCAAGTCCCCTTCCTCAACCGTATTGATTTCAAGAAGCTTTCGAATGCTGAGAGCAGCGCAGGTGCGCTGCTATCGCCAGCCGAGACGCCAGCCGAGACCTAATAAGAAAAGTAGCTCATGGTGCGGGGAAATTGTGTCCAAGAGCCGCCGAGGCGGGAATTGAACGCTGGTCCCGGGCCAGACCTCTGCATCAGGGTCTGCCGCTCTAACCATTGAGCCACGCTTCTCCACTTCTGTATAGATTGGAAGCCAGTGGAACTCCTTGAGGTTAATGGTGGGCAAGCCACTGAAAGCTTCTCCATCCGGAGGAAGCGGTTGAAGGCCCTGTGGTCTAAAATAGGACGCAGGCCTTTGTCCTTCTCGGGTACCAGAAAGTAGTGGGAGTAGCAACTACAACCGACTTCTGGCACAGGGACCCTTTCGATAGCTCCCTTGGGCAAGAGAGCTGCAACGTCCTGGTGTAGAAGGGCCAAATGATCCTTCGACATGCGATGAAGAATGGTAGCATAGGTAGTCTCGAAGAGGAAGGAGTAGCCGCTTCGGACTATCTGCAGAACCCACTTGTCCAAAGTGATGGTGCGCAGGTGTGGGACGTGATGGTGAATCCTGCCACTCACTGGCCTCTGGTGGCCCTGAAAGGTCGGACTAGGAGGGTTCAGAGGCTGCTGCAAGGGGGGTATGGGTGGACTGGCCTACCCGCTGGCCACAAGACTTGCGTCGCTGGGTCCCACGTCCGCGGCCGCGCACAGGCTGGGCAGCTTGTGTGAAGTGGTGGCTAAACTGGGTAGAACGTGGTGGGGCACCCCTTCCGAAGCCACGAAAGGGGTGAAAAGCAGACTGAGTGGGGCGAAGGATCTGGCCGTAGCCCTGGAATCCTTGAAGCGCTCAAGCGTCCACTCTGCTTTGTCACCAAAAAGGCAACGGCCATCAAAGAGCATGTCCAGGAAGGTGGACTGGACATCCCCAGAGAAATCAGATGCCCTCAACCAGGCGTAGTGTCCCAGGGCTACTGACATGGAAACCGTTCTGCCCAGTGAGACAGCGGTATCCAGCCTGCATCTGATGGTACATTTGGCTGCGCCTCGATCCTCTGCCACAGCGCGGGTGAGAACGGCCTGTGCCTCCTCCGGGCACTGTGGCAGCACTTGCGCAACTGTATCCCACACTATATGGATATAGCGGCTCAAGAGGCATGCAGTATTGACCAACCGCAGCGCTAAGCTGGCGGAAGTAAGCATCTTCTTCCCATGGCGGTCCAGCTTCTTGGATTCCCTATCTGGGGGAGAAGTAGGGAATGTGCCCTTTGAGGACGAGGCTTGGATTACCAAGCTCTCGGGGTCGGGTGTTGGGAGAGGAAAAGTGGGTAGCCCGGGGACGGGTGGCGGCGTTGAGCAATCATCCCGTCTACAGGAGCCCCTATGCTGGGCTTGGACCCAGTGCCCAGAAGGACGTCATTGAGGGCTTCATTGAAAGGCAGAAAGTGTTCTGAAGAGGCCGCCGCTGGTTGAAGCACCTCCGTCAGGAGGTTAGTCCTGACTGCCACCACAGGAAGCTCCAGGGCCAAGTACTCAGCCGCCATACACAACACCTCCTCCATAGCCACAGTAGGGGGAGAAAGCATGCCAAGGTCGGGGGAGGTATCCAAACCACTGGCGTCACCCAGGTCCTCTCACCAGTCCGGCTCATCAAGGTGGTCAGCCAAAGGGTCAACAGACCCCTCCCTGTCCTCCTCACCCTCCTCTGGTTGCCATTCAGGCCTAAAAAGAACAACAGGGATGAACACCAGGGATGAACAGCTGCACAAAAGTGCCCTCCGGCACCGGTTGACGCCGGTCCGGCTCCACGTCCAAGTCGGGGGTGAGGCTGGGGACAATGCCGGTCAGGGGCTTGGCCAGGGATGTTGTCGCAGGGATCGGCGCTGGGAAGGTACTGTGAGGTTGACCGGCATCGATCCGGACCCAGGAAAGCCGCCGACCTCGAAGTCCCAGGGTCCTCAACTGGCTTCGTGGGGCTGGACGGTGGGTCAGAAGGAAGCCGGCGGAGCCGGGTGGCCCAAAAATGCTGTGATGCGCTTCATAGAAACCTCGAAGCTCGGCAGAGGATGCTCCGGCACCGGAAAACGGCGGAAAGTGTAGAGCCGTCCCAGGAGCAGGCTCCGAAGACGGAGCTGGAGAGCGACAATGCTCCGGGTCCCAAGTCACGTCGGCTGACGGACGGGGAGAAGGCGAAGAGTGAAGTTTTTTGTGCTTCGACTTACCCGAAGATCTCGAAGACTTGTAAGAGGAATGATAATGATGGCTCCGCGACCGGTCCCAAGACATTCCCCTCGACCGGGAGCTCAACGATCTGGAGCTAACAGCCAGGACTCCAAAAAGCTTTCGGGCAGTCGGAGCATGACTTCAAGTCGTGGTCACGCTCCAGGCAACATAGGCAGACGAGGTGGGGGTCCGTAACCGACATCAGGCCCTTGCAGGCCTCACACAGCTGGAACCCGGTCTGTTGATGGGACATCCCTCATACACCAGGAGTCAAACAACTCAAAAAGAATTCAACGGGGGGACATGGCTAAGATGGCGGCCTGAGAGGACGCTGCAGTGCGAGGCTCCTCCGGCCCGAACCCCAATACAGGCTGATTAGCTGCATGCGAGCCCCGGGAAAAGCAGGCATCTATCGCTGCTGACTAGCGGAGCCATAGGACTTGCTTCTGGGGCTGGCTGGCCGACCTGAGAACCCCGCAAAGAGCCGTCTCGCCTGGGGCCTAAGTCCCAATCTGGAGCCGCGGCGTCTCGCCGGCGAAGCGGCGGGAGGACGCACACCGAGCTTCAAGGTCCGGAGCAGCAGAGAGCGGTCGGGAGCCGGATCGAGGGGAATCCCGCACTCAGCCAGAAACTGCCCCGTGAAGGTGGTTCCACCGCCCGGGACACCACAGAGCAAATCGCGGATGGAGCGACAGCCCGCACGCTTCACGCGGGTGCCGCGAAAATAGAGGCCCCGGTCTGGGGCCTACAGACAGTAACTAGGCGGGCCCACACGGCAACTGGAGGCGCAGGGGGGCCCGCCTGAGCAAGCCCCGGGTCCGAAACCAGCGGGCAGGAAGCGACCCTAACCCCCGCATCGAGAGCGCCTGGTGGAGAGAACTGAGGCTGACTGTGGGGACACGGCCTGACACGATAAACCAAGGCACAGGCTTCGGGGCCTACAGCATGGGGCATAATTAAACAAAAAATGGTTCTGTCGGGTGGCTAAACGAATTACTTTGAGTAAAGGCTGTGTTAGCTCATAAATTATTGAGAAGAATGATAATCAATTACATTCAAATACACCTCTCTGAGAACAGATTTAGTTCAAGGTTTTTATGTATTAAAAAATCACCATTGTAATGCACTGGAATTTCTTCATTCCAATTCAAATTCAATAACAGTTAAAAACATGTGAAGAGTGACTGTTGGTGAACACAGTGAATAGTGAAACAAATTAGGTGACACTTATTTACAAATCTATACAGTATTGTACAAGAGTGATTAGGGGGTTTGGGGGGGGGGGGGGGAGGGGGTCTTTGGATACAAAGTCTTTGATTTTGGCGGTCAGAGTTCTGAATGAGTGCTCCAAGGACACAGATGGTTACTACGCCTGTTCCCGGAGGTTTCTTGACCAATGTTATGCGTCGACGTTTCTACCCTTAAGTGCCCCAGTTGGTGGTCACGGCGGGTCTTTATCAAGACAGGGAAAAGGGGGGGGGGCAAGGGGTCTGGAATCACAGGAGGGAATTATCACACCCTGGAGGAAAGCCTGAGGTCAATCCCTTGAAAACGAAGAATAGTGCTTGCAGTGGCAGATCCGAGCGGCGTCAGTCACTATGTGCAGTTACCCCTTTTTGTTAAACCACTACAGCATGGGGCAGGCATCTGGAAGGCCGAAGCCCGCCCAGATACCCTGGGACAACGCGGGACGAGAGCCCCATGGGACCAGGAACTGCCCACAGACGGTGCAAGTGCTTATGAGGTGAGGAGGGGCACGGAACCTGCCTTGGGTGCCCAGTGAGCCGCAGGTGACTAAAGGGGCCAGCCCATTGAAAGGAATTCAAGATGGGGTGGGGTGGAAACCCCATTGTGCAGCGATAACCATGAAGGCGCCCGAACTCGCTGTGCACGCTCAAACACCACCGGGCCCGCCCCGTCCGCCCCGGGGGGACGCCCTTGATCTCCGCAGCCACGGCAAGCTGACAGAAGGTGCGAAATGGCCGCCACGGGCGCAGGGGAGGCCGCACGATCACGGACATGCTCACCAAGGGAGCCCCGAAGGGGGACAAAAGCCCATCCCCACCAGCGACGACAAGCAACTCGGGGCAAGACGACGGAGGGGCCCTATCACCAAGGCCTTTCTCGAGACCCTTTTTAATTCTCTGAGGGAGGACTTTCAGACCCTAAAGCATGACTTGGCTGGGGAGCAGCGCGAGCTTCGCCGTTGATGTAGACAGCCTGGGGGAGATAGTGGCGACGGTGGAGGAGGCGGACCAGACGTGGAGCGAGGAGGTAAAACACCTACAACAAGAGGTCATCCGTCTCCGGGAACAACAGCTAGACCTCCAAGCACACGCGGAAGACCTGGAGAACCGCTCCCAGAGGAACAACATCCGCGTCCGGGTAGTGCCGTCAAAAGCGGAGGGGAATAGCATCACCGAATATCTGCAGGAGCTAGTCAGAGATATCCTAGGCAAACCAGCAGACTTTGAAATCTGCATAGACAGGGCGCATAGAGTTGGCCTGGCAAGACGTGCACCTGCCCCCCCTCCGGACATCTTGGCTTTTCTACCGGACTTCCCCCTAAAGGAAAGGATTCTGAAGGAGGCCCGGCCAAAACAACCCCTCGACTTTCAGGGCCACCCGGTGACCTTGTTCCAGGACCTTTCTGCCATCACCCTGAAAAAGCGGAAGGCCTTCCGGGTGGCCACAACGTTCCTACGGGACAACGGGATACCCTACTCTTGGGGTCACCCCTTCTGTCTCGTTTTTAAATGGAAAGGAACTTTGCACCAACTTCGCTCCCTCAGAGACACATGCACACTGCTGGGAATCGACCCGGAGGGAAATAACCAAGAGGGCAGCATCTCCCCACGGCGCTCGCAGGAAGAACCCAAGCAACACCCCAGGGGCGAGTGGCAACGAGTGGGGCGCCAGCGCTTCCCCAGAGCGAACCTTCAGCCGGACATGACAACCATGGCCCAGGAACAAGCGGCGGCCATACATGAAGTGGTCAAGTACACTGCGACGGAACACTGAACAAGCACGGACGCGGGATTCGCATTCTTTGATCCACGTCCGTACGGGTAAGGGGGATGGGCCGGGGGGCCGACGAGGTCGCCACTGCCACACTACCCTCCACAAGACTTTCCCACGGACCTGAACTGGTTTTGATAGGCCTGGGACTATGGTTTGCATTTTTGGGTTCCTAGTTGGGGGTAGGGAGGGGGGAGGTGGGGGAGTGCCGAGGGGGGGGGGGAGTTGGTGGGCGGGTGAGGGGGGGTTCAGGGACTGGGGACACAGTTGGGGGAGGGGTTTGGGTTGGGGGGGAGGGAGGGAGGGCCCAGGTGTGGCGCACTGTAGACAACGCAGGTGTTTCAGGAGGTGGGATTGGGGAGGGGGGCAGTGGTGGTAGCAGGGGTCCGATCCTTGATGGTACAAAGCAAGTTGAGGGGTTCCCACTCACTAGATGATGCCGCTAACTCTAGGGACATGGAATGTTAAGGGACTGAACTCCCCCCAGAAGCGTCAAAAGTTTTGGAAATATATTATTGACCACCAGCTCGATGTTGTGGGCCTTCAAGAGACCCATTTGACTAAAACGGACGACTCCCGCCTTAAGCACAAACAATTCCCACTCATTTATAGGTCGTCTGCCTCCACGAAGCAGAGGGGAGTGGCCCTTATGTTCCGCTCGACCTTACATTTCCAGCCCACAGGAGTACAACGCGATAGAGAAGGGTGCTGGGTCATGGTGAAGGGCCTCCTGTGGGGTAGACTATGCACCTCTGGGGTAGACTATGCACCTTTGTCGTACTGTATGCACCCAACTCTGGTCAGAATAGCTTCCTCCACACTCTATTGGGTAAAGTCATGGATTTTGCTGACAGGCCTCTGCTCATTATGGGGGACTTCAACCTGGTCTGGCAGAGGGACATGGATAGTACTCACGCTCAAAGATCGGACATGGGCTCCTTTTCCCCGGAGTCGCAGCAGGTGGTTTTGGATATGGGCCTTTTAGGCGCATGGTGGTTCCTATACCCCCAACCTAGAGACTATACTTTTTTTCTCACACGTTCACCGCTCATACTGCCGACTAGACCACTGTTTTCTGAGTCAATCACTTCGGGGGGATCTTCGCGAGGCCAAGATCTTTCCATTATCGGTGTCCGATCATAGCTTGCTCGCGGTGGGCCTCCAGTGGGTAGTGAAGAGTAAGACTGGCCCTAGGTGGTACTTCCCGGCATCCTTGGTTCGGGATAAAACCTCCAGTAACACTTTGAGGGGCGCTATATCGGAGTTCCTTGCCCACAATGACACGGGGGATACCTCAGTCTTTACCACATGGGAAGTTCCTAAAGCTTGTATCCGAGGGCAATGCATGGCATTGAATGCTGCGCTTAACAAGCAGCGAGCTCGTGAAAGGGAGCAATTGGAGGAGTAACTCTCCATTTTGGAGAAAGCACACAAGGAGAACCCTTCTAGGCGTGCAATACGGCAACTTACGGCTGTCAGGGGAAAGCTGAGGGCGCATTATAATAATAGAGCAGAGTACACTCTACTAAAACTACGGCGTCTGTCCTACTCCCAGGGCAACAAGGTGGGGCAGCATCTAGCCAGGCAACTTCGGGACAAGAGAGAAGGGGATACATCGGAGGAATTCGGGACCTGCAGGGTGAGCTGATGCATCAAGACGAAACTAAAGCCAAACTTTTCGGCTCCTTCTACCGAACTCTTTACTCAGTGGAATCGCTAGATACTGCTGAGCAGAAAGACTACTTGCAAACGTTACCGATACCCCAGAGTGGAATGAGGCGCTCACTGCTCCCTTCACTAGGGACGGCGTGATGGCAGCTATTAAGGCCTTGAAACCCCATAAGGCCCCGGGGACGGATGGGTACACTGCCATCTTTTATAAAACCTTCACCTCGGAACTCAGCCCGTATCTAGTCCGCCTATTTAACAGCATGGCGGCCGAGGGCATAATAAAAGGGGACAGGGGAAACAAATGGGTTAATCCCTTCAAAAATCTCTGCACAAGAAGGGGTTTAAAAAGTGAGGGCTGATCTGGCAGTAGAAGGAAAGGAGACAGGGACGAAATATAGCCCTTCAGAGTGCACAGAGCAGAGCCCTGCTGGACCAGGGAAAGAATAAACAGGAGAACATCTGACAGAGAGGCAGATAAGAGGTTGATAGACCTTTCTGTACAATATTTACAAAATGTGTTCCATTGGCAAGCGTAAACTGACTTTGTGGAGGGACTCCTGGCTGCCAGAATAACTTTGCAGACTTCAGCAGTGATCCACATGGCACTGGCGGATGAGTTCTTCCACTCGGGTGTTTAGAGAACTGGCCAGATGTTGAACCACCAGGGATACGTCCTGCTGTTCCAGCCAAGTCCAAAGACGCAGCGCCTCTTGACAGAGGGTCCATGACCCCACAAAGCCTTGTTTGTTGCAGTACCACATGGTGGCAGTGTTGTCTGTGAACACCTGAACTAGCCTTACCTTGGGTGATGGTAAAAAGGCTTTCAGTGTCAATCAGATTGCCCGAATCGCCAACAGGTTGATATGGAGCCTGGTTTCCACTAGATACGGGAATCCTCTGATCTCCACCTCTCCCAAATGGCCACCTCATCCCAAAGGAGACACACCTGTCACTATTGTGAGTTCAGGGTGGGGAAGGGAGAGGGGTCTGCCTCTGACCCAATTGCGGTTTGTTAGCCACCACTGCAGGTCTAGTGCAGTGCCCTTCGATATCTGAACCAGTGAACCAGGTCGGTGAGATTTCCACGAAGCTATGCCCACTGGAACCTCAGGTCCCACTGCAGAGCCCGAAGTTGCCATCAGGCATGGTCCACAAGAAGGATGTAGGAGCCCATGAGGCTCAACAGCTTAAAAGTCATTCTCACCGAAATCCAGGATAGAGGCTGAAATATCGGTATCATAACCTGAATATCCTGGACTCCCCGCTCAGGAGGATAAGCCTGAAACTGCACCATGTCCGGAATCGCTCCGATGAAAGAGTGTGTCTGAGAGGGAGTCAGATGTTGTTAGTGAACCCCAGCGAGTGTAGGAGGTTTGCCATAGTCTGAAAGTAGGAGACAACTGCCTGGGACGAGCCCACCTTCAAGAACCAGTCGTCGAGATAGGGGAAGACTGGAACCCCTGATCCCCACAGATAGGCTGCCATCACCGCCATCACCTTTGTGAACACCTGAGGGGCACTGGTGAGGCCAAAAGGGAGCATGGCAAACTGGAAGTGCATGATGGGCAGGCGGGGATACGGAAAAAGGCATCCTGCATGTACAACACTGCCATCCAGTCTTCCAGGTCCAGGGCAGATAGGACCTGAGCAAGGGTAAGCATCTTGAACTCCTTTTTGGAGAAGTAGTTGAGGGCTTGAGGTTGAGGATAGGACGAAGGTCTCCGTCCTTCTTTGGAACCGGAAAATAGTGGGAATAACAACCACAGCCTATTTCTGGCACGGCAACACTCTCTATAGCTCCATTGGCCGAGAGAGATTTTACTTCCTCGTGGAGGGCATAGTGATCCTCCGTCATCCGATCGTAAGCTGGGGGCATGGATGAAGTAGTCTTGAAGGGGAAGCAGTTATGCAACACCCACCTGTCTGAGGTAATGTCCCGCTAGTGATGGAGATGATGGCGTATCCTGCCATCAACTGTACATGTATGATCTGGACTAGAATCGGACTTGGAAGGTTTTGCGGTGGAAGAGGGGATTGTGGCTTGGCTCGACTTCTGGCCACCTGATCCTCAGGGTCATGGTGAACCGCATCCACGGTCCAGCAGAATCTGCTGAACTTGCAGGACCCTCTGGCTGGAGTAGCGTTAGCATGGATAAAAGCCCCTCCTGTAGCCATGAAAGAAGCGAAACATAGTCCGGGAAGATGTGGTGAGGCCTAAGAACTTGGTCGTAGCCCGCAAGTCCTTAAAACGCTCAAGCGATGCGTTTCTTTGTCTCCGAAAAGACAGGAGCGATCCATCAAGGAGCATGTCGATAAGATTCGCTTGGGCAACCCCTGAAAATCCAGACTTCCTCAGCAAGACGTGGCGCCTTTTGGTCACTATCGAGGAAATCGCTCTGTCTATGAGTCTGTCTTTACAATCCATAGGGGAACGTCGAACTTTGTTGAATCTCTCCCATCTGAAATAGCTTGGGAGAGCAGAATCCGGTCCTCCTCCAAGACTCTGGGCAGCACCTGCGCAACCGTATCCCATATTGAATGGAAATAACACCCCAAAAGGCATGCAGTGTTCACTGACCGCAATGCTAGCATGGCTTAAGGGAAGATCTTCCCTGTCCAAGCTTTCCAGCCATTTGGATTACCTGTCCAGGGGTGTGAAAGGGAACGTGCCACGGGAAGTGGAAGCTTGGACCACCAAGCTTTGTGATGTGGGGTGGGCGATAAGGAAAGCTGGGTCGCCCGGTGCAGGACAATGCCAGTGGGCAATCGTTCTGTTCACAGGAGCCCCTGTGCTGGGCAGAAGTACGCCCGTCAAGGCCTCGTTGAAGGGCAGCGAGGGTTCCGAGGTGGAGACACCAGGCAGCAGGACCTCTGTCAAGATGTTAGTCTTGACTGCCACCGTAGGAAGGTGCAGGTCCAAAACCTCTGCAGCCCTATGCACAACCATAGCAAATGATGGCCCCTCCTCCGTAGGTAGGTTAGGGGAAGACAGCATGCCAGAATCTGGGGAGGTGTCCAGGCCGCTGGCATCACCCAGTTCCTCATACGAGTCCAGATCTTGAGGTTGCGGGATTTCCAAGGGTTCCTGCTGCCCCTCCCAATCCTCATCATTCATTCCTAACCCTTCAGAGTAGAACAGGTTGAAGGGCAAGGAGCCGTACGGCTCCGTTGGCGCTGGTCTCTGCATCGTTGGGCACCCGACCGGCTCTGTGTCATCCGGAGTGATGATTGGGGAGGGAACGCCGAGGACCTCGGTATCAGACGTGGTGCAGGGGAAGGTCGCATCGGAGGTGCGACTGCCACCTGTCCAGACCCGGGGACAGGTCCAGTAGGAGGCTGTGGTGCCACGGCCAGAGCTGGAGGCGCGAAACCCACAGGGCCCCCTTCATCCGAACCTGAGGGTCTCGAAGGCGCACCGGCTATATCAGCCTGCCCAAATATGGCACACATGACATCATAAAACTCTTTCAACTGGGCATCGGTCTCTCCCGGCCCCGGAAAGGGAGGGAAAAGCAGAGCCGTCCAAGGGACCGGCTCTGTGGAGCGGGGACTCAAATACCCAGGTTTCTCCATCTCGTTGCGCAGCGGAGGGGGAGAAGTCGAAGCACACTTCAACTTCTTGTGGTGCCTCTTAACTGACATCGACAACTTTGAGGAAAAGGACTTCGACCCACCGGAATGGTGCTTGGACCTTCCTCTCGATCGAGACCGATGAGGCGACCTCCATGGCACCGTATGCTGGGTCGTAATCAGCTTTAGAGACGGCTCTCTCATAGCCTTCAGTGCCATGGCCCGGCAGTTGGAGCACGACTTTGTGTTGTGGCAGCGCTCCAGGCACCAGAGACACACTAGATGGGGGTCCGTATCTGACATGGCGCGTGCCAGGTGCCGCACTGCTTAAACTCCAAGGTCTTCTTGCTAGACATCACTATACACCAAAAGGAGTTAGCAAACAGTAAAAAAACAAAGTCTATAAAAAAATTCAGGGGTTAGCGGTCTTCGACAGAACTGCGCTGGTCGCGCAGAAAGAAAGGAACTGATGTCAGCGCACAGGAGTGGCGGGTATATTGACGATGCGGACGTCATGATGACGAACACGACACTGACGACATCATACAAAGTCGACCGATACCACCTTCAGCCACGTAGGGGTATTTCTATCAAAAATCTTCCAGATCCAGACTGACACCTGGGATTTCCTAGGTAAGGACTCTGGGGCTAGATGTCTCTATCAGATTCATCGAATTATTTGCTAAATGTAACAATTTGAGGCTGCTTGTTATGTTCACTGAATGCACCCGCTTTATGTGTATATATGTGGAGAAGCCTCAAGGAATGTTTATTTGCTTTCATAGTAAAATGCTTGCAAAAAACTTTGCACCTTAAAACGTTTAGCTAAACTATTGTGCAGTTTTAGATACAATACAGTCATCATTTGGCAAACGAATGTTTGATGCACGCAGATTAATAAAGGAGAATCAGTTTTAAAACCATCATGGGTGACAAACATCAATTAGAGGCTCAATTATTAAAGAAAATCATAAAAGTGCAATCTCAGGTAAAATATGTTCTTACACTGGTGCAGATTTATGACTTTCAGAAATTCACAAGTGTTTAGAGATGTAGGCCTGAAAAATGTACTCCTAGCAAATGTTTATTTGTTTCTTTCGAGGGTGCATTCTGCTTTTCTACTGGCACCCCAGTGTACCAGCATCCACTACCATCAACAAAAGCATGGTTAGAGCATGTGGTGGTTTGCTCTAAAGACACAACCATAGTTTAACAGACCTAAGGCACTGTATCCGATTCCCTGATCTTGATGTGTAGTACTGCGGCCAACAGCTTACAATGTTAACACATTACAGTGCCACTGATCTGCTGATAAGGATGGATTACTGCAGTGGGGTAACTACCACTGTGATGTATTATATGGCATCCGGCTTCTTATGAAAGTGATGTATTATGCGCTGAGGGACAAGGTCTCAGGATTCTGTGAGATTACAGCATTACAGATTCCTTGATTTATTATGTTAAGGTTGGCTGAAATGAAAACAATATAACAGGCGATGCCTGGTTACCACGCTTTTGATGTATTATGTTATGTAGGGTTTGATATATTGCCCAGCAACTACGATTTGTGGGATCTGAGTATTCAGTTTCCATAAAAGTCTCTCACACCCTGCAACGGGCTGCGTTTTTATAGGTTTTAAGGTGCTAAAAAAATCGAAGCGTACACATTAGATAAAATAAAAAGGATCAGATCAATAAAACGATACTAGAGCGCTTTCAATGGCAGAATATGTGATTTTATATCACAAGCAATAAAGAAGAATGTCAATGCAGATAATTTCAGATGGTAAACTTGTTTTTCCCTCAGCAGTAGTGTACAATAGCAGCCCTTTCTGCGGCGCAAAGGGAAATCCCGTCCTTATACACAAGTACTCCTTACCGATCATTACCCAGAAGGATATATGAGCTTATCACTTCAACCAAATTGTGTGCCTGGTATGTGCCTCCTAGTGCCTCAGTTCCCAAAGACCAAGGATGGCTTCAAAGTAGAGACTTTGAGTAGCAAATTTAACCACGGTTTTTGTACTGCAAACATTTCTGGGATGTCCACTGATGATGTTGAGTAGGGTCTACACTTTGGGTGGGACATCGCGTCCAGTTTCCAAGAAGCAGCGTTTCACAACCCCTCGTCCCACTAAAAAGAGCACCTGATCGGGGCTTGGAGTCAAGCAGCCAGACTGTATATCAGCTCTAATATAACAGATACGTAAAATGTATTTAACTTTGGCTGGAATTACTGTTTTTTTTAGCTTCTGTCGCCCTTTCTGGATATTTCTTGATGGATGGGGCCTGTATATTTTAGCCCAATACTTGTGTTTCATTTGTAAGGAAAAAGATCCACAGCTGGCAACCATCCCGGTTCATTGAGAGGGGCCCGGTATCTAGATAGACCTATTTTGTGATGCACATGTAGTTCTGCTCTTTAATCATAAGTTTGAAGGAGAATTGCTTTGGTCCATTAGTGCAACAGCTGTATTTAACTCTGCACTGGAGGAACAATAGAATTTCTCTACGATGTTTCTGCGTTGGGTGGCCACAGTTTTTTTTAGGATTCATATTTGTTATTGCTAAAAATTCCACTGTATATTCACTCCCCCATATAAAGTCTAGACCCACAACACTAACGTGCGGCCCCTTTTCTACGGCTCTCACTCGGGAATCAAATATCAGGCAGCGGTGTAGAACGCACATTTCTACTGAGGGAAAATCCACGTTCAGTGCTTGCGACGTCAAGCAAAGGAGCAAAACCAGTCCAACTGTAATGGACAGGCAATTCAAATGAGACTTCGTCAGCCAAAGACACACACATGTTGGGGATCGTTAGTATAGTGCTGCTGCTGTACTCTTGAAAGTAATTACACTCTACTGATGGCTACAAGCACAGCTCTCAATAACATGAAGTCAAATATGGGAGACAAAAGGCATAATTGTTAACGAGACAGTAATTTTTTTGCATGGAATGAGTTACTAGCCTTAGGTACAACAATAAATTATGATCTATATTCCATCTTCTCACACAAAAGCACGAAAATGCCCACGGTCTAAAACTGCATCTAGAGAGGATTCATGTTCTAGAATGGGTGCCGGAGAAAATCTAAGCAACCCTGCCAGGCCAAGCTAGAATCACCCCTAAGCAGTGGCAACAGTGCCTCTATGCTAATGTGCTTGACTGCTCAGAAGTAGAGGTGTCTCCTCACAAGTTCATAGCACAATGTTATGCACGGTGCTGTCCACTTGGAAATGTTCTGTCTGAACACAGCCTGCAACTTCTTTGACCGAGAAAATTTGAAAGCAAGGTGTTTGTTGAACCCGTGCTCTTGAGAGTGATCAAAGACTTTAGCGTATTCCATCTCTCCTCCATCGTAGAACAAGCATTGGCTTAGCCAATGGGTCTCGCTTTTGGGACCGTCTAAGTATTTAGTTATGCAGCACAATATTCTTGGTGCAACAACAACTGTTGCATGGCTAAACACTTAAAAAGGTCCAAAAGGCGAGACATATTGGCTATGCCAATGCTTGTTTTTAGTTGATGGGAAGGAAGTGGATGCTCGAATTAATAGAGCCAATATGTACGATTTTTTTTTCTACATGGCCAAAGTACCCACGAGCTACTTAAGAGGCTCATATGTGACATGTAAAGGCTTGATTTTTAATAAAATCAGAGTAAACCTTTTGCATACCAAGTACCAGCATGTAATTAATGCGAGGGGCCTTCTTACGTTTTAACCCACACTACTTGGATTTTTGAGCATATACTTATGTTACATAAGAAACTACAAGTCCCAGAATGCAGCTTGCTGTTGGCTGAAAGTGGGATTAACATGCAAACGCTTGGCAGCAATGCAAATAAATCCCTCCAAGTCACTCCAGCGCCACTTTAAGAGTTGCGTGGTGTTCTTTTAGATATCATTGTTTCAAGGTGTGTTTGATGGTGTGTTGGACCACGGCTGCCCAAGGCTCAACATAAAATAACCTCCACACCTGCGAAATATGGTGAACAAAGTTCTCAAATTTCGCAGGTTCAGGTACGAGTAGCTCATTCGGGTCAGGTTTTTTCTTTGAATTCTGGGAATTTTAGTTCTGACTTTATGAATGTGATCAAAAGAGCCATAAATCCCAGGATGCAAAGAAAAAAACTGAACTTGATGAGCTACACACACATGAAACTGAGAATCTTGAGATCTCTACCATAGGGGCTTTAGTGCCTTATTTTTACGTCCCAGGAACGTTCTACACCTGAGAATGAAACCCTGAACTGGAGAGGTGTCCTGTTGTCCTGTCCTGTCCTGTCCTGTCTTCTCGTGTCCTGTCGGCTACTTTCTAAACTGCATGATACATATATCTTTTTTTATACATTTTGGTGTATGTAAAAGGTAACTACATCACACCATCTCACTAAGGACACAGCAATCCAGTCCTGAGTTTTGGTTAACATGATATCTTTATCTAGACCTTGTTTTTGCCCGTAGAACTCTGCAAAAAATGACTATTCGTCTGGCTACTGGCATCAAAGGTAGATTCTTACCCATTTTCAGAGATTTTCAATATTGCAGTCTAACGTGAAGTATAGGCTTGCAAGTGGTGGGTACCGCACCAATTTTGGGGGGCTTGCACTTATTTTTCACCATCAGATTTTGACCCAGCGCAAGAGACAGAAAGACACCACCGAAGCTTCTCTAAAATGACTCATAAAGTGAGCATAAATAGGGAATATCACACACGAAAGTAGGATTTTTCCTCTGCACCTTTGTGATTTAAAAAAACAAACTTTGCAACATTTATGAACCTCTAATACAAAGATTATTGAAAAAACAAATAATGAGGAAAACTACCACTAAAAGTAGATTTGGTCTAGAAAAACAGCAAGAGGCTCACTTTTTTGTAGACTTCCCTTAAAAAAATACTACTGCAAATGAAGGCAAGACACCAGCGGCAAATTTAACAAAGATTTCGAAATGGGTGTCAAAGTCCATGAAAGCCTGTAGGTTTCAAAAGCCCAAATTAGTATTCCTCAGTGCGTTATGTTTATTGTTGTCATTCATGTCACAATCATTTATGGAGCTGACAACATTGTTCAGTGAATTAACACTCGCTGCTGACCTCTGCAGTGAGATGAAGGTCACACGATTGGATGCTTGCAGGGTAGAACAAGCGTTCCATCCTCCCGAGGGCAGTAAATTGGACAATTATAGGACTTGCTGTATAAAAAGCATGTTATTCATATTTGTTAGGCTTTGTAGAACTCTCGACAAACCCGAGGATGCTTCCCATTAAATGAATCAATGTTGCCAAGTATGTTTTGTGTCTGGTCGGTGTTTACTCATTGAAGTGTTTGGTGTTCTGGTTGGTTTGTATGTGGCTCTATTGCTTACTTAATATCTCTGAGTGAGTTATAGAAGATGGTGGGCTTCTTAAGGTTTAATGGTTTCCCATTTCCATGCAGCTTGCTGGCGTGTTTTATTTGTCTGGTAGTGTAAGAAAGTGGTTCTATATATACCAGACCAAAGTAAGATACAGTGTGTATAGAGTCCCCAATCCCCAGAGGTATAACAGAACGCCTCCGCACGACTCATCCTGAACATCCCCCGACAAAGCCACATCACCGGACACCTGAGAGACCTGCACTGGCTCCCCGTCAGCAAGAGAATCACGTTCAGACTCCTCACCCACACACACAAGGCTCTCCACGACCTGGACCCCCAAGTACCTCAACGACCGCATGACCTTCTACACGCCCACCCGCCAGCTACGATCGACCAGCCACGCCCTCGCCACCGTACCACGCATCCGCAGAGCCACCGCCGGAGGAAGATCCTTCTCTTACCTGGCAGCCAAGACTTGGAACTCCCTCCCCACCCACCTTCGGAGAACCCAAGACCATCTCTCCTTCAGGAAGCAGCTCAAGGCCTGGCTGTTCGAGCAGTAACATACCCCTCTCCCCCAGCGCCTTGAGACCCTCCCGGGTGAGTAGCGCGCTTTATAAATGTCGTGATTGATTGATTGATTGAGGTTAAAGTCAGATCTGACCTTACTCTCTAATGTGGTAGCTTGGTCGAGCAGTAAGGCAGTATCAGAGGACAGTGTAAAGCATTTGTTGTACACATTCAGTCAGCAAAAGGTTTCACACACTCAAGAACTGAACTCTAGGCTAATTGTTTTTATATCAAAAGATATAGTTGTTTTATTTTAGAACCAGCAGGTATCAAAATATACTTTTCTCAATATGAGTGACTTTGGGTAATTACTTTGCAGACAGGCAATAGTCTTAGTAAGTACAATAGTTACTGGGGTTGCAGTAGACATTACTGAATGACGTAATTCTGATAAAATGATACAGTACAACCAGTTAGCTGATCGTATGACTTTTTTGTTAAACGTTTATTTCTGAAAACAATGTGTATATGAGAGCTTCGTTTTAGATTGCATTTAATAGCAGTGCCAAAAGGAATTTTGTTTTTACCCAACAGAACCACTTTTTTGTTTAAACATTAATTACCCAGGTTCCTCTGAAGTGCATCCGATTATTTATCGCCGATGGGACAGCGTGTCTCGGCTGATACATACGAACTTGGCAGTGAGTTTTTTTTTTTACATATGTGTTGTAAGAGAGGATTTCATCGTAATGTTGATGTGACATTTGGTCAAGTTTCTACTAACCTGCATTGGCACACTTTTGGAGATCCACCTTTCCACTTTTGCTTCTGTTTGGTTTTGGTTTTCTATGTTATGCCTGGATAGTACTTGCAGAGAGAAGATCGTGAGATTGGAGGAAACCGTTGATCTTCACTCCTCCGTGTCTCTGGACCAAATGATGACGTGGAGAGTGTATCTTCTGTGACGCGCAAATGCTCGACTGCTGCGTTCTCTGTCTTTGCTTTTCATGCGAATATGCTGTCATTGTCATCACGCAACTGACGCATTAAGTCTGTGATGCTAGTACGTGGCATACGGAGAGTGCGAGGTGACTGCTGCTGTCACCTAGCAACGCGCACACGGAGAACAGAGAAAATAATCGTTTTATTTCCTCTCAGAAATAGGGTATTGTTGCACAATTCTTTCTAATTCAACTTTAATTGAACGTGCACGTCGGAACTCTATATCAATCCTTCTGTTTTGTGCATTCAAGTGAAGCGTCTTGTGTTCCATCGCCATCTTGTGGAACTTTCTTATATTTCTTTTGTAGCACAAAGATTCATCTAGTCTTTTCAGTGGAACAGTGACATCAAATTTCTCATACAGTACTTTTGACACGTAGTTGATGAAGTATTGAACAATTTTTTGCAGAGGAGGAGATTGACAATTTGTGATTTGTTTTTATTTTTTTTAAAAATACAATTAATTTAAGGAAGGGGGGATAATGTTCGATATTTTATAGAACTTTCTTACAGATCGGTATAGTGGTATTTTTGAATTTATCGCTATGCAGAGTGTACAAGCACCGTCCCCTTTCTTACAGCTTCCAGGAGACCCACCAGTAGAGTGGAAGGTATGGTACAGGGCATTCACTAAGTATCTAGGAGCTATTGGTGGTAGCAGATTCAGTGCTGAACGAAAGAGGTTTATCCTCGAACACAATTTGGGCCTTGAAGGTCAAGCTGTTCTGGAACATTTGCCTTTACCTGAAGTAGCAGAGGGTGATGAACCTCTTAATGATTTTGATCAAGCTGTAAAAATGTTAGAAAAACAGTTTGATGTTGAAAAGAGTTTAGTGGTAGCCTGACACAATTTTTTTACGAGGGAACAACAAACTGCTGAAAGTATTGTGTCGTATGTTGCTTCATTACGCATTTTGGCTTCTGAATGTGAGTTTGAAGGTTTCACTACTCAACGCATCAGAGACCAAATTGTCGTTCGTTGTAGAGATAAAAAAGTCCAACAAAAGTTATTAACTTTAAAAAAATCCTTCTCTCGAAGAGACGATTTCTATTGTTAAAAGTATAGAGTTATCTCAAACGTCTTTTAGTGAGCTCAAAGCTGACAAATCTACGGTTGGCGCTGTGAAAGAAGCGAAAGATGTGATGGAGAAAAATAGTGTGTCTGAGAAAAACAGCTGTGAACATAAAGGGAAATTGCCTATGGTTAAACAAGAAAAGAAACAATTGTATGTTCAAAGGAAAAATATGTGTTCTAAATGTGGTTTCTCTTCCCATTTTTCTAATACACGTATTTGCCCTGCTAGAAATGCTTCATGTAGAAACTGTGGTAAGCAAGGACATTTTGCAAAAGTTTGTACTTCTAGGAGGAATATTAATGTAGTATGGGAGGATAATGAAAAATTGGAAAGTGATCCGGATGTTGTAAGTTCCATGAGTGATTTGATGTTAGTGGTCAAAGATAAGTGTGAGGAATATGTGGACCCTATTGTTGACATCATAGTGGATGGAAAAACATTGCAATTACTTGCTGACTCTGGAGCACGTATTACGATGATCACAGAAGAATTGTTTGGATCTGTGTGGGGTGATAAATGTCTTGAGCCTCCTGACAGAAATCCTGTGTCTTATGAAGGAAGGAAGATCAAACTAAAAGGTTTCTTTGAAAGCACTTTAGTTTTCAAAGGAAAATCTATAACTGGGAAGATTTATGTAGCAATTAAAGGTTTGAACATCTTAGGGTGGCATCACCAAGGATTATTTGGGATGACCCTTAGACCTGGTCAAAGGAACCGGTATCTATTGTTAATGAAGTAATACCCAATGAGTACACATCAGAATGGACGAAAAAATTTCCTAATGTTTTTTGTGATAAACTCGGTTTGATCAAAGGTTTTAAACATCTCATCACGGTAAAGAATTGAGCTATCCCAATGAAACACAAACTACGCAACGTACCCTTTAGCAATAGGGATGATTTAGCGAAAGAGTTGAAGAAGATGTGTGAATCAGGTGTGATTGAACCTGTTGAATCGTCCTTGTGGTTAAGACCCTTGGTCCCCGCGCGAAAAAAATGGAAACCTCAGGGTCTGCATAGATTTACGCAGTCTCAATAAAAATATATGGGTGGTTTCACACCCATTACCTCGTATAGATGATATAGTTTCTAAGTTTGAAGGGTCTAAATGGTTTTCAAAGATAGACTTATCTTCGGCATATCATCAAATCGAGCTGGATATGTCATCTACACATCTGACTGCCTTCGTTTCTCCTGTTGGAACCTTTCAATTTAAACGAATGCCGTTTGGCCTGGCGTCTGCGGCATCGGTGTTTCAGCGGGTGATGGGAAAGGTTCTGTTGGGGGTGCGAAACACTGTTGTTTTTCAAGATGACATCGTGGTGGCAGGAAAATGCAAATCATCTCATGATAATAATCTTAACGAAGTTTTGAGCAGGTTACAAGAGAAAGGGATCGTTGCCAATATGAGCAAATGTGTATTTGGAGTCGAGTCCATTGATTATCTAGGACACTGCATTTCAGGGAAAGGTATTCTTCCAAGAGAAGGGCTGATAGAAGCTATTGTCAAGGTTCCTTTTCCAAAGACTAAAGAGCAAGTTTCTTCCTTCCTGGGTATGTGTGAGTTCTACTCCAAATTCAACTCTAATTTTCAGCCAAAACCGTTCATTTGCGTGAACTGTTAAAAAGAGGTACTGTTTTTCGTTGGGATCAAATGTGTCAGACTGATTTTGAAAATATTAAGAGTGAACTTAGATCTTGCAACATTTTGACTCCTTTTGATCCTTCCTTGGAATCGATTGCCTCTGTCAACGCAAGTTTAGATGGTCTTGGTGGCATGTTAACTCAGATAAAGTTTGGTGTTGAGCACACAGTAGGTTTTGTTTCTCGATCACTGCGTCCCAGTGAGAAAAATTATTCAGTCATTGAGAGAGAACTCCTGGCTTGTTGTTGGGCAGTGGAAAGGTTTAAAAGTTTTCTTTGGGGAAGAACTTTTAAGTTGTTGACTGATCATAAACCTCTCATCCAATTTTGAATGGTATTGTAGTGAAAGATCACACTCCCAGGATAACTAGATTGAGCTTTAAACTACTTCAATATAATTTTGTGGTTGAACATATTCCTGGAGGAAAAAACATCAGACCAGATTTGCTTTCTAGATTGCCTTTGCCGTATGTGCATAGTGAGTTCTTAGCTGATGAAGAATGTTTGATCGCGAGCACTGATGTTTGTGATGGAGGATGTTTCAATGAGGAAGAGTGGTTTGATGCATTACAATCTGATTTAGTTCTCAAAGAAGTTATAAACGTTATCATTCCAGGTTGGCTGAAGGAAAAACATTTAAATAGTGATCTGCAGCCTTTTTCAAAAGTGGCTGATGAATTATCTCTAGAGGGTGGGGAGATGATATTACGTGGTGAAAATTTGTACCTCCAGAAGGTTTGAGAGACCGTATTATTATGGCAGGACATGAAGGTCATCTTGGATAAACATGCACCAAGCGTAGAATTCGATCCATTTATTGGTGGCCATCAATGGATCGTCATATTGAGAATGTGATTGAAAATTGCTTTACTTGTTGTTCTAGTGATAAAGAAATCAAAACTGTCATTCCTCCCGAAGTGAAAGTGGAGTTGCCTTCTGGTCCATGGATGAAACTGGCTTTAGATTTCATTGGTCCTTACAATGCATTACCCAATAAATACAGATTTGCGTTGGTTGTTCCAGATTATTACAGCAAGTGGTGGGAAGGGCATTTTATGGTTGATCCCAACACACACGAAGTGATTAGAGTCCTGGAGAGTCTTTTTGCCAGAGAGGGATTTCCCAAGGAATTAGTGTCAGACAATGGGGTGCAGTTCGTCTCTAAAGAGATGTCCAGTTTTCTAAGGCCATCATGTATTGTTCATCGTCGGGTTGCGCTTTACCACCCACGAGGGAACGGTTTTATTGAGCGCATAAACCGCATTTTGGTTGATTGTGTACAGTGGGCTGTTTATGGAAAAGTTTAAGTAAGAGAAGCTGTGCAAAGTATGCTTTGGGCTCATCGAACTACATCGGGTACTGAATTTGGGAAAAGTCTTTTTGAGTTGTTGAGAGGGAGAGTTGCTACTTTTAGTATGTGCCCAGCATGGATGAGGCAATCGGAATTGGTTTCCAGAACTTCTACATTATTTTCTGAAGTGAGAGTCAATGATGAGATTTATCTACCTGCATATAATAGAGTGAATGATAAAGGGAAGAGTCTAGGTCATTCAGAAGCGAGTTCTCACAAGGAAGTGTGGGCTCATAAAATCAAGGTGGGAGATTGGTTAAACATAAAAATTCCCCACAATGTACCTAAAGGCCTGTCAAAATTCAGCCCACCTGTTTGTGTTCATTCTATTTCACGTTACCCTGTTAGGGTCAACGGTAAGAATTTGTGGAATATATCCAGAATATATAAAATTCCTGACAAAGTTGTACATCAAATGGGTTTGAAATCTGATCCTGCTTTTTATTCAAATAAATCAACTCGTAATAGTTTTGAGTTTGATAAGAACAGGAGAAGTTATTTTCCTTCTGAAACACCTGCAGACTTTTCAGTCCCATTATTACGGAGGAGTAGTCGCAGGAGATCTACTCCCAAACGTATGGATTTGTAATATTGCAGTAATATTGCATTAATTTACCTGTGGTTGCAGACAGTTACCTGTTGTTTTGTTTTTGAATTGTAATAGTCACTAGTGGTAATACTTTCCTGTTGTGCTTTTTCTTCCAGTGTTTAATTTTATATCTATCCTTGCAATTATTATGTTTAGGTCTATGCATTTTATACTACATACATTTTTCTCTCATTATCTTTCTTTATTTTCTTTTTCGTGTTTCTGTGAGAAAGGGAGATATTGTAGTAATCTTAGTCATGCTTCTATGATGTATTGAATGTTCTGTCATCACCAGTTCCGTCACCTCCTTGGTGATAGAATGTTTGTACTTGAAGCTCCCAGGGCTGTTATTTCATTCCCTGGAAGCTGAGGAGTTGAACGGCAATAAAGACGGTTTCTTCCTCTACCTGTGTATTCGTGGTCACTTCAAAAGCCCCTGAGCATGCTAACACTGAGGGAAGCAGATTTTCTCACAAATTACATGAAGATCTTTTCATTACAGGAACTAGCTTCAACTCTGGAGCAGGTCATACCTAGAAAGAGAATTAAACTTTTTGAACAGACAAATCTCAAGTAATTTGCTCTACAGATCTCCAGGGACACGTATTCCTTAACCTTCCAATCTTCAAGTGTTGAACACTGGAAAATGGTTTTGCAAGGCCTTTTAAATTCAAATTGAGCCAAGGCACTGGACTAAGGATAACAAGCCAATGCTAAAATAATTATCACCCTTGGCACTGCCCTCTTCTCCAGCAACATGATGCAATGCAGGTCTTGGAATATTTGGTTTCAGATTGCTCACCGATCAGACGATTGATTAGAAACGCATTTGGCCAGAGGCTTCTTAAGATGAAAACTCTACTAGATTTGTGAAAATGAGTAAACCATTGTAATAGAACATCAATCAAAACATACCTAATATCAGGATAGCACGCAGATGTGGGTAAATAAAGTCATTAAGTGTTTTAAAGAGACCTTTTGTGGAATTTCCTGATTCCTCAATTAGTTTTAGTGCTTCTTTATCTGAAAGGGATTTAGTATTACGCCATCATCTTTCTAGATTGTTATACTTAGGTTTCTCCAGTTTCGGATCTGCGGAAAACTCAGGTGCATTCTTTCTTCTGGGGGTAACGGATTAGTTTTTGAAGGGTGAAAGGCCTCGAGTGAGAGAGTCATGAATTTACCCAAAGCATTGTCCATGTTTAAGTCACTTGAAAACACAGGGGGAGTAAATGCTGTAGCAAAACAGGCCAGTAAGACAGATTCCTATTCTCTTAGTTTGCCTGGTCTCTTTCTTGGGAGAACAGGTTCATTTGTCTTACGGATAAGAAAATTTATCAATTAATGATCCGTCCAAAGTGGCAGTAAAGGGGCTTCACACCTAAACTCGAGAGAACTGAATCAAGTTCAAGCCTCTTCATTCCACTACAAGGCACACCCTGCCCCTTTATTTTTCTCTTGCAGGATAATTTTCTTGTCTTTCTCGAACTCCTCCATCCTCCAGTGTTTTGTTTTCCCCTCTCTTGCTCTTGGTCAATGTCTGATGAGGAAGAGTAAGCGCTGGTCCCCAGAAATCAGTGCTTGTGACCCCCTGAATCAGCCTATGGCCGATACTCAAAAACAGAAGGATAAACGGACACTCAGGGCAGAGAGATAGCCGAGCAAATGAACTACAGGGACAGAGGGAAAATAGACAATAGGATCAGAGCTAAAATGGACAGAAAGGGTAGAAGCAGTTCTGCCAAGTATCACGCATCGTGTGTGACACTAAAGCCTTTCAGTGCTGTGCTCTGCATCACCGCACTGAAATGTATTGTCACACATTTAGGCAGAGCCCCACAGCTGTCACTCAAGCCGTTAGCGCTGCCTAAAACTATTAAAATGGAGTGGCAGCTGGCAGCGCGCACTGCACTCATTATATCATGCTTAGGGCTCGCTCGCGGCTGGCTGAATTATTAGTGGCTGAAAGTGAAACATTAACTTGTGTGCATTGAGGACGGGGGTCATGCCCTGCTGATTGAGAGTTAACTTGAGGGAGGGGGCTGGACTACTTTGTGTCTAAACGTCATGGCGCAGCAGCGCTGTCTGTGGGCATCGTCGGCCGCCGCGTGGCTCAGCTTCTCAGTCAGAAAGCTGCAGTAAATATTTGAGCCGCAGCCGCGCCGCCCGCGGTGATATAAAATTGCAAAGAGAGCCATACAGGAGTGACCGTTGCAGCAGCTGCAGCAGTGATCAGGACTGTCACTGGAGGACCTGAATGGCCAGGCTCAGAGGACTGAGTAAGCAGGGCGGCAAACGGCAATTGCATGGTGGCTCGAGGCCTGCCGCCTGAGCCTATCGCGCAGAGCAGAGTCGCTGCAAGAATTACTGGCAGAGAAGTACGTGAGAAAGTGGTGAAATGCAGCTAAAACACGCTATGTGCGATTGAACAATTCCTTCAGGCAGCGCGCGATCAGCAGCTGCCTGCAGTCAGTGGCTCAGAAGATCTGTAGTGTCCTAGAGTGGCTGCATGATCTAATGTCGATCGACACCCTTTATTAAATAATATAATTTTACTCTGCTCCATCACACGTGCATTCATACCGGCCCGGCTGGATTCTCCCCTGAAGACTTTCCCTAATTACTAAAACGGCCATGCCCAGGGGGAGGCTCACTGATCTGACCTGTACCTGCTCGCTGTCTTCCTCCCTGAGACTTTCCCTAATTACTAACCTTCATTCCCATGTCTCTGAGCTGACCTGTACCTTCTGACTCGCTCCAGTTTTGCTCCGTAGGCATAGAGCCGATCACGCTGCACTATGGTCCAGGGGCTGCCTCTCACAGGCCTCTCACAGTCACAGGCCTAGAACAGAAGGAAGCTCTCAGCCGGCCCCTCCGTCTCAAGCTCAAAAATATAATAATCGGAGAAACAGACTCAGGGTGCAGTCTGAGGGTGAGACGTCTGCCATGGGCGGCGTGCCCACTGGTGCCTGCACATCACTACCTGCCATCCAGCTACTACCCCTTCACCCTGACTGACCCCCACAGAGCTGCGAATGAATTTTGTTTAACCCCTTCCATGCTAATGACAAGGTCAACTCGTCATGGGTTTTACCTGGGCTGTGCTTATGACGAGTTGACCTTGTCATGATCCCTGCCATTCTTCATTTTCCAGCGCACAGCGGGAAAACCCCTTAGCAGCCAAGGTGTTAATGCATGCAGCCTGCTTTCCGAAAAAATCGACATTCTGTCTGTGGTCTGGTAACCCTGGATCTTTCAGTCAGAAACTGGGAATGAGCTCAGTGCTAGAGCAATTTCCACCGGTTCGGAGGAGAACACTCACTCCCAACTGTCTCTTTAAATGTACAGCACATAGCAAACATATAAAGGATTACTTGTTGCACTTGAACCATTTCTGCTCACCACTCACTGGCAACCTCAATGCTCAATGATCATTTACTTTAGGATGCACAGCGGAACCTGTAGAGCCCATAAAGACAGGGTCCCTTCAGCAAAGATGGAACACTTTCTGTATGACCCACATTTGGGGGTCCACACACACACTACTTATCGGAAGGTGCAGGGTGCTCGTCCAGCTTCCAGGCAACAGTACAGTTATTCACACCAGAGCAGCACATTCATTTTCCATCCCATAACCGAGATCTTATCTATAAATTAACCAAGCAGGCCAGCGCACCTCTGGCTATATTTACTTTCTGCAATAGCCATGTCAAATGCCTCACATAAGCTTTTCCACTTCCATTTCAGATTTTTGCCCATCTCTCTCGCTCCTCCAATCTCAACTATACCCTTTCTTTTTCTATCTCTTTCCCTCTATCAACTCTCTCCTACTTTTATCTACCTCCTTCCCCCTCTTCCTACTCCCATTTTCTCCCTCCTTCCCTCTCTTCGACCGCCTCCTATTTTCTTCTTTCTTTTCATGCCTCTCCCTCCACCTTTTACAAATGTATACATGTGTAGTCTGCAGTTAATGGCATGTGATGAACAGCCTGTAATCTACAGCATGTTTAAAACAGGACAGTATAGTCTGCAATGTCACTGTCGTTGTAAATGTAATGCTAAAAGAATGAGAATAGCTAATGGGCAACTGGCTGACGGCCGTGGTTAGAGCTGTGACCAGGTGTGTGTTTCTGTCTCCTCCTTTACGTTTGCGTTTATTTCTCAAAACCGCCGGGGGTAATTTAAAGCAGGTTTCTGACAATAATAAGGTGTCGGCTATGTTGTATTGGAGATTACTGCGCAAACCTCAGCCTGTGACTGGACAATGCAAAATGGTGCTCGTCAGCCTGTCTGCGCGTGAATCAGCTGAGAGTGTGGCACTTATCCAGCTGAGATGCCTCTGTGTGTAACTTGTTCATGTTGAGGCCTCACACATCCTTCCTGTTGGGCCAGGTCCCACGTCGACAGAGAACATTTCTGGTGCTTCGCAGGAGTTTTAAGATGTTCCTGGAGTTTTTTGTTGCTCAAATGGGTGTAATTTCTGATATTTATGTGTTCCTCATCTTCATTGCTTGATTTCGCTCGTGAAAAAGTGTCACTCATAATCATTGAAATGTCACTCATAATTACACTGAAAATATTAAAATGTCACACATAGGAATTTGAAACCTTGACAGTTATGTAGAAGGAAGGCAGGTACTAGCAGGAAATCATTTGGTGGCAGAGGGACCCCCATTTGGGGGAAAGTGGGATAGAGGTATTAGGGTGAGCCTCGTCAACGAGGGGAGGGAGGGCGAGTAGCTGAAAAAAATCAGTCACAGGGGGCAGATTTAACATGGTCACTGGGGTAAGGAGGACCTAGTCAGGGAAGGCAGGCATAAGTACACAGAGAAAAAAAAAGATGCAGAGAGAAAGAAGGCAGTGTGGTACAGCTGGTCAAGGTTAGAGAGAATAAACAGCTGTGATTATTCAGACAAAAGCTGGTCTGAGAAAGAGTTACTCGAGTCACAGCAAGGAAAAAAAAACACACCCATGATACAAACAAAAAACAAGGCATGGTGAGAGAGTGAAACCATTTAAGAAAAGCTAGGCCTTATTGGACAATAACTTGAAAAAACCCACGAAAATAGAAAAGCCATCCTGTTGGCCCATAATGAGATATCTATTGAATGGGAAGCAGGCATTATGAAATATGTATGGAGTGAGGTGCGTTATTGTAAGTAAGCTGATTACAGTGCAAGAAAAGTTTATTTATTAGAAAAGAAAACACTTGGCACACAACTAATTCATTGTCTAGGGCCAAACAAATGACATGGTGGTGTTTTTAAAGTCGTACACAAAGTAGAACACTGCATCAGAACACAATAGAAACACCATAAGAAAACACGCACACAACCAACAGAGCACCATAATCCACACAAATGCTCACCCTAGAGATGCTCTTCAGTAGTTGTAAACATAACCAGAAGTACACATAACAAGAACACCTCAAGCCAGAACACATGTGCATTCATTGATGACCCATCTCAAATACCACCACCACAACAGAACTCTTGAGAAATCCAAAACAATATAGCTAATAATCTTAAGCAACAAGGACATTAAAAAAGAATCATACATATGACAACATATTGCTCTCCAGTAGCGCTAACAGCTTGATTATGTTAAAGGATTCGCATAATATGATAATCATTAAAATTTCAACACAGAATAAAAATGTACAACAGTCATCGAAGACATAACATATGAGAGAGAGGAGGAGGTAAGCCGCCGCATGCCCTCCTAGAAAGAACACCATCATAAAAAGCACAAGGCCAACATGTTTCTGCCCATTCTAAAAGCCCATAATGGTCTGGGGCATTCCTCAGGGCCACGTATATAAGTAATATAGCAAGAGTACACCAATTTTAGGTCTCCAGCAGGTAGAGCTAGACCAGGCTAATAATGGGCTGGCTTAACAGCTCTTTTCTCTGATGAAAATCCCTGTTTTTATCTTTAAATACCGTAAAAACGATATTTCCTTTGCTTCTGGAGGCCCGTACGTCATCAGGGACTACATTTCCCAGCATCACTGAGAATCATCCCATACAAGCCCTGCCCTTTCCTCCCCATGGGTGGGCATGGGCCAAGACAGAGTACACCTACCACCGACTATAAAAAGGGCCGCTCTCTAACCAGATATGTACCAGCAGTGGACAGCAGGTGCCGAGCAGGTTGACTGGCACAGCAGGCCTTTTGACAAAGTAAGTGCTTTTCTCCAGTGCCCAACGGGCGACATGTCCCAATCAGAGTTTTCAGGCACTTAGTTATTGTTACAATATCGAAGTCGTTTTTAACTAAATCGAAAACCGAATGTTTTGGGTTGTTGTGTAGGGAAGTGGGGACAAGCTCCATTCATGAATTATTGACTATACTTTCCACTAGTATGGACACAAACGTTCCAAGTGGGGGCCTGCATAATTCATTTTCCTGGGGGCTACTTGTAACTGAGCAGGTTTACTAGCATGGGGGGCTTCTTCTTTTACGAAACAAGAGTTCCCTCCCTTCGAGGAGGTATGCCATATGGGCGTTGTGTCATAAGCCGCAGCGAATCTGGGGTCTTAGGTCAGTTTGTAATATGGAGGCATTTTATACTTTTATTCATAAATCAATTGTTGCATATTGTCAAGTAAGGATGTGAGGATAGAATCACTGACTTTATTTCTATTAGTATTGCAACAGACGTTTCAAGTCTGGCCTCCATACCTCGGGGACTATTTGTAACCGATGTGCACATGCGCTGCTCATACACCTGACTGGGGCACACCAATAAGACTATGAGCTATCTGGAATGTGAGTGCAGAGATATGAGATGTTTATTTTTATCCCTCACAATGTATTGACTGTAGGATAATGAGTTTATGGTGCAATATCCCCCTGCCCTACCCCCACCACCACTGCCAAATTTTTGATGCAGGATGACCGAGTCTAACCTGGGTCCCTGCCAATCAGGTTCCCAGGGCCTGTGTTATTTGCCAAAATGGTACTTTTGTTTTCACAATGGCACACCTCTGACCCACATACAAGTTCCTTGTAAAAGGTACCAGTGGTATCAAGAGCCTTGTGACCAGGGAGTTTCTCTAAGGGCTGCAGCATGTATTGTAACAATCTCAGGGACTCCTCACCAAACACATAGTCACTGACATTGCAGACTGTGTTTTGGTGTACACAAAACTTAAGAGTCGACATAGCACATATGATGTGTCATTACGAACTCCACAGATCTATTGTGGCTTTACTGAATGCTGAGGAGTTTGGTTTAAAACTCCTCAGCACAATAAACACACCCTGATGCAAGTGTTGGATTTATTATATATTGCACTCAGAGGGCATCTTATAGATGCCCCCTGAAAAATGATCAACACCCTCGTGTCCAGCTAACTGATCTGCACCCGCCTGCAACTCGCAGACCCTGAGGTGGGAGCTCTGATCTCTCGTGGGTCAGGGGCAAAGGCTGATTGGGGTGGAGGTGCTTCACACCTACCTCAAGGTAGGAACAGCATTCAGGGCAGTTGTAGGAGAGTAGGGTCTGCAATCCTATGGTCACCCCCGATTTTTGCTTTTTGCTTCACTGGTTTACGACTTTCCCTGGCTGTGAGCCTGCTAATCAGACCCACAGCCTAGCTGTTCTCTCTCTAAATTGACAAGCATGTACCTTAGGTGCATTTACCAATTGGTACGGGGTCACCTTATCAGTCCCTGTACAGCATACCTTAGGTATCCAGGGCATAGGTGTACCCAGGGCCTACCAGGGGCTGAAGCATGTATTATGCCACCCCTGGCTGGCCATACAGATCTGACACAACTGGCTGCACGACAGCTGGGGTAAGGTGGTGTAATCACCCTTTGCTTTAGATATAGTATCTCTATATCTAACCCTAAAATGGACACATATATTCCTATCAGTCACTCCTATGGCAGGCCTTAACAATCCTGAAGGCAGAGTGCTTGGAATTATGTGAGTTGGTGCTCTGGCATGAGCTGAGCCCGTTTTCAGCTTGCAGAACCAAGTCCTAATAGCTGTTCCATGATAACGCTATACCATATACTCTTAAGTGCATTATGAACCTCGCGGTCAAATGCTAACTTTGGCATAGCATTATCAAAACATGTCGAGTAAGGTGTCATACGAATTGGAATACTAACCCCTCGCCAATTCTGGCGACGGGGTTAGCATTCCACCCTTCTAGAGGGACACGACATGTATGTAACTTTGAACCCCGGTTAAAGTTAACTCGAGCCTCAGCATCACAAAATGGATGCTGCCACCACAGACACAAGTCTGACCTCCTGCTGCTGGGAGTCCATCCAGCGAGGGAGGCTTGGACAAAGGGTTTCCTGCCTTGGGAGGTGCTAGCACCACCCCAGACAGGATTTTGTGTATTAGGTAGGACAGGGCTGAAAGGAATGGGACATGCCTGGGGCACACAAGGTGTCCCTGTGCATATGCCGGTCTAAACCAGTTCCTGGGGCACCCCAGCCCCAGAGCTGGCGCAAGACCGGACAAAGTGGAGAAGTGTGGCTCACTGGTTAGAGCAGGCAGACCCTGAAGCAGAGGTCAGACCCTGGACCAGGGTTCAATTCCCGACGCAGCAGGGTCTTGAGCTCAAATGTCCATGGACTCGATAATTCTCGCTTCGGTGCCTGACCTAATCATGGGTTCACACTCTGCAACTCTGGGCATTAAGCTTGCCTAATCTCCACAACGCCCCCCCCCCGCGGTGGGATGCCTGGCTTTCACCTTGGGGATGCCCTGTAGGGGCTATCTCACAGGGAAAAGCCAGGACGAGTTCCCAAGGCAAGCGCGGAGATACCCCTTCGGGGGTCGATTCAGGCGCTAGATAAAAAACATAATAAAATAATAAATAAATAAAGGAAAGGGGGTGTAACCACCCCCCTTCCTGGTCCCACCCAGAGGAGGGACCTAGTCGTAGTGCAGCCCCCTTTAGCTGAATAAAGGTAGGAGCTGGTCTCATCCCAAATCAGATTAATCTTGACAACTCCCACGAAGAAACTCTTGACCTTCGACCTCCTGATTCCAGAAGACTGAAGAATCTCCCCTATGGTCAGGGAGTGACCATCCTGCTTCGCAGGCACCATCAAGCTCCTGTGCGGTTTGCTGCAGAGTCCTTCCAGCCCGGAATCCGACGACCCAGCTCGACAAGACCCGGACCTCCAGACCGCTCTGACCTCTACCCACAACCACAGCACAGCTGGGACCCGTGGGTGCGACGAGCAACGTGGAGACGGCCATCTTGCGAAACCTGCACAGCGCTTCCAGCACGACCGCCGAGGGATCCTCGAGTGAGTGCATTGGGGACTGAGAAGCCCCACACCGACGCAGCTCCTGCACCAAAGACCAGCCCCCCAGCATCCACGAGATCTGCGTGGGGCCCTTGTGCCTGGTTGCTGCTTGTCCTGTTGTCTGGTCACTTGCCGGCTGGCTCGTGACCTCAGACGACGATCCGAAGAATCCAACACTGCTGGAATGGTCCCCCAGACTGGCCCTTGCTTCCTTGTAAAAGAGGAGCACCCCGGACCCTCCTGGTCCGCACCAGACGCCATCTTTGTTCCACCGCGTGGCTTGCATTAGCCAAGGCCTGTTGTCCAGATCGACGATCCGACACCGCCAACAGCAGCAGACTACGTGGGACAGCTCGTGCCTCCAGCCTGGTCGTGAAGAGCAGCTCCTGGTCCGCGCAGCTACAGAGAGAAGCGACCCTTCCTTCACCTGACTGCGGCGACAGCATCTGGTTCCCTCCTGGTTCCAGCACCGTCACTGGCTAGTGACCGAGACTCTGTCCCCTTCCCTTTCAGGACTCCTTCTTCTAAGTTCCATCGGACTCCTCCATCTGGCTGCCTGACAGCAACTCCTTGTTTCAGGCATCACCGGGATCAACACAGCAAACCCGACGCAACTTCAGCCCTATGCACCCGCAGCCTGTGGGTTAGGTAACTAAAGCTTCCAGGTCCTGAAGTCTGGGTTCACTCTCCTAGTGTCCAGGTCCACTGTTGTTTTCCATCCAACCAGCCGGGTTCGTCCGGAATCCGTAACTTTCTAAACTGTACGATCCTTAGACGTTGGTACGCATCCTGCGTGAGAGTTTCCACTCTGCACGTGAGTCCCGTGGGCCTCCTGCTCCTTACTTACCTAGTTTGTAGCGTAGTCCCAGCGATCCTCCAGCCTCTGGATCTCCTTACAGTACTCTCCTTCCTCGCATTCCATTGTTTTGAGTATATGGTTTGTCGTGCCCCTAAGGCGCACTTGTAAATATTGTGCGAACTCGTATTTCCTTTTTAGTATTGTCATGTGCTTAGCCCTCTGACCTCATAAAGAGTTCAGAGGTGTATGTAAGTTAATAAATATGTTTATTTTCATAACAACCTGTGTGGTGTCCTTTCACTTGGTATTCAAGGGGTTATATATGGTAAAACAGATGGCTTCACATGCCATTCAGAGTTTAGCCTAAAGACTGCTTTTGTCCACGCTACTAGGATAGCTGGTCTATAAGGTTGACTTACAACCAATCACCATAAGGGTTGTTTGGACTGATACAAGGTGATCACTAGAACTAGTGAACATCATATATCAGGCCAACTTCTCACAGCAGTTAACCTCAAAGACTTCCTGCCCTTTGATATTTTAGCCAAGGCCTCTCCAGATAGTGGAGATGCACGCCCCCTTGACCAGAATCCACTTTTGGCGCCGAGGTCAGGGGGAAACTTAGTAGTCAGGAGAGGTGTGTCCCCTCTTTGCCAGGAACACCATAAGGTGCCCTGGACTGAGGTGACTACATCCGCAGCAAATCCTCCATCTTGAATGGAAGGATATGATCCAATCAGGTTAGGGGGATGCCCCCTCCCTAAAGGGAGGGGACATTTAAAGGGTGTAGTCACCCTAAAGGTAAGTTGCCCATTGGCTACCATCTGCCAGTCCCTGTAACGTCCCTAAATTCAGTATTTAGGAGCTCCCCTAAACTTTGATCCTCAGATTCCTGCAACCTAAGAAGAAGATGGATGAAGACGACGCCGTGCTCCAAAGCAAGAAGACACCTACTGCCTTGGCCCCAGCCTTACCTGCCTGTCTCCTGCTATTCAAGCCTGCGAAGACGACGACGACGACGCCTGTCCCGTTAGCCAGCGACTTCCAAGAACCCCAGGACGACTGCCACTCTTCAATAAAGATCAGGTCTCCCAAGGACACTGGCCCTGTTCAGTACACTCCAACAACAAGAATTTAGGATCCAGGTGGGTCTGCCCTCTCTGGACCCGATGCCCATGGCCAGAGTTTGATGGGCTCACCTGTCCAGTGAAGCCCACCAGCGATCCTGACCTCCATCGGTGGCTGGCCTCTCCTGGACCCCACTAAGTCACCTGCAGCCTCTACACGAAGGGTCCCCCGACCGCGACCAGCTCCAACCCAGAAGATCCGACAGCAAAAGGTACCCCATCATCCTCAGTCCTTAAGCCTTGGGGAGCTCAACCGACGGTACCTCGACCTCCCCCAGCTCTCCAATTTACCTGCCCAGTGGGTGGTCACCTTCAGCCAGCCTCCTGGCTCGAGCCTGCAGCCTCTTTGTGAGACCGACAACCTCCAGTGAAAAGCATTGGGTGTCTGATGCTGATTTTGCACCCAGCACCCGGCCGCCCCTGGGCCACTGGTGGTGTAGCTATGGTGCTGCCTTGTGGCCCTCCCTGTAATGATCTTAAACCCTGTGGTTTGTGCCCAGAAACTGCGGGTACTTACCTGCAAACCGTGCCTCTACGAGGTGCACCCAGTCGCTATTGCTTTACATTGGGCCCAGTGACCTTTTCAAATGGCTGCTCTACTGCTGCTGGTGGTGCAGTACCTACCTCAAACTGAATCTTGCCTAGTGTTGGCCATAACACTGAAGACTGGGATTGTGATTACTTACCTGCTAATGCTGAACACGGTTTTCCTGCCATAGGATTGCATTGTGTTTTACTATTGTATACAAGAGTTGATCTATTGCTAGCACACATTTTTACTGTTCTACATCGATTTTACATAAGTACTCTATTACTGTTAAGCATTTCTGCTGCCTTACAAAAAATTATTTTTGTATTTTTGAAAGTATTACAACTTTGAAAACTGTTACTTACCTGCAAGTGAGTAACTCTTGGTTCTAGAAATAAAATAACAAACTAATAACATTTTATACAAAACAACTTGTCTAGATTCAGTCTTTGACTGCATGCTATTATTCCTTGCCTGAGTGTGCTTAACGCACAAGTTACTTACCTTCGGTAACAATATATCTGTAAGAAACAGTAGTTAGCATTAGATTCCTTACCTTAGAATATCCACAGGCGTCAGACTGGATCTGGAAAATTTAGGGAAGCAGTACCCCTGCGCGTCGGTAGGTGTAGTCTGCGGCTCCGCGTCCGTCGTCGGCATGACGTCGGAGTACTTAGACGCCGCCCTCGCGTGCTGACGTCAGTTCTTATACATAGCTTTTCCGTGCCAGAAACGCAGAGCCAAGATAAAAACCAACACTGGTGCCATGAAACCAGGGCCCTGACAGGGGATGACCTTAACCCTAGATATCGGTTCGCAGAACGGGGAGGATGGGTGGGGTGGTAAGGAATCTAATACTAACTACTGTTTCTTACAGATATATTGTTACCAAAGGTACGTAACTTGTGCATCTGAAAGAAACAGGTTAGTATTCGATTCCTTACCTTAGAATAGATACCCCAGGAATACCAACCCCGCTGGTGGGTCTGCGAACCAATGATCACACCAGAAAGTCCTGAAGAACGCAACGGCCGAAAAAGCCATCTCTCCGGACTTGGCTGTTCAGGCAGTAGTGTCTTGCAAACGTGTGCAGCGAGGCCCACGTAGCTGCCTGACAGATGTTCTGCAAGGGGACTTCCCGACCCAAGGCAGTTGTAGGCGCCGTGGCCCGAGTGGAATGGGCCCTCAGCCGAACAGGAGGCTCCTTTTTAGCCAAAGAGTAGCATACCTTGATGCACAACACGAGAGATGGTCCGCTTGTGCACCGCCCAAACTTTCTTAGCGCCCAAGTAACCAACAAAGAGTTGGTCATCCACCCGGAACTGGCGTGTGCGATCCAAACAGAATTAGAGCGCACGTTTTGGGTCCAGACGGTGGAGCCTCTCTTCCTCTTTCGAGGGAGGCGGAAAGAAGGTGGGCAAGGTGATGGACTGCCCGATGTGGAAGGCTGTGACGACCGTCCGCAACACAACTTTGTCCGGATGGACAGAAAGGAAAGGAGGCTTAGAGGAAAGAGCCTGGAGCTCACTCACCATCCTGGCAGAGGTGATGGCAACCAGGAATGCAGTCTTGAGAGTAAGGAGACGAAGAGGACAGTTATGAAGTGGCTCGAAAGGAGCGCACATCAGTTAAGTCAGAACAAGGTTCAAGTCCCACTGAGGAATCACGAAAGGAACAGGAGGGAAAAATATGAGTGATGCCCTTCAAAAACCTATTTACAACTGGGGACTTGAACAAAGAGGGCTGATCAGGGTGACTTAAGAAGGCGGAAATGGCAGAGAGGTAGCCCTTGATAGTGCCCAGAGCAGAGCCCTGCTGGGCAAGAGAAAGAAGAAAGAGGAGAACCTTTGAAAGAGGGGCAGAAAGGGGATCCACAGCCTTTGCTGGGCACCATGCCACAAATTTGTTCCACCTGCAGGCGTATACCGATTTTGTGGAGGGACGCCTGGCTGCCAGAATCACATTACAGACTTCAGGAGGCAAGTCAAACGGCCTTAACTGCTGCCGCTCAATATCCACGCAAGTAAGTGGAGACTAGACAGGTTCGAGTGGAGGACCGTCCTCTGCTGCTGCAACAGAAGGTCCTCCTGAAGAGGCAGACGAATCGGGGGATCGACAGACATACTGAGTAGCTTAGATACCAGTATCTTTGTGCCCAGTCCGGAGCCACATGGATAACTTGGGCCCGGTCGCGTCTGATCTTCTTAAGCACTCTGGGCAGTAGGGGTATAGGCGGAAAGATGCACAACAGACCGCAGCTCCACTCGCGACGAAAAGCGTCTCCGAGCGAGTGCCGCCTTGGAAATTCAAATGTGCAGAACTGATGACATTGCGCGTTCTCTTCTGTGGCGAATAGATCTAACCAAGGCTCTCCCCACTGCTGAAAGAGGCCTTGCACCACGTCCGAGTTCAGACGCCATTCGTGATCCATCATGCACCGACCGAGTTTGTACGCCCTGGCATTCAGGGAACCTGCCAGGTGTTGAACGACCAGGGTCCCGCCCTGATGTTCCAGCCACTGCCTGAGGCGCAGAGCCTCCTGGCATAGGGTCCACGACCCCACCCCGCCCTGTTTGTTGCAGTACCACATAGCGGTGGTGTTGTCCGTGAACACCTGCTCTACACTCCCCCGGACAGAGTGGAGGAATGCCTTCAGTGCAAGCCGGATCGCCCGCATCTCCAGAAGGTTGATGTGGAGCTGGGACTCCGCCGGAGACCAGAGGCCTCTGATCTCTGCCTCTCCCATGTGGCCCCCCCAGCCCTGGAGGGATGCGTCTGTCACATCTACGTGCTCCGGTTGGGGTAGGGAGAGGGATCTGCCGCTGACCCAATCGCGGTCCGTGGGGAGCACAGTAAACTGAAAGTGCTCGTGGCCTACCGAGAACCGCAGGTAACGCCAGTGGGCCGGCAGGACAGGGATGTGGAAATAAGCATCCTGCAAGTCCAACGCTACCATCCAGTCTCCCGGGTCCAGGGCAGCTAAGACCTGAGCCAAAGTCAGCATCTTGAACTTCTCCTTCCGGAGGAAGCCATTGACGTTCTGCAGGTCCAAGATGGGGCGTAGGCCCCCTTTGCCCTTTTTGGGAACCAGAAAGTAGTGGGAGTAACAACCACACCGTACTTCTGGCCCAGGAACGCGCTTGATGGCCCCCTTGGCCAAGAGGGCCGTAACCTACTCTCGTAGAAGATTCAAGTGATTCCCCGACACACGCTGGTACTGCGGTGGCATGGCTGGAGGGGTCGCCTCGAAGGGGAGGGAGTAGCCCCTTCGGACGATTTGCAGCACCCACCTGTCCGAAGTGATGTCGTGCCAGTGAAGGAGGTGATGGAGAATGCTGCCCCACACTGGCGTCATGTGGGCCTGAAATCTTGGACTAGGAAGGCTTTGAGGCGGATGCTGCGGGGTGGATGTGGACTGGCCTCGCCGTTGTCCCCGGGCACAGCCACTGCGGTTACCACGTCCACCACCGCACTGGATGTTAGTCTGCGGGCCGTGGCTGGCAGGACGTTTGGGGGTGCCCCTTCCCTGGCCACGAAAGGAGCGAAAGGCAGCAGGTTGCTGGCGCGGGGCCGACAGGCCCAAGGACTTGGCCGTAGCCCTGGAGTCCTTAAAGCGCTCAGTCTGCCTTGTTGCCAAAGAGGCGACGGCGACGGCCATCAAACAGCATGTCCATAATGGTGTTTTGGACATCAGCTGAAAAGTTGGCGAACCTCAGCCAGGCGTGGCGACGAATCGCCACTGTTGTTGCCATCGCTCTACCTAGCGAGCCTGTTGTATCCAGTCCACACCGGATAGATTACTGTGCCGCATCTCGACTAGTCCAGGCCTCCTCCGGACATTGTGGCAGCACTGCGGCGATCGTGTCCCACAGAGAGTGGGTATAACGGCCCAAGAGGCACGCGGTGGTAACAGACCGCAACCCTAAACTCAGTGAGGAGAACATTTTCTTACCATACTGTTCGTACCTCTTGGATTCCCGATCAGGGGGAGCCGTCGGGAATGCGGTCTGGGAGTTAGAGGCCTGGATGACCAGGCTCTCGGGGTTGGGGTGGGTGGACAGGAAGCAAGGGTCACCCGGAGCCGGGCGGTGACGTCTGGCCACGTTCCTATCTACAGGCGGACCTGTAGCGGGCCTGGACCAGGTATCCAGAATAACGTCAGATAAGGCCTCATTAAACGGCAGCAAAGGCTCCGAGGAGCTTGCCTGTAGTTTAAGGACCTCATTGAGGAGGTTAGTCCTCACGGCCGCAACGGGGAGTTCAAGGGATAAGGCCTTGGCCGCCCACGTCAACACCACACTATAGGCAGCCCCCTCCTCAGTAGCCACGGTAGGGGGGAGACAAAACCAGTCTCAGGTGAAGTGTCGAGACCACTGGCATCCTCAAGCTCACCTGTCCAGTCCTGATAAGGCTGACACTCACGTGCCAGAGGGTCCTCAGACCCCTACCAATCCTCCTTGCCACCCATCTCCTGATACTCAGGGTCAAAGGATGGGGCTGGGTCATAGAAGTAAAAATCTGCTAGCGGCGTCGAATATGGCGATGAGCTGCGCCGCTTCGGCGCCGGACCCGAATCGAGGGTAGAACCGGGGACGACATCGTCCCCGGACGGCGCCGGGGGAGACACCCTGGGGGCCGGCGCCGATGAAGTCGTAAGGTAGACCGGTGACGATCCGGACCCGGCGGGGCCCTGCGGCGCCGGGACCGAAGTCGCCAACAGCGCCAGGGCCGAAGCACCCGGCCCGCTTGGGGACCCAGACGCGGCCTCTGGGCCTGAAGGCGCCGCGGAACCCGACGGAGGAGCGAGCCACCACATGGCCATGAGGAAGGCCTCAATCTCCTCCGGCGTCGCGTTCTGCCCAGGGACCGGCGGGTATGGAGCAGGCCGCGATGCCTGCGGCTCCAGCGGAGCCACGTGGGCGGTGTCGGCCAAACCCCTGGGAGCGTCGGGGGGGGGGGGGGAACTCAGAAGAGAGATGTCGCCTCTTCGACTTCTTGTGCCTCTTACCTGAGGACTTGGAGCCCGAGGAAGGAATTCGACTCCCGGAGCTACGATAACTCTGGCCCTGCGACCAGTCCCTGGACCTCCTTCGGAACCGGGAACTCGAAGGGCGCGGACCCGACTGCCGGAGCTCGAGGCGCTTGCGGGACCGCTCCCGCCTAGCCTTCGAAGTCAATGCCTGGCAGTCGGGGCACGACTTGTCATCGAGGTTGGGCCCCAGGCAATGAAGACACCGGCGATGGGGATCGGTAACTGACATCAGTCGGCTGCAGTCGACGCAGGGTTTGAACCCGGGCATCCCTACCGGCACCGTCGGAGTCGTTCGACTCGAAAAACAGATCAAAAAGATCCAAAAAGTTAAGTACAAAATTTACTAAAGGGTACCACTTTCTCCGGACCTGCGCTTGCTGGCGCAGAAAAAAGAAGAACTGACGTCAGCGCGCATGGGCGGCCTAAGTACTCCGATGACATCATCGCGGCGCCAACGACGCCAACAACAGACGCGGAGCCGCAGACGATGCTTACCGACGCGCAGGGGTACTGCTACGCAAAATTTTCCGGATCCAGTCTGATGCCTGGGGATATTCTAAGGTAAGGAATCTAATACTAACCTGTTTCTTTATGATACTACCCTTTGATGAGCCTAACTGCTCAACCATACAACTACAAATAGAGCTTAGTTTTATCTTCTTGAACCTCTGTAAGCTTTTGGGGATTCACTGGACTCTGTGCACACTATACCTTACTTAGTTATAGTATATACAGAGTCAGCTTCCTTCATTTACACACCAGGTTTATCTAACTGCCTGGTCTATGATTGGAGTAGGACAGAAGCATACTACCTGAACAATGAATTTACTGTATGTAGTGTATACACAGATTACAGCTTTAACTAGTATGTGACTATAAACAACACCGACCCCCTCTCTCTTCAAGAAGCCAGTATCCCCTATAATTTAGGGTAAGATAGCAAATGTACAGCTAGAGCATAGCTTCTCCATATATATATTTTTTCTTCTATTTTTTATTTTAAAGGTTTTATATAGCGCTGGCTAGACCCGGAGGTATCAGAGCGCTTTAAATGAGTATCAGATCATAGTTGCAGGTTACATCATTACAAAGGTTACACAGTTATTGGAGCTTGGCAAACATAGTTACATGTAAAGTCGAGACAACAAAAAGGACATATACATAAGGGAAAAAGCAGGCAAGGCGAGAGATTCAGGGGAAGGGGAGTGGAAGCAGGCGAAGAAGAGAGAGAATGGAGGAGGGAAAGAGGAGGGGAGGGTGAGAGACACAGCATGGAAAGAGGAGGGGGAGGGAGACGGGGACACAAACACGTAGACGAGTCAGAGCTGCGTCCAAAGTCCAGTAAGCTGTGATCTCAGGGGAAGTGGTCTAATTTCCCCATCTCTGTTGCGAGAGGCTCCCCATACGCAGTGGACTCTCTCAGAGGGGACTCAGACTCCAAGGCCTACATACTGGATCTTTCCCCAAAAAGGGGAGAGGAAGTGCTTTGGCAAGGGGTGCCATACCATACCTCTACTGTGAGTGGCTCCCTTGGCGCTGTGGACTCTCTCAGCGGGTACGCTGAGACTCCAGAGTATAAGAATTGGATCTTTCCCCAACAAGGGGAGAAGGAGTGCTTAGTCATTGGGCACAAAAGGGCAGGGGGCTAGGCGGTGTAGCAGGCAAAGGGAGAGATTCAGGTGAGAGGGGATAGGAGCAGAGGAAGTAGACAAAGAGAAAGAGTACTAAATGGGAACAGACAGCATCAGTTAGGGGACAGACTGTTTTCTCTCTGAGGCCATGAGTTTGCACCATCTCTAAGGAAAAAGCATAGCACAAGCTATTCCAGAACCTTTGCCATCCAGGACATAAAGCAAACAGTGCCATCTTCGGGGTCAGTGGTAGGACGACGACATGGTAGTCTAATTATAGCAACAGGCCATAAACATACAAAAAGGGCTCTCATTAATGCACACTTAAGCACAAAAGAAGTCACGATGTTAGCAGTCACAGGTGAGGGCGGGTGAAGCTGTTATCAGGGGATCACCCCCTGTTGAATGTCTCCGAGTCAAGTGACTGACCCCTGGACCTTCCACGGACCAGGAGCCAGAGACTCAGAGAGACTATGGGGTCAGTAGTTCTCCAACCCCACTGAGGTTCCATAACAGGGCAGTAAGAGAGTCCACTGTCCGCTCACGCACACCAAGGACCATTGGGCCAGATCACTGCAGAATGGGCCTGCACGATGTAGCAGCTCAGCCTCTTTACCCCCACCACAGATCAGCACTGGTCTGTGGGCAATCAGCGTTTCCCGCTGCTCCTGGTACAGGCCTTTCACTGACCAGCGAGGCACTACAATATAGTCAGGCTTGGGGATCACAGCCGCCGCGGCCGGATCACCGGCAGACACAACCGCGGGCCCCACGCTACAAGTACGTCTCAGTTAGTGAGGACGCAACAGTCACCTATGCCTTGCGGTAATCTCTCGCAGCACTTCAACGTGGGGAGCACTCCTCAGACCGTGCATCTATGCATTCGCTCCGTATGCGGTGGTTCAACAGCCCCCAAAGCGTCCATTGACCGCGCGGCAACCGGGCTTACCGTGATCGCTGCTAGATACAGCGCTCAATTTCTCACCTCCTCAGTGCTCGCGCCATAGCACAATCGGCATCTACAGCACCAGAGTCCCACAATATAGCTCTTCGCTGGCCCCTTGGTGACCCCAGTGGCACCCGTCATGCAGCTTTCTGTCCTCCACTTCCCACGCCGTCAGGCTCATTGATGTATCCGACAGTCTATAAATGTCAGTGAGAGTCACCGGCCGCCGCCATTTTAAAGTCAGGCACGCCGCATAAATGGTTATGTCCTTTATGTCACTGCTGCGTATGAAGCATGCACAACGTTTTTGCATGTTTTATTCACTTATCTCGTGTGTTGGGAGTGCTGTGGTCTTGCTGTGCTTTTTTGATTCACCCAATTAAGGGAAGTCCCTTGGTCTACAATGAATTAATTGACCTTATAACTGTTTTTTTCTTTTTTATAAATAGGTCATTCTCCTTGTGAGTTTTCAGGTTGGACTCACCTGAGCACATTAGTAATAGTAACCCTTTTCGATTTAATTTCTTTACTAAATATTCCCTCACTGAGGAAGCAGGCAAATAGGCCCCCTAGAGGAAGTTAGGGATCCTTGGCCCTGAAGCATGCCCCAGAACTGTATGGGCTTCTAGAATGGGCAGAAACATGTTGGCCTAGCTCTGACAGCTGTGTGAGTCACTACTCTCACATCATCGCCTCACCAGTTTTTAACCTTACCTATTGTACAAAATAATAAAGGTACATTCCTGGTATACATTAAAGTATTTTTAATTCCCTGACCTTGATCCCCTCAATTGTCTAGTAGCTTATATCTAAGAATTCCCTCCTGCACCTAGTAAAACAGGAGGTTGAGTTCGCCCTGGAGGTATATCCTTTCAGGGTGGGGAGAGGTTGCCGATGATGAAGCACTACACAATTTTGTGTGTGAGGCTTCTTCTTCCATAAGGACGAATTTCCCTCCCATCAGCACTCACACAGTTTTTCTGTGACTTTTCAAGTTGGACTTTTGTGTCGTTTGTCTTCAGGCAAGAAATCTAATTGTCTATTCCAACTGCAGCTGCCATCCTTTTGTGGTGGTGTTCACCATTAATCAAATGCAAATGAAAGACAGTGAAATAGGTCAATCTTTGAAATTCTGAAGGCAATTCTATGCCTCAATATCTAACATCACAGCCAAAGCAGAACACTTCAGGCAAATCATAGTAATGTACGAGTTACTTACCTTCGGTAACGATGTATCTGGTAGAGATGATTCTAGCCGCAGATTCCTTAACTCAGAATTACCCCCAGGCGTGAGACTGGATCCGGAAAAGTTTTTGCCACAGTATCCCTGAGCGCCGGGGCGACAGCATCACGCGACTCCGCCCAGGCATCGTACATGACATCAGTGAGGTCACATAAGTCCCACCAAGGCGCGCCTATGTCCATTTTCTTCTGAGAACTTTTCCGCGCCACAACGCAGAGCCATCAGACAAAACTGTGGGAGTATGGGTACAGTGTGCGAAAGAGCAGAAAAATTGGAAAAAGGAATGGTGACGAACAACACCATAAGGAGCAGTGTTAACACTGCAGTAACCAAAAGCAGGGATAGAAGAAAGAACGGATCACAACCTTGACCAGCCACCCTGCCAGTATGTAGACAGTCCCCCACCCCTGGAGACAAGGAACAAAATGCAAAATGTCATGACAACATATAGCAGGACTATAACCCCAACCAACAACGAAGGGGAAAGAGTTCCAAGACAAACAGGGACGACAAACCTCCAAGGAAACTCCAGCACAGAGTGCGACAACCTCCCAAAGGAACAAGGGGCAAGGGGCAAAGGCATGGCCAGATTACCCTAACCCAGAAGTTAGCAGAGGGCCCTGGACCCCGAGTAACAAAAGGGGGAAGGGAGGGGAGGGAAGAGAGTGAAGGCAAGCTCCAATCCTGGAGCAACCAGAGCAGAGGGGCACAGGAGTACCTATAAACCCATCCTTTAATGCGTCAAAGAGGAGGAAGGAACAAGAAATAAGACAAATCATCCCGTCAAAAAGAGCGAAAGTATGAATTCACAGAAGACACAGCCACCCACCGGGAGGCGAATGCAGAAAACCAAGCCAAAGGTCCGCGCAGACCGGGGAGGAAGGGCGGACCGTGAAGGAATCTGCGGCTAGAATCATCTCTACCAGATACATCGTTACCGAAGCTAAGTAACTCCTACATCTGATAGAGACTACCAGCCGCAGATTCCTTAACATAGAATCGATACCCTAGCCATACACACGGGGAATGAGGGTCTGCGAAAGTACCCAACAGGCTGGACATAACAGAGGGTCCCACAGGGGACTAGTCCAACGGACAGGGCGAGGAGCCTCGTCCCCTCAGGCAGGGGGAACCCCAACAAGCAGAACACCTCCGACCCCAAGAGCGGTGTGGGAAGAAGAAAAGAAGAAGGAAGCCCGTTCCCACTCAATAGAGTAAACAAGGGAAAGGCAAGGGGAGGCCCAAGCACCCCACGCCCCTACAAAGCAACAGAATCTCCATCAAAGGCCAAGGCAAGGAAGAAGATCAACCTAGAGGCTCCAAGGAGACAAGGGGAAAAGAAGGCAAGCCCCCCACCAAGAACACGCCCACCAAGAGGGCGGGTGAGCCCACTACAGCCACAAGTCAATAGATCAGACAGAACAGCGCCGACAGCAAGAAAGAAGAAGGAAGCAGGAAGAGTAGCCCGAGGCACCCAGAAAGACCAAGCAGGCTGCGCCTGAACAAGGGACGAAGACAAAAACCATCTGAGCCCACAGTACAGAGAAAATAAGGGCGAAGAAGGACCCGGACACACCTCAGAGAGGGGTCCGACACACGACCCAAAAAGAAGCAGAACCAGAGCCATGACGCCAGGCCGCAGACAGCAGGTCAGACCTGGCGAACAGCGCAGCAACCCCGGAGAAGGACACCCCAGGGCGCCACCAAGGCATTCCAATCCAGCAATAAGGGAATTGCACCTGCAACGTACATAAATGCCATGGAGAGCAGAGGCCCGAATGCGACCACAACTCCCCAGCACAGAACAAGCTATATAACAGCTACCACTACCCCACATAGGGTATGTTAAGTCCCAAGACATGGGAACCCTCTTAGGAAGAAACCTCCGCAGCAGAGGACAACAGAAAGAGCCGGGGGAAACCCCCCGCAGAGGGCTTGTCAAGCAGTCAAAGAGAAAAACAGAAGGCCTAATCTCAGGGCCAACCTGTTGTAGATAACCTAACACAAAAACACACAGTCAATAAGGGCCGACCAGCAGCCAACAGAACCACAGTCCCAACAAAGAGGACTTGAATGCACATGAAGCTCACAGATCACCCAACTGGGGCGACCCGCCCCAACGAAAGAACAGCACCTAATGACCAGATCAACTCATAGGTCACTGAGAGGGGAGGAGGAGGAGGCCGAAGCCCTGCCAACAACCTCCGGATGGCCGAGTCGGCCGGGGCGTGGAACAAAAGAGTGCCATCGAAGGGAAGATCTACCAGCCGTTCCCGAACATTTTCCGGGAACACACTGTCCCGGAAACAAGCATGGCGGCGAAGGGCAACCGAAGAAGCCATGGCACGACCAAGCACCACCGAGATGTCCAGAGCGGAGCGAAGAATAAACGCCGCCAGCTCTTGGCCATCCAACGCATGGTGCCGCAAATCAACCCCCAGCATCCTCCTGAGAAGCGGCGGATCCAAGGGACTCCGCCGAGTTCCACAAGCAAGAGGTGGTCCTGGCCAACACACAAAGTGTTGCACAAGTCGAAGCGAACACATTGGGCCCCCAAGAGTCTAGCCAGCGGGCCTCCCATGATGGTGGAGAAAACAGCGGTGGCAGGGAGGCAAAGGCAGTCCGCAAAAGGGGGCTTGAGGAAGGAAAGACACACTGGGTCACATGGTGCTGGACGGTGCAGAAGGTGTTGGGGCTCCGGATCCCCCGAGGCGGGGCGCACCCAAGCCCCTACCATAGAAGAATGGAGCGAACCCTCAAAGGGAAGCAGCAGCTCCCTCCCACCAGAGCCCTAATGAAGAACTTCCAGAAGATGATCCGCAGAGAAATGGGCAGCCGGATCACCCATGCGCAAAATACTCACAGCCGTGGAAACAGAGCGAGCGAAGGCCGCACCCGCCTCCGTAGGGCCCCACGGTGGGGAAAGCAGCTCCTCCCTAGGCGACGGCTGTAAGCTAAGGCGGCAGTCCCCTAAGCCAATCGGAGTGGGGAAAGACCAGTTCCGGAAAGGAGAAAGAGGGACCGAGGAGTGAGGGACCTGTGGCTCCTCTGGCGAAAACCGTGGCCAGGAGTTATCCTTTGATGACGCTGGGGAAAAAGCCACAACGCGACGGCCCGTCTACGGCGAGGACGACACCAGCAGGCGCCCAACATCCGGGGAAGAGGGGGCGCTGAATTCGAGTCAACTACCAGACGCCTGTCTGGTGCCGTAGAGTCCGCAACCTGAGGCAGGATGTCATCGTCGTCCAGCGCCAAGGGAGACGCTGGACAGGCCTCCTCCACACTACACGGTGAAGGAGACCAGGGCTGGACCGGAGTCGAGGCGGCCGGCGCCGCCTCGACCTCCGACGAGGCAGGCGCCTGCCTGGATGGACGAGAGGGACCCAGGGAGTGACAAGGAGTCCCCCGCCAACCTCTACCCATGAGGGGGCGAGAGGGGCCCACCGACCCCAGTGGCACCGCCAAGGCTGACTCAACCTCCGACATGGCAGCCGCCTGCATAAAGGGGCGAGAGGGGCCCGGGAAGGGACGAGGGGTCCCCCACCAGCCTCGACCCATGATGGAATGAGGGGGGGGGGGGGCGACGCTCTTGCAGTGTAGGAGAAGAACAAGGACGACCACGGTGGCGGCTTCGAAAACCTTCCCTAGGAGCTGATCGAGGTGAGGAAGCCGATCTGGACATGCGAACCGAGAGAAGTTTCATCCGGCGCTCCCGCCGCGACTTCGGCTTCAACTGCTGGCATGCCTCCCAATCAGTGGAGTCGTGATGTTCCCCCAAGCACCACATGCAAATGAGGTGATGGTCCGTCGCCGACATCAGGCGTCCACAAGACGAGCACATCTTTAAGTCCGAATGCATTCGCCCACTGTTCCCACAAACACACGCAATAGCGAAAGAGAAAGGCCTAAACAGGCCGGGAGCACGAACCGGATCCGCGTTGCACGCTGAAAAGGAAAAAACTGACAAAGGCGCGCTGGGGTGGGACTTATGTGACCTAGCTGACACTTACCGACAGGGGATCGAAGCTCTTACGGCATAGGAGAGGGATGAGGATGACAACTATGACGGCTGTGTCGAAAACCTTCCGCAGAAGCTGATCGAGGTGACAAAGCCGATCTGGACATGCGAGCCGAGAGAAGTTTCATCCGGCGCTCCCGCCGTCACTTCGGCTTCAACTGTTGGCACGCCTCGCAATCAGTGGAGCCGTGATCTTCCCCCAAGCACCATATGCAAATGAGGTGAGGGTCCGTTGCCGACATCAGGCGTCCATAAGACCGCTCACTGTTTCCACAAACACGCAATAGCGAAGGGAAGGCCTAAACAGGCCCGGAGCACGAACCGGATCCGCATTGCACGCGGAAAAGGAACAAAACTGACATAGGCAGGCCGGGGTGCGACGTATGTGACCTTGCTGACATCACGTACGTGGATGACGCCTGGGCGGAGTCGCAATATGCCATCCCCGGCGCGCAGGGATTCTGTGGCAAAAAAAATCTGGATCCAGTCTCACGCCTGGGGATAATTCTACGTTAAGGAATCGGCGGCTAGTAGTCTCTATCAAATACTTGCAGGCAACCAACAAATATCCACAGACCACATGGATAGCAACCTGTAGCTCCCAATGCATCTCTAAAACTCAGTTCTACAAGCATAATAGAAAATTGTAGAAGCAATATGAAAACAGATACACAACTAACAAAGGACACTTCGGATGGCAACACTTAGAACACCACACACATCCTAAGACCAGTAAACATCAGATTCATTCGATCCTACAAATTACATAACATACCAACAAAATGCCCTCGCACAAAGCATCATAGATCATATCAACTGCAAAGTCTTTCTCTCCCAGCAGTAATTAACATAACCTGAACGACTCAATCCACACCCCAACACAAATTACATCAGCCACAACAATCCATACAAGAGAACACACTGACAAAACATTCCATTAAGCCAACACAGAACATTCAAAGAGAATAAAAACCAGCAGTACGGAAGCTGATATGTCTGACTTTAATGTGTCAATGTATATAAACACAGGCATTCACCAATGCTGTTTACCAGCGCTGCATGCACAGATGTTTTGGTTCACATCAAAGCCTACATTGTTGACTCTGAAAACGCTAGGGAAAGAGTATACATTTTTTGAAAAAGAGTTAAATGAAGTGAATATGACAAACAGTGGCATGACCAAATACTTTTCTGATCTAAAATATTCCCTCGTGCATTCCAAAGGAAGAACTTCCTGGTTGGTGGAAGGGTACAACAGATAGCTCATGATAGAAATACTCCTCTGCATGAAGTCAAAGAAAACTCAATGGGTATTTTATAGAACTGGGCGTCTTTTAGACAGCTGAGCTGCCAAGTCAGACATAAAAAAGGCACAATCATAATCACCCACATCACTAGATATATCACAACCCTAAAAAACACTGAAACCACAAACTCTCACGTAGCCTTTCCGATCCACATGTAATATGATAGAAAAACAATACATCACCCAATACACTGTTAAACAACAGGCAATAACCACTACAACACCCAATTACACAACCTAGACCTTGCGCAACCTAACCGAACTCTTGCCAAGGAGCCAAAATGGTAAAACTTTCCAGGTCATCTCTCACTGGCCTAGAAATAAAATCACACTCTCGTAGGAATTTACAAGGAAAGCCATCTAAAGCGGCAGAACGGGCAGAGCACCCCCTTCAAACGAACAGTCTCTTAACATGAAACACGCCCAGCACACAACTGACAGATTATTTAATGATGGGCTTTGATACCCATGAGTGTCTCAAACACTCAAAGCACACTAACACAAACAATACGCTGGAAACAGATTTCGATTCTGCAAGAAAGCCCAGAACTGCTGTGATCCATGCACCCATCTTCTAGACAGGCTATAACCTTACAGAAATACACTACAAAGACATCCGATAATATTATGAAGCACACCAACTACTTGTCAAGTGACATAATACCAGGGAAACACAACATTACAAACCCGGTCTCTTTATTTGCCAGGACAGAGACCAAACCAAATGGAAAGAGAACATATTCCATGACTTCATGCCACAAAGGCAAACATTCACAAAAGTAGAACAGGAACCCAATTTTGATTAACGTTTTTGATTTGTGACTCCATCATGACAGACCAGACAGCCCAAGACGATATTATTTTAATAAATATTTAAACAAATGTTGAATCACTAACAAAATTAGACATGTTCAAAGCCATTTTTTGGATATCAAATTGCATTTTATGAGTTATGACCCCAACATATTTTAGAAATATAAAACTTCAATTTGAAAGAGCTGTAGCAAAGATCAATTTGTATTAATAGCAACAGAACATATCAGAAGATACAACACGATTAAGCAACAAAACAAAAAAACATGACATGACAAAGCCACTGAAAGGCAGCTCGGTAGGTTGTGTGACAGAATGTAAACTGACCCAACAACTGTATATTGAATTGGTTATGTGTAAGCGTAATGTACCCATAATCTTATTAACTGCATGTTGTTAATTGTTGCATTACTAACATTTGTAATGTAATTTTACATAAAGTTCTACACCTCATACAGGAACCTAGTTCTAACTGGTCAAAGGCACTAATGGGGCCAGCAGGACACAGGAGGAAACAGGTCAGCAAGGACAGAGACTAGTCGCAGGCAAAGCAAGAGGGAGAAGGAGGCCTGCCAGGGTGAGAAAGACACTAGTTCGGGTATGAGTCCATTTAGTTTCAGGATAGGAGGAGAAACAGGAAACCTTTCTAATGAGAAGGGAGCGATCTCTGAGCAAAAAGTGAGCAGGTGCAGGGAAGAGAGGCAAAGGGAGAGACACGTTATAGGCAGGAAGAAATTGTTCAGATTTCCAGGCCAAAGGGACAAGGAGGAACTTGGGAATGAGAAACGAGTGACAAGGAGTGAACAGTATGCTGTAGGTGGTCAGACAGGCCTCCAACTTTGCAACCGGGGCACATGGAAATTGACCCATAGAGGTGAAATGGCAGAAGAACAATAATGCGCTTATGGGTGAGGGCAAAGTGAACAAAAGTCGAATACAGGGGCAGAACCCATAGGTAGCACTTCTTGGTTACCTCACTGTGCTAGAGACAGTTTTCATGTGGTACCCTTTCCCCTCATCATCTCGCTGCTTCTACTGAGTTTACTGGTAATGAGAAAGAGCTCAGGTATCAGGTTTGAAGGCACTCACCTCCTTGTTTACTTCTGTCAAGATAGATTGAGACCCTTCGAGCCAGGCCTGTGCGAAGATAGGAATTCAGGGAATGATGCCAGGGGTAAGTTGGTCAGCCAAAGCAAAAGAAATTAAACAGAATTAACACAGCACGACAGAAGCAACCCAAACGAAGCACAGCAAAAACAAGACCACCACAAAGCATGCCACACCCAGAGCAAAGTTTGCAGGGTTCTCAAACCAGAAGGAAGGATCTAGGTTTCCCCCAGCATGAGGGAAATGCAGCAACCTCTCCCATACGGGGTTTAACGTGCATTTCTGTTAAACCAGCGCAAATGATGCAAGATTTTCTCAGAGCAAAGAACAGGCTGCTGGACTTTCTCAGGGCTGAGGAAAGGTTACAAGACTCTCTTCAGGAAAAAGGATGCAGGAATTTTCACAGAGCACAGGAACGGGTACAGGTCTCAACTAGTAAAGAAGAAAGGATTTAGAACTATTAGATGGGAGACAAATATGCATTTTTAGACCAGGGGAATGGTTGCTGGGCTCTCATAAGTCACTGAAAGAAGGCTGCACAGCTTGTTCAGACCAGAGGAATCGCTGCAGTAATTTACCATGTAGAAAACGTTGAGCGTTTCTTATTGACCACAGGAAAACTGCCATCTCCACACAGACTTGGGAACAGGTTACATAGCTATCCCAGGCCTCAGGAAATGGCTTCCTTTAGTTGAGGAAAGCACAAAATAGAAAAAAATAAAACCGATAGTCCGCAATAAACTCAAAAGGACGGGGATCATAGCTTACTTAGAGTACAGAACAGTAAAAATATAAAGTATAATTTACATAAAAGGAGCTAATTTTTTAACTGACTGACTGCAGCGAAAGAGGTTTTGGTTATTATACTTCATTTTTAGGATAGGAGTACTGAGGCCTCGAGATTTCAGATACTAAGTTGAAAGTTAAGTGTGTTATACCTAGTTAATGCTGGAAGTTATATCAATGTCTAGTTGCATTTTCTTAAGCACCACATCTGAAATATGCAAGCCAAAGCCACTAAAGCCTGAATGCTCTCGTGCATTCAAGAATAAGTAGATGGTATTATTTATAATAATGAATTGTTATTTGTGTTACAAAAAGTACATGACTATCAGTCTTCCTAAATACGTAAAGAGTTATGACATCTTCTCATACTATGTTCATGAGATCAAACTTTGAGCAAGGACTTTTTTTTAAAGATTCTGCCCTTGTTAAGCCAATATGCTCTTCTTAATACATAGCAGTAGCGCATAAAAACAGCAAAGGCTTGTCATTAAATATTGCTCCGCTCAATGGTGAGAGCATGTTTCCCTTCTATCCCTAAATCTTGCTCGCCAACAAACAAAAAATAAGAAGAAATAAACAATGAAATCGAAGATTTCTCTAGGTGAGTAACCTACGTTTTTGGAACACTACATACACTGCATATCATTCAGCAGCACAGCAAGAATGATGGTCATTCATCTCCAACCGCGGTCTGCTTATCATCAATATAGTGCGAAGCCTCAAAGTAACTGGCAACAGCCAGAGTTTTGTATCCAGAAGGTATGCATTATTAGCACATCATGTGCCTTATCAGAACACAAAGTGCCCCTCCAGATGCCACCACACTGCAAGGTGCATCACCAGAGGATTCAACCAGAAAGTCCACAAAGTCTTCAAGAAGGTTTAGAGAGGAGGTGGGAGAAGTAATCTAAAGTGTTGTCTTGTAACAGGAGGGAAGAGAGAATGAGGTGAAGAACGAACTAATAGAACGGGTAGAGAGCTAGAGAAACAAGCATTGGCAAAGCCAATAGATCTCGCCTATGTGAGAGCTATTCGATTTGGTAATGTGCTTTAGCCATGTTGTACACCAGTGTGGCTGCTGTTTCGCATGTCTACAAGTTGGTGGGGTAGATTGGAACGGGGTAGATTGGTATACTGTGGAGTGGAGGTAGAGTGGGATAGAATGGAGTAGGATAGATTGGGGTAGATTGTAGCTGGGTAGATGTGACCGGGAGACTGGAGTAGATTAGCGTGATAGGTTGGAGAGGGGTAGATTGAATTTTGGAGATGGTGTGGAGTTGGGTAGAGCGGGTTACATTAGAGAAGATTGGGGTAGATTAGAGTGTGGTAGAATGGAGAGGGTTAAATAGTAGGGCAGGCTGGGGTGGAGTGGGATATAATGTGGTGACTGGAGTGGGGTAGAGTATAGCGGTGCAGATTGGGTGGTTTATAGTAGGGTAGCATGGAATGAGTGGGGTAGTTTGGCGTGTGCTAGATTGGAGCGGTGTGGGGTAGATTGGATGGGTGAGGGGTAGATTATAATGGGGTCGGGTTGATTGGAGAGGGGTACAGTGGAGTAGATTGGGATAGATTTGAGTGGGGTAGATTGGGGTGGGGTGGAGTAGATTGGAGTAGAGTGAGGTGAGGTGAATTGGAGTGGGGCATAGTGGGGGTACACTGGAGTGGGATATATTGGGGTGGAGTGGAGTAGATTGGGATGGGGATGGGGTGGGCTAGCCTGGGTTAGGGTGGGGTAGATTGAGGTTGGTTAGATTGAAGTGGGCTGACTGGATGGGGTAGAATAGAGATGGGTAGTTAGGAGTAAAGTAGGGTAGGGCAGAGTGGGGAGGATTGGGTTGATTGGGTTAGATTGGACTGGAGTGAGGTATATTCAGCAACACACCTCACATGGTGCAGACTGGACTACTGGTTAGTCACACAAGATATTTGCACATGGGCCGTTGAAGTGTCAAACTTGCCTAAGACATTATCGGATCATGCACTGGTCATACTTAAAATAAATATTCCAACACATACTCCGCGACAATTCACGTGGCGATTGAGGCCCACAGCACCACAAGACCAGGTATTCAGAGAGGACCTGAGTCAGGCAATCGTGAGTTTTTTCGAACACAACACTGGCTCAGTTCAGAGTACACGAACCCTATGGGAAGCCTTTAAAGTTACGGTAATGCGGACACTGTATTGGTGCACATGCGGGTATACTGCGTGATATACAGCGCCAATTGGAGAAAACTGAGAGAGATATCCTGTCTTTAGAACGCAGTTATGAGATGCACTCTTCAGACTCATTTTTTGCGGATATACGGAAAAAAATTGACATATACAATGACTTTGCTGCTGATGAACTAAAATATCTCTCACGCAAATATGTAGCAAGGAATTATGGCGAGGGTGGCAGACCCGGCAGGGCACTATCATACAAAATTAGACCTGCACACACCATGACACACATTACCGAAATAATAAACGCTCAGAATATCCCGGTTTATGACACACCAGCTATACTCCATCACTTTACTGATTCCTACACTCAGTTGTATACAGCCAGAGTAAAGCCCCCTGCTTCAGATATATGGGAGTACCTAAGCGATATAGGCCTTGCATGGCTGTCTAATACTCATAGACAATACTTCTGTCTGCCAATCTCTAAGGAGGAAATAATTGATGCTTTCAACTCTCTTCCCAATAATAAGACCCCGGGTCTCGATGGGCTCCCGGGAGAATTTTATAAGGAATACCGCGATTTACTGGTGCTGCACTTTGCAGAAATGCTCAAAGAAGCGTATGAGGAAGGCACACTCCTGACCACTCTTACAGAAGCATTACTGATAGCACTCCCAAAGCCGGGCAAAGATCCCCAGAAGTGTGACTCTTATAGGCCCTTATCTTTGATCAATATAGATGTGAAGATCCTGGCAAAAATAATAGCGAACAGAATACAACCGCTCCTCTGTAACCTAGTTTTACATGATCAAGCTGGCTTTATGCCGACGCAGTCCCCAGCCCAAAATTTGCGCACCATTTTTTCTTTATATCATCAACTAGACCCAGAGGAGCCTGCGGAAGCCGCCCTGTTGGACGCCGCTAAGGCGTTTGACTCCGTGGAATGGGGTTTCATGTTTGTGATTCTGTGTAAAATGGGGTTCCCAGAACCTTTCTTAAAGTGAATTTCCCTATTATACATGGCACCTAAGGTTCGGGTCCGAATCAATGGTTTAACATCTAACCCCATATCAATTGCAAGAGGAACGAGACAAGGTGCCCGCTGTCACCCATGCTCTTTGCCCTGCTACTTGAGCCCTTGGCCTGCAAAATTTGTCTAAAACATTCCACCACGGCTCTAAAATTTAATCTCCGACCAATCGGCATTTCGCTATATGCGGACGACATGGTTCCTCCATACAACGCATCCGGACAAGAATCTAAATCCCCTCATTAGAGAGTACGTTCAATATGAACAATACGCGGGTCTCTGCATAAATTGGGATAAATCAGTAGTGATTCCACTTAATACGGTACAGTGGAGCCAGAGTTAGATTACCCCCTAAAATGGTGTGTGGACCCGGTCCAATACCTGGGGATATGGATACACATGGACCCAGAGATAGTCATCAGGGAGAATTATGGCAAAGCGATGACTAGATTGGAGGACCAAGTCGATAGGTGGATAAAAATGCCACTTTCAGTGGTGGATAGGATAGCTCTCCAGAAAATGATAGTCCTATCCAGATTTCTGTATTTGTTCTGGAATGTCCCAATTTGGCTGACAAATGCCTTCTTTGACAGACTACCCTCTGTACTCCAGAAATTAACATGGGCCGGTAAACAAGTTAGAGTAAGCTGGAAGGTCCTTACCCAACCATATCATTTAGGAGGCTTTGAGGCGCCTGATTTTCAATTATATTATCTTTAGGCACAAGGTCAACACGCACATTATTGGACGAGACCTACGCCTACGTACCGCATGTTGCGGTGTAAAGCGATAGTGTCTCCCCCATGCCGCTGATGACGCTATTGGCCAACCCCATACGATACGCGCCAAACAACGCGATACAACCAGCTAAGAACAGCTCGAGAGCGTGACACGCACTAGTGTGCAGAGCAAACAATTTGCCAATATATGCACGGGCATTACCAATAGCCAAACACCCTCAACTTACGGTGACTCCAGAACCAAACCTGCAGAAACTTCTGGAAGACATGGGCTTCCAGACTATGGGCCAAGCGTTTCCACATAATACATTCCTTAATTGGTTGGACCCTGCCTTATGTGTGCATCAGACCCCAATGAAAAACTTTGCATACCTGCGCTTTCGTATGGCTCTGAGGGCGCTGTATGCCACGTTTCCTACTGAACCTGAACAATTGTTGCCACTGCAGGTACTTTTAACGGCCCCTACTCGGAAAAATCTAGTGACACGACTATATACCGCAGCTCAAAGTGAGCAGGCTGACGTGCCCACAACGGCAAAGGGTATATGGGAACGGTCACTGGGCGTACCAATTGATGAGTAGGATTGGCATTGCAGCTGTACGCAACTCACACTTCTCACTTCTAACTGTAACCTGCGCATTATACACTTTAAATTCCTTCATCAAATCTATTACACGCCAGTAAAATTACACAAACTAGGGCTTAGAGACACTGACTCCTGCTACCGTTTTAACGCGGCAGGTGCAGATTTCCCACACGTGGCTTGGTCCTGTCCTGGCTTATAGCCATATTGGCATGCAGTCACTGATCCGTCACCATTCTCTCGGAACACATCCCAAATTCCCCTCTGACTTGCCTGTTGGGAATCAAAAAGCTTAAACATGCTAGGCGCAGGAAATTCTTGGCAGTGGCGTTACTCCTCGCGAAACGGCGAGTATCGATAATATGGGGCAGCAAGAGACCACCAAGATTAAAAGAATGGATCACGGATAGGACCTATTGCAAGACGTCACTAGAGAATTATGCTGAAGACATACCAATAGCGTCCCGACCCAGGGATTTTTGGGAACCACTATTGCAATACTTGCAAGACGCTGCAAACTAAATGCACTGTACAAATGCTGACTGTTTGACATGAGAGCGGCGGGGGCGGTAGTACAGATACATGTTACGAGGCCAGAGGAGAGGTGAAATCGAACGGGAAATAGAGCAGAAAGAGTGTTTAGCAAAAAATAGATTATGCTATTGTTGTTCTATGTAATATATGATGTGAACAATGTTTGATTGTAGATCACCCACAATGTAATTAATAAGTGTCAACTGTAATTCGAAAATAATTGCTGTGTTAAGATATCTGCTGTACAATTCTGCTGGTCAGAAGGAAAAAAAAAATACAAAAAAAAAAAAATTACAGGAATCTGGAAGAAGGGTATTTGTGAAGGGCATTTCCTATGCGCAGGTAATGCGGCGAGGTGAACCTTAATAGAATGGAAATTAAGTCCAGATTGAGCCAAATGCAAGAGATAAGGAAGGATGACATCTTCTTTGCAGGAGGTAGGATCAGCTTTATTGGACGTGCACCAGATGTAGAACCTTTTCCACTTGAAGGCATAGGAAGTCCTGGTGGAAGGTCTCAGCCTCTTTGAGTATTTCCATGCAATTGTCAGGCAAGTTCAAGTGTCCATACTGTACTATCTCAGGAGCCATGCCGCTAAACTCAACGATGAGAGGTTGGGGTGCACCATCTGCCCCCGAACTTTGTTAGAAGGTCCGGCTCACATGAAAGCCGCAGGTGGGGTTGGAGAGACCGGTGGAGCAGGTCCGTGAACCACCAATGTCGAGGCCACTCCGGAGCAATGAGTATCGTTCGCGCTCTGGATTGAGACAACTTGATGAGTACTGCCGAAATCAAGGGAATGGGCGGAAAAGCGTACAGAAAGCTGTTCGACCAGCTGATCCATAGCGCATTCACCAGAGTCCCCAGTTGGTAAAACCTGGAGGCGAAGTCTCAGCATTTTCTGTTTTCTGCGGTGGCGAACAGATCTATGTCTGGAGTGCCCCATCTTCCGAAGACTTTCCTAGTACCTCGTTGTTTAGGAGCCATACGTGGTTTTCCTGGACCAGCCTGCTGAGTGTGTCCGCCTGAGCAGTCTGCACACCTGGTAGATGGGTAGTCTTTATCGTCAGTCCTCTGGCTAGTAGCCAGTGCCATATCGCCTGCGCTTCTTGGGACAGCCTGCGCAACCTGAGCCCCCCTGCTTGTTGAGGTAATACATTGTGGTCGTATTGTCCATCTGTACAAGCAAGGAGTTGGTCTGGAAGGACGGATGAAAGGCTTTCAGCACCAAATAACCAGCTCTGAGTTCCAGAAAGTTGATGTTGTACGTGGATTCCGTCTGGGACCACGTTCCTTGGATCTGTAGATGGTCTGAATGCGCTCCCCAGGCGTGGAGAGAAGCATCCGTCAAAATAGTTGGTATGGGAATGTCCTTGTGGAACGGAACCACCTTGAGGAGATTCTCTGCTGAACACCACCATCTCAGGGACTGTTGAGCGTGTAGAGACAGGTGGATCCTGTCGTCCCAGCTCCCTCGTTTCTGGTCCCATTGATCCTCCAGACATTCCTGCAGCAGTCTCATCTGGAGGCGTGCATGTGGTGTGAGGAAGATGCACGAGGCCATCGACCCCAGATGAGAAGACACCGTCCTCACTGTTGTTGATGGAACGGACACGAGAGCCTGAGCCTTCCGAAGGATCAATAAGCGTCGCTCCTCCGAAGGAGACACGCTTGCTCTGAGAGCATTGATTGAGGCTCCCAAGTACTGCAGGCACTGAACCGGAGTCGGGACGGACTTGAACATGTTTATATACACACCCAGCTGATTCAACAGAACGGGCGTCCTGTTGAAATGCAATTGTGCTTCCTGGAAGGTGTAGGCTTTGATCAACCAGTCGTCCAGATACGGGTACACAAACACCTTGTTCTTTCTCAGGTGCGCTGCCACCACTGCCATGCATTTTGAAAAAGTCCTGGGTGCAGACTTCAGACCAAACGGTAGTACGGTGTACTGATAGTGATTGGTGCTGACCAGGAAGCGCAGGAACTTCCTGTGTTTCCGAGCAATGGGCACATGGAAGTACGCATCCTGCAGGTCTATTGACCAAAGCAAGTCTCCTCGTTGCAGCTGCGGATAAATCTGGTGCCAGGACAGCATGCTAAATTTCTCCCTGCAAATCCATTTGTTTGCTTATCGCAAATCCAGAATGGGCCTGAACTCGTTTATGTCCTTTTTGCGTACCAGAAAGAACCTTGAGTAAAGACCCTATCCCCTTTGAGACAGAGGGACGTCTTCTATTGCCCTTTTTCTTAACAGGGTATTGGCCTCCGCTTCAAGTTTGTGCAGCTGGTATTGCGAACGAACCGGTGGAATAGCTGGAGGAGGGCTGACAAAACAAAGAGTGTATCAATTGCAAACAATATTCAGCACCCACTTGTCCTGAGTAATTTTTCTCCACTCTGCCAAGTAATTCTGTATGCTTCCCCCCACCGGCCTGGATGACGGACGAGGGTTAAGTAACTCCTCAGGGCGTAGACCCGGCCAGGCCCTTATTTGCCGAGGAGGCCTGCTGTCCGCCTCTGCCCCTCTGACGTTTCTGGAAGGGTTGTCCTGGTATTGCTGTTGTTGCTGCTGCTGTTGGCCAGCTTGACGACCTTGCTCCCACAGATATCTCTGGGAAGAGTAACGCCTCTGGAAGGGACGGAAGGACTTTTGCTGGTCCTTTGGTTTCTCCAAACCGACAGCCTTCAGCATTTCCACTTCTGCCTTCATCCACATGAGCCCCAATGAGGGTAGATCCTTAAAAAGGCAAGTTAGCAATCCGCTGTTGTGCCTCAGGCTTAAGAGAGGTAAGGAGCAACCAGGAATGTTGTTTCAAGTTTATGCAAAAGGCAGTACTCGTGCGCAGCCAGGAGAGAGGCATCCGTCGCCGAACTGATGACCTGATTTGAGACCATCATGACCTCATTTAAGATCTCCTGGAAGTCTTCTTTCCTGTCCCTCGGGAGGAGCTGAATGAATTGTTGCAGGGACTCCCACACGGAGCGGTCATACCGACCCAAAAGCGCTGATGCACTAGCCGCTTTCATCAAAGTGGCAGCTGTACTGCAGACTTTTCTTCCTGCCGAATCCATGTGACGGCTCTCCTTGTCTGGAGGGACCGTAGGCGAAGAGGCAGTGGAATGCTGCTTCTTGGCCGCAGTCACAATGACAGAATCCGGCACAGGATCTACTTTTAAGAACGCAGGATCATAATCCGGGGGCCTGTACTTCTTTTGAAGCCTAGATGGTGCTGACTTCACCGAGGCTGGCGTCAGAAACAGCTCCATGGCTGGTTCTTCCAGTCCTGGCACAAAAGGTAGCAACAGGCGAGAGTGGTGCCAGCGCTGCAACATTTAAAAAATCACAGAGGTGGAAGGGGTGGGCACCGTCAATGAGATCGCCAACTTCGCTGCCCCCCTCAGCAGCACATCCTGGAACGTCACAATGTAATCCACTGGTGACACTCTCGTCGGAGGAGAGTCCGACCAAGTGGGAGAATATCTCATGTCACTGGACGAGTCTGTGTACCCTGGATCGTGACCTTTCCCTCCGCTGACGATGACGTGATCTCGAAGATCTACGCTCACTGCGAGAGCGATGCCTCCCTCTGGATCTTGAACGTGGCTTTCTGGACCTTGCAGGAACCACCGGCCCCGGAGGCTGCGGAAACGGAAGAGGCTGAGCCAGAACCAAAGGGTCCGGTTGTGGAGGCCGAGGAGGAGGAGGTGGTGGAGGAGGAGGTGGTGGAGGAGGAGGAGGAGGGGGAGGTGGTGGAGGAGGAAGGTGCGGAGGAGGAAGGTGCGGCAGAGGAGGAGGCGCAGGCGTCCTGACCTTGAGGGCGGGTAGGTCCAGGAATAATCAGAGTCCGGTGACCTAAGAAATCTCCTCTTCTTATGAGCAGGCCTCGGGGAGGACGCTCTGGAGGCTAACCTCACTGAGTGCGAGCGCCGGCGCAACTGGGGACTCGCCGATGATGATGACGATGATGAGACGCTGACCACAGAGGCCCTAGACACGGGTCTGGGCCTCGAATTCCTCTTCAACGTTGACTTTTCCCTCCTCGACGTTGACCTCTTTGACGTCTCTCTTCTCGACGTCTTTCTTCCTGACGTCGAGAGTCTTCGCCTCAACGTCGATCTTTCTCTTCTTGACGTTGATCTTCGTATCGACGTTGAAGGCGAACGGCGGTGTCGCCTCGACGGCGAACGCCTGCCTCTTCGGGGCTCATCACGACGTCGATGGTGTATCGACGCCAGTGAAGTCCTCGACGTCCTACCCTCGACGCCGAAGTCGCTTCGACCCAGAGCCCTCGGTCGACGGGGAGCAGATGGTAGTCATACCTCTCGATGCAGACGTTGAAGCAGTCGACGTTGAGCGGGACCGGTGCCCTTTCTGGGCCTTTTCTTGACTGAGGAGCCCCCCCAGAGGCCGATGCACGGGCAGCGGATGATGACAGAGTCCCTCCAAGCCCAGAAGTCCCACCTGGTTCTTGATGTCTCTTCTGCTCCAGGCCTTGGAGACGAATCTTCTCCCTGTCACGCAGGGTCCTCCTGGACAAAGAGTGACAGATATCACAGCAGTCAGGGACATGGGTAGAAGGAAGACAGTATGCATACTCGGTGGGGGTCATATTTTGCCTTCTTCCTACCACACTCATGCACTTGTCGAATGAAGCTGGCATTTCGACAAAAAAGAGGTGGCAAAACTGGTCAAAAAAGACAGCAACTGCCAGAGGAAGACCCCCGACGTCAAGTGAAACACTTAAAACACTGGAAAAGCTCCAAAAATTGAGGATATACCCAAAAAGGTAGAGCTCAATGCTCCAGGGTCCTGCTAGCATGAGCCGGAAAAAAGAACTGAAAGTAAAAGGCCTTTGGCTGTGCATCCTGGGATACTGAGGGTCTCTGGAGAGTTCCTTAAAGGCCCGGTATCCCTTTTCCAGACACATAATGGCAGCCTATGGGGCTTGTCTGTCTAACCCTTCCTTTCTGTCATGACAAAGGATTTTTGTGAAAGGGGGTTTCTCTAGGTGTGAAACTTTACAAAGTGTATACAATTTAATATTATTTGGCTATCTTTTTCACTTCGAGATGAAGTGCTGGCCAATGTAGCCTTGTAGTTTTAGGCTGCATTATTTGTCTTTGATTTTCTCTTAAGTGTCTATGCAGGACTGCAGAAGACAACTTAAGAGACTATTTGGATTGCTCAGGGGTCCACGCACATGGGCGGGACTATTCACAAGATTATGACTATACACAGAGATCCCCTACTACAGAACCCAGTTTACTCTTCTTCAATTGATGTTCATAAATTAAGCTAAAAGGTTTACAGGTAGGGAAAGTCCAAGGCAAGCGTTATGCGTTATGCTTTTACTCTATCCTTACATTCTCAACTGTCCAAATCAGAGCATGAAGGCAGAATTCACTCCTTAAGAATATGAGATGAGAATTCCTAATACTTTTCAGTGGGTTTAATTGTCTTCTACTCTCAGTGACGATAAGCAACGTATAGCCCACTACTCATTGCACACAATACAAAGTGACAGCTGATGAAGGACACAGAGTAGCAGTTTATGGTATTCTCGCAGGCGTGAATGAAGACTATTTGTGCCTTTGTTGTGAGATTTTATAACTGCCTCACACCTCCCTGACAACAAGGGAACTGCTTTTGCCAGACCTCCACGATGTCGCAATTTGCTATAAAATCACCTCTTTTGTAAAAAAAAGCATCGCTTTTTACAAAAGTGCCAGTGTAATTCAAAGGAATGCGGACCCTCCCTTATATTGGTCCAGATGGGTATTATTTGTTTTAAATGTTTGCAAAATACAGTGCCACAAAATTCACATATTTGAGCTGCAAAATTTGCGAATCCATTCTGCAATATCTAGGGGGGGGCTATTTTGCCTCTATTGCAGCCCCCAATGATGGCTAGAGTTGACACTGTCTCACTAGAAATGACCTTGAAGGACCACAATTTTCTGCATTTGTACTATAGTACTTGGTTCTATTCTCTGTGGTTGTACACAGTGAATTTTTGAGTACTATTTACAGCTCTACAAACCTTTATTGGTTTAAGAGTTGACTGCTATTTGAATATTTGAATACGTGTGTTTGTCTTGGATTACATTTGAAATACCATGCATTTAAATTGACAGCAACTGAGACCATTTTATTAGGGCTTCTGATGTGGCTCAGGGTACAGATTTGGACTTTAACCATTGGAGGAGAGCTGTGCTCCGATGCATGGCATTTTTCTATAATCATTAATCGTACAAACTGATCTTTTCCTGAGTGAGACACCTGCAAGACATTGCAATGGCCACCTGAGCTGAACAGGAGAGGAGTGATGATCTACGTGTGTGGTGCCACTGACATGCAATATTTTTAATCTACGTGTGGTCCTTTCAATCCTTGCAGACCAGATAATGAGTATGCATGCCCCTTTTCACCCATATACATAAAGCAATGGATGTGCGAGTATGGCCAGCCTTGAACTCACTTGCAAAGTATTCAGTTGCCTTTAAAGTTGAAAGCATGTGTGCCAACTGCTATGTATATGCAACCAACTGGATGTAAGTGTGAGTGTAGGACTCTCTTTAATGTGAATTAGTGTGTGAGGACAGTACCTTGCACCAGGTGACAGTGTGGGTTTGTCACGGTTTCTGGTGGTGCACAGAGAAAGATTTCCTGCAGCAAGCACTGCAGCTGAACTTGCCCACAGAACCAGCAGTGTTTTACAGAACATTTGTAGTCTTTGCCACTTTGATCCAGAGGTGGAATTGTTGTAATAAATTAGCACTTTTGTTTTCTTTTGTCGGCTTTCATTAACTATATTAATAATACATGTTTTGTGTGGGTGCCTTCTCGATACACTATGTTATGTATGAATTGTTCAAACTTCACCTAAAAGAAAATGTACCATGTAGACTCCCTCCATTCTTCCTAGAGATTGCAGGCGAACTACCAATTCCATGGAAATAGCTGAAGGAAAAGATATCAAAACAAGAGACACTGAAGGAGGTCGTGAATGAGTCTAAGGAAATTCTGGACTGCTTGGAAATAAAACATCCTTTTACAATAGATGCAAAGAACAGGGAGAATGCATATATCAGAATGTTTCAGGATTTGTGACTGTAGCAACCAGACTGGTTACTGTCTCTTCTTGGGGAATGGCATAAGTGACCAGGTTGTGCTAACCTCTGAAAGAGAAGGTGACTGTAGGTAACAAAGTCACAACAACAAAGAGCATAAAGCAGTCCTTGACTTGGTTTAATGCCATAGTTGGTGACTAAAAAGTACATAATCTTCAGTAACAATATTTCTGGTGGACACAATATATCCCTGCAGGTTCCTCACCTTATGAATATCCCGAATAGCCAGACCAAATATGAAACTTTCTCTAGCAGTGGTTCTCCAGTGCTGTCTGGTGGTGATACGCAACTGCAGTCGCAGACCCAACAGCCCAGGAAGCGATAAAACGTTCCTATATATGGCACTGCCTGGTGCACTGGTGCCAGTGCCTTACTTTATTCTACAGCCAGCTCAGGTGCATGGTGAGGATCTGAACAGGTAAGGACAGCAGACAACAGGCAAGAGAATGTAACAATTAAATACCCTGGATCATTATGATCAGCACTACTCCGTAAGAGGAGGGGAGAGGGTAGTGAGGAATCTGCGAGAAGATAAAGTATCCACCCCAAATAACATTAGTGAAGGTAAGTAACTTTTTCTGCTGATCAGTATTTCTTGCTGCAGATTCCTCACCTTGTGAAAGAGTCCCAAAATGGTAACCACTGGGATGCAGGATTAACTAGTGTGGATTAAAGAAGAAAATCATGCAGACTGCTCTGGCGAAGTAGCCGATATTCCTCACTTGAGCGGCCAGACAATAACGCCTGATAGACGCCGTTGTACGGTGCGCATGAATACAAAACGGAAGCTCTTTCTTCCATGCCTTAATAGGGCCTATTACAATGACTGACTTCATGGGGAAAAGTGTGCTTGGTCACTATTTCACCATTCGTCACTCCATTAACACCAGCAAAAATCTGGTCAGTCATCGACATGGCCTGGTCTTGTCTGATTGAAGTAATATTAGACAGCTCGCCTAGGCTCCAGCCTGAGCATCTGCTCCTTCTCATTGAAAGGGTGTAGAGGGTGTAAGAATACAAATGTCTCTCCCACTTTTTGCCCCCATTTGGACTACTAGATGTTTTTTTACTCTGACAGTGCATTGAAGCCTGCTAACAGGGCCCCAGTGCTCTCTCCCTAAAACTGTTGTGTAAATTGGCAACCCCAATTTATAAGGACTTTACCCCCTTACACGTCCCGAGTATATGGTACCAGTGTTACCCGCGCCATGGATGGTAAAGGAGTCCCCAGGGCTTGCAGCACTGTTTGTGCCACCCTGAGTGACCAAGTAAACTACTGACAGTAGGCCTGCCATTGCACACTGCAGGAAGGGTGTAAACTGCTCCATTTCGACTTTCCTTCACCATGTGTGCCGAAGATAATGTACTGCTTTTAATATAGGTCAGTCACCCCTAAGTAAGGCCTCCTGAGCCCTGGAGGCAGGGGGCATTATATTAAAGGTGTGGATATGTACGTGCAAGCTTATATGTCCCTATAGTGGCTTTTACCATTAAAGTACACTACAAGTGATGGGTGGTTTATAGGATAAAATGGGCTGGCACCCGAGGTTCATGGATATTTAAGAGGTTAAATCCTTCATTTCCTTGTGTTGCATCACTCCCTGCTTTTGCTGGTGTGTCCTCACTCTTGTTGGTGACCTTTGCTCCTGCTAGGTGTATTTTTGCCTCCTGTTAGTGCATTTTTGTTTCCGATTGGCGCTTCCTGTTTGTATTCCTTGAAGCCTTCCACATTTATTTGAAATTTGTGCATTCTATTTTCCACTCCTTGCTGTTGTTTGCACTTTTTTGTGGGTTCTTTCCTTCCTTTCCGTGCCTGGAGTCTCCGCCTCCATCAGAGGTTTTTCCCCACGGGTTTTTTTTCCTCTTCGGATTCCTTTTGAAAGGCACAGTCTGCTTTGGCTTTTCATTGTTGGCAGCACCGTGGCTACCAGAAAGGGTCGCCCTTACCTTCGACAGACCAGAAACCTTAAGTACCGAAGTTGAGAATCTCTCCAACATGCTAGAACTGGCAAAAAGCATTACAAGTCGTGACATCAGGAGTCCTGAGTTCCACTCAAGTTAGAACTTGTCGACACACCTTGAAAACTACAACGTGCAGACGTGTTTCCTGTGCTGAGCGGCACGCTGACCTTGACTGCAGATGTGGTGGGCACCACAATGACTCCAGCAAAACTGTTGTGACCCCTTTAGGGGTTGAATAGGCTGCCAGTAAGGGGTACCGCAGCCACAGCCACTAAAGAAGCAATTAAATAGCTGCCACTGGCGAGGCAGAGCGGAAAGGCCCGGAGAGCAAGCAGTAGCTCTGTATTAGAAACATTCGAGGGCAGAATGAACTTTGTGCCCAAACAGATGAGTTCCACCGAAAGGCATATACAGCAGGGAGGACTGGACATCGCCAGAGAACCTTGTTGATTGCAGCCGACGTTACAATGAATGGCAATGCTGGTGCCTATGACCCGCCCAATGGAGGTTGTGGTTTCCAAGCCACAACAAATTATGAACTTGGTAGCATCATGACCATCTTGAATCGCCTGAGACAGTATAGACTGAAGGCCTTCTGGCACATCAGGGAGGACTTGTGTCACCAAATCGAAAATGGCATGAGTGTAATGGCTCAACAATCAAAAGGCGTTAACAGAAGGAAGGGCCAAACTGGTGGATGAAAAGAGGTGTTTGCGGGGGCGGAGCTAGCCAGCGTCGATGGCGGACGCGTGAGCTTTCGGCTCCTCGCCTTAGCCCCGGAAATATCCTGTTAAATTATCCTTCGAAGTGTCCAATCTGCCGTAACTGGCACTCCTGCACCCTCCGGCACCCCTGGGTTCTGCTGGGTGACTTACAGACCCTGGCTGGCGAGCCCCACCGCGTCGATTGAAGCAAGGTTCCACGGCGACCTGGCGGCGGCGGACTGGGCCTGACGCCGTGGACTATCCTTGGGAGAAGGCCGTGCGACGTCACCTGACGTGCGGCCTCGGAATCTGGCAGGGGCGAAGTGGCCACCGGCCGGACTCACAAGTGGCTTTTCCTTGTCCGGAGCGTCCCCCTCGTAGTTGCTGCCACCCCATATCGGGACCATTTGCCCCCTCACGTCGTGGGTCTCCAGTGGAGCGGACACTGTGCATTTGAACTACGAGGCGGAGCAGTCGCCACTTCGGAGCGATCGCGGGGGCAAGTCTATCCTGGTGTGTCCTGTTGTCCCCGCGTCCCTACGCTACGCCTGAATGGTAGTACTCGGTGCTGAGACATTTGAACTAAGATCGCCCAGTGTCGAGGGCGGGTATCGCCAGAGTGATCGGAGACAGTTGGACCTCCCTACCGGGCGCCATCTTGGATGCATCGTGCCCCCGGCACAGGCCCAGTGTCTAGTGGCAGTGGATCGCCGGCTGGTGTGTCTCCTACACTGCCCTCGCCGACTGGAGGCAGCGAGGTGCCTATTGTTTTTGTGTCCCCCTGCGGCAGGAGAAGAACATGGGGAAAAACGATGCCACTCAGGCAAAGCTCTCCTTTGACCGGGGTCGACCGAAGGGAACCGATGCAACGGCCCCGGAGGCGTCCCCGAAGGGAGCCACTGCGACTGCCCAATCGCCTACGGAGCTCCGGGACATGTTGGCCGCCATGGAAAAGGGCATTCAGGACAGTATCGCGTCTGTGGGCTCCAAAATAGACGCTCTGTCATACCGCATGGACCGCATGGCGGAGCGAGTAGACAAGCATGCGGAGCGCCTGGATATGGCGGAACGTCGACTCACGGAAGCTGAGGAGGCGCAGACCGAATGGGACAAGGACAGAAAGCAATTCGGTAGACTTTTGCAGGTCATCCGTGATAAGACGGAGGATTTGGAGGCGCGCTCCCGCAGGTCCAACATCCGTATAACGGGAGTGGCGGAAATGACTCAAACTGGCAAGATGGAGCTCTATGTCGAGAAATTGCTGAAACTTCTACTCGGGGAGGAGGCTTTCTCCCCCATGTTCATCGTGGAACGGGCACATCGTACGTTGGGCCCACAACCGCAGCCGGGCGCGCCTCCTCGTCCCATCATCGCGAAGCTCCTCAATTACCGCGACAGGGACACTGCTTTGCGCTTGGCGAGGGACAAGGGTAAGCTCCAACATGAGGGCATGGACATCTCCCTCTACCCGGACTTTACGGCCAAGGTACAGGAGGAGAGGCGACAGTTTGCGCCGTATAAAAAGCAACTGCGTACACTGGGCCTAGACTATGCGATGCTGTACCCTGCCAAGCTTCGCATTAACACAGGAGGGCGATCATATTTCTTCACGGACCCCAAAGAACTTCATAAATCCCTGAAGGTGTGGACACGGGAGCGCGGGGAGACTCGGCAGAACCAGGAAGACGACGCAGGTTCAGCTTCGAACCTGGAGGAGCAAGACTAGAGGGGTTCTGCCGGAACATTTGGCTCTCCCTACCGAGGGAAGGACACGATCCCTCGAAATGGTAGAGCTGCGCCACCCCCCTGGGGGCGGTAAGTCAGGATTACATGGGGACTGCCTATATTGATTGGAGGGACAGCGAACGCACTGCACAGTCTCGTGATATAAAGGTTGCTGGTGAGGAGGTCGGTTAGCACTGCTGAGGAGTGAGATTTGAACAATATAACATTGTCGGGGGGTTGGTGGGGTTGGGGGACTTTTTGACGTGCTTTACTATGGACACTGGACTACTAGCGGGGCTGGGATGGAGTGCCGAATTGACCAAATACATTGGGACAGTTGGTGGTGTTGTACTATTCAGGCGCGCTTCGCCCCGGTGCCTTTGGTTGTGCGACTCCCCAGGGAGTTGAGTTTCGAAACGACTAACATTCTGCTATTCTTGGGTTGATGGGGGTAGTTTTTGGGACCGGTCTGACCTGGTTGGGGGTGGTCGGCTGTGGGTGGGCGGGGGAGCGGGGTGGGATTTGGGGACTGGGCTGTTGGGGGTTTTTGCCTTGGTGTGTTTGAGGGGTTTGTGCTTGATGTGAGTGGACTGATTTGTGGAACTGTAACTGTATGGAAATGCCGGCTGGCTACAATGGGGAAAAGTGTACTGCTGTGTTCTGTTCTCTCCATCCCTGGTGCTAACATGGTTCATAGGCCCTTGCAATGTCTAATACTGCAATGAATGTTCCCACACGTGCCCCACAGACGCTGAAACTGATGACCTGGAATGTGCGAGGCCTGAACGACTACCGAAAGTTGAGGAAGGTCCTCGGCTACCTACACAGACACCATGTTGATTTGGCCCTGTTGCAGGAAACCCACTTGCCTACCAACAGTAGGATGTTACAATCCAGAGGGTTGGCGGGACACATAGTGGCAGCTGGCTTCACGACACATGCCCGGGGGGTGTTAACCTGGGCCAACCCCTCTTCACAATTGAAATTGATGCCGGTACAGGCGGACACGGAGGGTAGATATGTCCTAGCTAGGTGTGTGGGTAAGGGACTTGACCTGCTGGTAGTTAACGTTTACGGCCCCAATTATGATCACCCTGAATTCTACGCGGCCCTGTCCGCCCACTGTAGGTCACATGCACAGCCTGGGATGTTGTGGGGGGGGGATTTTAATTTTGTGTTTGATCCTGCCAGGGACCGCTCTGCGGGCCCTGCTCGGCGACCGGTGGCCTCCGCCGCCTATATGAGAGCCGAGTTGACTAAACTAGACCTAGTAGATGTCTGGAGGGACAAACACCCCACGAAAGGCAGCTTTACACACTACTCGGCCTATCACAACGTGCACACTAGGATAGATTATTGGTTAGCTTCTCCTCCGGTCCTTAGTGGTATTAGCGCGTGTGAGGTTCTCCCGCGCACACTCTCGGACCACTCCCCCATTCTGTTGCACCTTTCCACTGCCAGGAAGGGGATACCGGCCTTCACCTGGAGGTTCCCTCCCTTCGCTCTGCTGGATGATGCCTTTCGAGGTGAACTGGCGGAAGGCATAGAACAATATTTTGCAACTGATCTAGACTCGGTTGATGACTTTTTTACGGTCTGGGAGGCTTTCAAGGTGTTCATTAGAGGAATGGCTATGTCTAAGCACTCCAGTGTGCTACGTTTCATTAGGCGGGAACTTACCGCTTTAGAAACGAAGCTGGCGGAACTAGAGAACCAACAATTATTGGCTCCTAGCGTTGATGATGGCCCGGCACTCGCCCAGTTGCTGTCGGAGTATCAAGCACTGGCAGACAGAGAAATTCTCTATATGGGCAAATACGCCGCGGCCCGAGTGTACGGTGAGGGAGATAGGCCAGGTGCACTGTTGGCCCGCATGGTTAGGGGCTCTCGGAGGCCCCTGGTTGTTGAAGAACTGAGGACCCCGGAGGGTGATACGGTCGTGGAGGAGGAACAGATCCTAGAGACCTTCAGACGCTATTATATATTATTGAAGTAGTGAATAGTGAATTAGTGAAGTAGCGTGGCTCACTGGTTAGAGGCGGCAGACCCGAGAGCAGAGGACGGCCCGGGACCAGGGTTCGATTCCCGGCGCGGCAGGTTTCTGGACCAGTGTCAGCGGACTCGATAATTCTCTCGCCTCGGTGCCCACTCTGATCAGCGATCACACTCGGCAACTCTGGGCATTAGCTTGCCTCATCTTCACTAACGGTCCCACCAGACCGCCGGGGATGCCTGGTCTCACCCTGGAGATACCCATTAAGGGACCATCTCTCAGGGAAGCCAGGAAGGGTTTCGCAGCAGTCGAAGCACCTTGGGACCCTCCGGGTAAGTAGTGCGCTATATAAATGCCTATACATTACATTATGCTGAACTTTACCAGTCCAAGACGCAGGGCGTGGAGAGCGAAATGGACGATTATTTGGACCATATCGCCATGCCATTCCTCAAGAATTCGGATAGGGAGTTTTTGATGGCCCCCTTCCATGAGGACGAAATCCTGGAGGCCCTTGCGAGCATGAAATCGGGAAGTGCGCCGGGTTCCGACGGGCTTACGGTTGGCTTCTATAAAGCCTTCAAAGATATTTTGCTCCCGCATTTAGTTGCCCTCTTTGACACTATCTGCGAGGATGGTGAGATGCCACTCACCATGCGTGAGGCGTTGCTGGTCACTATACCAAAGCCAGGGAAACCCCCGGATCTCTGCAGTTCATACAGGCCACTTAGTCTGCTGAACGTGGACGCAAAGATTTATGCCAAAGTCCTTGCCAACCGACTGGCTCTATTAGTGCCAGAGCTGGTCGCTCCGGAACAGCCTGGATTCGTCCCATGTAGAAATTTAACCTACAACATACGCACGGTGCTGGGCGCGATGCAACATGTCAAGCAGGAGAACGGAGCGCTGGCGATATTCCTAGACATGGAGAAGGCGTTCGACTCGGTCGAGTGGCGTTTCATGACCAGAGTACTACGGAAGTTGGGCTTGGGCGAACCGTTTCTGCAGAGAATCGGGGCGCTGTACCATCGCCCATCGGCCAGACTGCGGTTGGGAGATAGAGTGTCGGAGCCGATCTACATTGGCAGGGGAACCCGACAGGGCTGCCCTCTGTCGCCGTTGCTCTATGCGCTGGTGGCGGAACCCCTTGCTTGTGCTATAAGGGAGTACCACAGTCTGGAGGGTATAAGCTTTCCCACCTACAAAATAGGGATCTCGACGTACGCTGATGACACTTTGCTGTACGTCCGGAACCCGGAGTCGAATCTATCCGCGGTTCTTAGGGAGGTGGTCCGCTTTGGATCACTCTCGGGTCTGCGGGTGAATTGGGACAAATCCATCGCTTTCCCTCTCACCCCGGTGACACAACCCTTTGACATGGAGTACCCACTGCAGTGGTCCACGGACTCGAGCAGGTACTTGGGCATCCGCCTGCACACTGATCCCGAGGTCCTGGTTCGGGATAACTACGGCGTAGCATTCAATAAATTGGTCGAGGATGTAGACGCCTGGATTAGACTCCCGCTATCCCTCCTGGGCAGGATCGCCATCATGAAAATGATAGTGCTACCCCGATTCCTGTTCCTTTTTCTTAAATTTCCAATGGTTCTGTCGAAGACGTTTTTTAGACAGCTCACACAGGTCTTGATCCGACTGGCCTGGGGCGACAAGCAGCCACGAATACGATGGGCGACTCTGACTCTCCCCTGCGAGATGGGGGGTTTGGGGGCTCCGGACTTGGAGCGCTACTACCGAGTTGCGCAAGCTGCTCATCTGCACTCATGGGTTCACGGTGACGCACGCACGCCGCATCTCATACTGGAAAGGCTGTTTGCGGACCCGCTCCCCCTGCCTGCCACGATCTGCCTCCCGGCGGATCGTTCAATCGGACGGATGGACTCCCTTAAGGCGACCAACCACGCATGGCACGCCCTGGCGCGAGCCCGCGGCTGTGCTCTGCTGTACTCCCCACTGATGCCTGTAGAATGGGCTCTCTGGCTGGACCCCTTGGGCGAGAAGGGTGTGGTCGAGGCCTTACCTGCTCTTGGCATAGTGAAAATGGAGGATTTGTTCTCCGAGGGTACACTGAAGACCTGGGATCAGCTCGCTCTCACAGAGTCGGACCCCTCCTTGCTGCAGAAATTCCAATTTCACAGGCTCCGTTCGGCGTTCCGGGAGGTTCTGGGCTCTTCCATGGCGGAACCTGAGGAGATCCCTGAACTGACTCATTATTAAATCCAAATCGCCAGCCAAATTAGTCTCACAAGTCAACAGGTTGGGGGGGATGCATCAGCGCTTACAGCCCTCTAAAGCTAGAGCAGCTTGGCAGGACGATCTGCAAACCCCCATAGATGACGTCATGTGGCGATATTGCTGTTCAAGCACGCGCAAGATCTCCCTGAATGGCAGGCACAGACTGGTGCATTTCAAATTCCTTCAGCGGGTGTACTACACCCCCAAACGATTGCATCGCTATGGCCTCCGCTCCTCGGCGGAGTGTGAGCGCTGCCGAACACTGGTAGCTGATTTCTTTCATATGGCGTGGCTCTGCCCCGGAGTACAAGCTTTTTGGGGGGAGGTGTTTACTGAACTTGACCAGACTCTGGGGGAGTCGCTGCCGCGTACTCCGGCAAGTGCGCTCCTCGGTTACTCTAAGCCTCTAGCCCCTTCCCTGCGCCGGCTGGTAGATATGGCATTGCTGCTAGCCAGGAGAGTGGTTGCAGCCTGTTGGATGCGTGGGCCCCTCCCTGCCAAGACAAGATGGCTGAGGGATCTACAATACTGCTGCACTCAAACAGAACTGTACAGCGAATTGCTGCCGCCCAGGAGCAGGCCGAAAAATTTCTGGGACCTTTACAAGGAACACCTGCAAAAGGGGGAGGACGGCGGCTCGGACACCTCCGAGGTAGTTGATCTCCAAGACCAGGTGTTGGAATAGTGGTTTAGACATATAAGGTTCTCTCCCCGAGGGACGGAGTTAGTGGAGGAGCGGGAGGGTGTTGCATTGAAATTTATGATCCATGGAGGCGGGTGGGGGTGGTAACTGGGGGGGACTACAACACTGACGGGGGGATGACATGGGACACATGGTAGGCACACCATGATTTGCTCACGATTAGATGATGGTAGTAGTTCCACAATCACACTCAGGTGAGGGGGGGGGGGAGTTGGGATGGTAGTTGGGGTAGTTTCCTTTGACCATTATTTCGAAATAAGACCTTGCTGCCGCGATTGCGTTCTGGGATGGCCAGTTGTCACACTGTTCTACTTGCTGCTTACGGAGGGGTACCTCTCTTGGTTACACTGGACTAGCGTCACTAAATCACGCCGCCGGGCCTCCGGGATGCCGGCGCTATGGCTGTGTATGGTAATCCTTTGTTATTGACCACAAAGTCCCTGTGTTGTGTAAACCAGTGCAATGTGAAACTGTAAGAGAATTGGTGATGACAATGACTTTGCTTTCAATAAAGGTCTTTCAAAACAAGAAAAGAGGTGTTTGCCTAATGTTTCACTCACTATGACTACTTATCATGGGGAGTGGGAGGAAAAGTATTTGGAATGGAACTGCTGGTAGAGACCTGCACCACAAGACTTTCAGGTGAAGGGTGCTGAAGCAGGAACACCTTGTGATCTGTCTATTGGCTGGTGGACCTGAGAAAGGCTTGACCTAAGTATCCAAAAGGGTGTCAGATTCATTGAAAGGAAGGAGAGGCTCAAAAGAAGTATGGCCTGGCCGCAGTTACAACATTAGTTTTAACCTTCATGGTTGGAAGCTGGAGGTCAAGGACTTTGGCTGGCCTACACATTACCATAGCGTAGGAGGCAGATTCTTCTGACTGGTCAGGGAATAGAGAAAAGAGCTTTCTCTGGGATGGTATCTAGCCCACCAGCCTCCTGCAAGTCCTCATACCAGTTGTCACATTGATAGAGCTGAGAAAACTCACCACCTGGGTTATAATTGCTATCACTCAGTCATAAAAAGGAAGTGCAGAGAATGTTGCCTGCCTTATGGTAATGCAAGTGCAGAATTGGGCTCCTCATCGGACTAGAGAGTGACCTCAGTCGAAGTCAAACTGGTGTCAGAGAGGTCAATTAGTGCCACCTCTTTGGGTGGCAAAGTTGGCATTGGCGTACCCGGGCCTGTAGTGGCTTTAGACATGGCGTTGGAACAGGAGCCAAAGGATAGACTCTCTCAGAGAGGCCAGTTGTCATTGAGGGTCAACCCACAGGCGGTATCCCAGATGGAAGGTATCTTGACTCCTTGAGGCCCGAAGGTGTACCAGAGGGAGTCGGGTAGGTACCTGAAGAGCCAGGGCATAGCTGCGCCAAACTTAGATCTGGTGCGACATGGCTGAAGGCCCCTGAAACTTAGGTTGTGTAGTAAACAGCTACAGAATTGGCTCAGAAGTTGACCGACAAAAACGCGATATAGACGGGTGGCGCCACCCAGGTGTTTGCTCATGGGAGAGTACTTTTCTGTTTCTTGAGCTTTTCTGAGGATTTGGAGCACGAAGAAGACTAGCCTCTGGAGCACCTCAGTTAACTTTTCTCATTCCTGAAGGCCTTCGGGTTAATTGAAGTAAAGTCCTGCAGGTCTTGGAGTCCTGGATCGATCTCGGACACCACAAGCACACCAGGTAGGTATCCGTTAATTACATCTGTTTGTGACAGTCTGTACATAAAACTTTATTTCGGCACAATTGGCCATAAAAAAAGCACAATTATTGAATAGTATTTAAAAATTAGATTAAATAAATAAATAAAAAGCAAAGCAAAAGGATTTACTTTCCATGCGCTGGGAGAACTTTCCCAGGCATCAGTCATCATATAGAGCAGGACATAAAGTGCATGTGCATATGCTTTTAGAGGCTAGTTCCATATCAGCTTCATTTTGTATTACAAGTTGAAGAGTTGCGGAAGACATAAAAATTGTGACTAAAAAAGCAAAGGCAAAGTAAGCAAAATAGAAAAAGATTTACACAACCGGCATATTTGCTTACAGTTTTCACAATGCATGAATAAAACCACAAACATTCAGGGGGAAAGGTCTATACACATTCAAAGACAGGCATGTTGGTCATTAAAAATAATTCAATTGTCTTGGTTCTAAGATGTATGCTGTTTTTACTTTCAGGAACTCAGCCATCAATCTCACCACTACGGGTCTCATCTCAAGCAGGGAGAATTTACGGGCTCTATAACTCTCAACCAAAGCTTTTCTGGAAGTTATTTGGGAGATTCCTTCTGCATTGTGCCACAAGCTGCCCCTGCCCAAGTCCTCACATGTTTTTTTGACATATAACAGCGAAGGCAACTTACCTGCACCTCGCAACCCCATGACATTGATCAGTTCTTCTCTATAAGAGGCTAATTCAGGAGTGGACCACAGGTGCCGCCAGTATAGTAAAGGTCTAAGAACAGCTTCTTCCTCAATAGGTCTGATCCCTAGGTCCATACGTAAGGGTATTAATGGGGTAATGGGTGGCAATCCCATGAGTTGTCTAGCAAATAAATTCTCAGTACCGGGTAGCTGGCCAGATGGACAATGCCCCGATAGTTCAGATCCATAAAGTGCATCCGTCCTGGCCTGGACCTTGCAAATTTCCACCACAGGACTCACCCGTTTTTCAGAACATGACCTATAGAGTTTTAAAATGCCCCCCGTAGTCTGGGATAATTTTAAGCCTACTTTACTAATTTGGGTTCCCAATCCACTTTCTCTGTCAATGTGATTCCCAGGAACTCAAATATAGAAACCCTCTCTAGGGGACTTCCATCCAGAGGAGGGTTTGGGCGAGTGGTGGTTCCTACGTTAAAGTCATGTACTTTGTTTTTTTGAAGGTTAATGTCTAGCCCCCGATGTTTGCAGAAGGCGCTAAAATTGTCCAGGGTTCTCTGAATTCCAATAGGGGATTTGGCAATCAGGAGGGTATCATCTGCAAACATGAGGGCAGGTATAGTGCGTTTCGCCAACCTGGGAGCATCAATGTTTACCCCAGCCTTTAATGATTCAATTAGGACATTAATAAAAAGGCAGAAGAGAGTTGATACCAGTAAACAGCCTTGTCGGACCCCTCTTTCGACAGGCAGGGGAGATGAGAGTTCACCATTTTTACCAAATCTAATTCGAGCAAGTTGCCCTCATGTAAGCCTTTCAACTGATGGCAAAGGTACTCTGGGACACCCATGTCTAATAGAGTAGCCCAAAGTTTGTCCCTTGGGACCAGATCGAAAGCTGACTTCAGGTCTACAAATATAAGATAGAGGCTATGACCCTCTATACTGACAGTTTTCAAGAAAACCATCTGTAGCCTTATGATCTGGTCAGTTGTTGATATCCTTGCTCGAAAACCGGCTTGGAGGGGAGTAATGATGTTATGTTCCTCTATCCAGTTTTGGAGACGCCCCAGTAGGACACGTGCAAAAAATGTTTGGCTTACATCTATCAAACTAATCGGACGGTACTTGACAGGTAAGAGCGGGGGAGCCCTTTTTAGGTCTCGGACTAGCGTCGCACTGCGTAAGCAGTGGGCAGAGTCCGAGATTTTTTGTTTTCGCAGTTTGGGGGCTTGAACCCGCCCCTCTTCTCCATTGGCTGGCTTCCTAAACGGAGGCCAGCCATTGGAGGAGAGGGGCATCACTCAGTTCAAGCCCCGTCTTTTTGCGATTCGGATGCGTGTTTTTTGCAGTTTTTAAGCCGTGACGTCATCCGTCACTCAACTGCTAAATAAATGCCCCCGAATCGCAAAAATGGCCGCGCTTTTGTTCTGCCATTTCCCCCCGACTGCTGCCGGAAGAAGTTGCTGAGTCCTCCGCCCCAGCTGAGTGCTTGTCTTACCGTGAATTGATTTGAACCGGCTGTGAGAGTCTGTTGGGTCTCGCGCTCCGCCGCACGCGCTCTCCCCTTCACGCAGCTGCAACTGACTGAAGGTTGGAGTCTTGCGCCGTGAATTGATTTGAACCGGCTGTGAGAGTCTTTTTGGTCTCCCGCTCCGCCGCACGAGCTCTCCCCTTCACGCTGCTGCAACTGACTGAAGGTTGGAGACGCTTTTGCCGGCTCGGGAACGTGCCTTTGTCAGACCGTTTAAGGAAGTGAGCGCCTGTCAGTTGTAAAACGACGAGCACGGGAAAATGAAAGCGCATGCACCAGTTATGTCCCAGGCGGAGGCCCTTTTGGAGTCAGGAAATTGTATGCGTTAGAGCGTAAAAGGGAAGGGCTTTTGCCTGACTCTAAGATGGTTCTCGCCCTCTAAGCGGTTCCAATCCTCGCCAAGTGTGTGGCTTCTGTTCAGTACTCAAGTGACAAATAGGAAGGGAAGGGGGCGCACTGACGTTTATATTTTCCGAACAGTGCCGGTATGTTTGCCTGGACAATGTATCAACCCAAGTTCCACAAAAGGCGCATTCGTGCACCAAAAACAAACGACAATTCAAGGTGATTTTCCCTGAATCGGCCACCTGCATAGAAAAGACGGGCACGTTCTCAATCGGGGCATTTCGGCTTCTTCCAAAGATGCATGCTTCGAACAGACGCCTTCACTGCACATGTTCTACAATCGGTAGCTACTGCTCTGCGCATGTGCAATAGAACGATACACCGCACATTGTTTCACCCTGAGGAAGCTGTGTTTGTTGTCTAGGGGAGCCCGAACATTTTGCTATCCTCATCATTGTCTCTGACTCCAGGGCAGAGATGTTCCTACAACGTCCTGATGAGGTGAGCCACATCTTATGCGGTAATTGGGTATTTGATAGTCAGACCTGCTCCATTCAACTGGTTTTACAGTAGGGGGCGGGGTGGTCAATGAGGCATCTTTTGCTATGCTGTTATTTGCTAATGTTACTGCTTATAATTTATATAGCGCCCACCAAACACTTACTTGTCTTTTGACGCTTCAGCATTGGGTGTAGTAAGTGCTTACTTCACAGTGCTCGTTTTATCCACCTCAAACAGAGGGAAGACAGTGCACTGTTTCATAGCTGAAGACTCTGGGTTAGACACAGACATCTACAGCAGTTGTTTTTGCTACTGAGAACTTTTAATGGCTAATGCTGTAAACTCGCGTTTAGCACATCTGCACAGCTGCCAAGGTTTCAGATAACTTGTGTGACATTTTCAGAATTTCAGTGCAATTATGAGTGACATTAAAACGACTATGAGTGACACTTTCGAGTAACGGAGAGGAGGGGGAAACCTTTAGATATCGTAAATTACACCAATTTGGGCAACAAGAAACTCTTTAAGAGGATCTTAAACATGCTGCAGAGTGTCAGAAATGGAAGGACAGTCCTCTTCAACAGGTGCCAAAAGCAATACCACATAGTTCTTCAAAACACCAACTTCCTTTTTCGAAGTGCTCTGATACACTTGCATAATCTCCTCTCATCCTACACTTTACACCTGCTTGCCCTGCAGTGCCGCAGATAATTGGCACAGCTCTTTCCAGTGTAAAATTGCCAGTCCGTGCTGCAACACCTTACCAGAGTGATCATTAAATTAAAACTTCTTCCTGTAAACTATTGCTTTAACTGAGTACCTGCACTACTTTAATTTAAAAGGGAGACTATCTGCACTTCTCAGCTCTGCTGTAGTACATTTAATGTGAGAACAGCCGCACTTTGGAGGAGTGAATGAGAACTGTGTGGATAATAAGTACCAGCACATTTTCTATTTTTCCATTTCAAGTACTGCCTGTAACAGTTCCCTGCTTGTGATCGTTTTTAGTGCCTCTGTTTCCTGCTTGTGTGTGTGGCTCTTTGTGTGTGTGTGTGTGGGGTTCTCTGTGTGTGGCTCTGTGGGCACGTGTGGCTCCGTGTGTGTGTGGGTGCAAATGCAATAGGTCTCGCATTTGCGAGAGATTAAGCTATTGGCATTGTAAATGACAATGCCATTTATTTATATGTTATAAAAACAAAAATAAATGTCATGAGCAATGACAATAGCTCTAACTTTAACAAGGACGAGATGATTGCATTGTAAATGCTTGTTAAAGATTGGTATTATTTCGTCCCAGGTGGTGGGAATCGCCATGCCTTGGAGAATTGCATTAAACAGGGAAGATAGGTAAGGGTCCCAGACTGTTGAGTCAGAGCGGAAGAAATCACCAGGGATCTTATCCAGCCCTGCGGCTTTTGCTGGTTTAAACATGCCCAAGGCCTCAGAAACTATTCTCAGCAAAATTTCTGCAAATATCATGCAAGGGAACGGTAGAGGTCTATGCACTTGTCCTTCCCCGTCATCAACCCTTGTGTAGAGAGATTTAAAATTGTGACACTCCATACGGGGCTTGAAACCTGTTGTTTTAGGGGGTTGACATTTCTTGCACACTGTGGAATGTCGAAAGAAAAATTGAGTTAAAGTGTCCCGGAGATGAGAAGAAGCTCCATATCCGCTACTGGTGTGGAAAGAAATGAGTTGACATCAGCACAGGAGTCGTGCCTTTAAAGGGGTAGCATGCCATCTAGCTAGCAGAGGTACAACCAAAAAAATTCTGGATTTAGTCTGATGTTTGGGGAATATTCACAAGGTAAAGAATATGTGGCTAGAAGTCTCTATCATAATAACGGAGACCCGTGCTCTGAAGACACCTCTGCCTCTACTATTCGAAGTGATAGCTCCAAGACCACTCACTCATTCACTCATCCTCCTCCTGAAGTTTGGGTGTTGTTGTGCCTATGGTGGAGGGTGACTGAAAGATGAAAGAATGACAGACTGGCTCATGTGCAGGCCTGATATCAACTTCAGCGGACATAAGGGGCAAGCGCACAGGACGAACCTGTGTGAGTAAAATACTGTAAATGATGGATGGACTAACAGGGTCACCAGGCAAACTAATTGCCACCAGAAAGGCAATTTTGAGAGTCCAAGGACACAAAGAACAGATGTGCATCAGTTAAAACAGTGATGCCATTAGGAAAGTCAGAACTAATTTTAAATTTCACTGCGTTATAACAAAAGGCATGAACAAGAATCTAAACAACAAACTAGCTACTGATTAATGGCCTTGGAGTACATGCATAAAGTAGATCCTGCGACCGACTTCCCACATTGTAGGAAGTGCAGGGAACAGAACAGTTAACCTTTCCTGTTTAGTACTGTTAAGTGGCAAAGATGCGCGTTCCAGCTGGGACAAGTTTATAACTTCCGCATTGGGGTGGAGTTCTTCTTCATGATCTTCCAGAATAGGTGACTCAAGGTATCCACTCTCAATTCAAAGTGCACTGCAGGTGAGCTGTCATCGGAGATGGCTGTATATCAGAGTTTAATGCCACAAGTGCAGCCCTCCTAGAACTGGGTCCAGGAATGTTTCTTTTTTTCTGATAGAGGATGCAGGCAGTCTTGTAGAAGAGGACCTGCACAACATGGCAAGAGATGTGGGGAAATAATGCCATTAAGGTTCGGCGAACTGACAGCAGCTCCAGCATGCTGATAGTAATTGTTCTACTGGGAACTAGAGGTCTGGCATGGTCATCTACATAAAGTGAGCACCCCAGCTCAGCGAAGAGGAATTTATTACAACAGTGGTCTGCAACTGTGGAGAGCAGAAGTAACACTCTACTGTGAGACTTGAGGCCCCTATCCACGAGTTGAAATCCTGAAGGACTGATATGAAGATCCCAGAGGGAGCCGAGATGTTTCAACTACTGTTGTGTGATGCACCACTGGAGGGGACCTCATCCTTCCTTTGTCATGCTGCATCAGGAGGAAACACAACACAATCAAGGCCAAAGGTGGAGGAATCTCAGAACAAGAATGGGCACTGGAGTTCGGCACAGTGGTATTTTATCCTGAATGTTTGAGATCCTCGGAGGCAAAGGAAAGGCACTCATGCTGGTTGCATCCAGGATTGCTGCAGTGCAAGTCCGTTGTAGAGTTTGAGTTAGGTGTGACTTGGAAAAACCCAGCAGATGGACAAGGTCAAGGTGTGCATTAAATAATTATAAATAGTGGAGGGACATGTCAGTTAAAATTGAAGTACATGGACTCCTGACCTGCTGAAGAAAGCCACCATCACAGTGTACATTTAGATGAAGGCTTGCGGAAAAGTTGTAAGGAAAAATGGCAGCATCGCAGATTGATAATTCTGGTACTGTACTGTGAAGTGAAGCTAATGCATGTAGATTTGGGATGCGACTGGAAATGTGCTGGAAATCCTGGGACAACATTCAATAATATGCGCTCATGACCCAGAGTATATGAAGATAGCACCTTAAACCTGACGAAGAGGTTCAAGAGTTTCAAATGAATAATGGGCTTAAGGCTCCCTATACCTCTTGGGGGTAAGGAATTAGAGGGAATAACATCCTGCACCTCACTCCTGTATGCACACCATTTCTATGTCCCCTTTCTTTATTAAGATCAGAATTTTCACCTCCAAGACCGAGGTGTGGGCAGGGGAATACTTCCTGATACCCGGTGGATGTCTCGGAGGAACGGCCACAAGGTTGGAGAAATACTGTGATTAATTTACAAGTGAGAGTCTGACCTCCCAACCGGAAGCTGGTGGTGGAGGAAGGGAAAATCAGAACAGCATTGTGGTGGGCAGAACTAGTGGGAGGGGGGAAATTGTGATCCACCTTTAACAAGGAGTGGAAGAACTGCTGCAGTCTCTGTGAGCTGAAAAAGCGGTTGGTGCTGGGAATGCAGAAAAAGCCACTAAAGTGATGACACTACGGGTGAAACTGTTTTAATGTAGATGATAGTCCCAAGGAGCATGCCAAAGAATGGTTGTTCTTAAACTGCTCCAAAGAACAGCTTTTTCTCTGAAGATCCTCTCACCATCAAATTGCTTGTATACTGGAGGAGCCTCAAAGGCTCAAGAAAATACTGTTAAGCACATTCAGGCACGACTGTGCAAAGACACTGCAGTCACCACATAGCAGACTAGAGTATCAGTCAAGTCTGTATTTCAAAATGTGTGTCTAAGTGTCAAGGCTGACCCTAACTAGCTCAGAGAGCAACTCTTTTAGAGTTTCTGGGAAGCTAAAAATAGCTCATTTCACCAAAAGATGTGAAGATACCAATCAATAAGGCACTTGGCATATGCTGTTGGTAAGGCTAGACTGCCAGAGGCAAAAACGTTCTGTCTCTACAAGTTAAGACATTTGGACACATGGTGAAGAGGGGCCGTAGGGAAGGAGCGAGCAATTTTGGTGCAGATGCTTAAATAACTCCGCTTTTCAGAGAAGAGGTAGCAATCAAGAAGTTTGGGTCCGACAGAATGGCAGCAGGTCATCTGTATAAAAAATTCCAAAAATAAAAAGGCTTTTTCCTACGCACCAAGCAGTGACTCCAGCAAAGCCTTGATGAAGGGCAGAAGAGGCTCTGGAGTTACAGAGGATGTCTGTAGGATTTCCATAAGAATTGCTGATTTGGGCTCTGCAAATGGAAGGGCAATTAAGGCTCATGAACTGATTTACATACAGTGGTCATGAAAAAACAACATTCCTCCAAAGGTGGGGCTTCAAGGATAAGGAATATCACCCCTTTAGGGAGAGAACATCTAAATAACAAGAAAGAAGGAGGTAAACCTATCAGCTTTTTAATCATTCTTCTTAGTGTGCCAGAAGACCAAGTAGGGCACATTAAACATAACCGAATTGGAAACAATTTGCATGTAAATTTATACGCTCTGGGTGCATGTTCAACAAGCAGCCAGGCTAGCTTGAATCCAGTGGAAAAGTGGGCCTCACATCTGGGCATACCCTGCCAACTTAGGGTGAACAAAGCAAACACAAGCAGATGATGGACGGAGTGCTGTAACTTTTCAGACACTCACCATCGGTCCCAGGTTGCTTGTTTCCGGTCCAGGAAGGACCTGGCCTGGCAGTTTGGGCTGGATTGTTCCCATGAGGCACAGGGTCAAGACTGATTTGCATATGGCTGTGTCCAAACTGGGGTGGTGAAGGGAGCTAAAGAACAATTATGTCATTGCTTTGTTCACCCCAAGTTGCCAGGGTATGCCCAGTCGTGGGTCTCTTACTCACTTTGCCACTGCATTCACGCTAGCCCGGCTGATGAGGGGTTTTACCCCGAAACCGGTCCCAGGATGCTTGTTTCCGGTCCAGGGAGTACCTTGCCTGGCAGTTCAGCTGGACTGTTCCCATGAGGCACAGGGTCAAAAATGGTTTGGATATGGCTGCGTGCCAACTGGGGTGGCGAAGTGAGCTAAAGGACGATGATGAATTCAACCCAGATCTGTGACTGGGGTGAGTGTCTGAAAAGTTTCAACACTCCGCCCATCATCTCCTTGTGTTTACCTCAAATGCACTCCCAAAGCCTTTCATACTTCTTGAAAGGCTATTTTGCATTCGCAAACGGTCAAATTAAGTGATATGCACCATTTAAGAATGCAAAATAGGTTGATACACGTGGCCCTTAATCACTGACCATGATTTTGGTGCTTACATTTTGGGTACCAAACAGTAAACACTGAATGTTCTATGTGTTTACAGTACTCTCATACCCCAGAAAACCGTGCCTGAATATAGTTTTGGTGTTAAGTGCTCTATCTTTGCCATAGAAGGCAGAGTTGAAAGCTCTTTTGGCATTAGGCACCTTGTTTTTGCAGAAACATATCTACGTTGAATTATTGTGAAGACCTGTGTACATGGTGAAAGTGTTTGCAATGAAAGCTTTCTTGGAGTGAAGCTCCATCTAGATGCTGAAAGAGTTGTCCATGAATACACCAATGGTACCAGGCTCTCTCTGTACCAAATGAAACGGCATGCAATGATAGTTTGATGTCAAATGCATTCTGCTGAAGTTATTCGGCGTTTAGCTCTCTGGTTATTAAGCACTCTTCCAGTTCTGAAAAACCAGTTGAACATTCATTGGCGAATGTGCTCCTGGTGTTGTAGGCTCACTTTGTGCTAAAGAGCTTCATGATGAATTATTTCATGGCAAGAAACGTGATATTTCAGAGTCAAAAAGACAGTGCTAAATAATCACTTGACACCAAGTAATCTCTTGATGCCTAAGGGGAATGGCACGGAGTGATATTTTGGTGATTCATAAGTGATACTTAGTTTCTGTTGGCGCTGAAGATAAAAGTGTTGACTGCTGTTGCAGCGCTGAAAGGATATGTGTAAAGAAAATCTCAGCGCCAAAAGTATTGGGGGAGGTGCCAGCAGAGCTCTGGTCAACAAAAGTCTCAAAGGTCTCTGAATAAAAGATACAGTAAAAAAACTAAATGTATTGTGAATGCGAATATTGTGATCTACTGTTAAAAGAAAAGTTATCCCAGAATAAAAACAAAGTGCTGCTGAAATCGTACAGAAACCTGGGAAAGAACATTTTCTTAGTATAGTAAGCTCAGAAACAAAACCTGAGTGTTGAATCACCCACTGATCCAACATAAACAATGGAAATGTTGCTCTGTGGTCGTTCCTTTCATACAATCAATAAATGAGGGGTTAGAGGTTAAGGTTAGGTTTACCCTCCTTACTGAATACAGTTCCACAACATTCGGAATACCGAAATAAGAAGCCTAACCATAGGGTAACAAGGATTCCACGACAATTGTATGAAAACACTCTTTCTAAAAAGAAAAATTATTTTCTAGAGGCCCCTCATCCACCAGGGTTACCCCTGGGTGGCACGCGTCATCATTGGGGTCATCTCAATCTGCTGCGGATTGAGGCATGCTGCGCCTTGCAAGCTACGTGGAGCACTTAGTTAGTGACATTATATGCGGTGGAGTGAAGGAAAAATAATAGCTACGCTCAGATTTCACTACCAAAAAACATTAGTAGTAGGTTACTATGTATGTTTAACACTCAAACTCTTCAGAACACTAACACTCACTTGAGGTCATCCGTGATATCACGCTGATCAGGTCATGAGTAATATATTATGTAAGGTCATAAGCAGTGCATTGCGGGACGTACGTTGTAGTTAGCTCAGGTAACTAAAACGGCTGTATTTCTATGGTTTTGTACAAGTGAATTCTGAGCCCAACTATAATGTTCCTGTAACCTTTGTTTTTTTCTATGTCTTTTTTTTAATTCTATTAACTACTAGGCGCATTTGCTGAGTGGTGGAGAAAGAGAACGGGGCCTTCGACTCGCTCTCAGCAATCCTGCTGTGTGCGACTTTCTACTGTTAACAGGAGGACTTCTTGGACCCTCAGCAGCCAAAGGCAATTCATCCCCCAACCAGTAGAACACCAGGAAGTGAGTTTGGAGAGTGGTTGAGAAAGAGGTCAGGCCTCCGCGGCTTACCGCGGGGCTGGCGTTTAAAAATGTATTTTGTTTAAATCTGATTTTTGCAATGGGTGAAAGAGGGCGGCACTGACCCCCTCGCTGGGCAGATTTCGGCTCCAGGGACACCATCCCCAAGAACCTGGTCTGTTTCTTTTATAAAAATGTATATTTATAAGTGGAGAAAGGCTGTGCAGCCCTTCTACCTGGGTCGATTTCAGTCATGGGGAACCCATCCTACGGGGCCCGGCGTCTCTATTCTGGGTGCCCCTAGGGTACCCATTTACCTGTGCTGAGGACCTGCGGGGGGAGCCTCTAGACCCCTGTGGTCCCTGGTGGCTCCCTGCCTCCTGCGGGAGCCAGCACTGCTGTGACTCAAAGGCAGCACTCTGTCTGTCAGAGCAATGTTTTCATCTGTTTCTCTGCACACATATCTGCGTGCAGAGAAACGGATGAAAATCCTGTTTTCTAAAAGCCGGATCTGTTTGACAGCTCCGGCTTGCAGAAAGCGGAGTTATGTTGGCTTTTGCCAACATAACTCCGTCAGCTCCCATCAAGCAAAAGCAAACAGCCACCTCCCGTGGTTGGGCACTTCAGGAGGTAGCAGGAGCTATCCCTGGGGGGTGGCCATCTTAAATCTTTGCCACGGGGAGGTGGCAGTCCACGGAGCAAGGGATCTGTGAGGGGCCTCCTACATAAATTTCTTTTCAGCCCCGTGGAGGTTTGGGGGGAAAAGGGGGTGCATGCCCCCCTTAAATTCAACAAATTGCCCTGGGGAGGGGGTGGTAACTGGAACTGCGGGGTCCATGCAGGCCCCGTGCATTGATTTTATTTTTTGCCCCGGGGAGGTGGCAGTCCCTAGGGCTTATAAGCCATAGGAGTGGGGCCTGTGCACCCCCCTTCTTTACATACGTTATCATGCACCTGGGATCTGGCCCACCTGAGGACCTATTAGTAAAGGAGCGTGGAAGTCTGTGATGCTTTTTTTTTTTTTTTTTTTTCTCGTATTGGCGGCTTCCCTCTAAAGCCCCCCAAGAGGTATAGGGGGTCAGGGTATTCCTACCTTGCCTTCTTTTTTTAATTTTAGTGGGGGGGGGGGCACGGCTGAAGCAGAGTCCCAAGATGGCTGCCACCACTTCTTCCTGGTTTGAAGTGTTGCCAGCCAATCAGATTTGAGCACAAGGACTGTTGGATCCGCAGAAGAGCTCTGTCCCTATTTATACAGATTTGGATTTTTCTTAATATTTCTAAAACTACTGAACAGATTGGGGCCAATTTACAAAAGGTCACATTCTTGGCCAACAGTTACATTTCTGCCAAATTTGCTGTCATTCTGTTCAGCAGTTCAGGTGGTAGTCATGTCTAAAATCTCTATGGAAATTAACATGGGGAAAACGTGCTTTAGGACCCCCCCCCCCTCCTGCTTTTTCTCGGCCCCCGCTTGATGAATCATCATGAAACAACTTTCAAGACAGCAGCTGAAGTGATCATCATACTAGTTATGAACATTTCATGAGGATTCATCAAACAACGCTAAAGTAATTGGTAACTGAAAAAAAGCTCTTCCTATAGAAACTAGGTCCTAACTAGAAATACCTACTATACTATATATATGTACTTTAGCGTTTCTTTGCACTAACCTCTGCACATTGATTGATATTTTAAAATCAAATTTATACTGACTCGATGAATTTGCAAATATTTCCTTCTCTAGATGACATATGGTTATATAGTCAAGCTCTGGACTATTTGAGGAAAGTGTCCCTTACCCAAAATATTCCAAAACTAGAGTTTGTAATTAGCCTGCTGAGGCAATTTGTTGAGGCCCATGGGGCGTAAGTCCAGACAAAAAACGAGTAGCAGCCTCATGCCATTAAAGCCTTGATAATGAGGGCTTTAACAAAAAGCACATATAAAAAAAATCAGAAGAAAATAGATCACCAAAAAGACATTAGCTTATATTATATCAGCACTACACCAACAGGCTATAATTGTATTTCCAGCAAGCCAACATCCTTGCTTCAGGATGAAAAGTGAGTTACACAAAGAGTAATACACTGGATAAACATTTACCAGAAACACAAATATATTCTTCGGATTAGGGGGGAACACATCCGAGATTGCCTGTTAGTTATTCAAAGATGATAGGGTCTACAGTTATGCCAATGCAACATTTGTGTTAATCTCTTCTCTCCAGGATTTCTTCAATATTGCATCAGGATTGACAGAGTAATGGCCGAGCTACAGCAGCCGCGTGCTTTTGCGCACACCTGTTGAATGGCATTTCAGTGGTACTATTTTGCTATCGTTGATAGTAGGGGATGTCTTTTTTTTTTTTAAAGGTTTAACACATAGGTCTGTTTTGTTTCCCAGTAGAGGCTTAGTGTAGTTATGGAGTTTAGAATCCACTGTCTTATCTCGTGCTCTGCATGGCTAGGGCACTATGGAATGATATGCAGCCATCCCTAGGGTTGAACGATAGCTCCCAGCCTTCATTAATGCATCAGAAAGGTAAAATGTGGGTCAGGTTTCTGTTGCACACCATTTACATAGAAAAAAAACTTTGGTTTCAAATCATACCCTTCACATACATATCCGAAACTTTCCATGCACAAACTAGTCAAAAAGTAGTACCTTTTTGGAAAGTTTCGTAGAGATTTGTCAAGCAATGCCAAAGTTACCAGCAACACAAAAAAAGCTTTTCGTATGGAAAAGCTGATCTAATTACAAGTATCCAGTGGCAACTGCCACTGGGAGATATATATATATATATATGCATGCACACACATTATATGGTTAACTGAAAGGGAGAATCTGGGTTTTTCATCAGAAACAGGCAAGGTTTAGGTGCTCTGAGCTGAAAGTCTATCCATAAACGACACCAGCCTTTTCTCCCACAGCAAAAATAAATTTGTCAAGCGGATGGATTTATAATCCACAAATGAATATTGCACATCGCATGCCAGACTCACCTCGGGTTGTCGGCAACATGTCTGACAAGCCCTGCCAGGCTGTCACCATCTCTGGATTCTTCTCTAAATCTGCAAAGTTCTTCCACACCCTGATGGCGCCATCATCTTCAGGGCAGACCAAAAGGAGAGCGGTTAGGAGAAAGCAAGGATGGTCAGAGAAGACAAAGACTAACACCACCAGTGTCTTACCCACAAACATGCCTGGCAAATTGAAGTGTACATTATACATATTCCGGGTTTCCTTCAACCCACTTTCAAAGCGCTCGATGTACCACAATGTGTCTGCTTGCACCCAGATGAACTTTTCTAACCATCATCTCGAGGTAAAGTATGCAAAATTTCCCCTCCATATATCCACCTCATCCACATTTTCCTGTCATGTGTTATTTACTGAGCACAATTCCATTTTCTACCCCAACGTCTTTCTGATGTTGCACTGGTGACTGCTTGTCATCAGCAAACGTTCATCTTGTGTGAGTGGCCAGAAAAAAGATATAATATGGGGATTTCTTTTGGGAAGCCATTAAAGTGGTGCACAAATCCTATGACATTACATCAGTGATTGTTAAGCACAGACATAGACACTTCAGATGTAGTGCAGTCTGTCTCTCTTTCTCACCTATTCTGCCCCAGAAGACAAAACTAGGATCCCTTCCTCACCTAACACCACCCATAGAACCATAAGGAAATCAATCAGCAGACCCAGAACCCAAAGATGATTTGGAAGTCTCGGGCTAAACAAAGAGATGGAACCTGAAGCACAAGTTACTACTTGTGTAACGATAAATCTCTAAGAGACATTACTTAATGATAGATTCCTTACCTTAGAATATCCCCAGGCGTCAGACTGGATCCGGAAACATTTGCGTAGCAGTACCCTTGCGCGTCGGTAGGCGTAATCTGCGACTCCGCGTCTGTCGTCGGCGCCGTGATGACGTCGGAGTACTTAGACGCCGCCTCCGCATGCTGACGTCAGTTCTTAGACACAGCTTTTCCACGCCAGAAACGCAGAGCTATGCCAAAAACCAACACTGGTGCCATGAAACTAGGGCCCTAAAAGGGGATGACCTTAACCCTAGATATCGGTTCGCAGAACTGGGAGGATGGGTGGGTCGGTAAGGAATCTATCACTAACTAATGTCTCTTACAGATATATCGTTACACAAGTAGTAACTTGTGCATCTGAAAGAGACGTTAGTGATAGATTCCTTACCTTAGAATAGATACCCCAGCAATACCAATCCCGTGGTGGCGGGTCTGCGAACCAATAATCACACCAGAAAGTCCTGGAGGACGGAACGGCCAAAAAAGCCATCCCTCCGGACTTGACTGTCCAGGCAATAGTGTCTTGCAAACGTGTGCAGCGAGGCCCATGGAGCCGCATGGCAAATGTCCTGCAAGGGCACACCTCGGCCCAAAGCAGTCGTAGTCGCTGTGGCTCGAGTGGAATGAGCCCTCAGCCCAGCAGGGGGTTCCTTCTTTGCCAAGGAGTAACACGCCTGGATACACAAGATAATCCACCGCGAGATGGTCCGCTTGTGCACCGCTTTCCCCTTCTTAGCGCCCACGTAACCAACAAAGAGTTGGTCATCCACCCGGAACTGGCGTGTGCGGTCCAAATAGAACGAGAGCACACGTTTTGGGTCCAGACGGTGGAGCCTCTCTTCCTCTCTCGAGGGATGCGGAGGCGGAAAGAAGGTAGGCAAGGTGATAGATTGCCCAATATGGAAGGCCGTGACTACCTTGGGTAGGAAAGAGGGCCTTGTCCGCAACACAACTTTGTCCGGATGGACTGAAAGGAAAGGAGGTTTACAGGATAGAGCCTGGAGCTCACTCACTCTCCTGGCAGAGGTGATGGCTACCAGGAAGGCTGTCTTCAAAGTGAGAAGGCGAAGAGGACAGTTGTGAAGTGGCTCAAAGGGAGCGCACATCAGAAAAGTTAGAACCAAGTTCAAGTCCCACTGAGGGATCACAAAGGGAACAGGAGGGAACGTATGCGTGATGCCTTTCAGGAATCGATTAACGATAGGGGACTTGAACAAAGAAGGTTAATCAGGCAGCCTCAAAAAGGCTGAAAGAGCAGAAAGGTAGCCCTTGATAGTGCCCAGAGCAGAGCCCTGCTGGGCAAGAGAAAGAATAAAGACAATAACCTCAGAAAGACGGGCATTGAGGGGATCCACAGCCTTTGCTGTGCACCATGCCACAAATCTGTTCCACCTGCAGGCGTATACCGTCTTTGTGGAGGGACGCCTGGCTGCCAGAATGGTGTTACAAACTACAGGAGGCAAGTCAAATGGCCTCAACTGTCGCCGCTCAATCTCCAAGCATAGAGGTGGAGACTGGACAGGTTCGGGTGGAGGACCGTCCCCTGCTGCTGCGACAGAAGGTCCTCCTGAAGAGGCAGACTAACCGGGATATCGACTGACATACTGAGTAGCTCGGGATACCAGTACCTTCGTGCCCAGTCCGGAGCCACAAGGATGACTTGTGCCCGGTCGCGCCTGATCTTCTTCAGCACTCTGGGCAGAAGTGGTATAGGCGGAAAGGCGTACAACAGACCGCAACTCCACTTGCGACGAAAAGCGCCTCCGAGCGATCGCCGCCTTGGAAATTCCAACGCGCAGAACTGATGACATTGCGCGTTCTCTTCGGTGGCGAATAGATCTAACCAAGGCTCTCCCCACTGCAGAAAGAGACCTTGCGACACGTCCGAGTTCAGACGCCATTCGTGATCCATCATGCACCGACGGCTGAGTTCGTCCGCCCTGGCGTTCAGAGAACCTGCCAGGTGTTGAACCACCAGAGTCACGCCCTGATGTTTCAGCCATTGCCAGAGGCGCAGAGCCTCTTGGCAGAGGGTCCACGACCCCACCCCGCCCTGTTTGTTGCAGTACGACATGGCGGTGGTATTGTCCGTGAACACCTGCATTACACTCCCCCGGACAGCGGGGAGGAATGCCTTCAGTGCTAGACGAATCGCCCGCAGCTCCAAAAGGTTGATATGGAGCCGGGACTCCGCCGGAGACCAGAGGCCTCTGATCTCCGCCTATCCCATGTGGCCTCCCCAGCCCTGGAGAGACGCGTCCGTCACAACTACGTGCTCCGGGTGGGGAAGGGAGAGGGATCTGCCGCTGACCCAATCGCGGTCCGTGAGCCACCACTGCAGCTGTCTTGCAGTGCCCTCCGAGATCAGGACATGGTCGGACAGGTTGCCCTGATGCTGGGCCCACTGAAACTTCAGGTCCCATTGCAGAGCCCGCATCCGCCACCGGGCGTGATGCACCAGAAGGATGCAGGAAGCCATCAGCCCCAGAAGCCACAGCGTCAACCTGACCGAAACCCGGGATAAAGGCTGGAAGATTGGAATCAGAGCCTGTATATCCCGAACCCGCTGCTCGGGAGGGTAAACCGAAACTGCGCAGAGTCGAAAACCGCTCCGATGAAAAGGAGCTTCTGAGAGGGGCACAGGTGTGACTTCGGCACATTGATGGAGAACCTCAGCTGGTGCAAGAGGTCTGCCGTCGTCTGGAGGTGGTGGACGACTGTCTGGTCGAGCTCCCCTTCAACAACCAGTCATCTAGGTAGGGGAAAACTGAGACCCCTAACCGGCGCAGATGAGCTGCGACCACCGCCATCACCTTCGTGAACACCCGTGGGGCACTGGTAAGGCCGAAGGGGAGCACGGTAAACTGAAAGTGCTCGAGGCCTACCGTGAACCGCAGGTAACGCCGGTGGGCCGGCAGGACGGGGATATGGAAATAAGCGTCCTGCAAGTCCAACGCTACCATCCAGTCTCCTGAGTCCAGGGCAGCTAAGACCTGAGCCAGAGTCAGCATCTTGAACTTCTCCTTCCGGAGGAAGCCGTTGATGTTCCGTAGGTCCAAGATAGGGCGTAGGCCCCCTTTGCCCTTCTTGGGTACCAGAAAGTAGTGGGAGTAGCAACCACGTCCTACTTCTGGCCCAGGAACGCGCTCAATGGCCCCCTTGGCCAAGAGGGCCGAAACCTCCTCCTGTAGAAGCCGCAAGTGATCCCCCGATAAGCGGTGGTGTTGCGGTGGCATGGCTTGAGGGGTCGTCTCGAAGGGGAGGGAGTAGCCCCATGATCTGCAGCACCCACCTGTCCGAAGTGAAAGTGCTCCAGTGAGAGTGGTGATGGCGAACCCTGCCCCCCACTGGCGTCACATGGGCCGAGAAGCACGGACTAGGAGGGTTTACAAGCGGATGCTGCGGGGGAAGGTGTGGACTGGCCTCGCCGTTGTCCCCGACCGCCTCCATGGCGATTTCCATGGCCGCCACCGCGCTGGATGTTAGTTTGCGGCGAGTGGCTGGCAGCACGTGTGGGGGCGCCCCTTCCTTGGCCACGAAAGGAGCGAAAGGCACCCGTTTGCTGGTGCAGGGCCCGTGGCGGGCCTGGACCAAGTGCCCAAAAGGACGTCCGTCAAGGCCTCATTAAAAGGCAGCAGAGGCTCAGCCGAGCTTGACTGCGGTGTAAGGACCTCAGTGAGGAGGTTAGTCCTCACGGCCGCGACGGGGAGCTCAAGGCCTTAGCAGCCCTCGTCAACACCACACTATATGTTGCGCCCTCCTCCGAAGCCACGGTAGGAGGGGAGACAAAACCAGTGTCTGGAGAGGTGTCCAGGCCACTGGCCTCCTCAAGGTCTCCTGCCCAGTCCTCAGAGGGTCCTCAGACCCCTCCCAATCCTCCTCATCACCCATCTCCTGATACTCAGGGTTGTCAATCAATGGGGCCTGTTCGTAGAAGTGAAAATCTCCAAGCGGCGTCGAAAGCGGCGCCCAGCGGCGCCTTTCCGACGCCGGAACAGGAGCAAAGGAGGCATCGGGCCGGCGCCGCCCGAGAACGGCGCCGGGGGTAACACCAGACGGACCGACACCGGGGGGGTCGTAAGGTTCACCGGTGACGATACAGAGCCCGAAGGAGGTCAAGTGGGGTCCCGCGACACCGGGCCCGAAGGCGCCGGCGGCGCCGGACCTTGCGGCGCCAGGCCCAAAGGCGCCGGCGGTGTCGGGATCGTGGGGCCCTGCGGCGCCGGGCCCGAAGGCGCCGGCGGCGTCGGGGCCAAAGCCCCCGACCCGCTAGGGGCCCCAGACGGGTCTGCTGGGCCCGAAGGCGCCACGGAGCCCGTTGGAGGAGAAAGGGACCTCATGGCCATGAGGAAGCGCTCGATCTCCTCCGGTGTCGCGTCTCGCCCAGGGACCGGAGGGTGTGGGGCGGGTCACGACGCCCGTGACTTCGAAGGAGCCGCGTGGGCGGTGTCACCCGAACCCCCGGCCGCGTCGGGGGGAGTCAGAAGAGCGATGACGTCTCTTCGACTTCTTGTGCTTCTTACCTGACGACTACTTCGACCCGGAGGAGTGGTGCCGACTACCGGAGCTGTGGTGGCTCCGTCCCCGCGACCTGTCCCTCGACCTCCCGTGGGACCAGGACCTCACGCGGCGCGGGGCCGACTACCGGAGTTCGAGTCGCCTGGGGGCGGCTCCCGCCAGGCTTTCGAAGAGAGGGATCGGCAGTCGGGTCGTGGTCGACGCCTAGACAAGTTAGGCACAGGTGGTGAGGATCCGTGACCGACATCGCGAGGTCGCAATCCTCGCAGTGCTTGAAACCAGGCATCCCTGCGGCACCGATCGGAGTCGCAAGACTTCGAGAAATTATCAAAAATGATCCCAAAAAGTTAGTCAAAAATTGACTAGGGTTACTGCTTTTTCCAGATCTGCGCTGGCTGGCGCAGAAAAAAGAAGAACTGACGTCAGCACGCGGAGGCGGCGTCTAAGTCCTCCGACGACGTCATCACGGCCCGACGACGGACGCGGAGCCGCAGACGCCTACCGACGCGCAAGGGTACTGGTACGCAAAAGTTTCCGGATCCAGTCTGACGCCTGGGGATATTCTAAGGTAAGGAATCTATCACTAACGTGTCTCTTTCAGATACTACAGATTCTTGTTGTTTTAGAATCAGAGCAGAAGTTCATAATATCTAACTTGTGGTTACTGAGAGGACAGCGCTCAGCCAAACATTAGGGATTTGGGGTCCTAGATCAGGCTGCGGCAGGTATGCCCCTTAAATGTAGAATTATAAGAGCCCTACAGGAGTTCCTAAAGGATATACCCGCGCTAGTAGGTTGAATTAAGAAGTGGTAAGAGGTGTTAACTGATACAGTCTTTTGTGGTGGGATAATGTGGGTCCTCATCCAGGCACCTTACACTGCATACGGCAGACTTTGGGGGTTCCTGCCATAGGCACTCCGAATTATAGGTATGCGCGGTCGGATTATTGGCTAGTCCTGGAGTAGGGACATGTGGTTTTAACACATGTAAAGTCAATAGCACTTTGTACATCCTGTCAGAACCTACTTGTTCACTCTTTTCCTGAATATTCCCTTGTGATACTTTATTCACCCTCTGATTTCGGAGTCCACAGACAACAGGAGTGCCAACTCCACTACTCCAATGAAAGAGTCAACGGCTACTGATGGCTCGAGAGTCCAAGAGCCTCCTTTCTGTCCTTAACTAGTCAAGAGTGACTGCCTCGTCTGTGCAAGCTGTCAAGTTTTGGTTTTCAGTTTTTGACTCTACTTCGGGGTTAGGCATACCGTCTGACTTCTGCAAAATCCATTCAGCCCCCCCCCCCCCCCAAGGCTTTTGTTTTCTCACCTGTGTTTGAGTTAAGCCTTTATACTAAAACTAAGTTTATGCCTGTAGTAGATTTGTATATCACTATTTAAGTAGCTGCCCTAATCAGCAGACTTCTACACTGACCCCCTAGTACAGAAATCTTCCATACCATCATAAGAAATGTAGTTTCTACCACTGGGAGAAGGTTGTTATTGAGATGCTTACGGGCCAAGTCTGCTCCCTCCAAGAACAGCAGTGGTTGCATGGTTAATCAATGCAATGATTTTCCCAGCAGGGTAGGTGACACAGCGAGTTACCTAGGCTGAATACACCTACATTGGCACATTGAAGTCCGCGGGAGTTTGAACATGAAAGGGAGTTTGCAAAGAAACTGGAGGAAAAGTCGGAGAGATCATCGAATCACTCCTGTCAGAGGTTCACAAGAACTGTCCTGGTGATTAAAGGAAACGTCCTCTGTAGAATTCTCTTCACTTTGGATATCCTAATCACTGTTCTGAAGACTGCTTTTTTAATTATCTTTGAAATGTTTATGATAAATTTCATAATATTGCCTCAAGTGAACTGTTTTATGAATGGAAGAGTGCTCAAAGATATTAATTTCAAAGTAATACCTCAGAATGGGTATTGGTCTTTACGGCCTTCCTGAATGATAAACGGCTGCTTACACACAGCACTTCATCACAAAGTTTTTAAAGCGCTGCAATACCAGCCTTTGGCTCGGGGCCTTTAACGCTGGAGGGGGCCTTTAATAGCTTTTTCTACGTCGGGCTATAAGGCTATATTAGAATATTGGAACGTTGGAAGCGCCATTGAAAACAATGGAGTGCTCCGGGCTTATAATGGCTGGTAAAGCCCGGAGCTCCAACATTCCAATGTTTCTTTGTTCACAGCTCTGGCTGTGAACAAAGGTTTCAGGGAGCCTGAGGGGATTTCAATCCTCTTGCGCTCCCTGAAGGGTTTGTTTTATTTGTTAGAACATTCTGCCCTCTAGTGGCAGAATGTTCTTATAGCCCTTCGTAGCATGGCTATACCGGCTTTTAAAGTCCAGCTGCCTTGTTACAGGCCCTCGCCGAACGCTGCAGCAGGCCTTTAATAGCCGGTAAAGCCCGCCACGGTGTGCTATAAGGCTATATATTATGACAATTTATTGGTGCTCAGTAGATCGACCTCTGAGGACGAAAGGATGCATGGGCCTGCTGGGATACAACCTGTGGCCTTCAGGTTACCCACATATTTCTGCTGTGAATAGACTTACCTACTGAGCTGTCTTACTGTGTTACACTATGCGGTACCCTAGCCAGCTCCAGCACAGTTTTCATTGGAGAGTCTAAGATAAACTGGAGTTCAGCCAACCTTTGCAGTCCTAGTATCCAGTGAGAAGAATACTAGGCTGTATCGCAGTTGAAAGTGCAAAGTGCTCCCTACAATCAACAGGATAGGGAGAAAAAGCCTGGCAGAACCAAAGTTCGGACCTGTATTCTGGGTGACACAGCGCACTAGCAGGTGATTACACTGCAATTAGGTTATATTCTGGGACCATGGAGTAGGTCTCGGCAATTATTTAGCCTTGAGGTGGCGTTCTGGTGCTCCGGAGTAGGCAGCGGTGGCTGTAATACCCAGAATAGAAACCTTATGCAGAACACGATTATCAAATCAGGCAAAAACTGGGAATTCTCGGCATCCATCTCCAGAGGTTGTAATCAGTGGCGGACACCAATGTGTATAACGTCCCATACTTTATGTTGGATATCAGACACTGACGATTAGACCATAAATTACAGGGTTAGAGTGCACTATACAGGTTAAATCGCCAAAAGTAAGCGGACATTAGCAGTGCCATGTACTTTTAGGCAACAGTACTAAGAACATGTGAAACGGTACTGAATTTGCCCGAAAATGACCTTCCATATCTCCGCCGTTCATATTCGCTCTCAGAGCCCGGATCAAAGTGAGACAAGATGCATGCTGGGATGGGACCCGACTCCTCCCGCCGTAGCCCATCCACCATCTTTTTGAGGCCCCCATCTCCTCGGCCGGATCTCACACACTGACGCCACATTGTGCTTCTTTCTCACTGCTTCTTTTAATGAAACTTCTTCTCCCCCGGCGTCGGCCAGAACGGAAGAAAACAGTTATCAATAGCTCTCCAGCAGAATATAGGCAGAGGTCCTTTCACACGTGCCCAGCCTGCCTCTATCCTCGCTCGCCGCCCTCACCCGCCTCCCGGCAGGCTTCCTAATGAAGAGGCCTGGCGCTTTCAAGCAGCTTTGTGGAAGGCAGGAGAAACGCTGGAATATAGTGCCGGGCTTGTGCGCGGGTTGAAGACAATTAGGAAATCCAGATTTATACGCTGCACGACCCCTCGAGATGTGTGGAAACCCTGGGATAATAGCTTCAGGAAGACCATGGCGGATTGGCCCTGAAAGCAACCGAATAAGCGATAATGAGGCAGCATTTCCTTGTACGGCCAGCACTGCTGTGTGTATCCCCTGTAGCACACGGGCACTTATCAGCTGGGGGTTTGATCGAAATTACGCGAGGCAAAAGCCCTAGAATGGACCAGGGTACCCCGGAAACTTGCATACAATTCATTATATATATTGTTTTGTTTTGAACACAAATGAGTAAATAGTAGATTTATATAGCGCGGCGTATCACCCGTTATGGAATCCAGCCAGGAGCTGTCCATGAGAACGGGGAGATAAAATGATCTGCGTGGAGCCGACTCCGAGACTCGAACCCGGATTCCCAGCTCTGGCCGCAGTGTCATATCAAAACCTGCAACACACTGTGTTCCTTCTTCAACTGGCAACACAATAACCTTTTTAGGTTTCGCCTGGCAGACAGTGCAAGCTGTCCGTTGGCGAAAAGTCCTATTGTCAGTATATCGTTAACTTAGAGCCCACCCATTGCTTATCACTGATTGACTTTGTCACTCATTTGCTTGCTTTTCATTTTATCTTGTGTGTTCTTCTTTCCTTCCTCTTCTTGTGATGTCCCTCTCCTGGAGCATGAACGTATTACATGTGTCCTCCCACTGCTTAATTTTCCAAACTCCATTTTTTTTAAACACTCCCTAAAAGTGCATCTGTTTTGCAGCTGTCTCTTGCGCACACCTCTTGACCCTTATGCGGCTGTGTTGCTCTCTGTCAACCATGTGCTTCCCCCATGCCCTCTCCATTATGTGCTTGCTTGAGTGTACCCCTCTAACGATTTGTGTTGCTTTCTCACCTTCGTGCTTCTCCCCCAGGTCCTCATTGCTTCCTCACCTGTGTGCCTTCCTTTACCCCTCCAGCGCTCAGTATTTAACTCTCTACACACTCTTCCCGCCCTCTCCACCCACGCCCTCCATGTTACTTAACATATCTTACCACCCCCTTTAATAACAAATAAAAACACTGTTGTAAAACTTTTTCTTTTTACTTACCGGTCCAACACTGATTGGTAAGCAAAAAGAAAAAAAAAGCGACAACATCATTGTGTAGGCTTATGCACGTGTGGCATGCACGCTTACAAAATAACATGGCTGGCAGCATCTTAGTTTTTCTTTTCTTCTGTAGCCATGCTGTACAGCATCAGGGTTGCCAAAAATCATTGGCAAATATAACACAGGTCCCCAAACAGAGAATTTGGCTTTGCCAATGCTTGCTAACTTACTGGTGTGTATCACTTCTGTATGTAAGGTCATGACTGTGCTGTGAAGTACACCGAGGCCACAGATTTGTAGAGAAAAGGGAAAAATCACAGCTTACCAGTGGCACTAAGTAGTAGAGAGCAGTCATGCCCGTTCAGATATTCCAATGCCGTGATCCGGGTGTAGCGTGGGTTTCCATTGTGGAAGTGGTCCAGTTTCTCTCCCTTCTTCCAGTCCCAAAAGCTGCATCCAATGGCAGAAAAAAAGGGATGAAAAATTAGAAGACCTGTGATAAGACACAAATTGCACTGTAAAGGAATGCAAATGCTAGGACAGCCTAGGTTTTTTCAAAGCTGTTGTATGAAAATCCACACCCCCATAAGCAATTAACCCGTTCTCTAATAAAAATGCTTTAAAAAAATCATGAGTACGTTTGGAGAAATGGTCGAGGTAGTCCTTCTTATATATATTTACATCAATGATTCACCAAAGAAAAGTTATTTCTGAATTAATCAATTCAACATATTTAATCACCAAATATAGAAAAAATGTTACACAATGCTCTTAATGTTCAGGGCATCCGTATTGATCCATATGTCACCTTTTAAAGCCTCATTGCATTATCCAAAATAAAGCATACGATCAATACTTTTGTTACACAAAGCATTAATACAGGTCTACTTTCGATACATTTTGATATTTACAGTGCTCTCAGTGAAAAGAGGAAAGTTTTAGGGGGAATGGGGGTGATTGGGTGGGTGGGGGACTGGGTAAAGGTGGTGTGACATGAACACGGCCTCATGTTATATACAGTTGAACCTTTACAGCCTAAATTCGGTCAAAAGTTCCCTATAATCATCACACACAGGTCATTAAAACTTTTTTGCCAGTCACCAAATAGCGGAGGAGGAGAATGAAAACCGGTTGACTATTCAGCAATCTATTACGGCAGATCTTTTGACACCGTAAAGCAACTTCACCATTAAGAATGAAGACACATGGACCACTTGGTAAGAGGACTTTTGACCGAATTTAGGCTGTAAAGGTTCAACTGTATACAACATGAGACGGTGTTCATGTCACACCGCCTTTACCCAGTCCCCCTCCACCCACCCAATCACCCCCATAATGACAAACAATTGACAAATCTAGTAGGTCTTGCGAAAAAAATGCAATTACATGGCCGTTGCTCACCAAGCAAGCACACGGCTACAAAATGGTGCAGTGCTGTTTATTTCTTTTATTCATCTAGCTAAGATGGCTTAAGTGGCTAAATACAAAAAGGTAATTTATTTGTGTGAAAGTGCTTTCCAGATAGCAAAGCGGTCCAGAAGCAATTGACAGCTGCGAGGCCCTTCTAAAAATGAAAATAATAAAACAACATGAAAATGACTGCAAAGGATGGGGAAATAAGGGGGGGGGCAGGTTTGGAAGGAGACGCAGTAATGGGAACAGAACAAATGGCAGCTGCTGGGCCCACCAAAAAGTTTAAATAAGAAAACAAATATGCGAATGATCACCAACGGTGGGGAACACATAGGCAGAGAGGTAGATGGTGAAGGAAGCAGCAGTGCGTGTGTAAGGGGTTTGCGGGTATTGGGATGGTAAGCCGCACACAAGAGAAATAGCAAGAAAAAACATGCACTCTCTTGCAGTGCTTAATGAAAATCCCAAAAATAGTGCACCAAATGTGAGCAGAGGAAGAATACAAGGCAACCAATTAAAAGTATGGTAACAAGGTCGTTGGGTTAGGAATTCTACCTTCCTGGTGCACAGTTATGTTACCCTGTCTAGAGTTGCTAACTGCGTGTATCTTGTTGATTTTAGACCCTAGCTTCATACTAACATGTGTGCATGGAGGCCTCGGTCTCTCCTTTGACATGAGTGAGGTCTGGACTTCTCCTGAGACTTAGAAGGGCGCAAAAAACCTGCCTTTATTTCATGACAGAGGACTAATGTCCTTTTCATGGGTTTACCATGTAGACCTGTGGTAGGAGAGTATTGCGTACTGTGAATGCACAGTTGTGACCAGACCTTTAAACTGAATATATGACGTTATCCCGCGGGATAACATCCCGCATACCATTAGTCCGCATTTTTGATAACGCAAAACCAAAACAACGAAATACCATTATCCCGCAAACATTTACTCCCAATATGCCTTTACCACGCATGCCATCACAACACAAAGGCATGCGTGGTGAAGGCATATACTTTGTAAAAGTACAACATATATATATATATATATATATAAATAAATATATTTTACAAAATTTAAAAATTATTTATAATTATATTTGTTTATAAATATATATTTAATACGTATATTTATATATATATATATATATATATTTATTTATATTTATATATTTTTTTAATTACCCTATAAACCCGAAAAAAATAACCAACCCCGGTCCCTTAAAATACCCCTGCACCCCAAAATCATAACCCACCCTTACTCCTTAAAATACCCCAGCACCCTTAAACAATAACCCATCCTGACCCATACCCCTGTACCCCAAAACCCAAACCTACCCCTGAACCCCAAAAATACCTGTGTACCCCAAAAACCAAACCCACCCCTGAACCCTAAAATACCCCTGTACCCCAAAACCCAAACCTAGCCCTGAACCTTAAAAATATCCCTGTAACCCAAAACTCAAACCTATCCCGGAACCCTAAAAATACCCCTGTACCCCAAAACGTTCCCTGAACCCTAAAAATACCCCTGTAACCCAAAACCCAAACCTATCCCTGAACCCTAAAAATACCCCTCTACCCCAAACCCAGCCCTGAACCCTAAAAATACCCCTGTACCCCCAAACCTATCCCTGAACCCTAAAAATACCCCTGTACCCCCAAACCCAGCCCTGAACCCTAAAAATACCCCTGTACCCCAAACCTAGCCCTGAACCCTAAAAATACCCATGTACCCCTAAACCCAAACCTATCCCTGAACCCTAATACCCCTGTACCCCAAAACCCTTACCTATTCCTGAACCCTAAAATACCCCTGTACCCCAAAACCCAAACCTTACCCTAAAAATACCCCTGTACCCCTAAAACATATACCTAAAACATATACCCAAACACACCCTTAAAATACTCTTGAATCCTGTACCCCAAACCTATCCCTGAACCCTAAAAATACCCCTGTACCCCTAAAACATATACCCCAACACCCCCAAACACACCCTTAAAATACCCCTGTACCCCTAAAACATATACCCCAACACCCCCAAACACACCCTTAAAATACTCTTGAACCCCTAAGACCCCAACACCCCTAAACTAAAACCATATACTTACCTTACACTTAAATATTAAAAACATATGCTTTTACCAATCATGCTTTTACAACGAAATTCGTTGTAAAAGCATGCGTGGTAAAAGCATATAAGATATAATGGCATGCGTTTTAAAATTTTGCGGACTGATGGTACTTTCGTTAGACTGGTATGCGGACTGAAGGTATGCGGAATGAAAGTTGCGGTATGAAGGTGATGAACCCTTTAAACCTGCGTCAGTGGTGTGGAGGCATGCTGGCCCACAAGTATGAAGTTATGGTTTTAAGTGCTAGCCAATATTCTATAGCTAATGTCCTAAGAATATTTTATGCATGTTTGTGGTCTGTGTGGCAGGTACATCCTTTGTGTGTATGAGTAACCCACAGCAACGGAGAAATGTGGGTTTGATTTTCGAAGATCCTGGTCTGATTCTGTGCACAAGATGGAGCTGAGGTTGTTTTCCCATAGAGCGGAAATGCATTGCTGACATTACTGAAGCTGAATTCAATTAAGTCTTTTGCTGAGAAGAGCTGTTCATTAGACTTTTTGTCGCACTGCCATTTGGTAAATGGAGGGAGTGAGGAATCAGAGTGGATTGTCTGCTGTTAAAGTAAAAGGAAGCCCTTTGGGTAAGGCCAGCCTTTTGTCTCTTCCCTGAACAATTCTCACTATGGCTGTTGATAGACAGGTGCAGAAAGCTCACACCTCTTTGTGACTCTGTGGTAGGTGCTCCAGGCTGGAGTATCAGTACATACAAAGGCTGTGTCTGGTGTGAAAAACAATATTTAGAATTGAATATGGACATCATTTTGTAGCAGTTTGAGGATTCATGTGGGATCGAATATGCTTGCTATTTTTCATGATTTTAGTAGGCAGAGAAGCCATGATGCTAAGGGGTTGTACATTTACACATTTTCTAGAAGTCCAACCTTGCTTTTTAAACTGGCAAGTGAAAGAGGTATTTTTGGAGAAAAATGACGGTAATATTATATTCATGTACAATATCTTCTCCTCAAGGATGTACATTGGTCCCTCTGGGGGTGCAGGAGGTGGAGGGGGGGGGGGAGAACTGCTACCTGCGCATTAGATACGTTTTTGATGAGATTAACAAGATTCAAGCTATCCTGGCTGATGAGTGGTGAAACCCCGAAACCGGTCCTAGGATGCTTGTTTCTGGTCCAGGGAGGACCTGGCCTGGCAGTTCGGGCTGGACTGTTTCAACTGGGAACAGGGTCAAGATTCATTTGCATATGGCTGGGTCTAAACTAAAATGGCATGGCATGCAAAAAAAGATGGATTTTACCCAGATCTGTGACTGGGGGTGAATGTTCGATTGATTCAGCATTCCGTCCATGATCTGTTCTTTTGGTCACATGATTAAGCTTCACTGAATTTTATTGAGATAAATCCTACAGATACAGATCACAATGTCAATGTTTTATAGCACCATGCTTCAACTCACCACCTTTTTCTAGTGAAGAGTCCTGGTCAGTTGAAAATTACAATTGTCTTTGATTCTTTTGTGTGCTGAATACTTTTTGGCATTCAACTGTAGCTGGATGTGTTGTGTTCTATTTTTATGTATGTATTTTATTTATTTTTTTAATTTTTTGAAAACCTTTATTGTGCATCAATAGCATACATATACGGGCCTACAACCACCTGGCCGGCCTCGACAGCAATTTATAGCACATCCGTTAGCAATAAAGCAACTCAGCAGTCCCCCCAGCACGAGATACAACAGTTTTACCAAATTAGGACTTCAGTTTGACGCGACCACTGAGTTACAGGATTAGGTAAGGTTATTTTTTAATATTATGAAAATAAAAGGATCAGACATAATGCAATCTACCGAGGATCTAGGGTGAGCAATGCACGCAACAATGTATCACAGGACGGGAGAACATAAACTAGGTGTCCGAGCTGAAATACACTCATCAGGATGTAAAGCACGCATTCAATTTCGGGCTAGTCACCGCCCACCCCGTAGACGTGAGGCTACTGTAGTAATGACTACAAAAAAAGGAAAAAACAGCTATCAAAAGCGCAAAAGGCGCAATGTCTAACCGTCATGCTGACCCAGAAAAAGAAAAGAGAAAAAAGAGGAAGAAAAGGAGAAGGGAAGAGACAAATAGAGGCCCATGGAAACTGAAAAAATAAAAAAGAACAAGAAAAAACCCCTCCCCAAACCCCCCACCCTGCACCCCTGCAGAGGCCACGGCCTATCCCCCCCAAGCAGCGTGCCTGTCGCCCATGAGAGTACCCGAAATTTAGTATCAGAGAAGAGAAAAAGAAAGTTTTATATATAAAACTGGAGGAGGGCCATTCGTACTGGCTCCCGGTCACCCCGTCCCGTAAAATTCACTCCTCCCCAAGATTCATAATGCACCACATTAAGCAAACGAATCAAGCAGTAAAGGGGAGAATTAGTAACGTACAGCGCTAATAAATGTATCTGGAAAGCGCGTTCCCCCCCCACCTCCGCCAGCCACCTAAATGTCAACATTTAAGAAAACTGCTTATCCTTGGCCAGTCCTCGCTAGTCCCCTGAGGCATGTCTGCCAAGTAATCCCCTCACCCGCCGACACAAAGGAACCAAGTGTCCAAGCGAGGCCAGAGAGCGACATGAGCGTACAAAATGGATGCCACGGGCCATCAACAGAGTCATCCGCAAATACGGCCATCTTCTCCAATGCAGTCCCAGAACACCTACCCCACATCAAGGATGTAAAGACAGGGGTGGAAGAAGCAGGGACAGGATCCAATCGTTGCCGTGACAAAGCAGAGGACATCAATAATGTTACAGAGCGCGAAGCCACCATCATCTGCTGCGAAAGGGAACCATCAGCATAGTCTGAATCCCCGGCTAGTTGTCGACAATTCACAGCATAGTCCAATGTCATCACCACCCCCCCGCACGAAAGGGCGGCCACAGCACCCTCATCGGAGACAGGCTGGGAGGGATCCTCGTGTGCCATGGGGTCGCCCGACCGTAAGTGCCCAGCATGAACGTAACACCATCCAGCTTCCTCCCCAGCTCACGGACGCCGTGATCCCAGGCAGATCGAAAGGCACCAATAGCAGCAAGGATGTCGCCACAAGAAAACGCAAGCCCTTCCTCTCGTACCTCAGCACCATTGGGCTGTACACATTCCCCCTTTTGCTGTGCATCAATAGTAGGGACGGCAGCCTCCATCACTTCTCGGCGGCCCCTCGGAGTATCCGTCACAATTGGGGACAGGGAATCGGCCTTAGGCGAGTCCAACACAGTGCGGTCACTATCCGAGTCGCAGGGACAGTGTATACAGATCGCCCAAGGAGCGGTGTCCTGCAGTGTTCTTCGTCGCTCTATTCCCACGCCAGCACAAAATTCGGGAACTGCCCGCGAAAACCGGGCCGAATTCCGAATCGTGTCGAGGCACCACCGTCTGTGTTCCACATAAAGACAAGGGTTCCACCAGGTCACCGCTTCGGGGGTATTCCACAGCCACGTGCTTGGCAATCAGGACATCTGTGACAAAAATCGGGCGGGTGGACAGTAGGCTCCAGCAGACCGACGCCGCGCCGGCGGAGATGGCCGCTGTTGTTGTCTTAGTGTCCGGCCATGTTATGCTGCAGATGCCCCGGTTGTAGAGTCTTTCAGGCCGCTGAATGTCGTCGCAGATTTCTCCAGCTATGGGGCCGGCAGGGAGCCCGGGATCGCGCTATCAGTTTCAGCGCACATTCCCAAACTTCAAAAAAAGGCACAATTGCAGGATGGTGAGCAGGATAGTCGTGCGGGGCTCGGAGGTTCACGGAGCCGGGAGCCTACGCGTCCGTCCCGATTGCCATCTTGGCTCCTCCTCCTATGTATGTATTTTTAATAGATGGTGCATGAGGTGTCAGGATGTTACCCATGTGCTCTTCATTTGTGCGGCTCTTTTATTGTTTCGAAGTAAGTGAATGAGGCCAATCTGCCTACAATTATCCATTTTGTCGGCCTCCGCATTTATAGACGCAATTTATAATCCACCAAATGAAATGTTCTGTCCTAGGATTTTTAACTTTTTAAAATGTTTTTTAGATTTGTATTAAAATACCACTCGGATGTTTTTGACTATTATATGATTTTATCTGACGTTTTACAAGATTACATGTATTAGCATTTCATATTTTATTGTTCGAAAATGTAGGTCTTATTTTGTGTCCTTTTTATGTGGATCTCATTCGAGTTCCAACATCATAAATAAACTGAACTGAACTGACGTGTCAGGAAATGCTTCTAAAGAAAAGTAAGCACAGGAGTACTGGACTGAGCTCCACACGACGATCCCAGGGACTAGAGCTAAGGGCGAAGTTTCTTCAGGGGAAATGGCAGCAGAGAACAGCCCAACATTGGACCAGGCAAATAGGCTAAAGGTATGAACTCGAATCAATCCAAACGTTTAGGAAAAGTACAACAGCACTGCTAGTTTGTTTGGTTATTGCTTCTGTGGCTTGTACTGTTTGTGGCTAAAATACTGTCAATGAAGGTGCACCCAAATGTAATCTGGGTAGGAGATGGAGGGGGGAATTTACAGATAAATGGTTAAGCAGGTAGGAATGGCAGGAGAGCAGAAAAAAAAGAAAATGAGTAAAAGTGTACATCCATGAGATAGAGCAAGCTGGGCCTAACAGTAGTGCAAGAGAGGGGACCATAGGCAGGAGCGACAGGTCCCCGAGCAAAGGGAAAGATAAATGTGTTTGAAAAGAGATCCTCTGATCTACTCGCCTCAGCCCTTAATGGACCCCTTTGAGTGTTGAATGAAGGTTTGTTGAACGCAAGGAGATGTTTGGGTATATCATACCTTTCTGTAGGAAATTGGGCTATTCATTGAGGAGGCTGAATCCCCACCTCAAGTAATCACATTCCTTGTTAGGGTGAACCACTATAGTCACTAAATAAACCAGAGCTCAATCCACTGACAGCTATGGCACAGACCAGACAGGATTAACTTGGAGACAATGTGTACAGTATTTATGCAGTACTAAATCAGTATTAAAGTCAAACTTCAAAACAATAACAGGCTCAAAATAAATGTAATAAACAAAATGATACTAAATTGGCAGAAATCCAACAAGGGGAACAAGAGATATACATTTTAAGAATTTTGAGCAGAAGTAGTGCCAAGAAACACAAAGTGATAATGATAGTCAATGGTAGAACAGGTCACAATTTGACGCTGAACACGATGAAGCATCAGTCAGATACACTGACCAGGTTCGCCCTGGTCAAAGATTTTACCTTCTGACTTTAGTCCTTAAAGTTCCAAGCCACCAAAAGAGTACACTTCTAAACCCACCCTTTGCCAGGACCTCAGGAGAGGTATTTAGAGACTCACTGGGTGGAAAGCAGAGGCCAACGGGGGGCTCAGACCACGTCCAGTTGCCACAGGTCAGCTGGGCAGTTGCAAGAGAAGGCCTCCTGTAGCTTATTGTTTTCCTGTAGTTTTCCTGTAGCTTGAAGAGGTCAGACGTATGACCCTTGAAGTCTACTTCTTTATCCTGGATACGAAAAGGACATCAGGTCCAGTGTTCTAGGCTTTTCCGACATCAGGTTCAGTTCTTTTCCGAGCTTTCTTAGGTCTAGATGTAATCTGAAGTGGGTGCCTGGATATGTCACATTTATGCCTGGCACAAGTTAGTGGGTGAGAATGACCACTGGGAACGCCTAACCAATGGGATAAAGGTTCCCAGGGCTAATCCTGCACATGTTGGACATTTCCAAGAAAACCAAAGTCTTCGGCCACACTAAATTTGAACCCGAGAGCTGTGTATGCGGTGTACTGCGGTAAACCTAAATTCCTCCAACATCTAACATTAAAATCCAGTTTTAGGCAGTCCCTTAAACCCTATCCCCCCACCCCACGGCCACCAAACTCCAAAACAGATGTCTGCTAGAACAAAGCTGAGCTTTTCTTCAACCTGACAGTGGATACATACACATAGTTTTGGCATTTCTGTTTCCTTCCTTTGAAGTGTACCCCAAATATCATATGAAAACCCTAGCAGACCGGTCAAACAGGTCTTGACACTCAAGCAAGCTCTGTCGTTGTGGTGACAACAAGAGGCCCACTATGACGGAGGCCGGTATGAAGGATACAGGCCTGATTGTGACAGACTAGCCTCTTTGAAGTTCATCAGGTCCTTGAGCTCAGTCCACAGGCCATTCTGTCAAGGGCACACCAACTTCTTTCCATCCCCAAGGCCTTTTGCATCTGTCCTGGGTGCAAGTTCACACCTCATTCATGTCCACTGAAATGCTAACTACTGGCTGGCAGAAGGGGAGAGCAAAATGTAAATTTAGTTTCAAACAACTTCAGCTAGGGTAAGGGTGACTTTTTAAAAGTCATCTTTCCAAAATAGTCATTACAAGGATTATGTTACTTAACCTGTAAGCATCTGTTCTTGGCATGTAGAGCTGTAGATTCACATGCTTTGCATACTCCTGCCAAGTAGTGTTGGGCCCGGATGTTTGCAAGTTGTTTTTTTTCAAAGAAGTCTTTTCCAGTCATGAGGTAAGGGGACTCCTCCTTTCAGTGATAGTGCACATGGGCATCAACTCCACCCATTGTTAGATTGTTGTCCCGCAAGAGGACGAGAATGGATTAAGTGTAGTACAGAGCTGTCCATGCGTATGTAATGTAAATAATAAGAACTGCAACAACCATAAGGGCCTGGGGAGGAGGGAGGGCGCATGTGAAGAACAGATGATTACAGGGTAAGTTACATAATCTGTTCGAGGCATGTGTACTGTAGATACACATTCTTTGCATAAATTGTATAGCAGTATCCTCCCAAAGCGGTGGCTAAACAGTGGGAGTTGCAGTTCTTTGAAAAAGTGTTTCAACACTGCTTGTCCTACATTAGCTTGTTGACGTGCTAATAAATCCACACAATAATGTTTGGTAAATGTGTGTGGTGTACACCATGCAGCTGCCTTACATATGTCCGCTAAGGGAATGTTACCTAAAAAGGCCATAGTTGCCCCTATTTTGCGTGTAGAATATGCTTTAGGAGGTAAAGTTAAAGTCCTTTTAGCTTTAACATAGCATGTTTGAATACATTTAACAATCCATCTAGAAATACCGGATTTAGCGATAGGAATTCCTTTACGAGGTGGAGCAAATGCAACACACGTTTTTTTTGTTTTGCAAGATTCTTTTGTTCTATCAATATAGTATAATAGTGCTCTTTTTACATCAAGTGTGTGTAGAGCCCTTTCAGCTACCCAAGGTTGAGGGAAGGACACAGGTAAGCCAAATGATTTGTTAATATTAAAAGCAGAAATCACTTTTGGAAGGAATTTTGGGTTTGTACGAAGAACCACTCTATCTTTAGGACGTTGAAAAAAAGGTTCTTCTAGGTTAATTTCTGTAGCTCACCAACACGCCTTAATGAAGTAACAGCAATTAGGAAGGCAACCTTCCAAGAAAGAAATTGTAATTAACAATTATGTAATGGCTCAAACCGTGGACCCATGATCCTTGTGAGAACAATGTTAAGGTTCCAGACAGGTGCAGGTGGTACTCTTGGCTTGGTGGTATTGTTCTTTTAAGGCCTTCCATGAAAGCGTTAACTACTGGAAAACTGAATAAGGATAAATGTTGTCTGTTTTGCAGATATGCAGCTACTGCTGCAAGGTGTAGTTGAATAGATGTGTAGGCTAAGCCAACTCGCTGCAAATGCAAAAGATAGCAAATAATGCTTTGTATAGATGCATCTAGAGGATCAATTATGTTATTATTACAATATGTAACACACCTTTTCCAACATGCTCTAGTGGTAGGTTGTCTTGCTTCCTTAAGAACTGGCATACAATCTGGTGGTAGATTTAGGTATCCGAACTCTATGACTTCAAGAGCTAGATCACTAGGTTGAGCTCCTTCGGGATTGGATGTCTGATTTCTCTACGGTTCTGTATGGGAAGGTTGGAAGTGAGGTGCAGTTTTTGGTATGGAACCACTGACAGCTCTAGTAGTGTGGTGACCCATGGTTGACGAGCCCATGTAGGAGCCACTACAATGAGTGTGACTCATGTCTGTTTGAGTTTCCGAACCCGAAAATAGGAGAGGGAGTAGCGGAAAAGTGTAAGCAAATATCTGTGACCAGTTCATACATAGGGTATTGCCTTTGGCTAGATAGTGTGTAATCTGGAGGCGAAGATTGGCCATTTTGAGTTCTCTGCTGTGGCAAAGAGGTCTATTTGTGGAAATCACCATTTTTGGAAGTATGGATGGAGAACCTAGGGATGAAATTCACATACGTGTACTTGTTGCTGCATCTTGCTGAGGAGGTCCCCAAATTGGTTGTGTATGTCTGGAAGGTGTTCTGCTAGAAGATGAATTTTGTGATGTATTGCCCAACACCATATTGTCTGAGACAGGCCTGACAACTGTAAAGAGTGTTTCCCCCCGCTGTTTTTGTACATAGTACATAGCTGTCATATTGTCCGTCTAGATTAGGACAACTTTCCTTATGAGGTGAAGCTGAAAAGCTTTTAGTGCTAGATGAACAGCTAAAAGCTCCAAGTAATTGATGTGGAGACTTTTGTGCTTGGTGTCCCATAAGCCCTGAATTGTTAGGTGCTGGAGATAGGCACACCAACCTGTGAGAGAAGCATCTGTAGTTAGTACGACTTGTGGAATCGGGTTCATAAAGGGCTGTCTTTTTGTGTTCCACCACTGCAGAGAGCGATGAGTGCGGCTGTCTAACAACACCAGATCTGTTAATTGACCCTGTGATTGATTCCACTGATGTGCTAAGCATTCCTGTAGAGGATGCATGCGTAATCTTGTGTGAGGCACTATTACAATGCATGATGCCATCATCCCTAACAGTTGCATGAACATTTTCACTGTTGGGTGTTGGTTTTTCTGAAACTGTAGTAATAAAGTTTGAAAGTTTTGAATTCTGGCTGCATTGGGAGAGGCTTGAGCTATGTGTGTGTTTAGCGTTGTTGTAGATAGGTTTGCATATGTGAGGGTTAAAGATTGACTTTAAATCCCAATTGATAGGGAAGGTTTATGGTAGCTTGAGTTTTTTGTAAACACTTTTTCTGTGTGTTGGCTTTGCTGAGCCAATCGTCCAGATATGGGAAGACATGAATGTGATGTCTTCTTAGATGAGCTGCTTCTACTGCTGGGCATTTTGTGAATACTCTGGGCGCAGTAGTCACTCCAAATGGGAGTACTTTGAATTGATAGTGATGAACCGCTATCGCAAATCTGAGATATTTGCGATGTGCTGAGCGGACAGGAATATGGAAGTATGCGTCCTTTAAGTCTAGTATGGCCATAAATTTGCCTTGTTGTAGAAGTGGAAGCACTTGTTGGAGAGTAACCATATGGAAGTGTTCTGACAGTAGGTATAGGTTTAACTGTCTGAGATCTAATATTGGTCGTAGAGACCCGTCCTTTTTGGGGATTAGGAAGTAAAGTGAGTAAACTCCTGATCCTTGATGTTGTAATGGAACTGGTTCTACTGCTCCTTTTGTTAGAAGCACTTGTACGTCTTGTTTGAGGAGCTGTTGGTGTTATAGCAGGAGTTTCTAAGTGTGAGCTGTAATATTGGGAGGGTTGCTGGTAAGCTCCAGGCAAGAACCATGTTGGATAATGTCTAATACCCATCTGTCTGATGTTACTGATGGCCAAATATTAAAGAATTGTTGTAGTGTTCCCCCGACAAGTGTAGAATGGTCAGGGGGTATTGTACGCAAGTTACTGTTTGTTTGGGAGATGGAGAGGTACATTGTGGTGTGCCTTTACCTTTGAAGTTATTTCCTCTGTACCCACCTTTATAGCAACCTCTTGGTTGTGAGGGTTGTGTGTTTCACCTATATGAGGATACTTTGGGATCTGAGGAATTACCTTTGGATCCTCCTCTATAAAACGAGCAACGAAAAGAGCCTCTATTGGATGGTGACTGTAAGTGCTCCCATTGATTTCGCCACTTCTGTGCCCCTTTTCATTTTTTCAAGTGACTCATCTACTTGAGGTCCAAAAAGATTGTGTTTGTCAAATGGGGCATTAAACCCAGAGATTCTGAGCCACGCATGCTTCTAAGAAGAATGCCATGTTAATACCCCTTGATGAGGTATCAGCAGCATCTAGTGCACATCTGATAGAGAAACTGGATATTAGTTTACCCTCCTACACTAATTTCTGTCCTTCTTTCTTGTGTTCTTCTGGGAGATATTGGAGTAACTGCTCCATTTCTTCCCAGTGGAATCCGCCATATCTTGCTAATAAGGCCTTGTGTGTTGGCTATAGGCCAGTGGTTGGCGGATTGTACAGCTACCCGTTTCCCTGATGCATTTATCAACATAGACTCTTTGTCTGGTAGTTGTGCATCTGCTGAAGTTTGGGAATTTGCCATTTCCCAAGCATTGGACACAACTAAGGAATTTAAAGGCAACTGTCCTTTAATAAAAGTTGGATAAGTTGGAGGAGGTTTATATTTGACAACCCTGGGTGTTAAACTATGAGCTCGTACATGGTCTTTAAAAATATCGTCATAATGTCGAATCATGCCTTTTAACATATGTAAAGATTGTGCCGTCCTATATGATGTTTCTAAAGTTTTAAATAAGAAGTCCTCCTCTAAGGATTCCTTATGTAGTGTGACTCCATGGTATGATGCTGCTCTGGAAATTAACTCCTGATATTATGTGTTGTCATCAGGAGGTGATGGTTTTGTAGGGTATGAGTCAAGATCATTATCTATTGGAGGATCAATGTTATACTCATTCCATGGATCCATTGGTGGTGGACTAGCATTACCCCTATAATCAATATCAGGCTGTGTGTATGGAGAACCCTGTGGTGTAATGTCTAAAGGGTATGGGCCTGGTGGTGGTGGAGATGGTGGAGGGTTTTGAGGAGCAGGGTGTAAACGGCTTGTAGCCATGACTTTTCTCTTCATCAGAGGAATGTTGTAACTTATATCCTCTGAAGGAATGTTTATTTTGGAAGGTGTGACCTTAGCTACTATATGCCCAGTCTGGATTAATGTAGATTTTCTTCTGCTTAGGATCCTATTTTTCCTGCATAATCTCCAGGTTCGGCTCTGGAGGTTTTTGATGAGCATCTTTTGTTTTCGGTGCCGAAGTTTTCGCTGTCAAAGTGGACTTATCCTTTGGAGCCGAAGGTTTTGGTGCCTAAGGTAGTTTTTCGCAGCACGGTCCAGAGCCAGAAAGCTTGACTGTCTGTTTCGGTGCAGAGCCAAATGGTGGGGCGTTAGAATCAGTGTCTCAGTGCCGACCATGGCCAGAAGGCAGTGGTGGCCCAGAAGCCTTGTTTGGTGGAAGAAAGTTTGAGGGGCAAAGGGGCTTGGTTACTCACGGCACACTGTTCCACTGGAACATCTTCGGCGCTAACTCGATTTCCTGCCTTCGAATACAATTCTTGGATACGGAAGGATTCTTCCTCTTTTGCTGCCGACGCCTCCATTTCTTCGTGCTCGGTATCTTTTCCCAAGATATCGCGGGGTGTTCAATGCTCTGCCGCCGCAGCTCTCTTTGTCGAGCACGACGATCCAGCGAAACGTCTTCTTCGATTCGAACTACCGACAAGCGTCGCAATGTTCGTCTTTGTGCTCCGGGGAAAGGCACAAGTTGCAGACTTTATGCAGGTCGGTGTGTGGATACTTGCATTGGCACAGAGGGCAGAATTGAAATGGAGTCCGTTCCATCAGCAGAAGACTGGATAATATGGAATGGAGTGAAAGGCCCAGACGCAGCTAGACCCGAAGGCTGCCCACAATGTGTTCTTTACCGAAGATCGAGAGTTTTACTATTTCTCGACATGCAAAGAATGATCAAGCGCATACGAGAACAATACCGATAAGGGTACAGTGGATTGCGCACCAAGGGGATCCTGTAGAACAGTTTCAAACCGGAGCCCTGCAAACCACGCCCAAACCCAATTAAGGAAAGAAAACAATCTAACAATGAAGTCAATGCCCATGCCCACCATCACCGGTAGGAGGAGTCACCTTACCTTGTGACTGGAAAAGACTTATTCGAAGAAAAACAACTTTCAAATAACCATATAAAACATTCTACTAAGACACGAAAAGTATCAAAACAATTGTCAGATGTACTCCTCACCAATCAAAACCCTTAAAAATAAATAAAAACTGTTTGATACTAATTTTTATAAAAACATATCAGTCGATTTATCCAACTGTTCCGTTACAATAGATAGAAATTTCCCTATATCATTACATATTCTCATATCATGGCATTTTAAGATTTTTTTTCAAAAGACCATGCATGAGAGGAACATTTAAAGCTCTACAAATTGGGAGTAACAAACTTTTCCTGTCTCTAACAAAAAGTACAAAAAAACTAATGCACAAGTTACTACTTGTGTAACAATATATCTGTAAGAGACATTAGTTAGTGATAGATTCCTTACCTTAGAATATCCCCAGGCGTCAGACTGGATCTGCAAATTTTTTGCGTAGCAGTACCCTTGCGCGTTGGTAGGCTTCGTCGGCGGCTCTGCGTCCGTCGTCGGCGTTGAGGGCGCCGTGATGACGTCGTCGGAGTACTTAGACGCCGCCTCCGCGTGCTGACATCAGTTCTTAGACACAGCTTTTCTGTGCCAAAAACGCAGAGCCATGTCAAAAACCAACACTGTTGCCATTGAAACTAGGGCCCTGAAAGGGGATGATCTTAACCCTAGATATCGGTTCGCAGAACGGGGAGGATGGGTGGGTCGGTAAGGAATCTATCACTAACTAATGTCTCTTACAGATATATCGTTACACAAGTAGTAACTTGTGCATCTGAAAGAGACACGTTAGTGATAGATTCCTTACCTTAGAATAGATACCCCAGCAATACCAACCCCGGTGGTGGGTCTGCGAACCAATAATCACACCAGAAAGTCCTGGAGGACGGAACAGCCCAAAAAGCCATCCCTCCGGACTTGGCTGTCCAGGCAGTAGTGTCTTGCGAACGTGTGCAGCGAGGCCCACATAGCTGCCTGACAAATGTCCTGCAAGGGGACTCCTCGGCCCAGGGCAGTAGTAGTTGCCGTGGCCCGAGTGGAATGGGCCCCCAGCCCAACAGGAGGTTCCTTTTTAGCCATAGAGTAGCACGCTTGGATGTACAACCCGATCCACCTAGAGATGGTCCGTTTGTGCACCGCCCGTCCTTTCTTAGCGCCCACGTAACCTACAAAGAGTTGGTCATCCACCTGGAGCTGGCGTGTGCGATCCAAATAGAAAAAGAGCGCACGTTTTGGGTCCAGACGGTGGAGCCACTCTTCCTCTTTAGAGGGATGCGGAGGCGGAAAGAAGGTGGGCAAGGTGATGAACTGCCCGATGTGGAAGGCTGTGACTACCTTGGGCAGGAAAGAGGGTTTTGTCCGCAACACAACCTTGTCCGGATGGACAGAAAGGAAAGGAGGCTTAGAGGATAGAGCCTGGAGCTCACTCACCCTCCTGGCAGAGGTGATGGCAACCAGGAAAGCAGTCTTCAGAGTAAGAAGGCGGATAGGACAGTTGTGAAGTGGCTCTAAGGGAGCGCACATCAGAAAAGTAAGAACCAGGTTCAAGTCCCACTGAGGCATCACGAAGGGAACAGGTGGAAACGTATGTGTGTGATGCCCTTCAGAAAACGATTTACAATAGGGGACTTGTACAAAGATGGTTAAAAAGGCAGCCTCAGAAAGGCCGAAAGGGCAGAAAGGTAGCCCTTGAAAGTGCCAAGAGCAGAGCCCTGCTGGGCAAGAGAAAGAAGGAAGAGAAGAACCTCAGAAAGAGGAGCAGCGAGAGGATCCACAGCCTTTGCTGTGCACCAAATCTGTTCCACCTGCAGGCGTATACCGACTTAATGGAGGGCCGCCTGGCCGCCAGAATGATATTACAGACTTCAGGAGGCAAGTCAAATGGCCTCAACTGTCGCCGCTCAATCTCCAAGCATGGAGGTGGAGACTGGACAGGTTCGGGTTGAGGACCGTCCCCTGCTGCTGCGACAGAAGGTCCTCCTGAAGAGGCAGACGAACCGGGATATCGACTGACATACTGAGTAGCTCAGGATACCAGTACCTTCGTGCCCAGTCCGGAGCCACAAGAATGACCTGGGCCCGGTCGCGTTTGATCTTCTTCAACACTCTGGGCAGAAGTGGTATAGGCGGAAAGGCGTACAACAGACCACAACTCCACTCGCGATGAAAAGCGTCTCCGAGCGAGTGCCGCCTTGAAAATTCCAACGCGCAGAACTGATGACATTGCGCGTTCTCTTCTGTGGCGAATAGATCTAACCAAGGCTCTCCCCACTGCTGAAAGAGGCCTTGCGCCACGTCCGAGTTCAGACACCATTCGTGATCTATCATGCACCGACGGCTGATTTCGTCCGCCCTGGCGTTCAGGGAATCTGCCAGGTGTTGAACCACCAGTTTCACGCACTGATGTTCCAGCCATTGCCAGAGGCGCAGAGGCTCCTGGCATAGGGTCTACGACCCTACCCGCCCTGTTTGTTGCAGTACCACGGCGGTGGTGTTGTCCGTGAACACCTGCACTACACTCCCTCGGACGGAGGGGAGGAATGCCTTCAGTGCAAGACGAATGAATGAAATGAATGAAATGAAAATGGATTTCTTAAGCGCATGGCTGCCCAAGAGCGTCCCAGCGCTGATACACACCGCAAGCTTCCATGATTCTCAGACAACGGACTCAGACTCCCCGTGGGAAAAGGAAGGTCTTTAAAGATTTCCGAAACTTCTGGAGACAGGGTTCCAGGCGAAGAGCGGCAGGAAGATCGTTCCAGGTCTTGGCAACATTCACAGAGAAACTCCGGCCTCCGGAACGTGCTCTCCTAACTCTGGGGATGGTCAGCAAGTTGCTCACGTCAGAGCGGAGGGAACGCGAGGACTTGTAGGGGCATATAAGGTCCTTGAGAATAGGGGGGCCCATTCCCTGGAGAGACTTAAAGGCGATGGAAAGGGCCTTAAATTTTATTCTCTCCCTGATGGGGAGCCAATGGAGCGATCTGAGAGCAGGTTTGGCTGAAGTTCTTTTTGCCGTGCCTGTCAGTACTCTGGCCGCCGCATTTTGTACTCGCTGAAGGGTGTTAATGGCTGATTCAGGGGCACCGAGCAACAAGGCGTTGCTGTAGTCCAACCTTGACAGTATTAGCCCCTGGATCAGAAGTTTCCTCGAGCTAAAGGGAAGAAGAGGCAACACCTTCCGGACAGAGCGTAGCAAACCATAGCAGATACCTGCCACTTTCTTAGTTTGTACTCTGAACGTCAGGTCAGGCTCCAGCCATACCCCCAAGCTCTTAATCTCATTCTTGGGTTGGGGCGCCTCGCCCAGACAGGGGGGTCACATGGCCTTGGGAAGGGAGGTGGAAAGGTTACCCAACAGCATAAGTTCCAATTTGGACCCGTTGAGTTTCAGACGTGATTCTGTCATCCAGGCCATGATACCTGTCAGACAGCACCCAAATCTTTCTGCCGCATTTTCATGGTGGGATAGCGAGACGACAAGCTGGGTGTCGTCCGCATAGGTCACTATTTTCACCCCGAAACCACATCCTACAGTGGGGCCATATAGATATTAAAGAGTGCCGGGCTCAACGAGGAGCCCTGCGGGACTCCACACTGGAGGGGGATCGACTCGGAGATGGTCGTGCCATCACAGACCTGATAGGACCGACCATTCAAAAAGGAAGTCATCCAGCTTAAAGCCTGGCCGGATACTCCCACCCTGGTAAGGCGCTGAATGAGGATACCATGGTCGACGGTATCAAATGCCGCGCTGAGGTCAAGGAGGACCACAGCTGCGGAGCCTCCTCCGTCGAGAATGCGTCTGGCTTCCTCCACTACTGCAATCAGGGCAGAGTCCGTACCCTGCCCAGGGCGAAAGCCAGTTTGCGAGTTCTTGAGCAGGTCATGACCTTCTAGAAACGTGGACAGCTGGCGATTGACCACCTTTTCTGCAATTTTGCTCAGGCCCGGCAGCAAAGAAATTGGGCGGAAGTTCGCCAGATCGTCAGGGTCAAGTCCCGGCTTTTTAGGAAGAGCCTTAACCATCGCCTTCTTCCAGCTAGGGGGAACTTCGCCACCGCCGAAGGAGGTGTTAAGAAGGTCCGTGGCCCGCGGGGAGATGGTCTGTGCAATCCGCTTAAGAATATGGATCGGCATAGGGTCAGTGGGGGAGCCACTTTTGAGATTAGCTAATTCTTTGTGGAAGTCTTCCTCAGTTATGGGAGTGATAACTTCCCACAAAGGGCTCACACCACTCTCGACCTGCATTGAGGACTCAGAGGGAGGGGTACTGAAAGGAATACTTTGTAGGATTTTTCTGACCTTGTTGTCAAAGAAATGTGCAAGTTCATTGCACCTAGCTCTGCTCGTAGATTGCGGCAATGAAGGAGAGGGGGTTTTCAGGAGTTCCTTGACTATAATAAAAGTTTCTCTTGAGGAGTTGGAAGCAGTCCTAATTCTCTCTTCATAAAAGGTCGCTTTCGTGTGGTTATAGGCTATCTTGTATGCCCTCATGGCTTCCTGATAAGGGATTTTACTATTAGTGGACCAGTCTTTGCGCCAGACACGTTCCAATCGTTTGCAGACCTTTCTAAGGTTGCGAAGTTCAGCTGTGTACCAAGGGTTTTTAAACCCATTACTTTTCTTGGAACTACACTTCTTGGGAAGCACCAGATCCAGTGCTCCTAGTAACCAGTTGTGGAAACTCCGGTCTGCTTCAAGGGGGTTCGAGAGGAGGGCAGGAATAGATTGCTCAAGGGCAGTAGTTAAACCATCAAGGGACAGTTTAGACCAAGGTCTCTGTGAGGACCGAATAGAGCCCTTACAATCGGAACTTGATTCCGTCATGATGGTCAAACTAAAAGGAATAAGAAAGTGGTCTGACCAGGGGAGGAGGCATGGCGGGGAAGCCCTCAGGAGTGGAACGTTAGAAAATAAAGGGTCCAATAGATGACCCTTCAGATGCGTGGGTTCATTATTGTGCAAGGTCAGATTACACGCTTCCAATTCAGCCAGCAGATCAGCAGCCACCTTATCTCCTGGGTCATCCAAGTGGAGATTCAAATCTCCTAGAAGAAGGAAGTTGGGGGCCGAGGCTGCCAGTGTCAATGCTGTTTCCAGCAGGGAACTGATAAACTGCTTGACCCCACCCGGAGGTCGATAGATCAGCAGCCCTGACAGCGAGTAATTGGGAGAGAGTTGGATGGAAAACCTTATGCTCTCTGTGTCAGAGATCCTACCATCTTCTATCCTGCAGGCTAGAGTCTCCCAGTAGATTATAGCTAGCCCTCCGCCTATGCCATGAGGCCTGTGAAGGCACTGTAACGCGTAGCCATTGGGCAAAGAGTTGACTATGGCAAACTCTGAGCTGTCAGAGAGCCACGTCTCTGTGAGAAACAGAACATCAGTTTTATTATCCTGGATCATTAGATTTACTTCAACCGAGTTCTTAACCAGAGACCGGCAATTTAGTAGGGCAAAGACCAGGGAAGAAGGCGTTGGCTCTCCCTTTTTGGAGCCATTACCAAGCTTAGGGCAGTAAGCACACCGTCTGTATGGTATGTCCGGTCTGACTGGGTACCTGCAGTGTTGGGTAGTGACCGGCCGGAGTGCTAACAGCTCGTCCCTGGTATAAGGAGAGGGACTCAATTTACATGTAGACAGCAAGGTAAAATCGGGCAGAGGTTTTGGCCCTAGGTCTGTAATGGCCCGGACGGGCCCACACGGGCTTGCCTCTGGCGAGCCTCCGGCGCGCCCGCCCGCTGCGCGGACGGGAAATGGCTGCCATAAGTGAAGTGCCGGGGCCGAGAATCGCCCGAGCACTAGAGCGTTGAGCCTCCGACTACCCCCAAGATAGCGCCTGAAAAGCTCGCGCCAGGGAGGACAGCGTGAGTCGAACGGGGCCCTAAATCGGCCCTTAGGATGCAAGTCGCCCCTTAAAAATCAAGTGTGTGGCAGTCCTAAGTGTGCAGAGTCGCAGGAATATGGCCAATATTTTCAGGTAAAATCACATTAAGTACACCAATAAAATCCGCAATTTTAAAAACAAATGTTAACTTAGACGTGTGAACGAATCGCCCGCAGCTTCAAAAGGTTGCTATGGAGCCGGGACTCCGCCGGAGAGCAGAGGCCTCTGATCTCGGCCTCTCCCATGTGGCCTCCCCAGCCCTGGAGGGACGGCTCCGTCACAACTACGTGCTCCGGTTGGGGAAGGGAGAGAGATCTGCCGCCGACCCAATCGCGGTCCGTGAGCCACCACTGCAGCTGTCTCGCAGTGCCCTCCGAGATCAGGAAACGTTCGGACAGGTTGCCCTGATGCTGGGCCCACTGAAACTTCAGGTCCTACTGCAGAGCCCGAATCCGCCAACGGGCGTGATGCACCAGAAGGATGCAGGAAGGCATCAGCCCCAGAAGCCGCAGAGTCAACCTGACCGAGACTCGGGATAAAGGCTGAAAGATCGGAATCAGAGCCTGAATATCCCGAACCCGCTGCTCGGGGTGATAAACCCAAAACTGTGCCGAGTCGAGAACCGCCCCGATGAAGAGGAGCGTTTGAGAGGGACACAGGTGTGACTTCGGCACATTGATGTGGAACCCCAGCAGGTGCAGGAGATCCGCCATCGTCTGGAGGTGGCTGACGACTGTCCGGGGCGAGCCCGCCTTCAACAACCAGTCGTCAAGGTAGGGGAAGACTGAAACCCCTAACCTGCGCAGATGAGCTGCGACCACCGCCATCACTTTCGTGAACATCCGTGGGGCGCTGGTAAGGCCGAAGGGGAGCACAGTAAACTGAAAGTGCTTGTGGCCTACCATTACCCACAGGTAGCCCGGTGGGCCGGCAGGACGGGGATGTGGAAATAAGCGTCCTGCAAGTCCAACGCTACATCCAGTCTCCTGGGTCCAGGGCAGCTAAGACCTGAGCCAGTGTCAGCATTTTGAACTTCTCCTTCCGGAGGAAGCCATTGATGTTCCGTAGGTCCAAGATAGGGCGTAGGCCCCCTTTGCCCTTCTTGGGTACCAGAAAGTAGTGGGAGTAACAACCACACCCTACTTCTGGCCCAGGAACGCGCTTGATAGCCCCTTTGGCCAAGAGGGCCGTAAATTCCTCCTGTAGAAGTCGCAAGTGATCACCCGATACGCGGTGGTATTGCGGTGGCATGGCTAGAGGTGTCTTCTCGAAGGGGAGGGAGTAGCCCCTTCGGACGATTTGCAGCACCCACCTGTCCGATGTGACAGTGCGCCAGTGGGAGTGGTGATGGCGAACCCTGCCCCCCACTGACCATGCCTTCAACATCGTGGCGCAAAGTATATCCTCATGGTCTCCATCTGCCCCTCTGCCACCGAAAGTGTGGAAAACCTATGGCCAAATGACTTTCCCTTGGCTCAGACAGTTATGCAACCAGTCCCTGGAAGAAGGCACCGTCCCAGGGGAATGGAAGCAGGCGGTGGTGACACCACTGATTAAAAAGCCTACCTTGGACCCGACAAACCCGGTCAATTTTCACCCAATCTCCCTGCTCCCTTTTCCTATTAAAATCTTGGAAAAGGTGGTAAGCAGATCTTTATCAGACTTCTTGGAGGAACATCATCTGTTGGATATAGATCAGTTCAGGTTTCGTCCAGGGCATGGGACGGAGTCTACTCTGTCAATTATGATGGACAAGTTACGAATGCAGGGCGACAATGGGAACGGCGCAGCGTTGGTGCTTCTCAATATGTCGGCCGCGTTCGACACAGTGAGCCACCCAATCCTTTTAGAGAGATTGGAAAGGATAGGGTTGAGGGGAAGGGCCTTGCATTGGCTTTGGTCCTACTTGACAGGAAGAGAACAGACAGTCACCTTGGCACAATTTACTTCCCGCAAATCATCGGTCACTCACGGGGTCCCCCAGGGCTCCGCTATCAGCCCTATTCTTTTTAATGTATATCTGCAGCCGCTTTTTCCTATTATCAAATCGTTCGGGGTTGATTTGGTCAACTATGCGGACGATACGCAGCTGGCATTCTCCTTGGAAGGCAAACAGGCAGTCTCCCTGGACCACTTTCAAGAGTGCATGTGCCAGACAGCAGATTGGTTGCTGAGGAACTCTTTGCAGTTCAATGGTGGAAAGACCGAGGTGCTATACTGTTCTCCAGCGAGGCTGCCTACGTACTCTCCATTGGAGTTTAGGCTTACCCCGGAGGAGGAGCCACTGATCCCAGTCAGCACTGTGCGGAATCTACCAAAAGATTTGCGCTCTTTGGTAGTGAGCAGCACAGTGATGAGCAGACTGGACTATTGCAACTCTTTGTATTTAGGGGCCCCTCAGTACATCTTCCAAGGGCTGCAAAGAGTCCAGTCTGCAGCAGCAAAACTGGTGCTGAATCTGCCACGTGATTAGTCTTCCACCCCCGCACTAAGAGAGCTTCATTGGTTACTAATCAGGGAAAGGGTTCTCTTTAAGTCACTCTGCCAGGTGTTCAGAGCAACACCTGGGATGGGCCTAATTCCATTACAGGAAAGGTTTTCCTGGTACCTTCCTCAGAGACAGCGTCGGTCCTCTGGTGCCAGTTTACTGGCAACCATAAAATGTAAACGCTCCCGGATGGGGGGGAAGGGTGGGGGGGGGGGGGGCTTTCAGTGTGGTAGGGGCACAGCTATGGAATGAGCTGCCACACAGGATCAGACAGATTGATTGTTTAACTGAATTCAGAAGGAGCCTGAAAACCTGGCAATTTCCTAAACTCTGATCCACATGTCCCTTCTCTCTGCTCACCATCATGTTGATCAAGTGCTCCGATATCTGAAACGCCAGGATAGCCGTAGGGTGGCAGTAGCGCTATATAAGCACAGATACAATACAATACAATTCAATACAACCCATTGAATAAAGAGCAAGCAAATGTGAGTGACAATAAAAACAAACAATGGAAAGCAATGAGTGGGCTTCAGCCAACTGAAAGTTGTTGGTATGGGTAACAATACCCTTATGCCTAAACTGACAGGCGAGAACTAAAAATTGTGATCATTTCTTTTTTGTAAAGATATCAAGATATTTATTTTTTTCATACAGATCGCCTCCAAACAATATTTTCAGTATTTGGCTCGGATGTTTATTATCAAGGGTATAGGTTGCTTGCATGCAGCCAGGGCCTTGATATATTTGCATATTATTTTCTTGTTCAGCTATATGAAAACTCTATATTTGTGTCCTCCATCTATAGCAATGTTTGTATTATGTGTGTGTAAATAAGTAAAAGAAGAAATATGACTAAACAAGTAAAAGTATGCATTTTAGAGGCAAATGATACTTAAGAGTTAGAATTTGCTATTTGATTCAAGAACAAAGGAAACAATTACTTGTGGGAAAGATCTTTCTAGCAGATACTCTCTACCTGCAGATTCCTCACCTGTAGAATAACCCCAGTCTGCATCCCGAAACTAGGAGAGCCTGCTTTGTTTCGACACTGGAAGCGGTGTCAAATGAAGCCACTGAAAGCATATAATAGTCCACCCTCGCACAACAACGCTTCCATCCATTTTTTCTCAGTCTTTAAGGCGAGAAACGGACTAACAAACGATAGAGTAGCGCAGGACTAAAAACTGATGTGGGATCCTATTAACTTTCAATATAACGCATCCATGTGGGAAAGGTCGGTGAGGAATTTGCAGGTAGTTAGGATATCCACCAGAAATATTGTTACCGCAGGTAAGTGACTTTTTCTTCTGATGGATACTACAACCTGCATATTAATTAACTGTAGAATATATTCCAAAACAATACTCTTCCCAAGGGGAGGGTTGATGGATGGTTAACAGAGGAACTCCTGCAGAAGAGATCTGAGGAAGTGTCCGCCCTTACACACTTTAGAGTCTAAGCAGTAATGCTTGGTGAAGGTGTGTGGTGAATACGACATCGCCGCTTTAAAATTTTCACTATTGGAACTCCTCTGGCAAGAGAAGAAGGTGTCGATTTGGCTCTGGTAGAATGGGCCCAATGCCTTCTGGAGTCTCCTTCTTTGCTAAAGCATAACAGGTCTTAATACAGAGAGTGATCCAGCTGGAAAAGGACCTTTTCTCCACCGCTTTGCCTTTTTAAGCACCACAATACCCCAAGAAGAGCTGGACACCCAGTTGTATGTCATTAGTGAGATCCAGTTAGTAGCATAGGATCCAGCCTGTGGAACCACTCCTCCTTTGTGGGATGGGGCGACGGATTGAAGGATAGAAGTGCGATGGACTGACTTAGGTGAAAGGGGACACCACTTTGGAAAGAAAGCAACCTTAGCTCGTAAAACCAATATGTCAGAATAAAAGTCTGTGAAAGGTGGGTGAGAACTTAGGACCTACATCTCACTTTCACTTCTGGCTGAGGTAAATCCCACTAAAAACCCTGTCTTTAAAGTCAACATTCTCCAAGGACCACTAAGTTCAAATGGAATTCCCAATAGAAAAGTAAAAAATAGGTTAAGGTCCCACTGGGGTACAACAAAGGGAAATGTAGGATAGAGTACTGTTAGCCTTTTGAGGAAAAGGTTCAGAATTGTAGACTTTAACAAGGAAGGCACGTCTGGAAGACAAAGGAAAGTCAACAACGGGGCCACCTTGACAGCACCAACTGCACATTCCTGCTGGGCAAATGAAAGTGCAAACTGCAAGACTGGGACAATTTACTATTTTAAGGGGTCCACGTTACTGTTGGTGCACCAAACCACAAAGCCAGTCTATCTTCCAGAGTCCGAGGACTTAGTGGAGGTGCGACTGGCAGACAAATAGTTGATTAGAGTTCCTGAAATTCTTTGTGTTGGCTAGTTAGAATTCCAAACACCTATGCACATCTAAAAAAACGTAGGATTAGATGGGATGTGGAAGGACGATGCCAGAATGCTATACTCGTTTAGGGGAAAATTAAACTGTTATGTCTGACATGAAGGATGGACTTGAACGCAAGAGACGCCTGTAAAAGAGTTATCAAAATACATCTGTCATGTTTGGCATGAAGGACTGTGTTTGGAAGATTTAAGTAATGGATCCTTGATTGTTAATGTCAGCAATTCTCCTGTTCTCTGAGATGATATCAGGGCCAGTACTAATACCGTTTTCCTTGAAATGTATTCTAAATTTTACCTTATGAACAGGCTCAAATGTGCTCTTCTTTAATTGTATAAGCAATATTTCACCTCCTAGGGCACTGGTGGTTTATGACTGGAAGATATGCCCTCTGTAGGCCTTTTAAGAACTCCTTTATGAAAGAAGAGAGGAGGTGGAGCTGGAGGTTTGGAATTTAGACAATATCCCACTTTAATGGAGATTTGGCAGAGGCCGGATTAAGGCAGCTGTAGAAAACAGGGGACCACAATGTGCAAAAAATAATATAATTGGTTAAGTCTTTAGCTTTATATGTTCTTTTTGTGGTTGGTGTACTGACCCTAGTGAGGATTTTCGGAAAGATATCCAAAATGCCTAATTCTGTAACTGCATGGTGCTCAGAAGCCATGCAGTCAAAGCCAGTGAATTTGTGAACAAATTAAGTACTGGGCGTTTCGGTCTTCACAGGAGGACAAGAGCCTGGTCTAGGTGAATTTGAGGCAACAAGATCAGATGTTCTTTGGACCAAGTGGGGATTAAAAGAATGATGGTGCAGTGCTCTTGTTTGATGGCTATTCGTGTAATGAGGAGAAACAGTGGAAATGCAAAAGCTAAAACCCCGTCCATTTCATCGAAAGTGCATTTCTCTCATTCTTGGATGCAATTGTCTGCTGTCACAGTATTGAATCCAGAGCCCACTGATTAAGCTCCCATTCATGGAAAACTCCTCCTACTCTGATGAATGAGTCTGCTTGTGCGTGCCTCAGGGAAGATGCTACACTTTGAGTAATTTGCCGCTGTGCTTTGCCAATGCCCATGTTGTTGACCCTTCTGTAAGAGTGCTGGTGATTTGGTCCTGCCTTACCCGTTGACATAATACATAGATGTGGTGTTGTCTTCCCATATCAACATGGATGACTGACAAATCAGAGGATGGGATGAGCCTAGGCTGTTGCAACTCGCTCAGACCTCGAGCACCCTTAAATGGTGAGATGTCTCTATGTGCATCTAAGGGCCACATGTGAACAACTCTTGCAGGTGCGCTTACCACCCTTCTATGGAGGCAACTGTGGCCATTACAACGGAGACAGGAATAGTAAAATAAAGTTCTTCAGTCATCTTTGCTCATCCATGTAGATGGTAATCTGTTTTCTGACTAGTCTGACTGGGATCCTGCTAATCAGGACCCCAGTCACTGTGCTCTCTCCCTAAATTGGACTATGGTAAGTACTTTGGTTCCTTCCTATTGGGCTACTGGTGTATCCTTCGGAGTCCCTAGTATATGGTACTGAGGTACCCAGGGCATAGGTACACCAGGGGTCTCCCCTCCCATGGGGTGCAGCATATGTTATGCCACCCTTGAGAGACCACTCAAACTGTGACTACAGGCCTGCCATTGCAGCCTGTATGCACTGGTGCCAGCACCACTCACAACAGATATGTTTCATTATATCGGAGGTCACTGCACTTAAAAGCTATAAGTCACCCCTAAGGTAGGCCTTTCAATACTGAAGGCACGGTGCTTGCTTGTATCTGTGAGGGTGCCCTGCATGAGCAGGACACCCTCTACAAACCTAGGAGTCGATTATCCAGGCTTTGTAAGAAGCAGTCAGTCATTTTATACATATAGTGGACATCAAATCAATTACAAGATGTCTAACTATATATTGGCTGCACCGAAACTGGTAATGTTTGGTATCAAACATGTTGGAATCTTCCCCAACACCGATTCCTGTGATGGACAAAGGATAGCATGTACTGGGGGCTCCCCTGGGGAGCCTCCCTGTATTCTGGTATCAGTCCTTCAGGGATTAACAGTAAGCTAGTGCTGTGACGTCCAAAGACACGATTCCGCCCTCCTGCGGCTGAGCCAAGCTCGAGCAGGGGAAGGTAGGACAACAGGTTTCCTGTCACAGGGAGGTGTGACCACCTCCCAGACAGGACTTACTGTATTGAGCTGGGGCGCTTGCCAGCACCACCAGACTGCTCTGAAAAAAACATTTGGTATCCTCCTGGCATACTCTAGTTCTAATGAGTTTAGGGAGCCATTGGCACATGCTCTGGCGCGAAACTGTACAAAGGACATGGGAGTATCCTCCCCTCTGTCCAGCCCCTCCTCTGGGAGGGACCCCTGATTCATCGCAAAACTTTCCTTTCCTTTAGGTACTTAAGGGTTTACCTAAGGGAAGCTCTTCAGATCTGTGGTGGGGCAAGATTCCGATCCGAAAACCACCTCTACTTCTACCATATGGGCGCTTTGGACTTCATTGGACGTCGCTTAGGGAACCAAGACCTCATCTGGGAAGATTCCTGCTGCTCCTGGTCTCGTCGTCCTGCCAGTCTTCTGCATCGTCAGTGATTGTGCTTCATTTGGGTTCTTCTCCAGGCCTGTGAGCATCAAAGACACCAAAGGAATCTCCCTTGGAGTGAAGGAGTCACTCCCCTGTATCTGTAGACACAGTAACTAAGCTGACCGGTCTGCTGCTCCTGACATCCTCTGGACTTCAAAAGGCCTAGCAGCACAGGTGGTGGTTATGCAACTCCCTTGAGGTCTGCACTGTCCGCACACCGAGTTTGAGGCCAGTATCCCTCGTCAGAATCGCTGGAACAGCCCCCGTGTGCACTGTGTCGACTTGCTGTTGCCAAGGCTTGTTGACTCTTCTCCAGAGATCTTCGGGCTCCAAGAAGCTCCAGCCTTTCTTCCTGCCAAGACCTTCGTCCTCACCACAAACCCAATGCACCATGGGCCTGCATCTTTAGTGAGCTGCTCAAGGTCCTCTTGAGACTCATGTGCCTTCGGCCTGTGGGTCTTCTTTGGCTCCAGTGGGCTTCTCTGCTTGTTCGGGGACTGCTCTGACTCTCCTGCACTTGGTGAGTCCCTTGGACCTTGGTGGTCTAGACATAGCACCTCCTTTATTTTCCACATCTGTTGCTAAGGCTTGTTGGTGGTCCTGCCGGACACCGACCCTCTGGTTCGCGACTACTGACGTGGGACAGCTAGTGAACGGCTCCTGGTCCTCCACAGCGTAGCCTGGTTCTCACAGCTGCAGCGACAAGGTCACCGTCAACAGTCCTGCATCTTCCGTCATCAGTGGTCATTGGTTTTCTGTGCCTCCTGGTCACTCCTGAGTGGCACAGACTCTGTCCCCTCTGCTTACAGGTACTTCTCTTCAAGATCCACCCTTGGATTCCACTGGACTCTTGCACCTTCTTGGCCCGCGGCATCTTTACTGAAGTCCTCCATTGTGGTCTACAGCAGTTTCCGGCATCACTTTGCACCTATGCACCTAGCTTCCCTGGTGTAGGTATCCTGGTTCCTGGGGTATCCACGGGTGGGTTGACTCACCAACCTTCTATCTTCCAAAGGGTCCTCTGGGAAGGGTCCTTCTGCAAAACTATAACTGTGACTTCCCTATTGAGTATGCGGCTGTCTTTCCACTCTGCACACGGCCTCTGTAGGGATCCAGGGAACTTACCTTGGATGGTTCCTTGAGTCCCCAGCTCTTCTAAGTCTTCTGGGTCAAGTCTTAAATTAGGTCGCAGTTTGCATTCCACTATAAGTATATGGTTTGGTCCCCCCCCTCAAGACAACTGTGCATTTGTGCTACTTACCTGTTCTCCTTTTGAAATATTGTGTGTATTGTGTTTATATCTCTTGGTAGGAGATATACCAATGTGTTAGTGAGTGTGTATAATAAATATTACTATTTTTATAACTACACTGTGTGGTTCTTTTTCGTTCAACCTACACTACAGATTAGTACTGGTAAAATAATCTGCTTAACACTCCTTCTGGACTAAGCTTGAAGGTTTCTCTTCACAGCTACCACTTAGAGAGCTTTCTAAGGTTGCCTAAAACCACCAAAATCACCATAAGGGTTGTCTGGATTAGTGCTGGATGCTTCACTTAAATAAGTGTTCACCATATAGTAAGCCAGCCTCGTAAAATCCAGCCGAGGTAGGACGTTTTACTGTTATCTTTACAACAGCTTCGGAACTCGATCCAATGTGAGGCTAGTTCCTATAGATAAACACTCAATAGAAGATGCAAATAGGGAATTAGAGGAATGCAATAGAAGGCCACCCCCAGCATGGATGTATACTTCCAGATTGTTTCAGTATAAAGTAGCTAAAATGGTTTTGCCGTCATTTGGGGACAGGTGGGTATGTGCTTCCAAATGGAATGACTTTCCTATATGTCTAGCCAGAACAGCTCCTAAAATTGAATTGCTTGTCGGCTTCATGGAAGATTTCCCCATATTGAGGAGCAGATGTATGCAGTTGAAAAGCTAGCTGTCTATGATGAACCAATTGTGAAGATGTGGACACATGTTGTCGTCCCATCTTTTGAGCTGAGCTGCCAGCTGCTGGAAATTTCATTAAAAAAAAATTAAACAGTATATAGGATCCACTGTCTCAAAGTTCTCTCTCAAGTGAGTTTTTTAGTCTGCTCTCCAGACTGCCTTGTGTAAAGTGATGCTTCTCGCAGGAGGTAACACAAGAGCTGACTCCAAACTGGGGGACACATACCATGAGCACAAGGAACTGTGAGGTTTTTGCACCTGCCTCTCAACATCCACCCTGAGAAATGTTCATGAATATACAAAAGGGCAGGTCACACTGTCTTATGGAACCTGTCCTCACCCTGTATCTTGTGCTATGGTAAACCAGGGGCATCCAAAATGGATCCCACTGATCTCAGTAGTCAGATTCATACACACACAACATCAATTACACATGTGCTTTGCATACTACACTCCCACTTACACTCCCCACATACACATACACACATACACACACACACACACACACACACACACACACACACAGGATGTCAGCAAAAGGTTTCCGGGTTTTCACATAAGAGCGAAACTTTACTCAAGAGGGGCCAGTAGGCCACAATCTCACTGGTCCAGATTAAAAAAAGGTCTGGTCAACTCTATTAGGTAATACATTATTCTGCCACTAAACCTAGGCAAGAGATAGTAGTCCTCTGACGATTAGAAGGGTATGCTTAATGCGCTGCTACAGGTCACTTGACAGGTCATGGACCTTGCATTTTTAAGGACTGACATAGGCCCCTGGGCACATGCTTGATTTGTGTAACTCAAAGACCAAAATACATCAGAATACCAGGTACAGGCACTCGGGACAGGGGTTCATGTTCAAATACTATGCAGAGGAGCATTTCTTTCCTAACAGTAACATTTTAAATATACAATTGTTTTATTTTGTGTTATTGCTGCCCTTTCCTTCTTTCTTAGGCATGTTATTGATTTTCAACCTCAATCTCTGGAGAGCTACGCCTCTTACCATATACTGTCTTTATCTGCCACAGCAATGCATGGGGTGAAGGGGTGGAACTTGATGACTGAGGGAACACCGGGATTGCGATTTATGAAGATTTGATCATCTAGCCTTGAAATACCTAGAATGGGAAAGAAAGAATCTTTAAAGAATCTAAAAACCTTGGTTGACATTTTGAAGAAAAAAAAACTTACACCACTTTCCATTTGCCAGTTTAGAACTGTGCCTTCAACATTTATAATTCCTATTTTAAAATCATTGGCAGAACTGAAGTGACCTAGATTTAACCTTTGAACTTTACATTCTCAATACTAGATTTCACCATTGAGCTTTCAATTGCTGTTTACACATTACACCATTGCTCTTTAAATTGCCATTCACAGATTTTCCCCTTTACTTGTGTATCCTGATTTAAAATACTTCAGCTGTGTCTCCAATTTTCATTCCTAGAGTTCATCTTTGGGCTTTATATTCTTAGTCCTAGATTATACCTTTGAATTAGGTTCTGAGATTTTATCCCTGTTCTTCATACGCAATCCTAATCATTTCACATTTGGGAGTTATATTATTACTCGTAAAGTTCACCTTCGCTTTTCTAGATTCATTCTCCCAAATTCACCATTGTTCACCGAATTGCGATTCTCATATTTACATGTCTAGAGAATCTGGATTTCATTAAGGACACGGAGGCTGACATTATGCAAAGTCTTTTATTTGCAGCTCCAAGCAGCCGCCTACATCACAATAGACTAAGCTCTAAAGAGAACAATGGCAACACATAAAGCCCATGAGACAGCAATAATCTGCCTCTTTTAAATGAATAGTCCAAGAAAGAAAGAACTTTAATGAAGAACTGCGAAGTCCAGATCCAACAGGGATGGAGAGTGAAAGGATGAAAAACTGGATGGTGGAACGGAATCCAATCCAACGAAGATCATGAATGAAGTAGGAGTCAAGGATTTTCTGTAAAGGAAAACAGAAGTAAGTTCTGGCAAAGGGGATTGCAAAGGCAATACAATAAAATACAATACAATCAGGTGTAATAAACAAGGCAGTGTAATGAAGCATTACGATAGGAAAGATATTATAAACAGTAATCAGTAATATCAATTAGAACATTCACCACCACCAGAGGGTGGGAGGGAGGGATAATGTCAGCCTCCGTGTCCTTAATGAAATCCAGATTCTCTAGACATGTAAATATGAGAATCGCAATTTCATAACAAGACACGGAGGCTACATTATGCATGTTGGTAGCTTCTTAAAACAACATTGGACATATGCTCAATAGGTTTACAATAATGACGAGCAAATGTACTTGCATTAGACCAATCCGCAGCCTTTAGGATGTCCTCTAACTTACCTCCGGACCAAAGAGACTTACTGGCCATAGCGCCTCTTAAAGAATGAGCCTGAAATTTATGTAAGTCGACGCCGGCAAGACTCATGGCAATTTTAATCCATCTAGCAATAGAAGTGGAGGAAATCGCTTTATGCGGTTTAACAAAAGATATTAACAATTGAGAAACGCCCTGGGGACGAAGGAGAGCCATCCTTTGATCATATTCCTTCATGCATTCAACGACACAGAGTTTAGGGCAAAGATCAAAACGAGGGTAAAATATAGAATCGGACATAGTTTTAGTCCTTCTGAAAATATCGAACTTGACGCCAAAGACATTGTAAGAACGTCTTGAAATCTCAAGAGCTTTGACATCAGAAGCTCTTCTACAAGAAATTAGGCACAATAAGGTAGCCAATTTAATGGAAAGATTTTTTCTGTTCAGAAGGGAATTAGGAGGCCAACTGTTGAAGAGGTTAAGGATCAAACTGACATCCCAAAGAGTCTCATATTTGGCTTTAGGGGGTCTCCTTAAACGGATACTCTTCATGACTCTACAGACAATAACATTCTTACCGATTGTCTTACCATTAATAAGAATGTGGCCAGCCGATATAGCAGATCTATAGCAATTAATAGATCTATAACTCAGACCTCTATCAAACTGTTCAACCAGGAAGTTGACTATATCAACAATAGGGGCCTCCAGGGGATCCAAGTCCCTTTCCAGGCACCAACGTACCCATATTCTCCAGATACTGTTGTATCTGTAGTGCGTGCCAGGAGCCCAGGATTCCTTGAGGAGGGTTGAAGCCGACTCCGAAAGACCTGAGATTGCATTAGATCTCCTGACACTTTCCAGGCAAGAAGGGACAAACTCCCGTTCAGAATAAGGGGATGAATGTGACCGTCTACGTCTGAGAGGAGATCTTCCAGTGAAGGGATCAAGAAGGGGACACTGCAGGCCAGTTCCAGAACAGTTGGGAACCATGCTTGAGAGGTCCAGAAAGGAGTTATCAATACGAGGCAAGATTGTTCTTGTCTCACCTTCTGAAGGACCCTCTGAATCATTGCAAAGGGGGGAAAAGCGTAACCCCGAACATCCTTCCAAGGTTGCAGGAAGGCATTGACTGCCAGAGCGCCCGGATCGGGCATCCAGCTGAAATACTTGGGGATCTGAGAAGTCAGCCTGCTTGCGAATAAATCCACGTGCAGGGGACCCCAAATCCTGTTCAGAGTGCTGAAAACAGAAGGGTTCAGTTTCCAATCGCTGTGGTCGAAAAGGAACCTCGAATTCCAATCCGCTGAGAAGTTTGCTTCTCCTGGAAAGTATTCTGCTTTGAGGGATATTTTGTGTTCTAGGCAGAACATCCAGAGTTTCTTGGCTAGGTTCGACAAGTCCAAGGACTTTGTTCCGCCTAAACGATTGATATAGGCCACGGCCGATATATTGTCCATCTTGAGAAGGACGGATCTCCCTTGAAGGGAATGTCTGAAGCTCATAAGGGCATATAAACCGGCAGTCAGTTCTAAAAAATTTATGTGATGGCAAGATTCCTCTTGAGACCAAAGGCCGCCCGTGTTTTGATTGAGAAAACAGGCTCCCCAGCCATGAAGGCTGGCGTCCGATTCCAAGACAAATTCTGGCTTGGTGCCAAAGATTGCTTTGCCATTCCAGGCCTCCAGATTGTCTAACCACCAATCTAGTTCTGAGCGGGCTTCCGGATCTAAGGAAATCCGGTCTTCGTACCAGAGTCCGGACCTCAGAGCCCTCGCTTTTATCCTTTGAAGGGCTCGATAATTGAGTGGTCCAGGGAAAATACCCTGAATGGAGGACGATAGAAGACCCAAAAGTCGTGCAAGTTCCCTCAGAGACAAGTCTTGGTGTCTCAGCACATATCTTATCTCTTTTTTAATCTTGGAAACTTTTTTCGAGGGAAGAAGAAGAAGACAGCGCATCGTGTCCACGGTAAAACCTAGGAACTCGATGGACATTGTTGGGGTTAACAACGATTTTTCTTTGTTTATGATGAATCCTAGCTTCTCCAAAAGATTCATAGTGAAATTCAAGTCCTGAACCAGCTGGAGAGGATCTTGAGACATAATGAGGATGTCGTCGAGGTAAATAATCAGACGTATTCCTCTTGATCTTACATGAGACACAACCGCTCTCATCACTTTGGTGAAACACCAGGGAGCGGAAGAGAGTCCGAAAGGAAGAGCTTGGAACTGATACAAGCGGTCTCTTTCCAAAGGAACTGAAGAAAAGGTTGGTGAGCCTTGGCCATGGGTATGGTGAAATAGGCGTCTTTGAGGTCTAATTTGACTAACCAATCTTTCTCCAAGAGAAGGTCCCGGAGAAGGTGGATGCCTTCCATCTTGAAATGCCTGTATGTGAGGAACTTGTTTAGGTCTCGAAGGTTGATCACAGGTCTCCAACCTTTGTCCTTTTTTTCCACCAAAAAAAGGTTGCTTATGAATCCCAGCTGATCGGATGGGACCTCCAGGATTGCACCTTTCTGAATCATAGAAGAGATCTCTTCTTCTATAATTTTTTCTTGTTCCGAGGACATGTGAATCTTCCTGGGAAGGGAAGTCTGAACAGGAGGATGGGTGAAGTCTATCATGAAACCCTTTACCGTGTTTAGAACCCACGAGTCTTGAGTGATCAGATGCCAATTCATTGCAAAATGTCTGAGTCTTCCGCCCACTTTTAGTGGAAAAGAAGGGGAAGGGAGGGAGGTAACACTCACCTGAGGGTGTGTTAGAGTTGGTCGATCCACGTGATCTGTAGCCTCTGCCTCTACCTTGGCCTCTACCCCTTTGAGGGTAGAATTGCGGGGTATTAAACTGTTGGTATCCTCTTCCGAAACCACGACCTCTTGAGAAGGGCCTTTGATTGTAACGGCCGGAAGGTTGGCCTCGTCTTCCGGCCCGACCAAAAAGGTTGTTGTTGTTAAAGACCTTGCGCATGTTCTGTTGCGCTTTATCAAGGGCGGTAAAGGTGGAAACGTATTTCCCAAGGGATTTAATTAGGTCTTCCCCGAAGAGAAGTCCTTTAGGGTTCCTTGAGGGTTCTTTGTCAGCCAGATCTCCCAGTTTTGGGTTGATTTTGTTCAGGACCACCCTACGTCTCTCTGAGTTAATGGAAGCGTTAGCATTCCCCAGGAGGATGATGGCCCTCTGGCTCCAACCTCTAATCATCTCAGTATCCAAAGGAGTACCATTGATGTGAGAATCCTCTGCTGAATCCAAGATTCTGGTCAGAGGGCCAAGGACGTCCGAGAGGCGATCTTGGCATCCTTTAAAGGATTTTTCGACCCCTTTTCTTGGGTCACGCCCAAGTTTAAATAGGAATTTTATAAGCTCTGGGTCCAGATTGGGTGTATAACAAACCTTATCTTTGAGGGAAGGTCTTGAGCATTCAGCTCTGAGAATATTTCGGGTTCCCCTGTCAAGGAGGTTTCTGAGCCATTTTTTGATAAATTTCGAGACATGGTCTTGGGGTACCCAGTCAGAACTCCTTGGGTGTCTAAGGTTTTGGGGGGAGAGCATTTCCTCTCCCAAGGGGTCCAGAATGGTGCTTTTGGAAGGAGAAGGGAGATTATCTGTAAATTCGTCGAGAGGGTCTTGACCATCGTTGAGATCAAAGACATATTCATCAATAAATTCAGAGGAATTGGTTGAAATGTCATCATCCATATCAAAGGAAGTGCCGCCAAGGACACCCTGGGTGTTAAAGGCGCGAAGGCCTCCACTACTAGTTGAGGTGCCAAGACCTCCTTTATTTGTTGAGGTGCCAAGACCTCCCGAAGTATTGGTATTGGTGTAATTAGTTTTCTTCAGTCTCTTACCTCCCTGGTTCCCACCGGAATGAGGGTGGGAGTGAGTGACGTCCTCCAAAGGGAGTGGACGTTTGGGACCCATTAGCTCAGATAGGCTCTCCATCATGCAGGACTTAACTTCCATGTGGAGCATAGCTTTGAAAGATCCATCACCCAAGCCTGGAGTAGGGGCTGCGGCCCCATCAGAATCAGATTCTGACATTTTGTTTAGAAAGGGACAGGCAGGGAAGATAGAAGTCACTTAGAAAGTAGGTGTTAGCTAAGTGTTAACGTTCTACAGCAAGGGTGATATTCCTTGTTTCCCTTAGATTATCATTTGTTTATGGTGAATATAAAAAAATGAGGCTTTTAAGGGTTAAAACGCGTGTCTTGACCGTGATTCCGGTTGTGTATCCAAGGGAGAGGGAGTGGGAGGAAAGGAGATCACCATAAATTGGAGATCGGTGGGGACGGGTAGCGGAAAGGGTGGGGGTAACCACGCTTCAAAAGTAACACACTCCCATAAAACAGTACATGCTAGGTAAAAAACTTAGAAATATCGCTAGCTGAATGTACACAAACAGTCTATCTGCTATAGAAAACATTAAAAATAGCCAATGATTAAGGGTATTTAACAGAGTATTTCTTATAAGCCATATTAGCAAGAAGGAGAAGTCAACTTATCTGTCTTGGAGCCGCATTTAAAAGAGGCAGATTATTGCTGTCTCATGGGCTTTATGTGTTGCCATTGTTCTCTTTAGAGCTTAGTCTATTGTGATGTAGGCGGCTGCTTGGAGCTGCAAATAAAAGACTTTGCATAATGTAGCCTCCGTGTCTTGTTATGAAATTCTATTTTCTAGGATTCAACGAATTTACATTTGCCCCAGATATGCATTGATATACATTTGATATTTGCGCTTTATTTTATAATTCCTGGTTGGTCCTTTGAAAATAGATTCTCATTTTCAGACTTGTATTAAGTGCTTTAGAATATGGACATAGAAACAAAGGCATTTATAAAACAAATTCATTTATCAGTATGTCTCAGTTTCACGTTTATGCTTTAGCTTCTCAGTACATACTTCATCCTGTTATTTAGATTCTCATTACAAGTTATTACCTTTCTGTTGTAGAGTCTCCTGTAAAGATATCTCCCTTTAACTTTAGATTCTAAGCCTTAGATTTCACATTTGTGCTTCATATTTGCATTCTCAGATTTCACAGTTGTTGTTTAGATTGTCACTTATAGATTTTATATACTCTTCTCTTTCTCCTTTTATCTCACTTTTCTCTTATGATGGGGCCATTGAGTAGTGAGTGCTCGTGGCTATGCTGTTTCTATCATGTACTTCTTACTTGTGAAGTCCACTCTGAGAAGTAAGAGTGTGCAATGTCTAATCCTTTAAATCTTTAATCCACCCATCCCATCCTGCCACTCTCTCTTTAAGTCTTCCATCAGACCTCCTTTGTGGAATTCCTTTATTTTTGCTCCTTCTATTCTGGTTCACTTGTACTCTCAGTTAATGTCCTTTGTGTCACCCATCACATGCTCTCCATCTCATTGGTTATCTGGCTGTGCCAAACTCACACCTCTATTTTACTTTATGAGTTTTGGAGATAACTTTATGGTATGTGGCATCAATGTGGCATGAGACCGGGACCATGACTTTATAAATTCACCCTGGGATTTTTACTGGAGGCAGTATGTGACATAGCTCTAAGCCGCACAGGCTCAGAAAATTACAAAGCTGACAGTGGATCAATCAGAAGTTTCCTTAGCCTTCAAATAACTTTAGTTCACATTTCACCACCTAACAGTGATAGTTCCCACACATTACATCAACATCAGAGCTCTGTATACATCAATTAAGATGGTCTTGGAGCTTGGCACTTCCTCTAAACTTTTTTTTCCATTTATTTTAGATAAGTGCCTCTGCACAACAGCTTTATGTCCCTAATTATCTAGCCTCTACTGTGCTGCAGTTGAGGGGGGAGGGGGCGGGGAGACCAACAAAAGGCTGAAGACTGAAGAAATAGAACTGAAAGTAGCATATGGAATTGTTAAAATGCAAAGGTGAACTGAAAAATTAATGGTCAACGATGTAGACACATGCCCCACAATAACTCACATAAGTCCCAAATATTCTAATTACAAGAGGGCAGTGTTATCACTAGCCATCAGTAGCAGACAGCTACATACTAATAAAAACATGCCCCTTAATTCTCCTCACCCAACTCAACACCCCTCAAATAGCTAACCCCCACTCACAACCCACGTCATGGCTTTTCAACTCTACGCTCATCTCTAGAACAACATCACAGTTCCCTCACCCCATACGGCCCTTCCACCCACATCCATTTACCACGTTGGATCATTTGCTGTGCTTGCTTCCGGACACGGGCATTCCTTAGAAACCGCCACTCTCTCTCTTTTCGAATCTGGCTTTCGAGGTCGTGCTCCTCTGGGATCTTGAAAATAAGAAATAAATAATGAAAACACAAAACTGGCAAACAGCATGAAGAACATGTAAATGTAAATGTAAATGTATAGGCATTTATATAGCGCACTACTTACCCGGAGGGTCCCAAAGCGCTTCGACCGCTGCGAAACCCTTCCTGGCTTCCCTGAGAGATGGTCCCTTAATGGGTATCTCCAGGGTGAGACCAGGCATCCCCGGCGGTCTGGTGGGGCCGTTAGTGAAGATGAGGCAAGCTAATGCCCAGAGTTGCCGAGTGTGATCGCTGATCAGAGTGGGCACCGAGGCTAGAGAATTATCGAGTCCGCTGACCCTGGTCCAGAAACCTGCCACGCTGGGAATCGAACCCTGGTCCCGGGCCGTCCTCTGCTCTCGGGTCTGCCGCCTCTAACCAGTGAGCCACACTACTTCACTGGTTCACATGTGTCACAGAGAGGAGTGCAAAAAGAAGGAAGAGCTCCGGTGAAGAGAGAAAAGAGTCAGGCACAGGATACGAGTGTCCTAATCTTCACAGACCAGAAATCCCAGCTTAAAGGAAAGGGAAGCCCAATTGGAAAAGGAATGCAGTCTATCCACTTTAAGGAGCCCTACACTTTATGCAGTTATCACTAGGGGACAGTGCTGCTTACAAGTTCCTGGTGTTTCTCACTATTTAACATTAGTGCTATCCTCTCTATCTGTCTTTTAAGAACACTGTGCTTACGTCCAGCTTCATAACAGAAGCTGCAAAAGACTAGCTGTACAATGAGATTCTGGCATTTTGATGAAGACAACTCTGTTCTTTCACAATACTCCTGTTTCTCATTCACATCATGTCCTTTGCCTTCGGTCCTATCTTGCCCTCTTCCTCTGTTCTCTACTAGTCCCCTTTTTAGGTCTCGGCTAGCGTAGGCTGCGCACATGCGCAGTCTCGCTGGCGAGATTTAATGACTGAGTAGCGAGGGTTAACCCCGCCCTTCTTCTCCATTGGCTGGACTACTAAACGGCGTCCAGCGATTGGAGAAGAGGTCTCAGTTACGTCATTCTTTGGTTGTAAGCCCCATCCTTTTTGGATTGGGGGGCGTGTTTTTAGTTTTGTTCTACCTGTGACGTTATCAGTGAAAAACATGCCCCTCAGTCTGAAAAGGACGGGGCTTACAGACAAAAGGCGTGCAGGCAGAGTGAGCAAGACACGCTGTAGACTCGCTGTCCCAAGTGCTCTTTGACTGGGCATTGTTTAGGGATCACGCTGCCTTCATGCAGACGTCACTGTCCCTCCTCCCGCTGCAGCAGCAGTGAGTCAGCGCCATACGAGGGAGACTCCCGGGGCCGTGCGTGTGCCCGTCTATGCAGTGTGTTATAGAGTGGCTTTGAAATGCAGATTTTTAGTCGCACATATCACTTTGAACATGCGCTGTGTGCCCCCGATCACGCCGCCGGCCCGGGAGCGGAGAGAGCACTTTGTTTGCCTTCACCGGGCCCAGAGTTCGTCGACGTCAGCACCAAGCCGTGCTGGGATTGGCGCCAGCTCTGAGGGTTACCCTGGCAACGAGGGGGCTTTTGCTTTCTTCTCACCTTTGTTTTAATCCTTCACTCTCTCAATTTCTTTGGTCACATGTCAATGATCTGGCTCGCCGTGTGTCTCCCTCCTTCTGTCAGCCGCAGCCCCCACATCTTGAAGTAATCAGGAGCGGGGAAGGATCTGCCCCCTCGCATCTCAGGTTAAAGGAGAGGGTCGATGAATATGTGGTAGAGCCATTACAGGAAACCCGAGAAGGCTTCAATAGGGACTCCAATTGCCATTGCATTAGGATTGATTAGAGACTAGCAGTATCGTAACGACCCGGGGGAAGGGGCAGCCTGAGATTGCCGATGGCAAAATATTACTAGAAGCAAACGTTTTGGGTTACCATTAAAATGCACATTTATGTACAGTTTTCACAACCAGTAAAGTTAACTGCGGTGGGGAAATAGGCATTTCGAGTTTTGTAAAAAAAAAAAAAAAAAAAACGAACGAAGAATATGCTGAACAAACCTTGACCGCAGGTTGAATACATGAAAAACGTGTTTTTCCCCCAAGCCTGCGGTTTACAATTTCCCATAAAAAAATGTAGCTATGCCTTTTGTCAATATATACGCAGTGTAAAGGATAACCCACGCCCTTCTCTGCTGTTTTCATTTGTCTGTCTCTGCCCGTCTTAATCTGACACCGTCTCTCTTCGAGGGTGTACATATTGTATGTTAGCGCCCCCCCCCCCCCCCTCTCCAGTGTTGCCTCTTCTTTCGGTTATTCTAACATACCTGCTTTATTTGTTCCCATCACTCTATATCTGTCTCTGCTATCGCCCTGTGTGGAATACACTATTGGAGCGTCATTTCTCTTTCTTGTATGTTCTTATTTTTATTACTTTCTCTCTTTTTCTTTCCTTCTTCATTTTTGTCCGCCTGTTACATATCTCCTTTATTGTTACTACTTTTTTTATTCCTTCTTCTCGCATCCGACCTTTCTTCGGTAGTCCTTATCTGACTACCTATGTTCTTTTATTTTCTTGGTTACTCCCTTACATTTTAATTTCCTTCTTTTCTATTTTCTCTTTCTTTCTTTCTTCTCTCGCTCTCTTCTTAATACTTCTCTACGAATCTGCATCACTTCCTCCCTTTCCCCCAAATTCCCTTCCATCTTCTGATCTAGCAGCAAATAATTCACCCCCGGTGGGGCAGCTTTCAGTGCAGCTCACTGGATAATAAACTCCCTCTCTGCAGCCCAAGTTAACTGTTTATCTACTGACACCCGGCATTACCATCAGCCCGGGGGAGCCGGGGGCTCACCCCCGTGAGGACATTCCTCTGCTGTGGGCGGCCGGGGTCTAGGATGCACGCTGCGGAAAGGCAGGGATTTAGACCTGCTCCAGGAACCACAAATACTTGCTCAGAGCACGCGGGCTCAACCCGCGGCGGAGCTCGCAGTATTTACAGGCGTCGGACACATGTCGAAGCGCGCAGCAACACTTGCGTATGTCCTCCAGACTGAACATTTCTCGGTTGATGTGCTGTTTCTACTAACCCGCCTGAGTGTGCAGCAACAGTACCGAGCCATACAAGAACATTAACAAGCACATGTTTCCAGAATGCTTGTTTTGATGCCAACACGCACAAGCAGTGAATAGGCACCCCACTCTTTTTTTGGAGGTTTATATAGGCGAACTCGATCCGAAAATATCGGAGCTCTTTATATGCGCACCAGTCGCGTTACGCTCCAGAGGTAGCCGGAGCCAGCTGACGGCGAGCAATATAGTTGTAAAGCAGGCCTCATGCAGTTCAATCACTGAAGTGGAGGAGGAATGATACATCCAAACTGCCTGTGTGTGTGGCTCTGCGTATGTGGCTCTGTGTGTGTGGCTGTGTGTGTGTGTGTGTCTGGCTCTGTGTGTGTGTGTCTGGCTCTGTGTGTGTGTGTCTGGCTCTGTGTGTGTGTGTCTGGCTCTGTGTGTGTGTGTGTCTGGCTCTGTGTGTGTGTGTCTGGCTCTGTGTGTGTGTGTCTGGCTCTGTGTGTGTGTGTCTGGCTCTGTGTGTGTGTGTCTGGCTCTGTGTGTGTG